>NC_041811.1:3937763-5250351 GCF_900964775.1 Scleropages formosus
GTTACCCAGAGTTTTTGCAACCTCATTTCAACAAACAGCTTCCTGTATACTTATGCCATCACATGGTATCAGAAGTGGGATTACGAAGACACTCTGAGACACTGCCCCACAAAAAAAGCAGAGATGGTGTGTAGTTGGGGGTGGGCAGAGCTGCAGAATGAAAGAGAAAGGTGGGAGGGCTCACAGTGAATTCTGTTCAGTCCAGCAGTCGGTGGGTGGAAGGGAAGATCTATATTTTCTCTGGACTCTAGTAAGCTTTCCATCAAATCCGACGACTGAATGGTGAGTTCGACTTCAGAGGAGACTCTCACCTCCAACATCTGCTCAGTTTGGTGAATGGGTGTGACGCGGTGACTGGTGACATACTTCTCTATTTTGGTCCTCGTGATCTCCTGTGGATTCAGGTTTTTGTGACTGGCTGAACTCTTAATTGTGTTGGATTGAGTTGCTAATTGAATTCATTGCACAATGATGATACTCTTAAACTGAAAGGATTGTCTGAAGATGCAGTATCTTCAGTAGTAAAACTGTAACAAAGATGAATGTTTCTCCCTCAAAATATAATTGTGATTTAAAAAAGTCAAATTCTAGGACTATTACAGTCATCCTTTATTAGTAACTGGGGTTGATTAATCTAGAAGAAATTCAAAAATAATGATATAAGTTTTGCTTGATTTTTAAATATGGACAAATAAACAAATTGCCAGAGTTAAATGCAAAAGAGTTAACTTTTGCTTTGCTCCAGTGAGAAGGTCCTCCTCCTTCAGTGGTCCTAAGGATGCAGTGCTGGTGGATGGACAGCAAGAGGCAATCTCACAGGCTTTGTACCTCCTGCTATTTTGTTGCTGTAGTTTAACTGGGTGGCACAGTGAGTGAGCAGCGCTTGGGTGGTGTGAGAGTGGGTTCAATCCCCACTCAGTCTGTGTGGAGTTTGCATGTTCTCCCTGTGTCTGCGTGGGTTTCCTTCCACAGTCCAAAGACATGCTGTTCAGGTTCACTCACAGTGTGTGAGTGACAGAGAGTGTATGTTCCACTGATGTATGGATGAGTGACCCATTGTAAGTAGTGTATCTAGCAGTGTAAGTCACCTTGGTGACTAAGGTGTGTAGGCTGATTACACTGCATAGAGTTCATTGGAAGTTGCTCTGGAGAAAGGATCTGCTAAACATGTATGCATTCAATTCCTATCTAATTCCATTACATTTTGGAGTCAGGCAATTAGGTGTGAGGACTGGGTGTGTTGGAAAAGAGCAAGATATACCAGAATGAAATTTGAATATTGATTCCAAAATATGTAAATGTTGAGTATAGTTATGTATTTAAACTGCACCCTTAATTCTTTTACAGCATAGCTTTCTGGGATTTGCAAGGAGGATATTAACATGTGGTGGCATCCATGTAGCATTGCACACCTCCCCAACCCCAAGCAGTGGAGGGAGGCCCTGTTACCATAGTTACACTTCCAGGGCAGTTTAAACAATACGGTCAGACAACCAGTTTAATGTTGGACGCTGAGGATTTCTGGTGTTTTCGAAGCAGGGAACAGGGCCGACTCGGGAAAAATGAGCAGACCATTGCTTTCTAACCATAGACCACAAAGAATGTACTGGACCCTCCTGTGTATGGTACACACAGTTTGGAACCATTATTAGTGGAGATTTTGATATGAGTATAAAGTTTAGTGGAGCCATGTTGATGTTCAAACTGCTGGGAAAGCTGGAGAGATAGACTTTCTGGCCTTTTAAGGTGTCGGATAGATTTTTGTTTTACCACTAGATTTTGAGCCTGCATTTTATGACTTTCATCCAGATGGCTAGGCTTATACTGAAAATTAGCTGGACTAATAGAAAATAAACATACACTGGAAAAAATATTTTCAGTTTCTGTCCAAAGGATGAGGGTGAGCTGTTTGTGTCCAAAGGATACAGTCGATGTAGTATTAAATCCAAAATAAATGTACTAATTACATTACATTGTACTAATTAAATGTACAGTGGAAAAAAAAATGTACCCCAATAAGACTCAGGATGTAGTCATCACTGGTCACTGATAGCTGACTGTGCTAATTGGGCAATGAAGCAGAGCTGTACTGCTGAACATTTTGTGTCTCCAGAGTTTAAAATGTTAGCAATGAAAATCTAAATATTACTATTTCCGGAAATGGTCAGATGCCCTCACATGACCAAATAGGTTATGACTTCCTGTAAGTTGCAAAATAGTTTTGCATTTAATGTAAATTAGGGTATACACCCACTGCTTCCTCACTCAGAACTGCTGAATCCTCCACATTCAGCAGAATTTTCAAAACACAAATTTTGTACCCAACTCTCATCTGTTTTGCTCTATAAACCTTCCCTACTTAAAAAAAAAAAAAAAACTACTGTCAGTTCTACATATGACAGTTGTGTCATGTTTCCTGGTTAAATTGGTAAATCACATGTCTACATCTATATCATTTCATCTATTTCTGAAATGCACTTTATTTCACTCCAAGGGATATGCTGCTTTGGAGGAAAGCATCTGCCAAATGAACAGCTGCAAACATTATAAATGTCAATTGGTCCTGAACACAGATAAACCCAAAGGCAGGAAACTCTTGACAAGTTTACTGATGGATGATAATAGTTTTCATTGCTGTTTCTGTGTGTTGCGTGTGCGCAATTGTGTGCCATATATCAGCATGGTTGTAGGACGATGGTGTGGCAGGTGTTTTCTGCACCCTAACACTCACACTGTAGTGAATGAGACCTGCATGTCCATCTGTCCAAGGGTGGGTTCTTCAGATGCACTTATTCATACCTTCCTGGAAGAGGTGTTTACCCATTGCTGAACAGTCTCCTCTTTTCTCAGTATAGAGGGAGCTGTCCTGCCTTGGAGGTATCAAACATAACGTATTCTGTTTGCTCACTGTCAGTGGAGGCCGCAGAGGATCACCAAAGACCACTGAAGCTGCACCTTATGTGTGTGTGCGGTGTTTGAAATGTAGAAAATCTGCTCTCGAGTCACTGACAACACTCTGTGAACAGTCCTTTTTCACTGGTCTGTTTCACATATTTCCCATTACTCTTCATGGGAACATGTTTTTCAAACCGAAGCTGCAAACATAACACTCAGATGTGAAGTTTGCAGATATACCTTTGGTCTTGTGGGGGTGGCAATTTAAGAAGGTTAGGGTGGGAACGGGTCACAAACTGAAATTTACATCAGCACTGTTGCAGGAAGATGCCCTCTAGCGCTCTTCATACCTACTGTTTCTATTTTGTGGGATTAGGCATTGAAGACACGAAGGGCAGAAGTGTGACCAGGCCAAAGAGACACTGACTGCACATCTTTGACATGCTGCCTCAGGTATGGCAATGGGGGGAAGGGACACTGACAGCTCAGAAGATCAGGGCTAGCTAGGGGATCATATCATAAACCCTCTTTTTCCTCTGAATTTCCCCCATAAGCAGCTAAGTCAAATTTCTAAACATACATCTAACATGACAAATTAATTTCCCTACAAACCCCTACATGTGTCAGTGTAGGCAGTCTTTCTTTCTGTCTGTCTGTTTTCCCCCCTGAGCAGGTGGTTGGTGGAGACTCTCATACCCTTAGTTTTGGGGCCAATGATGATTCATCAGGGGCACAAGGTAAGGGCCATCAAGACATGGAGACAAAGTGAATTATGCTGACTCAGGAATTGACTTCTCTGATCCAAATTTCTTATGTCATTTGCTTTCTTGCTTGAGTCTCTGCTTTATGAGTTTATGTAACAGCTGGTAGCGTAGTGGTTAGACCAACTGCCTTTGGCTCCAAAGATTGCAGGCTTGATCTCCACCACTGACTGCAGTACCCTTGAGCAATGTACTTACCCTAAATTGCTCCAGTAAAATTACCCAGCTGTATAAATGGGTGAATAATTGTTACCTTAAAACTGTAAGTCAGTCTGGAGAAAAGTATCAACTAAATGTAACACTTTTCTCCACAGCAACTTAATGTTAAGCAATTTGCCATGATTTACCCACTTATATACCTTGGTCATTTTTATTGTATCAGCTCAGGGTAGGAGCCTTGATAAAGGATACTATAGCAAGAGGTGAGATTCACACCTGGGTCTCTGGATTGCTAGACAGCAGCTCTAACCATTGACTACCATCATACCCAAACCTGTCCTTCTGTTGGTATAATGCACCTTGTGTATCGTTATATGTCGCTTTGGAGAAAAGCAATTGTTCAACGAATAAGTGTAAACATAGTTAATTTTTTCAGATGTTCTGTCCAGAATCACCCAGATACCCCTCCAGGATTTGAAGCAGCACTCTATAGTCCCAACCCCAGTTCCTTAGGCTCTAAAACATACTTTGTTGCCTTGACAGTCCTTAAAAATTTAGCCCATCCTTCCATCAATCCCACCCCCAAGGAAAAACTTAAGCTTGCACTACAGTGCTTGACAAAATATTTTTGTTTAAACCTTTTCATGCAGGTAATATTTCATAACTATAGTAACTGGGTTATTTCTAAAAGTAATCAGTTTTTTACCCCAGATTGTCTCCTGATTTTTCATTCCAGCAAAGCAATTTGGATTTGAATATGAATGCAAGTGTATTTAGTAAATCACAGGTAATTGGATACATGTGTTGATATAAATGCAGCTGCAGATCAGTTGAACAGAAGCTTAAATAATTAGAAGATAAAGTTTTTGTCATGGTCTCACCCACTGGTTACAGCAAATCAGGAAAGACGGGCTGCCACGCTGCCTCGCCGGGCCCCCTGGGAGGAACGCCTGGTCAAGTTCTCTGGCATTGGCCCCGTTGATGAGACAGGCTTGCCGCTGGCTTCCAGATCTGTGAGACGATTTCCACTTCATCTTGAGGAACTCATACTTGGGGGGGGGGAGGCTTACACCTTAGAAGCATTTAGTTTATTTCTTCTTACACAGATGAATTGTAGCCAGGACAAGTTTCTTTTTAGTCACACACTTTGATTTGATAATTAAGTGACTATCAGTTACTCAACCTAGTTACAGTATAAAGCAACAGTACTGTTTCTAATGAAAGCTTATTATAATGTCGCTAGTCATGCTCCTGTTTATAGCACAACCTTGTTATAAGGCTACTAGCAAGGTTACATTGGAAACAGGAGTTTAACTAGTAATCTGACAACATTGTTAGAAACAGAAACTAAAAACTTTTCCAGAAAAGCTGGGACACTTTCTAAAAATGCAACAAAAACTAAAAACTAATCTGTTCATTCACTTGAACCTTTATTTAACAGACAAAAGGACAAAGAAAAGCTTGTCAGTATTTTCACTGATGAACTCAATTCTATTTGTTAAATATAAACAAATTTAGAAATTGATGCCTGCAACACACTCAAAAAAAAAGTTGGGAGAGAGGCATGTTTACCACTTGGTCACATCACCTTTTCTTTTAATTACACTTTGTAATCATTTGGGAACTGAAGAAATCAGTTGTTGCAGTTTTTCAAGTTGAATTTTTGCCCATCCTTGTTGTATGCAAGACTTGAGCTGCTCAACAGTCCGTGGTAGCCGTTGTCTGATTCTCCTCTTCATGATGCACCATACATTTTCAATAGGAGAGAGATCTGGACTGTAGGTAGGCTGGTCAAGCACACGCACTCTATGCTTCTGAAGCCACACTGTTGTAACTCGTGCAGAATGAGGCCTGGCATTGTCCTGCTGAAACAGACATGGAGTTCCTGGGAAAAGACGTCGTCCTGACGGCAGCATATGTCTTACCAAAATTCCAACATAAGCCTCCGCATCAATGGTATCTTCACATATATGCAGATCACCCATGCCGTGGGCACTGATGCACCCCCATACCATCACAGAGGCAGGTTTTTGCACTTTTCGTTGGTAACAGTCTGGATGGTCGTTTTCATCTTTGGCACATACAATCCCAAGTCCGTTTTTCCCAGAAACAAGCTGAAACAGACTCATCTGACCACAGAACACATTTCTGCGGCGTTTGTGCGCAAAATTAATAAATGACTTCCTCTTTGCATAATACAATTTCAAGTTGCATTTCTTGATGCAGCAGCAGACTGTGTTGAGTGACAATGATTTTTCAAAGTACTCCCGAGCCCAAGTGGCTATGTCCATCATGGTAGCATGACGGTTTCTCAAACAATACTGCCTGAGTGCTCGATGGTCACATGCATTCAGCAGCGATTTCCGCCCTTGGCCTTTAAACTGCGAAATTTTCCCTGACTCCCTGAATCTTTTCATGATATTATGAACTGTAGATAGTGAAAGACCTACATTTTTTGCAACCTTGCTCTGAGAAACACCGCCTTTGCACTGACTCACAATTCTATCATGAAATTTGGCACAAAACAATAAACCACGACTCATCCTGCTTGCAAAGACTAAACCTTTGGTGGATGCTCCTTTTATACTCAGTCTTGATAATCTCACCTGTTACCAGTTAAACTGCTAATTGTTGAACCTTCCAGAACAGCGTTACTTTTAACCTTTTCAGTCTTGTTTTGCCTCTGTCCCAACTTTTTTTTGAGTGTCTTGCAGGCATCACATTCTGTTGTTTTTTATATTTACAAAATACAATTATCTGTGTCAGTGAAAACACTGAAAATGTTTTTTCTGTACTTTTGTCAGTTAAATAAAAGTTCAAGTGATTGAACAAATTACAGTTTTTAGTTTTTGTTGCATTTTTAGAAAGTGTCCCAACTTTTCTGGAAATGGGGTTTGTAAGTTAATGATAAGTTTGTGCTAGAGACAGGGGGTAAGTAGTAACTGCTCTTGTTACACTCATGCACTTGGTCCTTGCAGAGTGTGAACAAGCCCAGGGACTGGTACCGAACCATGTTTCGACAGATTCACCAGACATCTGAAGGTAAACACTTGGAAAGGCCTGGATCATCTGTGTCTTTCTCAGAGGCTAGAGGTCAGAGGGGGACACACACAGGTGTCTCTCCTTTACTTCCATACATATTAAATGTCCTAATTTAACTTTTTTTGTTTTAATTTGAAAGTCAGTAATTTAAAATGAATGTGTAAACGTAGCATTGGCCCAGTCATTCCCCAAGTTCATTCATGGTCCTGGTTTCTGTACCCTCTGTCAATCCCATTTTTTTCTTTGTCCTGCATTCTAGAACTGTACCATGAAGATTCAAAGACAGGAATTGTAGATGGTCAGTAAAACATTTGACAATAATATAATGTTGGCACACACTATATCATTAAGGTATTATCAGAATCAGTGCAGAGGGTGCTGGGGCAGAGAGTCACCCAGTGTGCATTAAAGGTCATATAGTCAGCTGACATGTATTTCGTATCACCAGTCTACAAACATCAGATATTATTTAATATCAGGTGTTGAATACAACTGTTTGTAACTGGAGAGCTTCCTTGACAATGACCAGCTGTCCCATTCTGTCCCCCTTGTACACACTGCATTTCAGACTCCACCTACCCTGGTAGAACTGGAGACGATAGGTGTCCTTCCACGAAGGACCACTTTACTTCTGTCCACTGTGGAGTCCCAGCCAATCAGTGAGTCTTACATGGGTGCCATATCACTACCTGGGGTCAACAAGGCACTAAGAAATCTTTTATTTGTGAATATGAATGAATGTATTACGAGTATCATGGCTGTTGGTTACACTACTGTAATGTTTTATACAAATTCATTTTTGCTGGTGTTGTGTATTGCATTTGGTGTTTTTAAATACTGCATTGTACTTAATAAAGTTGGAGAAATGTCTTTCTATTCATTCCAGGAATGATGTGACGCATGGGGAAGTACTGGAGCCCAAGAGTACATTGGACTTCATGCTGAGACAGGCTGCGGCCCCAGTGGATCAGAGTCAGGTTGGTGGGAGACAGCCTCCTTGGTGTACAAAATACACATTTGTTAAATTGTCTTGTTGATTGTGGTATTCTTTCACGATGTACAAATGCATGCTCTGTGTATTGGAGGTGAGGGGTGACATCACATTTAAGGAATGTATTAGTAGAACATTGGAAATTCAGTCCCAGGAACATCCTTTGTATCCTTTGATGAGACCTTCTTTGTGAATTTAAATGTCAATTTATATAAAATGGTAGACTTTGGGGGGGTGCAGTGGCGCAGTGGGTTGGACCACAGTCCTGCTCTCCGGTGGGTCTGGGGTTCGAGTCCCGCTTGGGGTGCCTTGCGATGGACTGGCGTCCCGTCCTGGGTGTGTCCCCTCCCCCTCCGGCCTTACGCCCTGTGTTACCGGGTAGGCTCCGGTTCCCCGTGACCCTGTATGGGACAAGCGGTTCTGAAAATGTGTGTGTGTGTGTGGTAGACTTTGGTCCCATTTTCCCCATCTATCTGAGCTTGGGGATTTAAGCTACATGAAAAAATTTCTGTGTGTTTCAGTGTAATTTTATTTACAATCCCTCCAACCAGGCTCAGCTTTCACCTGACCTGCTTCTGCCCAAACCCCGGCCATCTTCTGCAGAGGTGAGAGATGGTCATTAACCAAGGATTATAAATCCTCATCTTCATTATACAGCTCAATCCCAGTTGGATTCAACCTGTTGGTTCAGAAGAAAGGGGGGAAGTGGTGGCGCAGTGGGTTTGGTCTGTCCCTGTTCTCTGGCTTTGAGTTTGAGTCCTGCTTGGGGTGTCTTGCAACGGACTGGCGTACCGCCCTGGGTGTGTCCCCTCCCCTCCAGCCTTGTGCCCTCTGTTGCCGGGTTAGGCTCTGTCTTGCTGCAACCCCACTCGAGACAAGCGGCTTCAGACAATGTGTGTGTGTGGGTTCAGACAAACCAGGGTGTAACCCAGAGTTTCATTGCTTCTTTCTGACTTGAGTCCATTCCGGTTGAGCTGTAGGATATTTGTTACTGTTCTCCTTTCCAGGTGAGCCTGGTTTCTGAGCTGAGTCAGTTTGAGGCTGAACTGGACTCCGATATCCAAGTTCTGGAGCAGAGGCTGTCTGAGAAACAGAAGCAGCGACAGCAGCCAGCCCAGGGTGAGGTACTGAGCCCATACCGTGCCATCTAGCTTGGCCCTCACCCATCCAACAGTACAACAGATACATTGCAACTGTAGGGGACACCTTTTATTCTTTCTGAGCTCTTCACTGCAGCACTTCTCTATATTATTCCATTTCCCCATTAATTTGCTAAGCCAGGATGAGTCCACCTAGGCAACACCTGTATGGGATAAACTAGAAAGGAGAGTGAGAGTAAAGCAGGACATGTGCTTCCTACACCTCTGTGAATGGCTCCAGAAGAGCTGTGAAGACATGGCATTGTTAACCAAATGTATCATGGAAAAGATCAGTTTCAAGAAAATGTACTTGCATGTTAACTTTCTGGAATGTGTATTCACATTTCAACTTTTCGGAATGTTCACTCATGCTTTTGACTAGGACTGTAGTATGAAGTAGAAATACAGGGAACTGGGAACGTAAACATGGTGTGTGCAAACAGCCTGATAATTTGAACCTACTCACTTAATAGATTTTGCAATTTTCAAGGTCAATCATACAGTGTACACGATGACACTGAGGGGGCTTTCCATCCCAGATGTGAGTGTCTTTCCTCTTTTCCTAGGAGGATCGGAGAACCAGTGTTGATGAGACACAGGGTACTAGTGGGGTCTCAAGAGGAGGCAGGTAAGTGACAGCCTGCATGTACTGTATGTATGTATGTGTGTGAAAGACTCATCCTGCATCATCATGCATGTTCTTTGCAGCACACACACCAGTGTTCTAGCATCACCAGAAAGATTGTTTCAGTTCACTCTACCATACACACTTTTATTTGTACCAGATATGAAAAACAATATTGTGACTTTCTTTTCATAGCCCTTTGCCTGGAGCCATAGCACCAATCACAAAAGAGCTGGGCAGGACATCTGTCAGCCATTCAGCTATTAGTTCTGTGATTGGACAGAAGACACCAGTCTCCCCAGCACATGCAGAAGGTAATCTATTCATTATTATCAGTACCCGAGCAGTCAATATTATAATTAACTTTCAGCTCACATCTTTCTCACAGGTGACTTGGTGTTCATACACTAGACTACCAGCAATGATTTAGCAAATAATTGTAAGTACTAACTAAACATGTAAGGTTGTTTTTGAGAAAAGCACCAGCTTCAGAATAACACTAATTAGCCACATGACAGTACAAAGAACACCAAAATGTTACAATACTGCAAGCACTAAATTTAAAAAATACTATTTACTGTCCCTTCCTGGATCGGGGCCTTGGTGTGGCGAAGGGCTTGATTGATCTAGGGATCTCCAGAGCTATGTCATCAGGAGCAGTATGCTCCTAAGGCAAACAGGTCTGGAGTGAAGATCCAGACTAACACAATCTGAAAAACCCAGGAACAAAATGGGAACAAAAGAATGTTTACCCTGCCCAGAATAGGGTCACTGGGACCTACCCCTGGAGCCTGGCCTGGGGGTAGCGTTCCTAGGTGAGCACCTGGTGGCCAGGCAGCCAACGTAACCTGGCCGGGCTCAGTATGAAAAGGAATTATGGGGGGGCCATGTGGGTCCACCACCCACAAGGTCCTACATGGAAGTTGGGTGCATTGTGTACCAGGCAGCGGGAGGGGGCGGGGTGGCACATGGCGTCGCGGCCTCTCGCGACAGAAACTGCCTCTTGGTACGTGGAATGTTACCTCACTGGGGGGGAGGAGCCGGAACTGGTGCGGGAGGTTGAGAAATACCAACTAGATATAGTTGGGCTCACTTCCACTCACAGTGTTGGCTCTGGAACCAAACTCCTCGATAAGGGGTGGTCCCTCTCCTACTCAGGAGTTGCATGGGGTAAGAGGCGCTGGGTGGGTGTGGGGATACTCACAAGCCCCCGGCTGGCTGCCATACAGTTGGAGTTTGTCCCGGTGGACGAGAGGGTCGCCTCAATGCGACTTAGGATCGCAGAGAGGAAAACTTTGACTGTTGTGTGTGCTTATGCAGTTCACAGTATTTGACCTTCTTGGAGAGGGTAGGTGGGGTTCTGGACAGGGCCCCGCCTACAGACTCCATAGTCCTGCTGTGGGCTTGAACACTCATGTTGGCAATGACTGGGAAATCTGGCGAGGGGGTGATTGGGAAGAACGGTTTGCCTGATCTGAACCCAAAGGGTGAAATGTTATTGGACTTCTGTGCTGGTCATGGTTTGTCCATAATAAACACCATGTTTGAACACAAGGATGCTCATAAATGTATTTGGTACCAGAGCTATTTGAGCCAAAGGTCAATGATCGACTTTGTAGTCATTTCATCTGACTTGAGGCCATATGATCTAGACACTTGGGTGAAGAGAGGTGCTGATCTGTCAACCAATCACCATCTGGTGGTGAATTGGATCAGATGGCGGGGAAAACTGATGGACAGACCCGGTAGGCCCAGATGTTTAACGTGGGTGTGCTGGGAACGACTGTTGGAGGACCTCGTCTGGAATGATTTTAACTCGCACCTCCGGGAGAGCTTCTCCCATGTCCCGGAGGAGGTAGGGGACATGGAGTCTGAATGGACCCTGTTCGAAACCTCCATTGTGGAAGCAGCCAGGCACAGCTGCAACCAAAAGCTTCTTAGTGCCAGCCAGGGTGGCAACCCAAGAACCCGCTGGTGGACACAGGTGGTGAGGGAAGCCATCAAGCTCAAGAAGGAGGCCTTTAGGACTTGGTTGGCTCTGGGGACTCCTGACTCAGCAGACAGGTACCGGCAGGTGAAAAAGGCAGCAGCGGCTGCTGTTTCAGAAGCAAAATCCAGGGCATGGGAGGAGTTTGGATAGGCCATGGAAAATGACTATCGGTTGGCTTCAAAGAGGTTCTGGATAATCATCCGGCAGCTCAGAAGGGATCGACGGAGCTTCGCTCAGGCTGTGCTCAGCAGGAGTGGAGAAACTCTGACCTCTGATGAGGACATTGTCGGGAGGTGGAAGGAGCACTTTGAAGAACTCTTAAACCCAAGTGACATGCCTCCCTTACAGGAGTCAGGGCCAGAGGGTTCCAGGCTGTCAAAATCCATTTCCCTGGTGGAAGTCACTGAGGTAGTGGGTAAGCTCCACAGTGGCAAAGCACCGGGGTGGATGAGAGCCGCCCAGAACTGTTTAAGGCCCTGGATGTTGCAGGGCTGTCATGGCTGGCACTCCTCTGCAATGTTGCATGGACCTTGGGGACAGTGCCTTTGGATTGGCAAACTGGGGTGGTGGTGACTATCTTTAAGAAAGGGGACCGGGGAGTGTGTGCCAACTATCAGAGTATCACACTTCTCAGCCTCCCTAGGAAAGTCTATGCCAGGGTGCTGGAGAGGAGGCTCCAGCCGATAGTTGAACTTTAGATTGAAGAGGAACAATGCGGATTCCGCCCTGGCCGTGGAACAGTGGACCAGCTTTTTACCCTCTCACAGATAATTGAAGGGGCATGGGAGTTTGATAATCCAGTTTACATGTGTTTTGTGGACTTGGAGAAGGCCTATGACCGTGTTCCCCGGGAAATTCTGTGGAAGGTGCTTCGGGAGTATGGGGTACCAGGGCCACTACTGTGGGCCATTCGGTCTCTGTACATACGGAGCAAAAGCTGTGTCCGAATACTCAGCATTAAGTCAAACCTGTTCAATGTTGGTGTTGGGCTCCACCAAGGTTGTGCCTTGTCTCCACTGTTGTTTGTGGTCTTCATGGACAGGATATCAAGGCACAGACGAGGCCAGGAGGGCATTCTTTGTGGGAGTCGGAAGGTGACGTCTCTGCTTTTTGCAGATGACGTTGTCCTTTTGGCACCGTCACGTGATTGTCTCCAATACGCACTGGAACAGTTTGCAGCTGAGTGTGAAGCAGTTGGGATGAGGATCAGCACCTCAGAGTCTGAGTCCATTGTTCTCTCACGGAAAAGGATGGCATGCCCCCTCCAGGTAAGGGGAGAAAATTTGCCCCAGGTAGAGGAATTTAAGTATCTTGGGGTCTTGTTCACGAGTGAGGGGAGAAGGGAGCGTGAGATTGGCCGCAGACTGGGAGCAGCGGCAGCAGTAATGAGGTCACTGTACCAGACTGTAGTGGTGAAGGGGAAGCTGAGCCATAAGGTAAAGTTCTCCATTTACCGGTTGATCTACGTCCCTACCCTTACCTATGGTCATGAACTTTGGGTAATGACCAAAAGAATAGGATCGCGGATACAAGCGGCTGAAATGAGTTTTCTCTGCAGGGTGTTGGGACTCACTCTTTGTGATAGGGTGAGGAGTTTGGACATCGGGAGGAACTCAGAGTAGAGTTACTACTCCTCCACATTGAGAGGAGCCAGTTGAGGTGGTTCGGGCATCTGATAAGGATGCCGCCTGGGCACCTCCCTTTGGAGGTATACCAGGCATGGGACGGGGCCCCGAGGTTGGCCCAGGACCCGCTGGAGGGATTATATCTCACAGTTGGCCTGGGAATGGCTGGGGATCCCCCAGGCTGAGCTGAAGAAGTTGCGGGGGACAGGGGTGGTTGGGCCTCTCTGCTCTCCCTACTGCCACCGAGACCTTATTAGGACAAGTGGGATAGAAGATGGATGGATGGATGGACTGCTTAATGTTATTTATATGATGCCTTTATCAAAGACATTTTTGGGTGTGTATGCTGAGCTATTTACATTTACATATTTAGCAGACATTTTTCCAAAGCGACTTCCAAGGAACTCTATGTAGTGTTATCAGCCCACACACCTTATTCACCAAGGTGACTTACACTGCTAGATACACTACTTACAATGGGTCACTCATCCGTACATCAGTGGAACACACACACTCTATCATTCACACACTATACTTTCAATGATTTCATTTAAATGTGTGGGTAATTTTTACTTTACTAGTTCAGGATATGTACCTTAATCAAAGGCACTACAGCAGAAGTGGGAATTTGAACCCAGGTCTTTCACCTGCAAGGCCACAACTCGCTCCACAACCTGCTGCCTGATTTTTAACAGTGATATGGTCACTCAGCAGTCTCATCCTGACTGGACAGTACGCTGATTGATTAGCAAAATTTTCCAGAAGAGTGGATTTTGCCTTATGGGGCTGCAGAAAATTCTTCCCCCCCTCCCCACAATTTGCTGCCTTTGAGGGTTCTATTTGATGTTCTATTTGCCTTTGAAAGCTGATTAACTCCACCCCCACTCTTCCAGGTGTGCTATCCCCAGGATCAACCATGTTCTCAGTCCTGTCCCCCATGGGTAGCCCAAGAACTGAGGAGAGCCATAGCAAGCCTGGTGAGAAGGTGAGTACCTGCCGATCCCTGCTGCATATTCTGCTCATCCTCTTAATTCCTCCCTCTCTTTCCATTATTTATGCATTTTCAAAAAAATATTCTTTCAAGGAAATATGTGAGTGTGACTTGGTCTCATCTAATCTGGTCAGTCATTTTCCTGCAAACCTCTGGGATTAAACTAATACTCTTTGCCTCTTTTGCTTGCACAGATGAAAGCTGCAAGGGCCAAATTCCATTTCCGGGCACAGCTGCCCAGGTGAGTAGTGCCGTCCACCTATTTACATATGTATATTGGAGTGGTTTAGGCTTGGACACGTTCCCAAGGTCATGACCGCTTTCTAGGGGTTATTAACTGCCCTCAGGGAGTACAAGCACATAATCATGTTTGGATATCTGGAATTCTTGTACAAAAGGAAATGACACATGTGACATGCATTTCTGAGCACATTCCTAACCATTGATTGCAGCTGAGAGAAGGAGTACACAGATGCCACTCAGCTTTCATCCCTTATTTAGTAAGAGTCACATTGTTGTTGCTTATTCATGTACTACTGGGGGGAACTCTTGTTCCAAATGATTTGCATGCCCTCTGTTGTCGCTTGGTCAAAGAGCTGTATTTGTGTGTAAAAACACAGCCCCACTTTGTGGTTGCTTAGTGTTCATTGTGGTGCAACCCCTGACCTGCCTCCCTCAGCGAACTGACCCTACAAAAGGGGGATGTGGTCTACATTCACCGGCAGGTGGACGCCAACTGGTTCCACGGCGAGCACCATGGGAAGGCCGGGCTCTTCCCAGCCAGCTATGTGGAGGTGACCTGTCCTGTCCTCTCCACATGAGGATGATGAATGATCTCCATAAATCATAACATCCAGCACTGTTTTGGTGAACATCATGGCTGTTGGTCAAGCAGATGATTACTAGAAGAAGATGTAATGTTGGGGCTCAGTGATTATTTAGAGGGACATAAATATATTACTTTCCCCAGTTATGACACACCCAGCACCTCTACAGCTGGCATTATATGTTGCTGCTGGTCACTCCGGTAACCCTGCATCTCACCTTATCTTTCCCCCTCTTCAGATCCTCCCACCATCAGAGAAGCCCATGCCCATCAGGGTGCCAATTGTCCAGGTGCTGGAGTATGGGGAGGCAGTGGCACTCTACAACTTCACAGCAGACATGCCTGTAGAGCTGTCCCTCCAGAAGGTCAGGGGTCATGCAGCCCCTCTAATGTCCTCCTGAGGGTCAACCATCTTTTTTTTTGGTCCATTCTAGCAGACAGAACATGTTAGTGTATCTCCTAAACTGTACGTGCTTACCTAATACAGGACATTTTTTTTTTTTAATCATGCTACATTTTGGGGGTGGGGCTTGGACAACTTCCTGTATCACAGAAATATGTCATGCATATATCATATGTTGATTTCTATGTATGATACATTTTTCTGTATCATTCGAGACAGTTAAATATATATTATGAAATGCCAAATACAATATCAATAATTCTCTTCCCATGTGTCCCAGGGTGAGCGGATATGTGTGATCCGATGTATCGATGAACACTGGCTGGAAGGTCGACTTCCTAATTCCAGCCGGACTGGAATCTTCCCCATCAGCTACGTCCAAGTGATAAAGATGCCCCGCACCAAGTCTGTGGAAGACAACCCTATCTCACATTCCTCCATTTCCATCAGCCCCTTGAGCCTAGGGGTCTCTGACCACAGCCCCCAGTCATTCGCAGCCCAACCAGATCCAGAGCCGTGTCTCCCACCCTTGCCAAAACAACCCCCCTTCCCAGGGAGCAACCCCAAATCTCTGTCTCCCCCAGGCCACAGGGGAACGGTGGCATGCCTGCTTCAACTGCCACAGTCTTACTCCCCGTCCTTGGTATATTCACACACAGAGCCCACCCTCACTACAGAACTCTCCAGTCACCTGCCTGATTCCACCCCCAGCCCCACCTCACACACCATACAAACAGGAGTTGTGACCAATCAATGGGGTGGAGCTCAGCTTGCAACATGCCCGTCTGTTAACAGAGAGGATGGTTCAGATGTGGCCATGTGTGCAACAGCAGCTAGACGGACATCAAACACAATAGCTCAGGTCTGCTGTTCTTCTCCAGTAGGCTTCCTGTACATCATGCATGAAACATGTAATTACTGGCAGCTAATGAAAATAATTAGTAATGAATTCAGTTTGAGAAAGGATCTGCTAAATGAATAAATGTAAATGTGATTAAGCTAATTTGTAACTTGCTATTACTATATATAAATTACCATTCATGGTGACAGGAGGATGTCTAGTGTATTCATTCAATATTGTAATCCAATGAGTCTAAATTTTTCAAACACAGGTTGACCACTGTGTAAGTGGCAGATAGTTGTGCTACTGAAACAGAGCTGACAGTTTGTTTTCTTGTCTTTGTCAATTAAGACACTAGTTTTGTTTTTCCCTAATCAGGTGCACTGGTTCCTCCTGTTATGTCAGAGTTAAAGTTCAAGAAATTAACATTTGCAGTTAATTTTTAACTACAGTTTAATGTCTGTTTTAAAAATTTCTGTCATTTGCACCTAAGACTTTGGCAGATCATAACCAATGAATATGTACAGGGGCATCACTATTGAGCTTTTATTGATTGTGACTTAGTGGAAAGACTGACTGGAGATTTAGGAACAAATAAAGTTACGAACAAACTTTCAGTCCCGGTTGCATTGGTAAGTTGAGGAGTTAGTGTATTTGGAAATGTAAGCTTACTTTTTGGTCCCCTCCCTTTGGTCTTTTTTCAGAGTGATTTTTACTCCACAGCTTTCCAACTAGTAGCTCCTGAAATGGGTCCACCCACAAAACAGGAGCCAACCAGTCGCAGTTTCTCAACAGTCCTACCACAGTTGTGAGTGGCTGGGTGGTTCCATTAACTTTTTTGTTGGTGTTTTTGGTTTCTTCAGGCTGCAGTGTGAAATGGGCACTAAGGGAAAAGCTTATGAAACTAGCATATTCTGAACGGGTCGTTACTTGGTCACTTAGTCTGTTTAACTTTGGAGTTTGAAATGTGACATTTTCCTAAGTGACATTTACTCAGAGAATATAGGTATAAGAGACCAGGTTCTCCAGATCCTAACCTTTGACACCGCCTGTGACGTGATGTGCTGTATAATCTTCCTTCAGGTACAGAGCAGTGTACAACTACATCCCTCAGAACAGGGATGAACTTGAACTTCGTGAGGGGGACCTTGTGAGGGTTATGGAGAAGTGCGACGATGGCTGGTTTGTTGGTAAAGTGTCATATGTACACCTTTAACCCTGGTGTTAATGGATAGAGTCAGTTTTGCTGTTGCCTTCTGCTGCTCACTTTAAGAGCGCACTGGGCAGTCATCAGGATGTCACTTGAACTTTGAAAGAGTGTAAAAAGAGCATGAGTTTTTCAGCTTGTGACAATGCATTGATAATAAATTATCCTCCCCTTTGACAGGTACATCTGACAGGACAGGATTGTTTGGGACATTTCCAGGAAATTATGTCACCCAAGCCTAAGCCTCTTCTTGTTCTTCAAAGTGGACAATTGCCTTGAAGATTCTCGTGCAGATATCTGGACCAGAAGCTTTTATAAACACAGCATTGGGATTCATACATGGGCAGATCACGCTGATGCACCTCAACACCATGAGGACTCCTTAACATCCAGTCACATGACATCCAGACTATCAAGCTGCTTCAAGTATCAACGAGCTCAAAGTTCAGTATCTGTTGAACCAAAATTCCATGTCTTCCATCACCTACCAGGACCTGGCAGCAAAGTGACTGTGGAGATAAGAGTGTAGGGTTCACTTTTACTGTGTGCAGCATGGTAAGAGTTTACCCAAAAGCATCTGATAAATGTGTTTTCACTATCCTTGGTATTCATTTCTCACCTTTTGGGTTAAACTTTCACTCAAGTTGCGTAGAGACTCTTGGATCTGTCTGGTTTGTCATGCCTTTATCATCTATCATTCTTCAGCTTGCTTTGCAAACCAGCCCACTACCATTCTGATCTGCTTTTTCATATTTAATAATCATGTGCTACTGGTCTCTGATTTATTCCATTTATAACACATAATACAGTGAGAGAAATGTGTCATGAACTAATTTGAATCAAGAGACTTCCTAACATCTTCACACTCTAAAATGGTTTATTATCCGGTACTCAGTCAGTACATTCCAATCATCTTCTTTATGCTGAACATGCAAGATCTGAAAAGTTTTTCATCTTCTCTGTTCACGTGTATATGTCTATGTGTAATATTTGCTTGTAAACATACTGTATCAGACTGTTGATTGAACTAAATAAATCTTGGTCAACAATCAGAACATCCTTTGTTTTTGTTTATAAAAAAGCTCCATATCTGAACATATGCGGTTATGGCTTTTGAAATATGGCAATTCATAAATGTTCTCAAATTCCATTCTAAAAGTGGCTGTGTGATCATATCTCAATGAGGCTGGGACCTGTTTCCTGTTAGCTTTCATACAGTAGCTTAGAGGCTCCACTGGTTAGTGGGTGCAGTGTTCAGCAGCCCCATGACTGGCTGTCACACATAGACTGTGAAAGGTGTGCAGTGTTCACTGTCGAGGGAAAGACCTAAAGTTGGACAGAGAGATAATCATGCAAGTTCTGAGGGAGAATGTCAGAGAAAGACTAGTAAAGGAGACTGGAGAGGACAGTACTGAAAGCAGAATGGGGAAGGAAAAGTAGTAGAGGGAGACTGCAGGACGGAGACTGGTGAAAGGGGATTAATAAAGGGATACGGTGGGAGAAAGAGTACAGTAGAGGAAGAATAGAATAGGCAGACGGGGAGAGAGGCACTGGTACAGTGTGACTGGCAGAGAGAAAGAGACTCGGGGACGCTTTAGGTACCGATGCGCCTTTACGCACGCGGTGTATCCGCGGGACAGCCTTGTTGCAGCCCGTCGTTCTTGAGTGACTTGTGCAGATTTATTTACGACGATATATGGAAGGCGTTTTTAAAAGATATACTGCCTGGTTTCGGTGATATCGAAAGAACGTGGGATAAAAAATACTAATCGATCGATGTTCGTCGGGAAATTTAAAATTCATAAAATTTTTTAGTGGAGGAAAAACCTGTCAGACGGTGAGGTCAAGCGGCGTTCGATGTTGTGAGCTTTAAATAACTGAAAATTTGAAAGTCATGTTTTTTTATATTTTTATATTTCTGTTCAGACAATTTATTTGAATTTGTTAAGTTCAGCTAAAAAAACGGAGCGTCCTGTAGACCTGGCTGCAAACATAACAGAGAACTGAAATGAACACAGAACGGGGCCAAAGGATGGTCACGTATTCTCACATCAAACATTTATTAAAATACGACCATCTGCAGAGAACATGATTATTCCATGAATGGTGTGCTACTAGTAGGAGAAGCAAAACGGGTCCAGCTTGAACATAACGCTCCTTCACACCTGACAGTTGTAGAAAGGCTCGCTCTCTCTCTCGCTCGCTCGCTCGCTCTCTCTCTCTCTCTCTCTCTCTCTCTCTCACACACACACACACGCAGAGACAGACAGAACGTCTCGTTTGAATCTGCAGGTGGCGCATTCAGGACCCTTCTTCTCTTTTTCTAGTCTTTTCGGTCACAGTTTCGCCGGTCCAAGGCAGCTCAGGAGGAACATTTGAAATCATCAGAGGTTCTTGTCTCTTCGCTGCGATGACCACGAGCTTCCTGAGCGTGTGAAACAAAGCGTCATCATGATCATGAGGTGTCGGTCCATGGTCCCTGTTGGTCACTGATAATGATTGAATTACTGATGGTCAGTGACGGTCAGTGATGGTCACATGGACAGCAGAACCACGCAGGCAGTGCAAGCCGCTTGTCATCTCACGAAACCATAGAGCTGAAAGCAAGAAGGAGGAGAAAAGAAGAGAGAAGATCGAGGTCCAGGAACTCCGGGCTCTGCATGTCCTCACTCCTCCTACACAGATCTCTCAAACATCTAACAAACTTCCAAGGAACATCCTCTGACAGAGATCTGACTCTCGTGTCTCTTCAGACCCTCGGACGCTTCTCGGTAGGTCTCTTGTCTGCACGCCACAGCGTCTGTTTGTTTGTGGAAAGAGATCTGTTGATTTTTCCACACGTGTGCAACTGCTGTAAGAGTCACACTAGGAGTTCCAACACCAGCAGTAGCTGGAAACTCCACAAAGCTTTTCGAACATCTGTTCCCGTGTTTTTAAACATGATGATTGTTTATGTGGAGTATCTTGATCTGGCCTTCAGCCGCTTATATTCATTTATTGTCTACAATTTTCATAAAATAAATAACTATATATTCATATTGATCTTCTGTTAGGGAGGCGCGGTGGCGCAGTGGGTTGGACCGGGTCCTGCTCTTCTGTGGGTCTGCGGTTCGAGTCCCGCTTGGGGTGCCTTGCGACAGACTGGCGTCCCGTCCTGGGTGTGTCCCCTCTCCCTCTGGCCTTATGCCCTGTGTTACCGGGTAGGCTCCGGTTCCCTGCGACCCTGTATGGGACAAGCGGTTCTGAAACTGTGTGTGTGTGATCTTCTGTTATATTTTGTTACACAATAGTTCCTTCCTTCATTCTTCATTATCATTTCATTATCTTGTGACTTTCGAGGTACTTTCTGTACTAAACAA
Source organism: Scleropages formosus (assembly GCF_900964775.1). Lineage (NCBI taxonomy): Eukaryota > Metazoa > Chordata > Actinopteri > Osteoglossiformes > Osteoglossidae > Scleropages > Scleropages formosus. Next base: position 3,958,618 of record NC_041811.1, read on the forward strand.
ACCCAACAGCAGCAACAATAATAATACACACACACACACACACACACACACACACACACACTTTCAGAACCGCTTGTCCCATATGGGGTCATGGGGAACCGGAGCCTACCCGGCAACACAGGGCGTAAGGCCGGAGAGGGAGGGGACACACCCAGGACGGGACGCCAGTCCGTCACAAGGCACCCCAAGCGGGACTTGAACCCCAGACCCACCGGAGAGCAGGACTGTGGTTCAACCTACTGCGCCACTGCGCCACCGCACCCCCCTCACTACTACTACTACTACTACTACTACTACTAACCACCTAAATGTGAGTAGACTGTATTGAAGTATCATGCCCCAGGTTTGGACAATTCCATACTGTATTATTTTAACTTGGGCACGTGGCAGTCAGGTGTATAGTTGGTATTCAATCTATTTTATGTTTTAACATTGAAAAACAGAAAACAGGTTCGACTTAGTGTGCGAATCCAGTTAAGGGTGTGGGTGCTCTAGACCCCCTGGTATTTATCAAACTTAAGCAAAGATGGTGTACACAAGCTTACCGAAATAGTTATATTTTTCGTAACAGGACACTGTATAACTATTTCAGTAAACTTCTGTGTGCTTTCCCATCTTTGCTTTATGTTTTAACATATACAGTTTCTAATATTATGCATTTAAAATACGTTGTATACATTCACCTTGACCCTACGACTTCTGGCTATTGGGTGGCAAACAGCTGCTCTAAAATCTCAATCCATTGTATTCTCCAAAGCAACACATAGTTACTACACTCAGCTACTTAAACCAATTTACTCATTTAAACAGCAGGGTAATGTTTATCGTTTCAATTCAGTAAGGGAACAGTTCCAACTACCATACCACCTGCTGTTTTAATATATTTTACAGTAGTAGTGGGATTCAAACCCAGATCCTTCAGCTGTAAGGAGGTGTCATGAATCACTGCAGTGTCAGCTGCATTCTAATCTCTATAATATATATCTAATTTCTACCCAGTAGTACCTCTTAAATTGCTTGGTTAAAGGTCAGAGTCACGGGTCAATCTCAAGTACTAACACTGCAATTATGAATATAATAAATTATATTTTATCATATCAATATACAGATTTAGGTGTCTTTTTTACATTAGAAATGTATTAGTATATAATAGTTACTTAAACAATTAACCAAATGCAACCAACAGTTTCTTCAGGAAAACAGAAGAGCCAAGAGGGAGGTTCTCATTTGCATGTAAACAATGAACACTGTTTCAGAATAAACAAACATAGGATTTTTTGCATCATTAGCGCTTGGAGTTTAAACATTTACTCCACCAAGCTGCGTAATTATTGAAGTGGTTTGATTTTAGGTTGTCCCCCATGGCACTAAAACATGGGTTGAACCTGCAGCCTATCCAGTTCCTTAATGGTTACCGAACTTTGAATACCATCCCAGTATTGGTTTTAGGGCTGGGATGTTTGGGGTGGGAGGGGTCTGCTGTCTGCTGCTGTGTTGCTCAATCTGAGGAATGTCTGCAATGAACGGCTCAGTCCAACGGTCAGGGCTGCTGAAACATGGCTGACGTGCACTGCACAACCATGATTCTTCCCACAGCAGCTCTGCTGTGGGGAGAGGGCAGTGGTTGGGGGTTACTTGGTTGCCACAGGGCAGAGAAGTTAGTGCAATTCTTCCCTTTCCTTGTGATAGAAATGTTCTATGAATACACATGTACACATATATAGTACATTCATGTGTGTAGTGGCACCCAGCAAAAGCTATGGTACAATATGTGTATTGTATTATACAGTACAGTAGTACAGTAGCAACACTTTACACTGAGGATAAGCAGTGGCTCACAGAGATAATCTCTAGTGCTATAATAGCACTGAAAAATATTAGCACACCACCTCTTTAGCTTACCAACACAACTGGGGTCAAAAGTAACTTTTTTTGTTCATAACCCCATAATCTTGCCACTAAATCACAATCAGTAGAAATGTATATATAATACAGACTTCTCTCATTTTATTTACAGACCAAGGTTTGTAAAAATCTTGCAAATAAAAATACTTTCATAATTTCACAATTTGGGGGGTGCGGTGGCGCAGTGGGTTGGACCGGGTCCTGCTCTCCGGTGGGTCTGGGGTTCGAGTCCCGCTTGGGGTGCCTTGCGACGGACTGGCGTCCCGTCCTGGGTGTGTCCCCTCCCCCTCCGGCCTTACGCCCTGTGTTACCGGGTAGGCTCCGGTTCCCCGTGACCCTGTAAGGGACAAGCGGTTCTGAAAATGTGTGTGTGTGAAAATTTCACAATTTTGTTTACTTAGAGCCACATTAAAATAAGTCATTTAAAATGACTAAAATGTAAACACTCTAAATAGCGTGGAAGTGAACTGAATTAAGGTGGACTCACACTTGTTTGAGTACTCTTTCCTGCCATCTACAGTATCTGCTCAGAGGATAAACATATATTATGTCTTGTCAGATACAAACTGAAATTTCTAAAATTAGACAAGCAAAGAAAACGTAAAGGAAACATACATTTTCAAAAATTTATCTCAGTTCATTACACAAGGAGTTTGTACTTTGGAAAACCAGATGTTAAAATAGTACAGTTGGGAGAAGTTATTCAAATTTTTAAACTCATCTGTGTGTATGTTATGCAGGGGAGGTTACAATATTTTACCATGAGTAAGATGGCCAGCTGAAAACTGATGTACCAGCATGTGAACGCAGATTAGGAACCCTATCCTATTCTTATAGAGAGAGCCGACTCCCCTACTCCAGCAGCATATCCATCTTTCCCCTCATGCCTTGAAGTTCTGTCTTGGCCACGCTCCACCTCGGCTCCAGGCCCAAGAGGTGGAAACCATCTAATCCCTCCGCTGTTTTCCAGGAGCTCCATGGCAGATGCTTTAGGAAGAATTCATCCTCTTTCTGAACTTTCTGCACATAATTTTAATCAGACAAGGAAACAGTGCACTCATTAAGACCTGAACTTGTCCATCATGGTCAACGGCCCACGTCCATGTTGGACTGGTGCTAGCAGACTGCCTGTAAAAATAGCTGTCTCACTTCTCATCACCTCCCAAACCAGGTACCCTTGGCTTGCTACAATGGCTAAGACTGTGGACTCTCCAGGTTATCTCACAAGCTTCAAAAAATTAAAAAATTTAAAACTTTGCCATTCATCATAAATGGATGGATGAAACAATCTTTAAAAGCTTAATAATACATGTTGCCCTCAGTTTATATGTGGGTTACACTCTATGAAATCCTCATATGTAGTGACAACAAGCAAAAAATATTCTTGAAAAATGTTTAAATATGATTAAAGATTTTTATTGCATTACATTACGATTCTTTTCAAATTGTTGAAAATTACAATATTTTGTCTCCACAGTCTACGTTCCAAATTATGTCATTGATCACAAACACTCAGGAACAGGTGATCAAGAGCTGTAACCACTGTGGAAGTGAGCTGAATCAAGGTGGTATCAAACTCCTGTTCTGTTTATATGCTCTTTACTGTTATCAATTGGCTGGGTGCATAAGCACAGGCCATGTTTGCATGGCTGTAGACAGAAATTTTATAAAACAAGTATGGTTGAAGCATGGGGGTGTAGTGGTGCAGCGGGTTTGGCCTGTGCCTGCTCTGTGGTGGGTCTGGGGTTTGAGTCTCACTTGGGGTGCCTTGCAATGGACTGGTGTCCCATCCTGGGTGTGTCCCCTCCCTCTCCCCCCTCCAGCCTTGCACCTTGTGCTGCCGCATTAGGCTCTGGTGTGCCGTGACCCAACTTGGGACAAGCAGTTTCAGACAGTGTGTGTGTGTGTGTGTGTGTGTGTGTGTGTGTGTGTGTGTGTGTGGTTGAAGCAAAACTCAGGGCAAATTCTTGCCTGACAGGAGTGATCACATACAAAGAAAAGTACACAAAAATATCCCTGCAGTGAGTGTATTCATATGTCATAGCCATGCCTCTAATAGATCTGGAATTGCTAACTGGACAACAAAAAGTGCAGAGGGTAAGAACATTCTGCTGTGGTGGAGCAGTAACAGAGGGTGGTCAAAACAGCTCAGGAAATCATCGGCACACAGCTACCAGCAGTCCAGGACACCTACACCACACGCTGCCTCAGAAAGACGATGCGCATCATGAAAGATCACAGTCACCCTGCACAAGCACTTTTCTCTTTTCTGCTATCTGGAAAGCGGCTCAGGTCTGTTCAAACCTGCACTGCTAGGTACAGGAACAGCTTTTACCCCACTGCTGTAAGAGTATACAACACTCACCAACGTGCCACCTTTAGTAACTAGAGTTGGACTGCTCCACCCAAGCACATTGGTTGATCACACAGTAACTTTAAGCATTCTCATGTTCTAAGTTCTCTGGCTGTATACTAGTATTATTGCTGTTACCATTACTTATTGTTATTGATATTTGCATTATTCACTGCTATTGCCATTGTTTTGTTTTGTGCAGTACTTCTATTGTCTTTGTCCATAGTCTGTGGAGAAGCATTCAAGAAGAATTTCATGATACTTGTACCTACGACAATAAAATTGAAATTTGAAACTTGTAACCTCTGGTTTCCTCTCATAGTCCAAAGACATGTGTTTCAGGTCAACTGGTAACTTTAAATTGCCCTTTGTGTGTGTTAGGGTGTGTGGGATGGACTGGTGCCCTTTGAAGGGTGTCCCTTGCGATACACCCTATGCCTAGCGACAGGCTCTGTACCACTACAACCCTGCAATAGAAAAGCAGTTTTTCATAGTTGGTGAATATTTCTTAAGGCAGTTTACTCTTCAATCTGCAACTTGCTCCCTCCACTGCAAATGTAACCCTAAAATAAATACCAGAAATAATGGCCTTCTCCACTGTTTTAACTCACCTCTTGCTCTAGTAGCCTTGTACTTGCCTTGAACGGGTAGTAAAAATTATCCTGCTCTGTAAATGGGTATATCAGTGTAAGTAGCTTATGTCACCCTGGTGAAAATTGCCAGAGAAATGAATAATAATTATTTGGCAACAGGTGGTGTAGGGGTTAGAGCTGCTGCCTTGCACTTGAACAACCTAGGTTTGAAACCTGCTTTCAGATTTAGCACCCTTGATCAAGGTACTTACCCTGAATATATACAGTAAAAATTACCCTGTCGTATAAATAAGTTGATCAGTGTGAGCTACATTTGGGAAAACTGCCCCAACTAATTGAATAAATACATTTATTCATTTAGCAGACGTTTTTCTCTAAAGTGACATACATCTCAGAGGATACAGTTTCTGCATTACATTAGGATTAAAATAACTCAGTAATTAAGTCATGCCCTCCATTTCTCTCTCTCCACCCCATGCACACAGGTGGATCATCGGCAAAGAGAGCAAGTGACGGACTGTGGTCACATGATGGCACTCTCGGTGAATCTGACTGGCCCATCTCCTTGGGGCTTCAGGGTGTCTGGTGGGAGGGACTTCAAAAAGCCCTTAACAATCTCCAAGGTGAGAGGCCTGTCCACTGTTCACTGACCACTGAAGTGCCCTAACATGGGGCATCATTCCCCATAGCACCTCCTTCCTGCCAGTTTGAGGAAGGGACCAAGTAAGCAAATGATTACATTACTGGCAAACGAAGGATGAAGTGCCAGCCTTTTGTTGGCTTTCGTTTCGTTTTGTTTTACAGCTTCAGTATTTTCTGGGCAGGAACAGGAAGAGGAAATCGGACATCTGCATTTACAGTATTTTGGGAGGGAAGCTGCTGCCCAGAACAAGTTCACACAGTGATTTGGTTCTGATCTGTGCACTCTGTGTCATTGCATGAGAAGAGCGCTGTATAGAAATGAATTGAATTGAATTGAACTGAACTGAATCTGAGCCCTGGAACCCGTTTCCCACAATGGGCTATCAGAAGCCAAGGTCCCTCTGTATTAAATTCAGTTCATTTTATTTTATAGAATGCTTATCTCACGCAATGAAACAGAGTGCTTTAACACAGGCGTAAGGCAAGAAAAACAAATACTCTATTGTGGTGTGTGCTGATGGGATCCTATGAAGGAGTAAAATCTATGTCCTCAGTTTCTGTGAAAGAAGACAGGGCCTGAGTGAGAAAGCCACACAGCATTTTGGGTCACCATGGCAATGGTTATCTAGCACTCACTGAAACCCAGACATTCTGGCAGCTTTTCCGGTTTGTTTCTGGTCAAACCGAAGACACATCATTTTCTCCATATTTTTCACTGGGCTGGTGTTGGGGACAGTGTTTTGGGGCCCTTGGACAGGGCTTAGGGTTGGGACATAGGCGGGGATTGGGGGCAGAGCTTATCGTAATATCCGAGACCTCTCTGAGGTTGAGTTTCGGTTGCATTTGGGGTGGGCCCTGGAACACTTGACTGTATTTTGGGTGATGTTTCATCTCTGTGATCTTTTTGTGTATATTTTTTTTGTATATACATTTGCATATATGTACTGTACTCTCTGCATACATTGCATTTTTTTGGGTTGGCTTGTTGTGGATTTGTCTTCTGCATGCTTTTCTCTTGGTTTTATGGTCTGTCTTTGCTTTGTTGTGTGTTCCTCCCTATGCATACCTGTCTGTGTACCTGCCCAGGTAACTGGGGGCAGCAAGGCAGAACTGGCCAACCTGCGGCCTGATGACATTATCCTAGAGATTAACGGGGAGAGTGTGAGTGAGATGCTCAATGCAGAGGCGCAGAATAAGATCAGGAGCTCCAGAGAGCAGCTGCAGCTCCTGGTGTTCAGGTGGGAGCTCTCTCTTTACCCTCTGTTGATGTGCTGACCCCATCTAAACTCTCAGTCCTCCAAATCTCCATCCATACCACCACCCTACCTGTTCCCAACTAGCCTACCTTGACTCACTCTCTACCACAGCTCCACAGACATCTTTTCTAGTAGTTTCCAAGTGGGAGGGATGCTCAGCCAAAGCACACAGCTGCTAGAATCAAACAATGTAAAATTGAGGCGACAGCCTATCCCTGAAAACAGGCCTTCATTTGACAACCATCAAGACAGAGCTCTAACTGGTTCCATCCGCACTGATCTCTCAGTGGCCAGAGCCAGGATGACCTCTAGGGAAACAATAGGCTTCATTATCCCAGCATATCCTGGGTTCCCATTGTGCCTTGTCTGTTGGCTGTGATATCATTTAAGTTGCACCCTCCACTGTTCCCTGCAACACTCCAAATAAACAGACCCCCAAAAAGTGACATCACCAAACACCTGCAGTTACAAATGGGTTCAGTAGCTTGAAGAGTCTACAGTTTTGCTGTTCAGCCTGTTTGTCAAGGTCAGAGAAATAAATAATGCATTTCCTCTGATTTTGCATTTTCTTGTCCTGCTTTGGCTTTTGCTGTAATTTGTTGTTTTTTCAACTTCTTGCTGTTTAGTCCTGTTTTTGATTGCTGTGCTGCAGCCAAGTCAGGAGATTATCTAACATTCAAAGAAAGACAGAAACAATCAAGTTTTGGCTCAGCATTTCAAAAAGAATTTTAGTGTAAAGGTTTTTAGTATATTAATTTTAGAAATCTGACTATTATATATGTGGCTGGCTGTTAGCAAGCTGGAGTTTACTGTTGTGGGGTGTTTTGAAGTTTGAACACACAGAAGTGTGAAAACAATAAGGGTGACCCCTGAACACAACAGTATAAGGGTCTTCTGATGATCAGTGACAGAGGTTGGGGGATTTAACTCAGGATAGCTGACTGAAGCTTTAGATGCTGTGTTATTAGATAAAAATGGTGCATTTAGCAGAAGTCAGTCAAAAATATCTGGTAAAGGTCAATAAGGCCCCAGTTTAGAAACATCCAGGATAAGGCAGAAATGATAAAAGCAGGCATCATCAGAGGATCACCTACCCCTATCTATGTTAACATAAGGGGCAGCAAATGATGTTCTGGGTAAAGCTTTTGTCTTGTGGTCACAGCACCTGGGTTCAAATACTTTTTCTGCGGTAAAAATTTCCCAGCTGTTTAATCATTGTGAAGTTGCATATCTTGCAATGAACATCACCTGAGATAAAAAGTGTCAGTTAATAATGGTTAATACTACATGTGCATTCCATAGTATTAGTTTTGATACTACAAGTGCTCTTTGACCTACACAGGAGGTCTGCTCCGACAACCTCGTAAATTGACTTCATTACAAAATGTAAAACTCTATTATAGGAACTTAAGGACATATCAACAATTAACATGTATGAATGATACAGTATCTGTATAATAGGGTGTTTTTACTTTTCACAAATTTAACACATTATTCATGTTAAGACATAATTATTATATAAATATAGTACAGTGTCATATTTTCATGTGGCACTCTCATTTTCATTTCTAAATCCGTTTTGTTTTTCTTTTCTATACCAACACAATATTCATGTTTCAGCTTGCTAGACTGTAAATAAATAGTGACTTGAATGGAACCACAAAGTAAATGTTCTGCAAATAAAACGCTTTCATAAACAAAACACAGTCAATAACAAATATGGTGCCCTGTGGCAGCATGACCAGCCAAGGAAATAGTGCATATATCGTACAACAGGCGAAGTGGTTGGTGATAGATGTCATGAACAAATGATGGGACTCAAATATAATGTGATAAGGTTAATAGTACAGCTGTTGTAAGTCGCATATGTCATAAGTTGAAGACCACCTCTATTTATAGTTTTGATTACACTTATTCATTTAGCTGACACTTTTCACCAGAGCAAATTACAGTATTAAGGAAAATTTTACGGGAGCAATTTAGAATAAATTGCGTGTTCAGTGGTACTTCTGCCGGAGGTGGGGATCAAACCAATGACTTTTGGATCCAAAAGTAGTAGCTCCAACCACTCCACTACCAGCTGTCCTGATATAATAAGCTGGCTGTCTCGGTGCCCTGATAATGGAGACATTTGATAGCATAGTGATTAGAGCTTCTGCCTTTGGATACAAAGAGTGCAGGTTTGAGTCTCACCACAATCTGCAGTACCCTTGAGCAAGGTATTTACTCTAAACTGCTCCAGTAACATTTTCCAGCTCCATAAATGGGTAAATAATTGTAGGTAGACTAATGGTGGAAGTTCCTTTGGGGAAAAGCATCAGGCAAATGTAAATGATAATAGTTTGCAGAATTACCGTATAACACTTTGACCTGCTGTACACTGGAATATAGTCAGTAATTAATTGTGTCAGTTATATTATCTAATCTCTGAAGTATCCATCCATCCATTGTCAACAGCTGCTTGTCCCGAGCAGGGTTGTGGCAAGCCAGAGCCTTCCCCAGCAGCGCGGGGTACAGGGCCGGGGTGGAGGGGACACACGCAGGATGGGACACCAGTCTGTCGAAAGCTACCCCAAGCAGGGCTCAAGCCGAGTACCTGCCATACAGCGGGAACTGGCTGAACTCACCAGGCTGCCACACTCCCCCTCCTCTGAACTATAGCTTTAAAATGGTACACCATACCTAGTAAACCCTTTTTTAATTAAAAGTAAGACCTTGACCGCAGGGCTTTGACAAATCTCTGCTGAAACTGCAGTCTTCAGCCCCTTAATTGGTTTTGAAGTGTTTATTACTGTGCATTCATCTAACTCACACTTTTGTTTAAATTCAGCTTATAACTTGCAATTATTTATCCATTTTTACTGCTGGGTAACTTTTACTGTATCAATTCAAAATTACTTCCTTGATCGAGGGTAGGGCAGCAGGAGCACAGTGTAAACCTGTGTCCTTCGAGCAACTCCGACCACTACATCACCTGTTGCTCCTGTGTAAAGTTATTTAATTTAAAGATGTACATTTGGTATACAACTAAGTAAAAATACAGCATTTACCTGGGATATCCTCAAATTGTCTCATTAGGAAGAGTGTCTCTGACTGACTACCCCTTTGTGTCACTGCCTCCCACAGGCTTGAGCTGCTGACCTCCAGACAGACAAATGGAATCAATACACCTGAGCCGACAGCCAACCTCTGTGAGGTCAGTTGCCCTTTGCAATTTTCAATAAATGATGACTTATTATTTGTGTTAATTATGAGTTCAAGCACTGACTGAAGGTATTGATGAAATGATTGGCTTTTAAAAGGTTACTGTGTTCACTGTCTTTCAATTCTTTTGACGTGGAGACAGAATTTGTTGCTGTTTTAATGTTTTTTTTTCTATTCTCCCATACTGCTGGAGGAGCTGCATGCAAACCAGGATGTGGAGCAGAGCCTCAACAAGCAGCTGGTCTCTAATCCAGTTTCCCAGTTGCTAATAGCTTGCTCCTCTGAGCCATCTGTCACCGCTCAGGGAATTGTGGGGTTGCAATCACCTACTATAACCAAGAGGTAACTAGTTAGACACAACATGCTGACAGAGGCCACCACTCTACCAGTTTGTTTTCTAAAATTCTGGCATGAATAAGACCTGTGTTGATCCTCCAAGACAGTAGATGGTAGGAAAAGGCACCCAAACAAAATTCGATTGCAAAATTCCTGGAATTCAATTAATTTATATTTACATTTATTCACATAGCAGACACTTTTCTCCAAAGCAATTTACAATGGATACTTTGTAGTGTTACTAGCCCACAAACCTTATTCACCAAGGTAACTTACACTGCTAGATACACTACTTACAATGGGCCACTTATCCCTACATACAATTCACTTTCTCAGTGTTTACGGTTTGTGACTGGAGTTCCTGAACCTTAGTAATTAGTGACAAGATCATCAGTGCCTACTGAATAGAAGTTTGTGGAGATTATATATTTTTTACTTTGAGTCACTTTAAATTATTTTTAATGTAGCTTAAACTATTAAAAATCTTGAAGAGTATTTTCTAAACATAAATTTATTACAGCTATACCTAAGATTCTTACAGAACCATACTGCCAAATATTTTAAGGGAAATTTCTGTTGTTAACCTTTTATTGAATGTGACTTAGTAATAAAAGTGAGTTCAGAGTTACAAACAAAATAATTCATGAGCAGACTTCCCATCCTAATTGTGTTCACAAGTAGAAGACCCAGTGTTTATAAAATTATTGTCTTTGCTTGTTCTCTGCTACCTGGTTTTGTAGCATCCATCCTCAATCCTGGTCTCCAGTGGAGAAGCCCTCCAGCCCCAGGGTCTCCAAGTCCATTTCACAGGTATGTTGTTGCCTGTCCTTTATATTTTCCTCCACCAGGTTCCTCCATCTGTCACCTGCCCTTAATTAACTTCTGCAGCATCTCCACCCACCCACCCACCCATACGTAGCTTTGCTCTACCTGTTTCTCCCCTTTGTTTCTGCACTCGTCCTCTGTGTTCTCCATGTTACGTAACTTCTTCCACCATAAACTTGGTCTTTCCAGCAGAAACAAATATTTTGACTGTTTTATTATTGTCTAAATGTCAAGAATTTCCTGAAATCATGTCTGAAACATAATGAGTTCTGATGTGACTTGGAAATTCTTTTGGGTTTTAACTCCTTCTCTTGTATCAAAAGTAAAAATGTTCCTCTTAGGAGTTGGTGGGCAGAGCCACTGGCCTCCTGAACTTCATTTGTCCATGAAGTCACTCAGGGTTTTTTGGTGTCTACAGACAGACATCTGTCCATCACCCCTTATTCTTGTATCTATAAAGATACATTTAGATATATAGGATTAGGAATATTTTAGATATACACACATGCAGATCATAATGAAGATAAAATGTTTTTTTAAAGTAATTATGATTGCATATATATGAACATATCTGCATAGAAGACAAATGTATATTTTGACAACTGAAAATGGGCTGAGAAACATATTTTCATGAGTGAAGCTGCTTAAAGGAACCAATAGATATATACTATTTACTGCATAGAGTGACAGCTCTGATTCGTAGAGTTTGTTTCATAGATAATGTCACCCACAAAGTTGCATTTCAAAGACACAGAGTGGCGATGCATCACAATTTTACATAATATATAGGGCAGCAATTTTCTATAAAATCGTTTCTTTATTACAAAGCAAGTCTTTAAAATTTTTTCCAATATTACAATTTATTTTTTGTGTTTAGTGGTAAGATTCGGTGCCCCCAAAATTTAATTTCCCCCTTGCAGATTGCATAGGTTTGCTTATTTTTAAAACCATTCCTGGAGTCAGTAATGACATGAGCTGTGACCAAGGCTGCCCTGTATCAACAGTACTGGCACACTTTGCTGGACCTCTGTGATCCTTCTGAGGAATCAACAATCTACTGTCTGGTGTCCTTTTGAGGGGAGAGAAAGAAGCTAAATTTTCTGTGTTTCCATGGCACTTCGGTGAGGGGTAAACTGAACAACCTTGCAAAATTTGCCGTCGTGTATACAGGGTATGTGATCTTGAGCTTGGAAAGTTTGGAGCTGCTGGAATGTTTTCCATTGGACTTTGGGGAGATGTTGACAAGGGACTAGATAGGGCTTTTGTGAATGTCTTTCACCATGTTTTAAGGGGCTAGATAGAGGTATGCAGTGAGAGGACCATAGCTTCTAAAATGTTCTTCTCGAAAACTTTGTCACGGAGATGCTTTTCGGTGCCCATGTTTTGTTTGTGTGGTTGTCGTCAGTCACGCGGGCTGCTGGGAAGCCAGCTCTACCGTTTAGAGATCAAATTAAGATGTAGTTGGAGCAGCATAAGAATGCTTTGAACAGTAAATGTCTTCGCAAAACTGCAAATCCCCATCTGAGCGTCCAGCTCTACAGTGAAGCAAACACTGCAGACACAGCTGGAAAAAATTATCTTGCCGTTCTTTTTTTTATTTAATTTATGGCTGAAAGTTCAACTCCCATCAGAATCAGATGGTAGTGGTGACAGGATCGAAGTAGAAATGGCGCTAATGATCTGGATGAGGCCCAGGAGTATCCCACCTCCCCCAGCACTTGCCCACTCTCGTAGAGAAACGTTCCCTCGGGGATTTAAGGTCATGCAACTGGGGCAATGTAAACTCATCTTCCAAAATACAAATGGGGAATCCTTCATCTTTAAGACTCAGCAGACTGATCTTCTGTAAATGTTTTTGGGGAGGAACCTACTGCCAGTGAAGGCTGCACAGACACACTAGGACACAGGGGTCATTTGACATGCATGCAAAGTATGAGGGCGGCACATGGTCACTAGCTATTCTGGGAAACATGCTGATAGTCTTCCAGCTACCCGATACATGTCTTTGCACATGCAAACTGGTTCTCTGGTCTATCACTCTTAGGTAACTTGGTGGCTGTCGGAGACCTCAGAGATGGTGAACAAGGGGTTGTTGGTGTTCGTGTGGTAGGTGATTCACCTGAAGGTGGTGTTCTAAGGAAATGTCAGTCTTTTCAGAGGTCATGTGCCCCTGGGGAAGAAAACTAAAGACAAAAAAGAAGAAAAGGAGGTGGGTTTTCTAAAAAAAATAACAGGGATTTCTGGGATAACAGTTTTCTCACCGTTTTATCAACATTATACCCCTAGTGTGTGGAAAAGTGCACAATGTGCATGTTCCTAAATAGCTCTTTACTCCCAGCCCACCCAAATGACTGCCCCATCCACACTTCAGTCCTCTATAATCTCCATACATACTGTTTCATCCCCCCTCATCCACATCCTGCCATCTTGTCATCCACAACTGATCATCCCTTCATCATCTACCCATCAACACTCTTTTGTTGCCCCCACTTTTCACCCATAGGAATCCAATCATCTTCTGTTTTGGAATCAAGGAAACCCTGACACTATTTTATTTATATTTCTTTATTAGTCAGTAAGATCACGGGAGACACACATATGAGTGTACCTGAGGATCATCCCACTATCATCCACACACTCAAACCCTATCATTTTTACATTACTCACCCATCAACACCCCATCATCCCTGCATCAGTCTCTTATCCACACAATCTCAGTGCCTACACAGGTCCAAGACTATTTCTGGGTCACAGTTCCAGTTTGCTTTGACAGGTTCAAGGCATAGCACTTGTGTGGGTAGGTGGGGGTGGGGCCTCATTCTCCTGGACATCTGAGTAGCCAGGCAGAGGCCCACAGAAGCCCCCCAAGTTCCTCTACTCTGAAACTTTCCAGTGAACTGAACATGCCTAACCAGCCTGACTGAACAACTGGTTTATTTTTCCAGCTTCTGATGTGGAAAGACAGGGTTCCATTCAGTCAGAGTACCCCACCCTTATTAGGCTCCACTAGTTCATAGCATCTGTCGACTGTCGGCCTGTCAGACTGGGACTAATGCTGGCCCAACCCGTGACTTTCCTTACATAAATGTCTCTACGTCACTACCAGGTGAAATAAGGGAACAAGAGTTTAGTGGCATAATACCAATGATAAAGGAAAGGAAAGTTAGGTCGACCTTCTACAGCCAGATGTCAAGGAGACTGCATGAATTTTGGTTTGTTCCATGATGTAAAACTGTAATTGTGGCTACTGCCGAAATTTGATTGTATGTTCTGATGTCTCTACCAGTGCTGCCTTTGTTGGGTTTCTCTGAGGGTTCCACTGAAATGGAAGGTACTGCTATCGGTGTGGTCCAGAACACTGAGCTCAAGGTTATTTACATTTAAATGAGGCATGGTTCAAATGGTGCATGACCGGCATTCGTGGCCTGGAAAGCAGCAAAGTACTGGAAGTGACCATTATAGTGTTAAGTTGCTGGCATCGGGTACCTTGACATTGTCTGCTCTAAATCTAAATGTCATGTTCATGGGCTACAGATGGAAATGTTCTTCAGAGGAGTCTAAACCCTGGCAACAGTGGACCTTCAGGGGGTACGTAGACGTCTCAGACAGCAAAATCTGTATGTGCTGTGCACAGGAAATACCATGTTGATATATACTGTAGAAAGCTGGCCTGTAGTGTTTTTTACACAGCAGGAATGAGCATTTTACAGCTGAGGGATCTGTAGGCACAGACTGGATATAATCGTACAATCCTTATGCCTGTGTTAAAAGCGCTCTGTGTCACTGTGTGAGAGGAGCACTCTCTAAAAATACACTGAATTGAATTGAATCATGACTCTGATCAAAATCATTTTGGCTTCCAGGGGTTCTCCCAGCTGACATGTTTTCTTTTCACCTTTGTACACACTGATATTATTGACAGTTGCACCCAAACTGCTATTCTTGGGGGCCAGTTGAACATCAAATTCAACCACCAGAGCTATCTTCTCTTTTATCTCTAACACTGAACATAAAAGCCCCAGTCATTGGAAATACCAGTTAGTGTCATTGTACCCTTAAGGAAGAAACCAAATTTCTTATTTAAACATGAAGGCTGGTTGCAGTGTGAAATAAACAATAGGAACTTAAATACTGTTGTACCCTGAGATATGGCCATATGGCTTACAGAAATTTGACTTTACTTTTCATTTAGCACCCTCACTTTGGCTTATGAGGCATTACTTTGAGACTTACACTGACTATCTCTAACACAGAACACAACAAGCTCCATGATCAATATGTAGAAACTTCACGATTACGTTGTAGAGGTTCAATGATCAGGGTGAACAATCTCCATGATCAGGTGTTAGCTGTTCCATGACAAGATTGAATAAATTCCTTTACCAGGTTGTAGAAACTCAAAGACCATGCTGTAGATGCTCTTTCACCAGATGTCTGGGCTTTAGAACTTCCATGTCCAGACTGTAAAAGCTCTGTGACCAGATGACAAGTCTATAGAAGCTCTATGACCACATAGAAACTCCTGGAACAGAGGAAAACTTCCTAATTTCACCCAGAAAAACAGTTTGGGGCCACTGCATACAATGTGAAGACAACCAATCCCCTCTATTTACATTAGGGCCTACAAGGATGTCAGACATGACCTGCAGATGCTGGTGTGTGTGCATGGTGTATGATGAACATGGTAGGGAGTGACTGTGAGGGTGTGAAGTGAGATATGTGCATAATGTGGACAATGGAGTGTGTATGGTGCAAAGATACTCTCCATTGCTTGGTCCTTTTACATTTATTCACTTAGCAGACACTTTTGTCCAAAGCAGCTTACAACAGATACTATGTAGTGTTACTAGCCCACACCTTATTCACCAAGGTGACTACACTGCTAGATACACTACTTACAAGGGGTTACTCATCCATGCATCAGTGAAACACACTCACGCTGTGACACTCATACACACTATGGGGGAACCCAAACAGCATCTTTAGACTGTGGGAGGAAACCAGAGCACCCAGAGGAAACCCACACAGACAAAGGGAGAACATGCAAACTCCATATAGACTGAGCAGGGATCAAACCCACGTTCTCTCATGCCACCCAGGCACTGTGAGACAGCAGCGCTACTCGCTGTGCCACCGTGCCACCCATGTTCTTTTCTAAGAACTCGTAATTCTACTTTGGATTCTACTCCTGCTGCTGCTCCATCTCTTCATAGCTGCCTGTGGGACCAGGACCAATTACACATTGGCTCTTTTTCAGCCACATTTCCGCTGCAGCACTACACATCAACACAAACAGTCTGAGGAATTGGGACTCCCCATTGTTCTATGGGGCTCCAGCATGGGTGTCCAAGAGTTTCTGGGGTGGGGAGGTGCTCGCCACCGTTTGTAAACTGGTATTCGAGGAAGCTCAAACATGCCTATAAAAGGTGAGGATTTAACCAGCGCTGCTTTCTGATCACACAACATCCATCACTCCCTTGCTGACCAAGGCTGCCCTGTGTCATGGGACAAGGGAGCAAGAGCACATGCTGGCATCACTTGATCTCTTATAGATAAAGAGGCAGCAAGCAGTCATTGGAAATATCAGTTGTTGTCATTGCACCCGTCAGCAAGACATCACATTTATTTAAATGTGAAGGCTGGTTGCAGTGTGAAATAAACAATAAGAACTTAGTCATACCCTCAGATACCTCCATTTACATTTAGCTAATGCTTTTGTCAAAGCAATTTATGTTAATCTACCTACCTTTATTTACACATTTATACAATTGGGTAAATGCTTTTGTAAACTAAACAGCTTATAGGAATTTGACTTTACTTTTCATTTAGTACCCCTACTTTAGCTTATGAGTGTCTTACAGAAGGGGCTAGAGAGTAGAGGTGAGGTAATAGAAGTGGGGGTGGGCTTTATTTCAGGACAGGTTCTCTAGGACAGACAAAGGCAGTGGTCAGGTACAGGCAAGGGTCATTCAAGGTTCAGGTGTCATTACATGGGCAAAGCAAGACTCAGTAGTCAAACACATGGAAGTCAGAACACAAAACAAGCCATATCCCTGATCCTGCACAAGCCACTCAAGGAGGCATTTACAAGAGTCCACAGTGTTGCATGGTCACGGAGCTCCCTTTATACCAGGCTGGGTTAACAAGCAGCAGGTGCGGTCGCTTGACTTGATCCCGGGGGCGTGACAATGAGACATTACTTTGAGGTTTACTTAGGCTTATGAGGCATTTCTTTGTATTTATGAGGACCAGATTTGGATTTCACACCTCCCAACAGTAGTTTGTCCCCTGTTGCGTTAAGTTCACAACTTCTGTTAGACATTTTTTTTCTCATTCTCCATCATCCATTGTTTGCTAGTTTCACCTGTTATAACCTCACTGATTATAACTTTGTTTGAACTGTCCAAACTTTGTCAGCCTTTCCTGAATGGGAATTCACTTACATTGTTTTCATTGATTTTTTTTTTCTGTCCTTACTCTTCAGTTTTTTTCATTAAAGGATGAATTAATACTCAAACACTGAGTATCATAGGGCTACATGTACTGTTCCTCATTATTAAGTGTACAGTATACAATTGCTATTTAAGGTCTGAATGACTGCAGGTAGACAGTCATACAATATTATAGGGTAATTGTTGTGTTTACGGGTGCAGTAACTACACTCGAACACAAATAAAGATAAGACGCGATGGATAATGTTTTCTTTTTCCTTTACTGAACCACGTGCAGCAACAACTCTTCTACCCTTTTCTGTACATATTGCCGGCCAACCAAACTCTAACCCATGGTACTATTAAGAGTGGCCTATTAACACTTAGCCCGGAGTTTTCACTATAATCAATACACAACAGTAATTAAGGTAGAAAACTGCATTTTATGTAGATTTATAATAGCTAATTAGTAATAGTTAGAAATTCTAATTAGTATTAATAGTTAACTATTGAAGTAATAATGTCAATTTTAATGGGATTTGGTGATATTTTAGTATAAATGGGTATTATTTTTTTAGCTCACCTGACAAAAGGTTTTTCATGTTTTTTGTAAGGTGGGGAAGACTGTAATAATATGTAATTATGTGCAAAACAATGAGGAATGATCATTTTTACATTTAGAAGCTCCTTGTAAATTCATCCCCTTTTCTTTTGTTTCTTCAGTATCTGCCCCTGTTAGGATTCTTCAACTGAGTCATGCAATAATGTTCTCACAGCACAGTTTCCCTAATGTCTCAACAATGTTCCATGGCAGCTCAGCGCAAGCTGATTGGGTGCAGCATGGCTGCACATGCTGCCAGTGGCGATGGTGGGTAGGAAGTGGGCAACCCTGCAGGATGCTGGGATTTTGGTTTGAAGGCTGTGCCTTATTGGACCTTATTCCCGGAAGTTCAGCAGCACCAGTCAGGTGATGGCTTGCTCCTAGCCAGCCTGTCCCGCAGTGGTGCACTGTGGGAAGGCGAGCCTGTCGTGCACCACTGAGGCCCCTGTGTGGCGCCTGCCCTGTCACTCTGAGTCACTGGTGGTGTGGTCAAGCATGCCAGACCACATCAGAGCTCTGACTGCTCACACTCCATCCTTCCCAGCTGTTGAAATGCACACACTTCCATGCACACACACTGAAATACACTGTCCCACCCATAAGACTGTAGCACTTTCACTAAACTGGCCATGATGAAATCTACTTTAGTATACATTTGGAAAGAGCATCCTCTTTTGGCCAGATGAAGACATGCACCCTGTATTAAAACAGCAACTCAGGGAAAGAACTAGTTGTAGTAATATGAGGTTATAACTCAGTAGCAGGTTTTCCAGTTGGAGGTGCTGGTCATGATGCCGTCAGAGGTAAACAAGTGGAGGTGTGGATGTTCTCTCTTACTCACCCCCACATTTTTTCAGGAGGTCTCAGCCTTCAGTGGCATCTCTTATTGGACCTCCACCCCTTTGGAGGGTGAATTGGGCCAAAGTCCCACTGAAAGGGACCTATCATCTCCCTGTGGGAACAGGTAAGGACATTCTCTCAGTTAACAGAGATCATGATAGTCAAAAATCATGTTGACTAAGTTGTGCATATTAATAAAGCACAACTAAGATATTACCAAATATACTCACTCCAAGTTTTGTAAATGGTCCAGTCACAAATTTAGAAAGAAACAAACATTTTCATGTTTATTTTCACTTGCCTTTTATTTGCTATCTTATTTAATAGAATTTCTGTTTGTAGAGGAGCAAGCTGGATGTTTTTACCTTCAGAGCCAATAAATGATGGTAAAGAGCATGGCAGTATCTGTCTCCCTTAATTCAACTGACTTCCGTAGTGTTTACAGCATGTGTCTAGTGTTCCTGTGTGTTAGTGATCAATCAACAAGATGATGAACAACCTATATTCATACATTCATTTTAAATTAGTTGTAATGAAGTTTAAAGTTAATAAAAATATTCAAATAGTTGTACATGTTTTAGTAAATTCTGGTTATTCATGAGATTTTTATAAAACCTAACATACAAATAAATTGAGAAATGATTCCAATATTAACATTTTGTTCAATGTGAACAAGTTGCAGACTTCCTGTCCTAGTTTTATTTGAAAGAAAAGCAGAGAGTGTATTTGCAAAAAATTTATCCAAATTTACTTTCGATTTGGATTCGTAGATTTTGGATTTGGACTTGAAGATATTAAACAGACATGTTTCTAGGCTACTCTGACCTTGAGGATTTTGTTGAGGTAATTACCGAGTTGCTGGAAGATGTAAAAATTATTTTTATTGAATACTTTACCTGAAAGCAGTTCACCTTTGGGACCTGCAACAGTTGGAGTCGTAGTTCCACTTTCATCTCTTGTATTAGACTCTAATATTATCCCCCCTCACTCTCTAACTGGCTACTCATCCCCTCCTCCTTCTTTAATTAATTCTGTCCATCATCCAATCAGGCTAATCCTGCTCCGTTTGTAATATCCCAGCCAGTGAGAGGCTGTCTTGGGGCACACACTGGGTACACTGGCGTTCATCTCTCTCTAGAGTGTGTGTGTGCGTGTGCGTGGCCGGCCAATCAAGTCCAACACGCTACGCTGCAGTCCTGCTTAAACTCTTGTCTTAAGGTCCAGTGAGCTGAGCAGAAGCTTCAGAGGTAAGCTGTGCATTTGTTTCTGTCCCTTTTTCAACTGTTTAGTTTATTGTAAAAACGTTGAACAGCTGTTTTTCCATTGTCTGTGGAAAATATCTTCTTTTTATTATCTGTACAGTATAATTGCCATGTTTGCCTGCATATACCATGATTAAACCAAGAGCGCTTAAGGTCTCTTTAAACATTTTGAAATCACTCTCTGTGATTTATCGCTGGGAGAAGTTCGTGGAGAAGTTCACTTTGATCACTAAAAAACTATGTCTAAAGTTATGTACAGTATAAAATCAGAGTACTGCAGAGCAGGTTGATGAATACAGAGACACGAGTGTTTTTAGCAGGGCTGTTTTCGGTTTTATTCTGTGGTTGCCTCCTTCCAGATGGGCCAGATTTTTGGGCTGGCAGCTGGGACAGGAACACACATATTTATACTTACTCAATAGGCAGACACTCTTCTGAAACCAAAGTAATGCCCGCCATTAGGCTCACTCACTGAAAAAAGTGCATCAACTAGAGACAAAGGTTTATTGACACAGCTTGTCTGTCTGATACCACTGTGTTGCTGTTTCACATTCCTCAAGTAGCTCCTTACAGAAGTGACTTTCAGATACTAAATACATAGATTATCATAGCATATGGCGTTGGACTCAATTATGTAGCTGTCAGGAGATCAGAAGAGAAACAGCTCTGAATGAGATGGGTCTGAATCCCTTCTAGAATACTGAGAGGGATTCAGCAGCTCTGGGGGACAAAGGGTGTTTGTTCCACCACAATGGGGAACTGATGTGTGTTTGATTTTGGATGCCTCACACATATATACAAGTATATGCAAACACACTTGTGCATGTGCACACACATGTTCTTTAGCTTATCAAGGGGTAGACATATTTAATTAGATGTGCCCTCAGTCCTCAGCTGTCAGCGTCTTAAACATGATAAAAGGACTTCCTCAGATCTTTATGTGAATGTGTGTGGATTTTCGACATGTTGAGGGTAATAAAAAGAGGTTATTATTCACAACAGGAATAACATTTAAACAGCAGTGGCTGCAATTTTCCACTGCCTGTGGTATTTTCTCACAGTTGAACTCACGCCCGTCAAGTTAACACCCATCAATTAACTAATGAGGAAGCCAGCCAAGGCTGCTGAAAGCGTTCATGATACAGACTCATAAAGCCACCTCAAGAGTGTGTAAAATCACAACAAACTGGCTGCAGGGGTTCATGGCTTTTAATTTGACAGTTGATTCGTGTGGAATAATTGTAGGACAGAGAACATGCATAACAAAATCAACCACTGTGCATTCTTCCTGTTGGTTTTTTTCTTCCAGCTTGTGTGTGGAGGTTTTTGACAGATGAGACATTTGAAGAAAAAAATATTTTTTTTATTCAGATGTCTGGAGAGAAGTGTGCACTGGCTTCTCAGATGCTGAACGTAATTGTTGCTGGAAGCCTCTTCCTAATAATGAATTGTTGGTTACGCCAAAGTCTCGTTTACAACCGAGTCATAATTATTAAAAGTTTAATAGTACATTTCTTAAATTGTTCACAGGTTAGGTTCTGTAAAAATTTCAGATGTAGTAAAAATAAAAAATTATGAATTTTAGTACTTTAGAAAAAATGACAGCATAAAAATACATTTTATCCACAACCTTTTAACTAATGCTGATTGTACATCACTTCATCCCATAAATTTGCCAGCACACAAAACACTGTAAACACTGAGGTGTAACTGGGCAGAGCTGTAAACACTGCACAAAAAGTTGAAATAAGGTGGTTTTACGCTCCTGTTCCGCTGGAGTGTTCTTTGCTTCCATCTAATGGCTGGATAGGTAAAAACACATTGTTTTTACTGTTTACTCAGCTACAAATTGAAATTTTTGAACACACAGACAAGTGAAAAAAATGCAGATAAATATAAGCAATCTGGAAAATGTTTGTACCTTTGAAAATTTGTATCTTGACTGCTTTTTGCATGACCAGCAAGTATTTAAATACCGCTGCAGACCCCTGCCCATTTGTTCCAGTCGTGACACAGCCATGCAGAAGCTCGACCAAGACTCGGAGGTCTACAAGATGCTGCAAGAGAACAGGGAGTCACGTGCTGCACCACGACAGTCCACCACCTTCCGCCTGCTGCAGGAGGAGCTGGAAGCTGAAGAGAAAGGTGAGGCCAGAGATCCCAGTGACAACCAGCAGGGGGCACAACTGCTCATCAATTTGTCTTAGGCTTGCTTTGTATGCAAGGCAGCAGGGCAGCTGTAATTTAAAAAGTCTTTTTAAAAAGATTTAATTTGATGTTTTGTGATTTCAGAAGATTTTCTTGTTCACTTGTACATAGGTTATTTGGTTTTACCAGAGAGTGGTGCGTTAATTTCCCTTGTGCTTCCCCTGCTGTCCTGCATACTGTCTCTTTGTTCTAGGGGCAACCATGCGGTTCTCAGGGCGGCCCAAGGCCTCCTTTACCGGGATACAACATCTCCACACTTGCGAGAAGTGTGGAATCAGCATTGTGTAAGATTTTGAATTAATTAAAACTAATTCATAAATAATTAATAATACAATACTGGGAGAGCAGGTAGTATAGTGGCTAGAGGCTTAAACTTGAAGGACCCAAATTCAAATCCCACCTCTTTCTGTAGTAGAACTGATCAAAGTACTTACCATAAATTGATAGTAAAAATTTCCCTGAGAAACAAATGAGTAAGTAATTGTGAATTGCTTGCAATTAACTCTGTGTGTGTCGCTCTTCATAGCACTCAGGCGATCCGCATCACAGAGGGTCGCTACCGTCACCCAGAGTGCTACGTGTGTACCCAGTGTGGTCTCAGCCTGGACATGCGTGGACATTTCTGGGTAGAAGATGAGTTGTTTTGTGAGAAGCATGCTCAGGAGAGATACCGTGGTCCAGGCAGAGGCTTTCATGCTACTATTTCACCCCGCCATTAGGCTCTTCCCACTCCTGCCAGATAAAGACATGTTCCTTCTTTACCATACACGTGGGTCCACACAGTATTCTGTGGTGTCACCTCTGCATTGTCCCTTGTTCTCTGCAAGCCTTTCCTCACTCCAGCCTTTGAAGCTACTTTGAACCCTGGGACCCTCCAATTTTCAGCCTTGCACCAAACCACACCCACACTAGCAGCTCCTACCACATTACTGGACTTGATGCAGTGCACCGCTTATCATAAGAAAAGAGGATGTTCTGCAGCAGAAGAGTTGTGTTTCAAACCCACTGGTATGTGGGCTTTGGAACACTTGGGGGAGTTTATCTTTGAACTCAGGGGCTTTATCTTTCTTTCACATGTAGTTTTTTTGTAAGTGACAACAGTTCAAGTTCAGATCATCAGGTTATCAACTCCTTATGAGAACAAAAATTTCCGTTTGAAACATAAGCCTTGCTGACACTGAGCACCACACATGGTGAACAGCCCCCCGCCCCCACGTCTGGAGCCGGTTACCCTGCATGTCTGTCATCTTGTTTCATTGCTCGGAAACCTTGTGACTTGTGAAAGAAGACAAGTTTTAAAGAATAAGCTAAAAGAAACTGAAAAAAATGAAAAGACAAAGGAAAGCCTTACATATCAGTTTAAAAACATTAACGTTGCAATTATTTACCCATTTATACAGCTGGGTAATGTTACTAGAGCAATTTTAGGGTAAATACCTTGCTCAAAAAATCAAACCTGCGACCTGTAGGTTTAAAGGTAACTGCTCTAACCACTACACTACCAACTGTCCCTTAGCAGACACTTGTTAACACATTTATGTTTGAATACAGAATTTACAATTACAGTTACAATTATGCATGAGTATTGCTCATCTAAACTTTGAAATTATATTTTTCCCAGGTTTAAAAGACAAGGCAAGAGTTTTACATGTTAGGTAAAAAAAAATGGGTGACCCTTTTGTCACTCAGGAAAACCTTATCTATTTTTTTATTTAATTTAATGGTGATTAGGAGTTTATTTTTTGAAAAGTAAGGTATAAGCAGAGTTTTAGGAACAACTTATGAAGCCAGTATTTCTTCACCAGATTTACTTTGAAGCCAACAAACTTAAACTTTTGACTGGTACTTTCAGTAGCTGAAACTATAAGATGCTTCCATAAATTAATCATATTTTCATGTGTAATCAAACTGTGCATGAGTTCAGAAGAAGCTGTGGACACACCCTACTCTTGCTGAAGTCATGAATAGCATTGTTGTGGACGCAAAGACGATTTTTCTTACGTTACAGTGATCTACAGCAGTACGAGTGTTCTTGAATGATAACATGATGCATTTGCTACTTTGTCCTAAATGAAAACATCTAGCAATTACATAATTAAACAAACAGGTGTGAAAAGCTTTTTGGCTGCACTGCACGGGTTCTATCCTCTGGTATTCTGCTGTTCTGCTGGTAGCAATGCTCTCAGACTGACCTCTGCAAATAAAAATGTGTTTTTTTACTTGAGATGTATTATTTCTTCTTCATTTCCATTTTGTTTCTTAGACAGATACATTTATTTATTTAGCAGACACTTTTCTCCAAAGCAACTCTGTCAATGAACTCTATGTAGTTATCAGCCCACACGACTTATTCACCAAGGTGACTTAGACTGCTAGATAGACTACTTACAATGGGTCACTCATCCATACATCAGTGGAACACACTTTCTCTGTCACTCATACCTTACAAGTGAACCTGAACAGCGTGTCTTTGGACTGTGGGAAGAAACTGGAGCACCCTGGAGGAAACCCACACAGACACAGGGAGAACATGCAAACTCCACATAAACTGAGTGGGGATTAAACCTACATCTTTTCCCATCACCGAGACACTCAGAGACAGCAACACTACTCACTGTGCCATCATGCTGCCCAATTAAATGTTTAAATTGGTAATCTTTAATGTTAATGTTTAAACACAATGTTAAATGGACTTTTTAATAATTTGGTTTTCATTACTTTGATTATTCAGCAGTTTTTTCAGATTTTTTTAAATTCAAAAATATTGTGATGCACTGGACTGTCCGTTCATTCCAACGGACACCCACAGTCATAAACATATGAACTGTTTCTTTTTCTAAGGTTGCAGGCTGACAGGGAGCTGAATGAGTGGAGCCTGGTCACCCATAAAAACTAGGACATATCCTGGATACTCAGAGCCATTTAACTTGTGAATTGAACTATACCAAAGATTCAGCTTTTTCTGTCTGATTTGGTGAAGCACTTTAGTTCCAAATACCATTTTACACAGCTTATAGTGTGGTTGTTAGAGCTGCTCCCTTGGGATCTGTAGGGTGCCAGTTCAAATCTCACCTACTGCTGTAGTACCCTTGAGCAAGGTACTTACCCTGAATTGCTCCTGAAATATTACCCACCTCTATATATGGGTGAACAGCTAAATGAGTAGATGCAAGTTCTGAAACAACATTTTACCATCATCTAGAGTTTCTCCTACAGGGTTCTTCCTACCGACTATTGTGCAGCTCATAGATATTGTGTTGATGGTCTCTGGAGGTTCTCATTCTAGCCAGACTCCACCCTGTTTGCCAAAGGGGTATCCCAGCATGCACTGGGCTGTGTTCCCAACTTAGCAGGGATTTGATTTTTTATAGCACCAGAGTTCATTCCACACTGATGACTCCTGCAACTTACACTGGTGATGTGCCAATACACATTGGTTAGATTAATGCACCATGGTTGCTTTTTGCCATTAAAGGAGTCAAGGCCTCCTGGTCCAAGTCATGTCCACTGTTTGGTACCATGGCGATTACATCACTAATGGGTTGCTGTTTCCGCTTGTTGCATGAGTTATTAGCCATGTCTTGGGAGGGGAGCGTGCAAGCGTGTGGAGGTTTCAGGGTGTGTGTACCATTGAGTTTTTCTTTCCCGAAATCCTAGTCTGAATTATGATTATTCATCTCTGCATGATTCACAAACTTAGCCAGCTGGCTGTGTGTTTGATCACAACCTACTGTATGGGTTGCTGTGGAGAGATGGAAAATTAACCATGAAACAAAAATGGAATTTTCTGCCACAATGATTCTATCTTCCAAACTAGACACACACATACTGATAATTCATACGTGCACATACACACACTTAGTGATACAAAAAGCCACTCAGCCTTCTCTGTTTCCATACACTTTATTGCAAAATGTTTTGTTGTGGAAGATTTCATTTATTTATGGATTTTAAAATGTCACAGCGGCGGACATAGGTTGTCCAGGTGTCAAGGTGAGTCCAAATTTGTAATGAGATGTACTCACTGGGGATGTTTCCCCAGCCTTTTTTTGTAAACAGCCAGTAGAACACACCCTCTGTTATGTCCTTTGGGCCTACACACCCATGGGAGCTGGGGGGGGGTGAGATATGAGCATGACCCAACTGCCAAAACCCTCCCCCAACCGATGGATTGCATCAATAGCATCAATAACAACTTCCTTCTCTGTTAGCATCAATAACAATTAGGGATTCAAGGTCTTTTCTATTATCTGATACTTCTGAAAATAAAAAACACTTTCCAACCCATCTACTGTCTTTGTTTAGGCTTTACAGTTGCTGTATCTGAGCACAAATCCACAAAACAACCATACGTAGGGAAATTTGCATTCTGTTTCTCGCAGACAGGGTTAGATTGCCACCATCTGGAGCTAACATGTCACTATGCTTGAGCAGATGCCTGTCCCAGCGAGTGGCAAGCACAATTTCCATATAATGTTGGAAAATGTCTCTGATTGGCTTGAGGTGCTTGTTGAATAAGAAGGATAAAAATCATTTGCACTGCATCATCTCATGACAGACACCTTGCGGACACCTTGCGAAGGTCAAAAGTCAATAACTCCTCTGTTTATGCATGTTTGTCTCTCACCATGGCATGTTTCCACATAAAATCCCAGACCTGACCTCACATCTGGACTGCAATTCGCCGCAAGCTGGGGAATGATTATTCCCCCAGACAACAAGTCACAGACAATCAATCAATGGCGACGTGCACGGTGACCAAACAAGCGGAAATTACTGCACTCTGCGACGAGTGACTCTATCCAAAATCACACTGGATTCCAGGTGGACAGAGAAGGAACTTGCAGAAAGCGAACACGAGTTTTTCACCTGCCTCAAAGGGGCGAGACAATGGTTACTTGGCAACCAGTCTCCATGGACACGTCATTCCAGAGCATATGATGAGCAGCATGAAACTCATGGACTATAGCCTTATAGAAGTGCATTAAAGAAAAACATTCAACCCTGCTTACACATCAATAGTGAGCACTTCTGATATTTTGTAGCGGGACTGACGTAAAACACCCACTCAATACACAAATAACTATGAGTGCACAAACGGCAAGAACAGTCAATTTCCTCTTCGCCAGACCACTTCCTCAATTACCAACATGACTCCACTTTAAAAGTGACCTGAGTGTGACAGCAACACTTTTGTTATCCAAAAGCATCTATTAAAAAAATATGTATATCTATTAACATATTATTATTTATGCTCCGGGGGGGGTGCGGTGGCGCAGTGGGTTGGACCGCAGTCCTGCTCTCTGGTGGGTCTGGGGTTCGAGTCCCGCTTGGGGTGCCTTGTGACGGACTGGCGTCCCGTCCTGGGTGTGTCCTCTCCCCCTCCGGCCTTACGCCCTGTGTTGCCGGGTTAGGCTCCGGTTCCCCGTGACCCCGTATGGGACGAGCGGTTCTGAAAATGTGTGTGTGTGTATTTATGCTCCCTAATGAGCATAAATTTTATGCAACTATAGCCCAAGTGTGCTAAAGCAAACAAGTTTAGAAAACAGTCAACATTAAGCTCATGTCAAGGAGGAAACACTTATGGATAAGGTAAAGCTACCTGTTTAGATCATATGTTTTTTGGTGCAAGTGGTAGCATAGTGGTCACCACCTTGTAATTACAAAAACCAAGGTTAAAATCCCCACCTTAGCTGTAATACTGTTGCTAAACCTACTTACCCTGAGTTTATACAGTAAAAACAATCATTGTTAAATAACTGAAATCACTCAGCATACAAGTATACTATAACATGCAAAATCCTCTAGTATAGGTGTGCGTGTGTGTGCGTGTGTGTGTGTAAAATTATATCCGGCTCAGTCGTTGAGCTGATTTCTTCCGGGTGCTCCGGTTTCCTGCCACAATCCATAAACGTGCAGTTTAGGCGTACTGGAGACGACGCTAAATTTCCCATAACGTGTGTGCTTCTGGCTATCTTGCAATGGACTGGCGTCTTGTCCAGGGTTTACCTTCGCTCTGCCTAACATGTCTTTATTAATTAAAGGAACAGTTACTACCACACTACTTGTACAGTTTTACTCCATGCAAAACTCACTTTCAGAACGCTCGCTACTTCGGAAACGTCCATCTTCCACTTCTGTCCAATACCGAGCCAGGATGTAATGACTGATCGTCGTCAAACCAATAAGAAAACAGGACTGCCCAGGATAAGGAGTGGGCAGCAGTGCGTGTAACTTTCCTGGAGAAGCTGCGTAAAGGCGCAGATGGACTTCGGGGGACGGTAGGGGGATCCTGGAGTCTGTCTAAGCGCGTGCGGTTCGTTGTTTTTAATATCAGACTGTAATCGCGAGAATCATGGACAGTTAGGAACTCATCGTTCAAGTTACAGTAAGAGAGGCTGCGCCCTTCAAAGGGACTGAACTAGTACTGCAGTGTGTGGGAAAAGTTTTCGGCGCAAGAGGATCTACCTGTGTGTCACTTCACGCACACTCAGCATCTGATCTGGACCTCCACTTTGGACACTTCTGACATACTTCTGTTCTGGACATCTGGATCTGCACCTGGGACACTTTTCACAAACACTTTTCTGGCGTCCAGGATCTAACTTTGGAAATTTTTCTTTCTATATTGACAACTGTCCTCTTTAGATACTTTTCCCCCTATATATAACACAAACTGTCCACTTAGAGGGTTTTCTGTGCAACAGACTATCCACTTTGGAAACTATTCTGTTGCAGCTGGATGTCCACTTCACAGGCTGGATTTTTTGTGCAGGGGGATTTGCACTTTGCAGACTTTTGAGAAAGACTTATTTGTGGAAAAGGATCTCCATGCTAGTGCGTTCTACTGCCACTGCAGTTTCAGTGTGAACAAGGCACGGTTTGTGGGGGATCCTCTTTCTCTAATCCAGGACTCTCAGCCTCCAGCGAAACAACAATGTCTTTGGCAAACCAGAGCCAACAGTGGTACCCAACAAGCGTGAAGGTTACTGTCATCCAGGCAAGGAACCTACGGATCAAGGGCAGGAATGGCACCAACGATGCGTATGCCATCATGCAGGTGGCCAAGGATAGGTTCTCCACTATAGTGACTGAGAAGACTGTGAACCCAGTGTGGAAGGAGGAAGCCACCTTCGACCTGCCCCTCTTCCACCATGGTAATGCCGAGCGCTGCACCCTCTGCGTCCAGGTGATGCACCGCGTCCAAATGGGATTGGACAAGATGCTGGGCCAGGTGATCGTCAACCTGCTTGACCTGGAGGAGGACAAAGACCGCAATAAGACTGAGTGAGTGCCTTCAGACTCGCACACCATAATAAAAACAGTTCTTAGTGCAAGGGAATTGGATTTTATGGTGTAAAAAAGTCCGTGTAACGTGCCAGCAATTCCAGGTTCTAAGTTCTGCAAGAAACAGGAACTGCACGTAATTAAAGACCCGATGTACTGAGAGTGTCTCCACTACACAGACTTCTGAAATTTTCCTCCTTGTTATATTTAGTTTGGAAATCGGTGAACTTTAGCTTAGTTTGCTGTTGTAGCTCAGACCTCCTGATCGCTTTTTCTTGATCTAAGGCCTTTGCAGCTATAATTGTAGCATATTCCAGAAAGGAATGTACAACTTCCTAGTACTGATATCATTGACATTCCTCTGTGTTATGTCATTTCATCCCCCCATAACACACACACACACACACACACACACACACACACATTTTCTGAACCGCTTGTCCCATATGGGGTTGCGGGGAACCGGAGCCACTGGAGAGCAAGACCCAGTCCAACCCGCTGCGCCACCGCGCCCCCTTCTCCCCATAACAACACATCAGAAATGTAAATTTGTGAGTGCTGGGAGGAGAAAGACCTGACATATAAAGGGACCTGGAACTGAGATTATGATGTTTCCAAATATAGCATTAGTTATGTGTCTTCTGTTTCGACAGCGCACATGAAAGGCATTAGTTTAGGGTAGTTTAGGGCATTAGTTTAAGGTAGCACTGTGTCCAGTGTCCGGGTCCTGCTTTCTGGTGGGTCTGGGGTTCGAATCCCGCTTGGAGTGCCTTGCGACGGACTGGCGTCCCGTCCTGGGTGTGTCCCCTCCCCCTCCAGCCTTACGCCTTGAGTTGCTGGGTTAGGCTCTGGTTCCCCGCGACCCCGTATGGGACAAGCGGTTCAGAAAATGTGTGTGTGTCCTGTGTTCCATCTAATCACATTAAACCATTAGCCCCTTTGTCCTTTTGGAGCCAGTGAAATGGAGAAGCTCTGTTTGTTTTTCGTACATGGTGTAATGACTGGGATGGGAACAGACGATCAGTTGTTTGGGCTTGCTCCTGGTTCAGCCAAGGCGGCCAGCATACCGAGTTTTTGTGAGATGCCCTTCAAGTGCCAGATCCTTGGGGCATTAGTCAAAGTGGAAATTCCATTTACATTTATGTTTACATTTACATTTATTCATTTAGCAGACACTTTTCTCCAAAGCAGCGTACATCTCAGCAAAAATACAATTTGTGCATTACATTAAGAGAAAGAGACACATCTGCAGACGTGATTCTTAAGTAAACCTAGTTTGTTACTTTCCACTTGATGCACCGATGTTCATTGCACGAGTAGGTGCATAAAATGCAGGATAGATGAATCCTGATAAAAAAAATTGTAGGAAGGTTATTTTTTTATTTTTTTATTTTTTTTTTAAATAAGGTACACAGGCTCATCTGGGGATGATCATAAAGTTACGGTGCATGAACATTTACACCATACAGTGTCCAGTGCCCAGTTATCTCAGATCTATTCTGAGGACTGACTCGCTCTGCATTGAGGAGATTTGTTGGTTGTATTTTCAGTCCTGCAAGTCTGGAGTGCCTCTTTAGCTTGGCCTGCTTTTTCTTTTGTGGAGCAACATGTCAATTTAGCTCGACAGAAGGTATTTATATGCTTAGATGAAGCAAGCCTTTTATGAAAATTAACCAAGTGCTTGCCCGTGTAGCATGCTGTAGCATGATGTTTTTATAGATTTATTAAGGTTGCAGCTGATGGACCCTCAGTGCTCTGTATGTGGTCGAGTGTTGCAAGAAGTGCTGCTGTTTATGCACCGTAACTTTAAGATCATGCCTGGCTAAGCCTTTACTCAGCTACGCCTGTAATGTGCATAAATGTTTGTGTATCTCAAAAAAAAAGTAGGAAGGTGATTAGGAATTGTCAGTATCCTGAGTTTTATGCAGCTACTCATTTGATGTACATTGGTGCATGTGGTGGAAAGAAACAAACTAACGGTACCTAAGAATCACATGTCTGCAACTACAGTATGTCTCTCTTTCTCTTAATGTAATGCACAAATTGTATTTTCTATGGGATGTATGTCGCTTTGGCAAAAAGCATCTGCTAAATGAATAAATGTAAATGCAAGAAAGGCTAATCTTCATTCTTTGGGGAATTCCAGACATTATCCAGCACTTGACTTATCTTAGAGCTCTTAAAACCTAGAATGCTTTACATTCCCACAGGCGATAAGGAGTAAAGTTTCTCCTGCTCTGTGTGTTTTCTGTGAAATAGAATTTGAGCATTATTATTGACATTTCGGGGGGGGGGGGGGTATGGTGGCGCAGTGGTGCAGTGGGTTGGACCGGGTCCTGCTCTCCGGTGGGTCTGGGGTTCGAGTCCTGCTTGGGGTGCCTTGCAGCAGACTGGTGTCCTGTCCTGGGTGTGTCCCCTCCAGCCTTATGCCCTGTGTTGCTGGGTTAGGCTCTGGCTCCCTGCGACCCTGTATGGGACAAGCGGTTCAGAAAATGTGTGTGTGTGTGTGTGTGTGTGTGTGTGTGTGTGTGTGTGTGTGTATTTACATTTCTTCTTTTTTCCAAAGTGATGTACAATAATATTATGTTGTCTTTTCTAACATCTTTATCCAAGCTACCTTACAGTGCAGGATATACTACAGTATACTCCTTACAATCATTCACATATTTATACAGTACAGCAAAGTAAAATACACACACAAACAAACCATGGGTATTCATGAGGTAACATAGTTGTCTGTAGGCTGACTATTATTAGTTCAATTCAAGCTATTTTTATAAGGCGCTCTTTTTACACAAGGACAGAGCGCTGAACAAAGGTATAAGACAAATAAACAAATAAGACAGTTGATTATTAAAAAGCTGTGTTTAACTGACATCTTTGTCCTCTTACGGGATAGGTTAAAAAGACAAAAAAAAACTCTTTTTTTCCCCTGTTTTTATACAAGTAGCATTAAAATGAATAGATTATATTCTCACATTTTTTCAATTTGTTGCAGTAAAAATCACTTGTTATTTCAATGTGAAAATTCCATAGTGATATGTAATCAGGTGTGTCTGTGTGTTCTGGTATTTGTGTGCTGACTCGATTTGCCCTGCCCATTTAAGCTCATGTGTCACCAAGTTTGTCTTAGCTGTCCTTGGTGCTTCTGTGTCCTCCACTACCTTTGTCCTGCTATCCTATGTCACCTGAACCCAATCAGACCCATGTAACCAGCCTATTGCCTGGCCCAGGTTTGTGCTCTTCTTTTCTTTGTATCCTGTGTTCGAGCTCTGTTAAACATTTGGTGGAAGCTCCTGGCTCTGTGTTGGGATACAATTCCTATATAGTGCCGGTAATGTCCAGCTATAGCTCTTCAGTGTCCGCCACCAGTGGATGGTCAGATGATAGTTAGGACACTGATGTCTGAGCCGCAGGTGATGCAATGCCCAGACTACACTGCCTATTTAGCCTCTGTTCAGTTGTGCATACAGTTTTGGGCATAGGTTTGAATCCAGCTCCGTCTGTGTGGGGTGTACATGTTCTCCCTGTGTTCAACACAGTCAAAAGATGTATTTCAGGTGGATCGGTGACTCTAAATTACCTGTGTGAATGTTTGATGGTGTAAACTCTGTGCTCCTTATCTTGTCTTGTCTTTTGTCTTCTCTTCTCCCTCAGCCTGCACCGAGAAGATGCCAGCCAAGTACAGTGCTTCCTGAGTGTTTATCAGCTGAAAATAAGCCCCTCCTTGGGATCACTTGCTTTGTGACTGTCTAATGAGCTTGTGGCCACATCTTGCTACACCTCTGGCCCTGTTGGCATTTAATGTTTTTAAAATCCAGTAGCAGCACTTAGTGCTCCTGCCGCCTTGGCACATGATGCTTTCAGGCACTTCTAACTCATTCAAAAGTTACAAACTGACATTGAGTGAGAATGGTTGTCTGAACTGACATGTTCAAAAACATGATGAAAGCAGACATGTGCCTATATGTGTGGCTGCTCAGAGTCTGTGTTGAACCTCTTTTTCAGCTGCGTTTCATTCCTGCCATTCTAGTGTTGAGGTCCCACCCTTTCCCCTCAAAGGTACAAGTCATACTCCTGTCTGAAATGTTTCCAGAAATTATGGAATTTTCATCAGGAACACAACAGAAATCTGAGTTGCTGTAGATGGATTTTGGTCCATGTGGACTGGTGTGAGGTGCTGTAGATAGGTGTAGGCCTGGTCTGAGGTGCTATATGTGCTGAAAGTCTATATGTGCTGAAGAAACTGTACCAAGAAATGTAATGGATTTTTCAATTCACTATGCAACGTCTTGAAGAAATTTCCTGTGATTTTGAAATAGACCCCACACCCATCTGTGTTGCACACAGTGGCTGTTTCACAGGAGAAAGTCTTTAATGAATTTCTTATAACTCATTAACAGTGAACAGTGAATGCTCAAATTGTCCCTCCTCCAGGCAGCTCAGTCCTGTGATATTGCACATTATTTCATATTGCTGATCTGTTTCCTGTTCCTTTGCTCACATGGATCCAGTTCAAGGTTTCCTTTTTTTGATGGATATTACGTTTGCTATGTTTGCAGAATAGTTGACAACAGAAATATTATTTTAACTGACACTTTTCTCCAAAGCAATTTACAGCTGTACATTTGTACATTAAGCTACTTGTGATGATTTACCTATTTATACAGCAGGGTAATTTTTACTGTATAAATTTAGGGATTGATTAAATCGCTTTGCTGCTCATGCTTTGAGTTTATCTCCTTTTGTAAGAAAGTTTCTCCAAAAACTGATAAGCATCTTATGACCATTGTACCATGTTAGTAGCTACTGGTTAAAACACCCTTGTAATGAGGTCATGAACAGGGATGGGGAAACTGATAACAATTTACTCCCTTCAGCCCCAGTGAAATCTTGGAGCCCTTATTTTTGGCTCTTTCCTTGAGATGGTTCACATTTGTCAGCCTTTCTCCTCCCACACATTTTCACCCATCAGTCTTCTTTTAAGAGTATTGTCTTTAACACACTGGGGGGGGGGGGGGGGGATGCGCAGTGACGCAGTGGGTTGGACCGGGTCCTGCTCTGTGGTGGGTCTATGGTTCGAGTCCCACTTGGGGTGCCTTGCGATGGACTGGTGTCCTGTCTTGGGTGTGTCCCCTCCCCCTCCAGCCTTATGCCCTGAGTTGCTGGGTTAGGCTCTGGTCCCCTGCGACCCTGTATGGGACAAGCGGTTCAGAGAGAGAGTGTGTGTGTGTGTGTGTGTGTGTGTGTGTGTGTGTGTGTGTGTGTGTGTGTGTGTCCTTAATGCTGTTTTTCACTTTGAGTTTGGTTCAAAGGTCACGTCCATGTTTGGGGCTCAGGTTCACATTCTGTGGATTCTCATCAGGAATGAGTGCTTTTCTGCTAGGCAGCTGCTGCCTAAGCAAGTTGTACATGTGAATATTAAAACAGCCTGCAGCTGGAAGATGTCAAAGCACTCCCTACAGTTTGTTTTTGTAACAAGGCTTGTCCTGACAAGTGGGATGGTATCAGAGCAGGGCAGAACTGAAGAAAAACTAAACTGAAGGTTTGCGCACACTGTCCAGGAACACCAGAACAGAAGCATCTGGAGTCAATGCTAATGTGGTTCACACACACGTGCCCTACAGCCTACGCTGTGTCCCACATTTTCACTGAGGAGTGCTTCCCTGGAACTGTGCCTTGTGGTAAACCGAATGGCAAACTGACATTTACACATCTCTTGTGATTAATTGCAACTTGCAATGCTCTTACAAAAAACCTTATACTTCTGGAGCTGCTAAAAGAGGGGATAAAATGTTTTGAGGACAAATTAATTACAAAGTAAAAAAAAAAAAAAAAAAAAGCGGTACACGCAAATGCTATCACAGAAGGGTCTTTTTTACACACGCACAAACACGTGATTATGCAGAACCATGCAGTAGCCTTCCACAGCTGCTGTTTATGATATAGAAGCGCCTAGTCATCCTAGCCCCATCTCATCCTTGCTCTTAGAACATGGGAAGTTGAGTAGCTGGAGAGAATAACAAAAGAAAAACATAGCACAGCGAAATAGCGGCTTGTGCTGACATGTCAATGTACTTCCTGTTGTTGTGGCTCGTCTCATAAAAGGGCCCAAGTAGGGGAGGGGTTAAGGAGATCAGGACAACACAATGTAAGCACAATTCATATCAACCTTTAACCTTTTCTGACAGGCCCAAACCTGAACCTGCAGTTTGGGTGGCAAAGGTCTCTTCCATGCAGGAGATCAGATAGGGGACAAAATCTTCATTCTTTTGATAGTGGAGACTTTTGGATACACCTGTTGGGTGCACATTTGTCCACCCCTGTCTTGGTGATGCCTTCATCACTGGACATGTTCTTGCTTTGGCATAATCACAATGCCAGGCGAGGTTGTATGGGAAATGTATAAATAAGTAGAGCTCAGTACAAATCCAAACTGGCTAAACTAGAACATAGTTAAAATGTCATGGATATTAATGAGCTAAAGACTTGCAGCGAAAAGTTCAACCAAAAAGTCCCATCGACCTGCTTTTCTGCACTCCAAACAAACCTGCTGATGATGAGAATTTAAACCACAAGTGTAATTGTGATTCGACCTCATCTCTTCCTGTAAGTCCATCTTATCCTGCTTCTGGTAGTGTTCCTGCTGATCTCAGCCTACTGATGAGTGATCCTTGATGTTTTTCTGACATCTATTTCTCTATACCTATATCTCTATCTCTCTCCCAAAAGATATTTTTCTGTAATGAATCCTTCAGTCAAATCTTTACTTGTAGATAGCTGAGAGGGCAAGTTTCACTAAAATGAAAGTGACCTGAAGTTGGCAACCTGTTGGTTACCAGCTGCTGTTTGCAAGTAAAACACAACTAGATGGATAGACTCAACCATAGTGACAATTGATACCACCCTCTCCAGCCTAAGGAAACACAGAGGATGGAACTTGTGGAGTATGTATTTGGTTCCTTAGAGTCAACATTGTCTCACTAGTACTTAACTATGATACAAGTTACAAGCAACAAAGCTTGTAGAAGTGCAGCCCTCTAGAGTTGAAGTACCTCCTATCTTTCTTTCACCCTCCCCCCCAAACCCAGCTTCTCAGCAGGAAGTGTGCAGAGTCTCCTGGAATTCAAATGTTCATCACAGGACCAAGCACACAGTTTTCTAGTATGCTGTTTTGTGTATCTGCATTAAATCATGCCTTTGCTTCCCAAGAAAATCATGCGCTTCACTCGTGTCACCATATTGTTAAAAAAGAACTCTCATTTAGATTTAGTGGAAAAAGAACCAGCAAAACAAACAGCAATTATTCCACACTTTAGTGTTTGCTACTACAGGATAATTGCCAGTTTATCTGTAATTGAAATTTATCTTACTTCTGGCAATGGCTGCAGATGAGATTAGGTGCTTTTCAAGAAAAGTCTTCTAAAGACAAAGATTCTCACTCAAACAAGGAGTGTGGCATTTTCAGTTTGGACTACTGAGTCACACATAGCCTTTTTCTCTCTGCCTTTCTGTCCTCTCGTCTGTTTTCTCTCACTCTCTCATCCACACACTTTGAATACATACTACACAGCAGGTTATGGAGGACAGTTTATGGTCAGCAATCTCCTCTGTTCCACACCAGCCTGCCTACCAGTTATACCTCATTATCTTTACTTTTAATTCTGGTGAAATTCTTTCAGATAATGGCATCAAAACAGGGCATTTTTTTGAAAACAGGCAAAGCAAGTTCCACTTTCATTCCTTCATTATTATTAACTATTTTTACAACAATAATGGTGTTAACTGTATAAGGAAACGGGGATAAAGAGAAAAGTGGCACATTTTAAGGGAAATGCTAACTAGTTCTCATTGGTGTGACACACCCTTCCTGGTGGCTTGGGTGTTTTGTAAGAGTGTTTTCATGCTAGTCTGAACATGTTTTGACACACCTGCCCTTTACTTTTTCCTGTCAGTCAAATTCAGAACAGATTTAGTCTGGTTCATGATTGACTCCTCCTCTCAGGTTGTCTGCAGAGGTGGAGACACAGTTTGCTATGGCCTGTTTTTATTGGGAATGATGTTTACTCTAAAGGAATGTTATAGTTGTTATCATAATTCTTTGTACCATTTATATATTCCATTATCATTACATAGGCCAGCTTTTGAGCATTGTGTTTGACAATTATGTCCTTCCATCAAGATGTTTCATTAAGAATTCAAAGTGCATTCTTTTTTATTGTTATTGCTGCCACTGCTGCTATTGTTATTTACTGTCATTGACACTGTTTTGTTTGTCATTGTTTTGTTTGTGCAGTATTCCTGTTGTCCTTGCCCATAGTCTGTGGAGAAGCATTCAGGAAGATTTTCATGATACATGTACATGGTATATATGGTATCTATAACAATAAACTTGAAACTTGAAACTATTAGCAGTCCTCACATGTGACAATATTGTCAAAAGAAATGACACAAGTTGTTTTCATACACTGCCCTGCTCCAGATACAGCCTCAGAGATTTATTAATCCTGTTGTTTTTAACATCTTTGGCCTTCGAGTGATGATGTCTTACTAACATTCCATTATTTGAATTTAACTGATTTGCCTCTGTTGCTCTTTCATCAGATGGTTCAAGCTGCTGAACAAGGCAGGGAAGCAGGACAAGGAAAGGGGTGAGGTGCAGCTGGAGATTGTGTTCCTGAGGAACAACATGACAGCAAGCATGTTCGACCTCTCCTCACAAGACAAGCAGCGTTCGCGCTTGGGCAAGCTGAAGGATAAGCTCCGTGGCAAGAAGAAAGAGAGCATGTCGGACTCTGCCTCTGCCATTGTGCCTTCTGTCACTCAGAATTTGACAGACAGTGAGGAGGAGGGTGACACCCACCCAGATACTCCCAGTGGGGACAAGAAGTCAAAATTGAAATCACTTTTCACACCCAAGAGCAACTTGCACCGTAATGTCTCGCAGTCCATGTCTACACTGGGCTACCCCTCTGAGTGGGACACCCCCAGCGGAGGCAGTGAGGCCCCAAGTGTTCAAGTGGAGTTACCTGAAGGTGAGCAGCAACCGTAGAGAAACTGCATCTCTTGCTAAAATAAAATTGTATGACACCTACTGTTGTACCCTCTCTTAATCAATTAAGGATCATTATTATTAACCAGATACTGTGGTCCAGCTTTTGTATGTTTTGAACTTGATTCTTACAATTTTTCTTTTGTCTCTGCTAGGAAAAAAGTTTGCTTTCCTGACCCATAAGCCCACAGGAAGCTCAGACAAGAAGACCACTCAGGGGACTCTCTCACTGCTGGGCCAACCCAAGTCAGGAGCAGAAGAGCAGATCAAAATTTGCATTAATGGCAGTCATGTGTATACTGACCAGCCTGAGTCTAGGCCAGCCCACACTGGCTCTGCCCTTGGTCTCAGTGGCTCTATGGAGGACATGCATGGTGGCAGGATAAGGAAGGAGAAGCTTAAGCAGGAGGAGCAGGATAAAAATAGACAGGAGAAGGTGAAACAAGAACATGGAGAACAAGAAAGGAAAAGACAGGAAGAAGAAGAAAGGATAAGACTGGAGAAACTTAAAGAGAAGGAACAAGAGAAGGATAGGAAGGAGGAAGAGGAAAGGATGAGAGAAAAGATTACACAAGAGAGGAAGAGGAAGGAGGAAGAGGAGAAGTTGAGGCAGGAGAAGATTAGGCTGGAGGAAGAGGAGAGGAAGAGGAAGGAGGAAGAGGAGAGGATCAGGCTAGAGGAACAGAGGAGAAAGGAAGAAGAGAGGATTAGACAGGAAATGCAAGACAGGAAGATGAAGGAGGAGCAGCAGAAGTTAAGGGAGGAGAAGATTAGGAAAGAGGAACAGAACAGGAAGGAGGCTGAGGAGAGGATCAGAAAAGACAAAATTAGACAGGAGGAGCAAGAGAGGAAGAGAAAAGAGGAACAGGAGAAGCTGAGTCAGGAGAAGATTAGGGAAGGGGAGAAGATGAGACAGGACGAGCAAGAGAGGAAAAGGAAGGAGGAGCAGCAAAAGTTGAGGCAGGAGAAGATTAGGCTAGAGGAACAGGAGAGGCAGAGGAAGGAGGAAGAGGAGAGGATCACACAAGAGAAGCTTAGATGGGAGGAACAAGAGAGAAAGAGAGAAGAACAGGAGAAGTTGAATCGGGAGAAGATTAGGCAAGAGGAAGAGGAGAGGATGAGACAGGAGAAAATGAGAGAGGAAGAGCAAGAGAGGAAGAGGAAGGAGGAGGAACAGAGGAGAAAGGAAGAAGAGAGGATTAGACAGGAAATGCAAGACAGGAAGATGAAGGAGGAGCAGCAGAAGTTAAGGGAGGAGAAGATTAGGAAAGAGGAACAGAACAGGAAGGAGGGTGAGGAGAGGATCAGAAAAGACAAAATTAGACAGGAGGAGCAAGAGAGGAAGAGAAAAGAGGAACAGGAGAAGCTGAGTCAGGAGAAGATTAGGGAAGGGGAGAAGATGAGACAGGACGAGCAAGAGAGGAAAAGGAAGGAGGAGGAGCAAAAGTTGAGGCAGGAGAAGATTAGGCTAGAGGAACAGGAGAGGCAGAGGAAGGAGGAAGAGGAGAGGATCACACAAGAGAAGCTTAGATGGGAGGAACAAGAGAGAAAGAGAGAAGAACAGGAGAAGTTGAATCG
This sequence comes from Scleropages formosus, assembly GCF_900964775.1. Classification (NCBI taxonomy): domain Eukaryota; kingdom Metazoa; phylum Chordata; class Actinopteri; order Osteoglossiformes; family Osteoglossidae; genus Scleropages; species Scleropages formosus. Next base: position 3,998,991 of record NC_041811.1, read on the forward strand.
GGAGAAGATTAGGCAAGAGAAAGAGGAGAGGATGAGACAGGAGAAAATGAGAGAGGAAGAGCAAGAGAGGAAGAGGCAGGAGGAAGAAGAGAAGATACGGCAGGAGGCACAAAGGAAGGAGAATGAGGAAGAGAAGAGGATCAGAAAAGAGAAGATTAGACTGGAAGAACAAGAGCAAGAGAACCAAGAGGAACATGAAAGGCTGAAGCAAAAGCAAAAGGAAAAAGTGAGACAAGAAGAAAAAAGACAGTTGGAGAGGATGAGGGAAGAAGAAAAAAAGATTTTGTCCAGGAAAGAGGATCAGAGTTATCTGGAAGAGCCTAAACAAAGGGTAAAAGACATTGCTTGTAACCCTTTCTTTGAGGCACAAGGTTCCAACCCCTTCGAAGAGAACTCTTTGGAGACTCTGCCAGATGATTCCAACACTGGCCACATGAAGGTGTTTGCTGTAAAACCCAGGTGAGGTCCAACAACATTATTTTGGCATTCACTGCAGGGGGAGACTGGCGAACTTGTCTTCATTGCAGAGTTGACCATGATGTAACCTTGTAGTGAGCCAGCAGTCACCACACACTTTAAACTGTTTGTGCAAGGAACCAGCTGTAGATAACTCCTCATGATCACTCACTAACACCTCATCTGTCAATGGGGGTACTAGGTGATATTTGAGTTTTGCAGTTAGCACTCATCCAGGTAGGTTGTGGTATTTCAACTATGTCTGTAACTTTGCACATGGGGAAAACATCATAATCACTGGTGTGCTGATTCGTTGGTTCAAGGCTGTAAACTGTGTAGGATGGTGCCTCTAAGCCTGAGGGCTTCACAGATACAGCATTGTGCCACCAGTTTCCCAACTAGTGTTTCTACTTCCTTCAGCTTACGTCTTCAACAAAAGTGACATAGCTCTTGAGATAATGAATGTGCAGCATCCAGGACGCACCCATCTCTAAGGTCCATTAGCCTTTGAGTTGAAGACTACAGGAAGGTTATTAAATCTTGGAGGCCATTAGGAGTGTGGCAGTTGGTGGTATTCTGTGGTTTCTACACACCTTTCTAAAAAGAGGTTATAGAAACCATTGGAGCTGGAATGTTTTCATGTAATTTTGGGCCAACGACTTGCTAACTGGCTTGGAATACATCATTATGGGTTCACACCATGTGACAACTAAGCAGAAGCATGCTTCCTCCACCATCCATTCAATTCTTTCATCCAGTGAGACTAGTAGTTATTCAGTTCGAAATCATGTGTAGTTGTCTCTGAGCAGTTTGCCTTTGTCTTTCTCATGCCATGTCCATCTGCTCAGGCCTTCATGTCTGTGGGGATGTTGTGACCCCATCTCTGCCCTCCTCAGTGACCATGAGAGCTGGGGTGCCAAATCTGGGGGCTGGCATAACAGCTCAAGAACACAAAAGACTCACCCAGATATGGACTTGAATTGGCCAAATGTCCACTGAAATTTTTTTCCAACAATTCTTGCCCTTCCCAAGCAGTTCTTTGTCAGTAACACAGTTATCTTTCATCTGCATCTACTCCATACCTTTCATCACCTCCATGCCTATGGTTCTAACAACAATAAAGAAAGACACTGTTGTAACGAGTCATCACGGAGCTATGTGTGCTGTCAGCTTGCATGTGTGTCTGTGGTCCTGCTGGTTCACAAGGATTTGAAGGTTCAAAAAGGTTTTGAAGACCTTGGAGGGTCACGCTCTCCACCTGTTCTTTCCCATGGAGATCAGATGGACCAAAAGCTGAAAAGACTCATTACGACTCTCTGTGATGACAGGGCTCTCAGTCTAAATTACCAGCACTGTCTCGTTATTTTATCCATTAAAATGTGCATATTAGATTCAGGTAGAGTTAACAAATGCATTTAATGACAATGAAGAATAAATGCGTGTTTGTATACATGTAGTAAAGTAATGCACTGGGTTTTGCTGAGCCAGAAGTACGTAGTGTGCAGATGGTCTCACACAGGCCTCATTCATGAACCATTAATGGAACACACTTTACATCAGTTCATGTATAACAAAAGATTCTTTTACAAATATTTCTGCATTGAACACTTTTCAAATGCCAGATATGCCAACATATCCAAATTTTACACCTCTGCTAGTAAGCAGGTATATTGTGGGTGAAATGTGAAATCCAGCACCCTTGTTTTTAATCATATTAATTTCTAAGTTACAGTATATTCACAGAACTACTTGCTTGTTTTTTTATATCCATTGCATATATATGTTAAATCTAAGCAGCAATAGACTGAAATTACTGGGTTCGGCGCAACCACCCTGAAATTCATAATTTTCCAATTATATTAATTGGATCTGAATAAATCTGAATAAAAATTTATTTGAACAAACTTGCTAGCGAAAAGGCTCCTCATGTCTCTAATCTATATAACTATTGCAGATCTTGCCTTTATGAAAGGCCAGGGTTCTAATTAAATTAACCTCTTTTTGACTACCCAACCCAAACCAGTTCTCTTGCATGTTTTAACTAATTCATAGTGTGTTTCTGGCTGAACAGACTGGTTTAATGTCTTGGGTGGACTTCAGATAGTTAAATTCAGCAGAGGTGCACAGTTAGCCCCACATGGACAAGAGGGAATTACACATATACATTGTCTGAAACCGCTTGTCCCGGGTGGGGTCGCAGCAAGCTGGAGCCTCACCCGGCAACACAGGGCACAAGGCTGGAAGGGGAGGGGACACACCCAGGATGGGACACAGTCCGTCGCAAGGCACCCCAAGCCCGGCGGGACTCGAACCCAAGACCCACCAGAGAGCAGAACACGGTCAAACCTGTTGCGCCACCACACCCCCCAAAGAGGGAAGTAGGAGATGAAAAACCTTTTAAATCTTTTTAGTCCACCATAAGTTTAAAACACACACACACATTGACTGAAACCGCTTGTCCCAAGCGGGGTTGCGGCAAACCGGAGTCTAACCTGGCAGCGCAAGGCACATGACTGGAGGGGAAGGGGACACACCCCAGATGGGACACCAGTCCGTCACAAGGCAACCCAAGCAGGACTCGAGTCCCAGACCCACCAGAGAGCAGGATGCTGTGCCCCCGTGCCCCCCGGCCCCCCAGTTTAAAACACTGACATACATTTAAGATCTTAGAATGCACAGCTTGTTGTTATTTCACTGTTGTGGACAGGTTGGTGGACAGCAGTTGCCCTTGAAGGCTATTGCTCGTGGCTCTTCTGGCTAAACTGCTGACTGCTAGTGAGGTGCACTGAGCCACTCGGTCTATAATTGAACACATTAATGGGGTTCTCATGGGTTGCTGAGTGTGTTTGGACACAACGGGCAATACCCTGCAGTGTAAATCAGAGGAGATGTGGAAAATTACCACAGCCTGCTGTGCTCTGTGTGACAAGGGCTCCAGAAACCCAGCATGAACACAGTGCGATGTAGCAGAAATCATTAACTGTATGTTTCGAAAGATGAATGCACGCCACATTTTGACAGACTATCTCAAGAGTGCATGGAACATGGTAAAAAATATTTCCAGAGAAAGTCTTAAGTCTTTCAGTTCCTTCTATTTTAACAACATGTTGGCTTTGCAAGTTTCCATTGCCAGTTGACAACCTTTTTATGTTCATGGCATTTCATGAGTATGACTTCCACCTACTGAAATGTTAAGCACATGTATGCAAGGTTGGAATTCATCTATGTATATAGATATCTGAATACAAATATATCTTGTGTATACCTTTAACATGACATGAGTGCCATTCTTTGTGGAGACTAACTGACTTACAATGGTTTCATTAACGAGGCCTGTGAAGTGCACAGTGTCCATATATACTGTTTGTAGCACTAAATATGTGATACATGGCCTTTTATTCATTATATAAAATGTTCACCCCTGTGTATGTAAGTGTGTGAGACCAGTTCTACAGTGAAAGCACTGCAGTCAGTAGCCAGCAGGCCTTCGTCTTTGATCATATGGTAGAAAGATGTTGGTGACTTGCAGCCTATTCCCTCTTACCTGCCAACAGGGATAGTCAGACTAAGTCCTTTGTCTCCTCCCCTTTGTCCAATCTTTCATCTTATAGCACCACCACTCTGCAATCTGATTTGTTGGCCAACCTGTCAGGTTCTCAGTGTCCTCCTAAGCCCAAAGCAGGCCTTTCAGAGTCCTCTGTCCGGCACACAGACAAGAAGCGTCGAGCCCCTCTCCCACCTCTGACAGGGAGCCACATCCCCTCTTTGCAAGCACTTCCAGGAACACTTGATCTGACATTCCATCATGGAGGTGATTGCTCCAAGAAAGCTGAAATAAAAAATTTCCACGAAGGCAAACGGTCTGCTCCCCAGCCTCCTGGTTGCGCGCCACTGCGGCAGAACATGCAGCAAGAGGACAAAGTGAATTCCATAGGGATTTCACTGCAAAAGTCAAACATCTATTTTCCCATAGAGTATATCTTGAAAGATGTGAACATGAAGGAGAACAGTGCTGATGTAGCACAGAAGGAAGTAGGTCTTTTTGATGATCCTTTAATAACAGAAAGTGATCGATTGGAGGTAGAAAATAGCAAAAAACCTTTATTGAAAGGAAAACTGGAAGAACCTAGGAAGTGTATTGGAGTCCTGCTCATCCCTGAAATTTCATCGGACCAACCACAGGAGCTGTTCCCTGGCAAGGATTTGCTGAACAAAGACTGGAAAGAGAAGTCTGAAGAGGATCTCACTGATGAGAGACTGGCATCGTGTGATGCAAGTGCAAGAGATGGGAGTGATCAGTTCAGGATGCTAGAGAACATGGCCAGCCATGAGCAGAAGCCTTCAGAGATGCCCAAAGCAATGGACACAACTGCCGATGACTGTACCAGTGTACTGCAGGATGTCTTAAAGAAGAAGAGACGTGCTCCTCAACCACTGTCATTACTGCAGAGTGAGTCCACAAAGGTTAAAGACCATGAAATAACCTTAGCAGGCACAGGGAACCTGGTACGCAAAGGCATGCAAGAAGACAAGCATGATTTTGGAGCTAGCTCAAAATTTTCATTGGCAAAGCAGACTGTTGGCACTTTTTTATCTTTCTCTTCTCCTACATCCTTTTTGCTTACTTCACCTGAGCCTGTAAAGACAGACATCGACAAGGAAGAGCATGTCCCTTGGCCTCTGTCCATCACCTCCTCTGATGGGAGGACCTTACTCCATGCAAATGTTCCATCATCAATGGAGACACAGCAAATCACAGAAAATAGAGATGATGACATCACACTTGTCTCAAAGCCATGCAGGTGAGGGTAAATCTCTCTCTTTCTTTCTTTGTCTCTTTCATTCAGTGTTTTCCCAATTAAAATTATCTAGGGTGTAGCTTTTCACATAATTGTTCTGAAGAAATATAAGATTTGCGTATGTTGCTGTGTTGGCTGTGGTCTAATGTTTCATTTCCCTGGTGGGCTTGATGAAGATTGCGTTGTTGTGCCCCATTGCTCACAATCTGCATAGCACTGTGTCTGCGTATCACTCAGTAAAGCGCTGATCGAGTTTAGTGACAGTTTTAACTGTCGTGTCTCACCTACTGTAATGAAATTACAATGTTTTGGTGGAGTGCCTCTTCAGCTGATACCATGAGGTAATTATATCAGCTACTGACATGCCTTACAGTCTTTGTTTTGAGTGAATTAGCTGTCAAGTCTGCTTCTCCTAGTGGTATAGAATGGACAATGAATAGCTTGCCCACCCAGTTGTGCAACTCTTGAGTTTCCTGTTGAACTAGTGTGGCTCTCAGTCTGTTGGCTGGGCTAATTCCTTGCTTATTAGAGGAACTTGCTGTTTTTACACTGGCATAGTGTAACACCCTGTCTTCAAAAGTCTGCATGCTGACTTTCAGCACTTTATGGAGATGCAGGTCTAGACTTGCATATGCACGAATGACTTTTTCTTTTATGTAGCAGAGAATGTTAACCTAGGAGTATGTTCATTGTTCATTGTACCAGAATTTCAGAGCACATAATTCCAGTGTGGACAATCTCCAGACTGTCCATATGGCATAGAAACCAAGTTTAGATCATACATTTCAATGTATTTCAATATTAGTTTCCTCTAGGATTATAGCTTAGTGCTCTGCTGACAGATATGTTACCAGTTAAGGAAGTATGTGTATTCATGCTTTGTTTAATGATGGGTCAAAGTAATATCACCCATACTGTATGTAATATACTGCACATAATTACATACTGCAGTCATCATTACCTTCCCATATCTCTACTCTTCTTCCATGTTTATCTCTTAAAAACTGGAAATCAATTGTCTACACAGGTAAAAAGAACTTGTTTATTAGGTCTTAGTGTTCAAGGCTTGAAATTTGCAAAAGGGCAATACACCAATTACTCACCTGACTCATTTGGGTTCTGACAATGATGAAGTCCAAAGACATGCTGTTCAGGTTCACGCATAGTGTGTGAGTGACAGAGAGAGTGTGTTCCACTCATGTGTGGATGAGTGACCCATTGTAAGTAGTGTATCTAGCACTGTAAGTCACCTTGGTGAAAAAGGTGCGTGGGCTGATAACACTACATAGAGTTCATTGGAAGTTGCTTTAGAGAAAAGCATCTGCTAAATAAATAAATGTAATATAATGTAAATACTTTTTGCGGATGATGTTGTCTTTTTGGCACCGTCACATGGTTGCCTCCAACATGCACTGGAATGGTTTGCAGCCGAGTGTGAAGTGGTTGGGATGAGGATCAGCACCTCAAAGTCTGAGTCCATGGTTCTCTCACGGAAAAGGATGGCATGCCCCCTCCAGGTAAGCGGAGAAAATTTGCCCGAGGTGGAGGAGTTTAAGTATCTTGGGGTCTTATTCACGAGTGAGGGGAGAAGGAAGCGTGAGATTGGCAGCAGACTGGGAGCAGCGGCAGCAGTAATGTGGTCACTGTACCAGACTGTAGTGGTGAAGGGGGAGCCATAAGGTGAAGCTCTCCACTTACCGGTCAATCTACGTCCCTACCCTTACCTATGGTCATGAACTTTAGCTAATGACCGAAAGAATAAGATTGCGGATACAAGCGGCTGAAATGAGTTTTCTCTGCAGGGTGTTGGGATTCACTCTGCATGATAGGGTGAGGAGTTTGGACATCCGGGAGGAACTCAGAGTAGAGCCGCTACTCCTCCACATTGAGAGGAGCCACTTGAGGTGGTTCGGGCATCTGACAAGGATGCCCTCTGGGCGCCGCCCTTTGGAGGTATATCAGGTACGGCCAACTGGGACGAGGCCCCAAGGTCAGCCCAGGACCCGCTGGAGGGATTATATCTCACAGTTGGTATGGGAACGGCTGGGGATCCCCTAGGCTGAGCTGAAGGAAGTTGTGGGGGACAGGGGTGGCTGGGCCTCTCTCCTCTCCCTACTGCCACCGCGACCCTACTAGGACAAGCGGGATAGACATCATTGTAAGTGACATCATTGTAGGAAAGGGACACTTTGAATTTCATTGTGCCTGAGCACCCACACTTAAAAGTTATGCCTGCTTGAAACAAGCAGGGGCACTGCTGTTCTGCCCGTGTTGGTTAACATTGGTCCAATGAAACATTCAATATGTGATTTAGTATAAATCCTGAGATTCAATGAGGAACCTATTCTCTGTGCTTAAATTCAAATAGACGAGGCTGACTTGCAGGTTGCAGGTTCAAGTGAGAGGACAAGTATTATTTTTACACTATTACGCAAAGTTCTGTGCTATGTATTTGTATAGCTAGGAGTATTCACTTGATCAGTTCAAGTAAATACCAAGGGGTACAATAACAGAGATGTTAAGCAACAACCTTTAAGTTGTAAATCTATCTCCCTGACTACTGCTCTACCTACTGCTTGGTGATGGAGTGGTCTTGTGGAGGGAGTAAGTGATGAGGTATCGATTCACTGTTTCTTAAAGTACCCTTGATAAAGCTACTTACTCTGAATTAATCCAGTAACAATACTGACATGTATAGATGAGTAAGCAATTTTAAATTTCTCGCTGTTCAAACCTAACACTATGCGTCACTTTTGATAACAGACACCATTAAACAAAAAAATATTTGCATGTATAAGAAGAATCTTGGTTTGAGATTGGCATGCAGGTTTGTACTTGACAGGAGGGACTAAGAGTTGATTCAGCTGCTGGTGATCAGGAGTATTGAGTGGTTTGTTGCACTATTACAGCTTTCCTCATCCTGCCATGATTCAGCAGTGCTTTTAATCTTTGTCTGAAGTACTTTTTGGTCCATTTGCTGTTCTCCTTCAGACCAAGATAAATTTAAACATGCTGGTGATCTTAAAAAAGGAGCAAAATGGCATTTTGCAAAGAACAGTGCAGTCCTTGTGGAATTTTATCATCAGTGTAAGCCACAGGAGTGCTTGGGTAGCCAGCCACTCAGAGGCCAAACTGATGAGAAAAGAGCATTTATGGATTCTAGGGAGAAAATATTGAGCTTTGTAGAATGAGTCCAAGCGGTATTAGTTGGAAGAGGTTAAGAATTTGCTAATCTCTGAGAGACAGGGAGCATTTGCTGAGGTGGGGTGTAGTTGTGAGGGTATTACTACAGAATTATTTGTCTTTTAAGTTATTCTCTCAGTTGGTGAGAGGCTTACTCCTGCAACTTCAAGGGGACACATTTGATTAATAAATAGATGAATGTATAACTTTTGATGTTAATGAAAATATGCAGGAAGAACTCCTCAAAGTATAAAAATTCTGTTTTCAAGAGAATTTTTTAATAAAAATCCACGTTCTTCTCTGAGCACATAGGCTGATTGCTAAACAGAAGACCTGGAAAATAACTAAACTGAAATTTACTATTTTGTAATAGACACATTCACACAGGCCCTCTGTCCCCACAGTACAATACCCAGAAGGAGATGGGCAGCCACTGGTATTGCACCATAACCCTTGTCCATAAAGGTTTATTTTTCTAATTTTCTTTGCAGTAAGGAGTTATTTTGGTTTGTTTTCCTCTCCTCAACTGCCAGATGGATTACTGTAATAGTTAACTAAACATCTGCTTATCACACCGTGTAACACTAAATCATTCCCAGTAAATTTTTTCACCACTCTATGTCAATCTGGTGGGAGGAGTGCTCTGTAAAAATAAATTGAATGTAATTGAATTAAAATGGCCATAGCTTATCAGTTTGCTGGTGGATTCTTATCTATGAATAATATTCACAGGAAAACTTAGAACAGAAACCCTTTAGCCCAGTAACCACCATCTCTCTGCATTCTGGCACTGACATCCCTCTCCCTGTTTCTTCAGACCACACCCTGTGAAGCCCTTGAATGCCTCAGAGAACCAGTCACTGGCAAGGCGTGTTGCTTTGAAGCCTTTGGAAGTCCTAGCTGGAATACCAGGAAAAACAAAGGTACTACCAACAATCCCAGAGCTGTTTAAAAGGAGATTATTGAGGGATTATTGGGAGTCAAAGTGCAGGAATCAAGGAGGCCCAGCTCAGCATGGAGCTCTTCAGAAAACTTGCATTTTTTGTTTCCTGATTTGTTTGTGTCTTATTTGTTGGTTTGTAATTGATGTTATATACAGACACTCCTCACTTAATGACCGAGTTCCGTTCCTACAACTAGGTCGTTAAGCGAATTGGTTGACAAGCGAGGAGCCGCCCCTTACTGATATTTCAAGCATACTGTACTGGTAGTGGGTTTGTGTCAACCATCTTTAGATATTGTTTTATGTCACCTTTGCACCATTTATAACATTTTTAGTATATTTATAGTATATTTAGCATATTTTCGCCGACATCTTGTACTATGGGGTGCACAATAAAGTATAAATTTATAGACAAAATATGTAGTCTTGGAGACTGCGAACGCTAGTGTAGTGAATACTGACCAACTGTGGAAATGAGACTGAGACTGAGAAAGGGTGATGCGAGATGACATGCTTGACGTTGAGACACCGCGCTGCCATTTCCACAGCCAAAGTTCTTGTACAGTGTACAATACAGACTGGTCGGAGAGCTAGCCATTAGTCCACGCGGTCGTTAAACAGGTATGTCGTTAAGTGAGGAGTGTCTGTAACCAAAACTGCAGTGTATCAAGACTATTTACAGTACAGAGTCATGGAGCCTTTACTGTGTCCTGCTTTTTTTACCCCAAGGAGATGGAGACTCGGGGCAATGGTCCCTACTCCCAGCTCACACAGCCAGAGCTGATCTCCATGGTGGTGAAGCAAGAGGCCCAGATTGCTGAAAAGAACAAGAAGATCCAGGACCTAGAGGACTATATTGACAACCTGCTTGTTCGCGTCATGGAAGAGAAACCCAGCATCCTCATGGCTATGAACTCTCCCAAAAAGTCCTGAAAGCTCCCATGAAAGATCTGAAACAAGGGAGCAACTGGGCTCACTTGAGTCACATACAGGATACTGAACAGCCAAAGTCCAAGGTGGTTCATACCCTATATTGAATAGGGTGTTCTTTGAAACCCTTAGTATCTCATGAGGATTGACACATCCTATTGTTTTAGGAGACAAAAATTGTCTAAATCTTACTCAGGTGATGATACAGATTGATTGCAATAGTCTGTTGGGTCACAATTCTCACATTATTCAGGTGTTTTCCACTGCTTTTCCAAACACAAGCCACTTTATTGATGGTGTTTAACTTTTCATTCTGATCCTGCAGAAAGAGTTGAGTTACTGCTGCATTAAAAAAAGCTGTACAGGAGTTCTGAATGCTTATGTAGGGCTTGAAAGTAATGTTGTGTGGTGGGTGGTTTGGTTTCTTCTGGTTACTGCTAAAAAAGTACTGTCAATTACAACCCACTACCTTAGAAACCAGGCACCTGCATTTGTCAGGGCAACCTGTGGTAAATGATGACCAAAAACCAAAACATGCACTAAAATTCTTAAGCATTAACATTAGTTTTTAATTTCATTTGTAAATACCAATGGAGCATCTGATAAATCATTGGATAAACATACAATCAGCAGTTGTTGCATTACAAAGGAGGTTTGCACTTTATTTTAATCAAATACTGGAATTATATCATTTTCATTGCCTTTCATTTATGTATCAGAATATATTTTTTAGGGAATTCTCACCTTTAATGGCTTCTTCAAGACTTCAAGGCTCTTCCCTCTCAATTATAAAACAGTGCTGTGAAAAATTACAGTCATTACTTTGGATAATTAGTGTAATGTTTGAACATTTCATGAAAATGAACAAAATTCCATAGGTTATAGTTAAAGAATAAACCAGTTTTTAGAGTTTGAAATTAGTGACATGTATGTATAGTAGAATGTGAGGGGTGGGACTAGTGCCTTAATTGCATTTTGAACAAAAGTAATAATAGGTCTGTGAGTTATTTGAAATGAATTATATGAGGAGTGTGACGGGAAGGTTGCTACTTCAGATGGGTGGCTTGTTTTCACTTAGTTTTAATCAAGTAACAAACTCAGTTCCTTTAAGACAATGTGTGTTTCTACCAGCCTTCTAATTATCCCAGTATGTTTTTAAATAAAGGTTTCTGACACTTTAATAATTGTCTCTGTGACGTTACCCCATTTAGTGGGGCAGGATTATATGGGGGTCAAATACCATAATTTTCATGAGAATAAAATAATGTATTAATGGAAAAATAATAAGAACATCAAAATAAGGACATTTTGCAACGGTCACACCAGCATATTTTATCTATTTGTCACAATAATTATTGAAGATAACTCATTTACATTTCCACAAAGTACAGCTGATCAAGGTTGGTGCTAGTGTTTTTGGCTGTCCTTGGCAAAAAATAATGCGACACCCCTTAGTTTCCATCTCTAAATTACTAAAGACACACAAATATACAAAGACAAACAAATATATTCTTGTAGTGATTCATGACCATGCATATGGCATCATCCTATATGCACAGAAACACAAATGCATATTTTAAAAAATGAAAACATACAGAGAATTGAACTTATTTTCAATGGTGAAGTTTGTTTAGCAAACAAGTACATTCATACTATTCACTAAATAGACCGACAGCTTGTTTCTTAGAAAATGTTATTTACAAAGCTGCAACATTTCAAAGACATAAGGTGACAATGCATCATACCATGTTAACATCATACTGTATATAAAGTGGCAGATCTTTTCTAATAATGAACAAAAGTTTTCAAATGAAATTGTTGCTTTTTATTAAGCAAGGTTTTTAGTTTTTTCCTAATATTACAATTTACAATTTATTCTTCAAATTGTAAAATATATTAATCATCATAATATATTTGAAAAATTTCAGTCTCGATTTTCCACACTGGTCACAGCACTGAAACGGCGCTCACACACGTTGTTAATGATATTCTCATCTCTTCTGATGCTACTTCAGATGCATTCTTTTCTTACTGGACTTGAGTGCTGCATTCGGTACTGTAGACCATAATGTCCTACTGAGTAGACTTGAAAACCTGGTTTAACTAAAGGATACTGTTCTGAAGTGGTTTGACTTGTATTTAGCTAACCGTAAACAATTTGTACTGAAATCTGATGACTGCACCCCCTCCATCTCAACTACGGTTCAATATGGTGTGCCACTGTTGTTGTCATGAACCACGTTGCAGCTTCTCAAGTTCGCAAATGAGGAGACCGACTCCGGGGTTTCTAATAAAACGTTACATTTAATTAAAATACCAACAAACATCCGTTGCTCCACTTGTACACTCTGAGGCAAACTCTTCTTCTCTACTTCTCTAGCATTTATGCAAAAAACCAAGGAACGTAATTAACGTATGGACATCTAGTGGCAGTTCTATAAATCGCATTTCAAATTGTACAATTAAACTCAATGCCAATCATTCATCAGCAATTACAAGTTGACAACCAAATACAAACAACACCTTTCCACACATCAACAACACCAACTCAAACAATAAAAATACAACAGCCACAGTGCTCTGTGTTGGGTCCATTATTGTTCTCACTGTATATGTTACCATTTGCTGACATTATTCACAAACACAATATGAATTTTCATTCATATGCCAATGACACACAGCTATATGTATCGTTTAAGCCTGATGACCCTGATGTCACATGCTGAGTTTTTAGCTAATTGTTTTACCAATTTAAAATTATGGATGAGTAAAATTTTTTTAGTTCTATATGCCAGTAAAACAGAGGTACTTATGGTGGGTGGTGATGCCAAAACTATTGACATAATCACATCAATCTTAACAATGAATGGTTTTAGTTTCAAGCATACAAATTGTGTCAAGGATTTGGGTGTCCTGTTGGATGGAAAGCTGTCATTTGTATCTCAAGTAAATGCTTTGACTAAGTCATGCTTCCTTCAGTTAAAAAACATAGCTAAATTACGGCGATTCCTGTGTGGACAGGATGCTGAGAAATTGGTCTTTTGTTTCAAGCAGGCTGGACTACTGTAATGCTTTATTATCGGGTTGTCCATACCAGACTGTATCCAGGTTACAGCTGGTACGAAATGCTGCTGCGAGAATTGTCACTAGAACTAGAAAGTATGACCATATTACACCCGTACTTATCGTTGCATTGGCTCCCAGTGGCATTTAGAGTTGATTATAAAATTCTGCTTTTGACCTATAAGGCAGTATATTGCATTGCTGCATCTTACCTTTGTGAGATTATTGATTCTTACATCCCAGAACAATATCTTCATTCATTGGATGCAGGTTACCTTAAAGTACCTATGATCAATAAAACCTCAGTAGGAGGTTGCACCTTTAGTTATAGAGTACCTAAACTGTGGAATACTATACCAGTTACTATCAGAAATGCCCCATCTGTCTCTGTCTTCAAATCCAGACTAAGGACTTACATATTTACTCAGGTATTCCATCTTGAAATGTAATTCTGCTTGCCTGTGTTTGTTTTTACCACCTTTATAGCAATGCATATTAAATTGACTTGTTTAAGTTACAAATTACTAACAAATTACTCTGTTCTTTCTTCTTGTTGAGCATTGTCTCCCTACATAAGACTTGAGGAGCCTGGCCGGTGGTCACCGACGAATTCCAAGCTGACTGAAGATGATGACCAACTGCCATGGTGGACGAGATGTACCAAGCTGAGCTGGGGATTCAAGCTACCATATATCAGTAATATCATTATTACTTGTAAACTGGCTTAGAATTATTACTTAATCTAGAATGCCCAGGAGAGGTGGGCAGCCACTTGCCCTTGGACCCCCAGAGGCTTTTTTCCTCCCTCGATTTTCAGTTGGGAGTTTTTGTTCCATTCCTCCGTGGCCAATAGGCATACTTTTCGCTCTCTCAAAGCATTATATTATGATAATCGGTAGTCAATTGTCTTCTTTCTTTTTTATCTGATGTATGGGACAAGCGGTTCTGAAAATGTGTGTGTGTGGTTTTTTTGCTTTATGCCTGTGTTAAAGCACTCTGTCACTGTGTGAGAAGAGCGCCCTATAAAAATGAATCAAATTGAACTGAAATTTTAATTGAAAAATAATAGGTTACCCCAATTTTTATGACCTTGGCAGTCACCTCAGTTCACTCAGTTATAAAAAAGCTGCAGATTATGTTCAGCACATGTCAAAGTTCTGAAGTAATTTGAGTTGCTGCTGGTTAATGTCTTCAACCCACTGGTATATGGATAAAGCATGTAACAGGCAACAATGCTAGTACACGGAGTCAAAGGCCTGTTATGAGAACCAAAAGTGACCTATTTTCATATTCCGTTAACATCAAACTGTGCTGGGGAATCCTGTTCTGTATGGGATGATTGCATTTAAAAAGACAAATCATACATTTACTAATTTGACAATTTATTCTGGAGCAACACTGTATAAAAACAAACATGCATATACCATTTGACATTTATTTATTGTAGTTACATGAGTGGGAAACACATTGTCTGATAAATTAGTGACATCCTTTTGCTCTTTTCATGGTATACATATTTTCTTTTTTTAACCCAATTCTTCAGTGTTTTCTGAAATATTGAAAATATAACCAATATTCAGTTGACAAAAACAGCCCTTAAGAAAGTGGTTTAACAGCTTCTTATCATCCAGATATAGTTTGAGCATTTTCAAACTTCCTTAAATATATTTTTTTCTGAAAGAAAAAAACCATTTAAGCTTATTCTGGATGCAGAATGAAAGCTGAATTTTCAAGTTCTGTCACTGAAATCAAAGGGGGGAACTAGCTGTCTTCCCTTGATTAAACCTAACAATAAAAAGAGTAGATGTGACACAATCTAGGCTGCGATTAGAGAGGCCCACATGCTATTTGGGCAAACACAGGTAGTCAGAGCCCAAGGAGATGCAGGTCTTGTAAAAAAAAATCTGAAAAATTGAAATGGAAAGTGTGGCAATTGAAAGTCTGGTGGTGGCATCCTATAAACAACCATCTACAGAAAATGTCAAAGCAATTTCTCACTGAATAGATACTTCCCTACAGTTTCATTCAAAGACAGGAACACATTATAGGAACAATATGAGCATTTTGTCCTTTGTTATAACCAAAATAACAACATTGATTTGTTGACAAACGTTCAGAGAGGGTGTAATGCTGTAATTTCTTTTGTATATAAATACACATAAACATAATCGGAATGAGGACATAATACAGATATGTAGTTATGATGTTATACTGTATATTGGTAGTATTTTAACATAAAATAGCCATTTTATGTAACAGTTCTGGAAAAAAACCACAAAAACAAGTTATAAAATATCATTGTGTCATAAAATGGCACGACGAGCACAACCTTTAAAGACTACGATGTTCAAGTCGTTCTGCTCTCTTGTGTTTTAAAATATTTTGACAAAATTTGACAGTTTACATTCCCTTCTTGGAAATTTACTGTTTCTACACATTGTCACTGCATGATGTTCATACAGACGACAGCAATGGTGATGATGATTAGGCCTATTATTATTACGCAGTGAAATGAGTTATAAATGATGTTAAAAACGATCACTGATATCATAACAAAAGCATTCACCCACCGACTTTCACTCTGTTTATCAATAAAACTATTTATCGGCTACTACAAGCCAGCACGTATTGTGGCGCGCGGCGCTCTGGGTTTGCGGGGTTCGTGCAGACAACATTCATAATCAAGGTTTTGTTTGAACACCGGCATACAGAATAATACTCTCAGTCTAAAGACCTAATTTCCTCAAGGACCTACAAAAGCAGCTTTCTCAGCCTCCTTAGCACCCCAAGGCTTTTTCTTCCAATTCCCAAGCACGGTCACCTCATCATTTTCCCCAGAAGTCCCCCCAGTGGTTGAACACGTTATTTACAATTTACCCACAACGTAACTATATACATAAACGCATTCCCCCCTCGAACTCGCAGTAACGCGGTCGTTAGTATTGTTGCAGCAGAAATAATGGCTCATGCTTGCACTTCATATTCAGAAAAAGTACCTAATGGACAAATAATTATATAACTCATAGTTAAATATATTAATCATTTAATAATTAATTGATATAATTAGCTAAAGCAGGTTGTGGTTTCACTCGTTCTTAAACCGCTATGTTACCACACGGATTACAATAGCGGTACACCGAGCTCCCGGAACTTCAAACAGTAGGGCTCTTTCGTCCACCCGGACCTTAATATGGGTACACGGTGGTCGGAGGAAGCTAGTCGTCTGCTGTTTACGCGGTAGAAACGCAGCTGGTTACAGTACAGGAGGAGTTGACGAAACTGGGTGAGATAGATTAATTTATTTATTCTCGTGGTAGCATTTTGCCGATGTTTTTTTCCGAAGTGACTTAGTGATTTTTTTTTTTTTTTAATTTATACTGGGTTATCAGTTCTTTTACTAGATTTATTATTATTTTTTTTTTTTTACCCCCGGTAATTAATTCACTCCACTACATCTCAGATCTTATCTTACCTTCAACTTTCTTTACTGTAATGGAGCCATCTTTACAGCTATGCGTATATACACACACACACTCAACTGCATAAATGGGTCATGGGTCAATGCTTCTTATAGGAAGTTTATATATTACATATATCATTTGTGACATATATATCATATTATATGTATATACATACACAGAAGTTACTGAGGGACTTGAGTGGAAAGTGACAGCTTTAACCACTATGCCACCTGCTGACCACCCCATAGCAGTGACAGGGAATTGGTACAGATATTCAGTTGCTGTTTTAAAAGTTTAATTCAGATTTCAAGTTGTTTTTTAGCAGTTTTTTTTTTTTTTTTTAAATGAAGTAAATGTAGAACTGTAGTGTTAGTTTTGCTGCTACCTTTTTTATTTTGATAACTATAATGTCTGTATATTTATTATTGTATGAAAACTATAAATACCCAGCTGTACACATCAGTGAACAGCTGTAAGATGCTTTGGATAATTTGTACTATTTTGTATGTAAAATGGAGCTATTTAAATTGGTTAAAAGTTATTGTTTTATTTCAATAAAGGCCTCAGTTATGTAACCAGTCAGTTGTGATCAGTAATCCTTTTAAAAAACTGATTCATTGTACCTGTTAGGTAGATACCTGCCGACTACCCACTGGCGATGATGGCGACTGGTCAGCCTGTGGGTCAGTTGTGTCGTGAATGTGGCTCGTCCAACGTGGTGGAAGATGACCTGTACTCTCAGCCGCAGTGGGTGTGTGCCGACTGTGGCTCTGTCTTGGCTGAGGGCCGACTGACCACTGATAGGACTGAAGAGAATCAGGGCACAAGTACGGAACCGGGCGACACCAGCCCTGGGGGTCAACCCCAGATCTAACTGGCATTTACTCTGTATGCAGTTTGTTTGCATGCATGAGACTGGTGCTCTGTACTGCCAACTATTGGCTGTAAAGACCACCAAAACTGGAGTGTGGGGTCTCTTTGATTCATCTCACTTCTGCAGTGTTTACTGCTTGTGTATGGTGTTCTTGGGTCTTGATGATAAATAACAAGATGAGGAAAGTTGCATGTCTGTGGGTTGAATGATTTAGTTTTTGGATGGAGTTTAAATTTATCAACAAACAGACTTCCAATCCCACTTTTGTTCGTAAGTTGGGAAGCAGGTGTATGTAAAGATATTGTTAAATTAGTCGTTTTACCTTAAGTATTTTGTGTTTTCACCTCCTGAAGATGTCCAGTACTATAAAAGCACAGCAGTGGACAAGCAGCCTTGTTATAACCAGATTAAAGGTAAGGCATGTTTTTAATATTTTCCTTCCAGAGAAATAAAATGAGTATTATTAAACATCACTGATAGCCCTCCCTCCAACAGGACTAAAGCGGGTGCGAGCCCTGTGCCGCATCCTGCACTTCTCACCCGTTGTCGAAGAGCTGGCTGAGAGTCTGTTTTCACAAGCCTATGAGCACCCCAGCTTCTTGTATGTGCACCAGCACAAGAAGGAGTTGCTGGCAGGCTGCAGCGTATTACTCAGCTGTCGCCTGAACGGCTGGCCAATTGTCATGGGGACAGTGGCCTCACTGCTGGAGGCCGACTCGTGCCTCATGGGCACGGTCTTCCAGGACCTGGTTAAGTGCCTGAATGTGGAGTTGTCCATGGTGGGCATCTCTGAATTGCTCGAGGGACACTGCAGCAGGTGGGTTGAGAGGAACAGTGGAAGAAACCATCACCTCCTCTCAGGGTCTGGACCTTCTGACTTTCGTAAATTAGCACAGACCAACATTTCATCGTGCAGCGCTGTGAGTGTGGTAGTTTCCTGAATATGTGTACCCTCTGCTGGGGGTTAGAGGTTAAAAACTTTAATATAATTAGTTTTTTTTTTTTTTTTTTTTTTTTTTTTGACTCTGAAGTAAGAATGTTTGTTTCTGAGAATTCTTTTTTTCTTTGTGTGTCCACAGTTACCATCTCAGCCCGTCAGAGGTCCCAGAAGAGTATTGTGAGAACCCCAGCAGACTGGTGGAGCGTGCTGCAGAGCTATTGGAGCTGGCTTCGGAGACGTGGGTGGTCACTGGGCGGCATCCAGTGCCTGTGCTGGTGGCGTCTGTCTACCTGGCATGGCTGTCGCTGAAGCCATGTTCCGCACGCATGCGTCTCTCGCTGGGCCGCTTCTGCAAGATGGCTAAGGTGTCGGTACCAGGGCCAGCTCACAGGCGCTTGGCAGAGCTGAAGGAGGTGCTGTGCAAGCTGGGAAAGGAGCTACCCTGGCAGCGGGGTGTGGAAGTGGAGCCGCAGAATGTGTTTACTATAGTCGAGGATATCCTGAAGTACCGGCTCACGCTGCTTCGACTGGCCCTTCGGACCCACGAGGAATCGCTGGCTGTAAAAAATGCCCCTGCTGGTAATGTTTTGCCTGCTGGTAATGAGAACCCTCCTGATGGCTGCAGCTCCAACACATTAGGTCTGCCTACTGGACCCTCCTCCTACACTGAGAACCCTCCCTCTGGCCACACCTCTAGTAGTGAAGGTCTGCCTGCTGGCTCCACTCCCTGTCCTGAGAGACCTCTCTCTGGTTTCATGTCTAGCACTGAAAGACCACCCAATGGTCCTAGCAAGGTTCTGGCAAATGACCACACCCCTAGGACAAAATATCCGTCAAGTAGCAGTGCCTCCCACATTGAAGCCCTGCCCCTATCAGACTTGTCCTGTGTGTCACAACTGGAAGAGGAACCTAAGGCTAGTTTGGCTAGTGAAGCAGAGCTTTGGTGGAAGAGGCTTGTATTTGTTCCACCCTGTATGAAGAATCCCCTGAAAAGGGCGAGAACGACGGAGAGGGGGCCAGACGTGACTGGGGATGAGGAAATCTCAGACAGCGAGATCGAGGGCTACCTGCGCACACCTCAGGAAGTGAAGGAGTTTGCAGAGATGCAGAAAAAGTTAAGATGCAAGAATTAGTGACGTCATAGCCATATCTGACAGCAGCTTTGGTTTTTTTTTTTTGATGCATGGATATCAAACTTTGCATTATTGTTAATCACACAGATGACTGATTTGAGTGTGTGGAAAAAGGTCTGAATAAGAACCAGCAGATGCTCTACTCATCTGGAAATTTTGATTTCACCAGGATGCACTGGACTGCTGAGGAGCACAATCTGGAGAAGTGTGAATTCTTATTTTAAATGTCTTCTCGGCTCCAATGCCTTTAATATTATGTTCTAACATGGTCTAATTTGGGTGAAGATGTGTCTCCTTCATGGGCTAATGGTGGCCTGTGTTTATAAACTTGAACCCTGGAGCTAACCGGTGATTATTAATCTGGTCTGCTTTGGTAAATCCATGGTTGACTGATAATTGCATACTCCCACTGTTTGAGTCTGGTTCTGCCCTGGAATGTGTGTTTTGGTTCTGATGAGTTAGTCATACACCTTTCTGTGGGAAGGCTGTTGTTGCCTCTGTGAACTTTCTATCATGTTTGATCACCTTGAAGTGAACGCCTGTGACACAGATGTGCAGCAACAGAGCCAACTTTTGAAGCTACATAAGTCATAAGCAGTCACTTTATAAATTTTCAACAAAATGCTGCAGTGGTATTGTTTGTTTCAGGTGTTGGTGGGAAATGTTTGTTTTGCTGAAGATCAAGCTGAAAGGTTGAGTCATTTGAGTTAGTCGCAATAGTCTTCATTAAGTTGAAATGGATTTATTTGCATTTCAAAGCTTTTTGGAGTTGTCAGCTTGTGTGTGTGTGTGTGTGTGTGTGTGTGTGTGTGTGTGTGTGTGTGTGTGTGTGTAAAAATGCCATCTGCTTTCTGGGCATTCAGACATTTTTTTGAAAATAAATAAAAATATGCACTGTAAACTGAGCTCCCAGGATAAGCTGATACAAAGCTAAAGGGTGTGCTTGCAGATTTTCACATAGTTCCACTTTGTGAGCCTGTGATCAATCTAGAGTAATACTGGAAATATAGTGATGTGATAAATAGTGGCTCATGAAGGGTTTTTTTTTTTTTTTTTTTTGCATTAGTATGTTGATAAATGTTTAATGGTTTTTTGTTGGCAATGACCCTGAACCCGTGATACTGTACTAGTACATCCCTCCCAGCCTCTTTGGTGAAATGAAACTACTCATCCAGAGCTCTGTCATGGCAGGGTCATGAACCATTACTGAAAAACAAACTCTCAAGTGGAGTTTCAATTATAGCTGTACCAGAATTTTTTTCGGTGCCATTTAACTACCTCCCTCCCCTTAGAGCGTTTGCAAAATAACCTAATTTCACCTTTGACGTGTTAACAAGTTTTCCAAATACTAAGCACTTACTTCACGCAGAAATACAGGTTTGGACTGGGACCATGAGCTATGTTACATGTTAAAAAGAAAGAAAAAAAAAAAGACAGGAAAATCGGGACAGCTTGTTGGCCTTTGCTGGTGCCTGGTGGTCAGTCATTAAACCAGAATGACTTTTGGGAAGTGGACAGGCAACGTGAATGCACAGTGGCTCCCATTCCCCTCCCCTGTTTGTGGCACAGTGGGAGGCACCAGTTATGTCAGCAGGTGACTCAGGGACACCCAGAGCGCAGTCTCTGATGGACAGGGCAGTGGTAGAATGCGGATGAGCAGTAATGAAGTGCTCTGTAGCTCACTTTGTTTGCATAGTGAGGATACTGTGCTCCTTTCCCACTGTTATGTTCAGGCCTATGGAGGGATTGAGCAGTTCCATTCACAGCAATTCACAATAGCTTCTTCTTGTGCCCCTTGGGGATGCTGAATTGTCTGCCCCGTGCAAGCCCTGTAATGTATTAAATGGTTTCTTAGCTAGAATATCCCAATTTGGTAGCACTCAGAAGACCCTGACCCCTTTGCTTTCCCCACCCCCGTTACTTGGCTTCATCCAGCAGGGGTCAGAGCACCACGCTGGCAGTGGCGCAACGGAGGGCGGGTGCGGGCACATTCACACGGCGGTGTCGCCGGAGGTGGTATGCAAACATGCGGCGCAGCTCGGCCCGGAAGCGATCGTGCAGCCAAGCATACAGGAAGGGATTGCAGCAGGACGAACTCATGGCACACAGGTGGCACAGCAGCTGCACAACCAGGAAGTAGCGCTTGTCGATGAGGCGAATATCAACGTCGCGCAGCACGTTGAACACATGGATGGGCAGCCAGCACACACCGAAGGCTGCTACAAGCAGCACCACTAGGCGAAAGAGGCGCCGTTTGCGTGCCCGGTGCGCCTGTGCCTGACTCTGGATGTGGTGGCCCGGCACCACACAGCTGCGCAGCTTCACGGAGATGCACAGGTAGGAGGTGCAGAGCGCAGAGAGCGGCAACACATATGTGATGAGTAGTGTGCTGTAGGCGTAGGCCAGCCGCTCGCGCTCCTGACCCATCCAGAACTCTTCGCAGATGGTGAAGCCCTCCTGGCGAAAGTCTACGTGGTAGGTGTGGGCGACGGCGGGTACCACCAGGCCACACGAAAGCAGCCAGATGGCCATCAGGACGTAGGCACAGACAGGCACCGAGATGCGCTTCTTCAGTGGGTGCACCGTGGCATAGTACCTGTATGTGTCAGGGAGAATGGAGGGAAAAATCATAGTTAATCGTATTTAATCCTTCCATTTTATTCCACTCAACACCCCTAGATTCAATAGCAGGGAGCCAGAAATTAGTAATAAATCCAAAGGCACCAACAATAAGTCCCTTAATTCCTTGTCTCTCTGCCCTGGGTGGGGTTGGCATGTGCAGCAAACAATCACACAATAAATATAATTAAAAATATATAATTTTTTGTATATTATATATAAATGTGGCGGGGGTGCGGTGGCGCAGTGGGTTGGACCACAGTCCTCCTCTCTGGTGGGTCTGGGGTTCAAGTCCCGCTTGGGGTGCCTTGCGACGGACTGGCGTCCCGTCCTGGGTGTGTCCCCTCCCCCTCTGGCCTTACGCGCTGTGTTGCCGGGTAGGCTCCGGTTCCCCGTGACCCTGTATGGGACAAGCGGTTCTGAAAATGTGTGTGTGTGTGTGTGTGTGTGTGTGTGTGTGTATATATATTTCTATATATTTTAAGTAAATATAATTTTTTTTTTTAAATCAACACATACACTGGCTGAAGCTGCTTGTCCTGAGTGGGGTCGCGGTGAGCCTAACCTGGCAACACAGGGCATAAGGCTGGAGGGGGAGGGGACACACCCAGGACAGGACACCAGTCCGTCACAAGGTACCCCAAGCAGGACTCGAACCCCAGACCTACCAGAGAGCAGGACCTGGCCAAACCCACTGCACCACCGTGCCCCCCTTTGAAAATCAACAGAAGAATCAAAATAGTTTAAACTTGAAAATATGTACCTTGACCATTTCTTAGCAATACATAACACATATTTTCTTAAGGGAAGAATCTGCATTTTCAAAGCACACAAAAAAGCCAGGCTGCTCCTCAGGGTATGAACCTACCTGTCGATGGCAATGGCGGTCAGCGTGAATACAGACACGTAGACAGTGACAGGCTGAATGAGGAACACCAGGTAGCAGGCGAAGCGGCCGAAGACCCATCCACGAGGGTTGAAGGCATAGGCTAGCGTGAAGGGTACGCAGGTAGCACACATCAGCATGTCAGAGAAGGCCAGGTTGCCAATGAAGAAGTTGGTGACATTATGCATTTTACGCGCACAACAGATGACGTGAAGCAGTAGGTAGTTCCCCAGCACAGCCACCAGGACCACAAGGGCATAACACGGGATGATAAGGCCCTTGAAGGATTGCAGGAGCTTCACACCAGCAAACGGCAGGCTGCGGTCCGAGGAGATGTTGTGGACTAACACCTCAAAGGCTGGCTCACTGATGTTCCCTTCATCTCCTGTGCCCGAAGGGGGCGTCAGCTCTGCTGTCCAGCCACTGCCCTCCATCCCGGCCAGTCAGAACAGATTTACTCAGCTTGGGAGGTCTGTCAAAACAGGTAGATGTGACTATAGAGGTATGCTCCAATTTTGATCATCATCACAAGTAAAAATTCTTATGTGTTCCTAAACCCCAAAAGTGACAGTCTTTTATGCTATCCCATTAAAATGGACAAAATTACTTGTTACAACATTTGTCACAATGTAAATGAATTCACACACAGTGAACAAGAGGGCAGGGTTTGGACTGTCCAAACAGCAGCATCATTACTGAGATTATATTGATTATAATCTTGTCCTCGTAAATATGGAGAACTGCTGCATAAGCCAAAAATAGGGCTACTAAAGGAAATTCCATAAAGTCAAATTAACCCAGATGGTCATATCTTGGTGCAGAACTGTAATTAACATGCTGTAATTCATTGTTCTATTTTGGCAGTGCCTGTAATGATCAAAGTGCTGCGAAAAAATGCAGCTGCCATAAAAAAATTCATGCACATAAAAATTGCAGCAGAGACCAATGTGTCTCCATAGTGAAAGCCAAGTACTTGCTCTTCAAAGGGAAGGACACCATTCAATATTTTGTAGAGGGAGCCCATCATTTTTCAGCAGGGCAATAGATAGACCAGACTGCACAAGAAAAGGAAATGGCAGTAAAATCCCAAACTGCAGGAAATATCCACAGATATCAATGGGGAACACAGCAAAATTAGTAAACATGTAACAACTAGATAATAAAAACACCCATTGTACTGTTCTCCCTGCGTGTTGTGCACACCCAGTACGTTAACGCAGTTCAACAGCAAGCCAAACTCGATTCTCACAAGCCAGGATTATGAGCGTCTTGCTCCTTTATTGTCTCCAAATATGAAAATGCGAGTGAACCTATAATAAACAGAAACAGTAAAAGAAACTTAGTCTAATTACAACACACACACACACACACACACACACATTTTCAGAACCGCTTGTCCCATACGGGGTCACGGAGCCTACCCGGTAACACAGGGCGTAAGGCCAGAGGGGGAGGGGACACACCCAGGACGGGACGCCAGTCCGTCGCAAGGCACCCCAAGCGGGACTCGAACCCCAGACCCACTGGAGAGCAGGACTGCGGTCCAACCCACTGCGCCACCGCACCCCGCAACCTAATTACAACAATCGTTATAAATAACCAGTTAAATCGTTTGCCGATAGCGCACTTAGCATGACACAGCGCGAACTCACACACGCGGCGTTTTACAAGGACAGTAACGTGGAGTTACGGCTGAATAAACGGAGTTTATATTACAAAGGTCAAACTTAAAAGCACGTAAACATTTTAGCCAATGTCTGCAAGAACTTCACAACTTACAGTTATTGCTTCCACGGGCGTAGGAAAAGCACACAGAACTCAAGACGCTTCCACTATGCCTATCCCGACAGTAGTGCATCATGGAAATAGTGCACGTGCACAAATTGCGTATTAACTTATGGAAATAAAGTTTCCGCTCAACAAAGCAATTAATCACATGAACTAAACAAATCTGCAGGCAGAACACTCCCCGTCTGGCATGACTAATGCCACTAAATTTAAGCTGTTTTCTCTCTGTCCCTTTCAATCCCGTTCTTCCCAGTCATTTTCCAGCAGAAGGACGACGTCGGAGATGGGCCGCAGGTAAGTCTTCGAGGTGCCCTGAGATGATGTCCGCACTTCAACTGTGCGGACCTTTCCATCGCTGCTTGGAGAGGTTGACGTGACCAGAGCCATTGGCCACTCATTCCTAGGCGCTTGACTTTGGTGTAACAGCACAATGTCCCCAGGTTCCAGGTTCCGATGCGTTCTGTGCCACTCGCGTCTTGAATGGAGAGTGCTTAGGTATTCATTTCTCCAACGGCTCCAGAATTCATTCGCAAGCGCTTGCACTTGTCTCCACTGGCCTTTCAGGAGATCTTTTCCAGTGAAGACTCCTGGTGGAGCATGTAGGCCTGGCTTTTGAGTTAGGAGCATGGCAGGGGATAGCAGAATTGGTGAGGAGGGATCCGATGAGATGGGGACCAGCGGCCTTGCGTTGATTATTGCTGAGGTCTCTGCCATCAGAGTACACAGAACCTCATGTGTCAGGTGAGTGCGTTTGTTTTGTAAAAGCATAGAGTCTAATATTCTGCGTGTCACCCCAATCATACGATCCCACACTCCTCCCATGTGGGAGGCGTGTGGGGGATTGAACTTCCATGTGCAGCCGTTGCTGTGGAGATACTTCAGGATGCTGGTCTGCCTCTCATCAAGACACCCCATGCCCAGTTTCGCACTGGCAGTGATGAAGTTAGTCCCCCTGTCTGACCTAAGCTGCTCTGCGGGGCCTCTAACTGCAAAGAATCTCCACAATGCATTGATACAGCTGGTGGCATCCATAGACTCTATAACTTCGATGTGGACTCCCCTGGTACTCATACATGTGAACAGAATGGCCCACCTTTTGCTTTGCGCTGCACCTCCACGAGTGCGTCGAGTGACCACCGACCATGGTCCAAATATGTTCAGCCGCTCTGGAGGGAGGTCAGCCATCTTTTGCACTTCTACCTTCCCCCTGAGCTTTCGGCATATTACACAGCGATGAAGGATAGAACTCACCAGCCTCCTGCCAGCAACAATCCACAGTCCAGCCGCTCTGATGGCCCCTTCTGTGAACTGACGCCCCTGGTGTTTCACTTCCATGTGATGGTGTTTCACAAGCAGCTTGGTAACATGGCTATTCTTTGAGAGGATGATTGGGTTTTTTACCTCTGATTCAAGGGAAGCATGTCTGAGACGCCCTCCGACCCTGAGGAGGCCATCACTGATGTAGAGGCCAAGGGTCAGGATTGGACTTGAATTAGGGACTTCTGTGTTTGCTTGAAGAGCAACATATTCGTTCGGATATGTGTCTCTTTGAACAGACTCTAGTATGAGCCTCCTGGCTGCTTCGAGTTCTCCAGGAGTGCGAGGCCTGCTACATTGATCCCATCCTTTACACATGTGCTGCGATGTGTCAGTGGAGCCTGACTTGTGGAAACGTGCCTGATGTATCAAGAGGGAAACAGCTCTCAACAAGGAGTTCCATGTGGAAAAATGCTGGAATCTTTCAGAGCCAAGTCGCTTAGCTTCAATGTGAGTAGCGACAGCCGTTACTTGCGGTCTGACGTCCACGTCCATTTCAGGGTCTATCAGTTCAAAGTGCTCATGCTTCTCTGGCTTTGGAGGCTTATAGAGGAAGTCAGGTCCCTTGAACCACATTGTGTTCATGAGCTGTGATGCAGCCACAGATCTGGTGGAAGAGTCGGCTGGGTTCTCTTCTGAAGGGACGTAATGCCACTGCTCAGGGGACGTTGTCTGGCGTATGCGATGCACACGATTGTGTACGTAGACAACGAATCGCTTTGAGTCATTACAGATGTATCCGAGGACCACCCTGCTGTCGCAGTAGAATTGTACAGCGTCCGGCTTGTGGTCCAGTTCGTCTAAGATCAGCTCTGCTATCTCAACTGCCAGGACGGCTCCCCAAAGCTCAAGGTGTGGGATTGTGGGCTCCGGCTGCGGTGATAGTTTTGCCTTTCCCAGGACAAATCCAGCTTCACAACGGCCATCTTCAGTGACAGCTCTTAGATAAGCTACTGCCCCTATGGCCCAGTTTGAGGCATCGGAAAAAAGACACAGTTCCGTGTACATAGGTCTTGAGAGTGACTTGGGTATATAGCAACGAGGCACGTGGAGGCTGCTTAGCTCCTCGAGTGACGATTTCCACACTTCCCATTTGCTCATCTTTTCATCTGGCAGAGGAGCATCCCAATCCTGAACTCCACTGGACAGCTCCAGCAACAGCAATCTGCCTTTGATCGTCACTGGTGCTGCCAGACCCAAGGGGTCAAAGATGCTGTTGACGACTGATGGCACCCCACGACGGGTGTAAGGCTTGTCAGTGACAGCTACTTTAAAGGTGAACATATCTGTGCTGATGTCCCAGCATAGGCCTAGGCTCCTTTGGGCAGGCAGAGTCTCATCATCTAGACCCAGGTCTTGGATGTCTGAGGCCAGTTCTTCTGGTTTGAAGGCTTTCATCACAGTGACACTGTTTGATGCGATTTTGTGCAGCTTCAGGTTAGACTCTGCAAGTGATGCACAAGTACGCTTCAGTAGGTCTATAGCTGAAGACTCCGTAGGAAGGGATATGAGCCCATCGTCCACGTAGAAGTGTCTTTCAACAAAGTGCCTTGTGTCAGCTCCATACTTTGGTTCTCCTTTCTGAGCAGCTCGCCGCAGACCGTAGATAGCAACCGCCGGGGATGGGCTATTGCCAAAAACATGCACTCGCATGCGATATTCTTCTATCTCTTTGGATAGGTCATTGTCTTTATGCTACAGGAATCTCAGGTAGTCTCTGTGGTCGTGCTTCACCAGGAATCCATAAAACATCTGTTGGATATCAGCAGTGACTGCGATGAGATCCTTCCTAAACCGTAACAGCACACCCAGGAGAGTATTGTTCAGATCGAGGCCTGTAAGCAGCACTGAGTTGAGGGAGACACCGTGTTGTTGGGCGCTTGAGTCAAACACGACTCGTATCTGCCCTGGCTTCTGCGGATGGTACACCCCGAAAATGGGCAGGTACCAACATTCTTGCTTCTCATGGATGGGCGGTGCCTTCTCTGCATGTTTGTTCTCGAAGAGCTTTCCATGAAGAAGGAAAACTGCTGCTTCATCTCCGCGTTTTTGCTCAGAGTGCGTCTTAAAGACCTGAGGGGGGACAGTGCTTGCTCTCTGTTGTTCGGGAGTGGGGGACGAGGTGACTTGAACAGTAAGGGAGCTACCCAATTGTTCTTTTCATTCTGATGGACTTCTTTCTCCATAATCTTTAGAAAGACCTCATCCTCGAAGGACATGGCACACTTGTTGTCATTGTCTGTACGCTGAAAGACCATAAGCCCGAGCTTGTCTTCAGGTTGCACAGGTTTTGACGTGGATGTAGGGAGACCATACATGCGCTCCCTGCCGTAGCACGGTTTTTCCTTTACCCTGATGCTGTTATGGCAAGGAGTGAGGAGAGACGGGCGTCCGTTCTGTAGGATGTGGGTTCTGAAGACACTCAGAGTTGGTTTATGAGCACTGTCAATACACACGTCACCTACAATTACCCAGCCTAAGTCTAGACGCTGAGCAAAGGGTGCATTATGCGGTCCATTGAGTTGCTCTCACACCTTGTGCACAGGTATCATGTCTCTCCCTAGCAGGATCATCATCTGTGCGTCAGGATCTAGCTTGGGAATGTGGGGAGCAATGTGCATTAGGTGAGCGTGCGCGAGAGCGACCTCTGGAGTTGGAATCTCAGATCTATTGGTCATTATCTCATTGCACTCAATGAGTGGTGGAAGGTCCATGCACACACCTCCATTCACTGCTTCAATTTGAAAGCCTACCGCCTTTCTTCCAGTCATCTCCGTGGTGCCTGCGCATGTCTTCATCAGGTATGGTGACAGGTTGCTCTCAACCCGGAACAGGTGAAAAATTCAGAGCGGGCCAGTGAGCGGTTACTCTGATCGTCAATGATGACATACATTTTGATGGAGTGCTCCGGTTGACCCTGGGGGAAGACACGCACCAGGCACACCTTTGAGCAGGACTGCGTGAGGCTGCCCTTTCCACAGACCTTGGTGCATCGTGATGTCACCTCGAGTGGAGGACTGCCTCGTGCTTCTGCGTCTGGTTCTAGAGTGGTCAGTGAAGCAGGAGGTTGGGAGGTGAGAGGGTGCATTGCAGAGCAGTGTCTTTCGCTCTCACACTCGCCGCATTTCAACGTTGCTTGACAATCTTTGTGTCATGGTCGCGTCTGAGGAAAGCGGCGGACCCAAGTGCAGAGCGGTAATCGTGGTGTCTTCGGGGAAATCCAAGAGAGGAGGTCAGAGGACGGGCAAAGGGTCTTCGAGGTGCGAACGTCGTAACAGGGAGGATCCAAAAGGCGAGGTCAGTGTACAGGCAAGAGGTCGATGATCCGAAGGAGGCAGTAGATCGGGGGA
This sequence comes from Scleropages formosus, assembly GCF_900964775.1. Classification (NCBI taxonomy): domain Eukaryota; kingdom Metazoa; phylum Chordata; class Actinopteri; order Osteoglossiformes; family Osteoglossidae; genus Scleropages; species Scleropages formosus. The sequence continues at coordinate 4,028,733 of NC_041811.1, forward strand.
ACAAGGGACGGGTTCGGGGAAGGCGTTCGGGAACAGGAAATGGCTGGAGAAGGTCACTAACGAGGAGGCAGATCAAGGTTCCGCATCAGCTGGTTGTCCGACGTAGCCTTTTATGCTGCAGTCTGCGTTGCGTCCCAGGTGTTCCGTGTTGGCCCGAAGGTGTGGGCATGGCACCTTGGCCTGGTGCCTTGGAGAGCAGCACTTAAAACAGCGTTTGTGTTCCTTTAGGATGCTTTTTCGTTCCTGCAATGTTTCATTCTGAATAACCTACATTTTTCCAAAGGATGAGTTTTCTTGTGCACAGGACAGTATCGGGCTAGATCATTGTCTCTTCTCTCAGCCTCTGTAGTGCTTGTGGAGTCTGTGTCAACTGTGGCAGACACGTCTGTCTTTTGCACAGATATAGCAGTTTTGAATCCGCTGTGCTTTGATTGAGTTCTCTCACCTCTGTTGTAAGACTGACCGCTGCCAGACAAGATGAAACTTGGGTCATTTCTGGCCTTAGCCTGGTCATAGACAAAGTCAACAAAAAATGAAAAAGGAGGAAAAGTTACTCTGTGCTGTTCCTTGTATAGTGAGCCGGTGAAGAGCCATTTGTCCTGCAGGGCTGGAGGCAACTTTTCCACTATGGGCTTTATCCCACGAGGACTATTGAGGTAGGCCAGGCCAGGAAGATAGCCATCATTTTTAGCTGCGAGCAGCTCCATGAGAAGATCGCTGAGCTCTCTCAGTTTTGTGTTGTCCTTAGCCGACAAGCGGGGGAAGCTATCCAATCTTTTAAATAGGGCATTTTCCACTATTTCTGGTGTAGCATAGCATTCCTGAAGTCTTTCCCAGGACAGATGGAGGGCAGCTCTGGGGTCAGTAACATAAACAGCACGGATCCTTTTCACATGCTCAGATGACTCTTTACCCAGCCATTTCACGAGGAGGTCCAACTCTTCACTATATGTGAGCCCCAAGCCCTGTGTCACGTTGAGGAATGAGGACTGCCATGCTCTGAAGTTCTCTGGCGTGTCATCGAATTTGGAGAGACCAGTGGTCACTAATTCTCTGCGTGCTAGGAACTTGGCAAAGTCTAACATGGTTGGAGTGTTAGCATGAGAAGGATGCTGACCATGTTCTCTGTGTGGGTAATCCGATGGTCGTGAAGTAAGTATGCGTTCAGTTGCACATGCGTGCTGATTTGCTGAGGGTCTGAAGAGATTGAGCGGAGGCTTCTCCTCTGCAGCTACAGGTGTTGTTTGCCGAGTATCATTGTTCGCAGCGTGCCGGATTTCATCGTGATGCGATAAAGCAGGAGTCTGAGTACTGACCTGTGACCGGCACCGCACATATTCTTCCGTGCACTGCTGAATCACTTGTGGCGAGACAGCGCTCCTCACACTTTGCATGTCACCATTTTCCATAGCTACAGCTTCTTCTAAGATTTCAGCGTTTACTCGCGCAGCTTCCGCTTCCTTGTCAATCTCCAATGCTTCTAATTCTAGATCTAGCCTAGCTCTCTGCTTTTTTATTTCTAGCTGTCTTTTAGCATAAGCCACCTTGGTAAGAGCTGCTTCAGCTGAGGCTCTAGCCTTGGCAGCAGCCTCCATGATAGATGACTTGGAAGAAGATGAGCGTTTAGAGCTCGCTCTTGATGCTGCATGGACTGAAGAGTTGGGTGAAGATGGACGCTGCATGCTTGCGTTCTTGTATTTTTTCCTTGCACCCACCGCTGGCATAACTTTTCACTGTACTGTTCTCCCTGCGTGTTGTGCACACCCAGTACCGTAGTGCATCATGAAAATAGCTCACGTGCACAAATTGTGTATAACTTACGGAAATAAAGGTTCCGCTCAACAAAGCAATTAATCACATGAACTAAACAAATCTGCGGGCAGAACACCCATCAAAGAGTATAAGGGATGGAAATGAATAAGGTGCTTATTTATGTGTTTGACAAAACTCACTGCCATAGCAACAGAATGCAAACACGTTGTTCTGAGAGCGTACAAGAGTTACACAAGTTCTCTCCCAGAGCAAGATTTTATTGTCAGAATTTCACTGAAAATTAAATGTCTCCAAGCAATTGCATGGTAAAAAGCAACACCAGCATTGGAAAAGGCTTCATTTTAATTATCGACATTGTCAGCAGTCAACGCACAGTTCAAAAGAAGGTGGGCCTTAATGTTCTTTTTTAAAAATCACTTGCAGATTTATGACAAAGAACACATTAAGGATGAGTCACAAATGTGCGGTGAGGGGCCGACAGGCTCTACTTTCATTCTAGCATGCAGCACAGATCAAACTGTTTAGGGTGAGGAATTCATGCTGCAGATTATTTTTTAACATGACATGATCATTGGTTTTAGTTCTTCATCTTTATCAGAAGGCACAAACATTAGAAGAAAGAATTTTTTAGCCTGGTGGGAAAAGGAGCTGTTAGGGGGAGGGATTCTACAGACAGCATACATTTATTTGACACTTTTCTCCAAAGTGACTTATAGTGTTAAGTTCATAATTTACCCCTTTATTCAGATGGGTAATTTTATTGGAGCAATGAAGGGTAAGTACCTTGCACAAAGATACTACAGCCAGAGGTAGGATTGACCCTCCAACCTTTCAAGCCAAAGGCAGTAGCTCTAAGCATTACACTACCAGCTGTCCGTTAGGAAACCACAGGCAAATTCATTGTAATGGAGATCAGCGGCGGACAGTTGAAGATGCAATCAAACAGAACACGTAAGACTGTTAATCAGAGGATCTAGAACAGGATAAAGGACACTGGGATTGTCTCTTGAGTTTATGAATTAGGGATTGGGATTGGCATGAGTATTAGGATTATGGTTAGGATTTTGGAAGTGGGGCATCCAGAGTTGTAGAGATCATCAGCCTATAATAGTTGTGAGTTTTGGTTTGGTTAGGATTTATGTGTTTTTCTTTTTAAACATTTTTTCCATTAATTTTTTTGACCTTAAAGGGACCACATCTCTTATTTAGATTCTTGCAAGAAAAACCTTGATTTGTGATCTGACCGAGCTACCTGAAAGTAATCAGGTTTACAAAGAACTTATATTTAGTTCATTCTTTTGGTAACTGTTACACTAATTGCTTCAGGTTGTCAGTAATAAAAATCACTATAAAACTTTATAACCCAAACCAGCTGTGTCCTCACTGCTGCCCAATAGCACCTTTTGAGTTATTGCTGGGTGTATTGCGCAGTTTGATGGAAAATAATAATTCAAGTGTCATTCTCAGCTAGAGCTGTTGTATGCATTTAGGTTTAGGTTTTGTCAAAGGTTATGGGAGATTGTACTAGTTATGTTTACATTACATTTACATTTATTCATTTAGCAGATGCTTTTCTCCAAAGCGACGTACATCTCAGCGAAAATACAATTTGTGCATTACATTAAAAGAAAGAGACATGACTGCTGACATGTGATTCTTAAGTAAACCTAATTTGTTACTTTCCACTTGATGCACCGATGTTCACCACTCGAGTAGGTGTATAAAATGCAGGATAGATGAATCCTGATAACCTCCAAGTTCTATGCTCTACATCATTGTAATTCAGTCTCCATTTATTATTATTATTATTATTATTATTATTATTATTATTATTATAGCATCCCTCCATATATATTGCTGCTTTGATCTTTTAGGGAACATTGATGGAGCTCATCTCCACCGTTCCCTGTAGAGACATTTTCCTCATTTCCATTTCTTCCTCATCTGTTTTCTCAGTTTTTTTTCTTGTTTGGTGTGCAACAGAAAAGGTGAACTGCATTGATCATCTGGACCGGCCCAAAATGAAACACTGAACCTTAAGAGAACAAAACCGCTCAGGGTGCACAAGATGGAGAGCACGATTCGCAACTTGAATGGCCTCCCTGCAAATTTATTTTTAACTAATGTATATATAAACTGGTTGCTGTATAAGTGGACTGAAGTATACCCAACCATGATTGTAATGACATGTGAAATAAGTAATATTTAATATGTCAGCGCTCACTGAATGAGCGCTCAATGAATCTGCTGTGACAAGAACTGTGGAAAATTGTATTAAAAATTGTATTGCTGTGACCTTCCTGCATATGAATGAAGAGGGAGAGGGAATCTCATCTTTTCAGAATAAAACAAAAAAAAAAAAAACAAATATCTCTAACCTTTAATCAATACTCCCTGCTGATGTAAGACATCAAAAAGCAGAAGAGTGTCCATGCATTGCACAGAAGACTGGACACACGTGTAGCAGACAGACTTGATGCAAAGGCTTCACAGGGAACTGCTCTTTGAGTCTTTATATTTATCTGTGTAATCAAGTTTTATGGTGCTACCAAGTTGAATAAACTTGTTGAAGTTGAACAGAGGAAAAAAATAAGGCTAAATGATGAATAATAATTGAATTATATCAAATAGGATGTGTGAGAATTGTACACAACATGGTCACAATAAGTACAAAAGGGCCCCTGAGCTGCTTGTCTCCCCTCTCTGTGTCCCTTCTCAGTCCTTTTCCAAACTCTTCCTGTAACCTTCTCTTGTCCCATCACTACCCAAGATGTACTGCTTCTCTAACAATTCCCTGCCCTTCTTTTAACTTCTGTATCCCTTATGGTCACCAGTCCAGTCAGAGCCCAGACCATAACTGGAAACACACATGGTCTGAACCGCTTGTCCCATACAGGGTCAGAGGGAGCCAGAGCCTAACCTGCCAACATGGGGCATAAGGTCAGAGGGGGAGGGGACACACCCAGGATGGGACACCAGTCCATCACAAGGCACCCCAGGCAGGACTCAAACCCCAGATCCACCGGAGAGCATGACCCAGTCCAACCCACTGCACCACCACTCCCACCTTAACTGGAAACCTAACTGGCTATTTTGTGATGTAGTGGAAATTAACTGAAGACCCATCAAGGTCATTTTAAAAAATAGTATCTTGATTTCACTTTTTAATGCAACGTCTATTGCCCCTAGGAGTTAAGTACTATGAAAACATTAATAAAATTAAACCATTAAATTATGCAAAATGCGCTTCTCATAAAATCTGCAAATTATGTGAAGTGTATTCTTGGAAATATTTTCAACTTTAATTTCTTATTTATGGAAATAAAACAAAAAACATACTTAATATTTCATTTAAAGCATATTTGTCATTATTGAAACGTCTTTGACTAAGCATCATATGCTGCTGGACCTCCTTTTTTCAGTGGGTAGAAACAAAGTACCGTTTAAATCCGCAGAATTTTAACAAAATATAATATTAAATGGGCATAACTACCTGGCAATCTTATCATTGTAAATCCAGGTGACTGTCATCATTTAAACCTATTTCTGCTGGAAGTAAATTCTTTTATTCTCATTTCTTCTCAGTCGGACGGGATATGATCACTAACATTGTATTTTATTTTCTCTGAGTTGTATGTCGCTTTGGAGAAAAGCATCTGCTAAATGAATAGATGTAAATGTAATTTTGACGTGTTTTTAACAAATAAAGTGATGTTGAAACTGACTTTCCAAATGTAAACTCTTCTAATGATTTACTGATCACTTCGCATGAAATTATCAATATTCTGCATCTCCACCATCTCTTCAAAATAAAATGATTTTCCCACTTCTACTTGTTTTAATTCACTTCCTCTGTGTCCGTTTCGTTTGATTATTATTTTTTAAGAAATATTTTTAAATAACCATCAGTTTGGTGTGACTTTGTCCGTCATGTTCTAAGTGAAATAAACGGGTTTTCGACAGTGTGTTTAACTCCTCCTAACTCTGTGAAGATGTTTAAATTATTCTGTTAATTATAGTAAATAGTAAATATAGTAAAATCAGTGTCAGTTTGAAAAGAAGGGGGTGAAGACAGGATTAAGTTCATACCAGTCTAAAATAAATAAATTCATCCATCCATCCATCCATCCATCCTCAGTCCCCAGTCCCACAAGACTCACCTGATTACCAGCTCTTGTCTTTTCTCTGATCTGTTCCTCCATCTGTGGATCCACCTCGATGTCCAGGAGAACCAGAAACAAGAGTGAGGTGAGAGAGCCTCTCTCTCTTATTCTCTCTCATTCTCTCTCTCTCTCTCTCTCTCTCTCTCTGTCACACACACACAGAAACATCGGTATCCATGTGGAAACTGTGCAGGTGGAGCTTTTAGAGCAGGAGAAATGAGAGAGCGATCTTAAAAAAATGGATGGATAGATAGATGGATGAGCCCTTCATTGATCCCCAAGAAAACTGTGAACTACTATGGCAGCACACACAACTTACTAACAGAATAAAATAACATGATGCTAGGAGAAACAGAAATATAAAAATAAGAGGACTTGAATCACAACAGGAATAAGTAATATGCATATTTAGACAGTTATATAAAAACAGCACCCAGAGGAAAGGCACATAAACATGGTCAGAACATATAAACGCTATACAGGCTGAGCTGTCCTGGATTTTGCCACACATCCTTTTTTGACAGTGAAGTTCTTGCTGCAATTCTTTGTCAGCCTTCAGCATTTTTTTAAATAAATGTTTTTTTCTTTTGATATTTGTGTCTCCATAACACTAAATTCCCCTTATAACAGGATATGTTGGAGCATGCTTGGGGTCAAAGATAAATGGATATAAAATTGATATAATTTCAGATGATGTATGAAAAGCATAAACTGTTACAGAGTGCAGTGAAGCCCCAAAAAGATGCATCATGCCAGTGCCTTCAGCAAAGCAAACACTAATAAATTTTATTATTCATGATTCATAAAAATCAGGTGTTAGTAATCAGGAAATAATCACTTGTGAGATATGTAGCAATGACAAGGGGCTGACATAAACCCATAAATTTAAGTATTCTCAGTTTTCTCCCCCAGTTTTGGTTCATAGCTTTATTCAATACTGTACTCTACTCAGCACTGTACTTTACTCGACACTAATTTTTTTCTTTGCTTCTAGAATGCCTGAAAACTTGATGTCATGGCAAGGTATTGTGCAATATGTAGGCATGGCTTTATGAGGAGGCAAGGCTTCAGAGAGAGTCATTCCCCAAGATCTGGCCATCTAAATTATGAGAATTCAGCTTTACAAAGACTTTAGTTTAATATCTCTTCTTTGACTAACGGGGAATTTTTGTATTTACAAGGACCAAATAACAGTTTTATGTATCTCTTGGGAACTGAGCGATGCTAGAGCAGAGCCATCTTGCGGTCTCCAGCTCAGTTACAGTTTGGCTTGTGCTGTATTAAGTTTCTACCCTCCATTAGCCCTTTTTGGCTACTTTCACCTTTTAGACAAGACACCCAAATCCTTGACACAATGTGTACGCTTGAAGCTTTATACCATTTGTGGTAAAGATTAGTGAGATTGTGTCAAGAGTTTTGGCATCACCAACCACCACAAGTACTTCTGTTTTAGTGGTATTTCGAGATAAAAAATTTTACTCATACATGGTTTTATATTGGTAAAACAGTTAGGTAAAGACACCACATGTGATGGGTCATCAGGCTTAAATGGCACGTCAACGTCTTTACTTTCTCAGGCATCTGAAAAAAGCCAGGATGTTCACTACAGTCACCACTTTCTACAGGTGTGCTGTGGAGTCTGTCTTCACAGGATGTATTACATCCTTGTGTGGCAGCTGCTCCACACAGGACAAGAAAGCCCTGAAACAGCTCAGAAAATCACGGCAAACAGCTACTAGCAGAATAGGACACCTACACAACCCACTGCCTCAGAAAGACAAAGCAAATCATGGAGGATCACATGCACTCTGCATAGGCACTTTTCTCTTTTCTGCCCTCTGGAAAGTGACTTACTGTAGGTCTATTCGAACCTGCACTGCTAGGTTCAGGAATAGCTTTTATCTCATTGCTGTAAGAATGTTCAACACTCACTACTTTTTGTAACTAGAGTTTGAAGTGATTCCTCCAAGCACATCACTTGTGTTGTCACTTTTAAGTATTCAGGTTATTTATTGTTATTGGCATTATTTATTGAGTTTTTGTGTGTGTAGTACTATCTATTGTGTTGTCTATAGTCTGTGGAGAAGCGCTCAAGCAAGAATTTCATAGTACTTTGTATACGGTACTTATGAAAATAAACCTTGAACTTTGAACTAATGTCAACTATTGAAGGAACTGCATCCATTTTAATGGAATTTGATGATATTTTAGCATTAATGGGGGTCAATTTCGATCATAAAAATTTTAATCGTTGAAACTGTTACTAAACTTGCTTTACATTTATGACAACTTTAGGAAGGGTTTTACAGGAACATATGGCCTTCCCAAGTTGGGTAAAGCGTGTAAACTGAAAAGAAAACTTGTTTTGCTTAGAACGCCAAAGATTTTCTCTGCATCCTGGGGCAGAATCCTGATGCTAACCTAGATGGCCTAAATAAATTCACATTTTGCAACAAACAGCTCATAGTAAACAAATGTAACCAACCTAGATTTGAAATGTGCATCCAAAATGACAGCACATTGCAAACAGTACTTTTTCATTTCACACTAGAGAGGTCCATTTTCATTAAAGAAACAAAACACTCCATTGTAGGTTCCTGTTGCTAGTATAGGTCAAATCAGCGATGGGGAGGACCAAAGAACCTTGCTGAATATGAGGCTCTAGTAAATAAATGAGCAATGCACAAAACAAAGCTTTTCAATCTAGGGTTCGATTGCTCCATTTGGCTCGTCTGGTCTGTTGAGTAAACAAAGACACAGAGCCCTGCTTTAGAGTCCACTGCTCACTCAATACTGAAGAGTCCAGTTGTCATGCCTGCTACGGATGCTTTGATTTTTATTTTGTTAGAAAATCTTTTTGCTTGCTGTTTGTACATGTGTGTGTTAGTATGTTAATGTTAAGGTGATGAAGTATGATGGCAAACGCTACTGCATTTTCAATCTCCTATAACTACCATGGATTTTACTACTTTTCTGTGGAGTTTAGATGGCTCAGAAGAGCTGTTCTTCTCTGATGTGAAAGTGCTCAAAGCATAGCTGTTGACATACTATGACCTACACACTGAAGACTCACCATACTTGCCATATGCGAATCGGGGGACGAGGAATCACACCATTGGCAAGGGATAATTGACCCACTGGTCAGTGGTGTTGTAGGACATCCCACCACAGTCCTGCTTTCTGTCCATGATGTTGATGGTGGTCCACACCAACTATCTCCAGTGGCAAGCTGTTCATGGAAATAGGGAACAGAGTAAATTCTGAAGGGATGGTAGCATAGTTCTTGACTGTAGAAATGTTGCTTTGACCAGGTGTGTGAGTGCACTCTCTTTTCATAACAATTGGCTACCTGGTGAAGACAACCATACAGTGACCAAGCACTGAGTTTTTGGTTCCCGTACCACGTCCTGGAGCTACAGTGTGGTTGCAACACATGAGGTAAAATCAGATCTCAACAATAACACATATTCTACAAATTTGCTGGGTACTGATGTTAATGAGATCCCTCCGGTGTTGGTGGTGTTTTAATTAAAGAAGGCTACTGTAATGAGAGGGAGTGTGGTGGCGCTGCGGACTTGGCTGGATCCTGCTCTCTGGAGGGTCTGGGATTCAGGTCCCACTTAGGGTGCCTTGTGACAGACTGGCATCCTGTCCTAGGTGTGTCTTCTTCCCCTCCAGCCTCACGCCCTGTGTTGCCGAGTTAGGCTCCAGTTTGCCACGACTCAGGACAAGCGACTTCAGTCCATGTGTGTTGTGTGTCCATTATAATGAGGACACAACAACCTTGAAGACATGCTTCTCTGCATAGGATTACTGTCTCCCAGTCTCCAAGAGCAGGCCTTAACAATTAACACCCCTAGGGGCTGCTGGGAATTCCAGGGTTAACATGTGTGAACATATTTCTTTCCAAATCCACTGCAGTGACCCTCTTTCTCACACTCCATGCTGAATCTTTTTTTCCCTCTTTCGTATTGTGATTCTTTTATGTTGGAAACTAGAACTGAGCATTGGAGAACCTCTTTTTCGTTTACCCTTTTATGTTAATTGATCCCACTACCACCCCACATTGACAAAACCCTGCAAAGATGACTCCTGTCATTTTTGCTGTTAACTGTGTCTCCTCTAACCAGTCTTCTTTGTCGATTTCACTACATTGGGGGTGGACTACAGGTTTCCCATTGACACAGTTCTTTGAATGCCACCATAGTTTCTTTTCAGACTGTTTGCCCCCAGTTGTCATATCATTCATGTCCCCCATGCAGCCTGCAGGTCATGTTCCTTTAATGACCCTTGTGATTTACCCTCTTGCTCCTCTTACAGGTGCCTAGTTGACTTGTTTATAAGTTGCACCGAATGAGATCTGGTTACATAACAATGATTCAGCACTCCCGTTGAATGTTTTCCTTCAACAAAGTGAAAGTTGGCCACGTATGTCCATCACAGCTCTTCAGGTTCCTTGTATCATGGGTGGACACCAAGCTATAGGTTTCTTTGCAAAGGTCTTTGGGGATGTGCTGGATATATAATTTATGGGAGGTCATACAAGAGGGCTATGATATATAATAAATGGACATGATGTGGGTTGGGGGGCAAACAGTGTTATGCAGTGTTATGCTGATCTAGGAGGACTGAGAAACAGTCCAGCTGAGTTGGTCCAAAATAGATCATATCCAGGGCCCAAGTCTTAACTGATACCCAGAGGGCACATAAACCATCAAAGACATTATATATTATAGTGAGGCCATGGGACAGTGGCTTTGGTGTAGGAACTATAACATCAGTTATAAAGTGTTTGGACAATTTACTGTGATGAGTTTCCAGAGGATACTCAGTCCTTTGATCTAGTTGCGAGTTTCTTCTCTTCTGTCAAGAAGAATGACAGCAGTAAGGTAGTTGTCCAATAAGAGATAAGGACGTAAAGTCCATGAAGTCTCCTTCATGTTCCTTTGATTCCTTGTACAAAGTTCCCCTTAATTATTAAAATTTTTCTTCATTATCAAATACCTCCATAATCCTCAGTATTAATATCATAGACTTAATTTTCACTATCTTACCTAAATGCCTTTGATGACTCTGTCTAAGTCTAAGACTAGTTTCTAACTATTCTAACTGCACACACATTGTCTGAACCACTTGTCCCATATAGGGTCATGGGGAGCCAGAGCCTAACCTGGCAGCACAGGGCGTGGGGCTGGGGGACACACACCCAGGACAGGACGCCGGTCCACCGCAAGGCACCCCAAGCAGGACTTGAACCCCAGACCCACCGGAGAGCAGGACCCCCTTCAACCAACCGCGCTACTGTACCCCCCATTCTAACTACACACACACACGCACACACTTTCTGAACCACTTGTCCCATATGGGGTCACGGGGAACTGGAGCCTACCCAGCAACACAGGGCATAAGGCTGGGGGGGGACACACACCCAGGATGGGATGCCAGTCCGTCGCAAGGCACCCCAAGCGGGACTCAAAGCCCAGACCCACTGGAGAGTAGGACCCGGTTCAACCCACTGCAGCACTGCGTCCCCCCCCCCCCCCCCCCCCATTCTAACTAGCATTTCTGTATTTAAAGTGTCTTTTATATCACATTTCCTTGGAATGAAAAGGTGATTAATGAAGAGATAAGTTAAATGTGATCTTTGCTACAAAAGAAAGAAATAAAAAAATGAAAAAGATCTGCCACAAAATTCCATAATCAGGCTACAGTTTCCTTTTTCATTGCAGATTTATTTTGATTCCAGATTCTAACGAGAGCCATCTGAATACTTTAATTGAGTCCATATGGCCTGTCCCTTGGTAATGTTGTCTGGAGATATTTATATTAATAAGGTATGGCAGTCAAATGCTGAATGGGTTTTGGATCCCACCATACATGGAGGCAACAATGGGCCTCTCAAAGTTTTCTAATTGAATATTGATTCTATTGAATCTAATTTTTGATAGCCTTTGTTGCATGGAATTCCTGGTGATTAATGGTGATTGATTTTTAATAGAAGATGTAGGTGAGGGGAATGAGAGGTAGGAACCATGTGAAGAGGGACAACTGAGGTCCATTAGACTTCTGTCCTGCTATCCCAGTGGTGCCAGGCTTCAACGGATACATCGCAGGGAATTGATTGAAGGCCAACTTCTTCAAGGCCATGTTTCATAAATGCCATAGCATCCAGTAAAGACTTTGTCAATCAGCTCCTGAAACCAGCCAAAACTTGGATCATAGCACAGACAACCAGATATATAGCTTATGCTTTTGGCTCCTCTTTTAAAGTGCTCTTCTTGATGACCTCATGCAGGTTTCAAACAACAGCATGACTTTGTGGAGGCACAAACCTCCACAGGAAAACTTTTATGCAACAAAGAAAACTTCAGTTATTCTCTCTGGGAGAACTGATAATTTGGTAAATCCATTATTTATAACAGATTTGCAGTTACTGGGCTACATCACATCTTTGAGCCTATGTGTCACTGCACAAAATGAGAAGCAGGGTTGTCTTTCTCATTGCTAGATTTAGAAAAAACATCCCTCCCCGTTATTCATTATACCTTGACTGTAACCTCAATACCATGACCCTCTGCTCTGTTAACAGGCTGTTGCTCTGCATCTGGAGCCTCATGTCCTGGTTTGATTCTGTATCTGGAAACTGACAGATCACTACACTCAGGATTCTAATCTATTTCCATTATTTTTCAAAAAACACCCAGAGAAATGACAGTTCATCCTGTGGCCATCCTGACAGAAGCACTCTGCCAGGTTTCTTAGTGTAGTTGTGGTAATGCATGCTGATCCTGCTGGCTCATGACAAGGAGGGTCACCTTAGTCCTCTTGCTGAGCACCTACAGTGACAGTCAGGGTCTGACATAACATTTGTGTGTCTAGGTATGTCTAATAGCATACCTAACAGAGAACCAGATAAGTTCTTTGTCACCCAGGATATGAGCCTTTAGCTCCTTTTTCTGCCTTTGGGGCCTATCAATCAGGACAGCGACTCCCTTTTCTTTCCCACAGTGACACCCCACTGGGATCATCAGCTGCCATTTATTTGGGAAATTTCATATTCTCACCCTTTTACCAGGAACATTATGTTTCTGGATGGAATTGTCTGCTATTATGTAATGATGCTTTTGTTTTTGTGATTGACAATGATTTCTTGATAAGGATGAACAGTTTCTCTTCTGATGTTTCATTTTGTTCCCATTGTGTGGAACGTTCCTCTTCAGTTCCATGGCTATAAGGAGCCCCATCTTATTGAAAAGTTATCTGTGGTGTACTTGTTCTGCAATGTTCAGCATTATTATCAATGTTTCTGCTCTGTTACACCACCCAGGATTGCACACCTCTTGGAAAGGCAACACAAATCACCATGACCTTCTATTCCGCATCAGCAATGTAAATGAAAGGGTTTGGTAGAAAGACTTTAGTGTAGAGGGCCTGGCAGTGGCGGTTCTACCTTGTATGGTGCCCTGGGCGAACCCCCCACGCACCCCAAAAAAACTAACACCTTTCTGCACACACTTCATGCTTCATGCTTAAGAGATTTTGAACAATACAAATAAATAACAAAATAATACTATAATAAAATAAAAATAAAATAATCTCACTGCAAATAAGAAATAATAACACTGCAAACAAGAAACAAAATTCTTAGAAAACAAAATTTCACTAAAAACTGAACACTAAACCTTGACCTTTCTTGCTTTTTTTGATGCAAAGTCATCAATAACATCGTCATAGCATATCTGCCCAGCAATTGTACGGTTAATGCTGATAACAGCAAGACCACTGAGGCGTTCCTGTGACATGGTGGACCTGAGGTAAGACTTTATAAGTTTCGGCTTTGAAAAGCTCCTCTCTGCTTCAGCTACGGTCACTGGAAGAGCGAGACAAATTTTGAGAGCAGTCTACAAATTTCGGTAGATTTCTGAGAGCCCCCTTTCATGTATAAACATCAGCAGCTCAAGCAGGGTCAGATGTTACCTCAGATGTCGCCACTGGATGCCTTGAGGTGATGTCAACTAACCCCACCCCTCCTTCTCGGATTTCTTAGTAAGAGTACAGGTGTGTCTTCGACTTCATAGAGTGCCTGTGCTGTGCAGTCAGAGCTGCGTATGACATCAAAGTGCCGCAAGAGCGATTCAAAAGCATATGGAGGTGCAGTCTGCTCGCGAGACGCTCCCGCGGTACTTTGATGTCATACGCCGAATGGTCTGCGCAGACGTGACGTGCAAATAAGCGGTAAAAACCTGATCGCACTGTGTTTTTTTTTTTTTCGCGGGCGCCCCGTGCCACCCCCGGTAAGATGCCACCCTGGGCAGCTCCCCATGAAGCCCATGCCTAAATCCGCCACTGGGGCCTGGAGTGATTGCCTCCAAAGCACAGTGCATCCTCGGGGGTGCATTTCTGTGTCTCTCCACTTTCATTCTGGTTTTTTCATATTATGTTTTTTCATGTAGCTGGTGTGCTGTTTGACATGATGGACCAAAAACACATTGTCAAGGCTGGTGTGAGTCTTGAGTTTTACCAAAAGGGAACTCCCCACACTCCAGCAAGAGTACTGTTTTCCGCCACCTTTGGTTGCTCCACTTCAAGACTGTAGATTCTTGTTTTTGGTTCAGAGATGGTGGATTGAACTGCCTCCTCCCTGCATTCAAACGGGGCTTCAAAGCTTACTTCTTTGCCTCACACCACCTGTTATTATCATCTTCATATTTTCTGACTCTAAATTCCATGGACAACTCCTTGAAGAATTTCAAAAATAGCAAGTAACCAAACAAGTAATTCTTCAATAATCATCTGTATACTGGGTTTGGACTGGGCGAAAAAGAGCGCACAGCTATCATTCATAATGAACGTTTTATTAGAACACTGGCCCACAGAGAAATAATGCTCTTGGTCCAAAGACCCCGTTTCCTCAAGGACCTGTGCCTTAAGCCAGCCTTCCCAGTCTGCTTAGCGCTCCAGGCTTTGTCTCTGTTACCACTGGCAAACACGGTCACCCCATAATTTTCCCCCAGAAGTGCCCTCAGTGGTTGAACACTTCATTTACAGTTTACCCATAATCCATCTATTAACATTAAACACATTTCCCGCTCAAACTAAAGGTAACGCAGGTCGTTACATTACATTACATTACATTAACACCTCCAGTAACCTCCACCTTCCCCCGTTCTGCACCTTTGATCTGTGAAGAGGAGGTGTGTTGGGTCTTCTGCAAACAGAAGACAAGGAAAGCACCAGGCCCAGATGGTGTCTCATCAGCCTGCCTAAAAACCTGTGCTGACCAGCTGGCCCCTATCTTCACAAAGATCTTCAACAGATCACTGGAGCTGTGCAAAGTTCCTTCCTGCTTCAAACACTCCACCATCATCCCCATTCCGAAGAAACCCAAAATCACAGGACTTAATGACTACAGACCTGTCGCCTTAACGTCTGCGGTCACGAAGTCATTTGAAAGTCTGGTGTTGGCCTACCTGAAGGACATCACTGGACCCTTGCTGGACCCCCTGCAGTTTGCTTATCGAGCAAACAGGTCTGTGGATGATGCAGTCAACATGGGACTGCACTACACCCTGCAACATCTGGACAAACCAGGGACTTATGTGAGGATCCTGTTTGTGGACTTCAGCTCGGCCTTCAACACCATCATCCCACACCTCCTCCTGTCCAAATTAACCCAACTCTCTGTGCCCACCTCCATCTGTCGGTGGATCACCAACTTCCTGACGGACAGGCAGCAGCTAGTGAGGCTGGGAGAATGCTCATCCAATACTCGCACGATCAGTACTAGCGCCCCCCAAGGATGCATGCTCTCCCCACTGCTCTTCTCCTTGTACACCAACGACTGCTCTGCAAAAGACCCCTCTGTCAAACTCCTGAAGTTTGCAGATGACACCACACTCATTGGCCTCATCCGAGATGGTGACGAGTCTGCTTACAGACAGGAGGTCCAAGAGCTGGCTGTCTGGTGCAGTCACAACAACCTGGAGCTGAACACGCTCAAAACAGTGGAGATGATTGTGGACTTTAGGAGAAACACCACAGCACTATCCCCACTCACCATCATGAACAGCACTGTGGCAACAGTGGAGTCATTCAGGTTCCTGGGCACTACCATCTCATAGGACCTGAAGTGGGAGTTCCACATAGACTCCATTCTGAAGAAGGCCCAGCAGAGGTTGCACTTCCTTCGCCAGCTGAGGAAGTTCAACCTGCCACAGGAGCTACTGAAGCAATTCTACTCTGCAGTCATTGAGTCTGTCCTCTGCACCTGTATAACTGTCTGGTTCGGCTCAGCTACAAAATCAGACATCATAAGATTACAGCAGATAGTTCGGACTGCTGGAAGAATCATCGGCACACCCCCCAGCTCTCCAAGAACTGCACTCATCCAGAGTCAGTAAAAGGGCTAGCAAAATCATTCTAGACCCCTCACATCCAGGCCACTTCCTCTTCGAACCTTTGCCATCTGGCTGGCGCTACAGAGCACTGAGCACCAGGACAGCCAGGCACAAGAAAAGTTTCTTTCCTCAGGCCATCTGCCTTATGAACAGCTAAATCCCCCCTAGAGAGTAAACCAGTGCAATACACAATGCTATTTATATTTATAATTATATCTATTTATCACATCATATCTCTTACATTCCCTTGCATTTGTATAGAAACATACCTGTACATAGTCTAGTGACTATTTTTTGTATATTGTGTACTTTATATTTTTATATATTTTTAATCCTTTATTCACATATTCTATCGTCTCATCTGTGTCTTGTTACTGTCATTCTGTCTGTGCTGTGGAAGTTTCTGTCACCAAGGCAAATTCCTTGTATGTGTGAACATACTTGGCAATAAAGCTCGTTCTGATTCTGATTCTGATTACTTTAGAATAAAGTACCTGTAAAATAATGACCTAAAAACAAGACAGCTAGTGGGATAGTGGTTAGAACTACTGCCTTTGGATCCAAAGGTTGCAGGTTTGCTCCCTACCTCTGGTTATAGTACCTTTGAGCAAGGTACTTATCCTAAATTGCTCCAGTAATATTATCCTGCTGTATAATTGTAACTTTGTAATAATTGCTACTTTAACATTTTAAGTGACTTTGGAGAAAAGTGTCAGCTAAATGAATAAATGTAGGCAACTACAGTACACTGGGTGCTGATGACAGTGAAAGTTGTCAAACTCTTCCAAATGTAGTGTAGATAAACTACAGTTTATCTATTATTATCTATTTACTGTAATTAATGCAGTAAGTGTTCAGTGTCTCAGGAAGTGGACTAGAAATCAAACTGTACTAAGAGCAGCAATCACATAGTAACGCCACAATATTTCTTTGTAGAGGCTTTTTATCTGCACTTAAACATGTACAGTTTTTGCTTTGAACAAAAGGAAAGTATAGCATTAGATTGTAAACAATTACAAATCAAAGGAGAAATGTGTATGAGCATGAGTAGTGCAGTTTTGCACCCAACAAGTTTGCAATGCTTTTGTTTCACCAATACATGATCTGGTACAAAGTAATTTAAATACCTGTAATTTCTCCCCAATTCCACTGCTGGAGATTTTTTAAAATCGTTTAGGAGATGTTACTTTGGCACTTCACTGGAAGGTGCTCTTATGCAGCCTTCTATCTCTGTTTCATCAGATAAATCCAGAACCTTAACTATTATGCCACACGCAGGCCATTAAAGAGCAAAAAAACCATTAGGCTAAAATCCTTGTTTTCTTTTCGTATCATACTCTATCATTTCCCTTCAACATCCTTTGTGACCAAGCTGAATGAAGTGTAAATGCTTTAAAGGAAGAGAAGAGAGATCTTGTATAAGTTGCATTAACTATACCCAATTAACAGTGAAATGACACCGAATTCTTGATTTGTTGCCTTGGTAACGTCACATTTGTTAGATTGTGTGTGTGGCCCCATAGTGCTACTACTTTGTTCATTTTTTTTTGGTTTTTTTGAGGGTTTAAATAACGCTTCATGGTTTTAACACATACTTTGTTTGAAGCTGTGCTAACACGTGCTAGAGAGGACAACCTATGAGTGATATTGTTAGGCTTGTTTTTACTGCAAGCTGACTGGGTTTTGGTTTGAGGGAAACCAATTACTGATAGGAGCAGGAGAATGAATGAGAGATCCCAGAAAGAAAGAAGAAAAAACGTGGGATGAACGCTGGGGGTTGATATTTTTTGGGAATTTTGCTGGCTGTTGCATGGACAGCAGGCGAGGTAAACTGTGGTCTTTTCCCCTTGCTCTTGAGAGGGTTCAGACAAAAACCCCCTTGGACAAAAGCCCCTCTTTTGAAACACAAAGTGGGAGACTTTGTGTACCCTCTCTGTTGAAGTGTAAAGCAGGAAAAAAAACCTTAAATTTAAAAAATGACAAAGCCCCTGTTTTTGCACTTTAATGCCATTTAATACCATTATAATTGGAAGGAAAAATATAAATTAAGTAATATAATATTGAAGTAACTCAAAAATATTATAATCTTTCTTTGGGTTGGTTAATTTCATCTGATCATTGTTTTGTCTATCTGAGTAGTTTTCCAACAATGGTCTGTATGATGATCTATTTCAGTAGCATCTGTTCGTTGCATCCAGCCACCAGCTCTTCCTGATGGAATACTTCATGATTCTGCTCGTTTCCACCACAGTTACGCGAGAGTTGGAATTTTGCTGTTCATGAGATTGCGGGCTATCAAAGGTATTAGAAAGGATCAAGCTTTTGCATCAACAACCCTAATTAAGAATTTTTATGGTGAGCCTCCAAGAAAACGAGTTAAACGTGCCATAAAGGATCATCAACTGCGACTAAAGAACTTATGTCTGGACTATGTCATTGAGAGAGAGAGAGAGATCTTTGAGGAGTTTCTGAATGGCATAGGACACAGCATCAGGTGGTAATAAATGTAATTTACATAAATGAAAGTTAAATAAACCTTAACACTCAATGATGTTGTTAATATTGTTTTTTTATTTTTCAAAGATACTAAATGCTTTTTAATGATTGTACAAATAATTTTACATTGTAAATTTATAATGCAAGTATTATTGTACGCTACAATACTTATAATGCCTTCCTTATTGCAGTCTCATTATATAATGTGTAGTATTTTACAATTCACAGAAGTGTTCATAAACTAAAAATAATCAGAACAAAAAAAATTTTGTTAACTGGGTCAATATTTGTTTATTGAACAACAATTCAGTGCTTTAACTAGGGTGAATACTTATTAGTTTTTTCCCTATTTACAGAGTTTGGGATAGTCAACCCCTCCGTGAACCACCACCTTACCGTGGTGGAGGGGTTTGAGTGCCTCAATGACTCCAGGAGCTATGTTGCCTGGGGCTATATTCCCCAGGTAGGGTCTCCCATGGCAAACAGGTCCTGGATGACAGACGAGACAAAGTACAGTTCAAAAGCCCCTTATGAAGAAAATAAAACCAAGGCTTTCGTTTACCCCGCCCGGTATGGGGTCACCGGGGCCACACCCTGAAGCCAGGCCTGGGGAGGGGGCTCGCATGCGAGCGCCTAGTGGCCAGGTCTATGCCCACGGGGCCTGGCCGGGCTCAGCCCGAAGCCATGACGTGAAGCCACTCTTCGGTGGGCTCACCACCTGCCGGAGAGACCGTAAGGGGCCGTTGCATTGTGATTTGGGCGGTGGTCGGGACCGAGTGCCTGGTCGACCCAAACCCCGGGCTCCAACTCTGATTTTTGGGACTTGGAATGTCACCTCACTGGCAGGGAAGGAGCCTGAGCTGGTGCGGGAGGTTGAGAGATACCATCTAGATATAGTCGGGCTCACTTCCACTCACAGCTTGGGTTCTGGAACCACTCTTCTCGACCAAGGGTGGACTCTCCACTATTCTGGCGTTGCCCAGGGTGAGAGGCGGCGGGCGGGTGTGGGCTTATTAGTAGCCCCCCAGTTTAGCCGCCATGTGTTGGAGTCTACCCCGGTGAATGAGAGGGTCATCTCCCTGCACCTTCGGGTCAGGGAACGGTCTCTCACTGTCGTTTGTGCTTATGCGCCTAGCGGCAGTGTAGAGTACCCGGCCGTTTTGGAGTCCCTGGGGGGCGTGCTGGAAAGCGCTCCCACTGGGGACTCTGTCGCTCTACTGGGGGACTTTAACGCCCACGTGGGCAGCGACAGTGACACCTGGAGGGGCGTGATTGGGAGGAACGGCCTCCCTGATCTGAACCCGAGTGGTGAGTTGTTATTGGATTTCAGTGCTAGTCGCGGTTTGTCCATAACAAACACCATGTTCATGCATAAGGATGTCCATCAGTGCACTTGGCACCAGGACACCCTAGGTCGGAGGTAGATGATCGACTTTGTAGTCGTTTCTTCTGATCTTCGGCCATATGTCTTGGACACTCGGGTGAAGAGAGGGGCTGAGCTGTCAACCGATCACCACCTGGTGATGAGTTGGATTCGATGGCAGGGGAAACAGCTGGACAGACCTGGCAGGCCCAAACGCATACTGAGGGTCTGTTGGGAACGTTTGGCGGAGGCCCCTGTCAGAGAGGTCTTCAACTCCTACCTCCAACAGAGCTTCAACCAGGTCCTGAGGGAGACTGGGGACATTGAGTCCGAATGGACTATGTTTCACACCTCCATTGTCGGGGCGGCGGTTCGGAGCTGCAGCCAAAAAGTCTCCAGCGCCTGTCGCGGCGGCAATCCCCGAACATGGTGGTGGACACCAGAGGTAAGGGATGCCGTCAAGCTGAAGAAGGAGTTCTATCGGGCCTGGCTGGCTCATGGGACTCCTGAAGCAGCTGACGGGTACTGGCGGGCCAAACGGAACGCGGCTCTGGCAGTTGCCGTGGCAAAAACTCGGGCCTGGGAGGAGTTCGGTGAGGCCATGCAGGAAGACTTTCGGTCGACCTCAAAAATATTCTGGCAAACCGTCCGGTGACTCAGAAGAGGGAAGCGGTGTTCCACAAACACTGTTTACAGTGGAAGTGGTGCGTTGCTGACCTCAGCTGAGGATGTCCTCGGGCGGTGGAAGGAGTACTTTCAGGATCTCCTCAATCCCTCCGACACGCCTTCCGTAGAGGAAGCTGAGGCTGGGGACTTGGAGGGGGACTCGTCCATTACCCTTGCTGAAGTTGCTGAGGTAGTCAAAAAACTCCTCGGTGGCAAGGCTTCGGGGGTGGATGAGATCCGCCCCAAGTTTATCAAGTCTCTGGATGTTGTGGGGCTGTCTTGGCTGACATGCCTCTGCAGCATTGCGTGGAGCTCGGGAACGGTGCCTCTGGACTGGCAGACCGGGGTGGTGGTCCCTCTTTTTAAGAAAGGGGACCGGAGATTGTGTTCCAACTATAGGGGGATCACACTCCTTAGCCTCCCTGGGAAAGTCTATGCCAGGGTACTGGAAAGGAGAATCCGACCGATAGTCGAACCTCGGATTCAGGAAGAGCAATGCGGTTTTCGCCCTGGCCGTGGAACACTGGACCAGCTCTATACCCTCACTAGGGTGTTGGAGGGTTCGTGGGAGTTTGCCCAACCAGTCCATATGTGTTCTGTGGACCCGGAGAAGGCATTCGACCGTGTCCCTCGTGGCATCCTGTGGGAAGTACTTCGGGATTATGGGGTTCGGGGCTTGTTGCTATGGGCTGTTCGTTCCCCGTACGACCGGAGCAGGAGCTTGGTTCGCATTGCCGGCAGTAAGTCAGACCTGTCCCCGGTGCATGTTGGACTCTGCTAGGGCTGCCCTTTGTCACCGATTCTGTTCATTATCTTCATGGACAGGATTTCTAGGCACAGCCAGGGAACGGAGGGTGTCTGTTTTGGTGGCCGCGGGATCTCGTCTCTGCTTTTTGCGGACGATGTGGTCCTGTTGGCTTCATCAAATCAAGACTTGTAGCGTGCACTGGGGAGGTTTGCAGCCGAGTGCGAAGCGGCGGGGATGAGAATCAGCACCTCCAAATCCGAGGCCATGGTTCTCAGTCGGAAAAAGGTGGATTGCCCCCTCCGGGTTAGGGGGGAGCCGCTCCCTCAAGTGGAGGAGTTTAAGTATCTCGGGGTCTTGTTCACGAGTGAGGGAAAAATGGAGCGACAGGTTGACAGACGGATCGGTGCGGCGTCTGCAGTAATGCGGTCATTGTACTGGTCTGTTGTGGTGAAAAAGGAGCTGAGTCGTAAGGCGAAGCTCTCAATTTACCGGTCAATCTACGTTCCTACCCTCACCTATGGTCATGAACTCTGGATCATGACCGAAAGAATGAGATTGCGGATACAAGTGGCAGAAATGAGTTTCCTCCGCAGAGTGGCTGGGCGCACCCTTAGGGATAGGGTGAGGAGATCAGTCACCCGGGAGGAGCTCGGAGTAGAGCCGCTGCTCCTCCGCATCGAGAGGAGCCAGTTGAGGTGGCTTGGGCATCTGTTCCGGATGCCTCCTGGACGCCTCCCTGGTGAGGTGTTCCGGGCATGTCCCACTGGGAGGAGGCCTCGGGGCAGACCCAGGACACGTTGGAGAGACTATGTCTCCCGGCTGGCCTGGGAACGCCTTGGGGTTTCCCCAGGGGAACTGGAGGAGGTGTGCGGGGAGAGGCAAGTCTGGAGGACTCTGCTCGGACTGCTGCCCCCGCGACCCGGCCCCGGATAGCGGAGGAAGATGGTATGGTATGGTATGGGATAGCCAAGTGGGTTATTATATATAGCTCATATACAGTGGAATGGAATGTTGTTTCTCCGGGACCATGGTGCAACACAGAACAGAACGCAAGACTACATAAAGTGCAAATACAACAGTGTGAGACGAGTGCAGGACAATAAATACACAGAACATTATTTTGCAGTACTGTACATACTTCCTGAGGGATTGCCACAGAGCACTTCACAAATACACAAAGCAGACAATACTATGTTAACACACACACACACACACACACACACACACACACGCTGAAGCTGCTTGTCCCAAGTGGGACTCGAACCCCAAACCCACCAGAGAGCAGGACCCAGCCAAGCCCGCTGACCACTGCACCCCCTCACAATATCTTAAGTTAACAGAAAAGTAAAAATATTAACACTGTGGCAACGGAGAACTCAAACTCCTTGGAGGTTGTGGTTGAGAGCACAACATGAAAAGCAAAACTCTGGGACTGCAAGGCTCAGCTGAGGGGAAAACAGGTAGAGAAGACAAATAGAATGCAAATCAGAGGACTGCCAGAGCACTTTCTATCCCATCTGACAATTGTGGCAGTACAGTCTGTCCTACTGAGACATGGTGACCTTCGAGAAGGAACTGAGTGTTAACAGATAGCACAAAAAGAGCAGGGAGACACACATGGGATACACATTAAAGTACATTCTTAAAGATATTTCAATATCTAAAATGGACAATACATGTTAATCATATACTTAAATTAATCTTTTAGGGGATTAAAATATTTTGCAATACAAACATTTTCATTCATTAATTTATTCATTAATTCATTGTCAACAACTGTATGTCCTTGCATGTTCTAATACCTTTTCATTCCTTCAGCAGCTGTACCATAGACAGACCACATCCAGTTTCTCCTCTTCCCTCCCCCTTTCTGTCTCTGGAGTTGCCCTCCCCCCTTTTTTTCCCCCATTTATTCATATTCAATTCATTCTTTTCTCCAAAGCGACGTACATCTCAGCGAAAATACAATTTGTGCATTACATTAAGAGAAAGAGACATAGCTGCAGACATGTGACTCTTAAGTAAACCTAGTTTGTTACTTTTCACTTGATGCACTGATATTCATTGCTCAGGAATGCACATCAGGAAAAAGCGGCAGCAACACTACCCTTACCTGAAACACTATGAACTGCAGCGACGGACCTCCAACGCAAAATATAATGCGCAAAGTACATGGTCAAAATGTTCTCTGCTCAATCTTTTCCCACTGCCGCTAGAAATTAAACAATTATCTCACTATCCTGGCTGACCTGGCTACCTGTTTTGGGGGCGGTCCCATTTTTAGGGAATCATAAATTATGTTAAACTGAATTCACTGCCTGTATCTCAATGAAATCAGTACTTCTACTGGGGCGCCTTAGACTACAACCTCTGCCACACAGTATTCAGCTGGATGAAAGTGACATCCTGCATAGTTTGCAGCTCCCTTACTTATCGCACTAGCTCCTCTCACAAGTCTTCATTCTTGCAGACATCCCATTGCATTGACGAACAGAACTCATATGTGTAATAACTTCAAGAATACCAGCTGCTGCTTATCAGTTCATCTTCCTCCATCTTTTTAGCTTTTGCGCCAGAGCCTATTTTCACACCAGTTGTACAACCCCTGCTCCCAACCACTTAAAGACCTCCTGACTAAACCACTATCTTTCAGTTCCTGCAAACATCACAGAACTAACCTGGCTGCTCAATGACCATTCTATTCACTTTTTGGTTTCCTTACCTTTTTTAATGTCTAACATATGGTTTCTACTCAGGTGTTGTAGCAACCCCTAACCAATCAGCTATCTGCCAAAATCTACAAACTGCTTCCCTTTTAGGTCACCCCAACTCTGTTAAATTCAGAATCCCACAAAGGCCAGTTGTTTATCTCTTACCTCCTCTTAATCACTCCCCGACCATTTTTTATGATTCAACCCGACCTCACTTTAGTGCTATCGCCATGTGTTCAGATGCTTCCTTACTTGTTGGGGAATTCTATAACTATTGGTTTTCTGTAACATGGTCACACAACTCAGCTGCATTTTCAGCACTACATGAAATTTATCCCATCATCATAGCTGCTTGTCTTTTAGGAAACTCCTGGTCATCACAAACAGTATTTCTGTACTCTGATAACCTCACTGTTGTGTTTACTATTAACAAAGCTCACTCCAACTCTCTATAGAATGAAATTTCGGCACAAACTAACACGGCTCTCAGCTGCAAATCAATCTCTACTCAACACGTACCTGCACATAAAAATACATCAGATGATGTTCATTTTCAGTTGCACAAATTCAACACATTGGCTCCAAATACCTTCTTATTTGGAGTAACCTTCCAGTGAGCCACACTCTCATGCCTCTGCTCCACAGTGGCCAAAATGCTCTCTTTTCCATGTCATCTTTGGAGAGCTTGGAAAATGTGATTTCCACAAATTTCCCAAACATTCGCCTGATTACCCTATTGACTTATGTGACTTTCCTCCTCCACTGTGAGAGGTTGAACAAAATCTTATCTCAGCAGGAAATTTTTTAAAAATAAAAATAACCTGCAGCAACTACACCTCATTCCAATATTCTCAACTCCTGCTACTGTTTTAAGGATTACAGCACTTCACCGTCAAGTCTCCTAGTCACACCAGACATGAATTGGGTTTTCTGAGCACCCAGACACTTAACTTTACATTTATGTTAGTCTTCTTTTTTATATATAATTTATCATATTATGAAAATGAGTTATATTTTAATGCCACACACAACTTCAGCTCATATGCAGTCATCTCAAAGAGATGCTGTTTTCATAAGTTTTTGATTTGTTGTGAACTTGTTTTTTTCCAGTGATACTTTGTTTTTACCTGGGCTTGTTAATTTTTTCCCAGAACTCCTCCCTCTGTGTGCATCGATGCTGGAACTCTGCCGCTGTGACAGAGGAAGTTCTGGAACGTGCCTTCTCTCAACTTTCATAAATCAAACCATGATGAAGATGAGGAGAAGAGACAGTGGTGTGCTACACTACAGGAGTCTGAGCCTCACTGCATTGCCTACAGCTCATGAGGTTGTGACAGTTGTGGGATTCACCTGTCATCCTTCGGCTACAGTGGAGGTGTGGAAAAAACATGCCTCAGAAGAACCATCCACAGTGTGTGTCACCCTTGTGGAAGAATGATTTAACCACCGACAGGATTTGCTGCCCTTCCCAACACCAACAGATATTCCCACATTTGACCTTCAGCCTAGCATGCATAGCATGCGTGGAAAAAAAAAAAGCTACCCTTTCAGAACAGAAGTGGAAATGACCAATCAGTTCCTTAGCCACAGCACCTCCTACTGGTACTTAGGAGTTCTGGGGGATGACAGCTGAAACTAAAATGGAACAAGCCTGTTATGCAGGGTTTTGGGGGGGGGATTTCTACTCTGACAACTTGGACAACTCCACTGGAAAGGTAAACAGAGCTAAAGAGATACAAATCAAGTGAAATTCATACTATTTTAGCAGCACAACTAAGGTTAAGTACATTTCTAACATGTACAACACGAGGACCGCAAGTGAATACTTTTGGATCCAGTGCTTTAACTGGTGTGCTAACATTTGCTCCTAGTGCCTTAGAGTGAATGTTGAAAAAAAAAATTGTGTATTGCTTTAATTCTCCATCTGGAACTGGGACCACAAGACCTGCAGTGACAGTTGGAGCTACTACCTCAATTACATCATTACGCTGACAGCCTGACAAAAGTAATGGACATGTATGGGTTTAACAATTGCTATTTACTCTCTCTGCATCATACACTGAGGTTTAAATTTATCAGATGCTTCTTGCAATCTTTCAGTTATTACTATGTAGTGTTTAGCTGACACCTAATTATTTTGTTCATGTACACAACAGACTTACACACTATGGGCAGTTCAGTCTCACCAGAGCATTTGAAACATGTCTCTGTGGGAGGAAACCCACACAGACATGGGGAAATTATTCAAACTCCATACAGCTTGAGCAATTTCCAATCACACCATCCAGGCACTATAAAACAGGACTGCTATTTGCTACACCACCATGCCATCTTGTGGTGATGAGTTGCTAGCCATTTTGCAAGCAATACACTCAGCACTGTAGAAGCAGGAAGAAGCCAAAGAGAAAGGCTGTCATTATCTCTGGATTCCAGCTCTGCAAATTTCTTCCTCCAATCAAGGATGAAGGTCAGTAGCGTCCGGACGGGAGTCCGACACGGACGCGGGTTGCTATTACGTCCGAACACGGACGAAACGTAAAATGACCTCACGTGCAGGGTGATGTTAAAAGTACACTGTGCGTACTGACACTTGGTGGAAGTGAAACAGGAAATATGAGACTAGGAAACACACAGGGGGTTAGAACTACAGTAAACAGGGAAACGCTACTCTGTGAGTATGACTGCAACCCTGAGACGTGACGAAATACCGGACTGGAACACTGGACCAGGACTGGAGAACAGGACTGGGGAACTGACAGGACGGGCACTCGGGACTGGACCATGAACACCTAGGAAACAGACTGCGAGAACAATGGAACCGCTTATTAAGAATCCACAATCGGTTCTGCTCCGCTGGCTCCTTTTATACCTCCGTGTCCTATGAGACTGTGAGGTGATACGTGGCTGTTCCCTAGCAGCACTGAGTGGCGCCGCCTCTGACCGGGAGGGGCAGTGACCCCGTGGGACATGACAATCAGAGGTGTGCATCATTTGTCATTAACATCATCTGGTGTTTTGGAAAATGGTGTCAGTTTCACATTTCAATGAATGAAAATGAGTTTTATTGGCCAAGTGTGCTGACACACACAAGGAATTTGCTGTGGTTCTTGATGCTTCCACACCAAGACAGCTGACACAGGATTACAGAATTTACTGAGTATACAAAAACAAGAGTGTAAATAATAGTATAAATAGAATTACAAAAGTGATAGGATATTGCTGCACTGACAGGAGACCTATAGGAGCGTGTTAACTGTTCATGAGAGTGATGGTCTGAGGAGGATAAAACTGTTTTTGTATCTGGTTGTTCTGGTGGACAGTACTCTGTAATGCCTTCCAGAGCGGAGAAGTGTAAGGAGGTTTTGCCTGGGGTGTGTGGGATGAGTGACGATTTTGCCCACCCACTTCCTCATTCTGGACTTGTACAAGACCTGAAGGGTAGGCAGGGGATCCTCTCAGCTGTCTTCACTGTCTTTTGTAGTCTATTTCTGTCCAGAGTTTGGTAGTTGAGGCAAACCAGACAGTTATAGCAGTGCACAGGACAGATTCAATGAAAGCTGAGTAGAACTGGTTCAGCAGTTCCTGTGGCAGGATGAACTTTGTAAGTTGATGGAGAAAGTACATCTGCTGTTGGACCTTTTTCATGATGGCGTCAATATAGGTGTCCCACTTCAGGTCCTGGGAGACTGTAGGACCCATGAACCTCAAGGACTCCATGGCTAACACGGTGCTGTTGAGAATGGTGGAGGGGAGGGTGCTGGGGAGTTCCTCCTGAAGTCCACAATCATCTCGTTGTTGACTGCACCAGCCAACCAGCTGTTCAACCTCCCTCCTAGATGAGGCTGAAAACTGTAATGTTGTCTGCAAACTTCAAGAGCTTCACAGTGGGGTCCTTGGAGGTGCAGTCATTTGTGTACTGGAAGAAGAGTAGTGGGAAGAACACACATCCCTGGGGAGCACCAGTGCTGACTTGTGCAGGTGCTGCAAGTGAATTTCTGTAGTCTCATCAGTTGCCTTCTTGCCTGTCAAGAAGTTGGTGATCCACTGAGACAGGTGGTGGTGGACACAGAAAACTGCATCAGTTTGATCTGAAGGATGTCTGGGATGATGTTGTTAATATGACCCTTGCATAAGTCCCTGGTCTGTCAAGGTGTTGCAGGATGAAATACGGTCCCATGTTGACTGCGCCATCCACTGACCTTTTCGCTCTGTGGGTAAACTGGAGGGGATCCAGCAGGGGTCCAGTGATGTCCTTCAGGTAGACCAACACAAGTCTCTCAAATGACTTCATGACTACAGACATCTAAGCAGTCATTTAATCATGTGATTTTTGGATTTCTTTTGGATTGGGATGATGGTGAAGCGTTTGAAGCAGGAGGGGACTTCGCACTGCTCCAGTGACCTGTTGAAGATGAATGAGGTGAGATTCTGTCAGGGCCTGATGCTTTCCTTGTCTTCTGTTTCTGGAAGACCCGGCATACATCCTCTTCGCAGATTCTGAGTTTTTTTGAGTAACAGGAGGGGGTTGGGGGCAGGGGGTGTTCATGGTTGTGTAGAGAGAACACTAGAGTGGGTGTAGCGTGCAAGACAAAACACATTCACATCATCAGTTGATTGCCCAGAGTGGGGGGATCGTGTCTTGTGGAAGAGGCTGAAAGACATCAGCTACATTGATGCAGGGTCTCCAGCTGAGAACTTCTTTTTCAGCTTATCAGAGTAGCTTTCCTTAGCCACTCCTACCTCCTTTTTCAGGCTGTGCAGGCCTGATTGTACAAGACTGTCCCCACTTCTGTAGGCCTCCTCCTTTGCCTGACAGAACTGTCAGTTTTGCTGTGAACCATGACTTGTCATATTGTATGTTAAGCGTGTCCTGGTGGAAACATATCTTCACAGAAACTAATGTAAGATGTCACAGTATCAGTGAGCTTCTCCAAGTTAGTGGCTGCAACTTCAAAGACACTCCAATCAGTACAATCAAAACAAGCCTGTACTCTGCTTCCTTGGTCCATCTCTTTATAGCCCTTAGTACAGGCTTAGCTAGTTTAAGTTTTGGCCTGTAGGTTGGGAGGAGATGAAGACAGTAATCAGAGAGACCCAAAGATGGGTGACAGAGCGATAGGAGTCCTTTAATGTGGTGTAGCAATGATCTAGTATGTTACCCTCTCTGGTGGGGTATGTAATGTGCTGTCTGTATGTTAAAATCTCTTAGGATGATAAGAGCCTGAGTATAGCTATTCCGTGTGTGTGTGTGATCTGATCAGCCAGCTGTTGCAGTGCTGCGCTCACACAGGCTCAAGGAGGAATATAAACACTTTCCAGAAACGAGGAAAACTCCCATTGTGAATAAAAAAAGCTTGCAGTTGATGAGGAGTGCTTCTAGATCAGGACAGCACATCTTAATTACTGTTGCATCTATACACCGTCCCTCGTTGATGTAAAAACATAATTCGCCGCCTTGTTTTGCCCCTTGACTCTCCCATGTGGTCCGCTCTGAACAGCTTGCACTCAGCCAGGTTTTTGTGAAACACAGAGCAGAAGAGCTGGAAAATCCTTGTTTGTTCAGGTGAGGAGCAGTAGTTTGTTTTGTTGGCAAGGGAGCAGAGGTTCACCAGGTGAATGCTTAGCAGTAGGGTCCTGAAGCCCTGCCATTGGAGCTTCACCAGTGCACCAGCGTGCTTCTGTTGTCTGTGCCACGCGGAGTCCTTATAGAAAAATGCTGCTCCTCTGACAAAAATGTCCAGTAAAACATCAGAATGCTCAAGAATCGCTAAAAGATTGTATGGTTTGTTCTGCTGGATGTTTATAGTGACTAAAAACAAAGTAAAAAAAACAAAAGGACACGGCATCCCTGCCACACTGCTGAACTGACTGACTTTAAAAGAGAGGTCCATACAGCTGTGTGTCTCCCCGCTTGGTTTATGGTGCCTCCTTTTATGTACAAGCAGATGCATAGTTCATCATAGGGCATGGCAACACTTTCAAAACTTCCCTTGCATCCCACGCAGAAGAGATTTGAACAATGTCCCCGTTTTGGGACACATCCTAAAGTTTCTTTGCGTCTTATTTCCCTACCATTTTCCATTGCATTAAATGCTTAGAGCCAAGACATTTTCCTAATGTATTAACTAGAACATAATCACCTGAACATATTTTCACACCACACTCCCCCCCCCCCTTTGAGCATGAAATGTTCACATATAGTTCCCCTTATCTTGTAAAAGGAGATTATCCTGATACTGCAATACCATGGGGGCGTGGTGGTGCAGTGGGTTGGACCACAGTCCTGCTCTCCGGTGGGTCTGGGGTTCAAGTCCCGCTTGAGGTGCCTTGTGGCGGACTGGCGTCCCGTCCTGGGTGTGTCCTCTCCCCCTCCGGCCTTACGCCCTGTGTTGCCGGGTAGGCTCCGGTTCCCCGCAACCCCGTATGGGACAAGCGGTTCTGAAAGTGTGTGTGTGTGTGTGTGTGTGTGTGTGTGTGAGAGAGAGAGATGTTTAGAGGCCTAAAGTCAGTCTCAGACAAGTCCAAACAAGAACACCAGAGTCATGGTGATGGTGGGGCAGCCACTCTCCTAGAAGGTGACAGATGAGTCTAAGAGTCACAGCCTTTGATCTTAAGTGCATGCGGGGTAGTCTATAGCGCTTGATTGGTTCCAGAGCTTTCTCTACAGGTCCCAAACCAGGACACAGTCACCGGGTGTCAGTCCTCCACCAATCTTGAACCTGTCAGACTGCTCAGACTCCTCTTCAGTCTTGTAACAAATCACCACCCCCAGTTTCAAATGTTACAGGACCACCTGGCATGGGGGTTGGACAACCTGTCAGAACCTCAAAAGGAGATACTCCCGGCTGTCAGTTCTCCTGTGCTGTGCTGTTAAAACTATAGGCAGCGCGTTTAGCCACGACAGCCCAGTCTCTTCACACCTTGGCCAACTAAATTTTGCCAGTTTGACTAGCTTGCTTGACCATTCCATCACTCTGGGGGGACAGGAGCAATAGTGGTACAGGTCTCATTCTCATCACTCAGCTAAACAGTATACCAATGAATCCCAAGCAAGGCGTACAGGAACACCTCACCTCTAAATGAGGTCTTTTAGTAATTGTGGTCACAGTGCACACATTCTGCTGTTTGCAAGGAAATGCCCCAACCTATCAAGGGTAAACAACCACTACTACGATAATAATACTTGTATCCTCTGCTTGGCATTAATGAAGTAAAATAGAGCTGAATGTCTGTAAAGGTCCATCAGGCAGAGGAGTGGTCAACATGAGTAACAAGGCCACCTGGCCAACGTTATATTCCACGAATCCTACACATTTGACAGCCCGCCAATGTGAATCCTGGGGCTTCCCAGTGACAGAGACATGGGCTGCCTTAGCCATTCCCAGATAAGTACTACAAGGAAGGAGGTTTGTCATTTGTGGTGTTGGCTGATTCCATCCTTCGCCACCCAACCCAATCACCTCGGGGACGAATGACTGTAAAGGCTTGCTTCAAATCAGTCAAAACTAGGTCATCTGTCCATGTCAGTCTGTCTGTCAAAGAAAGGCCTTTTCCCTGTATCATATTAAGTAATAGTTCAAGCTCCTCCACTCATGCCCAGGGCAGACAGTATCTGTGGTTGCCTCTGTGTCCACCATGAAGGAAATGGGTGGATGAGACCACCAGCTGTTATTGGGTCTGATGTGACACACCAGGTCAAAGCGGTGAATGACCTGTTTCTTCACAGCTTGTCCCTACCTCATCTTATTCACTGTGATTGAATACCGTCACTTCTCTCTGTGGGGGCACCAGCCACGATTGGTCTTGCTAGTCAGTCTACTGGTTGTTGGGGCAATGCTTCCCAGTGCCCTGGTTTTCTGCAAATAAAACACATACTTCTATTGCTCTTCAGTCAGCCCCCCCATTGTCCTCTACCTCCTCTAGGGTTCCCTCGACCTCGATTCTGCCTGTGTCCACGGCCTCCATAAGCGTTGTTACTCCCTCCTTTGTAGCAGGAGAGTTGCGCTGCCATCAGCTTGGTTACTGTCTTCTGTTCTTTCTGCATGTCATCTCATGCCAGCCAATGCAAGGTGTTTTCACCACTTTCTGCAATTTAAATGTCAGATCACTCAAATGCCATTAGTGTTGCGTTCCTGAGCATTCTGTATACCTGACTGATCAACTATCATTTTGCTAAGATGATGTTCCCACTCACTGACACTCTCCATCTTGGTCTGTGCCTTGCTTGTACTTTTCTAGAATTTGAGTGTGAAGACTCACCACCGAAGTAGTTTGCATCTCAGTTCAAGCCAGTCCCTCTCTCTCACACGCGGTTCCAGTCGCTCCTAAGCTTGTATCTCAGGACATGGGACACCACCACTGGTTCTGTAGTTTCTATAGGTTCTGACAGCCTCCCGGAAATGTCCACCCACTTGTCTAGGATCGGGAAGGCCATTGCAGACAGACATCAACCAGCTCCTGGATGTCCCAGTTTCTCTGGACGTAAACCACCAGTGGGCCTCTGGCACTGATTGATCCACTTTAATCGGGGATCTTGACCAATGGCATCTAGTACTGTGAAGGGTGTAGGGAAGTGGGACCTGGCCAAGCAAATGGAGAATACTTGCGATGACTTCTGGTGGTGGTAGGCGAGAACAGTATTCCCAAGCCTAGGACTCCATCCTCCGCATCACATGCTGTTCCGTGATTGGGGTTGTAGGAAGAGGTCTATAGCATCGCTGGATACAGAGATGTCGCCCTTCCTCTGCTGGTCTTCTGCATCAGGTGCTT
This sequence comes from Scleropages formosus, assembly GCF_900964775.1. Lineage (NCBI taxonomy): Eukaryota > Metazoa > Chordata > Actinopteri > Osteoglossiformes > Osteoglossidae > Scleropages > Scleropages formosus. The sequence goes on from NC_041811.1 coordinate 4,061,819, forward strand.
GAGCACGCATGGTTAATACATTGGCTAGGGCTTCAAATTCTGCTTTCTTGGCTCTCAAACATAGTCCGGTCATTCGCATGCTTTTGTGCAGCCTCCAATACTCTTCTGCCCAAAGTTTCCCTATTTTCCTAACTTTAACATTTGTCCTTTACAACAGCCTCCCCGTTCCTTTTGTAGTTTTTCCTCACTACCTGTTTTCTGTAGGCCAAAACCCCCTTCTCTCGGTCACATCCCTTGAGTAATTTCATTCCACTCTTTGCTTGCCTCCCCATATTTTTCCTCTGTGAAACTACTATTTGGATAGGGGTTAATTTTAGTGTTCCTCCTCCTGCTTCAGAACCCACTTTGGGTTCATGGCCATGTCTATTCCTGAGTTGTTTTCAAACTCTCATTCTGTCCAGATCCTAAGTCAGATCTGGTCGAGACAGTTTGGAGTGATCCTGACTCATTTTCCTGATTTTGGCCACACAGTCCAAACAAACCCATGGATTTAACTAATTTAGACACTCTGAGCCCGGACAATTTAACATGTACACTTCATCCTTTACTTTCCAATTATCCCCCCAGCTCTCAGGCAGTATTTCTTTCTGATTTCTAATCACTTTCCTTGTAGTCTTTTTTTGGAGATTTAGACACTTGTTACATCGCAGTAGTGGCTCTGTAAAAGACTGATCCAAGCATAATCATTTATACCTTACATGAACTTGAAATCAACTATCCCTAACCAAAAAATTATCCCAAAGATATTCATTTTGTTGATTGAAATACATACTCAGCCATGAGAATAAAAGTGTGACGGTATAAGTAATAAAATGTCCACAGCAATTTTACCAGTAATGTTACAGGGAATAAAAGTGTAATGAAATTGAACTCAAAAAGTGTACCCCAAAGGAGCACTGTTGAGTTTATGGCCCAGGAAGGTACAGCTGAAATCATATTGGCTAATGTGACTTTGGGATTTAATGTAACTACCCAGGAAGGTACCCATATCAATGAAAACATTTTAGTACTGAAAATGAAAGTATCAGCTGGCGGGGAGAACATCAGAAGACTACTGCAATCATACTTAGCAAACTGTAGACCATTGGGCCCACTTATGTTTTCTTTACTGATGGGACAAACTTCCAGAGAAGTAGGGCAAAATTGTTAATATCAAATGCAATGACTGACGATGTGTGGGCAATCATGCGGCCATCTGTTTTGTAAGTAGCCAGTAGAGACAAAACACTGAACCAGATGAATTGCCACTTACACCCTCTGGATTTGATTGCAACAACATGTAGGGGTACATTAAAGAAACTGGCGGAAATGTTAAAGGCAGTATATACGTTGAACAGCAGGGGAGCAAGAACCGATCCTTGGGGAACACCATTTCTCAGGAATCTTCTCTTACTGCTGTCCTTCCCTACTGTCATTGTGAAGCTTCGGTTGGTTGAGCGAAGGAGAGCATCCAGAGTGAGGCACCGAACACCAGTAGCCGAGACGGCGCGTTTGGAAAGAATGGAGTCCCTGTTCGGTGCCAGTTCCGTCCTGAATGGACCGCCTGACGGCACACCTTGTGGTGTGTATCATGCAATATGTATTGCTTAGTTGCACCTGCTGACATTACACATTTCATTTGCTCGAAATGTGTGACAAATTGGTGCGGAAGGTCCGCGATTTGGAAGAGAGCATTAAGAATTTGATTTCTATCCGAGAAACGAAGAGTTGGTTGGACTCGGTGTGTCCCGATGCCTCCATAGTGTTAAACTCTGCCTTGACACTTACAGGCCCCAATACAGCTAATGAGAAGCCGGGCACCCCGGAATGCTCTCATGGCAACTGGGTTACTGTTCGGAGTAAGTCGAATAAAGCAAAACCTAAGCCACGGGTTCCTGGTGCGGGTTCTCTCGTCCAAACCCAAAATAGATATTCAGCTCTAAACAGTTCACCTAATAATAACGTGCTTATTTTGAGGGATTCAGCTATCCGAATGTTAAGGTTGGGGGGCCTGGGAATTGAAGTGTAAAGGTGAAGTGTTTCCCACGTGTACACGTGTCTGACATGGAGGCTCATGTCAGTTCTCTGGCCGATAATGCCGTGTCGACTATGATGGTGCATGTTGGTGGTAATAATATTCGCTACCAGCAGTCAGAGGTGTTAGAGCTGCTTTATTTCTATGTATAATAAGGCCAAAAGGAAATGTTGTAATCTAATAGTGTCTGGTCCTTTACCTAGACTCTTCATGGGAGGCATAGTAGTCCAGTAGACTGGTGTCCTTTAACAGGTGGTTGGAGATGTGGTGCCACTCTAATCGTATATCATTTGTCAATAACTGGGATGATTTCTGAGAAAGGCCCAGGTTCTTCACGCGTGATGGTGTACACCTCAACTGGAGGGGTTCAACTGTTCTGTCCCAGAACTTGGCCTGCAAGCTGCAGGACTGACTCGGCCATGGGTCATCTCCTTTAGCAGCTGTGGGTATTGATGGGTTTGTTACTCGTTCTGGTACCAGTGGTCATTTCTCATGCAATAGGGTTTCTTGTGCCTTGTCCAGTGTGGGCCTCAAAATTCAATTAAATTCAATTTATTTTTATAGAGCGCTCTTCTCAAGCAGTGACACAGAGCGCTTTAACACAGGCATAAGACAAGAAAAACAGATACAAACCAAGAAGACAGTCGACTAATGGCTACCATAATAAAGTACTTTTATAGAGCTAGAAGTATACCTATTGGCCACTGGGGAAAGGAACAAAAACTCCCAACTCAAGGTTGACAGAGAAAAAAAACCTCTGGGGGTCCACAAGCCAGTGGTTGCCCACCCCTCCTGGGCATTCTAGAAAGTAACAATTTGTAAGCCAGTGTTTAACAAGTAATAATGATTATGTTACTAAATGGCATCTTGGATTCCCAGCTCAGCATAGAACGTCTTGTTTGTCATGGCAGATGGACATCATTCTCTGTCAGCATGGGATTTGTGTGTCACCACTGGCTGGCCTCCTCAGGTCTTGTGTAGCGAGGTAGTGCTCAACAAGAAGAAAGAACAGAGTTAGTAATTTGTTACTTAATTTAAAATGCATTTTTATAAAGGTGATAAACAACCAAGGCAGGTGGAATTACATTTCGAGGTGGAATGTCTGAGTGAACATATAAGTGTTTAGTTGGGATTTGAAAACAGAAACAGACGGGGCATTTCTGACAGTAACTGCTAGACTATTCCACAGTTCAGGTGCTCTATAACTAAAGGTGCGACCGCCTAACTGAGGTCTTATTGATCACAGGTACTTTAAGGTAACCTACATCTAATGAACAGAGATATCGTCCTGGGATATAAGAATCAATGATCTCACAAAGGTAAGCCGGAGCAATGCCATGTACTGCCTTATAGGTCAAAAGTAGGATTTTATAATCAACTGTAAATGTGACCAGGAGCCAATACAAGGATTTTTGTACCGGTGTTATATGGTCGTACTTCCTAGTTCTAGTAACAATTCTCGCAGCAGCATTTTGTACCAACTGCAGCCTGGATACAGTCTGGTACGGACAACCCGACAATAAAGCATTACAGTAATCCAGCCTGTTGGAAACAAAAGCATGAACCATATTAGACAGTGATCCTTCAATGAAAAAAAGCAGGGGGGGGGGGGGGGTTCAATTTACAAATATGCAGCTGGTAAACAATACACAATCGATTTATGTTCCTTTTCTGAACATATTTCAATCTTGTAGAATTCTTTTAATCTTCAGACTTGTGAATTTCACATCCCTCAAGTTATGTGAAGAACAAAAGTAGTTAAGTTTCGTCTGGAAACTCCGTCTCTTGCTGGGAATGCGCATGCTCCAGGAGGGACAACTTCAGCAGCGGAATTAGTCAGCTATCTTTTCACTCAAAGCATTAATGTGGCTCTAGAGAGCTCTGTACAAGGTAAAGGAATTTAAATCTCAACAAACATCAGCCAGTGTTACAGGTAGTCACTTTAGAGGCACTGTTTTCACTGAGTTGAAGGTTTTATCTCCTACTAACAGCAAGCAATAAGTCAATGTTAATGCTAAGGTTACCTACCACTAACTAGCATTAGCTATGCTAATTCCTGCAAATTTTTTCTCCACAATATTACATTTTATGGGTGGGAGGGTGTTATAACCAGTGTCTTGCCACACAACATGGACACTTAAGGTCACCCAATGTGACAATTTTAGGTAAGCATCATTCTTGAAATGTTAAGTGGACATTTACGGCTCAGCCTGAGGTCTGTCTACATTAACCTCGGGGCGGGGGAGACATGATGAAATATATCAGCCTTAAGGAGAAAAGTTGACTCTGCCCAATACTTGTCTGGGCTATGGTGACATTCCATCTGGACTACTGCAGCTCTCTCGTGTGGCCTTCCCACTACTGCAACCAAACCTCTGCAGCTGATAAAGAATGCTGCAGCACGAGTTGTTTGACTTGCCAAAGTGTTCCCATGCATCTCCCCTACTCATATCTCTGCACTGGCTTCCTTTAGCTGCCCAGATCAAATTCAAGACCCTGGTTATTGCCTACAAATGCATCAATAGAACTGCTCCAAGCTATTTACAGGACTTGATCAACTGCTATAACCCCAACCAGACCACTTCCATCATCTACTTCTGCTCGCTTGGTGGTCCTATGCACGAAAAGTAAAGCACGGAGGTTCTCAGTTCTGGCTCTGTTGTGGTGGAATGACCTACCCCTCACACTGAGCTGCAGAAAGTGTCTACATTCAAGAAGGGTCTGAAAACTCACCTTTTCTGGACTCACTTCACCCATGCACCTTGACTTTAACATCATACCCAGATAAGCATTTACATAGCTGCTACTCCTGTATTTGTGTACCTTTAAAAAAAAAAAAAAAAAAATTATAGGAAGATGATCAGGAGTATCCCACCTGTTTCCAAAACACCACCATCATTCCCGTTCTTAAGAAAAACAAAATGAGCTGCCTTAATGACCATCGCCCAGTGGCAGTGACCTCCATTGCAATGAAATGCTTTGAGAGGCTGGTGCTGGGACACATGAAGGACACCATCCCAGACACTTTGGACTCACTGCAGTTTGCCTCCCGCCACAACAGATCCACTGAAGACGCAATATCACACACCCTTCACACCACTCTGGCTCACCTGGACATTAAAAACTGCTATGCAAGGCTATCTGTGGACTATAGCTCGGCATTTAACACTGTCATCCCGACCAAGCTGATCCACAAACCAGTAGGGCTGGGACTGAGTGCCACATTGTGCAACTGGATCCTGGATTTCCTCACCAACAGACCCCAGCATGTGCAGATTGGCAGTAATACCTCCTCCCCACTGACCCTCAACACTGGCACTCCACAGGGAAGCATCCTGAGCCCGGTGTTGTATTCCTTGTTCACGCATGACTGTGTGGCCAAGCACAGCTGCGACACCATCATAAAGTTTGCTGACGATACCACCATTGTGGGTCTGATCACAAACAACGAGACGGCCTACAGAGAGGAGGTGAGGCTCTTGGCAGAGTAGTGCCAGGACAACAACCTGTCTCTCAATGTCAGTAAAACTAAGGAGCTGGTGATTGACTTCAGGAAACAGGATACTATCCATGCACCCATCTACATATAGGAGGGGACATTGTAGAGAGGGTCAACAGCTTCAGATTCCTAGGGGTCATCCTCACTACCAAACTCACATGGACTAAGCACACAGCATGAACCATCAAAAAGGCCCATCAGCATCTCCACTTCCTCAGGCGTCTGAAGAAAGCCCGGATGTCCACTACAGTCCTCACCACCTTCTACAGGTGTGCTGTGGAGTCTGTCCTCACAGGATGTATTACATTCTGGTGTGGCAGCTGCTCCATACAGGACAAAAAAGCCCTACAGAGGGTAATCAAAACAGCTCAGGAAATCGGCACACAGCTACGAGTAGTCCAGGACACTAGAAAATGAGCCAGCATGGCTAGTGTTGATGGATTTAAAAGATTGTTGCGCCCATGCATACTGATGAATCTCATACTTTGAAAGCAAAATAGTTGAGCACGGACAGAGGTACCAAAAGCTTTTCTCTGGTGTCAGATTTCTACCCAAGCACCACTGTCTTGAGCACTACCCTCAGATAAGGTGTTCTGGCCCTATAGTTGCACTCTGGACAATGTGATTTGAAGTCAAACAGTTTCTTACATTAATTTATTTAGCTTTTTTGAAGAAAAGTGACATACAGCCCAGAGAAAATGCAATTTTTGCATTACATTAGGACAAAGATAGTTGCAGGTATGTGATTAAGTAAACCTAGTTTATTGCTTTCCACTTTATGCACCCATGTTCATTGCACGAGTAGATGCGCAAAACTCAGGATAGACTTCTCCTGATCACCTTCCTACATTTTATTTTTAAAAAGGTACACAAACACCTACATACAATACAGGAGTAGCAGCTGTGTAAAAGCTTATCTGGGCATGATCATAAAGCCATGGTGCATGAACCTTCACACCATATCTGAGCAGATTGTGAAGCACACAAGTTGCTCCAAGAATATACCTCTGCGTTGTAAAAAAAAAAAAAAAAAGCCAACTTACATAAAGTTCTCCAGATAAACATAAACAAACACATACACACTTTCTGAACCGCTTGTCCCATACGGGGTCGTGGGGAGCCAGAGCCTAACCCGGTAACTCAGGGGATAAGGCTGGAGGGAGAGGGGACACACCCAGGACGGGACACCAATCCGTCGCAAGGCACCCCAAGCAGGACTCGAACCCCAGAGCCACTGGAGAGCAGGACCCGGTCCAACCCACAGCGCCACCGCGCCCCCCTTCCAGATAAACATAGAAAAGTAAATTGAATTAAGATATTTTGATTGGCAGGGGGCACGTTGGTGCAGTGGGCTGGACTAGGTCCTGCTCTCCGGTGGGTCTGGGCTTCCAGTCTCATTTGGGGTGTCTTGCGACGGACTTGTGTCCCGTCCTGGGTGTGTCCCCTCCCCATCCAGCCGTACGCCCTGAGTTGCCAGGTTAGGCTCCGGCTCCCCGCATGGGACAATTGGTTCAGAAAGTGGGTGGGAGGGTATTTTGATGCATGAACACTTCCAATCATACTTATTTAATTCAACAAATTCGTTCCTTAAATGTTAACCGTGCAATGTTTTGTTGATCTTATTAAATTAGTTTTGCCTTGAACCTTCATGTTTCACACAGTTTGAGACTAACTACTTAGAAGTTTCCCTGAATTGATGTTGATGTGACGGAGTGTTTTCTGCAGGATAACAGGTATGTATCATTTTTTTTTTAAAGACTTATTTGTCATATATTATACGTTGTGCTCTTCCCAAGCTGATTACTAAATATTAGACAGCGTGTTACTGATTTCGTGCACGTTAAAGTTTTGTGTGAAGCTTGTCTGTGGAACAAATGGGAAAAAGGCTTTAATTGCAATCATTTAAATAATGGAAAATCACATTGAATAATGTAAAGAGTATTTCATGAGACCATTTGCTCATGTGTATTGACAGAACGGCCAATATACAATATATTGTATTCTTATATCCCAGGACGATATCTTCGTTCATTGGATGCAGGTTGCCTTAAAGCACCTGTGATCAATAACACCTCAGTAGGAGGTTGTGCCTTTAGCTATAGAGCACCTAAACTGTGGAATACTTTACTAGTTACTGTCAGAAATGCCCCATCTGTCTCTGTCTTCATATCCAGACTAAAGACTTACATGTTCATTCAGGCATTCCACCATGAAATGCAATTCCACTTACCTGTGTTTGTTTTTACCACCTTTATAGCAATGCATATTAAATTGACTTGTTTAACTTACAAATTACTAACACATTACTAACTCTGTTCTTTCTTCTTGTTGAGCATTGTCTCACTACATAAAACTTGAGGAGGCTGGCCGGTGGTCACAGATGAATCCCATGTTGACCGAACATGAAGACTAACTGCCATGATGGACGAGACGTACCATACTGACCTGGGGATTCAAGCTACCATACAGCAACAATATCATTACTGCACGCTGCCCTTGGGCCTATAGTTTCAATCGAACCCTTTTCCAGCCACCTGCTCAGCTAGAGGGTCCAAATCCACCTTCTTTCTCACTTTTAAATTTTGTTTACATACAATTTTAATGTTAACTGTTAAGTCCATCTCACTCACATGCAGTCAGTTATCTCAACTGGTTCTATATCTGGTTCTGTAATGGAGTCACACGGTAAAACTGGTTCTATACTGGACCCCCAGAGGTTTTTTCCTCCCTCAATTTTCAGTTGGGAGTTTTTGTTCCTTTTCTCCATGGCCTGTAGGCTTACTTATAGCTCTATAAAAGTACTATATTATGACAGTAGTCAACTGTCTTTGTATCTTATCTGATGTTTTTGTTTTTCTTGCCTAGAAGGAAAAAATATTGAACAGGAGGAAATGCAATGCAAATAGCCCACCCACTCAATTCTGATGTTTTTTTTATATTACTAGCATGAGAGGTGAATCGGTGGTGTCCACAACATAACTTTGGGATGCGTGTACTGTTGCTCCCCCAATTGCGGGGTATGGCTCTCGCTAGGGTGAGAAGAGGCCCACTTAGCTTCGTGCAGCTATACTGTTATACTAGTCGTACAAACCTCCCATGCGTCACACACAGCAACCTCAGCCCCGCCTTCCTTTCCCCCCAAAAAAACATTCACACCCACACAGGAACTGTTACAACATTCAGGTGAAATAAACCCAACAAACATTTAATATAAAAACGTCCACACAAATAAACATTATTCACACCACCAAAGAAAACAAACGTTTCTTTCCTTTTATATGATTCAGTCTCTGGTACCATGGCATCGTCGTCTCGTTGGCGCGCTTTTTATCTGGAGCTCCTTGTTGTCCACCACCGAGGGAAATTCCCGCCGTTACTCAGAGTTTTCGTGCGGTGCAGGAAACCGACAGCGACCTGTCCTCACATCCACCAGCTCCAGCGAGGATAGAGCGATGATGGCGAGTCCTGGCGACTCTCTCTCCGGGTCCAGTCGCGCTGGCCAAACCCTAACCTTTCCACTCCCTGACTCAGAAAAAAAAACTCGGTGCAACGCGGTGTCTCCCACACGTGCTCCATTCCCCCTCTTTCCCTTAAACTCCTCAAAAAAACCTAACTGACTGCCCGCAGGCTGGTTGTCGCTCGCGCCGTTTTTTTTTTTTTTTCGCAAAAACCCCCCCGAACGAGAACGAACCCAAACCGCTCGTTCTCTTCGTCCGATCTCCAAAAAAAAACTCCCCTTTCTCCCCACGCGGCGTTCCAACCCTCTTCCTCCTCCGTCTTCTTCCCCTTCTCTCCCGGAACATCCCGCCCCACAAGGTCGCAAGCACTCTCCCCACCAGCACTGATTGGGCAGTCCCTAAATGACATCTCTCCTACCAACAAACACCAAAGAAAACGCACAATACAGGAACAACAACAACAAAAAAAAAAGTCACGTTACAAAACCATAACCCCCTACATATTTATATAACCATTTTCCACCCCACACATCCAACCACACATGGGAACAAACTGTGTGGGGGCTACACAAATATTGCAAATTTTCAAATTCTTACCCAGACTTCCAGAAAACAGCTAATGTCACATATGGTTTTGTTACTTTATGTAATTAACACTTTTTGTGGAGTTCAACATGCACCAAGTTCAGTGTAACGTGCAAGTTATGTGAGGTAAAATGCAAGACTTGTACCAGGAAGGTTATTGTTGTGACAGACACAAACTGTTTATATAAAAGTTTTGACCAGTGTTATGGTTTGTCTTTTAGACTAAATTAGTGAATCCATCTGGCCTATTTATGTTCAGCCAACAAAAAATCTTTTGTTCTGTGATTCATTAGGTGAACATAAAATCATAAGTTCTCACAACAAAGTTAACAATCTTTTTAGTTGGGTGGACTTGAGTCCCAATTTGTTGAGATAACTCAAAAAAGTGCTTGTAATAGGTTGCCTTCTTATTTTAAGTTGCCTGAATTTTTTTTTCTTTAATAGTGTGACTTGGGCTTCAAAACATCAGCTGATGATTGCCATCCACATAAACTCACCAGCCTATGGTAAATCTATCCGTGATGTATCTAATGTGTCCGCAGTTCCAGTTGATGTACTGGAAGAGGAAGTGGCTCAAACTGTTGTGCACCTTGCCAAGAAGGCATCAAGTAGTGGCATAGCCTACAGCAAAGGTAGGCTATGTCATGTCCGGTTCCGGAAGGAAGCGACAAACCCAAGTGCAGAGCGGTATATGTGGTGTATTCAGGGAAATCCAAGAGAGGAGGTCCGAGAACAGGCAATTGGTCTTCGAGGTGCAAACGTCGTTATATGGAGAATCCAAAAGGTGAGGTCGGTACACAGGCAAGAGGTCGATGATCATAAAGGGGTATTGGATTGTGGGAACAATGGATGGGATCGGGGAAGGCGTTCAGGAACAGGAAGTGGCTCGGAGGTCGCAGACAAGAAGGCTGAACAAGGTTCCGCATCAGCTGCTGGTCTGACGCAGCCTTTTATGCCCCAGTCTATGCTGTGTCCCAGGTGTTCCATGTCGGCTCGGAGGTGTGGGCGTGGCAGTACCACCCCCCCCCCCCCCCCCCGGAGCGGCCCCGAACACCCGAGGGCGACCAGGGGGATGGCCTCGAGGCCGGGGTGTGGGCCGATTCGGATGGTGGTATCCCGATGTCATACTCACCGTGACCCCGAGTTTTCTCCAAAAAGCCCTCTAGACACGCGATGTGAACTGAGGATCCCGGTCAGACACTATGTCTTCGGGTATACCATAGAGCCGGAATACATGATGAAACAACAGCTCTGCGGTCTCCAAGGCGGAGGAGAGCTTGGGCAGAGGAATCAAGCGACAGCCCTTGGAAAATCGATCGATTACCATCAACATGGAGGTCTTACCATCGGACGGAGGGAGGTCCACCAAGAAATCTAACGCTATGTGCGTCCAGGGACGGTTGGGTACTGGCAGGGGTTCCAGGAGTCCTTCCGGATTCTGATTTGAAGCCTTGGACTGAGCACAGACTGGACATGCCCGGATGTAGTATTAGTAGGTGTACGTCCTCACGGAGGGATGGCCACCAGTAGAGCCGCTGTATTCTTGCCTGGGTTTTCCCAAACCCCGGGTGTCCCACGGCTGGATGGTCATGGGCCCATTGTAGGAGTGTGGTTCTCAGACCTGGGGGAACGTATTGTTTTCTGGAAGGTTTACCTGGTGGTTCAGGGTCCACTTGTTGCGCTTGGGCAAGTTCCTGGGTTAAGTCCCACTGAACGGGTGCCACAAAGCAGGATCTTGGCAGGATGTAGTCTGGTTTTGGTACCTCCTGCGTTTCATCATGAAGCCGGGAAAGGGCGTCAGCTTTGATGTTTTTTGGACCTGGTCTGTAAGTGACAGTAAAGTTGAATCGAGAAAAGAACAGCGCCCACCTGGCCTGACGCGTGTTGAGGCGCCGGGCTGTCTGCAGATATTGTAAATTCTTATGATCTGTAAGCACCAAAAAAGGGTGTTGTGCCCCTTCCAGCCAATGTCGCCACTCTTCTAGGGCTAACTTGATTGCTAGCAGCTCTCTATTCCCTATGTCGTAGTTTCGTTCAGGATCAGACAGTTTCCTGGAAAAAAATGCACAAGGATACAACTTCACGGGCTTACCTTGCCTCTGTGAAAGAACAGCACCTACCCCTGACTCTGAGACATCCACCTCAACCACGAATGGTAACTGCAGGTCGGGTTGATGCAGGATGGGGGCTGTAGAAAACCTGTGTTTAAGGGTCTCGAAGGCTCGTTGGGCTTCTTGGTTCCACGGGAGACAAGGAGTTTTACTCGCTGTAAGCGCTGTTAGTGGGGCGGCGATCATGCTAAAGTTCCTGATGAACTGGCAGTAAAAATTGGAGAACCCCAAAAAACCGCTGGAGAGCCTTAGTGGTGGTCGGGCGAGGCCATTGCTGGATGGTCTGGACCTTACCGGGATCCATAGCAATGCCGTCTCGGGTGAGTATGAACCCAATGAAGGAGACTTGCTGCTTGTGGAATTCACACTTCTCCAACTTCACATATAATCTGTTCTGCAACAGTCTCTGGAGCACCTGTCGGAGAGTCAGTACATGCCTGGCTATTGTATCAGAATAGATCAGGATATCGTCAAGGTATACCAGGACACCATTGTTGATCATGTCCCCGAGCACATGATTCACAAACGCCTGGAATACGCTGGGTGCGTTCGCAAGACCAAAAGGCATAACCAGGTATTCGTAATGACCCAGGGTGGTACTGAAGGCAGTTTTCCATTCGTCACCCTCCCGGATACGGACTAGATTGTATGCACTTCTCAGGTCTAGCTTCGTGAACCACTGCGCCTGCTGGATGTTCTCAAGGGCGGCTGTGATCAAAGGAAGAGGATGTGGGTATTTCACGCTAATGCTATTTAGCCCCCGATAGTCAATACATGGGCATAGCCCTCCATCTTTCTTTTCGATGAAAAAAACCCGGCAGACATGGGGGACGTGGATGGCCGTATGATTCCTGTTTCTAGGGCTTCGGCGATATATATCTGTAAGGCTAATTGCTCGAGTCTGGACAAAGGATAAATGCGACTACGTGGAGGCGTGGTACCTGGCAGGAGTTCAATTGCACAGTCCCATGGGCGATGCGGTGGTAGCTCGGATGCTTGTCTTTTGCTAAAAACCTCAGCTAGATCCAGATACTTGGGAGGAACTGGCACCTGTAGGGCAGGTTCTGAGCCTTCTATGGACGTAGCTCGGCAGGGTAGCTTTAAGCATGTCCTTTCACACTGGGGTCCCCAAGCCACCAGCTCTCCAGTACTCCACTGAAAAACAGGGTCATGCTGGGAGAGCCAAGGGAACCCTAGAATCAGGGGAAACTCCGGAGAAGTAATCAAATAGAAACACATCTCTTGGTGACATACCCCCACACTCACAGTTACAGGTGCCGTCTGGTGGTCCACAAAACCTTTCCCTAGGGGCTGGCCATCCAGAGCTTTCACTTTGAGACACCTCCCACTGGGTTGGAACGGGATACCATGAGTCCGTGCAAAACCAATGTCCATGAAGCACCCTGCTGCTCCCGAATCTACCATAGCTTGAGTGTTTACCTGTCCTGCATCCCATGACAACATAACGGGTACAGCGAGGCGGTTACAACATAGGGTGCCACTCACCTTGGCCTCAGGGCGGACAGGGCACTGGAGATGGAAGTGACTGGGGTCACCACAGTAGAGACACAGGTGCTTTTGTAGTCTTTGCTGACATTCTGTAGAGGACAGGCACCCAAGCCCCAACCATATTGGCTCGGCTGCCTCCTGAGTGGGACAACCTCTTTCTAGGGCATGTTCTGAGACTGGTTCCTGGGTTCTGATCTGGTGATCTAAGACAACAGCAGTTTCTATGAACCGATCTAGGGTCCATCTTTCTCCTCGGAACGCCATTTCTCTGCGGATGTGCGGGTTTAGCCCACGGCGAAAACCAGCCAACAAAGCTTTCTCTCCCCAACTGCTGCGCTCCGCGAGGGTACGGAATTCTATGGCGTAATCTGCCACAGGTCGGTTACCTTGTTGTAGATCCATAAGTTTTCCACTCAGTTGTTCTTCTGGGTGAACCAGTCCGAAAATGGCGAGGAAACAGCTCTTGAACTGCGCATATGTGCTGGGCGAGTCATTTGTCCAGACTGCTGTCGCCCAATCAAGTGCTCTGCCCATGAGCAGGGAGAGTATGTAGGTGATCCGGCTCTGTTCGGTGCTGTAAACAAGGGGCATACTGGAAAAAACGAGCTCGCATTGAAACAAGAAACCTGCACATTGCGCCGGGGTCCCATCAAAGCGGGTCAGGGGAGACAAGTGGAAAATGCATGATAGAGACGGTGTTGTGTTCGGCGAGTCAGGCGCTGCAGGACCGGCTGCGCGTTTCGCGATGGGCAATGTGGGCACCCGCGACGTGTTCAGCACGCCTACCACTTTGTTGTAGGAGGTGATGAGGTTGTTGAGCGTCTGTTCTATACCTTTCATGCGTGCTTCGCGAGAGTCCAACTCCGCCTGTAGGCAGTTCAGCTCCCCTGGGTCCGTATAGGGGGCGGAACCTTCTGTCATGTCCAGTTCCGGAAGGAAGCGACAAACCCAAGTGCAGAGCGGTATACGTGGTGTATTCGGGGAAATCCAAGAGAGGAGGTCCGAGAACAGGCAATTGGTCTTCGAGGTGCGAACGTCGTTATAGGGAGAATCAAAAGGCGAGGTCGGTACACAGGCAAGAGGTCGATGATCATAAAGGGGTACTGGATTGTGGGAACAATGGATGGGATCGGGGAAGGCGTTCAGGAACAGGAAGTTGCTCGGAGGTCGCAGACAAGAAGGCTGAACAAAGTTCCGCATCAGCTGCTGGTCTGACGCAGCCTTTTATGCCCCAGTCTACGCTGTGTCCCAGGTGTTCCGTGTCGGCTCGGAGGTGTGGGCGTGGCAGGCTAGTTGCCCATGCAAGTGGATTACCAGAGTTTGCTGAAATCATTCAGGTGTGTTATAAATGGAGTTGTTCCTCATTGTGAACACTGCAGAACATTTTAACTATGCTTGTCACTGTAAAGAAAAGTAAAGCTTGTGGCACTCCGTGAGCTCACTCATCTCCATTATGGCCAATTATATGGTTGGATCAAGCCATGTGGTGACCTTAAAAAAGCATGTCCTCATAAAAGGTAGTTTTGGAAGGCAGAAAGACAAGGCAAAAAAACTCAGAGTTCTACAAATATAATCCATCTCAATCATCACTAATGACCCATTAGAAGCATGTGGTGGCTTCTTTCTCTGCAGAGACCCTGCCATCTGCCTGTATTTTATTATTTTGCTGTTCAAGAGGTTTCTGAGTGTCAACCGTTGACTGGGGGCTACACCCCCACCATCCAATAACAGCATGCATGTTGCGAGGGTGGGACTCACAAAACGTAGCAACCAGGTGCTAGATCATAAGTATACATCCAAGAGGAGCTGTTGAGCTGGGGGGGGCAACTTTGAATATTATTTTTACAAACCATAACTGGCAAATCATACTAATTCTGGCTTTAAGTTCTGACATGCATGAAATATTTTGGTTCCTTTTAGTGGAAGGGATACAAAGGCATGTTGCATAATGAACATGCAGAATCTTTTTTCAATGACCTTGATCGTTGCAGTCTGTCACCCTGCTTGCCTGTGTATCAGCATGCATCTTCTCTACATTCTGGGTAGAGTATTATTTGCCATATTGTCCGTGGGAGTTTTTGCCTACCACACTTTAAATCTATTTTTTAACTATATCATCTCTCACTATGCAGTAAATGTGTGGGCTACATCCTACCTAGGGCTTCTAATTTTTAGCCACCACTATCTAGTTTGCAGGTTGAACTTGAAAGCATTAAATCAGCTATAGCTAATCAATCACTCATGTTGCTAAAACTTTCAATTTTACCTGAGCAATTTGAAAATGAGAAACCTGATGTCTTGTTGAATCAGTATTTGTCTTTACATAAGGAAAGTGTCTCAACATAAAATATGCAACAACCTTTTTAAAACTGAATCTTTTTCATCCTCTTCACAGACTACAAGATGTAGAAGGATGAATTCTCCAACAATCCTCAGTGTAATCCTGGGTGACAACAGCAGCCAAAAGATTGACTTTCCAAGATGGACTTCCTGGATTCGTTGATGAACTTCTGAGTTACAAAGACAATGTAGCCTTAACTCCAACTTCAGAGTTCAGTTTATGGATGCACTATTTGCAAATAAGTTTATGAATCTAATTTCAATGGATGAAATACAGAAAAGAGGGACCGTCAGACTAATATTACCCAGCTGTGTAAATAATTGTAAGTCACTTTTGGAGAAGTGTCAGCTACATGAATAAATGTGAACCCTGTGACAGCAGCCTCCACTCCCCAGTGGGCTGATAGTCTTTCCATCTCAGCTGCTGTTCATGTTCTTGAAGAATCCTCATCCCTAAGTGGGTCTGTCAACACTAATACGCTCTTCACTTGAGTCCAGAGTCATCCAGCTCAAGGTCAGTTTGGCCCAGCATCTTCCGTGTTCCTCAGTTTTGCTATAATGCAGAGCTGAAACTTGAGCAGGACAATGCTGTGGACATGGAAAAGGGTACATTGCTTACTCCAGATCTTAAGATGAGGTCAGATATGAGGGACTGGGGCAAGAAATAGTCCGGTACAAAGTTTGTCACTGATGAACAGTTTAACACCGCTGGAGAGGCCCTCATCTCAAAGCATCCCTGCCTGATTGAGAAAGGCATACTCATAGGATATGCTGGATGGAAAGTGAGCTTGAAGAATAAACTGGCAACCTACCAAACTCACTTGAGAAAGCTGGGGTGTTCCGAGGCGATTGTAAACTCAAGCACAAACCAGAGGGCAAATCTGCTGCTTCTGGCATCAGAAGAGCAAGGCAGTCCAAGGTGAACTACTGTCCCCCATCCTACCGAAGAATCTGATGAGAGCCTTGAACATGTGAAAGTGGAACTTTTCATATGTCAAGAAAAACAGGAAGGTGGTAAGGATAAAAATGGAAAAGATGTTTGCATAAATGGGATATGAAGTGATTCGTGAAACACCCATGATACAAGACTTCCAGGCAAGACGGCCAGCACTCCTTGAAGTAAAGATGAGTCAAGATTTTATTTGTCACATAGCCAGATACAAACATACAACCTGTAGTGAAATGTTAATCTAGTCAACTCTATTGTCTTGTTTGCACAGTCTACATACACTCACACACACACACATTTTCTGAACCACTTGTCCCATACGGGGTCGCGGGAAACCGGAGCCTAACCCGGCAACTCAAGACATAGGGCCGGAGGGGGAGGGGACACACCCAGGACGGGACGCCAGTCCGCCGCAGGACACCCCAAGTGGGACTCAAACCCCAGACCCACCAGAGAGGAGGACCCGGTCCAACCCACTGTGCCACCACGCCCCCCCCACAGTCTACATATTTTAGAGAAACATATTTTTTAAAAAAAATGCACACGGTACTGAATTAAAGCTAAAATGTACAAAACTAAAAGTAAGGTTTAGAGAACAAACAAATGTGCAAGGTATTGAATGTGCATTAATAAAGTGCAATGTACAGCACTGATGAATAACACTATACCACCATGGTCCTTAAAGTATGGGATGTGTCCATGTTGAGGAGTCTGATGGCCAGAGGGAAGATGCTCCTCGAGCCTTTCAGTTTTGGCCATCAGGCTACAGAAACGTCTGCCAGATTGCAACAGGCAGAAAAGTGAATTAGCAGGATGGGTGTGATCTTTAAGAATCTTATCAGCCCTTGCTCTGCATCGCCTTGTGTAGATGTCATGGAGTGGGGAGAGAGGAATCCCGGAGATGTGCTCAGCTAAGCGCACCGCTCTCTGCAGGGCTTTGCGGTCTTGGGCTGAACAGTTCCCGTACCACACTGTGATGCACTGAGTCAGTATACTCTCTATAGCCCCGATATAGAAAGCTTTCAGGATCGCTGAGGAGATCCTGAATTTCCTCAGCTGTCTCAGGTGGTACAGCCATTGTCTGGCCCTTTTCACCTGGGCTTGAGTGTGATGAGTCCAGGTCAGAGGTATTTGAAACTGCTTACTCTCGCTATTGGTGTCCTCCTGAAGGTAAGGTAAGAAGGTAAGCAATGTATGAAATTTGCCTAGTGTGGCTTGAATATGTTGATGATGCAGGGGTGCGGTGGCGCAGTGGGTTGGACCACAGTCCTGCTGTCTGGTGGGTCTGGGGTTCGAGTCCCGCTTGGGGTGCCTTGTGACGGACTGGCGTCCCGTCCTGGGTGTGTCCCCTCCCCCTCCGGCCTTACGCCCTGTGTTGCCGGGTAGGCTCCGGTTCCCCCGCGACCCCATATGGGACAAGCGGTTCTGAAAATGTGTGTGTGTGTGCAGTGGAAGCTTTCTGGAAAATGTTGGGGCTCAGAATTGTTCATTTTTTTCCCTTGTTTGCATGCCTCCTACCTGGGGCATGTCCCACCACCCAAGTTCAACTGTCATGTTTTGACTATTTTGGCTTAGCCTGAAAAGGAAATTCCTAAAACTTTTCACAGAAAGATGGTTCTCAACTGGTACTGTTGACCCAGGATTTTCAACTGGTGTACACATACATTAACTAAAAGTCATCTTCTTGTAGCAGCAAAAGAAAATATCGAGTGGGTAACTGACATTGTAAACAAGTACAATCATAAGACTTGTAAATGAAGCAAACAAACAAACTCAGTTGTGGAATGACTCATACTGTACTAATCTTTCAATTTAACTTCAGCTCACTAGTCTTGCCCCTCCGCGAACCGCCGCCTTAACGTGGTGGAGGGGTTTGAGTGCCTGAATGATTTCAGGAGCTATGTTGCCTGGGGCTATATGCCCCTTGTAGGGTCTCCCATGGCAAACAGGTCCTGGGTGACAGACGAGACAAAGCGCGGTTCAAAACCCCCTTATGACCATAAAATCAAGGTTCTTGTTTACTCTGCCCGGTATGGGGTCACTGGGGCCCCACCCTGGAGCCAGGCCTTGGGGGGGGGGGGGGCTCGCATGCGAGCGCCTGGTGGCCAGGTCTATGCCCATAGGGCCTGGCTGGGCTCAGCCCGAAGCCAAGACATGGAGCCACTCTTCGGTGGGCTCACCACCTGCCGGAGAGACCGTAAGGGGCCGGTGCGTTGTGATTTGGGCAGTGGTCGGAGCCGAGTGCCCGGCCGACCCAAACCTCGGGCGCCAACTCTGGCTTTTGGGACTTGGAATGTCACCTCACTGGCAGGGAAGGAGCCTGAGCTGGTGCAGGAGGTTGAGAGATACAGTCTAGATATAGTCGGGCTCACTTCCACTCACAGCTTGGGTTCTGGAACCACTCTACTCGATCGAGGGTGGACTTTCCACTATTCTGGCGTTGCCCAGGGTGAGAGGTGGCAGGCGGGTGTGGGCTTATTAATAGCCCCCCAGTTCAGCCGCTATGTGTTGGAGTCTACCCTGGTGAATGAGAGGGTCCTCTTCCTGCACCTTCAGGTCAGGGAACGGTCTCTCACTGTCGTTTGTGCTTATGCGCCTAGCAGCAGTGTAGAGTACCCGGCCTTTTTAGAGTCCCTGGCCACTGGGGACTCTGTCGTTCTACTGGGGGACTTTAACACCCACGTGGGCAGCGACAGTGACACCTGGAGGGGCGTGATTGGGAGGAACGGCCTCCCTGATCTGAACCCAAGCGGTGAGTTGTTACTGGATTTCAGTGCTAGTCGCGGTTTGTCCATAACAAACACCATGTTCATGCATAAGGATGTCCATCAGTGCACTTGGCACCAGGACACCCTAGGTCGGAGGTAGATGATCGACTTTGTAGTCGTTTCTTCTGATCTTCGGCCATATGTCTTGGACACTCGGGTGAAGAGAGGGGCTGAGCTGTCAACCGATCACCACCTGGTGATGAGTTGGATTCGATGGCAGGGGAAACAGCTGGACAGACCTGGCAGGCCCAAACGCATAGTGAGGGTCTGTTGGGAACGTTTGGCGGAGGCCCCTATCAGACAGGTCTTCAACTCCTACCTCCAACAGAGCTTCAACCAGGTCCTGAGGGAGACTGGGGACATTGAGTCCGAATGGACTATGTTTCACACCTCCATTGTCGGGGCGGCGGTTCGGAGCTGCAGCCGAAAAGTCTCCAGCGCCTGTCGCGGCGGCAATCCCCGAACATGGTGGTGGACACCAGAGGTAAGGGATGCCGTCAAGCTGAAGAAGGAGTTCTATTGGGCCTGGCTGGCTCATGGGACTCCTGAAGCAGCTGACGGGTACTGGCGGGCCAAACGGAACGCGGCTCTGGCAGTCGCCGCGGCAAAAACTCGGGCCTGGGAGGAGTTCGGTGAGGCCATGGAGGAAGATTTTCGGTCGGCCTCAAAGAGATTCTGGCAAACCATCCGGTGACTCAGATGGGGGAAGCGGTGTTCCGCCAACACTGTTTACAGTGGAAGTGGTGCGCTGCTGACCTCAACTGAGGATGTCCTCGGGCGGTGGAAGGAGGAGTACTTTCAGGATCTCCTCAATCCCTCCGACACGCCTTCCGTAGAGGAAGCTGGGGCTGGGGACTCGGGGGGGGACTCGTTCATTACCCTGACTGAAGTTGCTGAGGTAGTCAAAAAACTCCTCGGTGGCAAGGCTCTGGGGGTGGATGAGATCCGCCCCAAGTTTATCAAGTCTCTGGATGTTGTGGGGCTGTCTTGGCTGACACGCTTCTGCAGCATTGCATGGAGCTCGGGAACGGTGCCTCTGGACTGGCAGACCGGGGTGGTGGTCCCTCTTTTTAAGAAAGGGGACCGGAGATTGTGTTCCAACTATAGGGGGATCACACTCCTTAGCCTCCCTGGGAAAGTCTATGCCGGGGTACTGGAAAGGAGAATCCGACCGATAGTCGAACCTCGGATTCAGGAGGAGCAATGCGGTTTTCGCCCTGGCCGTGGAACACTGGACCAGCTCTATACCCTCACTAGGGTGTTGGAGGGTTCGTGGGAGTTTGCCCAACCAGTCCATATGTGTTTTGTGGACCCGGAGAAGGCATTCAACCGTGTCCCTCGTGGCATCCTGTGGGAAGTACTTCGGGATTATGGGGTTCGGGGCTTGTTGCTACGGGCTGTTTGTTCCCTGTATGACCAGAGCAGGAGCTTGGTTCGCATTGCCGGCAGTAAGTCAGACCTGTTCCCGGTGCATGCTGGAGTCCGCCAGGGCTGCCCTTTGTCACCGATTCTGTTCATTATCTTCATGGACAGGATTTCTAGGCACAGCCAGGGAACGGAGGGTGTCTGTTTTGGTGGCCGCAGGATCTCGTCTCTGCTTTTTGCGGACGATGTGGTCCTGTTGGCTTCATCGAATCAAGACTTACAGCATGCACTGGAGATGTTTGCAGCCGAGTGCGAAGCGGCGGGGATGAGAATCAGCACCTCCAAATCCGAGGCCATGGTTCTCAGTCGGAAAAAGGTGGATTGCCCCCTCCGGGTTAGGGGGGAGCCGCTCCCTCAAGTGGAGGAGTTTAAGTATCTCGGGGTCTTGTTCACGAGTGAGGGAAAAATGGAGCGACAGGTTGACAGACGGATCGGTGCGGCGTCCGCAGTAATGCGGTCATTGTACCGGTCTGTTGTGGTGAAGAAGGAGCTGAGTCGTAAGGCGAAGGGCTCAATTTACCGGTCGATCTACGTTCCTACCCTCACCTATGGTCATGAACTCTGGATCATGACCGAAAGAATGAGATCGCGGATACAAGCGGCAGAAATGAGTTTCCTCTGCAGAGTGGCTGGGTGCACCCTTAGGGATAGGGTGAGGAGCTCAGTCACCCGGGAGGAGCTCGGAGTAGAGCCGCTGCTTCTCCCCATCGAGAGGAGCCAGTTGAGGTGGCTCGGGCATCTGTTCCAGATCCCTCCTGGACGCCTCCCTGGTGAGGTGTTCCGGGCTTGTCCCACTGGGAGGAGGCCTCGGGGCAGACCCAGGACACATTGGAGAGACTACGTCTCCCAGCTGGCCTGGGAACGCCTTGGGGTTCCCCCAGAGGAGCTGGAGGAGGTGTGCGGGGAGAGGGAAGTCTGGGGGGCTCTGCTTGCACTACTGCCCCCATGACCCGGTCCCGGATAAGCGGAGGAAGATGGATGGATGGATCACTAGTCTTGTGACTTACGATTAAATGTTTTTAATGCATGCCTTTCCAAGTTAGCGTTACAGTACTTGGTCTGTGATATTTCTTGTTCTCAGATAAATGCAGAATTTAAGCACATTACCATTATGCTCCCACAATCCAGATTTCTCACAGCTACATGATGTGTTATGTGACAAACTTCTTAAGTTATTTGAAAAGAGGACAGACAGGCAAGTGACTACAGAGCATTTTGGCAGGCATAAGTGAAAAAAGAATCCATTGGGGGGGAAATACTGATTTGACAGTGTACACATGTACTTGAGGAAAGGATTCTAACCAAATGAAGGGCAGGAATGCATTATCAAGGGGCTGTGTACACCTCAGTGAGGACCCAGGATATCTAGAGAGTACATTAGGGGTCAGTACTTTTAATATTTTATTGCACTCTAAAACATGAAGTTACTGAAATGACAAAACAGCAGGGGGCGTAATGGGCTTGGCCAGCCAGGTCCCGCTCTAGCATTGCCTCCAAAACTATGTACACCGGGCGCCTAATATTTCATATGAATCCATCACGTTCAGTCCCAAACCATTCCGTTCAGAGATTGCAACGCTAACTGGCAAATACAGTACAAAAACACACTGCCTTAACACGCAAAATACAACACACAACCAACAACCTTCGCATGAAACAAATTTTGTCCTACCGGGGGCTGACTCGGTTCTCCTGATGTCATACTGTCCACGCGTGACCCACATGCCGTGGTGGAACGAGCCGTCCTTAACTTTGACCCGGGATTGGGCTCTGACTGCGGTGCTCGACATCAGCTGGCAGCTCTCCTCGGCGGCGGGTCACAACGGCAGAGATTAACCGCCCCACGTTGGTTCGCCATGCTCATGATGCTGTGAAAGAAATCCTTTCTTTTTCCGGAACCGATCAGCCCCAGGAGATCCGCACAAAACACTGACATGTACGTAGAGGCTTTTCGCAATAACAGCCACAACCGGGAACGCTCCGTACAGCTGGGTGTCTCCCTGACCGGTTTGTATTGCCTCCTTTCATTTGCAAGCTCACACATAGGTCATCATAAGGCGGTGGTAACACTTTTTCGAAACTTCCCTTGCCTCCGACGCAAAGTGATCTATACTCCGAACAGCGTCCCCATTTAAGAAGTGTGTTGGGACGCATCCTAAAGGTAAAAGTTTCTTTGCCTCTCGTTTCCCTAGCAACATTTTCCATTGCGAAAACAGTCATACAGAGAATAAAGCCAAGACACAACATACATTTTCTAAACGTAAACTAGAACATTCATTTGAACATATTTTCACAACACAGTTGCTAAATGCACTTTTATGAACTCTAAATTATATGTTGCTTCAGAGAAATGTAAATATGATGTAAATATCATACATGCACTTGAATTTTAAAGTGACCGATAAATCCTCTGACAATGTTTCCCAACTGCCTTGCACCACCCTATGGATAGATCGGACACTTGTCTGTGTCAATCATGTTTGCTGTTCATGTATGGTGTAAATCATCAGATTTTTGCCATTGTGTAAAGACAAAAATTACTCATAACTGAATCTAAGCTGAGGGGGTGCGATGGCGCAGCAGGTTTGGCCAGGGCCTACTCTCTGGTGGGTCTGGGGTTTGAGTCCTGCTTGGAGTGCCTTGCTACGGACTGGCATCTCATCCTGGGTGTGTTCCCTCCCCCTCCAACCTTGCCCCCTGTGTTGTCGGGTTAGGCTCCGACTCACCGCAACCCTGCTCAGCAGAAGCAGTTTCAGACAGTGTGTGTGTGTATGCGTGTGTGTGAATCTAAGCCATAATAAACAGGATATGGTGTGTCCATATGGTGAGGAGATGTTTCAGACAAAATGCTGCAGTCAGTAGTTAATAATCAACACAATTTATATTTTGTTCCATAAAAACATTTCATTACAGTTACGTACAGTAACCTATTCTATATTATGAGTCAGTGAACTGCAACTAATATTATGAATACTCAAAAAGCATCACCAGATTACTCTGTGCCTTCAGTACTGATGAAAAAGTATATAGATTAGGGTGCTTTTTATCTCTGTCATAATGCAAGGCTGAAAATCAAAACCACTCTGCCCCTTTGAGGCCTGATTGCTAGACTGAACTGAAATCTTTACTGTCTCACAGCCAGAAAAAAAAACTGGCAATCAGCTTAATTTAAGAATCAGCTGCATACAATTCACTGTAGGAGAAAAAAAAGCCACATTCCAGAGAAAAGACATCTGAGCATCTTCATGTCTGTG
This sequence comes from Scleropages formosus, assembly GCF_900964775.1. Classification (NCBI taxonomy): domain Eukaryota; kingdom Metazoa; phylum Chordata; class Actinopteri; order Osteoglossiformes; family Osteoglossidae; genus Scleropages; species Scleropages formosus. The sequence goes on from NC_041811.1 coordinate 4,085,731, forward strand.
CTCCTAAAATAGGATGCAATTTTTAATGGTGCCCATATAGCTTGCGTGGTGATTGCAGTACTACCAGCAGGGAGGACATTTCTGCGCTGAACATAAATTTCCATAAATGCCTGTGTGAGTGGAAAAGGTCTGTATTAGTGTTTCTTGGGGAGTTTTAACAAAACAGAGCTGAGATGACATTAACGTCAGCACACCTATATCCAAGATTTTTTTTACGTCCAAGTGCTCTGAGCTATAGTTACTGATGATTTAGACAAAGAAAACAGCAAATGTGCACAGTATTCAGAAATTTCATTCAACATTAAATTATAATAAATGAAAAATAAGTTCATAGAATTACTATAAAAAGATCTGATATAACATTATTATCCCGTCCTGGGTGTGTCCCCTTCCCTCTCCGGCCTTACGCCCTGTGTTGCCGGGTAGGCTCCGGTTCCCCGTGACCCCGTAAGGGACAAGCGGTTCTGAAAATGTGTGTGTGTGTGTGTATAACATTATTATAGAAAGCAATGTAATAATAGTACACTAGGTGCATTATTTTTTGACGGAGAACTACGTCTTTCTCCTCACTAGGTACTGGGCGGTAACTTGGGAAATTGACTGTCACGTAAAAATGTAACCCCCTCTTGCCGCTACTGCTGGCAGATGAAAAGACACAGATAGATATACCATTGACTAGAGGAAGGAACACTGCATCAAACAAGATATGAATGGTCGCTGCCAGTTCGGCCTGAGTGAGCTGGCAATGTTGTGAAAATGTCCCACATTTAGCTCGTTATGGAGTTGCCGCGCATTGCACTACATATCGCGACGATCGAACCACTTGTCTCAGCATTGATGTCAGCACCTCAGTTCGTAGCTACAGAACCACGCTATCGGATGCATATCGTGCTGGCAAGAAACCCTACATTTAGACTGAGGTAGGGGGCCTGAAGATGGATCATCAAATTAAAAATTTCAAAGATGCCCAAGAAACATGACGCAAAGTACTTTCGCAACCGACGAGCTGCATTTAGGGAGCAAGCCGAGGCCTCCAGGACTCGAAAGACACCAGCCAAGACACCGGCTCAGCGAAAGTATGAGCAGCGTGCCCGGGAGGCTGCAAAATCGACTCAGGCGGCCTCGGAGCCACAACCATTGACTTCTCGCGCACCCGACATCGCCATGCAGCACGAGCCCGTGGACATGGATGCACCAGTGACCGACCTGATATCTGGGCTGAGTGGGTCGGGGCTCACTACCCACACATAGTTCTACGTAAAGCTATGCACCTGAAATTTTAATAAGGAAAATAAATAATACAATAAATGAAGTACCGCCATTAAAATAAGGACCCCACTAACACAGATCACACAATGTTTGTGCAATGATATGTTAGGGGAGTCACTGCTGTAGCAAAGTTTCTGCAAGAAGTTCTATAGTACTTAGCCACACCAAGAAACCACCACAGCGGATGCAGGGAACAAGGATGTCAATTATGGGTTTCACCTTATCACTAAGGGTATGAATTTATCCTTGACTTACTTATTTTCCCAAATATGTGACTGTTCCCTTAACAAACTCATACTTTGACAAGTTTGAAGTAACAGAAGCCTCATCTAATCTTTTCACTTGTTCAGCCAAGTAGAAGTATAAAAAAGCTACATCATCCAAATATGCAGCACAGTTCTTCACAGGATTTTAAACCTAACTCATTAACCTTTGGAAGGTACAAGGATCATTTTGCATACCAAAAGCCATTATGGAGTACTACATGACCATGTTCCTTCCTGGATCAGGGCCTTCTCGTGGCGGAAGAGGTTGTGTGATCTAGGGATCTGCAGAGCTACAGTATATCGTCGGGAGCAGTATGCTCCTGGTAGGGTTTCCCATGGCGAACAGATCTGGAGTGAAGATCCAGACTAACACGATCCGAAAAACCCCGGAACAAAATGGGAACAAAAGAACGTTTACCCTGCCTGGAATAGGGTCACTGGGACCTACCCCTGGAGCCAGGCCTGGGGGTAGCCTTCCTAGGCGAGCGCCTGGTGGCCAGGCAGCCCACGTAACCCGGCCGGGCTCAGCCCAAAAAGGAATTGTGGGGGGGCCATGTGGGGGGCCACTTGCAAGGTCCAACATGCATTGTGTACCAGACAGCAGGGGGGTGTGGAGTGGCGCATGGCGTCGCGGCCCCTCGCAACAGAAACTGACTCTTGGTACGTGGAATGTTATCTCAATGGGGGGAGGAGCCGGAACTGGTGCGGGAGGTTGAGAAATACCAACTTGATATAATCAGGCTCACTTCCACTCACAGTGTTGGCTCTGGAACCAAACTCTTTGATGGGGGGTAGTCTCTCTCCTAATCAGAAGTTGCACAGGATGAGAAGCACCAGGCAAGTGTACGGATACTCACAAGCCCCCAACTGGCTGCCATACAGTTGGAGTTTGTCCCTGTGGACAAGAATGTCACCTTAATGCAACTTAAAGTCGCAGAGAGGAAAAATTTGGCTTTGTGTGTGCTTATGCCCCAAACAGCTCACAGAATTCAGATTTCTTGGAGAGAGTGGGTGGGGTTCTGAACAGGGCCCCACCAACTGACTCCATAGTCCTGCTGGTGGAGTTCAATGCTCACATTGGCATTGACTGGGAAATCTGGAGTGGGGCTATTGGGAAGAACAGCTTGCCCGATCTAAACCCGAATGGTGAAATGTTATTGGATTTCTGTGCTAACTATGGTTTGTCCATAACAAATACCATGTTCGAACACAAGGATGCTCATAAATGTACTTGGTACCAGAGCTCCTTGGGCCAAAGGTCAATGATTGACTTTGTAGTTGTTTCATCTGACTTGAGGCCATATGTTCTGGACACTAAGGTGAATAGAGGTGCTGAGCTGTCAACTGATCACTATCTGGTGGTGAGCTGAATCAGATGGCGGGGAAAACTGACAGACAGACCCGGTAGACCCAAACGCATAGTAAGAGTATGCTGGGAACGACTGTCGGAGGACCCTGTCCGGAATGATTTTAACTCCCACCTCCGTAAGAACTTCTCCTATATCCCAGAGGAGGTAGGGGACATGGAGTCCTAATGGACCCTGTTCAAAACTTCCATTGTGGAAGCAGCCAGGCGCAACTGTGGCTAAAGTTTGTTGTGCTAGTCACGGCGGCAACCGAAGAACCCGCTGGTGGACACCCATGGTAAGGGAAGCTGTCAAGCTGAAGAAGGGGGCCTTTAGGTCCTGGTTGGCTCTGGGGACTCCTGACTCAGCGAATATGTACCAGTAGACAAAAAAGGCAGCAGTGGCTGAGGTTGCAGAGGCAAAATCCAGAGCATGCTTAGCCATTGAGAGGAGCCAGTTGAGGTGGTTCAGGCACCTCCCTTTGGAGGTATACTAGGCATGGGCAACTGGGACGAGACCCCGAGGTCGGCCCAGGACCCACTGGAGAGTGTCAAAGGCACATGCCAGTAACCTTTTAAAAGATATAACTTTTTAATATACTCAGCAGATCCTACATTGTCAATAGAATCTTCTATGCGTGGCATAGGAAAAAAATCTGGTACTGTGACAGCATTTGCCTTCCTATAACCTCTGCAGAACCATAAAGCTTAGGAACTCGAATACAGGGAATCCACAGACTACTACTTGGAACAGATAAACTGTTAAACAGTTACTACTTGGAACTGATAAACAGATAAAAGATTTTCAAGCAGTATTGCACTTTCTGCTGCTTCAGTTTTCCCTTTTCTGAGGTAACTTTTTGTTGGATTAGTGGACTATTTGAATCGTCAGTGTCATGTTTCAACACATTAGTTTGATGTGGCACATTGGCAAATAAGTTTGGGTATTCATTAATTAGATTTTTTATATGTACATGCTAGTCTTCGTTAAGATGCTCTTCAGGGTCTCTTAGAAATGTTCAATCCATCTGTTGAGCTGCTCTTCTTCTGTTGTCAGCACTTTCCCGGTCTTGTCCCTCACTACTGTTGACTTACTGGGGAGGCTTTCTGTAAGACTCTTTGTGATCTGGTACACTGTTCTGTTGTCCCTTCTGTCTGTTGCTGATTGCGCCTCTGTGGCCATTTTGACAATGTACTCTCTTTTGTCTCTTTGCATGCTTTTCTTCACTGCAGCATTCATTTCTCTGTATGCCTGTTGAGCTCTTGTCCTTCCCTCTTGACTGCCTCCAAGTGCAAGTTGTTTGGGTACCTTTCTGTTCTCACAAAGCTGCTAAGTAGTGTCTGAGATCACTCTCTCCTCTGTTTCTTCTTGTACTCCAGTACAGACATGCTGGTTTCTAGGTACGCCTTCTGGATCTTCTCACACTGGATGTTGATGTTGTCTGCTGGCAGGTCTGCTAGTAAGCTGAATCTATTGGACAACTCTAGAGTAAACTGGGTCCTCACTTCTGGGTCCTTTAGTTTTCAGGAGTCCAAAAGCTGGCTACTAGTCTTCCTGCTTGTTGTCTTCAATCTGAGTTACAGTTTGCATCATAAAAGATGATGGTCACTGTTTACATCTGCCCCTCTCAGCACTCTGACATCCCTTATGCATCTTCTCCCCACATCTGGTTAGTGGCAATGTGCTTGAATTGGTTGTTGGTTCTGTTGTCTGGTGATGTCCAGGTGAGCTTGTGTATTGTCTTATGTTGGGGAACAGTTCTACCTATCACCAGCCCGTTCTCTAGGTACAGGTCTGCAAAACACTGTCCATTATTATTTCTTTCACTGACTACCTGTAGGCCCCTGCAAGCTTTGTTGCCTTTGTTGTCTGACCCCACTTTTGCATTCAGGTCGCCCATTACAATCAGAACATCATGCCTAGGTGTTTTGCCTTGCTGTAGAACAAGTCCTTCTCTTCCTCTGTAGGTTGCTCGGTGGGTGCATAGCATTGAATAATGGTGGTCATAAGGGAACGAGATTCTAGTTCACCGGCGTCTCCTGGACCAACTAAACCGAGAGACTTACATTCTATACCTCCACCTCTCTCACACGTTATCTCAAGAAAACTGGGAAAAGGTAGACAGAACAACCGCGATAGAAGCGACCCACATATGGCAGAAGACCACATACAAACACACATGAAAATTCAAACGGCTGCATAAGAACAAACCCCAAGACACCTTGGACCCCAATAAGGTGATCATCAATCTAACACAGCAGACACTGGACAAATCTACAGAGGAGGTACTCAAGAAGGGCTTCAACTACGCAATTGCCCCAAGGAAGATCCCCATAGAGAAGATCATTTGCGGTATAGAATCAGCGATCACTGGTCTCCTGCCTGAGATTGCAGAAGAAATAAGACAGGACGTCTCAGTCTTAGTTTGGCAAGCAAAACCACCTACCAGCAACATCAGCAAAGAGGAGTTAAAAGCAATAAAACAACTATGAGAAGACCCAGACATCGTTGTTCTCTCAGCAGACAAAGGTAACGCAATGGTTATCTTGGAGACAACAACGTATAAGAATAAAATGAGGGATCTACTGGAAGACAGCTCCTACTGTAAAATGCGTAACACAACCAGCAGCATTAAAATGAAACTGCATGGACTGATTAAGAAGTCATTCATTGATGAGACCGTAAAAAAGAAATTACTTTCTACTGACCCTCATCCGCCGCTCCTCTACGGGTTACCTAAAATACATAAACCAGGGATACCTATGAGACCCACTGTCAGCGCGATCGACTCAGTCACACATGAAACTGCCCATTTCTTAGCACAAGCCCTCCAGCCATTCACCGGGAACACTCCGACCTATATCAAAAATTCCACGCACTTTATAGAAAAGCTGAGCTCGGTGAAACCCCAGGACAATGACATTTTGGTCAGTTTTGATGTCATCTCCCTTTTCACCAACATTCCCATTAAAGAAATGGTCTCCCTAATACAAGAAAAACTGTGGGAGGACTTAGCTGCACTCGTGGATCTCTGCCTCCATTCCATGTATTTCTTGTTCAACGGAACACACTACAAGCAAAAGGAAGGTTCACCAATGGGCAGCTCTCTATCACCTGTCGTTGCCAACCTGTTCATGGAGGACTTCGAGGAACGTGCACTCCAATCAGCCGTGCAAAAACCCATCTGCTGGTGGAGATATGTCGATAACATCTTTCTGATTTGGAGGCATGGAGCAACCACCTTGGAGAATTATTTACAGCACATGAACTCAAGAGACACTAACATCCAGTTCACGATGGAGAAGGAGGAGAATGGCAACCTCCCCTTCCTAGACGTTCTGGTAAAGAGGAAAAGTGATGGCAGCCTCAGCCACAAGGTTAATCGTAAACCAACCCATACAAACCAGTACCTCCACGCAGCCTCCCACCACCACCTGATTCAAAAGAGCGCAGTCGTGAACACCTTGATTAAAAGAGGCATCTGTAGTGGGAAGTTCTTCTTTCATATGGCCTCGTTCTGGTATAATACAAAAACCAACATGGCGGCGCCCACATAATAAAGCAGTAGTATTAAAGAAATGTCTGTGTCGGAGCTTAAATGTGAAGGGTCTTATAACCCCAAGAACACTACATGGTGGCAGCGGTGATTGAATGGACCACCGAACATACAGTCCCAGCGGACGTACCAGCTGTAGGCTGTGAGTACGGCATTTTTTCCCATATAGAAATTCACCGCGCGTGGCAGTAAGTGCACCTCCACCGTAGGCGCATTCAAGCCAAAATCGCTTCATATTACTGTCGCCACTCAGCAATAATCGCCCATACAAATGGCGTCGAGATATCCAGTTATGCAGTGGGATTCTGCTGATCTCGCAGAAGCGTTTAAGATGTTCAAGCAGAAGATGTGCGAGGATAATGGCATCGCGAACGGTCCCGATGTAGCGAGGAAGATTAAAATAGGGGTCGGCGATGAAGGATTACGGAAACTGAATGCGTCCAGCTTGACTGACGACGAGCAGAAATGTCCCGAAAAATTATGGGAGTTATTTGAAAAGCAAATAAAGGTTGCTGTGAACTTCAGGATTCACAGATTAAGCTTAATGCAGTATCAACAGCGGGAAAATTAAACCCTTGATGAGTTCGTCACTAGAGCCCGAGCACAAGCACAATTACGTGAATTCTCCGAGGACAAAATGCAGGAGAGCATCGTGGAGCTTCTCATAATGAGCACGCCCATGGATGACTTCCGCAGAGAGCTGTTGGGAAAAGAAAAAGGTTTAACACTTCAGGACATGCTCATGGAAGGCAGAAAACATGAAGTTGCGCTCATCGGCACCCGCCAGTTACAGACTCTACAGGAAAAGAAAATCAATCACATTGGGATGAAAAAGCCATGTGGCCATTGTGGGCTACACCACAAACCCCGGCATATAAGGATGTGTGCAAGGGCTATGGGAAGAAGGGGCATTGGAAGAAGATGTGTCGAACTGAAAAAGGTAGAGAATGTAATGAGAGACGAAACAGGCCTGAGAAGAGAGATGGCAGGAAGAAAAAGGGTGCAAGGAAGGTTGATGCTGTGAGGGCAAGCAATGATTGCTCCAAGGCAACCGATGACAGCTCCGAAAGCTCCGAAGATGAATTTGCCGAAAAGTTTTACAGCATAGACATACACAGCAGAGAGGTTCACACCCGAGATGAAGCCTATACAACAATTAAAATCAAATAAGAAGTCAAAACTCATGAAAATAAAAATAGATCCGGGTGCACAAGGGAATGCACTCCCACTCCATACCTTCTGACAGATGTATGGCAATATTGACCCGACAGGGGTCTTGAAACCGATGGGTATGATGAAGCTGACATCTTACAGTGGTCACTCCATATCATGTTTTGGGAAGCTCCCCATGCAATGCAAATATGACACGTCCGGGTGGGTGAGTACAGAATTCCATGTCGTAGATGGTAATGGCCCAGTGTTACTCGGGTTACCAATGTGCACTGCCCTGAATTTGCTCACTTTCAATTGCCGTCTCGAATCCTTAGAAAAGGCTCCAATCAAGGTGAGTGCTACAGAGGATCTAGTAAAATTATACCCAACGCAGTTTGACACGATTGGTAAATTAGAAGGCCCAGCACGAATCATTTTGAAGGAAGATGCAGAGCCACACGTTGATCGCCCAAGAAAATTTAACATCAACCTTAAACCAAAAATTAAGGATGAGCTCTGTCACATGGAGAAACTAGGGGTTATCAAGAAAGTGAGAGAACACACAGACTGGTGTTCCAGTATGGTATGTGGCCTCAAGAAAGATGGGTCACTCCGTTTGTGCCTGGACCCTAAGAGACTTAACAAAGCGATCAGGAGATGTCCCCTCAAAACCCCTACATTAGATGAGATAAATCCTGAATTCCATGGAGCGAAGTGGTTCAGCAAGCTTGATGCTAAAGCTGGGTACTGGAGTGTACAACTCAATGAACAATCACAGGCGTTTACTACATTCCGCACACCCCTAGGGCGTTATTGCTTCACACGCCTACCTTTTGGCCTCAATATAAGCCAAGACATATTCCATCAGGGGGGTGCGGTGGCGCAGTGGGTTGGACCGCAGTCCTGCTCTCCGGTGGGTCTGGGGTTCGAGTCCCGCTTGGGGTGCCTTGCGACGGACTGGCGTCCCGTCCTGGGTGTGTCCCCTGCCCCTCTGGCCTTACGCCCTGTGTTACCGGGTAGGCTCCGGTTCCCCCGTGACCCCGTATGGGATGAGCGGTTCTGAAAATGTGTGTGTGTGTGTGTATTCCATCAGCGTTGGGGGTGTGGTGGCGCAGTGGGTTGGACCGGGTCCTGCTCTCCAGTGGGTCTGGGGTTTGAGTCCTGCTTGGGGTGCCTTGTGATGGACTGGCGTCCTGTCCTGGGTGTGTCCCCTCCTCCCCTGGCCTTATGCCCTGTGTTGCTGGGTAGGCTCTGGTTCCCCGCGACCCTGTATGGGACAGGCGGTTCAGAAATGTGTGTATTCCAGCAGCGCATGGATGAAATCTTGGAAGGCCTGGAAGGGTGTGTTGGAATTGCAGATGACATTTGTGTATTTGGCAAGACAGAAGAAGAGCATGACAAATGCCTATTGTCACTCCTTGAAAGGGCGAAGGAGACAGGGCTGGTGTTCAACTCAGACAAGTGCTTCATAAAGCAGAGATGAATTGCATTCTTTGGGAATGTTTACAGCGAGAATGGAATCTCACCAGACCCAGATAAGGTAAAAGATATAAAAAACATGCCTAGCCCACAGGACAAGGAAGATCTCTAACGCTTCCTAGGACTACTGACATACATGGGTTCCTTCATACCAAACTTGAGCCAGAAATCTGCAAGCCTGCGTGAGTTCCTGAAAAAGGAAGTGCCATATGACTGGTCGGAAGATCACCAACGAGCCTACGATATGCTCAAAGATGCAATATCAGAGCATTCTAGTATGGCATACTTTGACACCGTGACTTCAGTAACACTTGAAGTTGATGCCTCACTGAAAGGACCGGGTGCGGCACTCCTACAAAACGGGCGCCCAGTGGCATTCGCGTCAAAGACCCTAACTCCTACTCAAGCTAACTATAGCAACATCGAACGGGAAATGCTTGCACTTGTGCATGGAATAGAGAGGTTCCATACTTACCTATATGGCCGACATTTCTACATCAACACAGATCATAAGCCCTTGGAGATGATCTGCAAGGAACCAATAATAACAGCCCCACCAAGACTGCAGCGCATGCTCCTTCGAATCCAAGGATATGACTTCACTGTCACATATAAGCCAGGGCATCAAATGGTTCTGACCGACATGCTATCACGACTTCCAAACCCAGAGGACAACACCACTGTGGAGGTGGAACCAACCGTTCACACAATCACCTTTGACCTCATAAACTTCAGCCTCGTGAAACAAAACGAATTGAAGATCGAGACTCGACAGTGCCCCGTCCTCAATGCACTTGCTGAGGTGGTGTACCAGGGATGGCCTGAGAAACTCACAGAGCTACCCAGTGATCTGAGAATATTCTGGCCATATTGAGACACAATCGGCATCGATAATGGCATTCTCTTTAAAGGAAAGCAAGTCATCATCCCAGAAAGAATGAGGCATGACATCCTTACACAGCTTCACAGGAGCCGTCTTGGTATCGAGAAGACAAGACTGCTTGCGAGGGATTCTGTCTACTGGCCAAACATGAACAAGGATATAGAAAGGACTGTAAAGGCATGTCGATTCTGTCAAGAGGATCAAGACCAAAACAGAAAAGAGCCAATGATCGAGAACGAGGTGCCACTGAAGGCATGGCAAATTAAACGAAGGCAGTTTATCATCATCGCGGATTATTACTCAAAGTATCCTTTTGTAAAGGAACTACAAAATCTGGTGACATCCAAGTCTGTCACAAACGTTTTCAAAGAGTTATGTGGCATGCTCGGAAGGCCTGACCAAATAAGATCTGACAGCGGCCCACAATACTCAGCAAGAGAATTCACTAACTGCTGCAAAGAATGGGGTATAACACACACAACATCATCGCCCCACTACTCCCAATCCAACGGTTTCATCTAGCGCCAAGTCCGAACCGTGAAATCATGCATTAAAAAGTGCATAAAAGCCAGAGAAAGCATATCACACGAAAACCGGCACAAAAGCTGGCACGAAAACCGAAAAACTTCAGATAATACGAAACATACAACGACCGAACCAGCCAGAATTGCCTACCTCCCATACGTAAAAGGCACCACCAACAAAAAAAGTAAACTACTCATAAAGCACAGCATCAAAAACCACTTTCACCACCTGTTCCACTACAAAAAGACTACTCGGCACAGTTAAAGATAACCTGCCATTGAAGACCAGCGGAGTGTACCGAATACCCTGCAGCTGTGGAAAAACATACATCGGGCAGACAGGTCGACTTATCTCTACACGTCTCCAAAAACACATAAGAGCCACAAAGAACAATAACATTGACTCAGCAGTTCAGAGTGGATCGCAACACGGAATCAGCGGGGAAATCATGTGGCGGTGGGACATGCTTCTACATCAACGAAAGGTGGTGTACAGATGTAACAGCATTGAAGAAGATGTGCTGTCCCGACCTAGAAGTGCTCTTCATCAACTGTAAGCCTTTCTGCTTGCCGCGGGAGTTTTCCTCGTTCATCCTCGTAAGTGTTTACATTCCACCGCAAGCGTGCGTGAACGCAGTGCTGCAACAGCTGGCCGATCAGATCACAGACACAGAGCAACAACACCCGGACTCTGTTATAATCATTCTCAGGGACTTTAATAAAGCAAATCTCTCCCATGAACTGCCAAAATACAGACAGCACGTTACATGTCCTACCAGAGACAGTAATATACTGGACCACTGTTACACCTCAATAAAGGATGCATATCACTCTGTCCCACGGGCAGCTTTGGGGCTCTCTGATCACTGCCTGGTTCATCTTATACTGACCTACAGGCAGAAACTGAAATCAACTAAACCTGTAATAAGGACTGTTAAAAGATGGACTGAGGAAGCAGAGCAGGACTTACAAGCCTGCTTTGAGTGCACTAATTGGAGTGTTTTTGAGGCTGCTGCTACCAATCTAGATGAGCTCACAGACTCTGTAACATCATTTATTAGTTTCTGTGAGGATATATGCATCCCTACCAGGACTCGTTTAATATACAACAATGACAAACCGTGGTTCACTGCAAAACTCAGACAGCTTCGTCAGGCCAAAGAAGACGCATACAAGAATGGGGACAGAGTTTTGTATAAACAGGCCAAAAACACACTGGCAAAGGAGATCAGAGTGGCTAAGAGAAACTACTCTGAAAAGCTGAAGAAACAGTTTTCAGCCAACGATCCTGCATCAGTGTGGAAAGGCCTGAAAGACATCACCAATTACAAGACACCATCCCTCAGCACCGTGTCAACTCAACAACTGGCCGACGATTTGAATGAGTTTTATTGTAGGTTTGAAAAACCCTATCTAACACCCCCACCCATTCTGACTCTCTCTCCACGCATCAATTAACACCTCCAGTAACCCCCACCTTCCCCCCTCCTGCACCTTTGATCTGTGAAGAGGAGGTGTGTCAGGTCTTCCGCAAACAGAAGACAAGGAAAGCACCAGGCCCAGATGGTGTCTCATCAGCCTGCCTAAAAACCTGTGCTGACCAGCTGGCCCCTATCTTCACAAAGATCTTCAACAGATCACTGGAGATGTATGAAGTTCTTTCCTGCTTCAAATGCTCCACCATCATCCCCATTCCGAAGAAATCCAAAATCACAGGACTTAATGACTACAGACCTGTCGCCTTAACGTCTGTGGTCATGAAGTCACTTGAAAAACTGGTGTTGGACTACCTGAAGGACATCACTGACCCCTTGCTGGACCCCCTGCAGTTTGCTTATTGAGCAAACAGGTCTGTGGATGATGCAGTCAACATGGGACAGCACTACATCCTGCAATATCTGGACAAACCAGGGACTTATGTGAGGATCCTGTTCGTGGACTTCAGCTCGGCCTTCAACACCATCATCCCACACCTCCTCCTGTCCAAATTAACCCAACTCTCTGTGCCCACCTCCATCTGTCAGTGGATCACCAACTTCCTGATGGACAGGCAGCAGCTAGTGAGGCCAGGAAAATGTTCATCCAATACTCGCACGATCAGTACTGGCGCCCCCCCAGGGATGTGTGCTCTCCCCACTGCTCTTCTCCCTGTACACCAATGACTGCACCGCAAAAGACCCCTCTGTCAAACTCCTGAAGTTTGTAGACGACACCACTCTCATTGGCCTCATTCGGGATGGGGACAAGTCTGCTTACAGACAGGAGGTCCAAGAGCTGGCTGTCTGGTGCAGTCACAACAACCTGGAGCTGAACACACTCAAAACAGTGGAGATGATTGTAGACTTTAGGAGAAACACCTCAGCATTATCCCCATTCACCATCATGAACAGCACTGTGGCAACAGTGGAGTCGTTCAGGTTCCTGGGCACCACCATCTCACAGGACCTGAAGTGGGAGCTCCACACAGACTCCATTGTGAAGAAGGCCCAGCAGAGGTTGTACTTCCTTCGCCATGCTTGTTACAGTTGTTTACTGAACCTAGGAAACATTTTGTAATTCCTCGGTGATTTTGTTCACTACTTTTGTACAGTCCACTCTGACCCAAATGTCATCCCGAACACAGGAGATGGACTTGGCGGACTCAGGTGAAGGTGTTCTTTTATTTGTAAGGAACAGGCAAAAGAGTGGTCAGAGAAGGCAGGGGTCAGGCGATTAGCATTCGTGGGCAAATGAGGCGAATTCAAGAGAGCAAAGCCAGGGATGGTGCGGAGGTCAGGGAGTCATTACTGGAGGGGGATAGGAATAGAAATAGGGATTATGAGGAAGCAAGCAAGAAAGGAAGCACAGGGTACGAAGCTCTTGTTACGGTTGCTCGAAGTGAGGTTTTGTGTTTGGCTTTGGTCGAGTTGTCCCATATATACTCACATTCCTTAATCGCCTGCAGGTACAGAGGTGGGTCACATAGCTGCAGGTGTGACAGAATCCCCCCCATTACGAGTGGCACTGGCCGCCCCATGATGGGAGGGCGAGCATCCCCAAAGACAAGACACCAGTCGGTCCAGGTAGTCCCTGTGGAAGGCCGCAATGAGGGCAGGATCCAAAATGTCATGGGCTGGAACCTAGCATTGCTCCTCTGGCTCATACCCCAACCAATCGAGTTCCTCCAGTAAGCAAATAAGCGGAGGCGCACTGTGGGCCCCAGGCTACCAGTTCCCCAGTGCTCAAATAAAAGACCGGGTCAAGCTGAACCAGCCACGGGAAGCCCAAAATCACAGGGGTATCTGGGGACTTAAGCAGGTAAAAGGTCAGGTCTTCGCAGTGACAGGTGCCGACGGTGAGTTGCAGCACGTTGGTCATGACGTCCATGACTCTGGACCCCAAAGGCTGGCCATCAAGTGCACTGACCCTTAGGGTCACCTCAAACACCTTCACCGGGACCCCCAAGAGTTGCGCAAACCCCTCATCCATAAAACACCCCGCAGCACCCGAATCCACCATAGCTGTTGCGTGGTTCCACTTCCCATCCCAGGCAAGCACCACCGGCAAGTTTAGCTGTGATCGGCACTGGCAGACACCACTCACCTGGAGAGTTGAGCAGGGTCTGGTTGAGGGTTGTCGTGGGCAGGCTGCTCTATAGTGGCCATGCTGGCCGCAGTACATGCACAGCCCCTCCCGCTGTCTGTGTCTCCTCTCTTCTGCAGAGAGCCAGCCCTGGTCAAACTGCAACAGTTCAGGTTCGTCGGCAGGGGTTTCAGGAAATGATGCAATCAACCACCACCATGGGTGGTGTTCCCACCCCAGATTGTCAACTATGACCGCATTCTCAATGCAGTCCAGGCTCCAGTCCTAGAATAGTGGGCGCCACCTGCAGGGTCTCCGACGCGGTGGCAGCAGCAGTTGCCTGCATGTTTCCACTCGCCTACAGGACGGTAACCAGCCCCCGGAGAGTCTCCTCTATGCGGTGCAGGGGCTGTTCTTGTGAACACGACATGGCGCCTTGAGAGGAGATGGTGTGGTGCAGACAGTCAAGCACCACTGAGTCCGAGCTGGAGGCGCAATCTTCTGTGATCCCAGACACAGGAGACGGACTCGGCGGACTCAAATGCAGGTGCTCTTTTATTTGTAAAGAACAGATAAAAGAGTGGTCAGAGCAGATGGGTCAGACAATTAGTGTTTGTGGGCAAATGACGCAAATCCAAGAGAGCAAAGCCAGGAACTGCGCAGAGGTTAAGGAGCTAGGGAGTTTTACTGGATGGGGATAGGAATAGGAATAGGGATTATGTGGAGGCAAGCAAGTTTCTCAAAGTGAGGCTCCGTGTTCGACTTTGGTTGAGTTGTCCCATATATACTTGCATTCCTCAATCACCTGCAGGTGCAGAGGTGGGTCACGCGACTGCGGGCGTGACACCAGAGTCCAATTTTGTGACATCTGTTACAGGTTGATTTTGGTGCAGACATTTTTCCTCCCTTATGTGTTGAGACATTCCACATTTGCCATGTTTCTTTTCACTTCCATGGATGATACTTTGAAGTTAGGCTTACCATCACTCCTAGTTTCTGCCAAAACACTCACCACGCTGAAATGTGAATTGAGGACATGATGTCCTCGGGTAGACCATTGTGGAAGAAATTAGTCACAACTCAAAAAAAGGACCCAAGATGGGAGAAAGTATCTTACTTTATTTCACTACAGCTGGAGGGAGAATCTCCTGTCCCCTGTGTAGGAGTCTAGGGAATTTCCCTGAGCATCCTGTACACACACTGTATTTGTTCAGTTGCATAAAACCAGTTGAAAAGGTACCACTTCCATAACTCCACATGGGGGCAGTGCTACATCTTGGTTCACTACTTGGCTCACCCATTTGTAATTTCCAAAGTCTTGAAAAAAACATGAGGCAACTAGAAATGTACCCCCAGTACATTGTCTCTGATACTTCTACACTTGGGTGTGGATTTGTTAGCTTAAACACCTAATAATGCTGCCCTCAAATAGGGTTTAGTATCCATTATCTGTGCAAGATACAATAATTGAATTATTTATACATTTACATTTACGTTCATTCATTTAGCAGACACTTTTGTCCAAAGCGACATACATCTCAGCAAAAGTACAAGTACATCACAGTAGTTTTCACTGTATCAGTTCAACACCAGTTGTTTGGCTAAGATTGCTACAGCAGAAGAGGTGTTCAAACCTCTGTCCTTCAGTTGCAAGGTGATAGCTCTAACCAATACTCCATCTGTGCCTTGGTGTGTATTCTATCTGCAGATCTTTTCAAACCCTTACTCACTTTTGTATTACTCTGCAACTTCATGTATACCTATTAAGACAGTTTGATCTGGAGAGCCAGGGAAGGTGGTCAAGTGCTGTGAGACAGCAGCACTACTTGCTGTGCACCGTACCGCCCATCTTTATCATATGCCCATGTTTGGACTCGGAGCAGCTGAACTACCCCCCCCCCCCCCCCCCCCCGGCTGCGTTCACTTCAGTATTGTAATTGGCTGTTTTAATGGGCTATAGATGACTCTAATGCCAGAGTGTGAAAGAAATTCAGACTGGTGGTTGTATACAGACTCCAGTTTAGAAAATCCAGTTCACGGTCAGCTGCAAAATCTGGCTCAGGAACTCTGGCATACTAGAGTTTTTAATAATTCAATTCAATTCAGTTCAATTCAGTTTATTTTTATAGAGCTCTCTTTTCACACAGTGACACAGACCATCTTAACAAAGGCATAAAGCATAGAAACAAAGAAAGCAGTTGACTACAGACTAGCGTAATACATTATCAGTGCATTTCTCAAAGTTATTGCAGCACGCCCAGGCGGACAGAGAGGGGAGGGGAAAGGGAAGGATTTACTACACAGTCCGACAGGAGCGATGTTCAGGAAATTTACCATCTTAACCTCCTTAAACGTTGGCAAATGTACCGGTCACCTCGCTGGCCACGGAAGACCCTCCGCAGGATGAGTTCGGCCCGGAGCTCCCTGACTTTGACACGAACTCTTCCCCTAGGGAGGCAAGGCAGGTGCAGGAGGAGTTTGCTGACGTATTCTCCCCGCTGCCCGGCCGGATGCCCCTCATACAACACCGTATCCATCCCCTGATGAGAGGGCCTGTTCAGAGCCACCTATATCATGTTCCTGTGCACAAACGTAAGGTGATTCAGAAAATTGACAAAATGCTGCAAATTGGAATCATTGCGGAATCCCACGGAAACTGAAGTAGCCCAGTTGTTTTGGCTCCCAAGCCAGATGGCTTTGTTTTTGTGTGGAATATCAAAAGGTCAACGCGGTTACAAAGTTTGATGCCTACCCCATGTCCAGGGTGGATGAGTTCCTGGACTGACTGGGCACTGCTCATTTTTATAGGACACTGGACCATACCAAGGACTATTAGCAGATTCCCTTGTCACCAAAATCCAAGGAAATCTCAGCTTTCTCCACTCCTTTTGGTTTGCAACAATTTGTTACACTTCTGTTTGGTTTGCATGGGGCTCCAACCACCTTTCAGAGACTCACGGACAGAGTCCTCAAACCCCATGCCAGTTATGCCGTGGCCTACCTGGACGATGTCAACATTTACAGCCCCGACTGGCCATGGCACGTGGCCCACCTGCGGGCGGTCCTTCAGTCCCTGAGGGAGACGGGCCTCACGGCAAACCCTGTGAAGTGTGCAGTTGGAAGGAGTAAGGTATGGTATCTGGGGTTCCTCTTGGGGAACCAGCATATTCGGCCCTAAGTCCATAAAATGGCCACAATTACAGCTTGTCTGGTCCCCAACAACAAAAAACAGGCTAGGTCATGGGGGTGGCAAATTATTATCGTCAGTTTATACCAGGGTTTTCCACCCTGATAGCCTACCTATCAGATCTCACCCTCCAGGGGGCCCCAGATCCAGTCCAGTGGATGGAGCAGTGCCAGACTGCTTTCTGGAGGACTAAGGCAACACTTTGTGGGTGCCCAGTCCTGGCCTGTCTTGACTTCTCTCTCCCCTTTCTCCTACAGACAGAAGCATCTGATTAAGGCCTAGGGACAGTCCTCTCCCAGAGGACAAAGAGTGGGGAGGAAGGATTTGCCACACCTGGGGTTAATAACAACCACTATTTCAAACCCTGTGCCTGACAGTGAGAGGTAGAGACAGAGAAGGAGAAAGAGACGGAAGCAAGACGCATCCACTCGGAGCATAAAACACAGATGACTTCGCCCAACCCTGATAGCACCTCAAGACACGTTGTCATTGTATCACTCCCCCCCCACTTCATCCATTCCCTTCCCGGTGACCTGATCCACTGTCTATGACAAGTGAAAATAAAGAACACACGAGCACGCACCTACAGTCTCCGGTCTTGGGTGTCACGGTGCTGAAACCCGGGACAATGCATTTAAAGGATGGTGACCAGTTGGAACGCATCCTGCAGCGGATGCACCTCCAACAACAGGAATTGATGCCCGATGGCAGCCCAATTTGCAGAGCACCGCACGCTAGCAGAAGCCCTGGTGGTAATCACGGTCCGCCCCGCTCAACCGGCGACCACCCCCATCCATTTGCTAAAGAAGGCCCCGGAGGATGACCCGGAAATGTTCTTGGAAGTCTTCGAGTGCACCGCCTGGGCCTGCTGGTGGGCCACTGAGGAGTGGACCTTGCGGCTCACCCCTCTCCTTACGGGCGAGGCGCTGACGGCAGCTTGGCAGGTCCCGGTTGTGGCAGCGGCCGATTACGGAGCCCTCCAGTAAGGAATCATGGAGTGGGTGGGACATACTACGTCAACGCCTGCGCAGCGTGTGATAGGGGAGATGGCCCAACCGTTCTTTTTTGCCCAGAGGGTCCTAGACTCTGCCTGGAGATGGCTGTGTCACGGCCCACTAGGGTAATGCCCCTCCTGGCCAGAGACGGCACCACTCAGTGCTGCTAGTCAACACCCATGTACCAGTTCACAGTCTCATAGGTCACAGAGGTATAAAAGGAACGAGCGGAGCAGGACCGATTGCGGATACTTAATCAGCGGTTCCATTGTGCTCTCCTGGCAGTTAGTAGTCTCTTGTTTCCTCAGTTTGTTTCATAGGTGTTTATGTTCCAGTCCTGAGTGCCCATCCTGTCAGCTCCTGTCTCTTGTTCTCCAGTCCTGGTCCAGTGTTACAGTACGGTATTTTGTCACATCTCTGAGTTCCAGTCATACTCACAGAGTAGCGTTTCACTGTTCACCTTAGTTCGAACACAGTGTGTGTTTCCTTGTCCCGCGTTTCCTGTTTCACTTCCACCGAGTGAAATACTGCCAAACTCACTTGAATTGAGCACACAGTCTGCACCGTGCACTCCTAATATCACTCTGCAGATGGGGTCATTCTACTTTTCGTCCATGTTCGGACGTAATAGCAACGCGTCCATGTCGGACTCTCGTCCGGACGTTACAGGCTGAAGCCAGACCACCAAGGTTTGGAGAGGATTGTGGAGCAGGTGGTCCTCATTACACTTAAGAGTTCATTTTAAAATCCTACTTCTGACCTATTGTATAAGGTAGTATATGACATTGCTCCTTGTAAACTGACTTAGAAGTCTTGTTTAATCTAGAATGCCCAGGTAGGGTGGGCAGCTACTGGCACTTGAACCCCCAGATGATTTTTTTTCTCCCTTTCTCCCTTTTTTCTCCTTTTGTTCCTTTCCTCATTGGCTAGTAGGCATACTTATAACTTTGATAAATGCATTGATGATGTATTACGCTAGTCTGTAGTCAGCTGTCTTCTTTGTTGTATTTGTTTCTTTGCCTTATCCCTTTGTTCAAGCGCTCCGTGTCACTGTGTGAGAAGAGCACACTATAAAAATGAATTGAATTGAATTGCTCTCTAGTTAGGAATAGGGGGGTGCAGTGGTGCAGTGGCGCAGTGGGTTGGACCACAGTCCTGCTCTCCGGTGGGTCTGGGGTTTGAGTCCCGCTGGGGGTGCCTTGTGATGGACTGGCATCCTGTCCTGGGTGTGTCCCCTCCCCTAACGCCCTGTGTTACCGGGTAGGCTCCGGTTCCCTGTGACCCTGTATGGGACAAGCGGTTCTGAAAACGCGTGTGTGTGTGCGCTCTCTAGTTAGCTAATTTTAGTTAGTGTGTGCAGTGGTGCAGCGGGTTTGGCCGGGTTCTGCTCTCTGGTGGGTCTGGGGTTTGAGTCCCACTTGGGGTCCTTTGTGACAGACTGGCGTCTCCTCCCTTCCCCTTGCGCCCTGTGTTGCCGGGTTAGGCTCCATCTCAGCGCAACCCCGCTTGGGACAAGCAGTTTCAGCCAGTGTGTGTGTGTGTGTGTGTGTGAGAGAGATAATAATAATAATAATGTTCTTATTGTTGAAGATTTGGAGAATTTGGAAACTTAAGGTTTGGGGGCATGAAAATGGAAATGTAAAAGTAAACAGTTCCCTACGTTCTCATGTGTCTGACAGTGAGTCTTATGTAAGTTGTCTGGCTGACAACAAGGTGCCCACTCTAATGTTGCATGTTGACCCTAATGATATTCCTTACCAGCAGTCTAATGTGTTAAAGATCCCGACTTAAGACTTACTATATGTTTACTCTGGTGTGTCCATGACCAGTGTAATTCCTGCTTACTATGTTGTTTTTATTCTATGTAATACTATCTAGTCTCATTATGTCATCAGTTCCTAACCACTTCTTTCTTGTTGAGCATTGTGCTCCCATAATGGGACCTGAGAAGGGCAGCCATAATATTAGCACTTCATGTTGACAAAAGCTGATGACTGCATGCCGTGGTGGATGAGACATGCCTGTGTGAACCAGGATATCAAGTTATCAGTACTTAGGAACAATGTCATAAATATTTGTAAATTGACTTAATAGTCTCTTTTTAATTCTAGAATGCCCAGGAGAGCTGAGCAGCCACTGGCACTTGGACTCCAACCAACCAATGTCAACGACCGCTTGTCCTGAGCGGGGTCATAGCAAGTTGGAATCTACCTGACAACACAGAGATCAAGGCCAAAGGGGGAGGGGACACACACAGGACGGGACACCAGTCCGTCACAGAGCACCCCAAGCAGGGCTAAACCCCAGACCCACCACACAGCGGGCACTGGCCAAACCCACCGCACCATCACGCCTCCACGCCCCACATACTTGGACTCCCAAAGGTTTTTTCTTTCTTGCCTTTCGGTTTGGAGTTTTTTGTTCCTTTCCTCCATTGCCAGTAAGCTTACTTACAGCCTTAACAGTTACATAGTTATTGTAATAATTTATTGTGTAGCCAAACTTTTACTTGTATTTTGCTTCTGCTCCCCTGATCTTGTTCATAGTAGTGAGTCACTATGTGAGAAGAATGTTGTATTAAAAATTAATTGAATTTAATTGAATACTTATAGTACTTAAAAAGAAAGTCCTTGTATTCTTTAATAACTCTAACAAATTACTATAAAGTATCATAGACGTGAATGCATAGCCTGCGTGGTGTGATTAATGCATGGGGGTTGGTTAATTTTGCGCTTGCATAAAATTCCACTTATGTAAGGGTTTTCAGAACAAAACCCTTACACATCTCCAGAAGTGTCTGTGCTGGCACTGTTCTCATTTCAGTTTTTTGGAGGCTGTGAGAGTGTATTTATTTTTGTTATGATCTCATATAGGACTGATTTATAAAATAAAAAATATATGAAAACATATTTTTCCCATATTCAGTAATTATAGAACTATATTTTTTAATAGTATTTGTTATTTAATGGGGGTGCGGTGGCGCAGTGGGTTGGACCACAGTCCTGCTCTCCGGTGGGTCTGGGGTTTGAGTCCTGCTTGGGGTGCCTTGCGATGGATTGGCGTCCCATCCTGGGTGTGTCCCCTCTCCCTCTGGCCTTACGCCCTGTGTTACCGGGTAGGCTCCGGTTCCCTGTGACCCTGTATGGGACAAGCGGTTCTGAAAATGTGTGTGTGTGTGTGTGTGTGTGTGTGTGTGTGTGTGTGTGTGTGTGTGTGTGTGTGTGTGTGTATTTGTTATTTACTCTCCCATGTGGATCTTGCCTATGTGCCCACAAGAACAACACTGAAAGCAGAAGTATCTAAACACCAATCAATGTGTTTTTCATTATGCTAATTTAGGGGACCTTACATGAAAAAATATTACACACACACACACACACACACACACACACACACACACATACATACACTCTGCCTGAAACTGCTTCTCCCAAGCAGGGTCACGGCGAGTCAGGGACTAGCCCGACAGTGCGAGGCGCGGCACCAGGGAGCGGGTGGGTTGGGGCACCCAGGACGGGACACCAGTCCATCACAAGGCACCCCAAGCAGGACTCAAGCCACAAACCCATCACACAGCAGGCACAGGCCAAACCCGCTGTACCACCATACACCCCCCCTTGAAAAAAATACAACGTTGTATTACCATATCTTATTTTATTTATCTACAGTATTCAGTTCTGCATTACATTTATTTATTTAGCAGACACTTTTCTCCAAATTGACCTCCAATGTACTCTATGTAGTGTTATCAGCCCACACACCTTACTCACCAAGGCGACTTACAATGACAGATACACTACTTACAGTGGGTCACTTAGCCATACTTTAGTGGAACACACTCTCTGTCACCCACACACCAGTTTACGGATTAGGGATCAGCTGATTGAAAATTGGTTGGAGCTGCTGCCTTTGGATCTGAAGGTGACAGGTTTAAATGCTGTCTACTGCTGTAGTACCCTTGAGCAAGGTATTTACCCTTAAATAGCTCCTTGAAAAGTTACCCAGCTGTATAAATGAGTAAATAACAGTAGTTGGCATACCATTGTAAGTTACTTTGGAAAAAAGCATCAACTAAATGAATAAATGCAAATTAAAAGTGGTTGTAAGGAGTAATTACATATACTGCACTTGTAGACAGTATGTTATGAGCCAGCTGGAGGTTCAGCAAGTAGTTTCTGCTTGGTCTCTCACTCAATCTGTGTGGAGTTTACAAATTCTCCTTTTGTTTGTGTGGCTTTCCTCTGGGTGCTCCAATTTCCCCCCACAGTCCAAAGCCATGTTTCAGGTGACTTTAAAAATTACCCATTGTGTGTGAAAGTATGTTGCTCTGGTGTGCATATGATGGATTCACTGTAGGTAGTGTACTGTAGTGTATCTAACATTGTAAATCACCTTTAGTGAAAAAGTGCCAGCTAAACAATTCATAGAATTTTACAAGAATTGTAAGTTGCTTTGGAGTAAAGTGTCTGCTTTATAATTAAATAAATGTAAATGTAAATGTTATAAAACACTTGGTCATTTGGCTAGCAGCTAGTGTAAAGAATTAATGCCCCATTGAGAAGCCCAGTGGCCTTGAACTTGTTTCCAGCCCTGGATCATGTCTAGATGGTTTCTCTGCATTGGAAGTAATGGCTTTAATGTGGAAATAACATTTGCTTTTCACATTTACTTTTTCCTTTTGCCAAAAACTTGGTATTTGTGAGTTCTCAGAGGATTCATCAATATATATTGTGAGATTTCACCAGAAGATCTGAATAATCAAGACTTCTAGAGGATTTAAAATGCATCAGGTTCAAAGCTCACAAAAAAATGGACAGGAGAATGGTGCTATATTTTCTTTAATTTGTGATACACTTTTTTGTCTTCCATAACCAGTCCACCAGAAATTTCTATTTACAACCTTGTCCTAATGCAGGGTAGAGGTGGTACTAGCTTATCCTGGAAGCATAGGGCACCAAGTTAAACAGGGAAATTCCCCAGAGATGATTCCAGTCCATCGTAGAGGGCCTCAACTTGTCTGTGAATGATTTTTCACTTATCTGTGTTTTAATACTGTAGGAGACTTTGAGCTGAGTCTTCAGCTTGTTTGCTTTCTGCTTCTCCAGGTGTGTCACACAGATTCAGCTACAGAGATGTACACACCAAGTGTTCAAAAGAAATTATTTGTATTTAGCTGCCCCAAAAACATTGAACTTACAGATATAAAGTCAAGTTCAGACAGATGGAGTTTTCTTCAGCATGGCATCTGGGACAGTCAGGGTGCACTGAGGAGATATTGGCACCTTTCAGACTGGATACAGCATTTTCGCAACAAAACATCTATTGTCTGCATGAAATATCATGTTGAATGTTTTTGTGTAACATCTGCATCAAGTTTTACTCAGAATGAACTTCTGCATGGATTCTGAATGTGAAATGTCTGCATACATTTCCAAAGATAGGGATGTGAGTACCCCTGTGCTGTCACAGTGGCTTTAAAAATAACGTGAAGAAAGAAATAATATAAAATAACATCTGTACTGTACTCATAACCTTTACACTACCATTATCTGTTCATCAGAACCAAGTCCTTGTGCTTGATTTCCAAATCATATGATCAGATTGTGTCAAATGGGCGCATAGAGTACATGGTACCACCAGAGGGCAGCAGCTGGGTTGCTCACACTCAGTTAGTCCATTGTCAGACTGGGATCAAACGTGTCGTCAAGCTTTCCATGGCTCTTCTCTGTGCCCAGCAACATGGGAGAAGCCTCTCTCTGAAGGTGCCTTACCTGGTCATCTAGTGTGAACTCTGAATTGTCCTGATGGTTTTGGGTTTCCTTATTCTGTCTACCATGGAGGGCACGGTAGCACAGTGGGTTGGACTGGGTCCTGCTCTCCAGTGGGTCTGGGGTTCGAGTCCCACTTGGGGTGCTGTGCGATGGACTGGCGTCCCGTCCTGGGTGTGTCCCCTCTGGCCTTATGCCCTGTGTTGCTGGGTAGGCTCCGCAACCCCGTATGGGTCAAGCGGTTCAGAAAATGTGTGTGTATGTTATGAGCCTGCATTTTTGACACTGATCAACAGAAAAAGATTCTTTAATGTCAGAGTGCAACACATTTATACAAATCTAAACAAAACTAAGTAACAGTTTCCTAAATAATCAAATTATTATTGGGTGAAGTTTTGTAGGTCAGGCAACACCTTATTTCTTACCATAAGAAATGAGGGTAATCAGTAACTATAAACTTGATAACTGTTCCCTAAATAACAAGGCGATTTTTCAGAATCAATGAGGCCCTTTATTAGAAGGAAGCCTATATTTACATTTATTTATTTAGCAGACACTTTTCTCCAAAGCAACTTCCAAGGAACTCTATGTAATGTTACCAGCCTACACACCTTATTCACCAAGGTGATGTACAATACTAGATACAGTGCTTAGAATGGGTCACTCACATACTATGGGTAAACCTAAACAGTATGTTTTTGGACTTCAGCGTGCCACCATGCTGCCCAGAATTTCATTCTGAATGTGTAGCACATGTTCTCCCTAGATCTACTTTAGACAAAGTAGGCAAAAAAGAGCAGACAGCTGTAGAAACGGAGATCAGCAAACATAAACGGCACCTAGAACACCCAATAGGAGAACAAAGCATGAATTATAGCAACTGTTTGATTTGACTAAAGACTAGGTTAACAACCACAGTGCACCTTCCAAACAAATTATGTAAACAAGTAAGACTTGAATGTATCATCCATCCTTTTGAGAACATGTACCATGCCCTGTTTTATCAAATTCAAAACATGACTGAGATGTACTGATGTAGTTATGAATGTCTGGTAACTTCCTATCTCAGTTGCTCCATTCAGTGGCTTATTACAATGGCAATGATATGCTGCTGCTGCCTAAATGTCTATTGCAAAACAACTGATGGCATCTGCTCTCCCATTGTCTCTGTCCACCACATTACCAGCAAATAATTCATTATTAATCATTAAGAACAATCATAAACAAGCTGAAAAACACCAAAACATCAGCTCTGTTCTTCTCAGCTACTATAAGACACACTGGTGGAGCTTTGTTTTATTTCTCAAATACCATCTCCTCTAACTCTAATAGAATGCTTTAATTTTTTGGTTATGAGATGATGATGATATGTGTGTGTGTGTGTGTGTGAGTGAGTGTATGATGATGATAACCATTCTCTTCTTCTATTGCACTAAGTTTGAATTGGACTAGAAGACATAATACACTTGTTCACCTCAGAACAATATCCCCCCCAAAAAAACATATATTTGCATATGAAAATTGATTCCTTTGTGCCACATGACAAGCTTTTGACATCATACAGTGGGATTTTTTTTTTTTTGTTATATCCAGTCAAGGTGATTTATGTGGCCTTTTTTCCAGAAACAGTGATTAATTTTGAAATGTAAATACAGTCTAGACCTGTTTAAATGTGTTTTAAGCATGTACCTGTTTAACTTGTTTTAGCATTATGCCCCTGATTTATGTGATTATTTATAATGTGTGATATGTAAAACTTAATTACACGGTTAAATATGCATTCTGCAGTTTCACCGTACTGTAAATGTTTTATTACATTTATTACTATAGATGAGGTCAGTCCATGATACGTTAACACACTCTGTTAAACACACACGCACACACACTTTCCGAACTACTTGTCCCATACGGGGTCGTGGGGAGCTGGAGCCTAACCTAGCAACTCAGGGCGTAAGACTGGAGGGGGAGGGGACACACCCAGGACAGGACGCCAGTCCGTCGCAAGGCACCCCAAGCGGGACTTGAACCCCAGACCCACCGGAGAGCAGGACCCGATCCGCCCCACCACGCCCCCACTCTGTTAAACACACAGTCCAAATATTGTAATTTCTGACTGTAGCATATAAAGCAAGCATGAATCATGTTCTAAATGTTCAAAAACTAATTGTCACAAACATAAGTCATTATCTCACCAGGGTGTATCCCCTCAGCGTTGTGCCCAATGCTTCACTACAACCCTGCTTAGGACGAACAGTTACTGAAATATGATGGATGGATGGATGGATGGATGGATGGATGGACGGATGGACGGATGGATGGATGGACAAATGAGTCATGCTGGTGTGATCATATTTTTGTTCCAGTATCCTTATTTTGATATTTTAGTAATATGTCAGGTGCAGTTTTTGAGGGTCTGTGAATGCATTATTTTTTTCCATAACAAATAATAGTAATTTAACCCTTGAATAACCATTTCCCACTTAATGGAGTGATTTCACAGAACAGATCAGACTCATTAAGAGGTGAACATCTGCACTTCTACCTGTATTCTTCCTCATTTTTCCTCTCTTTCTATTCATGATCATGCTCGGCTCAGTCCTTTACAGAGCCACTCCTGCAATGTAACGTAAATGTTTATATGTATCTCAAAAAAAAAAGAAAGTTCCTAGGAAGGTGATTAGGAATTGGCGATATTCTGGTGCATACAGTGAAGGAAACTAATTGTACTGAAGAGTCACATATCTGCAGCTGTGTCTCTATTTCCTAAGGTAATTTTAATTTTTTTGTATTTTCTATGAAATGTATGTACGTCGCTTTGGAGAAAAGTGTCTGCTAAATGAATAAATGTAAATGTAAGGGGGGGGCACGGTGGTCCAGTGGGCTTGGCCGGGTCCTGCTCTCTGGTGGGTCTAGGGTTTGAGTCCCCCTTGGGGCGTCTTGTGACGGACTGGCATCCTGTCCTGGGTGTCTGTGTGTGTCCCAGCCCTCTGCCCTGTGTTGCCGGGTTATGCTCCAGCTCGCCGCGACCCCCAGCTTCAGCCAGTGCGTGCGTGTGTGTGTGTGTGAGACACAATGTCCTGATCTCTCCTGAATGACACCCAGAGCAGCATTTTTGGTGTTTTTCAGCTTTAACATCTGACAAAATACATCACAGGACTAAGTTCATGGTTTATTGTTAAATGGTGTATGATTTATTATGGTTACTTTGGTCATTACTAGTGGAAGATTTATTTCTGTTGAGAAGGAATTAGATTTAGATTTATTTCATTTCTGTATTACAAAGACATCCTACAAAACATATAGTGAAGTGAATTCACATATCCAACTTTGAGTTCTTCCCATTTCCCACCTGACTCAGAGTGGAGGTGTTTCTATGTAAACAGATTGCTCAGGAGTGGCACATGAGCTACTGCCCCAGCACTAAGGCATTTTCCTAAACTTCAGGCAGGATCCACCCATTTGCAATGGAGCATTGGGTTGAGGGTTGGCCAAAAGGCTTGCTTCAGGAAGATTATCACCATGGAACTGACCAACTGACCTATTGCCCATAATGGTACTATGTAATAATCCCATCGGGAACATGTTTTAATCTTTTCTATAGGCTACAGTGAAGCATCTTACAGACAATCCTTGGTGGAACATGTCATAGTACAACTTCTGTTGGACAAGCAGTTCATGAATGTTACTGAAACGAAAGGCTGTGCTCCCAAGCATGCAAGAGCCATTACATCCTATGGGAATAATACACAGTGTCACCATAAATTAAGAAGTTCTGCCTATTACATTTGTCCCTGAGGATATTTAATCATATTACATGTGTGCTTCAACAAAGGAACTTCTTAAGTTGCACATTTTGTCAAAGTCATTTAACACATAACTCTGATGAGAAAACTTTATCAGAAAATAACATAACTGCTCTGGCTTATAGCAGAAGTCCTTTAACACTCTCAGGGCCAAATTAATATTAGTGGAAGGAAAAATCTGTACCAGCTGGTGCTAATTTGCAACATCTGCCTGAAGAGGGTTAAAGCAACTTCCGGTGTGAAAATAATGCAATTTCCATGCACAAAATCAGACTGCTCTGTGTCTCCCAATAAAAATAGGAACCATTTGCATATTAACTAGGAATCTGATTAACATATTAGCAAGAAATTCTACCCTTCTGTTAACGAGGGTCTAAAAAGGCAAAACAAATGACAAAAAAAAGAACACATAAAATGTGCATTGAGTTTTATAATACTTTTGGTCTGTAACGCCCGTACCCACAAGCTCAGTGACAGCACCTGTTGCTGATTAGCACGGCCAGGTATAAATGCCCCGCTATCATGGCGATGGGTGTGGAATCTACAGTGCCCATCTACTGGCTTGTGAATTCAGCAGTCTGTTTCCCTGTACCCTAGTCCCTGTTTAAATTTCCTGATTCTCCTAGGTTTTTTGACTTCAGCTTGTTCACCCATTAACTGAGTATTGCTTCGCCCCTGAAACGATGTTTGCACCTCGGAAGACACTTGCCTGTCCCTGACCTCAGTCTTTGATCGCTCCTGTGTTTTGGCACGGAAATAAAAGCACCTGTACTTGAGTCCAAACCCTACATCCTGGTCCCGTCCTCAACACTGACATGGTGTTTATCGCTTCAGTTGAATTCAGTTTATTTTTACAGAGCAATCTCGCACAGTGGCATAGAGCATTGAACAAAAGTACAAATTTATAGTTAGTTATATATTAAATTACTAGGATATTGATGCAATTATTAAACCTGTAAGCCTATTAGCCACAGAGGAAAGGAATAAAAACCTCCCAATCCGCAAGGCAAGGGAGAAAAATTGTTGATGGCTGCCCAGCCCTCTTGGGCGTAAGTTTATCCAGCAAACTTCCTGGGCATATCAAGTTTATACAGTTTTTGCATGTGTAAGGACTGGAGTTTTTAAGGAATCAAAAGCATTAGTATATATGTTACTGTCAGAAATGCCCCGTCTGTTTCTGTTTTCAAATCCCAACTTAAGACTTATATGTTCACTCGGGCATTCCACCTCATAATGTAATTCGACCTACCTTGGTTGTTTGTTTTATCACCTTTACAAAAATGCATTTTAAATTTACTTAAGTAACAAATTACTAACTCTGTCCTATCTTCTCGTTGAGCACTACCTCGCTACATAACACCTGAGGAGGCTGGCCAGTGGTGACAGACAAATCCTGTGCTGACAGAGGATGATATCCATCTGCCATGACGATCGAGACGTTCCATGCCGGGCTGGGGATCCAAGATGCCATTTACCAACATTATAATTACTTGTTAAACACTGGCTTACAAATTGTTACTTTCTAGAATGCCCAGGAGGGGTGGGCAACCACTGGCCCGTGGACCCCCAGAGTTTTTCTTCTCCCTCAACCTTCAGTTGGGAGTTTTTGTTCCTTTCCCCAGTGGCCAGTAAGTATACTTTTAGCTCTATAATAAGTTCTTCATTATGGTAGCCATTAGTTGACTGTCTTCTTTGTTTGTATCTGTTTTTCTTGCTGTATGCCTGTGTTAAAGCGCTCTGTGTCACTACGTGAGAAGAGCGCTGTATAAAAAATAAAAATAATAATAATAACATGTTTTGGATGTTCTTGCTCATGTGCCTTTTTGCTCTGTGTTCTTAACATTCCATATGAACATAGTACTAACAGCACTGAAAAAGTGGTGTGGCTTGTTTCTGTTGTGACTAAAATAGCTGGTGCTGTGTAAATACGTTAAAGGTGACTTGAGCAATGGCCGCGTCATGCTTTGCAGGCTACACTTTGAAAATGTTTCTGTAATGTTATAGTGTGTAACACAGAAATGCATTTCATTGTTTGGCACCAGTTGCATATTATCCATATAAGTAAAACTCGTTTTTTAGTAAAAATGAATGCCAGTGGACTAGGGTGCACGAATGGTGGGAATGGGAAAGTTGCATTTCAAAGGCTCTAGGAAGTCAAATAGAAGTATTAAACACCTTAAATGTATGTGCAAAAAGCAGTTCATGACCTCTAATTTACCTCCCATGGGCATGGTTGAAGAGACTCTGAAAACCACCTTTTCTGTTACACCCCAGAGGTTTCTGGAAGAAGGTTCCTCACTGCTCTGGGGGTACACCCATCGTTGGGGACTCCTGGTTCCATGGCATCCATCATGCATGGGCATCGGGAGCGCAGCCCCTTATAGACAGCGTCAGGATGGAAATGGGGCAGCCAAGACCCCCCCAGCAGACCTCGGAATGCAGCACGGAACTCAGGGCTGCGGCAGTAGATAATGGGGTTCAAACCCGAGTTGAGATAGCCCAACCAGTTGAGAAGACGGAATACAGTCAAAGGAAGTGCTTGTCGGTTGAACACACTGATGATGTTGGCCACAAAGAAGGGCAGCCAGCACAATGTGAAGGCACCCATGATGATGCCAAGTGTTTTGAGGGCCCGCTGCTCGCTGACTGCAGAGAGAAGCGTCAGCCGTCGCTTGCTGGCTTTCCTGTGATTAATGCTACCACTGAGATCACTGGTGCTGCACTCCAGCTCTGAGATGCTGCTGCGTTGGAAGAGCGCCGGGGTCTCAGCTTCAGATGAGGACTCTTCTCGAAAGCGCTGGCGGCTCCTCTGTATTAATTGCAACTGCCGGTTTGCAATCATGAAGACACGAACATAGACAAAGATCATGACCAACAAGGGGATGTAGAAAGAGACCACAGAGGAAGCGATGGCATAGGACTTGTTTGTGTAGAAGTCACAACATTTGGAATCATTGTAGCACCACTGGACCTCTGGATCATGAGTGTCGCGCCAGGACTGGTTCATAATGGGCACAAAGGAGACAAGCGCGGACACAACCCACACCGCACACACAAAGATCCGAGCACGCCGCTTGCTCAGCAGGGCCTGGTGCCGGAGAGGGTGCACAACAGCCACATAGCGATCCACGGCAATTGCACATAGTGTCTCAATACTGGCGGTCACACACAGCACGTCCACTGAGGTCCATAACTCACATGCTGTCTTGCTCAGTGGCCAGGCCCCAGTGGTGAGAATGGTGGCCCCCAACGGAACTACCACTACACCCATGATGAGGTCAGCACAAGCCAGGGACATGATGAAGATATTGGTGGTAGTCTGTAGTGGAGCATTATGGGCGATTGCCATGATGACCAGCAGGTTGCCCGCCACAATAATGAAGATGATGACAGTCAAAAGTAAAGTCAACCACAGGCCTGGGTGTGTGGGGTTCATCTGTGTGCCGTTTCCAGCCAATGACATCACTGTCATGGTCAGGTTCACAATCGTGGTCATGCTGACAGTCAGGGTCATGTTCGTGTTCATGGGGGCATTCATTTTTAGGTGATTGCTTTCAGCTGCAAATTTGCATACATGAGAAAATAAAGAGAAAATTAGCCTGAGAAACTCTGAGAAAAAGATCAGGTTTTCTCCAGTCTTTTCACAATTAAATGGCAAACTGGAGGTCAAAATTAAAAAAAAAAAAAAAAATCTGAGCTCTGTTTTCACCTCTTAACCTGCCCTGCCTTCTGCACTAATGTTAAATCAGCCTGTTTTTTTAAGCAGCCATGTGCTTCTATTCCCATGAATTCACTTGTAATACCTCAATCCATTATTACCATCATTCACCTTTCCATTGAATTTGAAATTTCAGTAAAATAAAAGTAGGCTTACCTCTTGACTCTGGCAGTCATCCATATGGCATCAGAGCAATGGAAAAGTGCCTGTATCCTTTTCAGTGACATGTCTTCCTCTATGTCTTCCCAGTTGTTAGTTTGTTTTGTTGTTGACAAAGCAGGAAAACTTTCAGAACAGCTCCATCTGTCCGCACATTGAATCTGCTGAGGCTCAGGGCTTAGTACTGCTGTAACTTGCACTTACAGCTTTAGGTGCTCCCTCCTCGCATCCAGCCCCCACCTCCCCCCCATACAGTGTTCTAACCCTTGTCTCCCTCCAACAGCTGGTGATAGAGGTGCCGTGTTCCTTTTCTTTTTAATGATTTTAATTGGCCCTCTGGTCCAAGGGGGTGGAGTCGGAGGAATGTACTACAGTGAAGACTATCAGTGCCTTTAGCAGTACAGACTTTGACTGCACTTGGTCCTGAGCTTGCCTGCCGTTGTTTTTGTAACTATTACAGTACCCCTGCCAGTAAATGCACAGTTTGTTTTTTTGTGTCTGCTGAATGCTGTTTGCATTAGCATGCTATGAGTAACTCAAATGTAAATTAGTTAGGGGTCTCCTAGTGAAGTTTACTATTTTACTGTGTAATGGATGAGAGGGCTCTGAATTAACTTCTTATTTCTTTAGATGAGGCACTATGTTGAAATTATTTTTGTTTTCCAGTGTTATTATTCACCATTATTAACGTCGAGCAGCGGGTAGCACAGTGGTTAGAATTGCTTCCTGTGTCTTCAAAGGTCCCAGATTTGAATTTTACTTAGTGCTGTTATGCCCTTGGGGGAGTGGGAGTGCAGCAGGTTGGCCAGGGTCTGCTGTGTGGTGGGTCTGGGGTTAAAGTCCTGCTTAGGGTACCTTGCTCAGACTGGTGTCCTGTCCAGGGTGTGTCCTCTCCCCCTCCAGCCTTGCACCTTGTATTGCCTGGTTAGGCTCCAGTTTGTTGGGACAAGCAGTTGTAGACATGTGTGTTACACCCTTGAGCAAGGTACCCACACCAGATTCCTCCAATAAAGGCTTCTGAGCTCTGTGAAAGGGTAAATCTGGGTAACTCACCTTGTCAAAAAGCATTAGGTAAATGTAGGCTAATAATATTACTTAGCCAGAGTAATTAATGATATTAGGTTTCAGTATTAAGTTCCTTTCAATGATTTTCAGGTTTATATACTGTATTTTAGGAATATTTGCCACATCAGTTCAGAGTAAATACCTTGATCAAGGGAACTACTGAAGGACTGCAGTTTGAACCCAGGTTTTGGACTGTGGCAGGAGCTATAACTGCGATGTCCGCTTTTGCCCCTAGATAAATTTTACCCAACTCTTAGTTCCTAAAGATGTGCTGAATTTCATCTTCCTGTCTCTTATATTCCCTTGATCTCGAGCTTTATTTGTTCTCTCTATTATTGGCTTGTTTACTGTAGTTACTGTATGCCGAATTACTGGAGATTTCATCGTGTTCTGTGTCCGCTCATTGGGACTTGTTTTTGGTACAGCCTGTTTTGTACACTCTGTCAGCTCTGGATCCACTGAGCTTTTGCAGAGCGACTCGCAGTAAACAAACTGTTTGGTTTCAGTTGTTCTGTGTTCAGAATTGCCTGCAGTTGTTTGTTAGCTATTAACTGAGAGCTTTACGAAGGCTGGCGGCATCCTCCTTCGGAACAATGGCCAGAGAGCTAAAGTTTGGGATAACTGAAAATTTGAAATAACTGAAGAAATGGCTATATCCTATGTAAAAAGTGAACCCCACCTGCACAAACCTATTCACACCCTTTTAAGTTGTATCATTTAAGGCAGAATTCAGTCATATGATTTTAGGTGTTTTTCTTGTTTCACAGCTTTGTGTACACAGGCACTGAATGCTATATTCCCATATTTCTACTTTATTTGGTCAACAGCTGCTATTATTATTAACTATTATCTGACATCTTTATTCATCTTTGACTTAACATTTAAGTTTTTACATTATGCTACTTTCAATGATTTACACAGCTGGGTAAACTAGGTGGCATGGTAACACAGTAAGTAACTCTGCTGTCCCACAGCATCTGGCTGGTCTGAGAGAACATGGGTTCACACACTCACACACATTTTCTGAACCACTTGTCCCATAGGGGGTTGCAGGGAACCGGAGCCTACCCAGCAACACAGGGCGTAAGGCCGGAGAGGGAGGGGACACACCCAGGACAGGACACCAGTCCGTTGCAAGGCACCCCCAGCAGGACTCGAACCCCAGACCCACTGTAGAGCAGGACCCGGTCCAACCCACTATGCCACCACACCCCCCTAACATGGGTTCAATCGCAGTTCAGTCTGTGTAGAGTTTGCATGGTCTGAATGGGTTTCCTCCCACAGTCCAAAGACATGCTGTTCAGGTTCACCCATAGTG
Source organism: Scleropages formosus (assembly GCF_900964775.1). NCBI lineage: Eukaryota > Metazoa > Chordata > Actinopteri > Osteoglossiformes > Osteoglossidae > Scleropages > Scleropages formosus. The sequence continues at coordinate 4,119,780 of NC_041811.1, forward strand.
TGTGAGTGCCAGAGGGAGTGTTTTCCACTGCTGTAGGGATGAGTGACCCATTGTAAGTAGTGTATTTCGCAGTGTATGTCACCTTGGTGAATAAGGTATGTGGGCTGATAACACTACATGGTATCCATTGGAAATTGCTTTGTAGAAAAGCACTGGGTATGTACACTGATTTTTTGGGACTTTCTGTACTTGTACCCTACACAATGTTCAGTTTTCTACATCTGTGATGCTCCTGTGCACCAAAGCTTTTTTTTAACGTCTTGTTTGCTGTCATCTGTGATTATTTTATGGCCCTCTGTACTCATAAAATCATTTTTGATCATGGTTCATGCCAAAACATGAAATATTGTATATCATTTACTGGGAATTATTGCATGAAGGAAAACACACTCTTAAAAATGCTTTTTATATGTTGTTCTGATGAGTAGAAAATGCACTCTTTCTTTGTCTATAAAGATTCTCAGTAAACAAAAACAGGACACCACCCAGGTTAATTTCAATAACATCCTCCAATTGACAGGTGATTATTGGGTCGTTAACAGACCCCGGTCATGTGAGTCTCAAATGGGCTCCACCCATAGATGTTCCAAGTTTAAAACCAAATCTCCCCACCAGTCTTTTAGAACTGAAGAAGCTATTTGGATGCGTGGAGAAATGTTTTCAAGAAAACTCATGCAAAGCCCCTTGCTTTTGTTTTAGTGGATTTTTTTTTTTTTTTTTTTTTTTTTTTTTTTTTTTGGATACACCCTTTCTTTTTCTCTCTTCTTTGAGAAGAGCTGATGGACCATGTGAACTTCAGAAGGCTGGTCAGCCCTAGACCTGTTTTGCAAGCAAAGGTCCTTGATGAAGCAAATTGGGTGGTTTCTTTGAAATGATAGCCATCTCCATTTCTGCCTTTGTTTGTATGCGTTACTGATTGTTGAAGGGCCTTTGGAACCTAGCTCTATTCTGCTGCTTTGCTGATAAACCTGCACTCATCACCAGTGTCCCTTTCCAGGATTTTTATTGTCTTGATATTTTTACACCACAAAATGGGCTTTTTTCCACACCCAAGGAATGTGAAAGGACATTCTTTGATGTGGCATTCATAATGGTGAAAGCAGGTAATTTTCACAGAAGACAAGGTGATCAGTATTGTTACTGGTGGCTGTAACTGTTGCTGATGATTGCTACAGCTGGCTGAGAAATAACTTTTAGTATATTGCATTTTCTCAGCCTTGTTTCTTGAGAGTTTTTTGGTTAAATTTCCAAAGGGAATCATTAAACCTAAAATAGTAAAATCTACAAATCACTCCTGAAGCCAATTTAGTAAAACTCCAAAATAATGAGACTGTATCCAAAAAGGGCAGTCATACTGAGAACTTTGGTCATAGTAATTCTTTTGCTTTGCTGCACATGTTCATTGCTTTTTTTGATGACTGTCATTACTTTTGATGATTGGGGCAGCTGAGCACTGGGGAAAGGGTTGACCACGGAGAAAGTCTGGCTCAGGCTTTGGGCCTCCTCTTTGGGCATCACCCCAAGGCCAGTGGTTGGGTACCAGCGGTGGTCTGTGAACTCTAGGCTGGAGGTTTCCCACCAGGAAGTAGTGCAGAGGGGAAGGAGTTGAAACTACAGCAAGCAAACCGGCCCAATAAGATCTCCCTTCATTGGAGAGGAGCAGTATGTTTAGGGGTATCTTCACAAATGTTCCATGTTGGAGTGGTTCAACATACTGTACCAGTCATGGTGGTCAGTTGTGGAGGAATCTGTGAGTTTGCAAAGAATTAATCAATTCAACACACTGGACTGACTAAAGTAATAAAGTTCTTTTACCAGCGGGCATGTCTAATTTAGGGACATCTGGAGTGTTCTCACTGGAACCACAAGATTCAAGAAGAGAAGTATGATAATGAAACTACTTTTCAGAGCTTTTCAAATCCATATGTAGATGTTTTACCATTCCATGTCCAAGGTCTGCATCAAACATTAGGTACCCAGTAGGCACTAGGGCAAAAAAAACTGTAGGACATTAGATTTAGGGTTAGGACCTGAACACCTCACCCCTGTTTTATACAAGCAGTTCAAGTGCAATTTCACAATGTTCCAACAGCGAAATACCATCTCGAAACCTGGGCCTTGAACAGTTTGGGTCCAGGTCCAGTATGATGAAAACTGAATGTGATTCAGCATTTGCGCATCTGCTGCTAGACTTCCTGTTTCTGCAAGGTTCCTGCACTCATCTCCTGCATTGCAGTACCATGCAAACACCAATTGCATGTGGTCACACCTTTGAACCATGTGAACTTTATCAACTTCTGTTTCCGCTAGAAGCCCGAGGTGTCTATATGTGTGCATTTGTGTCAGTGTGTATGGGGGGACATATGGAGGATATATTAAATCCTCTCAAATGCACTCAAACCAAAATGCCCCTACTGAGGTCAAGACCAGGAGGTTGCTTTTGACTCTTAAAGAGGCGCCTGGAGGAAGTGACAAAGGGCAGCTTCGCCCCTCTTGTCGCCAGCTTGAACATTTCCTGTGTGGGAGCCCAAAAAGAGGAGGTAGCGTGTGTTCTCAGCTTTGTGATTGCAAGTGTGTGCTTGTTCCCACGCTCATGGAGGATGGTATCAGTGTCCTCTGAAAAGCTTCAAATTCAGATTTTATTTGTCACATATACAACCATACACAGTAGGCCGTGCAGTGAAATGCTTTATACAACTGTCCGACATAACAGTGTAAAAAAATAACAAGTAGTAAAATGTGAAAATGTATATAAAATCTATATATGCATATATGGCAAAAAAGCAAAATATATAAATATCTATAAACAGATGTGCAATGGATTATAAATATTTGTGTAGCAACCTCATTGGATCACAACCTCAAATTCTAGACATCCATTTCTATATTGACAAATTCTAACATTCCTCTGTCATAAGGACTGGGGTAGCAGGTGGTGTAGTGTAGGGTACTGTTGGGTTGTATGATGAAGGTCCCTGGTTCAAACTCCACTCTGACTGTAGAACCCTTGATCATGATTCCCTGAACTGATGCAGTGCAATTATTCTATGGTATAAATAGATGAAGCAATATAAATTGCTGTTGACAAATGCATCAGTTAATAATGTAATTATTATTCTTTTTAGACATTTATGAAACTAAAGATCTTTTATTATGTTATTTGGGCAATTCAGTAGGTCCCTTCCAAGGACTTGAACTCAAAGCTTCTTTAGTCAGAGGTCTAGCTCGGGAACTACTAAACCACCCTGGCCAGCAGCTCCTGGGTCCTGTGCTCATTGTGAGTTTGACTTGTATGTTGACTAGTTACAAGTAAAAACAAACATTTTATGCTGCATTCCTGGGGAGGCCCTCCTGCCCCAAAAGTACAGAAATGTCTATAAATTCCAAGCCTGAACTGCCTTGTCCCCATGTTTTCAAGGCAGTCAGGTTTAAGGTCTAGAGCTCAGCAGCTGGAACCAGGCTACCTTCACAAATTTACAGTGATTCAGTCTGGATAACACACAGTGCCTTAGGACCTGCTCTTGTATTTTAATGCTGCTGCTAATGGCTGATGTTGCTCCCATTGGACGTGGGCAGAACTTAATATCCGTGGAAGCCTTTTGGATCCAATTAGCAGGCACTGTGCTGCTGAAGTGTGGGTGGTGCTGTGTCCTGACAGCATCCAGAAGTGTGCCCTGGCAGGGACTGTGACATACTCTGAATGTGCCTCTTTCTGTATTTGAGGTTTGGGAAAGAGGCTGGAATGAGTGTCTTTTAAAAAAAAGTAGAAAATGTATGCAGAGTTTGTATGGTTTGATGTTCAATATGTCATTGTGGACCCCTCCATTCCTAAAAGTATGGCAAAAGAAAGACCTGAATGAAATCAACCACGCAGCAGCTCAAAATAAATAAATGCACAAAGGAGAGCAAGGCCAGGTGGTTAAGTCTAAGGTTGTGTTTGCTCACCGTCATTGTTTTACACTTCTTCACTGTCAGATAGTTATGTGCAGAAAATGAGTTTGAAGTTTGTGTAGGGGCCAGTGGGTAGCCTATTTGTTAGAGCTGCCATCTTACTATTACTTGGCTTGAATACCTATGCCTACTGTAGTATACTTCAAGAAAGGGATATAATGAACTGATAGAGTAAACACACACACATTTTCTGAACCGCTTGTCCCAGACGGGGTCGCGGGGAACCAGAGCCTACCCGGCAACACAGGGCATAAGGCCAGAGGGGGAGGGGACACACCCAGGACGGGACGCCAGTCCACCACAAGGCACCCCAAGCGGGACTCAAACCCCAGACCCACCAGAGAGCAGGACCCGGTCCAACCCACTGCGCCACCCCAAGTAGAGTAAACACACACACACACACACACATTTTCAGAACCGCTTGTCCCAGACGGGGTCGCGGGGAACCAGAGCCTACCCGGCAACACAGGGCATAAGGCCAGAGGGGGAGGGGACACACCCAGGACGGGACGCCAGTCCACCACAAGGCACCCCAAGCGGGACTCAAACCCCAGACCCACCAGAGAGCAGGACCCGGTCCAACCCACTGCGCCACCCCAAGTAGAGTAAACATTACCTAGCTATTTAAAAGGGTAAACTAATTTAAGTAGCTTAGTCTACAAACCTAACCAGTAATCCATATTAGAGGTGTCAGAAAAACTACTTAAGAACTGGTAGGAACTGAAGGACAATATGGAAGGAATAGCACATACAGTACATTCAATGTGGGTAACAAACCATTTTTAACATGTGCAAAAACACTCACTATACTACCTTCCCAAAATACATTGATCATCACAGAAATGCAATAAATACATGGTAGCCTAAAACAGCTGCAACATACATGAACTTTCTAAATGACAAGGTGTGATGGGAAGACTTGACCCTCCAACCTGCGCACTATCTTGATTTGTTCTTTAGTATTTTTTACATTTACATTTATTCATTTAGCTGACACTTTTCTCCAAAGCGATTTGCAATGTTAAGGTCACAATTACTATATAATGTAAAATATATATATTTTTCACATTGTTGCGCTTCTGCAGGCTCATGAATCCACCAGTCGGACACTGATACAAAGCAGTTAGTGAAAAGTGTTAAAATGTGAAAATTCTGCATAGTGTCCATCAGAAAAGACTGACCTGAAATGATAGACATGTTTGATGTGATTCAAGGTCTGTTTATGTGGTTGTTCACACATAAAAAACTGTGAGCAGGCATGTGGACACTCATGAAACCTGAGGGTGGTCAAATAAAAAGGCTCTATGGTGGGAAATCCACAAATTCGTGACATTTCATTGGTTAGAGTATCTACATTTACATTTACATTTATTCTTTAGCAGATGCTTTTGTCCAAAGCGACATACATCTCAGCAAAAATACAATTTGTAAATTACATTGAGAGAAAGAGACATGGCTGCAGACATGTGACTCTTAAGGAAACCTAGTTTCTTACCTTCCACTTGATGCACCGATAATCATTGCTTGAGTAGGTGCATAAAATGCAGATATGCAACGTATCTGTCACAAGATTGCAGATAGGAACCAAAAATGTTGGAAGGGTGGTCTGTTGCAATCAGCATTAGAAACATTTATACTGTAGCAGATGTCACAGTATAATAACATTTTCTGTGGATGCTTCCTGAGAGGCAACATCAAGCAAAGACAAAGTCTTCTTTAAACAAGCTGAAGTTTCATTGTACCTTTGAGAAAAGTTCCTAAAACACATTTCTTGATTGAGTTTGCAGATGTACAGTATAAAGCCGTATAAACTGTTGTTTAGTTAATGCATTCATACAAATTTATAATGACATACTCATTTAGATACCATGGTATTCTTACTGGATCAGTTCAAGCCAACCATAACCACATCTGATACAGTTCAGAAGTTGCAATGTTTTGTACACATGAAGTAAGCGACAATGGCAGACGTGTGACCCCAGGCTGATTACCGCAGAACATTCTGTACTTTTGTTGCGATGCCATACTGACGCTCAGAGAGACACGGGTGGAAAGTACCATTTCCTAGTTGGCTGTCTGCCACCACTTCCTATCCTCACTCACACGGTTATGCCGGGGCTCACCTCCTGTGAATCAGCACCCCTTCTGAAAATATGTTTTTGGTGGACAGCTCACATGCTGCACACCCATGTCCTTGACTATTGACTTTGTACACCAATTCCTTGTTTAGATTAATGGGTCATGACACTTGAGGAAAGAATCAGTTTTCATTTAACTTGTAATGTCACTTATAATGTAAGTGCACTACATCACCCCGCCCCCAAACTTTTGTTTGTTTGTCAGTCTGTGTGTTTGAGTGCCAAGTTGTGCTTTTTCACACCTTTTTCACACTACCTCATGGTTTGAGCTGGCTGTCTGGAGATTTTCCTCGTATGCACCATGAGTGTATGCATGGATGAATGTAACTCAGTAAATAGCACTTGGTTTTCATCAAGGTGGGATCTTTTTCAGTGATCAAAGACCTCCCTGGGTCCAATTACCAGTACAGTAGAAATACTGTAAAATATGGTAAGACACTGAATAATGAAACATAACAATAATGTGAATTTTGCCTTGATTTTGTACTCACTATAAATTTGCTAAGACTCTGGTTTAGGAGAGAATGTGCCTTGTTAGGTATCCTTTTTATACAGCATGACCTGGGAACATGGAAGCCAAATCTTATGAACCTCATTGGTTATTCATGAAGCTCAAGGCTAATTTCCCCATTGTGTTGATGGGGAGCACCAGCTTGCCCACCTTCACCCCCAAACCACTACAGCTCATTGCTTGCATTCTTCTCAATGCAGGATGGCTGACCGGCAGCGAGTATTGACCTGTTCATCTGAGACTTTGTCTACACAGCAACACCTCCTTACCATCCTACACAGGAACAACCCTGCAGAGGAGATGTGACAGTGATGTTTGTTCAAAGATACGTACCTGTTTCAGGATGGACTTGGTGCTCAGTCAACAGGGATCAAGATTACCCGTAATGTCCAGGAAGACTCCCCACACACACACACACACACACACACACACACACACACACACACACACACACACACATAAGTACACACAAGCTTTGAACTGAAATATTGTACCTAAATTACATTTCTCCAAGATTCTGTTAAAGTAGCTAATTCATTTGCCCCTATACCATATATGGGACCTGCTCTTATATTCTTGAAGAAGATACAGAGACAGTCCAGTCAGATAAAAATATGTCTCTGGATAAGAATCTAGTGAATAAAGAACAATGTTTTGTTTTAAACAAAAATACCTGCCCTTGTCAAAAAGGGTGACCATTTGTAAATTGTTCATCTATGCGAAGAGGGTTCAGATTTAGCATCTAAACCTAAATGCTTCTGTGCTACCTTCTAGTTTTATGTCATATTACCCACTGTTACCCACCCCCTACTTTTTTGATGGATTGTCACACAGATGTGAGCAGATGCTTCTTCCTCAGCTGAGGCTCATTAGTGCTTGTTATTGTTCCTGATATTACAGTGTGAATGTGGGGTGATGTCATCTGAGTGGATTGCAACAGGAGCTAAGTGTGGACTGGGGCTCAGAGTGAGAAATATTTGTTTCTGAGCAAGTTGACGTATGGTCATATTGTCTAGCTGCTTTTATCAAACTGTGGCTTTTTCAGTCTGATTCCAGTGGTTTCAGAAAGGAGCATGATATCAGCACTGCCCTGTTTGATGGAAAATGACACTGAATAGAATGACCAGGCTTAAGGTGTCATCTCCATTGCTGGCTGTGTGAATACAACCCTTCACAGGGTATGGTGTGGCATAGCTTTGTATGTGCTATGCACCTTTATCATGCATGAAGGAAGTTCTTTTTCACACATGTAAGATGTTCTCTAGTCTTGTTATTCAAGGAAAACTAAGTGCCTTCCAACAATGACACTGGATAATCTAATTATCTCTGTTCAGACTCCCCAGGTCACTGAAACAGATACTATACTGATTTGGCCTCGTTGACCTAAAACAAAGCCCCACCCCTCAACATGGCAAACGTGTTCCTGGAGGTTGTGGCTGACATCCTCTTTCCACAGCTTGGCAGTGGTTGCTGTTTCATAAGCCTCCCTGCAGGCCCAGAGTGGAGAGAAAACAGCCCAGGGGCAAGAGTGTGCTTGGATTTTACACTTGGAGGAATACACATGTACACATTGGTGCTGATATTTGCCAGTGGATAGACCATGGCTGTGAATATTAACCTCAGATGATTGATGAATACGCACTACACTAAACTCAGACAAGCTACATGAGTCCAAACCGGAAACATGAGTTCTACTTCTGTCCTCTCTTTTACACACCTTGTAATCATAAACATCTAACAACTTAATGCTTAACCAGAATACCACACAACCAAGTAAAAACTCAGTCAGATGTCTCTGCAGTCATGCAGCATGTGCTTTCTATTAGCTGAGATTAGTCGTACAGTGATCAAAGGTTGTAGGTTTAGCTTGGCATGACAGAACCATGTAGGGAAGATGCCACTTCATACAAGGAACTGCATCGTCGGATGGGAAGGTCTTGATCTATCTTTTTAGGGGACCAAAGCTGTGTTGATGTTCCAGTTGAAAGTTCTTTACTTAATGTACAGATGTTTTGGTCAGGGTCTGTGTTTGCCCTACCTGCTGAAGTCTACAGGACTATTTCAGAGAAACTAAAAAGAGTGACTTTCTCATATCCTGTAAGAAGTATGGCAACGATGGTCTTGTTGAAGACTGCCAGTATTCTCAGCCCAGGCCAAAATGACATTACAGTCAGTGGTAATGAGCAGGAATTTTTAAAGGTCAAGTAGAGTAGGTTATGTGCAGTAGATTGGTTTCCTCCCTAACAACTCACCATTGAACTATAAATAGTTTTGAATTTTCCATCAAGACTTCATTTAAAAAAAAAAGAAATTAATAGGGTTTGTTTATCGCACTGCTGATATTAGGGTATCAAAGACAGCTATATATCAGCTGTAGACTGCGGCACACTGTGGAGATTAAGAGCAGGGCTTTGTGGGAGGAGACAGTGATTGCTGGCATTCCATGACACATTCTGTCACTTTGAGCTTTAACGCCATGCAGCAAAACACATATAATGTTCGTGAGTTTAATAATTGTCTTATTATTCAGTTGTTACCACCTGATTACTATCCTGTACTGTTAAATACAAATGTATTGTACCAATCCTGACAATGTCATGGTGTCAGCTGAATAAATCATAATAACAATGATAACACACTGTCCTATTAATTCTTGGAAAAACTTTAGACTTTTACTTTTCTATGCTGATTACATACAGGGTCTTTATTGTGGTCGTGGTGATCATATCATCTTACAACACATGAATTCCTGCAGAGAGCCATGGAGGCTATTCTCATGGCCTCCGAGGTGCATCAGACCCAAGTGCAGGTTGCTCAGGTAAACAAGGGAACAGGGAAATTGAGGAAATCGCTGGGAACACTAGGCATGGATGTTGCAATGTGCTCAAGGAGGTTCTGTGACTGGAGGTGGCTGGGTGCCATGATTTTATGCCACTGTGCCTTGATCTAATACAGGTGCAACAGCTCCATGCGAGGGCGTGATAGTACCCCCCCTCCGCGGACCTTGGGGGGGTGGCCCCATGGCCAGGGCACAGGGAGGTCTGGGTGGGCACGATGGAATGCAACAATAAGGTCTGGATCCAACACATCCCGCGCCGCCACCCAGCTCTGTTACTCCGGGTCATACCCCTCCCAATCTATGAGATACTGCAACACCCCCCATCGGTGGTGGGAGTTCAGTAGGTCCTTCACTGCATAAGCTGGTGTTCCATTGACCTGCACCGTCAGGAGTGGAGCAGCATCAACGGGTTGCTGGTGACACACAGATGGGGGGCAAGTACAGGCGATAAGAGACTGGGGTGACAGAGTGGAGCACCGTGAATGGGCCTGCATACCTGGGGCTGAGTTTCTTTGAGGGCAACTTTAGTCAGAGGTCACGATGGGACAGCCAGACCCTCTGGCCAGGCAGGAAGGAGAGCAGACATTAGTGGCAGTCAGCCTGGTGTTTGATCCTCTGGGTTATCTGCAGGAGGTGGTCTTGAACTGTGTGCCAGGTCTCCGCACTCTCTTTGTACTCGGTGTCCACAGTGGGTACATTGCTCGAGCCAGGGTGCCATGGAAACAATGGGGGCTTGTATCCTAGGACACACCAGAACAGCGATAGACCTGTGGATGTGTGGTACAGTGTATTCTGGGCATATTCTGCTCATGGTAGATATCAGGCCCACTATTGCTGCTTATGTGCACAATAACTGCATAGGAACCTACTGATATTCAGTTGCAATCTCTCGACCTGCCCATTAGCTTGAGGGTGGTACCCAGACATGAGACTCACCAAAATCCCAAATTGCTGCCAGAATGTCTTCCATACTTAGGAGGTGAACTGGGGCCACCTGTCAGAGGCAATGTCCTCAGGCAGTCCTGAGATACGGAAGATGTAGTGAAAGAACAGCTTGGCAGTATCCATTGCTGTAGGGAGTTTGGGAAGACGAGATGGCAGGCCTTGGAGAACCTGTCCAGAATCATAAGAACAGTGGTCTTACCCTCAGAAGGTGGGAGGTCCACAAGGAAGTCCAGGACAATGGGGGACCAAGGACAGGTTGGAACTGGCAAAGGCTTGAGGAGCCCTGCCAGCTTCTGGTTAAGGGTCTTAGCTTGGGCGCATGTGGGGCGCACCTGGATGTAGTCCCAGGCATCGTCTTCTGCAGGAGGTTGAGGGTCTTACTAAACCCAGGGTGACCCACCACAAGGGAGTCATAGGCCCACTGCAGGACAGTTGGTCTCATGGAGGTGGGCACATACTGCTCCCTTTCCGGTGTCTCAGGGGGTCCCAGAATTGCCACTGCGCCAGGGCCACCACACAGTGCTCAGGTGAGATTAGTTCTGGGGCTTCCAAGGCTGGTGGGTCCTCGTGCAACCAGGACAGGGCGTCAGCCTTGGTATTCTTGCTACCCAGCCAGTATGTCATAGTGATGCAAAAGCAGGTAAAGAGAAAGGCCCACCTGGCTTTCCAAGGGTTTAAATGCTGTACTGTCTGCAGATATTCCAGATTTTTGTGATTTGTCAGAACAAGGAAGGGATGTACAGCCCTCTCTAGCCAGTGTCGCCGCTCTTCTAGGGCTAACTTCACAGCCAGCATCTCACGGTTGCCAATGTCATAGTTCTGCTTAGCCCTAGACAGTTTATAGGAAAAGTAGGCACACGGGTACAGTTTTGGGAGGTTTCCTTGACGTTGGGACAGGACCACACCCACCCCTACTACCAACACATCTACCTCCACCACAACTGGTAGGGTTGGGTCTGGGTGCTGGAGAATAGGTGCTGATGTGAACCATTGCTTCAGGAACTCAAAAGCCATCTGGGCTGAGTCAGTCCAGGAGAGACGGGGACCCTGACCAGCAGTGAGGGTTGTGAGTGGTGTTGCAATGGTACTGTAGTCCCTGCTGAAACATCAGTAAAAGTTAGTGAACCCGAGGAATCTTTGTAAGGCTTTCAGGGTCTTGGGATGGGGCCAGTTAATCACGGCTTGGACTTTCCCGGTGTCCATGGCCACTCCCTCTCTGCTCAGAATGAATCCCAGGAATGCGACCTGCTCCTGATGGAACAGGCACTTTTTGGCCTTGACAAATAAGCGGTGAGCTAAGAGACGTCTCACCACCTCCCTTACTTTGTTGTATGTGTTGTTCCATAGTCCGGGAGTAGATCAGGGTAGCATCCAAGCAAACAAGGACCCTGTTGTTCACAAGGTCCCCCAACACGCAGTTCACAAATGCCTGGAATACACTGGGAGCGTTAATCCAACCTGAATGGCATCACCAGGTACTCATGGTGACCGAGTGTCATGCTAAGGTCATCTTCCACTCATCCCCCTCCCTGATCCAGATCAGGTTGTAGACACTACAGACATCTAATTTGGTGAAGCTCCAGGCTCCATGTACTAGTTTGAGAGCAGCTGTAATCAGGGGCAGAGGATGTGGATATTTGATAGTTCTGCTGTTCAAACCTCGGTAATCAATACACGGGCGAAGGCTTCCATCTTTCTTACCAATAAAGAAAAACCCTGCAGAGGCCGGGGACGTAGAAGGCCTAATGATTCCCGCCACTGAGGCCTTGGACACATACTTCCGCATTGCCTCCTGTTCCGACAGCGAGAGGGAGTACACTCGACCTCTAGAGGGCATCATCTCCAGAAGGAGATCAACAGCACAATCCCACAGCCTATGGGATGGTATGACTGCGGCCTGCTCCTTGCTGAAGACGTCCCGGAGATCTTGGTAGTCCCTAGGGATGTCTACTTGCAACGGTGCATCAGAGACCTCCATGGACATGGCTTGGCATGGCCATGACAGGCACTCGTGGCTGCACTGAGGACCCAATACCGCCAATTCTCCCTTGCTCCAACAGAACACAGGGGCATGAAGAGACAGCCATGAAAAACCCAGAATAACAGGGACCTCAGGCGAAACCAACCAACCAACCCACTTGTCCTAGTAGGGTCGTGGTGGCAGCAGAGAGGCCCAGCCGCCCCTGTTCCCCGCAACTTCCTCCAGCTCAGCCTGGGGGATTCCCAGCCGTTCCCAGGCCAACTGTGAAATATAATCCCTTCAGCGGGTCCTGGGCCGACCTCGGGGCCTCATCCCAGTTGGCTGTGCCCAGTATACCTCCAAAGGGAGGCGCCCAGGGGGCATCCTTATCAGATACCCAAACCACCTCAACTGGCTCCTCTCAATATGGAGTAGTAGTGGCTCTACTCTGAGTTCTTCCCGAATGTCCGAACTCCTCACCCTGTCATGGAGAGTGATTCCCAACACCCTGCGGTGAAAACTCATTTCAGCCGCCTGTATCTGCAATTTTATTCTTTCGGTCATTACCCAAAGTTCATGACTATAGGTGAGGGTAGGGACGTAGATCGACCAGTAAATGGAGAGCTTCCCCTTATGGCTCAGCTTCCCCTTCACCACTACAGTCTGGTCCAGTGACCACATTACTGCTGCCACTGCTCCCAGTCTGTGGCCAATCTCACGCTCCCTTCTCCCCTCACTCGTAAACCCCAAGATACTTGAACTCCTCCACCTAGGGCAAATTCTCTCCCCTTACGTGGAGGGGGCATGCCATGCTTTTCCGTGAGAGAACCATGGACTCAGACTTTGAGGTGCTGATCCTCATCCCAACCGCTTCACACTCGGCTGCAAACCGTTCCAGTGCGTGTTGGAGGCAACCCTGTGATGGTGCCAAAAGGACAACATCATCTGCAGAAAGCAGAGGCATCACCTTCCGACTCCCACACAGAATGCCCTCCTGACCACGACTGCGCCTTGATATGCAGTCCATGAAAACCACAAACAGGAGTGAAGACAAGGCACAACCTTGGCGGAGTCCAACGCCTACGTTGAACAGGCCTGACTTAATGTCGAGAATGCAGACATAGCTTTCTCTCCGTATGTACAGAGACCGAATGGCCCGCAGTAGTGGCCCCGGTACCCCATACACCCTAAGCACCTCCCACAGAATTTCCCAGGGAACACGGTCATAGGCCTTCTCCAAGTCCACAAACACATGTAGACTGGATTAGCAAACTCCCATGCCCCTTCAAATATCTGTGAGAGGATAAAAAGCTGGTCCACTGTTCCACGGCCAGGGCAGAAACTGCATTGTTCCTCTTCAATCTGAGGTTCAACTATCAGCCGGAGCCTCTTCTCCAGCATCCTGGCATAGACTTTCCCAGGGAGGCTGATACCCTGATAATTGGTACACACTCTTCCGGTCCCCTTTCTTAAAAATAGGGACCACCACCCCAGTTTGCCAGTCCAAAGGCACTGTCCCCAAGGTCCATGCAACATTGCAGAGGCGTGTCAACCATGACAGCCCTGCAACATCCAGGGCCTTAAGCAGTTCCAGGTGGATCTCATCCATCCCCAATGCTTTGCCACTGTGGAGCTTACCAACTACCTCAGTGACTTCCACCAGGGAAATGGACTCTGACAGACCGAAAGCGTCTGGCCCTGACTTCTGTAAGGGAGGCATATCACTCAGGTTTAAGAGTTCTTCAAAGTGCTCCTTCCACCTCCCGACAATGTCCTCATCAGAGGTCAGAGTTTTTCCACTCCTGCTAAACACAGCCTGAGCGAAACTCCTCCAACCCTTTCTGAGCTGCCGGATGGTTCTCCAGAACCTCTTTGAAGCCGACCGATAGTCATTTTCCATGGCCTCTCCAAACTCCTCCCATGCCCTGGATTTTGCTTCTGCAACCGCAGCCGCTGCTACCTTTTTCGCCTGCCGGTACCTGTCTGCTGAGTCAGGAGTCCCCAGAGCCAACCAGTCTTCCTTCTTCAGCTTGATGGCTTCCCTCACCACCGGTGTCCACCAGCAGGGTCTCGGGTTGCCGTCCTGGCTGGCACCAACAAGATTTTGGTTGCAGCTGTGCCTGGCTGCTTCCACAATGGAGGTTTTGAACAGGGTCCATTCAGACTCCATGTCCCCTACCTCCTCCAGGACATGGGAGAAGCTCTCCCGGAGGTGCGAGTTAAAATCATTCCGGACAAGATCCTCCGACAGTCGTTCCCAGCATACCCTCATTAAACGTCTGGGCCTACTGGGTCTCTCCATTAGTTTTCCCTGCCATCTGATTCAGCTGACCACCAGATACTGATCAGTTGACAGCTCAGCACCTCTCTTCACCCGAGTGTCCAGAACATGTGGCCTCAAGTCAGATGAAACGACTACAAAGTCGATCATTGACCTTTGGCCCAAGGAGCTCTGGTACCAAATACACTTATGAGCATCCTTGTGTTCGAACATGGTGTTTGTTATGGACAAACCATGACTAGCACAGAAGTCCAATTACATTTCACCATTCGGGTTCATATCGGGCAGGCCGTTCTTCCCAATCACCCCCTGCCAGATTTCCTAGTCATTACCAACGTGAGCGCTGAAGTCCCCCAGCAGGACTACGGATCTGTAGTTGGAGTCCTGTCCAGAACCCCCCCACCACCCTCTCGAAGAAGGCCGAATACTCTGAACTGCTGTTTGGTGCATAAGCACACACAACAGTCAAAGTTTTCCTCTCTGCAGCCCTAAGTCGCATTGAGGCGACCCTCTCGTCCACCAGGACAAATTCTAACTGTATGGCACCCAGCCGGGGGCTTGTGAGTATCCCCACACCCGCCCAGCACCTCTCACCCTGTGCAACTCCTGAGTAGGAGAGAGAGCACCCCCTATCGAGGAGATTGGTTCCAGAGCCAACACTGTGAGTGGAGGTGAGCCCAACAATATCTAGTTGGTATTTCTCAACCTCCTGCACCAGTTCCGGCTCCTTCCCCCCCAGTGAAGTAACATTCCACGTACCAAGAGCCAGTTTCTGTTGCAAGGGGCCGCGACACCATGCACCACCCCGCCCCCTCCCTCTGCCTGGTACACATTGCACCCGACCCCCATGATGGACCTTCCAGGTGATGGGCCCACATGGCCCCCCACAATGCCTTTTCGGGCTGAGCCCGATTGCGTTACGTGGGCTGCCCGGCCACCAGGCACTCGCCTAGGAACACTACCCCCAGGCCTGGCTCCAGGGGTAGGTCCTGGTGACCCTATTCTGGGCAAAATAAACGTTTTTCGGTTTCCGTTTTTCATAGGGGTATTTGGATCATGTTAGTCTGGATCTTCACTCCAGACCTGTTTGTCTTGGGAGACCCTACCAGGAGCATAGTGCTTCCGACGACATAGCTCTGGAGATCCCTAGATCACGCAAGCCCTTCCGCCATGCCAAGGCCCCAATCCAGGAAGGGCTTCGGGGGAAGCGATGAGGAAAAACCCTAAACTTTCTTAGTGACATGCCCCGATACGTAGGTTTAACGGTTCGGGTCGGGATTCCACCACCCCTTTTTTAAGCGGCTGTCTATTGAGGGCACTTACCAGAGTGTTACATCACACGCCCGTCAGGGCACACGATGCGCCTTGGCAAACTCCCCACCCATGAAACAGCCCACAGCAGCTGAATCCACCAATATATGTGTGCTGACCTGCTGCTCCCCCCCAGGACAGGACAATCGGCACAGTTAGTTGGTTACCCTGATGGTGACAGCCCCTCAACTGGGATCCTGGGCGCCGGAGGCACCAGACAGGCTGCTCGGAAATGACCAGGGTGGCCGGAGTACAGGCACAAGTTTTCCTGGGTCTGGCGCTGTCTCTCCTCCTAGGTCAGACACCCATGCCCAACCCACATCTGTGTGGACTCATCCTCCCAGGTGGAGGGAGCGCAAGAGGGCCGTGGGAGTTGGGGTGTCCAGTCTTGAGCCAGGTTATCTATCACGACCGCCATCTCGATGAACCAATCCATCATCCAGTTCTCCCAGCGGTAGGTGAGTTCTGCCTGTCTCTGGGGATTCAACCCCTTCCAGAAACTAGCCAGGAAGGAAGTCTTGTTCCAGCTGCTCTGTTCAGCCAGGGTACGGAACTCAAGGGTGTACTCCACCATAGAGTGGTTCCCCTGCCAGAGCTCCATCAGGCATGCACTAGCCACGCGGGCCATCCCTGGTCACTCGAAAATGGCCTGAAAGCATTTCATGAACTCCTCATAAGTTGCCTATGTGCTGCTCCCCCAGGCCATTGTTGCTCACTGCAATCCCAGCCCGTTAGCTTTTTAAATGTGGACAGAGAATCAGCACTTCTGAGTGAGAGGAGGAGGTCATTCCATCACAACGGAGCCTCTTCTTTATGTCTATTGTTGAATGTATAGAGTAATGGGTGATATTGTTGTATAGTGGTTTTCAGTGCAGTAGAAACTTCCTAGGAAGCTCTTTGATCATGAGTCCATTAATTGGTGGGGTTCAGGAATCTGGATCCTGTGGTGTGTGTGAATCACAGGGCTATATGGATGTACCAGCCTGGAAGAAGCAAAGCAGCCACGGGGTCCAGGAGAGAGTAGTGGAAGGGTGATGCACTAACAATGCCAGCTTTGTCAATGTACAACCCCAATCTCCAGGCAAGACCCTTTACTAAGGGTTTAGCCTTGTGTGGCATGTTATGGGTGCCTGCAAAGTCACATCACTGTCTACACTAAAAGGATGTGACAGGAAGCTAAGGAATGTCTCCGCCACATCATAAAATTGCTTCTATAGATCCCGTGAGAACAGGAATCTGTGTGCTTGACTTTCAGAGTTATGATTTATGTCATGTCTGGTGTAGGAAGCTCATTTTGTCCTAAAAATGTAGTCCCTCTAATGCCTCTGAGATCCACTTCTTTTAGTGGTGTTGAGTATTCTTAGGAAAACGGGCTAAGTAAAATTGAATTCTTTCACACGTTGTGTCTTCTTTCACATGTATGCAGGCAGATTTATTTGCCAATGCTTTTGTTTGCAACTCTTTACACAGAAACTCTATGAAACAGTAAATTCCAAGTGAATCTCACAGTTTCTTTCCTGAAACACTTCATAGGGTGCCTGCTTTCATGGGGGTTGTATATGCTACCACTCTGATTTCTCCTACTGTTAGCACTCTTACACCAAATTGTTATTATCAAATGGAATTTGTAGTACTTTGATGTTGATAGTCTCGTTTCTCTGAGGTCTTCAGAGGGAAGAACTTATTACTCACAGCTGCAGGCATCCTTGCATCCACATCACAGTGCAGCTAAAGCTAGCAAGAATACTCAGTCCAGCATGGACACAATCAGTGAACAAAATAGAAAGCCCTAAATTAGTCCTAAATGTATCTAAATTAGCTACATTTAAGTGATGGTGGGCATAATATTGCAAGCTGATACTGTATTCTGACAAAATGCTTAGTAGCTGCACACATCTTGCCGATGTCATGACATACGCAACCTGCATGACAACCCCATCATAAAGTGGTTTTTAAGGTCACCCTTTGTTTTTGAGTGCAAGGAAGGCTACTGATTCATCACTCTGAAAAAGTAACAAGAGATGCCAGTATTCAGAAGAAGTATTTCTTTGGAATAAGGCCTTCAGTCATTGTTATTAAGAATGATGCTAGCAGTGTTTTGAATGTCCAGACTCTGCTGATTCCTACAGTCCTCAAGCTATTTTGTTTCATCAAGAACTCCCCCGTTATGATAATGTCAGGCCACCACACAAAGTACTGGGCTCCTATTCCAGAGGCCCATCATTCCTCTGTGCGTTTTCATAGTGATATGATTTGAATGCAGAAGTGAAGCTGTGATTTGTGTTCAAAGGCAGTGTAACCAAGTAACCAAGGCTTTCTCTCACTTTGACATTCAGCTGAGGCACAGTCTGGCTTCTTCTCTTTGAAATGGTTGTTAAGATAGCTTCTTCTCATCTCTTCTATTCCTGCCAAGCTTGTGTGCCCTAGTGATGTTTTTCATGGTTGCTGTCATATTTTCAGAGGTGATGTTTTTCATAGCATTGCAATAGATCTTTCAGGGTGATACTCCACAGCTGCTGTTCAGCTATGTACCACATAACAGATTTGAATCTGCAGCTGCCAGCTCACATGAACACAGCAATGTCAAAACTCACATGACATATACGTATTGCTGATCATTCATGAAGGAAGCAACTTCTAAACCCATGCACATGTTCATCTGGGTCAGGAAAAACAAAATCAAGTGGATTTTGTGCTGCAGTAATAGAGCAGCTGTTTGCATAATAAGGTACATGACTTTGAACAAATACTTAAAATCACGGAAAGGAAACTGCTGTTATACCCTTTAGAAAATGCTCCAAAGATCAACAGCTGTATAAACACATAGGCTATGTAAGTCACTTCTTATAAAAGTCATCTGCCCAACAAGTAAATGAAACAAGGGAATAGTGAACTGGTCCAAATTCTGCTCCAGAGGCCATGAATGTGGGCCAGAATCTCTGGGCTGTCATCCATGACAATGAATCAAAAAAATCTCTGGCAGCGATATCCATAACAGCTTCATTCCCCAAGTCAATGTCATTGCCATGGACCTACGCGTACGTGACAGGGGATAGTTACACCAGTGCATGTGCTTTACTCCGGGTTGTGTAATCGTGCAGTTTTGGGCACTTTTGCTTCAGATTTTGCCAACATGTTGCCCAAAAGGGGCTCTTAAGCCCTGCAGAATGTCTGTAGACCCTAAGATTCAGATTACATCCCCACTGAAATCCAGACATCTGGCATCCATTACCCACAATGTCTCCCTGTCCTTTTTGTCATGTGGCCAATGGGAGCGGTCACAGGAACTCACCAGCCAATCAGAAAGTAGAATCTGACATTTAGGTCTGATTCTTATTGACAGCAATCCATTGCCCTCTGGTTGTCACCATTGATGACCTTCAGTAGCCTTATTCGATTCCACCATTTATAATTACCATAATGAACATAACAACACTCTGCTTACTCAACATTAAGCCACAAAACCACACAAGGCCTCTGTTCCTCCTAACTCTAGCTGTTTTGCTGCCAATACTGAACCTTCAGATGACTGGAGATCTATGTTGCATTTATTTTGCTTGGCTCACACAAGTCTCAATTATTATCTTGTGCTTTTCATTGATCACTGGAATAACAGCCACTCCTTGATTTCAAGGCTGACAATCTACACATTTACATTTACATATTAGTGGTATTAAGAAATTGCACATGTGCATGCTTGAGACTTTCATGTCTGCAGCTATGTCTCCTTCTCTCAATGTAATGCATGAATTGTACTTTTGCTGAGATGCACGTCGCTTTGGACAAAAGCGTCTGCTAAATGAATAAATGTAAATGTAAATCAGGATAAACTGCTGAATCTGGAATTTTTAAAGCAGATATTCATATGTGGGAAGTTCTTTCTTAAAATTAGAATAGGAACATCTTTTTTCAGAAAGATGCAACTGTCTGTGTTCATGGGCATTCAGTCAAAGAGCTGCCATAGTTCCTGAACCGGGTCCTCTTTGGAGCAGCATCAGTACTGTTGTTGTGTCAATTCACAGTGTCTGCTAAACAAATAAATCACACAGTGCAGCTGGTTTGTTTGTTTTGCCGATTGGCCTCATGTCCAGTGCAGCCATCTGTAGGGTGTGTGTTGGGATAACCGCAGAAGAGACATAAAAGAGCAAGCACTGCTGGAAGGGCACCATCTGGGGTCATGACTTCTGGCAGCTGAGTCAGAGAAATGTGAATTTGTTTTAATGCTTAATAAACCATTATCCATTTCAATAATCATATCTGCACAGGAAATTGTAATGATCAGGTTCGCTGGGACCACAGTTTCCACAGAACCAGCCTGATGGAGTGGGGTTTAAGTTCCCTGATTCTGTACTTCTTAGGAACATACTAACCTTGAACTGATACTTTACATTTAGCTGACACTTTTCACGTGCAATGTTAACTTACATTTATTTATCCATTAGTACAGCCTGGTCAAATGAACCCTCTAATACCATATAAATGTAAAAATCAATGCAAGATAGTTCATTGCACAGACTTTAAAGTGTAAAAGGTATTACAGGTTGGATTGTTCCATATTTTTTACATTTCACTGATGCTATGCCCTCTGGGGACTGTTCCCCAGGCAAGCTGAAACATGCTGATTCCCCCCAGATGGGGATTATGTCCATCATCAGAAGCCTGGGCTGGCCCCCTGTTCAAACTGAGCATCGTTTTTACTAGCGGGATGTATTTGTGAGCTCCAAGGAGTCGTCTGTTTTTACTTTGCTGTCATGAACTTGTGTCTGCCTGACACGTTCCCCTCTATTCCCGCAACTACATGCCACGGCAGGAACTTTTGTTCCCTTCCTCAGTGCTCACTTACTACTGTCTTGCCAGAAAGGGAAATTAAGATGGAAATTATCGAGAAGATTGGTGGTCTTCGAAATTAAGATTTCTAACTACTAAACTAACTACGCTTATTATAGATACCTATTTCTATTTTTGTATGTTTTGTGAGTTCTAAAAAATGTGACCATGCTTCCTTCACTTGAGAAAAATAGGTAAATTACAACAATTTTTATCCACTGGTGCTTGAACTCCCAAAGGTTTTTCTTTTGGAGTTTTTGTTCTGTTCCTCTGTGGCCAGTTGGCTTATTTACAGCTTTGATAACGCTATAGGTATTGTAGTAATTTAATGTATGGGTAACCTTTTATTGATATTATGCCTCTGATCTTTTGTTCAGCACCATGTCACTGTGTGAGAAGAGTGCTCTATAAAAACAAATTGAACTGAATGGAATACTGAAGAGTATTTAGAAAAAAGAAATAAAATCCTTGTTCTGAATGACTTTGGCACCTACTTATTTAAAAACTAAATATTTAAATATTTATGCAACAATTAAGAATTCCCTGTATAATTGGTAATGGGAGCAGTGACACATGACTGTGTTAAGGGTTTCAACACTACCACCTACCTCAAACACACTAAAGGGTTCCTACATCACATGTAAGTGATAAACATCAAACTGATGTGACCATCATAAAAGTGTAGTAGAAACATGCTAAATAGACTGTATACCATACATTCACCTCTCCAATGTTACCACTTGGTTATCAGCACAGGCTGGTTATAATTATTAAGCATTGTTATACAGCCTTCAGACAGATGAAGTATTTCAGTCCTGAAGATTTGCTTATGTGGCGAAATCTCATAAATTGAACTCTCTAATATCATTAATATAAATATGGAAAAAATGAATACCCCCAGTGGGGGGTGCGGTGGTGCGGTGGTGCAGTGGGTTGGACCATGGTCCTGCTCTCCGGTAGGTCTGGGGTTCAAGTCCTGCTTGGGGTGCCTTGCGACAGACTGGCGTCCCGTCCTGGGTGTGTCCCCTCCCCCTCCGGCCCTACGCCCTGTGTTACTGGGTAGGCTCCGGTTCCCCCGACCCTGTATGGGACAAGCGGTTCTGAAAATGTGTGTGCATATACTGCCTTCTTGGACCACAAAAGAATAACCCATAGTGGCACAGCAGGTAGTCTGGGTGTTTCACAACTACTGGGATATGAGGTTGAATCAAGCTCAGTCTGTGTGAATTTTGCATGTTCCCCCATGTTTTTATAGATTTCCTCCCATTGTTCAAAAACATGTATTTCAGGTGACCCTGTGACTCTAAATTTACCTATTTATATGTGATTATCTTGAGACTGACTAGAGTCCCATCTAGGGTGCACCTCTCCTCACACACTCTGCTCCAGGGTCATCAAAAGAATTGTGAATTAAGTCACAAGAAGTCATTCATAATGCTACTGCCTTTGAAGAGTATTTTAAGCATTTGATCAGTTTAACTTTTAAAATGCTAAATAGGGCTTTCCCTTGCCTTTTTAACATCTTTTATCACTTTCTTTAAAATTTCTTTGACTTTAAGGCTCATTGCTATGATAAATGATGTTGCAAATTTTCTCAGAGCTTTGAGAGAGTGTGCACAGCAACGACAGAACTCAGATGTTCTGGAGAAGCCACAGCACAAATTTGGTGATTGATGTCACAGAAGCTTGAGTTTTGAAATTAATTTTCTAAATTTAATTTAGCATCTCTTGTATGAGTTGACAGCTTGGTATGAAACTTTTATGGTACAAACTATATTTGCTTGCAAGTTCAAGTTATCGCCATATGAGGGGTAATTATGTTGGGGAACGGCATAGCAAGACTGACCAGGGGAGAAGGTATACTTTACTGACCACATGAATAAATTACTCGGGACTCTCTCTAATTTCCCACTACACCATATGTCATATCTGACCATCACATAAATTGACCTCTCTGGTGTGGCCGAGTACCAATGCAGGTTAAGTTAGCTGCTGAACACCAAACGAATGAAAGTGCCACCCAGTGGACATTAAGGGAAGTGCAACAAATATCAAGTAAATGTGACTCTTACGAAGGGGTGCGGTGGCGCAGTGGGTTAGACCACAGTCCTGCTCTCGAGTGGGTCTGGGGTTCGAGTCCCGCTTGGGGTGCCTTGCGACGGACTGGCGTCCCGTCCTGGGTGTGTCCCCTCCCCCTCTGGCCTTACGCCCTGTGTTACCGGGTAGGCTCCGGTTCCCCGTGACCCCGTATGGGACAAGCGGTTCTGAAAATGTGTGTGTGTGTGTGTGACTCTTACTTGAGCAGGACAGTAGTGCGAAGTGTCAT
Source organism: Scleropages formosus (assembly GCF_900964775.1). Classification (NCBI taxonomy): domain Eukaryota; kingdom Metazoa; phylum Chordata; class Actinopteri; order Osteoglossiformes; family Osteoglossidae; genus Scleropages; species Scleropages formosus. The sequence goes on from NC_041811.1 coordinate 4,142,869, forward strand.
TAAATTTGTTTATGCAGTCTGGTCTTGCACAGAGAGTACATTTTAGTACATTTCCATACTGCATACAGTGTAAAACAACAGAAATTAAGTAAACACTGAGAATTGTTACAATGACCAGATTTTTATTTCATCCCTTTTCACATGCAGCGAGAAAGAACCTTCAGTCTTATTTTTAGCATTCCAAAAGTATCATAAGTGGAGTCTGTAGGAGTTGGTACTTGCTGAGAATGACAGTCTCACAATGTAACTCAATGACATTGCAAAGTTCTTTCTAAATTGTTGTCTTGTGTTTGGGGGTGCAGTGGCGCAGTGGGTTGGACCACAATCCTGCTCTCTGGGGGGTCTGGGGTTCAAGTCCTGCTTGGGGTGCCTTGTGATGGACTGGTGTCCTGTCCTGGGTGTGTCCCCTCCCCCTCTGGCCTTATGCCCTGTGTTACTGGGTAGGCTCTGTGACCCTGTATGGGATAAGTGGTTCTGAAAGTGTGTGTGTCTTATGTTTACATTTATTCAGTTAACAGACACTTTTCTCCAAAGCGACATACATCTCATAGAAAATACAGTTTGTGCATTGCCTTAGGAGGAACAGACATTGCAGCAGATGTGTGATTCATAGGTACAGTTTGTTTCATTCCTCATACGCGCTGGCGTTCCTCACACCAGGAGCTGCATAAAACTTTACCAGAATATTGCCAATTCCTATTCACCTTCCGAGTATTTTTTTTTTTTTTTTGAGATGCATATAAACATTTATGCTACACTGTAGAAGTGGCTCTGTAATGTTTTACAACTTTTTGGTGAATTTTCCAATTACTCCCCACAGTTATTGGGCTTGTTTTTGTTATTTAGTTTTAAAGAATACCAGTATCCCTAACTTTTTAATCTTTAGTTTAGTACGACATGGTGATACAGGATGCAGCACTGCTATCTCACAGCACCTGGGTGGTGTGAGAGGACATGGGCTCGATCCCCACTTAGTCTGTGTGGAGTTTGCATATTCTCCCCGTGTCTGTGTGGATGTCCTCTGGGTGCTCTGGTTTCCTCCCACAGTCCAAAGACATGCTGTTCAGCTTCACCCATAGTATGTGAGTGACTATCTAGCATTGTAAGTCACCTTGGTGAATAAGGTGTGTGGGCTGATAACACTATATAGAGTTCACTGGAAGTCAGTTTGGAGAAAAGCATGTTCTAAATAACGTGACCCCGTATGGGACAAGCGGTTCTGAAAATGTGTGTGTGTGTGTGTGTGTACTTGCAGTTTGTGAGGTGGCATGGCGGCACAGCAGGAAGCGTTACAACCTCACAGTTCTTAGACGTAGGTTTGAATCCATGTCACTCTATATAATCCCATGTGGGATTATGTTTTACATCAACAGTAACTCTAGGTTGTGTTTTATTTTCACTGTATAACACGGTAATGGCCTGCAGGAGGCAGGGGAGGGATTCCTTGCAGCAGGTAGGTTACCATGCACTGGAAATTGACCTCTGCAATTTTATGGCTATAATATGAGGTATGAGTCCATTTTAAGGTTTTCACTTAGTACCTATAGCAATCCCATGACCACAGGATTATGCAGAGAACAGATTTTGTCTTCTTAGAGTGTGGCTGTATTCTAAGCAGCACAACAAAAAATAACATTAATCCATCAGGAAAATCAGAGGTAATTTGCTTTAATACAAATTAGTTTTGAAGTTTAATTTCCTTTTTCAGTGTTGTATTGCACGGATTTGTTGCTTGCGGAGGTGTGGGTGACTTGTTTGTGTCCCTACGTGTTATGGATGTTAATGGCCATAAGAGACACTTGGTATAAACGGTAATTTTTAATGTGTGTTTGCTGTAATTATTTGTGAATTTAAAGTCTGGGAATGTATTTTATCAAACTGATAATTGTTTTTAGAGGTGTAGTCATTCATTGTATTTGTTACAGTGGTATCAATGTGAGAATGAGAGTATTAATAATTTTGTGGATACAGTATGAGGTAACATTAATTTGTGTTGTAAGTAGGCCTCTGTGTTTGATTTAGAAATGATTGTTTGCAGACCTGTGCTTATGGGTATTAACATGAGTCTGGATTGGATGTAAAGCTGCATTTGTAAATGTGGCTCATGTGGAAGAATGTTTTGTCTTCAGGGGTGTAATTTGTTTTTTATTGCTGTGATTATAACTGATATAATTTTTAAATTGTATTTAAGCAATAAAATTCTGAATTCTGATACAGGCCAAATGCTTTAGAAATACTTTCATAAACTTGTCAGGCCTTATAAGCACTGTAAATGCATCCTTTTCTGAGGTCCTCTTAACTTGTTTTGATCAGGCCATGTTTTACTTTGAGAAATCTGCTATAAAGAGCATTTAACTGGTAACCATATTTTGTTTTTTTAATAGACCAAAGACCCTCAAACTTATAACACTTATCTTATTGACCCAAAAACCTGACTCTTCTCAAAGGAATTATTATACAAGAATATACCATAGGGGGCGCGGTGGTGCAGTGGATCGGACCGGGTCCTGCTCTCTGGTGGGTCTGGGGTTCGAGTCCTGCTTAGGGTGCCTTGTGACATACTGGCGTCCTGTCCTGGGTGTGTCCCCTCCCCCTCCAGCCTTATGCCCTGTGTTGCCCAGTTGGGCTCTGGCTCCCCATGACCCCGAATGGGACAAGCGGTTCAGAAAATGTGCATGTGTGAATATACCATATTCTCAACACAGACAGTGAATGGTTTAACATCTGTTCATTTAGCTGATGCTACTTTCCAAAGAAACTTAAAGTGTTCAGCTACCAATTGGTTATTTACCAATTTCTAAAGCCAAGGAATTTTTCTTTACTGAAGTAATTCAGGAAAGCACCTTGCTCAAATGTATTACAGTAGGAGGGACTTGAACCTAAAATCAAGTCCAAAGGTAGCAGCACTAACCTCTGCACAAGATGCTGCACATACTATCTTCTGAACATGTTCAGTATTGACTTAAAAGGCACAACTGTTTATGGCACTATGTTTATCAACTATTGTGACTTTAAAACCCAATGATGTGTGAAATTAATGCCAGAATACAGATAATTATACCTACATTAATTTCTAATTAAAAAGCCTGTGAAAGGGTTCTCAGACTTTCGTAGCATCCTATAGAACACGTTTTCTAGTGAGCACCATGAAAAGGAAAGTGGCCATGTTTTCAATTTCTGTCATCTGAAAAATGCAACTCAAAGTTGTTGAGCAAGCATGACTCCCAGTGGGACAGAGTAATTATGCTACTTGTTGGCGCATGTGCACATGCAGTCTGGTCAGTGGACAAACGGTATATTTTATTACTGCATATTGTGTAAAAAGGAGGAGAATGAATAAAAATAAGTTTAAAAAAAAACTAAGAAATTGCTTACCTGGTTATAGCTTAAACTTCAATAATGACACAAGGATAAAAGACAACTTTTTATTTGATCCTTATGACAAACAAAAATCACCAGATTTGAAAAAGCACCAGAAATGGGGACTAGAAGTGCTGGCACTTGTCAATGATGTCAGAGTTACAAGCTGCCTTACTTTTCTCCCCCACAGAGCTCCAGCAGGATTTTCCTGTAGTCGCCTGAAGTGTCACCCTGGCAACACACAAACACTGTCAGAAGACCAGTCAGGAGTCTCTCCAACACATTATGTTCCTGCTTTATAATGACCTTTCTAAGGCTTTTCCACAATAACTCTTCACTGCTGGCTTTGTCTTGGTTATGTTTACACTGGTTGATGGTTTGGTAACGAACGACAGGCAAATGTTCAAAGCTACTGGAGCATTTTGGGGAAAACTGACTCCATGGAAACTATTGCGAATAGATTATTGCTAATAGAGTCACCAGGCCCACACTAATCTCTGTACAGCTGCTGTGTTTGGCTTGTAGGCATTTCCAAACAGTTACCAGATGCACTCACACACCACACCATCTGAAGTGAAGTACCACAGCCTGAGGTGTGTGTGTGGGTGTGTGTGTGTGTGTACGTACGCATATCTGTAAGAGTCACCCTTTCAGAAACCATGACTGATGGCAATTGCTCCTCACCTTGATGAAAGAGTAGAGCGTCTTGCCATACATCTTGAGGAACTCTGCCTTGATGTCCACCATGTCAATCTCAGCACGAGATACCATGACCCGGATCAGGATGCTGTCTGTAGTACCGAGACCCTGAACAGCACAACTCAGCCTTGTCATAAAAACTCAGTTAAATGAGCTCATGTGATCATGCAGGGATTCATGTACTCAGAGTTAATTTAATTCTGCTTATTTTACTATTTAAGAACTTTTACTCAGCATCACTGTGAATAACAAGTAATAGAAGAAGGTAAATGTTTACCTTCATGGATTTATATAGGCGCTCTGCAAAGAACCCCGTCTTGCTCTTCATACACCTCACTGTGGAGCACAGCATTCAGCTCTGATCATTTACATTTAGCAGACACTTTTCTCCAAAGTGTTTCACAATTTAGAGTAATAAATGCATCAACAGCAGATAAAGATCTTTAGACACAGGATAATCAAAACACGGCTTGTTTGTCTAACACCACCGTTTTGTTGGTTCCCATCCCTCACACATCTCCCTATAAAAATGACATTGAAATGGCAAATACATAGACAATCATAGCAAATGGCATTAGGATCATTGATGTAGCAGTCAGGATGATCAGGAGAGAAGTAGCCCTGAAAGAAAGGGGTTAGAGATCCTTCTTGAATATTTGAATGGATTCAGTAGCTCTGAGGGTCAAAGCAAACTTTGTTCAATTTTGGACCCTTTAGAGTGGCAGCTTCAAGTAGCCATAATTGGATGAGCACTTTGCTCTTGCTATATATTTTTTAAAAATCTCCCTTTCACCCCCACATGAGGTGGTGTGTGTGTCTTCCTCAAACTCAGGTCCTCTACCAGAGTCATTGGAGTTTGAGGGTTCTGCGCAGTATCATAGCTGTTCCTAGGACTGCACCCTTCTGGCCAGAGACTTCAGATGTTGTTCCCAGAATCTGCTGAAGTCACTCTCCCAGTTTGGGGGTCATAGCCCCGAGTTCTCTTATTACTACTGCGACCACTCTGGACTTCACCTTCCACATCCGTTCCAGTTTTTCCTTCAGCTCTTGGTACTTCTTGATCTTCTCATGCTCCTTCTTTCTGATATTGCAGTCTTTTGGGATTGCTGCATCTATCACAATTTCCCTCTTCTTCTCTTTATCAACCATTACTATGTCTGGTTGGTTGGCCAGCAACTGCCTGTCATTTTGGAACTTGAAATCCTACAGGAACATAACTCTGCTGTTTTCAACCACCTTTGGTTGTGTCTCCCATTTGGACTTAGGGACTTCCAGTCCATATTCTGCACAGATGTTCCTGTACACTATCCCAATCACTTGATTACGCCTCTCGGTGTACGCTGCCCAGCTTGCATTTTACACCCTGCTACTATGTGCTGGACTGTTTCAGGGACATCTTTGTACAGCCTGCACTTCGCATCCTGTCTGCTATGGTAGACTCCAGCCTCTGTGGATCTAGTGCTTAGGGCTTGTTCTTGTGCTGCTATGATCAGAACCTCTGTGATGTCCTTCAGGCCAGCCTTTTCCAGCCACTGGCAAGATTTCTTGATGTCATCCACTCCCTCTATCTGTTGATGATAGAGCCCATGGAGGGGCTTGGTCTTCCACGATGTTTCCTCTTCTTCCTCATCACCCTCTTCTGCTGCCTGAGGAACTCACTCAGTTTTTCCTGGAGGGCCATCTTCCTGATGTACTCTTGGATGCTTCTTGTTTCATCCTGGCTAATGGCTCTGTCACCCACTAACCTTCAGCACCACACCACATGTATTAAATTTTTTCATTTGTAGTTTCATATTCCTTCTTGTGGTCACTGAAGTTGGGATGAGTAAAACACTTTGGATTGCAAAGTGAAATTCTGAATATTTCAGTAGTGTACAAAACACTACTGAATCCAATACATCTCTCCGGATTTCTTTGATCTTGACCTCCCACCTTCTTCTCCACCAGAGGCACTCTCTGCATTTCTGCAGTCTCAATCTTATAGCCCAGCATCTCCAGGATAACTGTTGCAATGGCATATAGAAGTCCATTGATTTCTGTGATGGAAGTTGTGGGGATAGGGAGTAGAGTTATGTTGATACCTGCAAGCATCTGTTTTGATGATAGTTTGGCAGTGAGGCAGGGGATTGACTGTATTCAGTCTGGCCATGATTCTTGTGGTCAGCTCAGAGGATTCAGCTGTCATGGTCAGTAGCTTTGTGTCAGCTGGTTCTGTAACCTTACTGTCCTCCATCAGGAGTAGCCCTTCATTTCCATGCTGCTGAGTGCCATGGCCATTCTGTTGTAGTCTCTCAATCTCTAGCTGTGACAGTAGCTTCCTTCTATTGATGTTTGAGCATTGAGCTACTAGGTGCTTCTTGATTAGTGTGGATGTTTGTCTTCTGCTCATCCATAGTTCCCTAATACGGTGCATATAACCCTTCTCCTTGGGTCTGTTGTTACAGTAGCTCTCCATCAAATACATGTTCTCAGTCCATGTCAATCAATGTTTTACTCCAGTAGCCTACTTGTCATCAGGTTGTCCTGGTTCCCCAACACCTTACACAGACCTTGTTAATCTGGTCAAATGTCTGAGCTGGTAAGGCTTAAGTTACGGTTCTCTCGCTCATTTTCCAAGGTAGGCTTGTGTATAGCATTAGGAGTCTAAGTCTGGAGACTCTTAATGGATGCTTGCCCTGACTGGGATTCAGCCATGGTCTCCTGTGCCAAAGTTGGTGATGCTACCTCTAGGCTATCCATCTGCTATACAGAGAATATATAAATAATGTAAAAGAATGTACTTTTTCACTGCAGCCTGAGAGCCTCAAGTCTGGAGCAGTAAGCCATAGAGTAGTGAAATTTCAGGATGAAGAGACTAAAAATCTGTAAATCTAAGTAGGTAACATTTGTCACATCCTAAATCTGTTGCTTCATCCTTCAGAAGATACACAGGTGTGTGGAAAGTGGAAATGTGCTACATAAGAAATCCAGCAAGAGCCTTTTCAAATTATACCACGAGGCCCATGCCCCCCTGCAGGGCAGGGCTGTGATTGACAAAGTGGGGATCATACTCACCGATGGCTAGTAAGACATCCTCCAGACAGCCGGACATCTCCCTCTTTATACTGTCTTCAATGTCCCTGCCAGAGATCTTACGGTATTCCTCAAACACTGTGAGGAGAAGTAGCAGTGAGTGGTATGAAGAGGAGAGATTTAACCATAAAGGGTATAAGTCTCGCTGACATTTCTTGTGATTATTAATGCTTTACACTAGTGTTCAAAAGTTTGGATGCACCCAGAAATGTTAATGTTTTTGAAAGAACTAACTTTAAGCAAAGTACCATTAAATTTATTTTAAAGTGTAGTCAAGGGATCATTACTAATGTTGCAAATGGCTATTATGCTTGAAATCTCACACACACACACACACACACACACACACACACACACACACACACACACACACACACTTTCTGAACCGCTTGTCCCATACGGGGTCACGGGAAACCAGAGCCTAACCCGGCAACTCAGGGCATAAGGCTGGAGAGGGGAGGGGACACACCCAGGACAGGATGCCAGTCTGTCGCAAGGCACCCCAAGTGGGACTTGAACCCCAGACCCACCAGAGAGCAGGACCCGGTCCAACCCACTGCGCCCCCTTGCTTGAAATTACTGATTTATAATTTACTATTCATATATGACTGCAAAGCCCCATGTTCAGCAGCCATTATTCCAGTGTCCTAATGTAGAGTCTAATGGTAATGGGCCTAATGGTAGAAAACCTTTGTAACTGTGTTAGCACAGCTAAAACCCATTATTATTTTCACGAAAACAAGTAAATTGTCTTTCCTTGGGTTGCAATGTAGTGGCATTCCTAAAGCACATTTCTGGGTTGAAAGTTAGCAAAAAAAAGGAAAAAGCTTTCTAAAGAAACACTTCAGTACATTTTGTCTGCTGTTGTTTTGAATGAAGGTTATTCCATGCATCAGACTGGCAAGAAACTGAACATTTCACACAAAGGTATCTGCTACTGCCTTGAGAAAAGGGGGAAAACTGGATCTAACCAGAACAGAAATAGAAGGAGAAGGCCCAGAAGCACAACTGCACAAAAGGATAAGTACATTGGAGTCTGTACTTTCAGAAACAGACAACTTCCAGGTCCTCAATTGGTTGATTTTTTTTAAACAGTATACACTAAAATACCAGTGTCATGAACAAACAGTGAAAAGACAACTCTGATGAGTTTCAAAGATAAAGCCATATCTGAAACTGGCAAATGAAAAGAGAAGGTTAAAATGGGAAAAGAACAAAGACACTGAGCAGTGGATGACTGGATAAAGTATTATGGATGGATGAGTTTAAGTTTAAAGTCTTTGGATCAAGGAGGAGACTTTTGTTGAAGAATTAGGAAGTCAGAGTAAATGAAAGTTGGAGAAGTGGTTGATGCCTTCTGTCAATCATAGCAGAAGAAAGTAATTGTATAGGGCTGCTTTGGTGCTGGTAAAGCTGGCGATTTACATAGAGTGCATGGAATAATGGATTTCATACAAAGGTATCTACATCTAGAAAGGTTACCACTTTATTTTACAACATCATGCCATCCCCTGTGGTCAGCACTCCACTGGTGCAAATTTCATCATGTAGCAGGACAACAAGTCAAAGCATACTTACTTCTAATTCACAAAAAACCTATTAGCTGAAGAAATAGGAAGTCAGAGTACTGTCTTTGATGGACTGGCCAGCACAATCACCAGATCTCAATCCTATCGAGCTCTTGTGGGAAGAGTTTCACAGTAAGGTTAGATGCCTTACAAGCTAGTTGCACCTCTAGGAAGAGGTGCAGAAGGTATGGACTGAAATTTTCCCTAAATATCTTCAGAAATTTACAGCTAGAATGCCAAAGATTTGCAGAGCTGTAATTGTTGCAAATGGAGGACTCTTTGACAAATTGAATTATTTTACAATTTTCACAAATAACACTTTGAATGGAGTTTGATGCATAGAATAGTTATATGAAATTTAAAAAAAATTATGACATTGTCAATTTAATGATGATCCTTCCTGATCAATTTAATGCTACCTTGGTCAATGAAAGTATCAATTTCTATCAAAAACATGAAGATTTCTTGTGATTCCAAAACTTTACACACTAGTGCATATGTGTATGTATATCTGCATTTTGCATCGTCAATTTGGAGAAAAGTACATCCTAAATCAAAAGAAGCAAAGTAAATGATGAGGTGTTGCATCATCAGCAGGAGGACATGTTCAGAAGGCTCACCACCAGGGGTCAGTGTTGAGAATCTTTTGATACATAATTGATGATTCTTTATCATTTTATTTTCAGTACATAACACCCAGGGCAGCACAGTACGCAACACTGCTGCCTTGCAGTGCCTAGGTTTGATCCCCACTCAGTTTGTGTGGAGTCTGCATATTCTCCCCATACCTGTGTGGGTTCCCTCCAAGTACTCAGGTTTCTTTCCACAGTTGAAAGACATGCAGTTCAGGTGAACTGGTAATGCACAGTCAGTGAGTGAGTGAGTGAGTGAGTGCATATGCGGTGCACCGTGGCACAGCGAGTAGTGCTGCTGTCTCACAGCGCCTGGGTGGTGTGAGAGGACTAGAACAGCGAGGGTGATGGTTTACCTTGCAGCAGGTGGTTTCTGTTCCTCACGCAGAGCACAGTCAGGAACTTGACCTCGTCCGTGCCCCACCGTGCTTCCCCAGCCTCGTAGAGTTCCTGCTCGGAACAGCAGAAAGCTAAGCTTCAATCACCCACACCCACCACTCACAATTCCTCTACAAAACTTCAGCTCCCACCTTGGCATCCTGCACCGCTTGCACCTCATTGACTGTAGTGCTCTCGTCACGGCCAGCCTGACAAATGCAGAAAATCAGTTAGTCAGCTGACTGATGATGTCAAGTGTCCCTTTACCTCATACAAATGTTACTGATCCTAAGGTTGAACATCTCAGGAAATATCTCATTAGGTTGAGTAGAGTGAAAAGTCCAAGTAGTTCAGTGCTGAGGCTTAGTGAGAAGATGGAGGAATGTAGCCCTTGACATTTACATCTGGTAAATGTGCTATAGAGTCATGTGAACAGAAGACATGTTGGTTTGTAACCGAATTTTGGGCACAACAGTTCAACCCAAAAAGTTATATGGAAAAAGGAAGAAAGAAGGGTATTGCTACACAAAATTAAACACTTCTTTGTTTTATATTCTTTCAGACAGAACCAAACCACACATATACTAAACAGTCTGGCATAGAAGTACATTGCTTCCTGTGGTGAATCAAGTTTCCTGTGGAGAGAAGATGCTCACTGCTCATGTATGGAAGAGCAACATCTTATAGTGTGGTGGCAACCAAAGGATCATGGGACTGTCTGCATCAGCTTACTGTGAGTAGAGACACCAGGACCCTACAGAACATTCCAGATGTGTCGCCACAAATGTCCTCCTCCAGATCGCGGTCATATTCTGAGTAGAACATCAAAAAAGAAATTTAAAAAAAAAAAAAAAAAAACCCCTCAGTCCTAATGAACTTTTCAATGTCTGCATAAAGTTCACATTTTGCTGATGAACATGCAAAGTATGTAACTTGTTTCACTGCAGAACTCACCCTACAATCACATTCACGAGTCACGGCTATTATGCTTGAAATTACACACACACATTTTCTGAACCGCTTGTCCCATACGGGGTCGCGGGGAACCAGAGCCTAACCCGGCAACTCAGGGCATAAGGCTAGAGGGGGAGGGGACACACCCAGGACGGGACGCCAGTCCGCCGCAAGGCACCCCAAGCGGGACTCGAACTCCAGACCCACCACAGAGGAGGACCCGGTCCAACCCACTGCGCAACCACACCCCTGACCAAAGGCAGGTTAATCAAAAAACATATGGTTAGTCTGCCATTTCTGAGAAGTTTCTAGTTGCTGTGTTTGAGCTCCTCCAGGCATGTTGATCTAATCAAACTAATTGAGTCAAATCATTACAAGATTTAGAATAAATGGGCCTTTGATTTGTGTTCCAACCTCTTCAGTTACAGGTAACCTCTGCAGTCACCCTTACATAACAATTCGTAACTAAAAATCTGCTTGTGAAGTAAATTATCATAAAACTTAATTGATACTGATTTACAATGTACTCCTTACCCATACATTTCTATTTTTTTTCCCCCCACCAATCATGCAAAATCCATGATCAATCATTTAAAAAAAAGGACAAAATATAACTGAAAGCCACATTCAGAATTTCAGATCTGCTCTGGACACATTTAATCAAATCATAAGACCTCAATGGTCAAAACTGCTCATATTTAAAAGATTTGTGAGCTCAATTTTTCTACCCAGTTTTCACTGATTCTCCCTCACGATCTCTTTTTATTTGGTTTTATTCCTTGTATAGTGTTGTGGCACAGTGGGTAGCGCTTGTGCCTCATAACAGCAGTCTTTACGATTAGGGAGTTTGTTCTTCCTATTGGTTATCGACCTGGTGCTCTAGTTTCTTCCTACAGTTCACAATTCAGTATGTGTGCATTAATGGACTTGCAGGCCACCTGAGGTGTTCCCTGCCTCCCCTGTGCTTCTGCAATTGGTTCCAGACCACTACATCCGTAACCTGAACAAGCGATTATTAAAAATATTAATTCTATAATCATTCTGGTGCAATTTTTTTTTTTTTTTCCATCTTTTTACTATTTGAAAAGGGGAGATTTATTGTGCATTTCTTTGTTTAATGTTGAAACCCATACACATTTTACTGCAGATCACTTTCAGAAGCAAAAAGTACTGTATAAAGACAATTATTACAGGAAAATTTGGATAACGTAATTACTTTTATTTATTAGGGATGGTTACAAGTGCCCACTCAAATTGTCTTTATGAAAATTGTTTAACAACTCAAAATTTGTAATGATACTGCATAACAATACTAGCCTTCATTTTTGTCGATTCAGATTTTGAGGCAAGGCTTCCATTTGCCTTTTCAAAAACTTTTAGAACTTGAAAACTTTTCTTTCTTTAGGATTCATTACAATGACAGATGGCAGTTTACGCTTGTAAAAAGTTTAGAGATTTCTGAAAGATGTCTTGTTAGCTGACTGCGAGCACACATGGCAACATTGGGGGAGATGGCACAGTGCAAGTGCAGGGAAAGACTTCAGCTTGTTCAGCGCTTAACCGAGCAAAGCGCGTCGCAGAGGATGCCATCACAACAGCTCTCCACACCACTCTGACACACTTAGAGGAAACAAATAGTTATGTGAGGATGCTATTTGTGGACTTTAGCTCAGCATTTAACACTGTCATCCCTCACAAATTGGTCAGCAAACTGGACAACCTGGGCCTAGGTTCTTCTCTGTGTTTATGGGTCATGGACTTCCTCACAAATTGACCACAGGAAGTCAAAATTGGTAACCACACCTCCTCCACCCTCACCCTAAACACAGGAACTCCATAGGGCTGCGTGCTGAGCCCCATGCTCTTCACACGCTTTACCCACGACTGCACCACACCTCCAACTACATAATTAAATTCAGACGACATCACGATAGTTGGGCTGATTTCAGGCAATGAGGAGACGGCCTACAGGCTTGAGGTGGAACATCTGGCTGAGTGGTGTAAGAACAACCTGGCCCTTAACACCTCTAAGAAAAAGGAGATGGTTCTGAACTTCAGGAGAACAAAGAAGACAGACCACCTCCTCTCCCTCCACATACATGGAGAAGCAGTGGAAAGCATGGAAAGCCTAAAGCTCCTTGGAGTCTATGTGTCAAAGTAGCTGACATGGACCTGTAATACCTCACACCTGGTCAAAAAGGCCCAAACAAATACTCTTCTTTCTCAGGAAACTGAAACAGGCTCAGCTCCCACAGGAACTCCTGCTAAACTTTTACAGGACTGCCATTGCGAGCATCTTGACTAACTGTGCCATTGTGTAGTATGCCAGCTGCACAGCCGCCAAGCGAAAGGATCTGCATCGTGTGGTCTAGGCAGCCCAATGCGTTGTCGGAGTGGAGCTCCCCAACTTGAACACTACCTATGCTAGCAACTGAGGTAGAAGTATGTTTAGTAAGTTTATGTGCATCTCTATACACAGGGTCAAAACAGCATAGAGATAGACAGTAGAATGAGAAAAAACAAATATATCCACATAGAGTAAGAGGGTGCAGGGTCAAAGGTTACAATTTATCACTGGTATGATCATCCAGCACTCTCCAGTAATTTTCAGAAGGGTGTTCAGATATTCCAGAATTCATTTGAGCTATTGTGCGAATCAAATGTCAAATTTTTCAAGTGGGCGAGATTTAAAAACTTGTCATCCACATGTTTACAGGTCAGGTGGAGACCATAACACTAAAATACATTTCTTTGCCAAAAATGTAAAAGTGGATAGTCTATATACCATGACATCAAGAAAGGAGTCTGGGTCATTATTTAAGAAAAGAATAGTTGCAGAGAAATCCTTTTTAATTTTAGGTTCATTGGATCGTTGCATGAACCACAATCCAGTAAACTTGCATCTTATTGCATTCAAAAATAAGTGCATCAAAATGCCTGCATATGCTTTGCATTTAAAACACACCTGAGACATCTCTGTGAAATTCTCTACAAAAGCCACAAAAACAAAGGGAAGGAATACAAACCTGTCTTGTAACAGGTCCTCAGAGCCCTAATCTCATCGTTGGTTCTAGAGGCGAGAATCTCGATCAGGCAGGCCTCATCTGTGCCAGCACCCTGCAAGAGATTCGCATTTCCTCGTCAGCAATATTCACCCACAAACACAAACTCCTCTTCTACCTGCCCATCTACTCAAATACAGATCCCCAATCTCCTGCTACCTGCTCTCCTCTGTGTTAATCATTAACAGTGAACACCCAATCACTCTTATCAAGTCCTAGCTTGGTAAATGTCCTCTCTTTTTTCTGACCCCTGACCTTTATGGCGTTCCTTAGCTCATAGGCATCATACACAGGTGCAGGCATCAGCAAGCCCAGCACCACCTTCTCAAAGTTTCCAGTCAGCTCTGAGCGCAGCTCATCTGGCAGGTCCTAAGGAACCACAACAAAAGAAAGGCATCAGTGGCCTTGTCTGCTCCAAAGGGATATCATGGTAGACAACCCAAGAACAGCACATGGACACCAATCCCAACCTTTCTCTGTCAAAGAAGATTTGGGATGGCAGGAGGTGCTTACCTTCCCCACTGATCGTTTAAAGGCCTCCTTGATGCTCTGCCTCTGGGCTATGGTGCGGTGTGCCAGGATCTCAATAATGGTGGCCTCATTGGTACCTAACAAAAGGCATATGATGAAAACTGGCCCTACCCTCACTTCCGCAAGAAAAGCCCAACAAGAGTAAGTTATTGCACAGAGACCACATAAAAGTAATTACACGCAATCACCATGTGCCAACTGTTAAATAATTCACTAGCAGGTACCAGAAAAATATGATGCCACAAAAGTCTGGTGTGCTTACTAGATCTATAGGACAACTTGTTTTCACAGCGACACTTCGTCAAAAAAAAAAAAAAAAAAAAAAAGAAAAAAAAAAATTGTATATACAGAAATACAAGTTATGTTTATACACCTGTTATTGTGAGGAAGTTATGGCAGAATGCCAGCTTTGTCATGCCCACCTTCCCTTTCCCAAGTCTCTACAGACCAAACACACTTACTGTGGACAATGCAAAGATCTACAAACACCATGCTGGTCTGGAGAGAGAAAGGGTTTTCTTCCTAGGCTTTGAGAGGCCTAAACAGCCTGAATAACCTTTTCCTTCAAGGCAGCAGGTGATACAGGGGTTAGACACTTCTCCGTGCAACTGAAGGACCCAAGTTTAAGCCCCTACTTTTTGCTCTCTTGATGAAGGCATTTCCTCTGAATTGACACAATAAGAATTACTCACAATAACCACACATTATGCTTTCACCTTGAAAAAAGGTGTCAGAATAGTTCCTGCAAAAATGCAGGAACAATGCTCGAGTCTCAGACCTACACATTTCCCCAGCATCCTTTGGTACAGCCATACTGTCTGCTGTCTGTCTGGAGGCACATGCTATTATACCTCATGCTACTGTCATGTGGACGCTATTGGCATTCCAGGCCCAATGCCAAGGGGTTTGCGCCACAGAATGGAATTTATACACAACAGAGCCTTTTCCATCCACAAACACTTCTTTCTTCATTGCTCTAGAAGACTCTACTGACCAAAGTGACTAACGTATCCCAGACTGGTCTTTTTATGTCACAGGTTCAGTCCCTTAACTACTTGTCTACAACTATTTAAGTCCAGTTCTATAAACAGTACTTTTTTCCAAGAAAAGGAGGAGAAAGTGAAGAGGGAAATCTGACAACTGTTATTGGCAGGACAGGAGAAGTTATTCTGGGTCATGAGGAAACAAGCTGAAGTCCTCCTCCTGGAATCATCATGGATCAGGACTGCATATTTCATATTCTTTCTCCTGAAGTCTGACAAGGTACCATTTTTTTAATGATTTCCCTCTAACTCTAGTGGACCCATTTTATAATACATCTGCCTTGTTTAAACAGCCTTGAAAGAAGTGTGGATTTGCACAAAATTAACCCTTATGTTGCATTCAATACAGTTTCCTATTTTAGTCTTCCCATCCAAAATTGTGTGGTGCATAACTCTTTGCAAAGCAATTATAAATGGAACATAAATCGATAAACAGATAATCACCTAATGCTATATTACACCTTTTGACCAACTTCATTCCTAGTCATTATCAGCAGATCTACACTTTTTGGAAATTATGGTCAGTAGACCTCATTTGCCTGAAATGACACCATTCAGGTGCTTATATAATCCACACACGGTGCACAAGAGTGTGCAGACTCCTTGGTTTGGGATTTATTATAGTCTCACCTGTTCAATTCCTACAGTTGACCACAACCAACCAGACACACCACAGACATGTTCAGATGCCTGATGTCATGAAGCATAATAGCAATCAAATAAAAGAAATCATCTTTATGATGGATTAAAGCTATAATTGGGTCAAATAAGCTGGAACACAATCCCAGAGTTAAAATATTAAAACTTCTGCCCACTGCCAGTGTATACCAGCATTACTTCATTGACATCAAGTGGTGAATTTCTGTTGTCAGTTACATCACGTGGACCCACCTGCACCACCCTTGTTGATAAGCAACAGGAGGTAAACCACCATGACACCGCTTACCTGCTCCCTTCATGGCCTCCCTGAGGCGCTTGGAATCATCCTCAGGGTTGAAGCCTGCTGCTTCTGTCACAGTTCCTTGGTTGCCCAACTGCAGAGTGACATACAAAATACCTCACATAAGGTCTTCTGCACTCAGGCTCAGTGAACATTTATATGGTTGGTCATATGCTGCTGCATGTCAACATCAGGTAGCTGTATATGGATCCATTCAATGCAAATGTTTGTGGTATGTGGAAAAGTGATATAAAATGACACCAGTGCTGTTTAAACAATAGTAAAACTAGTTTATCATGGCTTTCCATCTTGGGTTCAAGCAGCATGACTGAAGATAACAAGCGATATAAGAAGGTACAGTTGCAGAAAAACCCAACATTTAACATTTTGATCCATGAATAAACAAATATATTGCTAAACTCACACATATTTACATTTATTCATTTAGCATATGCTTTTCTCCAAAGCAACGTACATCTCAGAGAAAATACAATTTGTGCATTACATTAGATGAAAGACATAGTTGCAGACATGTGATTCTTAAGTACGCACACAAGCACGCACATCTGCAATCACTGTAGTGGCACTTACCGCTGCCATGGTAACAAGTAGGTTTCAAAGGATGTGGTGGGAGACAGCTGAAAGTAAACAAATGGAATAATGTGACCTTGTGCATTGGGGCAACACAGGCTGCCATGCAACACAATCACTCATTATATGAAATATACATCTAAAAGTAAATCATTTCCAAAGCACACTCAGATTATTTAAAATCAAAAGTGTCTTCAGAACATGTCACAATTTACTTAGCTAGCCTTCCAGATTGGTCACATCCACCTTCCTAAAGCTGACAGCCTTAAATTCAAGTTATAGTCACTGTTTCTAACGATGACCATTTCACTAAATGACACAGTGCACAAGCATGCAATAATACACAGGGAAAGATGTTCAACCCCTCGTGCCAAAATCAAGGGGGCTGGACACAAACCAACCATGTCACCAGTACTCCATCCCTCCCAAAACCTCACATACCCCTCACCCCCATCCCATAACAGCTCCCTCTACTTAAAAAAAAAAAAAAAAAAAAAAAAAAAATCAGCCCACATCGTGGGCAAGCACCACCCTACTCACCAGGAGCCACCGCAAGCACTTCACTGGGGTTGTCAAGTGGGCACCTTCCTTCATTGATGTTTCATTGAATTGAGCCCATGACACCTCCAGAAGGATTAACGGCAAGATCTGGCATCCCAGACCCACCCCCCTCCATGCCCGCGGTGCCATCCTGGTGACGCCACCCACCAAAAAAAACCCCCCACCCTAGCCATACTTTAACCACCAACAAACCAACCAACACACGGCATCAGTACATGGAGGCGACAACAAGACTCACCATTTGATGTTCACATAAGCAAGTACTTCCCGCTCAAGTCTGCTTCTCCCAAATATCTTGCTGCCTCCTCATCCACAACCAGTGACCGGATCTTTCCGCTACCTCTGAGGAGTTTTTAAATCACTGCTCTTAACAACTGACCCCTAAAACCAAAACCCAACAGCAGCGACATGGTTGATTTTGCAACAAACCCTCTTGCACCAATCTCCACCGGTCTGCCTCCAGGTATATCTTCTCTGAGATAAACTAACCTTGCACGCAGACAAAATATGCCTCAAAGAGGCTATACCATCACACAAGTCGCAAGTCGACTCCGTACCTACCCAGCGACTAAGATTCTGTGGAGTAGAAAGAACATTGTAGGTGGCTCCAATGAGAAACTTAATACGACCGACATCCATCGCCCACAGATCATGCCAGCTGATCTTCCCTTTCTCCACCTGCTCCCAAGCCAAACATCGCCCCTGCACACAATGTGACATCGCAGTTGCCCGCTTCATCTCCTCTTCCTGTTCGCAGCTAAAACCAATCACCATCTTTCTCCACTCTGGCAACTTAGTTTTACTCCACAACTTTATTGGACCGCCGGCACAGAGCCACGCCCTACCTACCTGCACCTGACCGAGTACATCTCTGTTCTCAAGCGCTGTCTGCACATACGCAACAGCTTCCCGTGGATTCCACTTACGTCCTATTTTTAAAACTTACAGGAACCGATCTCACCACTGGGTCTCTTGTGCTTGACAATGTCAATTCTAAAGCAGTTCTGGTACACTTGAATTCTTCTCCTAGACTAGTCAGTGACAACTCCAAGACTCCCTTTCCATACAAAGCCACACTACTCAAACAATGAGGAACCCCCAACCATCTCCTTATAGCTTTGCTCATAACCCCTTCCAGTCTTTCCACCCCTGACACAGAAACCTTGTTAGCAGCCATCTAATACAAGGCAATAAACCAAACTGCAAGCATCAAACCTTCAGCTTCCCTTGTAAAAAAGATTTATCAATCTTATTAATTGCTTGCACTACATCCTCCCTTAATCATTTTACCTGTTCCCTATCACTTAGTGAAGAATCATACCATCTGCCCAAGCTCTTAATTGGCCTTTCAGCCACTGACGGGATCTTTTCCCCATCAATCGGAAAATTCTTCTGCAATAACTTTGACTATTGACAAGCTCCTGCACTTGCTAGGTTTAACTTTCAATCTGGCCAGCTTTAGATTTCCATTTAGCTTTGTTAATAAGCGACGAGTACACGGGACAGTAGGAGTAAGCACGGTCATATCGTCCATATGCTCTGATTGGCGGGAGGCAAGAATCATCCTTCAGCCTCATAACCCCAACCACCCATTTCGAAGACCTTATAGCCACGGTAAAAGCCAAAGGCGAGATTGTGCATCTGGCCATTATGTCAATCCCCAGCCGCTGCCAAGATGCAGTGTATTGTTTGGTACAAAAATAAAACTGGATGTCTTCAAAATACACCTTAACCAGTCTTGTAAAACACTCTGGGACTTAAAAAATCAAATGCCTTCCACAACAAAGCATGTGGTACTGAACCAAAGGCATTCGCCAAGTCCAAAAAAAAAAAAAATCACGTGGAGGTATTTACCTTTCGTCTTGGCCTCCTTGATCTGGTGCCAGATCATACTACAATGCTCTAGAGAGCCTGAAAATCCTGCAATTCCTGCTTTTTGCACAGATATATGTCAATTAAATTGTTTGCGAAGAAATATGCAGACACCAGACAACCTCTGCGCCACAACACTAAAGAATATTTTCCCTTCAACATTAAGAAGGCAAATTGGCTTAAATTGCCCTATTTTTGCCACATCTTTCTCTTTGGGTATGAATACCCCTGCTCTCCGCCACGATTTGGGTCCCGGAGCAGATGCTGCCCTCGCACACCGTACCACCTCTTGAACTCCTTTCAGCCTCGGAGGACACACATCCATTTGCGCCACGATCTCCCCACATGGGAGGTGGAGCCAAACATTCAAATACACTGTAACCGCACTGTGATCCTATGAAACACTAACTTTGAAAATGTGATTTTACACACTGTGCTGTGACACTTAGTAACAGATTGTAACCTACCACACATTTTTCACACATAGTGTAATAATTGTACTCACACTCAGAGCAGCATCGTGCACTACACGCTTACATACATAGTGCAACACACACGACACGGCAACTTGTAAAAAACGCAATATAACTTCACACACAGTGTGTAACAGACGCATATTAACTTCATACACATACATATACACACACACAGTGAGTCCGTGTGTTCCGTTACAAGTAACACACGGCCGCTCCCCACAGAGAAGACACGCCTCTACCGGGTTTATGAGAAATAATTAACAAACATAGCAAGCAAGCAAAACTTTCGCGGAAATAAGTGCGATTTAATTTTTTAGTTGTCAGTATTTGTTGTTATTTTAATGCAAAACCTTAGACTATTAGTAGAGAACTTCCTCTGCCGTGTCCCTACGGAGAACTAAGACAAGTTAGTTAGTTAGATCATGGAGAACTGAGAAGGGCGAGGAAGAACCGTAGAACGGCACGGAGTGACGAAGCAGAGGGGAAACGCGTAAATTAGGTCGGTGTAGATTGAACGATCGGCTGCAGAAACACACAGAGTGTGTGGACCCACCTGGAGCAGGCGGAAGATCCTTCAGATGAAGGAGCTTATGGACGATCAGCGGGCTTTATGAGTCACCGGCGTGTGGGTGTGGATGGATGACAGCTCCGGTTTCATTTCCTCCCAAGCATTCACCCTTTGCTGGGAGAGCATGGTGAAACCTTTGCAGTGACAATTGGGAGAGCATTGCTAAAAGCTCGTGGACAAAAGTGATGTCACTGATCTTCCACAGCAGACAGTGTGTGCTGATCCTCTAACCATGCATGTAAAACCATGTAGAGGCTCATCAACCTCATAGACAGTGTCTGAAATCGAATAGTTTCATTTACTTATTTAGTTGACACTTCTCTGCTAAAAAAAAAATTATGATTCACAATTATGCAACTGAATAGTTGAATTGTGTAAACTAACGGTAAGTACCTTGATAAGGGTACTGCAGCAAGGATGGGGTTTGAACCTGAGTTCTTTAGGTAAAATGCAGCAGCCGTAGCCACTATGCAACCTACTGGTGTAAATTGGTTCATTTATTCACACACGAAGAGAGACAGAGACTTCTGCATAAAGTCCTACTAAGACCAAATGAAATAAGTCTCAGAAAGCTAAAATATTCATGTTAACAGTATAATAAGAGTAAATTCTTAAAATCAAGATACTACAAATAACATGAAGGACAAAAAATACACACACACACACACACACATTTTCAGAACCGCTCGTCCCATACAGGGTCACGGGGGAACCAGAGCCTACCCGGCAACACAGGGCGTAAGGCCGGAGGGGGAGGGGACACACCCAGGACGGGACGCCAGTCCGCCGCAAGGCATCCCAAGCAGGACTCGAACCCCAGACCCACCGGAGAGCAGGACTGTGGTCCAACCCACTGCGCCACTGCGCCCCCCTCCGGACAAAAAATAGATTACATTTATTAAATTGATTAAAGCACAACAGGTACTGTAGTATTCTAGGTCATCCTTCAATCTGAAGGTTCCAAGTTTCTTTCCACTGTAACAGCAGCCAGTAAGGGACTTACCCTGAATAAATATAGTAAAATAGTAGTAATAATGCACACACACACACGCACACACACTGGCTGAAATGGCTTGTCCCGAGCAGGGTCACGGTGAACTGGAGTCTAACCTGGCAACACAGGGTGCAAAGCAAGAGGGGCAGGGGACACACCCAGGACAGGACTCCAGTCTATCGTAAGGCACCCCATGAGTCGAGCACCAGACCCACCAGAGAGCAGGACCCAGCCAAGCCCGCTGCATCACTGCGCCCCCTGTAGTAACAGTATAGTTTACTAACATAGTACAAATTACCCTGTTCTAGAAAAAGGCACACATTTGTATCTCACTTAATGTACAAATCCAACATCGTAAGTCAGCAAGGTGTCAGCGGGTGACTAAAGAATAGTAATAGATCTTCAAGGTTGAGGGAAGTACCTCCCTCAACCTTGCACCCAATGATTCCAGGATAGGATCCAGCTCACAGCCTTGCTCAGGACAAGTACATAGAAATTACTGTTCAAAATGCACTATAGTTTCTGGTCAGGAAGCTGCTGTAGAAACCAAATAGTCTTCTGTTTCACCTCTGAGACCAGCATGTGGCTGAGATCTCTGCTGCAAAATATGAAAACCTGTGATGGTGACACTGACCAACAAGGGTGAACAAGATGGCCAAAATGAGCTGTGAACTCACTTCTCTCTGCTGGGATCACAGACTCCTTCTCTGGCCCTTTGTGATGTATCTCCTGGCAGCAGCTTTGGTGAGAATCAACCTTAATGCAGCCCAGAAAGTAACTGTAATCGCATACATTTTGTATTATTTTGTTTCTATAATATTCTTTATAATTGATACTACCTTGTCTGTATTATTTATGTAGTAATCACTACAGAAAGCATATACTTCCTTACATTTAGTTATTTAATTGACATTTTTCTCTAAATCAAGTGGGGTTTGTACACTAAATAATTTACACTGTTTCCCATTTACACAGCAAGGAAATTCTTACTGTTTCAGTTCAGGGTAAGTATCTTGATCAACAGAACTACAATAGGAGGAGGGATTTGAATCCATGTCCTTTGATTGCAAGGCAGTGGTTTAAACTGCTGTGCCACCTGTTGCCTAATTACATGACTCTGTAACGCACAGTTCTACATGCAGATGGAGTGATATAATATACACAAGTGGGCTATACTGGCTTTATTAGTGAATTGAGAATATTAATGACATCACAAAAGCCATATTCAGTAATGGAGAAGAGGCCTTTTCACTGTATGCAATAGAAACCCCCCATTGTGCTGGAGTCTAATCAAAAACATACTACACAAAGAGGGTCTCCTCGACCTAAGAGGAGCCTGTGGCTCACATTCAGTTGGCCTCATAAACATCAATATTTTATCTATCCTCAGGTTCTAACACCTGTTTGTTCAGAGTTAGGTTGTTAAAATATTGTGTTGACATCCACACAAAAGGTGTTAGGTAAATATATATTGCTTGAAAGTCAGCATCTGCTGTTAGCATTCTGCCATGGGAATTGCTATCTGGGTTCAAATGATTATCAGTTTTTTTTATTTGTCTTTTAAATGTAATTCCTTTTTTATACCTGTTAGCCACCACTTCCCAGGTGCCAAGCAGTAAATATACTTCCTCATTCCCAGCTAAACACCCCTAACTTCCCTCCAGAACTTTTTTTTTAAAATTATGGTAGTAAGCTGATTGACTGTGCTTTGTCTGTATGGGGTTCCCATCTACAAGCTGTAAAGTACAGAATGCTAGTGGCCTCATGGGGAAACTGTATTTACTGCTGCTTAAAAACAGTGTGTGTTGTATTGTATGTGTTGAAATCTGCTTGCAGAGAAGCTTTCTTCACCCCAGCTTTGGCCAGAAGTGTTTGTCATTTTGTCATTTGAACCACTGAAGTGTTTTCCTAAGACATTCTTCAGAAGTTATTCAGAGCACAGCTTTACACATACTGTCTGTCTATTTCCACAACAATCTGGGACTAATGATTTGAAATCTAAAGCTTCTGTAAAAGCTTGAATAGGGTATTTTACATATCTCTGTGTATTTGACTATATTCAAAGAAAGGTTATTTAAATCTCTCCAATGGCTGAAGAAGATGTGACACTCAAAGTCAAGCATAACAAGCATATAGCATGTTGTATATAGTACTGTAACGACTCGTGTTACTGGTATTTAGAGGGGAAGGTGTTTTGTGTAAATAAGTTGCATTATGAGGGATAATGTGAAATAAGCGTGTGTAATCACTGGGGGCACTTAGGGGGAAAATGATGGGGTGACCGTGTTTCTCAGTGTGTTGGAAGAGAGCCTTGGGGTGCTAACCAGGGTGGAAAGACTAGCTGCAAGTGCAGGTCCTAAAGGAAACAGGGTCCTCAGACCAAGAGTATTATTTCCCTTGTGTCGGTGTTCTAAGAAATCCTTCGTCATGAATGCTGCCTTCGTGTCCCTGTTTGCCCTTTTTAACCCTTCGGCGCTGCGTGCCACATTGGTGTCAGGAGTGGGATGGGGCAGGACCATGAGAGGCTGGATCAAAGAGCAGCTGAATGCCGAGCGCAAAGACAGGAAAAGCGCAACACTGAAAGCTGGCAGGACGGAAGAACAGTGTGCGGCAGAAGAAACGCCTGCAACAGTGGAGGTTTCAGCGGAGGAGCAGTTGGGAAGCACGGGTGTCCAGGGGGACTCGGGAAGCGCGTGCTGTGATGAAGATGGCAGAGAAGAGCTGCGAGGTGTCACTGAAAACGGGCGAGCAGGTTGAGTGGGGTCTCCCTGTGCCCACAGTAGGAGCGGCAGGAAGAGGCAGCGAAACGCCGTCAGCTGGGGCTGAGGAGAGTTGCCCCGCAGTGAGCGCCGCTTTCCCGGGCGGGTCGGATGACGTGCTCGACAACGTGGAGCAGCATGCCTTGTCTCTGGACAGGCACGGCTCCGTAACGGAGGTGAGCAAACCCGCCGACGCGATTTCGCCCGTGGAGGATGCGTCCAGCCTGCCTGCAACCCCAGCAAGCATTTTAAAGCTGAACTGGCGCAGCGGGTTGAACGCCACAAAAAGAGGAGGGCTGCACAGCGAAAAGCAGCCGAGTTTACGAGCGTTGCGGCGGGCTCGGCGTGCGGCGAATCAACAGAGGTGTGAACGGCAAGCAGGTGGGCTTTGCCAGGTCCTCCGCTGGAAGATGGCCGAGCGGCGAGGCGCACGGCGAGACGACGGGGGGTGCAAGAGCGGTGTCCCCCCCCCGACAACGGAGCTGCTGCGGGGAATCAGCACGAAGATCCCACGGAAGCCGGTCAGCAACGGGGAGTGCAAAGTGGCGACAAAAGGCACATGGGCGCTGCCATGTCTTGGACGTGCCACATGTGAGTGAGGGAGTCGTGCAGGGACCAAGGCCGGCCGGACAGGGGACAAGGATGGCTGCCTCAACCCCCGAGCGTGCTGTCATGCATGGGGGGCTGCTGCGAGTGTCCTCGCCCTGACTACCAGCGCTGAACGTCCAGGACCTGCGTTCCAACTGGAGGCACGTGAGGACAGCGCTGGACATTGGGACACTGGTGTGGGGCAGGCAGCAGCAGGGACGCTGCTATTTTTTTTGACGGGGGGATAACTGACGACCCGCGTCAGTGGTATTTAAAAAGGAAGCTGTTTTGTGTAAATAAGTTGCATTATGGGAGATAATGTGAAATGAGCGTGTGTAACTACTGGGGGCACTTAAGGGGAAAATGATGGGGTGACCGTATTTCCGTGTTTTGGAAGAGAGTCTGTGGGCTTAAGTAGCATGAGCATGAGAATGAGCATGAGCATGAGCTTTATTGCCAAGTATGTTCACACATACAAGGAATTTGTCTTGGTGACAGGAACTACCACAGCACAGACAGAATGACAGTGACAAGACAGGTGAGAAGATAGAGTATGTGAACAAGGGACAAAAAATATTTAAAAATATAAAGTACCCAATATACAAAAATAGTCACTATATACAAATGCAAGGGAGTGTGAGTAAGAGATATGATGTGATAAATAGTTATAAATACAAATATAAATAGCATTATGTATTGCACTGGTTTACTCTCTAGGGGAGAGATTTAGGTGTTCATGTGGTAGATGGCCTGAGGAAAGAAACTTTTCTTATGCCTAGCTGTCCTGGTGCTCAGTGCTCTGTAGCGCCGGCCAGATAGCAAAGGTTCGAAGAGGAAGTGGCCTGGATGTGAGGGGTCTAGAATGATTTTGCTAGCCCTTTTACTGACTCTGAACGAGTGCAGTTCTTGGAGAGCTGGGGGGGATGTGCCGATGATTCTTCCAGCAGTCCGAACTATCCGCTGCAGTCTTCTGATGTCTGACTTCGTAGCTGAGTCGAACCAGACAGTTATAGAGGTGCAGAGGACGGACTCAATGACTGCGGAGTAGAATTGCATCAGTAGCTCCTGTGGCAGGTTGAACTTCCTCAGCTGGCGAAGGAAGTACAACCTCTGCTGGACCTTCTTCACAATGGAGTCTATGTGGAGCTCCCACTTCAGGTCCTGTGAGATGGTGGTGCCCAGGAACCTGAATGACTCCACTGTTGCCACAGTGCTGTTCATGATGGTGAGTGGGGATAATGCTGTGGTGTTTCTCCTAAAGTCTACGATCATCTCCACTGTTTTGAGCGTGTTCAGCTCTAGGTTGTTATAACTGCACCAGACAGCCAGCTCTTGGACCTCCTGTCTGTAAGAAGACTCGTCGCCATCTCGGATGAGGCCAATGAGTGTGGTGTCATCTGCAAACTTCAGGAGTTTGACAGAGGGGTCTTTTGCAGTGCAGTCGTTGGTGTACAGGGAGAAGAGCAGTGGGGAGAGCACACATCCCTGGGGGGCTCCAGTACTGATTGTGCGAGTATTGGATGAGAATTTTCCCAGCCTCACTATCTGCTGCCTGTCTGTCAGAAAGTTGGTGATCCACTGACAGATGGAGGTGGGCACAGAGAGTTGGGTTAATTTGGACGGGAGGAGGTGTGGGATGATGGTGTTGAAGGCTGAGCTGAAGTCCACGAACAGGATTCTCGCATAAGTCCCTGGTTTGTCCAGATGTTGCAGGATGTAGTGCAGTCCCATGTTGACTGCATCATCCACAGACCTGTTTGCTCGATAAGCAAACTGCAGGGGGTCCAGCAAGGGTCCAGTGATGTCCTTCAGGTAGTCCAACACCAGTTTTTCAAGTGACTTCATGACCACAGACGTTAAGGCGACAGGTCTGTAGTCATTAAATCCTGTGATTTTGGGTTTCTTTGGGATGGGGATGATGGCGGAGCATTTGAAGCAGGAAGGAACTTCGCACATCTCCAGTGATTTGTTGAAGATCTTTGTGAAGATAGGGGCCAGCTGGTCAGCACAGGTTTTTAGGCAGGCCGGTGAGACACTGTCTGGGCCTGGTGCTTTCCTTGTCTTCTGTTTGACGAAGACCCGATGCACCTCCTCTTCGCAGATCAAAGGTGCAGGGGGAGGGAAGGTGTTAATTGATTCGTGGAGAGAGGGTCTGAATGGGTGTAGGGTGTGAGACAGGGTTTATCAAACCTGCAATAAAACTCATTCAAATCGTCGGCTAGTTGTTGAGTTGACATGGTGCCAGGGGGTGGTGTCTTGTAATTTGTGATGTCTTTCAGGCCTTTCCACACCGATGCAGGGTCATAGGCTGGAAAGGCTGGCTGTAAGTGCAGGACCTAGAGGAAAGAGGGGGTCCTCCGCAGACCAAAAGCATTATATCCTTGGTGTTATAATAAATTGTTGGTTATGAATGCTGTTTTCATCACCTTATCCAAACCTATGGTGCTGTGTGCTACAGTACCTAATATGTTATATGAAATTTCAAAGTACTCTTATGTTTACCACATATTAAGAGTGGTGAGTTGGCAGGAGGTGGAGCCATAACATAGGCAGGGCTGAATTTGACAGACAACGGGCAGGCTCTGCCCTGTGTAATCATGCTTAATGAAGGCCAGCTGCTGCATATGGCTGGTCGGAAGAGTGGAAGAAGTGACTAAGAAGAGATGTGATTTGGCCAGTAATGCTATTCTGGCCTTTTAGTTATGTTTTTGTATTTCTAGTCCTGTTTTGCTTGAAGATTTTTTTTTTTTTTTAAATGTTAACAACTGATGAGCGATGCTGACAAATACTGTTAGACTATGTTAGACTGAATGCCATTATTATAACAAACAAATCAGCAAAATCCAGTTTGTATCATTTGAATGAATGTAAATTCCTGTTTATGGCATCGTTATACTTAACTAAATGACTACACCTATATCCAGGCCTATAATTCATATCCCATAATTCCTACTCGATGCACTGGCTCCATTTTAGTTGTATTTATTATTATAGAATGTTTATGTGTTTTGCAACCCTTAATTCATTTGAGTTGTGTACTTTTGTGTTTACATGTTATTGTAGCATCCCCCCACAGAGCTATTAGAAACTGGCTCAGCAGACAGAGTATTTTTTTTAAAAAAAAAAAAACTCTTTATTAGAAGCATACATGTCTCCCAGCAGCAGTCTTAACAAAGACATTTCAGACAGTACAAAACAGAGAACATTTCAGAATCCCCCGTGTCACTCCCAGCCCCCCTGCTGCACCCCATGGTTAATCCCACTCTCGAACACTGAACATAAATAGGACGACAACCAATCAGAAACCACACACAACTATGTACACACACATAAACACTAATGCCAACTATTTACACATTTACTCCCCTCAGCGCTGTTACATTATAGATAAAAGGAAAGTTTTAACTCTTTCATTGCTAATAGGGATATTGTCTTTGAAATCTAATTGCAGGCTACTGCACTTCTCACATCGGGGAAGATGTGGCACCACTTCTAATTGGAATTAAACTACAGTACAGTATTTTTTGACATAGTGTGAAGAACTACAATTTTCATAGGCCTTCGCGTTAGCCCGTGGGTTCATCTTTTATAATTTTTCAATCCATCTGCCAGGGACTACAGTTCCCGCAATCCATCATTGGTCAGACGACAATTCTCATCTGCAGGTGTATTTTTTACTTTGGAGTTTGACTTGAGGGACGACAACGTCCACCATCCCCCTGGTGGCAGACGGAGAAGCCTTTTATTTTGCACCTTTGGGGACTTCAATTCCCATAATCCATTATTAGAGCAGCGACAATTAGCCCATCCTGGGGTGTTTGCTTTGGGGATTGGTGGAACTACAACTACCACAATCCCTGGCGGGCGCCACGGTCAGTCAGTTCTGCGGGTTTATTTTTAATTTTCGGTCGAAGCGCGGCTGTGGTGGTCGATGTGCCGCAGTGGAGCTCCGGTGGCCGCGCGGGAAGAAATGAGGAAAACGGAGCGGCTCGTGCTGCCGCTTCCTGTCTCGCGTTTCCTCAGCCGAGGTGGGAGCTAAGCAGCTCGCTGAGGCACATTTCACGGAGGGGGTGGGCTGCCAGACGCTCCCCCTCCTTTTTTTTTTTTTTTTTTTTTTTTTTTTTTTAAAAAAAAAAAAAAGCTGCGGTATCGCATATATATAAACCGGTTATTACAACGTTAAGTTAACGTAATATTAATACAAATCCTGATTGCGAGCGCATCGGGAAGCAGAGCTGAGTGAGTTGGGCGATGGAGTAGCTACTACTACTAGCCGGCTGGACTAAGCCGATCCGAGTTCTATGCAGGGAATGAGAGCCGGAGCTGGTGTCTGGGTCCGGGTGTCCGGGGTATAGGTACTGGGGTTCTGACATCTTCCCGCATCGCTGTCCCAGCGGTGCTGTGCCTGCGATGGAGCCCAGGTGAACGCACCCCGCGCGTCGGCTCAACACGGTGAGCATTTACATTACACAGTCAGTGATGTTAGTAGCAGTGACACGCAAGCAGGCCCTCGGTCCGAGCTGCGTGCTGTGAACCTACTAACCTTGAGCGTCTCGTGCTGACGGACGGATGAATGGAGGAGTCAGAGCGGCGCTTATCGTGAACAGAATAATCGCGTTCTTTGTCTAGTCGAAAATATTTGGATTTCCTTAGGTTCTGGGTTCCATTTGATTTGTGCAGTTGGGGTTTCAGACCAGTTTGCTTTTTACCGTTTGGTTTCCAGTTCATTTCTGCTTTGATTTCCATCTGGTTTGAGTTCTGTTTTGGTTATAATCTAGATTCCATTACGATCAGATTTCATTGTGGGTTCTGTTGGGGTTGCAATACTACTAGTGTTTGCACAGTTTTTTAGATTTGCAAAATTTGGGGTTCCAGTCAGGTTTAATTTCCAATTCAGGGTTCAATTTCCTAGGCAGTTGGGGTTCAAGTCTAGATGTCGTTTGCAACATCTGGTCTGCCCACTCCGGCTTCTAGATAGATTCAGCTTCTGCACGTCAGCCAGATGGGGCCAAACGTGCCGTTCCTTACCCTAATTGCCCTTTTCCTGTCTCTCACACAGCTTCTCCCCCCCACCACACCGGAAACCATGAAAAAGTTCTTTGACTCTCGCCGGGAGATGGTGGCCTCTGGGCCTGGTTCTGGAGGAGGTGGTGGAGGCAGCGGATCCAGTGGCGCTGGGAGCAGTTTCATCGGCAGAGTGTTCACCATTGGCCGGCATCAGGTCACAGTGGACGAGACCCTCGCTGAAGGTGAGGTACAAAACTTGTTCTCATTTGCGGTTGTGTTTCAAAGGATTTATCTCAGACAACTTCTGCCAAAGTTCTTCCTTGTTCCACCATTATTTCTCAATATTTTGGCAATAGCTAGTGGGGAAAAAGGTGTTAAAACAGGACGATGGGTAAACTAATCCTGCCATCCAAGCCTTCACTGAATGCCTGTCCTAGATTTCATTGAGATTTGGTGTAATTCTATTTCTGCTGGAGACAAAGCCTTGCGAGCTCCTGTTCGAACCTTCAGCCTACAGAGGAGAGCTGGTAGTGTAGTGTTTAGAGCTTCTGCCTTTGGACTGAAAGGTCACAGATTGAATTCCCACCTTCAGCTTTCGTACCAGGGTACTTGAGGTGAATTGCTCCAGTAAAATTGTCCAGCTTTATGAATGGGTAAATGACTAAGTAGTTTAACATTGTAAGTTGCTTTGGAGGAAAAGTGTCAGTTAAATGAATAAATGTAAGTGGAACAGTGTCAGAACAGCTTGGCTCATGCATCGAGATTTCCATGGACATGATTTGGATCTGTCTGACCAGTTAGCTGTTCAGAAACTACCATGGTACCTTTGACTACTTCTATGGCTGTTAACTTCCCAAAGTCATTGATCCGAGATCTGATACGGAACATTCCCCCCTCTCCCCCACATGAAAATACATGTAGATAAAAAGTATCCTCAGGAATGAAGGCAAAGTGCTGGTTGGAGTCTCTGTGATGCCCCCCCCCCAACTACTCAGCCTCTTGTGAGGTATAAAAAACCTACACCCTCACAGAGATGTTTGTTTTGCAGTCGGCTCTGACAGAGTCACCCCCCAGCACGCCCAACTGGTTTTTGTGAGACTTGCATTTGTAATGCAGCAGGGAGGGGCTGTGGAATTAGAGTTGTTTCTTATCTGGGCCTTTGGTCTACAAACTTGAGCTCCCATTGGCATCCGGTCCCCTCCCAGGAGACCCAGGTCTGGCTGGAGGACCAAAGCTTCCTCCTCCACTGGGGCTACTGTTAAATACTGTGTTTCATTAGCTGCAGACGAGCTGCAGAAGTCACGGAATACGGGTCGTGAGAGTCTTCCAAATTTGTGAAGGTCGCTTGTCTAAATGCATGACTCCGCTGAGGGATGCAGAGTCGGCATATAATTCCCTTACCTGGGTCTTATGTGGATCCCTGAAGTTCTGCAGGGTGTCAAGTTGGGATTGTACATGGGATGTAAATGGAAATCTGAGTCCTGTGTATTGCTGTTGTCCACCCTCCCTGAAATCCCTCACCTAGGTGTCCTCGCACCTGAGACTGCCTGGAGGTAGTCCCAAGACAGCTGTAATATGTATATGTGATATCAGTGGATTTCCTTTACATGGCAGCCCTCAAAGTTAATGCCAAAAATTTTGTAGCCAATGAACAGTTGAAAAATTTCAAATGCATGTTAGTCCTGTAGTTTGTGCTTTAATTGTACCAATATTTTACTTACTAGAAATTTATGTTGAGTAGGTCATGTTACTGAGTTCAGTACAAATGCTTTTTTTGACATAATAGTTGGGAGTGAGGTTACTTACTGTTCTGTACTACTAATGCACTGGTACAGTTACATCCACGTTATTTAAGTATGTATTACAGGGTCTTCATAGTGGCCTGTAAGTGGTCAAACGTGTTATCCAACAACCTGGTCTCAGGAACAAGTGGTTGTTGGATAGAGAGGACCCACTGCATTTCAAATTAGTATATCCTGACCCTGATGTGCTGGAACAAGCTCCCTCTGTCCCTCAGAGCTTCTGAGACCCTCCTAGTATTCAAGAAGGGTCTCAAACCCATGCCTTTCAGAGCCACTTCTGTCCTGTTCTCCTGACAACTACATAAATGATTCCAACACCATCTGTTATGATTATCTACGTATTTGCTATTTGAATGTCACTTCTATATGCAGCTACTTGAGAAATGTGAACCAGCAACATGGTGGTATCAGCCATACAAGCTGTGCTTCAATAATCCTGTATCTGTCTCTAAAGCTCTTCATCTGTTGTTGATGCACTTTTGTTTGAGTTATAGATCACTTTGGAGAAAAGTTTAAGAAATTAATAAATGTAATGGCATAGACTGTATGTGTTTCATGTAAAGGAATCCTGCATAGCGAACTTCCTGTTATTGCTTTATATTCTTGTTCAGTATACATATTTTTTGGAAGCCGCCCACAAGTTTCGTTATTGGAGTCGCCTGTCATGGTTGGTCCAGCATGACTCTTGGGGCCCTGCACAGCTTACCCATTCATGGGCTGCATTTGGAATTCTCTGCGTGGTTCTGGATGCAGAAAAGCTCCATTGACGCCCATCCAGAGCGGCCAGCCTCATGTTTCTAAGAAGTAACAAGTAGGTTTTGATGAGCCGTTCAGCGGCCTCCTCCAGCCTCTCGTTGCACTGTCAGTCAGAGCTGCTGAAAGGACCATCTGTCATTGCTCGCAGTCACTTTCATAAGCGCTCTTGGCTAGTTAACATTGCAGTCTTCATTTGCATAGTGACCTATCTTAGTTACCCACTTTAATTATCATCTATTGTTTATCTGACACTCCTTCCAAGGTGACCTACTATGTGATGCTTCTGCATTGATTTACCCGTTTATACAGCTAAGTAATTTTTACCGTATCGGTTACTGTGTTCCGCAGCACAGCCTCTGCTTAGGCTCCCTGAACATCATCCAGTGGTGCAGTAGTGAGAGCTGCTGCCTTTTTGACATGAAGGACCCAGGTTTAAATCTTATCTCTTCCTGTTATCTTGAGAAAGGTACCCTGGATGATAGTTAGAAATTGCCTTTCTGTATGAATTGGTAAATCAGTGTTTAAAAAAAGCCTTAGATAAAATAAATTTAAAAATGTAAATTCACACTTCCGACTCCTTTATTTCCCTGCCCAACAGACACTGTGTGTGTGTGTGTGTGTGTGTGTGTGTGTGTGTGTGAGAGAGCGAGAGAGACAATATGAGAGTCCTTCTGTCACCGATAGCAAGCAGGGAGGAGCAGTATAGGAAGGCACCCATCTCCTTCCTCAGTGCTCGAACAAGGCTGCTAATCTGCCGTCACGTGGCACAACCGCAAGACTACGGTGGAACGGAGGCAGCCGTGAGCTCAGTAGCTTGTGGTGGCGTGATAATCACTGGGAAGGTATATGAGAGAGAGAAGGGGGGTGGTGCTGCATGCTGGGAAACCACTGGTACACTTTTTGTATGCAGGAGCCTGTTTTTATGGTGTTTGAGTGAACTTCCTTCAGGCTGGGTGGTAACTGTGTGTATGTGTGTGTACATCAAATCCAAAAAGGTTGGTGTAACTTTCCCTTGGCCCAGTTTCTGTCCTCATGCTGATACACACACACACACACAGGCTGCTCTGCACCTGTAAGTTCTATGAAATCTTGTCGTGGACTCTTGAGCACTATTGTTTCAGACTGAAGGTATGAATATGGCAAATAAGAGGCCCCCTGCTAGTGTATGTTGGACTCGTTCTGCTAAGGGATATTTATACACACACACACACACACACACACACTTTCAGAACCGCTTGTCCCATACGGGGTCACGGGGAACCGGAGCCTACCCGGTAACACAGGGCGTAAGGCTGGAGGGGGAGGGAACACACCCAGGACAGAACGCCAGTCTGTCGCAAGGCACCCCAAGCGGGACTTGAACCCCAGACCCACCAGAAAGCAGGACCGTGGTCCAACCCACTGCGCCACCGCACCCCCTTAGGGATATTTACATTTAAGTTAATTGAGACTTTTTTTTTTCTAAAGCAGCTTCCACAAAACCAATTTTTGCAACTGGGTAAATTTTACAGTGTCAGTTCATGCTACGTCCCTTGCCCTTGCTCAAGGGCCCTACAGCCAAACGTGACATCTCATACAAAGACAGTAGCTTTAATATATGTATATAGGTTTTTAATTTACATATATATATACAAAATGCGTGTGTATATATACTCCACTATATACAGTTTTTCCAAATGGATATTTTAAGGAACTTCAGGACTGCACCTACAGCACCCCTGTGGGATTTGAGCCTGCAGTATGCTGGCTCTTTTAACCACTGGAGATTAAATGAATTTTTGGCTAAGTGCATTCTCTGCAGTTGGGGTTCAAGCAGGTGGAGTGTGTACTGTATTTAGGTACGACAGATTGTTCCCATTTAAAAAATTGTTTGCTGGTTCAGATCTGAGGAACAGCAGGTGTGATAACTACAGTGCACTGGATTCTTGTTATAAAAAATGAATTTTCAATCCTATTTTTTTTTTTTTTTTTTTTTAACCCATCTATCCTCCAGGCCAATCGACGGCAGTAAAGAGCACAAACAGAATGCACCTCAACCTTTATTCCACTCACTTGTACAATGTTTACATCTTGCATCTGTTTTTGAGTGATCAATGAAAACATGCGTTGTATGTGTTTTTGGGATTAATAAGTCAACATTAGGTGTGTCTGAGTAGCTCTCTCTTGCGATAGGGGGTTTTGCCATCGTGTTCCTGGTGCGCACTCACCAAGGTGTCCGCTGCGCCCTGAAGAGGATGTATGTCAATAACGAGCACGACCTCCAGGTGTGCCACCGCGAGATCCAAATCATGGTGAGTGGACACACACATACGCATGTACAGTTATATGGACCTTTCATCACAATGCTCTCATTTTCTGCAGCAGACTTGTATCCATTTTATACGTAATTTACTATGGTCAGTCCTTGTAATATGTGCATGTGTGTTTGCGTGCAGCGGGACCTTGTCGGCCATAAGAACATTGTGGGTTACCTGGACTCAAGTATCACAGCAGTGGGGGCGGGGGATGTGTGGGAAGTCCTCATTCTCATGGACTTCTGTCGAGGTGAGTCTCTCTGTCGCTGCTGTGTTCTCTCTTTTGGGGAAGAAAGACCGTTGGCACTCAGTGCCTAGAGGGCACAAGTCCAGCTGAATAATGCAGCGTGGCGGTGTTAAAATAGCCCACTCTGTGCACTTAGTCTGAATAATTAATGGAAACAATAAAGCAGCTCCAAGCAAAAGCTTGCAGCCGTCCAACCCGGCCACCGTGTGTGTGTGTGTGTGTGTGTGTGTGTGTGTGTGTGTGTGTGTGTGTGTGTGAGAGAGAGAGAGAGAGGTTCCTCCACCGTTTTATAGGCAGTACCTTTCTGGACCAATCGCATTTGAGGTTTTCACAAAGCTCATCACTTATGGGAGTCTAACTGGTCACTAGTTCTGTGGTGTTTTACTTGTTTCTGCTTATTATGTGTATCTTCTTGCCTTGTGTGTGTGTGCCAGTTACTTGTAGGTGTTTCCCAGCTGATGGAATGTGTGTA
This sequence comes from Scleropages formosus, assembly GCF_900964775.1. Classification (NCBI taxonomy): domain Eukaryota; kingdom Metazoa; phylum Chordata; class Actinopteri; order Osteoglossiformes; family Osteoglossidae; genus Scleropages; species Scleropages formosus. The sequence goes on from NC_041811.1 coordinate 4,178,095, forward strand.
TGTTGGTGGTGTGGTGTGCTGTGCTCCGCAGGAGGCCAGGTGGTAAACCTGATGAACCAGCGGCTCCAGATAGGCTTCACTGAGGCTGAGGTGCTGCAGATCTTCTGTGACACGTGTGAGGCTGTGGCCCGGCTTCACCAGCGCAAGACACCCATCATTCACCGTGACCTTAAGGTTAGACCTTGGTTTGACCAGGCAGACACACTTGTTGTGTGTGTGTGTGAGGGGGCGTTTCTGCCTGACTGAGTTGCCTTTCCTGGCAGGTTGAGAACATCCTGCTTCATGACCGGGGCCACTATGTTCTCTGTGACTTTGGCAGTGCCACCAACCACTTCCAGAACCCTCAGAATGAAGGCGTGGCTGTGGTGGAGGAGGAGATCAAGAAGTGAGTGGTTCTCTGTGCCTTCTTGAAACTTGCTGTATCCTGGTATTGTGTCCCCTACTGGCATTAGTGAATCTTCCCAGAGTGTAACACACTTAAGAGATTAACCTTATAGAAAATCATGTACTAGTTAAGATAGGTCAATTTTTCTCCCCACAGAGTTGTAGCACCCCAAAAGGAGCTTACATTGCTGACATAATCAATCATTTTCAATCATAATCATTTTCTCTAGGTCTGTAATTAGTTTTTCAGCTTTTGCAGCAGAAAACCTTCTTGCTACCTCATAGAAAATGACACAAAATGGCCAACGGGATGATTCAGTTACAAAGTTTTGAAAATTACATTGCAAAACCTGGCAGTGGGGTGCAAAATATCCCCAATGTTAGTTTATAAGGGTTAAGATGTTGGTTAGTAACAGACAGATAGGAGGAGAATGCTGTCCATTTCTGTTAAGAAGTGCATCCAATAAGCATTTTCCCTGAATTTAGTAGAGTTGTGATATCAAGTGTTTTGCTTTCTGACCGCCACAGACTGCCTGCCTTTTCACTTTCCAGGTACACAACATTGTCATACCGTGCCCCTGAGATGGTGAACCTGTACAGCGGCAATGTCATCACAACCAAGGCTGACATCTGGGTGAGTGGGGTCTGCTACTGACTTGCGGGTACACTGGCTTCTTGTGTTTTTTGGAAAACGCAAATGTTTTTTGAGTGGCATATTCTTTTAGTCTAAGTTGTTTTAAATTAATTTTAATATTAAATTCTTAATGATGCAAATACAGCACAAAGAAATGGTGAGCACAGAGTAACACATAAATGCCAGATTACACAAAAAGCTTGAAATATATAGTTACTGGAGGTCAGAATAGTGTTATACTGCTTAACTTCACTTTGAAACATAACTGTTCAATTTTGCTATTACTTTTGGGAGTTCTCGGCTGTGCTCATGGCCGCAGTTTACATCCCACCCTAAGGGTTACACACACAGCGCTCTGAACAAACTGTACCATGTCATTACTAAGTACGAGAACAAGCACCCAGATGGACTGTTCATTATCTCTGGGGACTTTAACCAAGTCGACTTCAGGAACGTGTACCCAAAATACCATCAGCACATCTCCTGCCCCACCAGAGGCTCAAACACCCTCGACCACTGCTATGCTTCACACAAAGGTACGTACCGCTCCTTGCTGCAACCACACCTTGGGCAGTCAGATCACGCCTCAATTCTACTGCTCCTGGTCTACAAGCAGAAACTGAAGTGAGAGGAGCCTGTGACGCGCACTGTGCAGCGCTGGACACCAGAAGCGGAGGAAAGGCTCCAGGACTGCTTCGACTCTATGGACTGGGACATGTTCAGAAACTCGTCTTTCAATCTGGACGAGTATGCCACAGTGGTCACAGACTTCATCCGGTACTGTGTTAGTGTCTGCATACCCCATAAAACAGTCCGCTCGTTCCCTAACCAAAAACTTGTGGATTACTGCTGAAATCCGAAATAAGATCCGTGCGCGTACCTGTGCGTTTCAGTCCAGAGACACGGATGTGTACAAGAAGAGGAAGTACGAACTCCACAAAGCCATCGCCGGCGCGAAACGGGAATACAGCAGGAAGGTGGAATCAGAGTTTAACTGCACTCAAGACGCACGTAGGTTGTGGCAGGGAATCCAAACTTTAACAGATTGTAAACCACAGATGCGAACATTGACTGGTGCCGCTGCGTCACTCCCTGACGAACTGAACACATTTTATGGCTGTTTCGAGCTCGCGAGCAAAGACCCCCCCCCAGTGCGAATTCCTATAGTGCTGAATGAGTCTCTGTGGCACAAGTGAGAAAAACTTTTAGCCGAGTCAACATCCACAAAGCTGCTGGTCCAGATGGAATTTCAGGACAAGTTTTAAAACATGCAGTGAGCAACTGGCTGCTGTCTTCACGGACATATTTAACACCTCCTTAGAAAGCTCAACTGTACCCACCTGTTTAAAAAAAACCACCACCATTATCCCAGTTCCTAAGAAAAACAAAGTGAACTGCCTTAATGACTATCGCCCAGTGGCACTAACCCCCATTGCAGTGAAATGCTTTGAGAGGCTGGTGCTGGGACACATTAAGGACACCATCTCAGACACTTTGGACCCACTGCAGTTTGCCTACCGCCACAACAGATCCACTGAAGATGCAATATCGCACACCCTTCACACCACGCTGGCTCACCTGGACAATAGAAACTGCTATGCAAGGCTATTATTTGTGGACTATAGCTCGGCATTTAACACCGTCATCCCAACCAAGCTGATCCACAAACTACTAGGACTGGGACTGAGTGCCACATTGTGCAACTGGATCCTGGATTTCCTCACCAACAGACCCCAGCGTGTGCAGGTTGGCAGTAATACATCCTCCCCACTGCCCCTCAACACTGGCACTCCACAGGGAAGCGTCCTGAGCCCGGTGTTGTATTCCTTGTTCACGCATGACTGTGTGGCCAAGCACAGCTCTAACACCATCATAAAGTTTGCTGATGATATCACCATTGTGGGTCTGATCACCAACAACGATGAGACGGCCTGCAGAGAGGAGGCTGCTGGGAGAGTGGTGCCAGGGCAACAACCTGTCTCTCAATGTCAGTAAAACTAAGGAGCTGGTGATTGACTTCAGGAAACAGGATACTATCCATGCACCCATCTACATATAGGAGGGGACATTGTAGAGAGGGTCAACAGCTTCAGATTCCTAGGAGTCACCCTCACTGCTAAACTCACGTGGGCTGAGCACACAGCATCAACCATCAAAAACGCCTGTCAACATCTCCACTTCCTCAGACGTCTGAAGAAAGCCCGGATGTCCACTACAGTCCTCACCACTTTCTACAGGTTTGCTGTGGAGTCTGTCCTCACAGGGTGTATTACATTCTGGTGTGGCAGCTGCTCCATACAGGACAAAAAAGCCCTCCAGAGGGTGATTAGAACAGCTCAGGAAATCATCGGCACACAGCTACCAGCAGTCCTGCACACCTACACCACACGCTGCCTCAGAAAGACAATGCACATCATGAAAGATCATAGTCACCCAGCATGGGCACTCTTCTCTGCCATCTGCAAAGCGGCTCAGGTCTATTTGAGCCCCCACTGCTCACTACTCACAGGAACAGCTTTTACCCCAGTGCTGTAAGAGTATACAACAATCACCAATGTGCCACCTTCAGTAACTAGAGTTGGACTGCTCCTTCCAAGCACATTGGTAGATTACACTGTCGCTTAAAGCATCCGCATTCTCACTCTCACGTTCGGAGTTCTCTGACTGTCTACTGGTATTATTGTTACCGTTATTTATTGTCATTGCTATTAGCATTACTCATTGTCATTGTTTCGTTTGTGCAGTATTTCTGTTGTCTTTGTCCAAAGTCTGTGGAGAAGCATTCAAGAAGAATTTCATGATGCTTGATACTGGTACTGATGACAAACTTGAAACTAAACTTAGTTTTGTGAATGTGAATTTCCACAAGTGAGATTTAATGAAATTGTATACTTTCTCTTAGTCAGTGCTAAAGAAACTAACCATCTTTATACAAAGAGAAGCCATTGCACAAATTATCAGTAATAAGTCCGAGCTTGTCTTTTCCAACACTTGCGTGCTGTAGTTTGTATTTGAGCAAAAGTGACCTGTGTTTATGCATCCAGCATATAGGTGGCAGTAAAGAGCTCCCAGACAGGAGTGTGGGACAGCCTTGATTCTGTTCACTTCCCCAGTGTGCACAACTCTTTTCTGTTGTTCCTGAGTGTTGGTGATCAATAACAAGGAGCTCTGCATACGTTTATAGGATGAATCAGCCAACAATTGGCACTGAACCAGAGTTCATGTAGGCAACATTTATTTCTTTGTGTTGTTCACTTCAGGCTATGGGCTGCCTGCTGTACAAACTGTGCTACTTCACCCTGCCCTTTGGCGAGAGTCAGGTGGCAATCTCCGATGGTACCTTCACCATCCCCGACAACTCACGCTACTCACAGGACCTCAACTGCCTCATCCGTGAGCCCGATTCCCTTTTTTCTACGGTATCTCTGTCTTGTTGTGTGTGGGTGTGTGCGTAAACTATAATAGGGCTGCTATAAATGATGGTCTTTGTCAGAGGGAAATTTACTTTTAAAAATATTGCCAATGAAGCTTTATATAATAAAAACAAGCAGTCAGTGAGTAACTAGAACCCATAATACTGTAAATCATAAACAACCCTCCTGTGCCCCCCAACCCAGGATACATGCTGGAACCCAACCCTGATAAGAGGCCTAACATCTACCAGGTCTCTTACTTTGCATTCAAACTCGCACGGCGGGAATGCCCCATCCAGAACATACAGGTGAATCAGTTTGTGGTTCTGTCCCCTGTGGAGTCTTAATGCTGTGCTCCGTTGTGTGACAGGTGGCCGTTGTAGTTGACTTTTCTCCTAACCCTGAAGTTGTCCTGCATTAGCATTCACTTAGCATAGAGTGGTGCTAGTGGAATAAGAGTTCGAGCTGTGCTAAGTTCGAACTGTACCTCCTGCTGTAGTACTCTTCATTAAGATACTTGAACTGATACAGTAAAAATAACTTGTATAAACTGGTAAATCACTAAATAACTTTGGAGAACAGTGTCAGATTTTTATCAATTAAACAGTATTGCTTCTGGGATAGGTGCCAGTTGGGTGTGGATAGAATACCAGTGCTTTTTTTTTATATTAAAAATTAAATGTGTATATATAAAGAAGCAAACTCTCCTCTTCTGGTCTCCTCCCAGAATTCTCCCATTCCTGCAAAACTTCCTGAACCACTCCGAGCTAGCGACGCTGCAGTCAAGAAGAGTCAGAGCCACACCAAAGCCAGGTGGGGTAGCACCTGGGTGTGTTTGTGTCTGTGCAGGTACATGCTAGTATCCTCATCTTTGACTTCTGTGGCCTAGGCTGACGGATCCTATTCCCACCATGGAAACATCCATTGCTCCCCGGCAGCGGCCCAAAGCGGGGCAGCCTCAGCCCAATGCTGGCATCCTGCCCATCCAGGCTGCCCTCACACCGCGTAAGAGGCCCCCTGCCAACCCAGGGCCAATTGGTACGAGAATTCCCAGTCTCAGCTTCATAGTTTCTGTTACCCATTTCAGTGACATTATCATGTTGGAGGGGACAGTGATAATAGTGTCCTTTCTAAATCTTGGCTTTCTCTTATTTACAAAGCAAGATATTGTGCTAAACAAACTGAACAGTAATAGCATCTCTGCTTAATTTGTAAAGAAACGCAATAAAGGTTTTAAGTGCTTCAAATGTCTTACAGCTTTGACCATAGCTCCAGCCCAGTCTGCAGCCAGTGTCCAGTCTCAAAAAATGCAGCCTCAGACCACTCCCACACAGCCACAGACCATGCCTGCAGCAGCCAGAACCACGCCCCAGCAGCAGCCAGTCATTCCAAAGCCACAAATGGCAGCAGCAGCCTTTTTCCCTGACGGGCAGCCAGGGCAACAGGTACTTGAGCCACCCATATCATCCTTGACCATGTCACACCGCAACTCACACATTTTGATAATGTATACTAAGTGTATTAGCTCTATGGCAGCAGTGTTTAGTTGGTGAGCTCACTGACGAAGCCTTTCATAATCCTGTTGTTTTCATTGGAAATGAAGGCCCCTTCCATGGGAGGGTGTGGCTTTTTGAAGATGCAGTCAGGTTGCACTTGTCCTCTGTAGTTACCAGGAGTCAAGTTTCTTAGACTGCATTCACTGTTTATGACAAACTTTGGTCAGCCTCCCAAAGCACTGCCTGCTAGGTGTCTATGGCCAATAACACAACATAACTACTGTTTTAACTGCTTGAATGTGAAGTATCTGTGAAAATATGGTCAATCTGTACATGTCTGTGTTGTGATGTTCCTGTTTTGACAACAGTGGGCTGTTTGAAAACTAAAATTGGTGTCTTTCATGGAAAGTTGGGATGCTACCCCCACTGTTCTCCTTGGCTCTTAGTCACCATCCTTTACAATGGCTGAGGTTTTTAAATCTCCTTTTCATGGTTCAATCAGGCTAGGGGAGAAAGGTGTGAATATTGGCACTGGGCAGCAAGGCTGGAGTATCCACAGAGGACAAGGGTGACCAAGGGAGAGAGGGAAGATCGAACCTAGTTGCATAGGAACACGGATTCAGGATGATGATGATTTTATCATTAGTCTGGGAGGGGTGTGTCCAGTCTGCAGGTGCTCTTTTGAGTTCTTGGTTTTTAATAGAGGTGACTGCTAAGGTCTTGTCACACATGGACCACTGACTTTTATTTTTTTTTAAAATGCCTTAGTTGTGGTGGCTTGGTGATGTTGAAGCTCTTCACTGCTTTTGAGCTTCACTCTTTAGCTGTTGGGGGAGGGGTGTGGTTTACTAATCTGTTTGCACTGAAATGGGTATTAATCTTTCGATGGCTGCGTTTCTGACAGCGAGATACAGAGGGTGCTGTGCATTGGACTTATTGAGGGCACTGATAGAGAGCGTGAGCTCAGTTTGGATTGTTGCAAGACTTGTCGCAGTAATAACGTTCATGGCACAGGAGGTGCTTGAAGAGTTATGATTTGTCTGCACAACAGAAGTCAAGCTGTTCAGAGCGGTGCTGTATTTTCAAAACTTGAAAAGCCTTTTGGTCTGGTTCCCTTTCCCTCATTACTCCACCTACTGCCCCATGTGGATTCTGCGCATTTTCACACAGCAGCAGCAGCCGCAGCCCCAGCAGGCAGTCCAGGGAGCTGCAGCCCCACAGCTGCAAGCAGAACCCGAGCAGCGCCCACAGCAGGCAGCTTCTACCACTCTCCAGAAGCAACCACAGGCCAGCCCCACTCCTCCCAAAGCTCCGCCCCGAGGGTCCCGCCAGAGACAAGCAACATCAGCCCAGCCAGCAGCCACTGATTCCAAACCTACAGCTATTGCAGCTCAGGCTGTTTCAGCACCCATTTCCACACCTATTCCGACGCCTGCAGTGACTCCCATTCCGACACCTGCAGTGACTCCCATTCCAACTCCTGCTGCAGCACCTGCTGAGGCGCTTGTGGAGGCTCCTGCTTCAGCACCTGTTCCCGCATCTGCAGCTGTACTGCCTCCAGCAGGCATCGAAGAAGCCACTCCACCATCTGAGTCTGCATCTGAGCAGATGGTAAACTTCAGTGGGCAGGACCCACACGTAAACAAAAAGGCATTCCCATATAGGTTAAACATTGGATATGGGCTCCTTTTTCCATTCATGGCTGATTAACTCCTGGTCACTAGCCCAGTTTTCCCTGGCAAAGATGCCTTGCTGACCACTAATGGCCAACATTCATTTACCAGGTGTTCCTGTCCAGGGTGATTGATAACGCAGTTCAAAATTTAAAATTTCACAGGTCCCCCCCCACAGATTGCTCTGTACGCTGGCTCCTCACCTCACAAGTGCACTTGGGATCAAACGGCTAATTAATGATTAAAAATTTTTACAAAATAGATTTCCATTAAATTATGGACAAGTTAGGTTTCGAAAAGACCTGATTCCTCATCTTATTGCTCACCGGCAGTCAGGAACATGGGAAATGTCTTTTACACACTGTGGAAGTGAGTTGATTCAAGACATTACCCTCCATGCAAATAGATTACTGTGTGGATCCCCTTTACTGTCAACACAAGTCACAATTGCTCTGCAACAATTTAGAAATTTTAAAAAGATAAGGGGAGAAGAATTAAGAATTTCTTTGAAAATCTATAACTCAAAAGTATTCAGAACGTGAGCAGCCAGTGTACTGACATCAATAAGGCATGAACTTTGACCCAAGTCAGCCTCAGCGGGGGATGGGTTCAGTTGTGCCTCGCAGTCTTGGTGTGCCTCAGGGTACCTTGGAATTTTCCTGTTGTGAACGTTCTACGCTCTAATGTCTTCATGCTCCGAGGTCCAGCATGGTCCACAGTCCAAGGTGCCCTTTACATCTTGTCACAGGTCATTGTGGAGCAAAGCTGATTCCACTCATCTGCATGAGTCCACCTGCCACCATATTTTCTGTGGTCATCATGTGGTCAGATCATTGGTGACAGCACTTTTGTTTGTTTTATGTAATTTGGTGGTTTCTTTTGCTTTTTTGTTTTTAATCTGCCTATGGAGTAGTGAGAAATGCATTATGGTCTTTCCCATTTTCCTCTCTCCGTTTGAGTGTGATTTGTACTCACTTATTCATTCATCAATTCACATTTTCCCTACATAATGCTTTATGTTCTAATAAAGCATTAATTAAATACTGCTTTGGCTGTTACAGTTCATGTAAGTGAGACCCAATATGGGAATGACGGGACAGTCCAATGCATCCTAATATTTTTTTAATGCATTTGCCTGAAATGCATATAAAGGCAACAAAATTTAAGATTCTTTAAAGAATATTTGAATATTTGAAGTCATTTACTGGCATTAAATATTCAGTAATATTTTAACAAATATGGCACTTGTATTTTGTCATGAATTGTGTTTTAACCTATTGTTTAAATTACATATAGCAAGACTACTATCCGGGTGGCTGGTGGCGTTGTGGTTGGAGTGGCTGCCTTTGGCTCCGAAGGTTTTCGGTTTTAACCCTGCCTCCGCCTGTAGTGCCCTTGAGCAAGGTGCTTGCCCTGCAATTGCTCCAGTACCTTTTGCCCAGCTGTGTGCCTGGGTAGCTAGTTGTGGCAGGTCCAGGGTGTGCCCCCCACTCCTTCAGCCTTGCGTCCAGTGTCTCCGGGATGGGCTCCGGCTCACTGCAGCCCTGCTCGGGACAAGCAGTTATTTAAATTGGTTAGTTGGTTTTAAGAATACTATCCTCAAAAGGGTCTTAAAAAAAAAAAAAAAAAAAAAGAACATGATGCATTGGAATTACCCTCCTCCTGTGAGCCTGTCTGTCATGCAAGAGTGAACTGTATTTGACATTGTGAGCTCATTCCTTCATGCTTTCACTCATAGGTGTCCCTCTCCTTTTGCTGTCCTCCAGGCTGCCTCAAAGGTGACCTCGCTGACACCCCCCTCCTCCCCCAAGCCAGCATCGCGGGGAGGCCACCGGCGAATCCTGAGCGATGTGACCCACAGCACGGTGTTTGGAGTCCCTGTCAGCCAGTCCACACAGCTAATGCAGACGGCTGCGCACGAGGCCAGCCTCAACAAGTCCAAGTGAGATTGCAGAGGGCATGCGAGAAAGAGATGCTTACGTCAGGCACTCATCTGTCTTCTGGGACCATAACGGTGTCTTGTGCATTTCCAGGTCCGCCAGCACCACCCCGTCAAGCTCCCCACATGCTTCCCAGCCGAGTGTATATGAGCCCGCCGAGGCCAGCGCCTCCGAGCAGCCCACCTGGAACCCGTTTGGTGACGACAACTTCTCCAAGCTCACAGCCGAGGAGCTACTCAACAAGGACTTTGCCAAGCTGGCAGATGGTGAGAACTCAGGTTTGGAAGACTGAGCCAAGGTAGCTCACAGCAGCCCAGTTGTCATGTACAGAGTACGTGATCTTCAATGAATGACCTTTTGATTACATTTTGTGCTCACTTTCTATGTGCTGTTCTGACTTGCAGGTAAGACAGAAGATAGAGCTGGTGATTCCACAGAGAGCCTCATCCCTGGCCTACAGCCAGCACCAATAGCACCGCTGCCCTCTTTCCCCCCGTCAACAGGTAGGTGTTATTGGGCCCCACCCTCCTGCTTACATCTACCTGATGCGAACCTCAGATTCTCTCGCTCTCTGCCTCTGCTTTTCCTTTGGTTTTTTTGTTTTTCTTTGTTGTTCTTTCTCTCCCTGTTTGGTCCAAACCCTGAGAGCTTTGTGGGTTGCAGCATTGTGGTCCATGACCCCATAGTCTCTACATTCTCAGTCTTATACTGTCTCCAGCTCATTTCATCTGTGGCTAAGGGATGACCACATTGTTTCTGTATGCTGATTTAAATTGTCTGGAAGTTCTGCTTTTGTGCTGCACTTTGGTATTCTTCATGAACTTTTTGCTCTGTTTGTCAGGTCCAGTGGATGGCTCCACAGACACCCTTAGCGGGGAAATGACTGGAGTGCTGCAGAGTGCCCCTGATCCATTTTCCTTGCTTGCCCTCCCTGATAGTTCAGGTAAACACCACAACAGGCCCCCAGCTGGAGAAAATGTTGATCTCTGTTGCCTTACGGTTGGTCTCACAGCTCCTCATTGCTGGAGCACAGTGCTGTTTGTCCCCTTACCTGAACAGGGTTGACTGCTGATTTCAGTATTCACTGAGTTGTTCAGGAGTTCCACTGAAATGCACTATTTCAACTTATAAAATGAGGTATAAATAGAAGGAATATAATTGATTTTTGATTTCTACACACTGGTATGTAGAAATGTCACTGTGGCCCTTCAGCAACTGGGGGCAGCCTAGTGTTCTCTAGGTTTGCCCTTCACTGCTACAAGTGGGTCAGCTGCAACCTCTCTTCCCCCAGTCCATTTTTGGAGAGCCCCAGCTCTTCTCTTTTCCTTGTGGTCCTATCAGCTGTCAAGACTGTAACTACAGGGGCAGCTGGTTGTGTTACATGAAACTCACATTCATGTTGGTTGGTGGTCTGGGGACTTGATGCCTTGTCATTGCTGAAGCTGGGAGTGCAGGGGGTGCATGTGCTCCCTCTTTGACGTGTTTTACGACTCCCTAACCAGGCACGGGTATGTGTGTGTTGATGTAATGGAGGCTCCCCAAATGGAGTGAGCAAGGCATGTCAGCAGGTGGCATGGATGTGGTGTCTTCTGGTTTAAGAACCCAGACTCAGAACTAACCCGCCTTGGACAGTTGTGGGGTCATGGATGGGACAGAGGAAATGGGGAAGCATACACTTGCTCGATTTCCAGGATGAACTCTCTGGGGATAATTGTTTTTTTCCCCTCTACTGTTTCTGCAAACTGATTCATGGGGCTCACCTGATAGACACCCATTTCATCCTGCTAATTTGCACATTCCCCAGGAAATTTTTGGTACAATCAGCCTGAAGTTGGGCATCACTCTCAGGGTTTGATTCTCTCCACCTGAGGTTGCAGCACTTATTCTCCAGCTGGGTGCAGTATCTCATAGTTTGCAGTGCTGTGTGGCCAAGCGAACAGTAGCTACTGCTTTGCTGTGCTATGCCAGTGCATTTGGTGCACTGTCAATTAACAGTGAGTCCATGGTGACATAGCATTGTCTGCGTTACATGAGCTTGGTTCTGCACCAGTTAAACCCAGGTGGGAATAACACACACAACACCACTCTTCAGCAAAGCCGACCTTTTGCCAGGGTGCACCAGCCAAGATATTGGAGAGTGACAACAGGAGGCTTTGACATTTTTCGGTCGTAAATAATGTTATCCACTTGTACGTACATTTTACAAATGAACGAGTTTTGAATTAAGTTATGAACATTACGTGGGTTTTAATTGCATTTTCTTAACTATTTTTGAAAATTTGTAGTTATGGTGAAAATGGGAAGTCTTTACTGTCATCTATTGGCTGGGAGGGTAAAGAGCAGCCAAACAAAATAGCAATGTGAGACCACTTAATATTCCATTTATTCATTTAGCTGGTACTTTTCTCCAAAATGACTTCCAATGAACTCTATGAAATGTTATCAGCCCATATACCTTATTCACCAAGGTGACTTACACTGCTAGATACAATAGGTCACTCATTCATATATCTGTGGAACACACACTCTGTCACTTGCATGCTATTCAGCTCACTTCTGCAGGATTTACAGTTCCTGTCCAGTGTTCCTGAGTGTTGATCAATATCAAGATGTGGAACATTGTGCATATTGTTTGGAGAATATTTAGCATTGAACAGGAGTGGGGTGGAGGCAGCAAGTTTTTATTCAGTCAGTTTTAGCAATGCTAATGTTAGGATAATAATCTTAAAACAAAATTCTACAAAATATTTTTTTTCTCGTGTCTGTATCTGAGATTTTTACAGAATCTAACAAATGCATAAGTCAATGAGCTTCCGTATTGTTTAGCTTTTATTGAGTGTGACTTTGAAGTTATGAACAAATGGACTTGCAAACAGGCTTCCAGTCACAGTTTTGATTATGAATTGAAGAGATTGGGTTGGTTTTTATTCTTCTAAGATGTTTCCCTCTTGCAGTCTGACTCTTCTGTGAACTCTTTCGTCCTGGTTCCTGAAGCTAACAGTCTGTCCCTTTCTCTCTCATGGCCAGTTTTTTTGAATGAACCTCAAACCTTCTTCCTTCTCCTTGCTCTCGCTACTCCCCCTCCCCCAGAGAAGCTCATTGAGGGACTCGCATCCCCAGAAACATCTCTGCTGCTGCCCGACCTGCTGGGTTTGGCCGACCCTTTTGGCAGCACTGCTAACTCCTCCGCCAACGGTAACATGGCGCTCAAGTACCGTGGTACTCTCTTGCACTTGTATGGAAGGGCTAGGCTGGAGGCCAAGAGCCAGTGTCCTCACTCGCACTGTCACCGTCTCTCTTGTATGCAGTTGGAGTGTCCGAGGTGTGTATGGAGTCCCTTATTCCCGGGCTGGAGGCTCCCCAAACCCAGTCCCTCTCTGCTCCACTGGATCCTGTCTCCACGCAACCATCAGGTCAGTGTCTGTCTCTCCCTCCATTGTAGCACTCTGCTGGTGGATGTTTGTAACTGGGGTTCAATCTCCACTCAAGCTGAGTGGAGTTTACATATTCTCTCCATGTTTCTATGGGTTTCCTAAAGCAAAGACATGTACACAAAAAGGTGGTGGTAAAGTTTACTCTGTTACTTTAGAAACCCTGTGAATGGTCATTTAGAGTCAACGTACACTGTGGCACTTATTGTACCCTTGTCTCCCTTTGTCAGACCAACAGAAGGCTTCTCTGCGGTCCATGTTGGTCTCTCTCTCTGCTTCACTTTCATATGGTGGATGGATGGCTAGATAGATGGACAGATCTAAAGTTTACTGAAGGAAAGAGCATGAGGCTACAGCAGTATACACACAGAACATAGTTGAAATAGGTGTTTGAGCTCCCTGTTTTTGTGAAAAAATGAAAGTGGCACCCAATGCTGGCATGAATCTTTTTCCAGTTTACAATTGTATGTATGTTTACTCGCCAGGTTCTGCCGGAAATTTCTCCATAATTTCTGAAATCACTGATTGAATGGTTAGTTGTCGTATTACTCTACTGCTAATGACCACTAGGGGGAGACAGTGAGTAGTGGACATTCTCGGGGAAGGGTGCAAGAGGGTGGCTGGCGGGGTGAAATGTGAGATAAGGAGAGCCATAACTTTGGATGCTGTGGTGCTCGTCTAATTGTTGCAGGTCTGTGACTGCTCATTGGTATGGTAGCAGCTCTAGATCTCGCAGTTTCCTTTACATGATCTTCCATTCACATGCATGCTTAGTGTTGCTTTGCTATCACTAACCTAATTTTTAACACCGCTTAATCTCTCTCCCCCTCACTGCTAACTCTCGGCCTTGAATCCCTGCTTCTTTCCTATCCAAGACTCCCTGAATGGGGAGGGTTGCCTTCTCGATGGCTCACTGCTTTCCCAGGCCTCAGCCTCTTCCCTGGCCGAGTTTGCGCCTGTCTTGCAGCCACCAACGGGTAAGGATAAAGAGCACGCACGCACGCACGCACGCACGCCAGAGCTTGACCTGAGGACCTCCACTCCTTCCTGGCTCACTTTTATCTTCTTTCCACTTATGTCCTCCTTGCCTCACCCTCCTTCTTGCTCTTTCTCACTCTCTTTATATCACACTGTCCACTTCCACCACCGCTGCAGACCCCTCTTACCTCATCTCATGCTTTGACACTTCCGTGAGTGCCGAGAAGGGTCCCGAGGAAGAGTTTGACCCCATCCCTGTGCTTGTCTCCAAAAGCCCTGCCCCAGGTAAAAACTCACCCATCTGTGGTCTCTGCTATTACTCTCCCATGTCACTGGTGTGATACTTCCCACAATGCTGCGCAACAGTGATGGCAACTTTGGCAGAAGTTTTTGGTTGGGTGTTGTGTAGGTGTATACAACACTGGGGAGGCAATAAGTTACACACAGACTCATCACCTCTTGTTTTGTTCACAAGGGTATAATTCCGGCTTACTTCCTGTCTCTCTCTTTCCTGAATGTTGCCTTTCTGGACGTTCTAAACCCCTCCAACCTGAACACTCTATCACTTGACACCCCTTTAATAACTCCTCCGTAACATGTCTGTCTCTCTCTTTTCCTCTTCCCTCCTCCCCTGTATGCTTTGGCCACACCCCCCTCTCCCCTACTGCCCATTTTGTTTCCGCCCTCTTTCAGGAGCTCAGTCCCACAGCAACAATGGAGGCTCCGAGTCCAGCCTCCCTGGCCTGGCCCGCTCCCTCCTGTTGGTGGACCAGCTCATCGACCTGTAGTGGGGGCAGGAGTGGGCAGAGCAGGGTTGGTCAGGGCTTTAGAATGATGAGGGGTTGGTGATGGTGGTAATTTGTAAATGATTTTCCATCCATCCTCAGTTACATATTCATCATACCACATCCTTCATTTGCAGCGAGTACTGGGGACTGTTTGGATCCCCCCATTGACATTCCCATCATCCCCCTGTCCCCTTCCTGCTTACCTCCAACTTTCCTTCCCACACTGTATCTGATTCTTTTGACTCATCACTTTCTCAGTTCCATCATGGTTGCCCCCATTGTTTCCTTTCCCAATCATGGGAGTGGCAGTTAGCGCTGTGTTCCACAGCTGGGTTGTCTCTAGCTTGCCTCAAGTGGTGTTTCGTCCCCTTTCCACCTTATCACAGATATACTGACTACAACAGCTCTCCTGAGCCAGCGGTGGGCCGTAACATCAGAACATCCTTGTCTTGCGAAAGTAATTTGACAGAAACTACACTTCCTACAATGCAGTGCTTAGTTGATACTACACTATTCACACGTCTTCGTTCCTCCTGTGTCTTTACCAAATCAGATAGTTTTTCCTTCGCTGCCTTAATTCTCGCTATGCTAGTGGCTTTTAAATGAACTCCTTGCATATGAGCGCATGTTTTGTTTTTGTTCTCTTCACTGCATGTGCTTAGACTTCGGGAAAGACCCTTTACCCCAAAAATGAGATGGTCTTTGTTTTTTCATTAGTAGTTTTGTATGGTAAAACTTTGTATGGTTCAGATGTCATTTCAGTAGGTTTCTTGCACATTGCTTTAATTGTTGTTTTGTTTGGGCTTTGTGTCGTGTAGCTTTGCCCAGCATGTTACACAAGCTCCTGAAACCACGTGCGTTTTCACAGATCTGCATAATCACAAGGTCGAGTGAGGCGAAACTGGCAATGCCAGCAATGATTTTTTCAGTGCCAGTTCCAGTCGAAGTCCACCACTGTCAGGTGAAGATAACCCCTCAACTGCAAGCACTGCTGCAGGACTGCCTTCAACCAAGCATGTGCTTTGTGTGGAAAGAGGGCGGGGGCTAATTATGCAACCAGGGACTCACAGATGGGGTCAAAAGCACAAAAATCAGTCACCGGTCAATTGCCATCTCTCAACTACCACTGTTCACATCTCACAAACCCCATGTGTCCATTACCTGTTACAGTTTGTAACCACCCCCGGCCTGGACAGACCACAGAGGTACAGATTTCCCCCCTCTGTCAATGTGTTCTCCATTGTCCACTCACGCTGTACTCAAACCCTTCAGCTTTTCTCTTTTTAAATGAATAGTGTAAGTACTTAGTGAAAGTTACAAGATATTTCAAGTATGGGTGAGTACGTGTGAATATAGAGTGCTAATGAATGAGTATTGATATATAAATAATATATAATGATAATTGTCATGACACTTTTAAGAGGAGCTGTTTATTGCGGTCTTTATGGATCTGTATTTGGAAGTGTAAACAATGTCCTTCTCTCTCCCCCTCTTTTGTGCCAAGTGTCGTCTTTTTGTCCTCTCGCTTCCTTTCTTTTTGCACCAAATTGTCTGTGGGGCACAAATGAATTTAAAATCCACAGTTGGTCATTTCACACTGAGTGACAGCACAAATTTCTGTCAAACAGCTTACTGACTGCACCCCTGCTGCCTCGGTTATAATTACTATAAGTTAATCATTTAACTGACACATCTTCCAAAATGACTGTGAGCTTTGTGCATTGAGCTGTTTACACTAGTATACTGATTATATAGCAGGTTCATTTTTTGCTCTGTCAATTCAGGGCAAGTACCTTGAGCAAGGGCACAACAGCAAGAGGTGGGATTCAAACTTGGGTCCTTCGAGTGCAAGTGCTAACCACTTGTTTCCCCTGGACTGTTGCCTCACATTCAGAGTGTGGTTAGAGCTGTTTGCCTTCAAACCCAAAGATTACAGGTTCAAATCTCACTTACTGCTGTAGTACCCATGAGAAAGGTACTTGGCCTAAAATTTCTCTAGTAAAATTACATAGCTGTATATGTTGAATAATTGTAGGTAGACTAACGCTGTAAGTCATTTAGAGAAAGCATTAGCTAAATGAATAAATGTAAATGCAACTGAGACAGTGTTAATAAATTGGCTATATAAATGGGTATATCAGTGTAAGTAGCTTAACATTGTAAGCTTCTTTGGAGAAAGGCATCACCTAAATGAATAAATAACTACATATATTAGATAAATGTATAATATCACTGCACAGTGTTTAGGAGCAGAGTGAATGAAGTTTCAGCTTCACATACTTTTGGTGAACTCTCTGTGTAGCCAGCTGGTAGTGAATGTTTGTGATGCTTATTGCACACTGCTGTAGAGATGATCTCATGAAGGAAGTCCATGTATGAAGTCAACTTGACTTCACCTGATGGTGAAATTGTGTGGAGAATTTAAAATCTGAAAGAGGCAGTTTCTCAGCTCTGTGCTCTTTGGTTTCCCCTTCCCTGCTGTTGCCGTGTTGCACGCTATGCAGTCTCTCATGCTATATTAATTAAATCCTCACCTTGCTGGTAGAATTTTGCTCTTTTTAAATAATATATATGTTTGGGGAGGGGGGCAGGAGAAAATAAAATGAGAATGAAATGACCCCTTCCTCTGGCAGGGTGATGATGATAATTGTCTACCATCTGATTTAGAAATGGATAAAAAAAAATAGGGGGCATTGAATAAAAATATAAATGAAACAACATAAACACAGTGTTTTTGGTCATTCATGAGATCTTGAGGTTCCACCAAGGGAACATAATAGATTTTACACTTGTGTTTGGTTAAGATGGTTTTTTAGCATTGCTGTCTTGTGGAGACTGTTTGCCTAATGTGTCATACTTTTTTCTGTGCTTGTCTACTCATTCTATAACCATGAAATTCTTCAGGTCAAGAAAGACTGCATTGCCAGGGCAGAGTCCCTCAGTGCTGGCTTTAGGAGCTTGGCTGATGTTTCACGCACACAGTTCCTTGGAGTTCATGCTTAGTACTCTTCTGAGAAACACATTGTTGGAGTTGTTTGAACATAGGAATACTGTAGATGGATTCTTCCAACTGCTGTATAAAGCTTGTAGTTTGCCTCCCAAAAATCCCGGGTTTACCTTCCATCTTGACGTCTCGCATTAATTCCTCACCTTACTCACACTTCCTCTCCGGCTTGAGTCTGCATGTGTAGTTGATAATTTTCTTCTGAAGCTGGTGCCTCTGCGTTGTCTAGGTAAGACTGTCTCTACCTTCCTCCATCTCTGTATACTTGTGAGTTTGTGTGTTGTCCCTCAAAGAGGTTCTGTGAAAGTCTCTTGCTTTCAACATGATCAGTGGCATGAATGAAACCTCTTGTGAGTGCTGGCAGTCTGTTACACGCTTTGCAATACCGCTTGGATTATCTCATGCCCCATGTGAAGATGTTTCATTTTGCTTTGACATGTTTATGTTGGTGTGCGTCATGCACACTGAAAGTACCACACTGTGTTGTGTGCCAGTTCCATTGGTGACCTCACTGTACCTGCCTCTCTAGCTTCTCCTTCTGGTGTTTCTGCTCTTGTGAGCCAACCAATCATTACTCTCCTTTGGTGTCGTCAGCCCTGTACTTAGTGGAATGCCAAGGGCTGGTCTTATGTGCCTCACCACCAGGTGGTGATTTTTCTATTTTAAAGGCTCATTCCGGTTTTCTTCCTCCCACAGCATTACAGAATGAGGGTGAATGCAACTGGACGGGACCAGAGTTAGGCGTAGTTCATCCAATCCATGGCAGAGACACCATGTCGGGTGAAGAGGAGTTGGAGCACAGCGAAGGGCTGCATGATGAGAAGAGGCTCTATTTGCTGGAGTCAGAAGATGCCGACGACCCCCAGCAGGGTCATTTTACTGAGGCCACCCATCGGTTCACTTTCAAGCTGCCCCAAAATACCTGCAAGAGCCAGGGCACTGTCTTTTCAAATACCCCAGTTCAGATAGTCCATGAGGATGGCACAGATATATTTGCTAATGCCCCTTTCCAGTGTGCTAACGCCCCTACCCAGCAGCCTGACATTTTTCTCCAGGCTCCATTTATGAAGAAGGACCAGGTGCCGGAGAGCAACGTTCATCCTAATCACTCGAGGATACAGCTCCACCCGGCAGGCCCTCTGCATAAGCCCTCATGGCCCCTGGAGGTCCCTCTTCCTCAGCAGCCAGTGGCGGCTCACCGTGTGGTGTCAAATGTCGCTCGGCAGGCAGCTGTGGGTTCGGTGCCTGTGGGGCCACTGCATTCCTGGAGCTCTGAAGGGAAACCAAAACCTGTGCTGGACCCATTTGTCACGGCACCATTCTTGTGTCGGGGTCAGCAAGGTAGGCCTTGAGGATTGTTGGAGGATGGCAGATGGCTGGAGTAGGGCAGGCAGATGGCACACAAACAAATATACAATTCATCTCTCTCATTCCAAAATGAAGGTTGGAAGACACTTACTGGCTTCTGCTCCAGTACTCCATGCATGTGGCCTACCTCAGCACTTTATATTCTGATCTAAATGGACTGCAAACCCACTCTGAGCCCACTTTATAGCCCTGCACACTGAAGTAACATCAGTTTTACACTAATTTTCTCATACATTCTAGCCCTGTGTGTGGGATCAAGGTGAAGCAGGTACTTTTAACCTCAGCCTCATTTTAGCCATCTTGAGGGTGGTGGACCGTCCTTGGCCAGAGCTGAGCTTTCAGTGTCAGAGTTGTCATCTGTACTTCTAGTTATAATTAGACTTTGAAGGAACTGTGCTTTTACTGTTTGTTGGGTTGTGTGTCCAGTCAACAGGAACTGCTGTCACTTTAAAGTTTGGTTTGACCAATCACTTATGTACACCGTTGAGACTGTTTCAGTGTTAAAAACGTGGCTTTTTTGTTGAACCAAAAGAGGTTCTTATACCTAGGACCCAGTATTCTGTGTCACTTCCATGCACTGCTTATCTATTCCTCTTAGTGAGATGTGACTCTAGTTTCTTCACTATTGATAGAAAGCTTTCTTCAAGCTGCAGAGATGGTGACAGGAGTCGTCTAGTCCATGGCCATTTCCTGTAGAAGAGGCTCACCACCCACAGCCACCTTCCGATTAACTTAGTGAACTTGCTGTTGAATGTCCACCAATGGTTTCTCATATCAGTGCCTTTTTTTGGCACCTGTGCTGGTTCTACTTGCTGTTCGTATGGACTTTTTTTTTTTTTGGTTTGTTTGTTTTAGGGTCTTTTGCCCAAGTTTAGGTCAGTTGGAGTAAACCTTTGTGATGATCTGTGCTTTTATTACAGACTAGCAGTCATCTTGCTTGTCCACACCTGAATCATCAGTGCTTAACTTTGTTCTCTGCATAAGTTCCTCAATCACTCTGGTCATATAGTAAAGGGGGGGGGGGGGTCGGTCCATCCATCCATCCATCCATCTTCTGTCCCGCTTGTCCTAAAAGGGTTGCAGTGGCAGCAGGCAGCACAGAGAGGCCCAGCCGCCCCGTCCCCCTCAACTTCCTCCAGCTCAGCCTGGGGGATCCCCAGCGGGTCCTGGGCCAACCTCAGGGCCTCGTCCCAGTTGGCCGTGCCTGGTATACCTCCAAAGGGAGGCGTCCAGGGGGCATCCTTCTCAGATGCCCAAACCACCTCAACTGGCTCCTCTCAATGTGAAGGAGTAGCGGCTCTACTCTGAGCTCCTCCCGGATGTTCGAACTCCTCACCCTGTCACCCAGCACCCTGCAGAGAAAACTAATTTCGGCCGCTTGTATCCGCAATCTTATTCTTTCGGTCATCACCCAGAGTTGACGACCATAGGTAAGGGTAAGGACGTAGATCGACCGGTAAATGGAGAGCTTCGCATTATGGCTCAGCTCCCCCCTTCACTACTGCAGTCCGGTACAGCAACCGCATTACTGCTGCCGCTGCTCCCAGTCTGTGGCGGATCTCACGCTCCCTTCTTCCCTCACTCATGAATAAGACCCCAAGATACTTGAACTCCTCCACCTGGGGCAAAAAACTCTCCCTTTACGTGGAGGGAGCATGCCATCCTTTTCCGTGACAGAATCATGGACTCAGACTTTGAGGTGCTGATCCTCATCCCCACCGCTTCACACTCAGCTGCAAACCGTTCCAGTGCGTGCTGGAGGCAGCCATGTGACGGTGCCAGAAGGACATCATCATCTGCAAAAAGCAGAGACGTCACCTTCCGATTCCCATACAGAATGCCCTCCTGACCTCGACTGCGCCTTGATATCCTGTCCATGAAGACCACAAACAGGAATGGAGACAAGGCACAACCTTGGCGGAGTCCAACACCCACACTGAACAGGCCTGACTTAATGCCGAGTGTGCGGACGCAGCTTTCGCTCCGTATGTACAAGGACTGAATGGCCCGCAGTAGTGGCCCCGGTACCCCATACTCCCGAAGCACCTCCCACAGAATTTCCCAGGGAACACAGTCATAGGGCTTCTCCAAGTCCACAAAACGCGTGTAGACTGGATTAGCAAATTCCCATGCCCCTTCAGTGATCTGTGAGAGGGTAAAAAGCTGGTCCACTGTTCCACGGCCAGGGTGGAATCCGCATTGTTCCTCTTCAATCTGAGGTTCAACTATCAGCCGGAGCCTCCTCTCCAGCACCCCGGCATAGACTTTCCCAGGGAGGCTGAGAAGTGTGATACCCCGATAGTTAGCACACACTCTCCGGTCCCCTTTCTTAAAGATAGGGACCACCACCCCAGTTTGCCAATCCAAGGGCACTGTCCCTGAGGTCCATGCAACATCCAGGGCCTTAAGCATTTCCGGGCGGATCTCATCCACCTCTGGTGCTTTGCCACTGTGGAGCTTACCAGCTACCTCAGTGACTTCCACCAGGGAAATGGACTCTGACAGACCGAAAGCGTCTGGCCCTGACTTCTGTAAGGGAGGCATATCACTCAGGTTTAAGAGTTCTTCAAAGTGCTCCTTCCACCTCCCGACAATGTCCTCATCAGAGGTCAGAGTTTCTCCACTCCTGCTAAACACAGCCTGAGCGAAACTCCTCTGACCTCTTCTGAGCTGCCGGATGGTTCTCCAGAACCTCTTTGAAGCCGACCGATAGTCGTTTTCCATAGCCTCTCTAAACTTCTCCCATGCCCTGGATTTTGCTTCTGCAACCGCAGCCGCTGCTGCCTTTTTTGCCTGCCGGTACCTGTCTGCTGAGTCAGGAGTCCCCAGAGCCAACCAGGCCCTAAAGGCCTCCTCCTTCAGCTTGACGGCTTCCCTCACCACCGGTGTCCACCAGTAGGTTCTCGGATTGCCGTCCTGGCTGGCACCAACAAGCTTTTGGCCGCAGCTGTGTCTGGCTGCTTCCACAGTGGAGGTTTTGAACAGGGTCCATTCAGACTCCATGTCCCCTACCTCCTCCAGGACATGGGAGAAGCTCTCCCGGAGGTGCGAGTTAAAATCATTCCGGACAAGATCCTCCGACAGTCTTTCCCAGCACACCCTCATTAAACGTCTGGGCCTACCAGGTCTCTCCATCAGTTTTCCCTGCCATCTGATCCACCTCACTACCAGACGGTGATCAGTTGACAGCTCAGCACCTCTCTTCACCCGAGTGTCCGGAACATGTGGCCTCAAGTCAGAAGAAACGACTACAAAGTCGATCATTGACCTTTGGCCCAAGGAGCTCTGGTACCAAGTACACTTATGAGCATCCTTGTGTTCGAACATGGTGTTCGTTATGGACAAACCATAACTAGCACAGAAGTCCAATAACATTTCACCATTCGGGTTCAGATCAGGCAGGCCGTTCTTCCCAATCACCCCCTGCCAGATTTCCCAATCATTGCCAACGTGAGCATTGAAGTCTCTAGCAGAACTATGGAGTCTGTAGGTGGGGCCTTGTCCAGAACCCCTCCCACCTTCTCCAAGAAGGCCGAATACTCTGAACTGCTGTTTAGTGCATAAGCACACACAAAAGCCAAAGTTTTCCTCTCTGCGACCCCAAGTCGCATTGAGGCGACGCTCTTGTCCACCGGGGCAAACTCCCAACTGTATGGCAGCCAGCCGGAGACTTGTGAGTATCCCCACACCCGCCCGGCGCCTCTCACCTCGTGCAACTCCTGAGTAGGAGAGGGACCACCCCTTATCGAGGAGTTTGGTTCCAGAGCCAACACTGTGAGTGGAAGTGAGCCCAACTATATCTAGTTGGTATTTCTCAACCTCCTGCACCAGTTCTGGCTCCTTCCCCCCAAGCGAGGTGACATTCCACGTACCAAGAGCCAGTTTTCGTCACGAGGGGCTGCGACGCCATGCGCCACCCCGCCCCCTCCTGCCGCCAGGTATACATAGCACCAGACCCCCATGCTGGACCTTGCAGGTGGTGGGCCTACATGGCCCCCCGACTATGCCTTTTCGGGCTGAGCCTGACCGGGCTATGTGGGCTGCCCGGCCACCAGGTGCTCGCCTAGGAACACTACCCCCAGGCCTGGCTCCAGGGGTAGGTCCCGGTGACCCTATTCCAGGCAGGGTAAACGTTCTCTTGTTTTCATGGAGGTTTTTGGATCGTGTTAGTCTGGATCTTCACTCCAGACCTGTTCACCTTGGGAGACCCTACCAGGAGCATAATGCTCCTGACGACATAGCTCTGGAGATCCCTAGATCACGCAAGCCCTTCCGCCATGCCAAGGCCTCGATCCAGGAATGGTGGGGGGTAGGGTGTGTACAAAAAAAATTAGGTATGACCACAAGAGGAAAACTTTTAAATCTTATGGTTTGTGTAGTATATGTAGTTATTTTAGCTTATTGAAGGTCTGAAAATTACCCTCACAGTATTCCTCATAGATTGGATTGGCAGTGAACCAGGTTGGCACTCAAAGAACTTCTGTGCTGTGGCCAACAGCTACTGAAAAACTGCTTGGAACCTTCACATGTGGTCTAGTAATGGTGTTCTGCTAATCCACGTCTAAAGAAGTGTCAGCTTTCTGCTGGCACATTAGCCTCGTGGTTGTTAGTCCTCCGGGCATCCAGAATTTTTGCTTTTTGTTTCTTTGTGTCCAACCACCCATGTGCGATGAAGGCCTTAATTTCCAAATGTTTGGATAGACATATCTGTGAGTGATCACGGCTTCTATCAAATTTGGTACATCCTTTCAGGACTGTTTTGTGCTTTTTTTTTTTTTTTTTTTGGGTGGCTGTGTGTTGAATCACACTTTGAAATATGAGCATGTACACACATACAGGACTGATGGACAATTTTACGGCCAGCCTAGCATAAGTAAATCCATGAGGCACTACTATCACAAAATACTTTTTACCCAAAGCATTTGTCCTTGAAAAGTGTCATAACAAGCTGTGTACCTTTAAGAAAGTAATGCAAAATAAATATTACACTCGTCCTAATTGGGACTCTCAAGCCACATGCTTTGGTTTTTTTGTATATTTACTTTGTGTGGCTTTTTTTTAAACTACAAATTATCATACAACCCTGTGTGTGTGTGTGTGTGTGTGTGTGTGTGTGTGTGTGCGCGCGCGCGCGCGCGCGTCTAAACGCAAATCAACAGAATAGTAAAAAAGCGATGCTTTCCAAGGCACTGGAGTTGCAAGCTGACCGCAAGGCACACATTGACTGAAAGCACTTCCTGATTCTTAAACGATAGCTATGCTTGCGTCACGTGGCATATCCATCCAATAACGTAATAGTAAGAAATAACGTGAAGAATAACGTTATTCTCCTAAATGACCACTAGGTGGCAGAAACCCAAAACAAATCTAGAAATATCTCACAGAACAGTACAATGTGTATATATACACATACACACACAGAGGCTACTCATGTTACAAGCTGACAAATAGTAAGGCACAACACAGTTTAACCATGTTTGTCAACTCTTCCACAGTGTTTATAGCTACCATTTTCTGTGCTGCAGATGAATACCACATGAGGAATGTTCCCCTTTTTTTAGGGGATGAGTCAACAACTGGCACATAGATTTTGGAGATTAAAATTTAGTGTTGCTCATCTTTAATGAGTTGTAAAAGTGACTTTTTCAGAAATACAAATAGATCACCATCAGAATTGTTAGCTGAGGAGCTAGTGCATTGAGAGAGTTTAAAAAAAAAAAAAAATTTGCAGAAATATGCCCCAGTTCCTTCTTTGGCCTGGATCTGGTAAATGCCGTTTTGTCCTTTGGAATGTGTACAAGCTCAATGAACCCGACAGACTTGCCTTCAAAAGCTAACACCAGAACAGATGCCTTTTATTCCCTATCTACAGCTTCGTTCACCAGGACACATAGTCCAACTCTAAGGTAAAGGTCTTAGTCCTGGACTAGAGGCAGAACAGCACACTGGTATGAAAGGGTTCACAGTAAGTACTTGGATGAATATGGATTCACTGGTTTGTATCTTTTTCTGACAATTGTCAGCAGCAGCAAAATGAAAGGATTAAATACAGAACTTGATTACTCCATTCATGCCAAGAAAAGTTCTGTGATCCTGCATGTCTGGTTGCTTGGTGGTTCTAATCAAAAGAGGTCCATAATAATCCTGTCAGTTCTTGATTTTGCCCCTGGTGTGACAAGATTCCCCCCACCCCATCATTGAGACCCCTATCCGTGGGGCTGGAGACTGTCACAGGGCAGAATTAAGGCACAAAACAGAGAAAGTGCAACAAAATGTTTACATTACAACACGACCAAAGCAAAAGAGAACTTAAGCCTTGGGTGCAAGCCCTATGCTGACGATATCCAGCTCTTCCTCTCGTTTTCACCTGGAACATCAGACATTTCCACGCATCGCTGCCTGCCTGTCGGACGGCTGGATCTCTGTATGGATGTCTGATTGCTACCTACAACGCAACCACTCCAGAAAGAGATCTTTCACCCTTAGCTGGCCTGTCTTCCTGTCGTGAACTTTCTACGATGGACAACTCACTGATTTTTGCCTTCCTCCTCATCTAAGAGTCTGGGAGCGATTGACTGAAGTTTATCCTTCTCTCAGCATCTCGAAACCATAACCCGGAACTGCAAATAAATCCTGCAGACATCCACGAGATCTGTCCTTATCTGCACTGCAGACTCTGCACAACTACTTGTCCAGCCCATGTTGATATCCAGCCTGGACTACTGCAATTCTCCTGTCTGGCCTCCCAGTTACTGCCATCATAACCTCTACAGCTGATAACACTGCTGCACGACTTATTTCACTTTCCAAAGCGTTCCCATATATCTCCCCTCCTCCTCTATCTGCACTGGCTTCCTGTAGTTACCCAGATCAAATTCAGCACCCTGGTTATGGCATACAAAAGCATCAGTGGAACTGCTCCCAGCCATCTACAGAACTTCGTCATCCGCTACACCGCAACCAGACTGCTACGCTCCTCCACATCTGCCCACTTGGTGGTCCCACGCAGAAAAGTTCTTGGTTCTGGCTCTGTTGTGGTGGAATGACTTTCCCCTCTCACTCAGAACTGCTGAATATCTGTCCACATTTAAAAAGGGTCTTTTGAACTCACCTCTTCCGGGCTTACTTTCACCATGATCTATTAAGTTCATGCACTGTAACTTTGAGATCATGCCTGTTAAACAATGGATAAACCTTCACATAACTACTCCTGTAATGTAACATAAATGTTTTTATTTATATATATATATATATATACACACACACACACACACACACGCAATGGATGCGCAAGATGAAGTCTAGAGTAGTCCCAGTAGTAATAGGAGTACTTGGGCTGTGAACCCCAAATTGGGAGAGTGACTTCAGCAGACTCCAGGAACAACATTGGAAATCTCTGTCCAGAAGAGTGCAGTCCTAGGAACAGCTAGGATACTGCACAGAACTCAAACTCCAAAACACACATACAAAAAATTACTAGGAAGGAATCGTCAATATTTGGAAAAAGTTTTATGCACTACTTGTGTTATGTACATTGATTCACATGGTGGAAAGAAAATACTTAAGAATCATGTGTTTGCATCTGTCACTCTGATAATGTAATGAACACATTTTTTCTGTGAGATGTACATCGCTTTGGAGAAAAGCTTCTGGTAAATGAATAAATGTAAATCGAAAACGCAATCTCATCCAAAACTCGGGTCTTTAACCCAGCAGTCAGGCCAAACATCCATCCTCTCTCACAGTCTTCAGACTAGCTGCGTTTTATAGCCTTTTCACTGAGCACTCAAGTGTCTGTTGCTGACTGGCATGTAATTATCCCATTATTCCAGCCCTTGAGAACTGTTTATCTTTAAGCTCCCACCTCCTCCCCACCCTCCAGGTCCATAAGAACGTAATGTGAACATAGCTTTTTGACACACACCTAATCCTTTGGACTAATGCCATCTGGCTTTTCCTTGTTTCAGTCCCTTCAGCCCTTACCTAACCCAGTTAGCGGTGAAAAACAATCTAAGGTTGTCGAGTGGTAGGAGAAGGAGGAGTTATGGTGACACAGGAGGCTGTAGTGCTAAGATGTGACTCAGTAAAGCAGAGAGCTTTGAGATTATGCATCTTTATAGAGAGGAGAGGTCCAGAAGCTTCAAAAGGGCTTGATGTACAGAATTATGAATTTGAGGAGAGCTGTGGCAGCATGGAATGTTCAGAGGGGTAAGCTGTTTGCTGGAGAAGCACTGAGCTAGGAGTCATTTGTCAAACCTGTGGAAAACTAGTTTAACTCATTGGTTTTTTCACAGTTGGGGGGCGCGGTGGCACAGTGGGTTGGACCGGGTCCTGCTCTCTGATGGGTTTGTGGTTCAAGTCCCACTTGGGGTGCCTTGCGACAGACTGGCGTCCTGTCCTGGGTGTGTCCCCTCCCCCTCCAGCCTTATGCCCTGAGTTGCCGGGTTAGGCTCTGGTTCCCCGCGACCCCGTATGGGACAAGCGGTTCAGAAAGTGTGTGTGTGTGTATTTTCACAGTCACCCTTCGCAGAGTAGTGGCTACACCCATGATGTTTATTATTATTTTCCACATCTCTTGCACATCTCTGTTTGCCCTCCACCTTCTTCCTGTAGATGTCCTTGGAATCCCTGATTCTTAGCTGCTGCTGTAATGTATTCCAACAAACTGGTGGAATCATAATCAGAAATCTTTCTATTCCTAGAACTAGTTGGCAAACTTTGGTGGACAATTAAGTTTTGTGGTGTCTAGTTTTAAAACTGAGCCAGAAGGTCAGTTTCTACTCCTCAATCTCAGCAAGTTGTAGCAATCGTCATTTTGTCAAAGTCCCTTCAAGCAGTGGGCTTAGCCGGGACCCGGGTCTGGGGTTCAGTTCCGCTTGGGGGGCCTTGCAACGGACTGGTGTCCTGTCCTGGGTGTGTTCCCTTTCCCCTCCAGCCTTACACCCTGTATAGCCAGGTTAGACTCTGGTTCATCGCTACCCCGCTCGTGACGAGTGGCTTCAGCCAGTGCACGTGAGTTCTATATCATTGATTCTTTTCACAATTTCCTACTTAGCGTGGCAAATGTCATAACCTATTACAAATGTATGTTTTTCTTCAGTTGTTTTGTGGCTCTGTCAGCCTCAAGTGTGTTTCTGTTGAATTCTGTCAGATGGCATATACACAACGACACAGCATCCTACAAGCCTATTGAGGTCTTTAACAACAGTGATCCATTTTGGGACTCTAACAGCACTAGATCCGTTGCAGATGTTCAAGGAGTAAGGTTATGTGTTGCATTGCTGCATCTGAACTTGGCTTTTTAGATGGAAATGGGGAATCTGCAGAATATCCACTATCTGGTCCTGAGCCCCTGCATCCCAGTCATCAGGTGAATGGATTGGTTGTCTTCAAGGGTCTGGTGCTGATAATTGTGAATTAGATAGGGCCGAGATGACAAACAAAAGTGCTTGAGCTCATCTCATAGATCCTTAATGAAATGTAGACATGTTCTGTATGATCACTGAAGTATTTTAAACCATTTGTAAGATATTCCGGAACCCAGCAGTGACCTGACTGCAGGAGAAAGTTAATCTGAAATTGTGGGGAAATGGGAGGTGTTAGACCTCTTAGAATCCTAGACTAAAATTTAGAAGTAACAGCTGCTTGACATTTCCCAGCTTTAGAAAAGTTTAAAAAGTGCCTGAAATTTACAACTTATGGAAGAACTGAAAACTGCCTGTAATACCCTTTGGGAAGTGATCCTTGTTGAAGGTGTCATACTGTCAGGTGTGTTATACAAGTTCTTTCACTGTCTATGGTAATGAAGGACTTTGAAATAAATATTTACCTTCTTCATTGATACACCATGCTCACCATAATATACGTGTGTGTGTGTGTGTGTGTGTGTGTATACATATATACTGTAGCATCCCCCCGCGGAGCTACTAGAAACCGGCTTGGCAGACGGGGTAAAAGAAACGTGCTCTTTATTAGAAGCGTACATGTCTCTCAGCAGCAGTCTTAACAAAGATGCTTCAGACAGTACAAGTCACATAACATTTCAGAATCCCTCTGGGTCACTCCCAGCCCCCCTGCTGCACCCCATGGTTAAGGGGTTCCCCCCGGGACTCACCAGAATTCCACTGTCGAACACTGAACATAAATAGAACGACAACCAGTCAGAAACCACACACAACTATGTACATACACATAAACACTAATGCCAACTATTTACACATTTACTCCCCTCAGTGCTGTTACAATATAAATTTCCCTCTCACCCTCACAGGGGGTGATGTGTGTGTTTTCCTCAAGCTCAGGTCCTCTACCAGAGGCCTTTGGAGTTTGAGGGTTCTGCGCAGTATCATAGCTGTTCCTAGGACTGCACTCTTCTGGCCAGAGACTTCAGATGTTGTTCCCAGAATCTGCTGAAGTCACTCTCCCAGTTTGGGGGTCATAGCCCCGAGTTCTCTTATTACTACTGGGACCACTCTGGACTTCACCTTCCACATCCGTTCCAATTTTTCCTTCAGCTCTTGGTACTTCTTGATCTTCTCATGCTCCTTCTTTCTGATATTGCAGTCTTTTGGGATTGCTGCATCTATCACAATTTCCCTCTTCTTCTCTTTATCAACCATTACTATGTCTGGTTGGTTGGCCAGCAACTGCCTGTCATTTTGGAACTTGAAATCCTACAGGAACATAACTCTGCTGTTTTCAACCACCTTTGGTGATGTCTCCCATTTGGACTTAGGGACTTCCAGTCCATATTCTGCACAGATGTTCCTGTACACTATCCCAACCACTTGGTTATGTCTCTTGGTGTACGCTGCCCAGCTGGACTGTTTCAGGGGCATCTTTGTACAGCCTGCACTTTGCATCCTGTCTGCTATGGTAGACTCCGGCCTCTGTGGATCTGGTGCTTAGGGCTTGTTCTTGTGCTGCTATGATCAGAACCTCTGTGATGTCCTTCAGGCCAGCCTTTTCCAGCCACTGGTAGGATTTCTTGATGTCATCCACTCCCTCTATCTGTCAATGATAGAGCCCGTGGAGGGGCTTGGTCTTCCACGATGTCTCCTCCTCTTCCTTGTCTCCGATGCCTGAGGTACTCACTCAGTGGTTTTTCCTGGAGGGCCATCTTCCTGATGTACTCTTGGATGCTCCTTGTTTTATCCTGGATAGTGGCTCTGACACTCACTAACCATCAGCCCCCCTCTTTTTGCTTATCGCACAGTCTCAGGGTGCTGGACTTTGAGTGGAACTCTCCATGCATTGTGAGGAGTTTTTGTGTTTTGACATGTGAGGCATCTATCTCCTCCTGTGGCCCACTTCTTTTTCCAGCTAGGTATCTGATGACCGGTGGGGCATACATGTAGATGGCTTAGATCTTATTCTTGCCATTGAGCTGGCTTCTCAGGACCTGCCTTACACTTTAGAGGTATTTGGTTGTGGCTGACCTCCTTGCTGCCTCATCGTGGTTCCCATTGACCTGTGGGATACCCAGGTGCTTGTAGCTGTCCTGTATGTCTGCAATTCTGCCTTCTTGTAACTCTACTCCTTCAGTTCTGATCACCTTCCCTCTTTTTTCTACAGTCCAAATGAAATCCTGGTGTCATCACTGTATAGCCTGGTGAGGTGGATCAATAAATCAATGTCTTGTTCACACCTGGCATACAGCTTGATGTTATCCATGTAGAGAAGGTGGCTTATAGTTATTCCACTTCTGAATTTGTATGAATATCCACTCTTTGTGATGATTTAACAGGGGTTCAGACCTATGCAGAACAGCAGCAGGGACTGTATATCACCTTGGTATATGTTGCACACAACACATATGTTGTAACTTGTGCAATGGCCTTGGAGTTAGCTTCTAGTGTTGTTTTCCAGAGCCACATTGAGTTCTTAAGGAGGGCTATCCATGTGAGTGGCATTGAGTTGTAGGCTTTCTTGTAATCAATCCCAACATTGCTCAGGTTGGTTTGTCTGGTTTTAGAGGGGGTATCTTGCAATCTTGATCTGATAGTCCAACAGCATATACAAGCTCATGGATTTCTGTGAGGCTGGTAGTGGGGATAGTGAGCAGAGCTATGTTCACATCTACCAGACTCTGTTCTGATGGGAGTTTGACTGTATGCAGGCTGGCCATGATTCTCATGGTCACTGAAGAGGATTCAGCTGTCATAGTTGGTAGGATTGTGTCAGCTGGTTCTGTAACCCTGCTCTCCTCCATTAGGGGTAGGCTTTCATTTCCAAGCTGCTGACTACCATGGACATTCTGTTGGAGCTTCTCAATCTCCAGCTATGAGAGTAGCTTCCTTCTATTGATGTTTGAGCATTGAGCTAGGAGGTGCTTCTTGGTTAGTGTGGATGTGGGTCTTCTGCTCATCCATAGTTCCCACATATGGTGAATGTAACCCTTTTCCTTAGGTCTGCTGTTACTTTATCAATTCCATGTTCTCAGTCCATGTCCATAAATGTCTTGTTCCAGTAGCCTACTTGTCATCAGGTTGTCCTGGTTCCCCCCTACCTGATGTAGGCCTTGTTAATCTGGGCAACATCCAAGCCTTTAGCAGTTCAGTTATATTTCTCTTGCACATGTTGCAAGGCAGGCTTTTGTATGGCATTAGGCGTCTAAGCTTGGGGACCCTTAGTGGAGGCTCACTCTGACTGGGCTTGGAACCTCAGTCCTCTGCACCAAGGTCAGTGACATTACCTCTAGGCTATCCAGCTGCTGCATACATGCACATGTCCGCATGCGTACCCACTGAATGGAGTGAATAACATTGATTATTTTGTAACAATGGTACCTGTCAAGGGATGGGATATATTACGCAGCAAGTAAACAGTATGTTCTTGAATTTGATATGTTGGAAGCAGGAAAAATGGGCAAGAGTAAGGATCGGAGAGACTTTGACAAGGGCCAAATTGTGATGGCTAGATGACTGGGTCAGAGGATCTCCAAAATGACAGGTTTTGTGGGGTGTTCCCATTATGCAGTGGTTAGTATCTACCAAAAGTGGTCCAAGGAAGGACAACCAGTGAACCAGTGGACACCCAAGGCTCACTGATGCATGTGGGGAGCGAAGGCTAGCCCATCTGCTCCGATCCCGTAGAAGAGCTACTGTAGCACAAATTGCTGAAAACCTTAGTGCTAGCCATGATAGAAAGGTATTCGGCTACACAGCCCCATTATGCAGCAAGCTGTGATGCACTGTGTGTTCTCATACCAGTCAGAGTGCCCATGCTAACCCCTGTCCACCGCGGAAAGCACCTACAATGGGTAAGCAACAGAACTGGACCATGGAACAATGGAAGAAGGTGGCCTGGTATAATGAATCACGTTTTCTTTTAGATTATGTGGTCAGCTGGGTGTGTGTGTGTAATTTTCCTGGGGAAGCGATGGCAGCAGGATGCACTATGGAAAGAAGTCAAGCCAGTGGAGGTAGTGTGTTGCTCTGGGAAATGTTCTGCTGGGAAACCTTGGGTCCTGGCTTTCATGTGGATGTTACTTTGACACATACCACCTACCTAAAGATCACGTACACCCCTTCGTGGCAACAGTATTCCCTGATGGCAGTGGCCCTGCCACACTGCAAAAATTGTTCAGGAATAGTTTGAAGAACATGACAAAGGGTTCAAGGTATTGACTTAGTCTCCAAATTCCCCAAATCTCAGTCTGATCGAACATCTGTTGCATGTGGTGGAAAAACAAGTCCGATCCATGGAGGCCCTACTTCACAACTTACTGGACTTAAAGGATCTGCTGCTAATGTCTTGGTGCCAGATTCCACAGGACACGTTCAGAGGTGTCTTGGAGTCCATGCCTTGACGGGTCAGAGCTGTTTTTGGCGGCATGAGGGGAACTTACATAATGTTACACAATATCTTCCTCCCTTGAGTTTGTCTGTCCTCTGTTTTCTAGATCAGCATGCCCCATTGCTACCCCATGGCTGTCTGATGTGAGGCATCTATCAGTGCTAACAGGACCAAACTGCGGGCTATAGAGCAAAGATGGCATAAATCCAAAACTCCATCGGACCTGGATGCCTACCAGTCACTCTTAGCTGCTTTTCAGTCTGCTATCTCTTCAGCTAAAACCTCCTTCTGCCACAACAAAATACAGTCTGCATCTAAAAAAACCACACAAACTCTTTGCCATCTTCTCATCCATTCTGTGTCCCCAGCCACCTCCTCCTCCCTCTTCTCTCACTGCTAACGACTTTGCTTTGTTTTTCAGAGACAAAGTCAAAGCGATTACTAACAAGTTCTCAGCATCAACCTGCCCGGTTTGCGCTGGATCTCCCTGCGAAGCTATCCTTTCCAAATTCAAGCCGAATCTGAAATCTCTGACCTCCTGATATTGCGCAGAGCCACCACCTGCTTGCTTGACCAATCCCATTGTCACTCCTGCAGAACATTTCCCCGCAGCTCTCTACCTTCATCTCTAAGATGATCAGCTTCTTGCTCTCTTCTGGCTGTTTCCCAGCTGCCTTCAAAAGCGCTCTAATTTCACCTCTGTTTAAAAAAAAAAAAAAAAAAAAAAAAAAAAACCCTCCCTGGATCCCAGTCTGGCTGAAAATTACAGACCGGTCTCTCTCCTCCTCCTTCCTGTCTAAAACCCTATAGCGGGCAGCCTGTGATCAGCTGTCTGATTTCCTCACACGGAACCATCTCCTCAATGGTTATCAGTCTGATTTCAAAGTTGGTCACTCCACTGAGACGACCCTTCTGGCGATATCTGATGCTCTCCAAACTGCTAGAGCCGCCTCCCTCTCCTTGGTCCTCATCCTTTGCGAGCTGTCTGCAGCATTCGACATAGTCAACCACCGGATTCTACTCTCCTTTCTTAATCAGCTTGGGATCAAAGGTGTGGCACTGAGATGGCTTAAGTCCTACCTATCTGACAGATCTTCTCAAGTGGTCTGGCGGAGCTCTCATTCTTCTCCTCTGTCTCTCTCAACCGGTGTTCCGCAGGGCTTAGTATTGGGTCCTCTTCTTTTCTCGATCTACATCTCCTCCCTCGGTCTGGTCATACCCTCCCATGGATTCAAATACCACTGCTATGCTGATGATACCCAGCTCTTCCTCTCCTTTCCACCTGGTACATCAGACATCTCCGCACGCATTGCTGCCTGACTGTTGGACATCTCTGCATGGATGTCTGATCACAACCTCCAACTCAGGCTCTCCAAAACAGAGATTCTTCACCTCTCAGCTGCCCTGTCCTCCTGTCACAATCTATCGATCAAACTGGACAACTCACTCATTTCGCCTACCTCCTTGGCTAAGAGTCTGGTAGTAACAATTGACACAAGTCTGTCTTTTTCTCAGCATATCGAAGCCACAACCCAGTCCTACAGATACTTCCTGCATAATATTCATAGGCTCCGTCCCTACCTCACAACTGACTCTGCCCAACTACTTGTCCAGGCCATGGTGACTTCTCATCTGGACTACTGCAACTCTTTCCTGTGTGGCCTTCCTGCTACTACCATCAAACCTCTGCAGCTTTTACAGAATGCTGCTACACGAGTTGTGTTTGATTTGCCAAAGCATTCCCACGTATCTCCTCTACTCATCTCTCTGCACTGGCTTCCTATAGCTGCCTGAATGAAATTCAAGACCCTGGTTATTGTCTACAAATGCATCAATAGAACTGCTCCCAGCTATTTACAGGACTTGATCAAGTGCTACGCCCCAGCCAGGCCCCTTCACTCATCTACTTCTGCTCGCTTGGTTGTCCTGCACGTGAAAGGTAGAGCTCGGAGGTTCTCAGCTCTGGCTCTGTTTTGGTGGAATGACCTTCCCTTCTCACTCAGAACTGCGGAAATTCTGTCTATATTCAAGAAGGGTCTGAAAACTTCATCTTTTCCGGATCTACTTCGCCCAAGATCTCTCCAGCTCATTTACGGTGTAATTGTTCATGCACCGTCACTTCATGAGCATCCCCAGATATAGCCTTTATTCAGCCACGACTCCGGCATTGTATTTGTTTGTTTGTGTATCTTATAATATTAACTTTGACTATTATAAAAATTTAAAATTTTTATAATATTAAAAAAAAAATTGGTAGGATGGTATCGGGATTTGTCTGTCCTGTGTTTTGTGCACTTGCTTAAATGATGAACCTCGGTGCAGCTAGTGGTTGGTAACAAACTAAGTTTACTTGAGACTTACATGTCTGCAGCTATGTCTCTTTCTCTTAATGTAATGCATAAATTGTACTTTTGCTGAGATATACGTCGCTTTGAACAAAAGCGTCTGCTAAATGACTAAATGTATATGTAATGTAAATGATCGGTGTATATGTTGCATAATAATTAGATTGAACCTGCAGTGTTCCATATGCTTGTAGAGATTGGTTTGTTATTGGCTAAACAGCAGGTAGCACAGTGGTTAGAGCTTTTGCTTGGTGATTTGAATGTCCTGGGTTTGAATCCACACACCTGCTGTAGTACTTTTCATCAGAGTAGGTAGGTATAATGTTAAGCTATTGCAGCAAGCAGCCACCTTGTCTTACCGAAAATATTGTACTTTGAAATGAGTAAGAAAGAATACCATGATGTATAAACAGACAAATCACTGTAAAGCTGGGTGTCTAATATTAAAATTCAGCTTGTGCAAAATGTGAGCTTAAGGGTGATTAATAACTTGGGTCAAGGAGCCTCCTGGTAGGAATAATGCTGTTGACAAAACTGGATGCTGTTTTCTACACACCCATTTTCAGAACCGCTTGTCCCAAACGGGGTCGCAGGGAACCGGAGCCTACCCGGCAACACAGGGCGTAAGGCCAGAGGGGGAGGGGACACACCCAGGACGGGACGCCAGTCTGTCGCAAGGCACCCCAAGCGGGACTCGAACCCCAGACCCACCAGAGAACAGGACCCGGTCCAACCCACTGCACCACCGCGTTCCCTTGCTGTTTTCTATTTCTTTCTATTTCTAAAAATAATAGTTACATTTGCATCAATACTGTAGAAAGAATAATTTACTTCCTGAGAATTATTTCAGTTTTCCTAAATCAGTGTCTTTGAGTTGTGTACTGTTCCTCCTAAAGTTGTGTGGATGACCAGTAGAGGGTGATGTTTTACTGCTGGAACTCCTAGCCTTTCTATATTCTGATACAAATTGCATACTGTTCTGGAATTCCAAAGACTGCGACTTTCCCTGCTTTGAAATGCATTTAGTTTCAGGCTGCTTCTCAGATTGCAATTGCTCAAATTCTTGGCTTTGTGGAACATTTTTTTTTGCAGTGACACTGTGTTTCCCCAGTCCTGCGTGGTGTTCTGGAGCCCCTGTTCAGTTCTAGACCTTGTTCTGCTTCAGCGTTAACTTGGACTTGGTCCTGGTGAGAGCTGAGACAGGTTCTCCACAACACACTAACAAACCCCTAAACTAGGGTTACTATTTCAAGTCAGTGCCATATGCCTTTGTTATGAATTTGTTACATTGTTCAGTTCCTTTGCAGGCTTCACTGTAGCATTCCATGTTTTACTGTATATGTTTCTGGCACATATTCAATATCTGGCTTGAAAAAACAATAGCACTTCTTGTAGCTGGATTTGGTCACTAATGCTTTGAACTCCCTGTATCTTTCATAGCTGCTGAATCCCTCCCAGCATTGAAGAAGGGTCTCAGACCCATCTCTTTCAGAGCTTCCCTTCTTTCCTGATCTCCTGACAGCTACATCAGTCACAAACAAGCTGTGCATTGATAATCCTTTGTCTGTGTCTAAAGCTAGTCATCATTGGTTGATGCACTTCTGTTTACTTTGAGTCATATGTCACTTTCAAGATAAGGATTTGGGAAATGAATAAATGTAGTACAGCTCATTCACATTGTTGGCCACATTCACCATGACAGCCACGGGCACCTGTAGTCCCAGCCTGTGTTTGGCTGCTCCTGTGTGGGCAACACTTTTTCCTGTCCTTTTAAATATTTATACCATGCCAAAAATAAAATCAAAGCAATTAAACATCATATCTGACATGGACTTTGACCCTGAATAATGTAGTTAGCACTGTGATGCACAGTCATTCCCAGAAGCATTAGTCAGCTCCCTTTGGCTTTAATAAGCTTATGGAACTAATTGGGTCCAAGCTACATGGCCATCAGCACAGTTACTACTCAGGAGAACTAATGGACCTCAATAAACCTCATCAAAGCCTTGTTGACAGGTTCCCTTCAGTTACACCCAATCCCCATCCATGCCCTGGCCTCCTGCTCTGACAATGAGATCTTTTGCATGAGTCACACTGCTTCTGTATTTCTTACAGTGACTTTCTTCCAGGTGTATTTATTTATTTATAGTGTCTTTCTCTAAGAAAGGTTCAGAGGTATGACAATCATTTTGCCTGTCCAGGTGTGTTTGACCAGTAGGTGGGCGACTATGAATCAGTCTGCCATTTATCTGACCCAGGTGTGCCACATATAGTGCCTGTCATGGGATCTCAGTGCAGCAGGGGATTTTGGTCCTGAAATAGCAGTCAGATTAGCTGGTTGTTTGTAGACCTCTCGGTAGAAGAGACCTTTTGTGAAAGAGCCTCAAGACCCCCCCCCCCCCCCCCAGTGCAGACTTGTTTGACAATGTAAATGCCTCCTGAACCTGCAAAGTGTTGGAAGGTTGGAAACACTTTGGGGGGGATCCTTGAGAATAACTCTTTAGAAATCTCCATTTTTAATTTTGGGCCCTTGGTTTAAAAACTTTTAGAAAGACCAGAGAGAAAAATGAGGAGAGGTTTTTTTTTTTTTTTTTTTTTTTCCCCCCCTCCCCTTTCTTTCTTTCTTCAGAGCTCTCTGGAGGGCTTGCGCAGACAACAGGCTGTGTTGTGGCCTGTGCCTTGTAGCTTCAGAAGAACAAATAGGGAGTTTCTCATAAAACATCTCTCTAGGTAGGTTTGTGCAAAAGGCCTGGAGAAGGTCCCTGCTTACAGGGAACCTTGATCTGAATTATAATTTTTCACTTTTTATCTCCACCCCAACATAGATTCTTCAAGTAAAGATTTTTCAACAGCATCACCTAATTGCACTGATTCAAGAGCTATCATTGAGATCAATGAAATCACATTTACCTATTTATAAGCAAATTACTGCCTTGGTGTGGTGCTCTCCAGTACTTTTGTTGGGCCCAACAGTGGATGTACTTCTTTTGCCAGCTGAAGAAGTTCAGCCTATGAAGAGGAACTGCTGATCCAGTTCTACTCAGCTGTTACTGAGTCTGTCCTGTGCACTGCTATAACTGTCTGGTTTAGCTCAGCTACCAAATTGGATAGAATTAGGTTACAAAGGACAGCCAAGACGGCTGAGAGGACCATTGGTGCACACCTGCCTAACCTTCAGGTCGTGTAGAAGTCCAGAATGAGAAAGTGGGTGGGCAAAATCATCACTGATCCCACACACCCCGGGGCACAAACTCTTTACAGTTCTCCACACTGACAAACATTACAGAGCACTGTCCACCAGAATGACCAGATATAAGAACAGTTTCTTCCCTCAGGCCATCACTCTCATGAACAATTAACACCTCCCTATATAGTCTCGTGTCAGTGCAACAATATCCAACCACTTTTTGTAATTTTGTATTTAGCTAGCTATGAAAAATTTGTGCAGAAATCCGATGGCTGCACTCCCTTCATCGCAACTACAGGTCAATATGGTGTACCACAGGGCTTTATTGGGTCAAGGATTTAGGTTTCCTGTTGGATGGGAAGCTATCATTTGTGTCTCATGTAAATGCTTTGACTAAGTCGTGTTTCCTTCATTTAAGAAACATTGCTAAATTATGGCGATTCCTACGTAGACAGGATGCTGAGAAATTGGTTCATGCTTTTGCTTCAAGCAGGCTGGTCTGTTGTAATGCTTTATTATTGGGTTGTCCATAGCAGACTGTAAAAAATGCGGCTACAAGAATTGTTACTAGAACGTACGACAATGTAATACCAGTACTTAAATTGTTGCATTGGCTCTCAGTTACATTTAGAGTTGATTATAAAATCATACTTGAGGTACCTGTGATCAATAAGACCTCAGTAGGAGGTTGCACCTTTAGTTATAGAGCACCTAAACTGTGGAATAGTCTAACAGTAACTGTCATAAATGCTCCATCTGTATCAGTCTTCAAATCCAGACTAAAGCCTTACATGTTTACCGGGTAGGCTCCGGTTCCCCGCGACCCCGTATGGGACAAGCGGTTCTGAAAATGTGTGTGTGTGTGTGTTTACTCAGGCATTCGACCTTGAAATGTTATTCCACCTGGTTGTTTGTTTTTCCCACCTCTATACCAAAGCATATTACATTTA
Source organism: Scleropages formosus (assembly GCF_900964775.1). Lineage (NCBI taxonomy): Eukaryota > Metazoa > Chordata > Actinopteri > Osteoglossiformes > Osteoglossidae > Scleropages > Scleropages formosus. The sequence continues at coordinate 4,217,483 of NC_041811.1, forward strand.
CTTTTTTAAGGTACCAATTGCTAACTATTTTTTTTTTTTTTGTTCGGCATTGTATCCCTATAATAAGACCTGAGGAGGCTGGCTAGCAGTTACAGATGCACCTCATCCCGAATGAAAATGATGACCAATTGCCATGATGGACAAGACATACCTTGCTGGACTGGGAACTCAAGCTACCGTACAGCAACAATCCCATTATTGCTTACTTACTTAATTGGCTTAGAAGTCTTATTTAATCTACAATGCCCAGGAGAGGTGGGCAGCCACTGGCTCTTGGACCCCCAGAGGATTTTTTTGAAAATGTTTTTTTCTCCCTCAATTTTCATTTGGGAGTTTTTGTTCTTTTCCTCCATGGCCAGTAGGCATACTTATAGCTCTATAAAGGCATTATATTATGACAGTCTGTCATCAACTGTCTTCTTTGTTTCTTTGTTGTGATTTATTTCTATGTTGATATGTAGATGTCTATTCTATTTGTATATATTTATCGATCCCCGCTCAGTCTGTGTGGAGTTTGCATGTTCTCCCTGTGTCTGCATGGGTTTCCTCCAGGTGCTCCGGTTTCATCCCACACTCCTAAGACAAGGGTTTCAGGTTCACCCATAGTGTGTGAGTGACCAAGACAGTGAGTTCCACTGATGTATGGATGAGTGACCCATTGTAAGTAATGTATCCAGCAGTGTAAGTCACCTTGGTGAATAAGGTGTGTGGGGTGGTAACACTACGTAGAGTTTGAGAAAAGCGTTTGCTAAATAAATGAATCTGAAACTCATTCTGAATCAGAGCATTGTTTGCTTAACTACCAGAAAGTGAAGCTGGAGAGGACATCCCCAGAAAGACAAAGGGGAAAAAAATCACATTTACTTATTTGTAAGCTATGGAAGTCTTGTTAAATAAACATAATGGAAAAGTTATATAAAAATTTCATTCAAGAACAAAATTTCAAGCTCATTCCCAGATCATATCTCACTTTAGTACATCTTCACAGAATGTTCTCTGGAACATCTCAGCTGTTTTAAATGTAAAGTCCTTCCTGACAGTTTGATGCACAAGTTTCATACAACCATTCAAAAACATTTTGAAAAAATGTTCTAAATCCAAATAGTTTTTTTTAGATGAAGTTGTGAAATGTAGGCTGATAATTTTACATACACTGCAAAGAACTGTATTTTATTGCTCTGTTCGACAGCTAAAGCTCCTCCTGAATATATGTGAATCATCAAAATGTTCAAATTTACTTTGCATGAAAACTCAAAGAGATTCAGGAATATCTGGACAGTCGAAGTATTGTGGTCTTTCACTGTCAACTACCTTTGTTGTATGGTATATGTATGTTGACATATTTGTAGCTTCTCAGTGAACTGTTTCTGCATCTGTGTTGATGAGACCCAGTACTACTTTTAAAACCAATTAAGATTTAAAAAAAGAAAAAGATATATTTTGCCAGACTGACATTTAACATGCTGAAACTTCCTACTGCATGTAATCCAGGAACAAAATGCAGTAACACTAATGGCAAGGAAATCCACAATATTGTGGTGCGCAGTGCTATGGGTTTGGATGGGGCGAAGAAGGACGCAGAAGCAACGTTCATAACAAACGATTTATTCGAACACCAGCATAAGGGAAATAATACTCTTGGTCTAAGGACCCCTTTTCCTCCAGGACCTGCTCTTACAGCCAGCTAGCCTGCCTTAGCACCCCTAGGCTCTCCCAAACACACTGGGAGACATGGTCACCCTACCATTTTCCCTTAAGTGCCCCCAGTGGTTACACACACATTTAACATTATTTCCCATAATGCAACTATTTACATTTAAACACACACTCCCTCCTAAAATAGTAACGCGGGGTCGTTACATAATTCATACTGCTATAGCTGCAGCTGAAGCCACCTCTGGGGCAAATAGAACAGACTGCCTTTGAAAGTTCTGGATGTAGAGTTTACTGAAATTCTGGGCCACGTCTAATAGTGGCTCTTCTCCAGTTCCCAAAACGAAAACTGTTAAATTAGCAATAGAATGAAAATAAAACATTTTCTCACTAACCACTTTATACAAGCACTGCTTTTAATTAACAAAATTGGGTCACAGCAACACAAAGTCAGAAACTGATAAAATGCAAATAGATGGAGATACATAATACAATTCTGGTTCAAAAGGCTACAATATTTGTCAGTGGTAGTCAAGGAGAAAGGGGGTGCGGTGGCGCAGTGGGTTGGACCATGGTCCTGCTGCCCAGTGGGTCTGGGGTTCGAGTCCTGCTTGGGGTGTCTTGCGACGGGCTGGTGTCCCGTCCTGGGTGTGTCCCCTCTGGCCTTATGCCCTGTGTTGCCGGGTAGGCTCCGGTTCCCTGTGACCCTGTATGGGACAAGCAGTTCTGAAAGTGTGTGTGTGGTCAAGGAGAATGGTCTCTGAAGTTCAAAAAGGTGACCCAATAGTCTAAAATTCAGTAAAATGATGATGCTGGTCAGGTGTTTTTATTTTTTCAGCACCCTTTTCTACTGTTAGGCACTTGAGTCAACCACATATTTGTGGTGTGGACCATAGCTATAAAATATATTTCCCAGCCAAATGTGTTAGAACAGCCAACCTACATTTCATAACTTCATCAAAACAGGATATGGGTTGTGGTTTAGCAAAAATATGGAGGAGGAAAAAAAGTTTCTTTTAAAGGTTTTTTAAATTGTTCAATGAACACCTTTCCAGTGGGCTTTTATCATGTTACATTCCCAGAATAAATATATAAAAATGCCCAGAACAGCCTTACATTTGAAATATGCTGAGATGTCCCTGTAGAACATCCTGTGAAGACATACTAGAGGAAGGTTGATGAAGCTCAACTTTTAACACTGAGGCCAATACTTTATTGTCATTCTTTAATTTAGTTTATAATAGTTTATATCTCAGTCCACACTCTACAATCAGGCACACTACAAAATCCAGTACTCTACTAAAAGAGAAAATATATCTTTCACACAAAAGACTTTTTGTCTGAAAGTGCACTCATTTATGCATTTTTCTGCGTACCAAATGAGATCTGTTTGATGCCACAAGGATAAATAGCTATGTCTAAAAGTTATACTCATATTCAGTATACAGACCAACTGCTTCTGGAGTTTTTTCTGGTGTTTTAGCCAAACTTTTCCCCTGTGATGTAGAAGTAATCAGCCAGTCAGGTGCAGACTTTTCAACAATATACAATAACCTCTTTATTTTGCATTGTTTTGCAAAGTTGTTTTATTACAGTTTTGAGAAATGTTTTCTTTTTTTCTGTTTTTTTGTCACATTCCATGTATGTACATTTAAGAGGGATCTTGAAACTCACCTCTTTCTGACTCATTTCTCCACTGGTCTTGAAAAGTGCTTGATAAACGTGTTTAATAATTTTGTATGCTATGTTTAATAATTTTTAACTACAATTAAAATAAATAAATGAAATAATGGAAGATGCTATTTGCAGCTGCTTGGGGAATCTATACTTGTTTGTCACATAGCACAATATAAATTGTCTATAGTCAAAAATCGTGTCAGTATTCAAATCTCCTTCTTTTAATAGAATGCACTCTTATACATTAATTCATTTAGCAGATGCTTTTGTCCAAAGCAACTTACAACAGATACTATGTAGTGATACTAGCCCACACACCTTATTCACCAAGGTGACTACATTGATAGATACACTACTCACAAGGGGTTACTCACCCATGTATCAGTGAAACACACTCACACACAATGGGGGAACCTGAACAGCATATCTTTGGACTGTGGGAGGAAACCCGTGCAGACACAGGAAGAACATGCAAGCTCTACACAGACTGAGCAGGGATTGAACCCACATTCTTTCACACCATCCAGGCACTGTGAGACAACAACATTACTCACTGTGCCACCATGCTGCCTGTTTTATAATTTTATGCATTAAATAAATAAACAAAAACATGTTTATTCATTTGTGCTTTTCATCTGATATTAGATTTTGTTGAAAACCTGTTCTCTGAAATGTACATTGCTCTGGAAAAAAGCATATGCTAAATGAATAGATGTAAATGAAACGTATGTGTCGTTCATATGTTTACGTGTACTTACTGGACAGTAGTTTAATAAACAAGAAAATTTCCCTATTTAGTCTTTAATTTCCTTATTATTTTTAATATCTTAATCATCCTAATGTTTTGATCGCTGTTTCTTGAGATGGTTTTTGTGTTTGGAGGGTGTTCGTGGAAATATTTGTGCATGTCCATGAACTTCAGGAAGGCATTTTTTCCCCATTTAAAATAAAAAAGGACCTCCCAGTGTACAGACTCTTGATATACGGACTGTTTTCAGGAATGTATTAGGTCCATTTAACGGGGGATACCTGTATCTGTACATGTATGTATGAGAGATGGAGCGAGACACACACACACACACACAAGCATGCACATGCATTTGGAAGAGACTGATTCTCCGCTCCTCCATCTGGTTTCCATTGCTGGTTGGAGGCCATTCAGGCTCACTTGGGGCTGGGTCCCTACCAGGTCTTGCCATGTAGCAAACAAGGACGACGCAGACATGCAACATCTCCCCTTTCTTGTGTTTCAGTGCCGTTATCCCAAGTCATTCCCAGCAGCAGACAGCCCTCAGTTGTACCCCTGCAGGGGCTATTGGGTTGTCTTTGATATTCTGAGAGGACTGGGCGACCTCCACCAATGGGGTACAGTGCCTGAGTTCTTTTATTACTGCAAATTTTTAGCACTGAATGTTTCCAGGTTTTCAACAAAAAACTAATATCAGATGAAGAGCACAAATGAATAAACATGTTTTTGTTTATTTATTTAATGCATAAAGCTATAAAACACAAACTGGCACTGTATGGGGGAAAAAGTAGTTGCTCTGCATTTACATGTATTAATTTAGCAGACGTTTTTATTCAAAGCAGTGTACATCTCAGAGAAATACAATTTTTGCATTGCATTAGAGGGGGGTGCGGTGGCGCAGTGGGTTGGACCACAGTCCTGCTCTCTCTGGTGGGTCTGGGGTTCAAGTCCCGCTTGGGGTGCCTTGCGACGGACTGGCGTCCCGTCCTGGGTGTGTCCCCTCCCCCTCTGGCCTTATGCCCTGTGTTACTGGGTAGGCTCCGGTTCCCCATGACCCTGTATGGGACAAGCAGTTCTGAAAATGTGTGTGTGTGTGCATTGCATTAGGAGAAAGAGCGTGTGATTCATGTGATTTTTAAGTTAGTTTCTTTCCACTATATGTATCCATGTTCATCACATGAGCAGGTGCATGAAGCAAAAAATTTTTTTTTAAAACTACCAAACGTTTATGTACATTACAGGAGTAACGGCTGTGTAAAGGCTTATCTGGGCATGATCATAAAGTTACAGTGCATGAACATTTACACCTTACATGAGCTTAAGAGATCGTGAGTAAAGTGAGTCCAGAAGAGGTGATTTTTTTCAGACCCTTCTTAAATGTGGACAGTGTTTCAGCATTTCTGAGTGAGAGGGGGAGGTCATTCCACCACAATGGAGCCAGAACCATCTCCACAATGGTAATCTTCTGTGCTTTACCCTTCCTGCATTGGACCACCAAGTGAGCAGAAGTATATGAGCAAAGCAGTCTGCTTGAGCTGTAACAGTTGATCAAGTCTTGTAAATAGCAAAGAGCAGTTCTACTAATGCATTTGTAGACAATAACCAGGGCCTCAAATTTTATCTGGGCAACTATAGAAAGCCAGTGCAGAGAAACGAGTAGAGGAGATACATGGGAACACTTTGACAAGTCAAACACAACTTGTGCAGCAGCATTCTGTATCAGCTGCAGAGGTTTGATGGTAGTAGCAGGAAGGCCACACAAGAGAGTTGCAGTAGTCCACATGGGACGTCACCATGTCCTGGACAAGTAGCTGGGCACAGTCAGCTATGAAGAAAGGATGAATCCTGAAGATATTATGGAGGATGTATCTGCAAGTCCAAGTTGTGGCTTTAATGTGCTGAGATAAAGATAGACGTGAGTTAATCATCACTCCTAGACTCTTAGCCAAGGAGGTAGACAAAATGAGTGAGTTGTCCAGTTTCATCAATAGATCATGACAGGAAGACAGGCCAGCTGGGAGGTGAAGAATCTCTGTTTTGGAGAGGTTGAGTTGGAGGTGGTGATCAGACATCCATGCAGAGATGTCTGACAGACAGGCAGCGATGCGTGCAGAAATGTCTGATTCTCCAGGTGGAAAGTAAAGAAACAGCTGGGTATTATCAGCATAGTAGTGGAATTTAAATCCATGGGAGGCAATGACTGGGCTGAGGGAGGAGGTCTAGATTGAGATTAGAAGAGGACCCAGTATCGAGCCCTGCAGGACACTAGTTGAGAGGGGCATAGGAAAAGAACGGGAGCTCTGCCAGACCACTTAATAGGATCTGTCAAAATAGGTAGGACTCAAACTGTCTTAGTGCCGTTCCTTTGATCTCAAGCTGACTAAGAGAGGAGAGTAGGATCCGGTGGTTGACAGTATCAAATGCTGCAGACAGATCGAGAAGGATGAGGACCAAAGAGAGGGAGGCAGCTCTGACTGACTGGAGAGCATTAGACACTGCCAGAAGCGCTGTCTCCATGGAGTGACCAATTTTGACACCAGGCTGATTTTCATTGAGGAGATGGTTCTGGGTGAGGTATTCAGATAGTTGATTACAGTTTGCATGCTCTAGAGTTTTAGACAGGAAGGAGAGGAGGGAGACTAGTCTGTGGTTTGGACTGAGTTGGGATCCAGGGAGGGTTTCTTTAACAGAGGTGAAATGAGAGCAATTTTGAAGGCAGATGGGAAGCAGCCAGAGGAGAGCAAGGAGTTTATGATCTTAGAGATGAAGGTGGAAAGTTGCGGGGAGATATTCTGTATGAGTGACGATGGGATTAGATCAAGTGAGCAGGTGATGGCTCTGTGTGACATCAGGAGGTCGGAGATTTCAGTTTCAGAGAGTGACTTGAATTTGAAGAGCATGACTTCGCAGGGAGATCCAGCACAAACCAGGCAGGGTGATGCTGAGAACTTGTTCGTGATCACATTGACTTTGTTTTGTTTTTCAAAGACAAAGTCATCGGCAGTGAAAGAAGAAGGAGGAGAAGGCAATGGAGGACACAGAATGGATGAGAAGGTGGCAAAGAGCCTGTGTGGTTTTTTTAGTTGCAGATTGTATTTTGTTGTGGAAGAAGGTAGTTTTAGTCGAGGAGATAGGAAAGTGAAAAGTTGCTAAGAGTAGTTTGTAGGCATCCAGGTCTGAGTGAGTCTTGAATTTTCGCTATCGTCACTCTGCAGCCTGGAGTTTGGTCCTGTTAACATATAATGTTTCAGTCAGCCATGGGGTTGCACTGGGGCGTGCTGATCTGGAAGATAGTGGACAGAGAGAGTCAAGGGAGGAAGATAGCGCATAGAAGAAAATGTTAATGGCATTGTTTGTTAATAGATCAGAGAATTGTGCAGCAGAAGGGAGAGTGGACAGCGTGGCAGAGGCAAGGCAGGAAGGTGAGAGAGATTTTAAGTTGCAGCAGAAGGTGACAATGGGTACAGAAAAAGAGGAGGGATTAGTGGTGAGGCAGGGTTGGAAGGAAAAGAAGAAGTGATTGGAGACATGCAGTGGAGTAACAGAGAAGACAGGACAGCCACAGTTATGGGAAAATGCAAAGTCAAGGCAATTGCCTGCTTTGTGTGTAGCAGGGGACTATGGCAGGGACAAGTCAAAGGACTGTAGGAGCAATAAAAGGCCACATGCATGAATGGTGATGACATGTAGGTTGAAGTCAGCCAGGAGAATCAACAGAGTGTTTTCCCCTGGGAGAGAGCTCAACAAGATGTCCAGATCATTCAAGAAGCAGTCGAGAGGGCCAGGAGAGTGATAAAAAACAACCACAGCAAGAGTGATTGGGGCAGTGATAGAGACAGCATGCCATTCGAAGGACGACAGATCATGCAGATGGAGAGGGGGAACAGAATATTACCACTGGGGAGAGATGAGCAGGCTTGTGCCGCCACCTCTGCCGGAGGGACGAGTGGTGTGAGAGAAGAAGCAGTTAGTGTAAAGAGCTGCAGGTGTGGATGAGTTGTCTGGTGATCCAGGTTTCAGTTAGGGCCAGGAGGTCCAGTGAGAGATGGGAGGCATAGACTGGCATGAAGTAAGCTTTTCTCACCACACACTGGCAGTTCCAGAGTCCCTTGAAGAAACTGAAGCAGGATGGTGGGCTTGACAGATGAGGATAAACCAGGCTGCTGTAGCAGCAGGAATATCTGGGTCTCCGGTGGTGGTGTCGTTGCACAGTTTGGTTGCCATAGACAACTTTGATGTTCGACATGTTTGACGCATGATCCCTCGTGGAGCACAATGACAGTGGCCTTCCTTGGTGGACTCCCACAAGTAGACTCCCTTGTCTTTTCACTCCAAGTCTTTGCACCAAGAGGCTACGGGTCACCAGCAGCTATTTCAGCAGGGTTAATGCCTACCAGCTAAGATTCCTAATCTAAACCGAAACTACTCCAACAATGGTAACCAAAACAAACAGACATGATTAATGGAGTCATGCCCACTCTACAGTACCAGTACTGGACACTCTATTACACGTAACTGGTTTCATCACCTTTATCGGCAATGACTGCAACCAAACACTTCATATAAGTCAATATCAGTCCTTCACATTATTCCACTCTTCCTTGCTTGACTACTTTAATTCTGCACCTGGTCTGAGCTATATAAATTTAATATCTTGTCAAATAATAAGCAGATAAAACCAATGTCATGTCTTGCTGCAGGAGAATCAACTACTGGACACTTTTCAACAGAAAAGTTATTTAGTCTGCCAGGACAGCTGATAGTATAGTGGTTAGAGCTGTTACCTTTGGATTTGAAGGTTGCTGGTTTGAACTTCACCTGCTGCTGTAGTATCCTTGAGTAAGGTACTTACCTTATATTACTCAGCTGCATGAATCATTAAATAATTGTATGATGCTTTGGTGCAAAGCATTATATAAATGAATAAATAGAAGTACTGTAACTGAGAACCTTGTTTTATTCTTTAATCCCTTAGTTGTGAAGCTCTTTTGGTGAAAATGGTGACCGGAATCGTGAAAATTGTTCATGTTCTCAGACAGCAGTGTAAAAACTGCTGAAAGGATTGCATTCATACTGAATCTTGTTCTGTAGCAAATATGGCTGCAAGCTGACTTTTGGATAAATACAGCAACTGTCACTCTCCTGGGATCTAAACCAGTAACCTTTCGATTCTTTCCAAAGCACACTGAGGTTCACAATTGATATTGACCAAGGGTGTCAGACTCTAGTTCTGGTTTGCTGGCTATATTACTGATGATTGTCATAACCTACTACCATGGCTTTATCATTCTGTGTAAAGGACCCCAGGTGATGTTTAAAACTTGTCTTCCTTTGTGAATACCTTTGCTAAATTTTTCCTTTTGTATTTGTACTTTTATTTTGTCATATAATTGCAATGGCATACGGTCATTATAAGGGGGATTTTATTTTAACACGGTCTTGTATTCCCAAGAGCCCTGCACTTAGATTTGACGAGTTAGTTTAATGCGGTTGGCGCACAGATATAACTTATCCCAGCTTGTGGTTAGCTGCGTGCTGCAAGAACTAAATAATTTGTTTAATATAAGGATTCGCAACCCTCCGAAGAGGCACAAGGTTTGTACATGTATATTGTTGTAAATGTTTTCTCTTTTTTTTTTGTTGATGTAATTGTACTTGTTTTGTCCATGGAAATGAGATGGTTATGTTACGGCTCTGTTTAGCGTAGTCTGATAATATAATATTGCCGAAGGATTGAACGGAAGCTAAATGCTAAATATTTGTGCTTTTTTTTTACACCAGCTCTTACGTTGGTGGAGGTTGTCAAGTTAGTTTCAATAAATCAACTAAACCATCATCAGTCAAGTCTTGGCCATCACTCGGGTGGGTCTGCTACATGCTGTCTGGTATCTAATATGTATACTTACAAGGGGCATGTGGCATTTTTGTTGAAGTCACTCTCTTACAGTTTAAGGAGCTGGGTTCAAACCCCTATTCCTGCTGAAATTTCCTTGATAAGTGTACTTACCTTTTCCTTATACAGTGAAAGTTGCCTAGCTGTATAAATTGGTAAAGAATTGTATCTCAGTGTACCTCACTCTGTAAGCCACTTTTGACAAAGGAGTCAGACAAATAATTATTTTCAAATAAGTAGAAATATCTCCATTGCAAAAAATGCTTATATAATCGCAAAAACCTCAAAAATACCCATGCAAATCACAGAGTGAAAATCTTCACTGAATGAATGTTGTACCCCAAAATTGAGTTTGATGCCATGGAGACATTCCATAAGCTCATTTTTTGTGTGTCTAATGGAACTGCAAAATAACATTACCTTTACAGATCTGCAGGAATTACTTTTGTGTTTACCTCTAGCAGATATATCCTCAGGTAAAAGGTGAAAGATGAGACAAGGTCCTTGAAGGTGGGCATCAAAAAAACAGCTCCTTCACTGTCATGAGTCATAAATACTTCTCTCATAGTGAACTTTGAAGAATTATTTTTAATCTGATAGGCAAAAGGGTGGCATGGTGGCACAGCGAGTAGCGTGGCTGTCTCACAGTGCCTGGGTGGTGTGAAAGAATGTGGGTTTGATCCCTGCTCAGTCTGTGTGGAGTTGGAATGTTCTCCCTATGTCTGTGTGGGTTTTCTCCAGGTGCTCTGGTTTCCTCCCACAGTCCAAAGACATGCTGTTCAGGTTCCCCCATAGTGTGTGAGTGTGTTTCACTGATGCATGGATAAGTAACCCCTTGTAAGTAGTGTATCTAGCAATATAGTTACCTTGATGAACAAGGTGTGTGGGCTAGTAACACTACATAGTATTTGCTGAAAGTTGCTTTGGCCAAAAGCATCTGCTAAGTGAATAAATGTGAAAGGTTTTTATCTGTAGGTAATATTTAAATTTTCAGAGGTACAGTTGATACTTAGTAAAATGTTTGTAGGTTCATACTTGGCTCAGAACAACTGCATCTGTTGCCTTTGTGCATCTAAATTTTTTACTCAAAAGTTCAGCTCTTCAACTCAAACACCAGGATCACCATGCACTTCTGAGTAGTTTGGAGCTCAAATCTGGTTCTCATGATTGACAGACCTCACTACAAGAACAAATACTGACACATACTCTACTGACCACATCAGAAGTTCAATTATCCAACATTCCAGAGAACCACAAACCTGAGGGGCCTCAAATTTATATTTGTAGAATTAAACCCAAAATAATTTTCAAACATTGCAATTTTTTTGTTGAATATATAATTTCCATATAGGTAGTGCAATAGTTTTGAACTGGCTTGAACAGCAACCACTTACCCAAGTCAGAGTCATGGTGGTCCCCAGTCTGTGTTGGGGCACAATGCTAAACAGAGTATCCTGGATGGAATGCTAAGCTATAGTGCCTTAGAATTCCTTTTTTATTCTTGCAAATACTTCTTGTTCAGAAAATATACCTGTTTATTGATTTACCCATCTTACATTTTTACCCTAGGCAAAACTTTAATTTGTACACTATGATACTTAGTGATTTGTCATTTGTACAACTGAGTAATTTTTACTGTATCAATTCACAGTAAATACTTCGGTCAAAGGTACAGCAGGAGGAAGATTCGAACCCAGGAACTTTGGAAAGAAATGGCCCTAACCCCAAGGCATAGCTAATAAACCAAGGTTATTGTAAATTGTTGTGAGGCTTTTACTGCAGGATATATGGGGTCTACCCCAATTTGTTATGATTTACAATTAGATTTTTGTATTAACTGCAAATTTTGTGTGTGTGTTTTTAACTACTGAAAATTCTTTAGTTGTTACCGTAATGAAAGTGTTACAGTTGGAGTTGTAAAAATGCTTTGGAAAAGGTTTTGATTCAGTTTGTATTGGTACAATTGTGGTATTACACAAGATTATGCAAATCAGTTAATCTTTCTTGGGATAAAATTTCTGTCCATTATGTACTTCAGGTTTTCCAATGTAAAAAAGAAATTCTTCCACACTGTATTTGATCTGTCCCTAAAAAGACATCTCAGCAGTTCATCTAATATGACTTTAAAAATATCACATCAGTATGCCATTAATTTTATAAAAGATGTTCAGCCATTTGCCAAATGAATCACAATTGCTTAGAAGAAATGTCAAAACCAGATCTGAATGCAAGAGCCTTTACTTCCTGATGAGAAAAACATACTCTTCACTTCCTACCTCTGCTAGTTTTTCTGAGGTTTCACCAAGCTGCCCACCCCTCCCAGGCATTCTAGATTAAGTAACAATTCTAAGACAGTTAACAAGTAATAATGATATTGTTCCTATATGATATCTTGAATTCCCAACTCAGCATGATATGTCTCATCCATCATGGCAGTTGGTCATCATTTTCAGTCAGCTTGGAATTCGTCTATCACCACTGGCCAGCCTGCTCAAGTCTTATGTAGCAACACAATGCTCAACAAGAAGAAAGAACAGAGTTAGTCATTTGTTAGTAATTTGAAACTTAAACAAGTCAATGCATTGGAAGATGGCTTTTAGCACCTCCCTCAGCCACTATGAGTATACCGTTATGCCGTTCGGTCTGTGCAACGCACCGTCAGTGTTCCAGGCGTTTGTCAGCCATGTGCTGGACCTAGTCCACCACGGAGTCTTAGTATACCTTGATGACGTCTTAATCTATTCGCACACCATAACCCAGCACGTGAGGCTCGTGTGCTAGGTACTACAGAGGCTGCTCGAGCACTGCCTTTAGGTCAAGGGGGAGAAATGCCTATTTCATCAGCAGCAGGTGGCCTTCCTGGGGTTCATCTTAAAGGCCGGCGGAGTGGCCACAGACCCAAAAAGGTCCAAGCCATGCTGGACTGGCCCCAACCCACATCCGTTAAGGCTTTGCAGTGTTTCTTGGAGTTTGTAAATTTCTATCACTGGTTCATACTGGGGTTCAGCTTGGTAGCTGCCCCACTGACAGCCCTATTGAAGGGAAAGGGAGTACGGCTGACTAGGAGAGATGACACACAGTGAGCGTTCCAGACCCTCAAAGACCGGTTCATGACATCCTCGATCTTGAAACATCCGGACCCCTCGCTCCCATTCATGATGGAAATAGATGCCCGTGACATATAAGTCAGAGCAGTTCTTTCTAAGTGGCAGGGTACCCCACCAAAACTGCACCCATGTGCCTACTTTTCCTGCAAGTAGCCCCAAGCCGAGCACAATTACAACATTGGGAACCAGGAATTGCTGCCATTAAGCTAGCCCTGGAGGAGTGGAGGCATTGGCTTGAAGGCGCTGTGCACCCATTCCTCATGCTCACAGATCATTGGAACCTCGAATATCTGTAACAGGCTTGGCGTCTGAATCTGCGCCAGGCCCTCTGGGCGCTCTTCTTTACCCGGTTTAACTTTACGGTGTCTTACAGGCCAGGGGCAAAGAACATCAAGGCCGATGCCCTGTCCTGCGTATATGATAAAGACCCAGGTCCGAGTGTAACCGAACCCATCATACCTGAACGGTTGGTACTGGCTCTGATCCGATGGCAATTTGAACAAGAAATCCAGAAGACTCAAGAAGGGGACCCCAGGCCAGTGGACAAACCTGCAGGTAAGACATAAGTTCCTGTGGCTCTCAGACCTTCCCTTTTACAGTGAGCACATGATTCACCAGTAGCAGAGCACCCAGGCCACAGACGGACCTTCTCCCTTCTCCACGGATGATATTAGTGGCCCTCCATTTGGGAGGATGTCCAAGAATATATTGGGCCAAAATTCCCACAGTTCGCTGCCCCATACTTTCATGGGTCTCACTCCATTTCACTGTGTTTTAGGATACCAGTCTCCTCTGTTCCCTTGGCACCCTGAGCAGACCGATGTTCCTGCCATCGATGCCAGGTACCAGACAAGCAGGGAGACATGGCAGGCGGTGACAACCCGTGTACAAAAAAGCGCCCACCAGCACAAGGAACAGGCCAACCGTCACTGTGGCTCTGTCTCCTTTCGCCCTGGCTAGTGGGTCTGGACGTCCACCAGAGACCTGAAAATGCGACTCCCCTCCCGGAAGCTCAGCCCAAGGTATATCGAGCCCTACAGGATCATCTGTCAAATCAATCCGGTCACCTATCGGTTGAAACTGCCATCATCCTTTCGAGTCTGTCCCTCATTTCACATGTCCCTCCTCAAACCATACAAAGTGTCCCACCTCGGGGCCCCCATTGCCAGTGCAGGTGGATATGGCCCCGGCATATTCATAAAGCTATCCTGGTAAACGGCTCAATATTAGGTTACAAGGCCAATCTATTCTTTCTTACCGAAACCTGGCTTGGTGAGTCCGATACGATTCCGTTAGAAGCTGCTCGAGACGGGTATGATTATTTCCATAAATCTCGTTCTGTATGTCGTGGAGGTGGAGTCGGCGTTCTTTTCAATAATAGATTACAAATAACACCAAAAAATCGTAATAATATCACCTCATTTGAAGCTCTACAATTAGATTTCAACTCAAACCCCAATATAATTATATTCCTTATCTCCCGTCCACCTGGACCATACTCCCCTTTTCTCGAGGAATTTAGCAACTTCATAACCGATTTAGACATTAATCATTACAAAATTATCCTGATGGGTGATTTCAAAATTCATGTAGACATGTCGTCGGATACTCTTGCTAATAGTTTTCTGTCTCTCTTAAACTCCGTCGGTTTTACCCAGGTTGTTACCGGTCCTAATCATTCCCGTAACCATACGCTCGATCTTGTCATAGCCTACAGCATAGATGTTCATCATGTTAATATAATTCCTTTAAACTATTTCTGATCATCATTTAGTAACCTTTGATCTATACCTGCCAGTGCCGTCTGACAATAGTAAAACCAAAATCGTGTGGCATATTGATGACAATACTACTGCTAAAATTATTGATCATATTAGAATCATATTAGAAGCTTGGATTTTGGAATGAGCATAGATATTGATGAAATGCTTTTAGATTATAATTTAGTGGTAAAATTCACCCTAGACTCAGCGGCTCCACCAGAAACAACTTATTCGAACTGTACGAAACTCGCTATGGTTCAACGAATCAACTCGTGCAATAAAGTTAGAATGTCGTAAATTAGAGTGTAAATGGCGTTCAACTAAACTAAACATTTATTATGTAGCCTGGTCCGATTGTCTAAAAAAAATAAAAAAGCACTTTTTCATGCCAGATCCGAATACTATGCAAAGTTAATTGATGAAAATCACAAGAACCCTCGCTTTCTGTTTAATACCACCACTTACTTAACTGGTAAACACAAAGATAAACAATCTATTTGTGCTACCACTACTAATGATGAATTTATGTTGTTTTTCAATAATAAATTAGAGAATATCCACAAATCCATAGTGCCTTCTAGTTCAATTTTAGCAAACATAAGCGCTTCTCACGATGATAATATTAGTTGTCCGCACCATCTCAGTAGCTTCAACGTGATAGCTGTAGAGGAAATTACCATCCTAATTCGCTCTCTGAAAAGTACTACCTGTCCTTTAAACCCAGTCCCCACTAAATTACTGAAAGCCGCAGTTTCCGTGCTTGCAGAACCTATTGTTAATATAGTTAATACATCGTTACTAAATGGCTGTGTTCCAAAAGCTCTTAAAATCGCCATTAGACCCCTGCTAAAGAAATCGGATCTGGATTGTAATAACCCATGTAATTATAAACCAATCTCCAATCTACCATTTTTATCCAAAACTCTAGAAAAAATCATAGCCTCCCAAATTGTAAAATATCTTAATCATCATAATATATTTGAAAAATTTCAGTCTGGTTTCCACACTGTCCACAGCGCTGAAACGGCACTTACACGTGTTGTTAATGACATTATCATTTCTTCTGATGCTGGTCAGATCTCTATTCTTATGTTACTCGACTTGAGTGCTGCATTTGATACTGTAGCCCATAGTATCCTACTGAGTAGACTTGGAAACCTGGTTGGACTAAGAGGTACTGTTCTGAAGTGGTCTGAATCGTATTTAGCTAACCGTGAACAATTTGTATTGAAATCTGACGACTGCACCTCCTCCATCTCTACTATGGTTCAGTATGGGGTGCCACAGGGCTCTGTGTTGGGTCCATTGCTGTTCTCACTTTATATGTTACCATTGGGTGACATTATTTGCAAACACAATGTGAATTTCCATTCGTATGCCAATGACACACAGCTTTATGTATCGTTCAAGCCTGATGATCCATCACATGTGGTGTCTTTAGTTAATTGTTTTACCAGTATAAAATTAAAGTTGAGTAAAAATTTTTTATCTCTAAATGCCAGTAAAACAGAGGTACTGTCACAGTCAGGGATGGGGGACAGGAGGTAGGTGGTTTGGACCCAAGCGTGGGTGAGGTCATCCCGGATTCCATCCAACGCAGAGAGGCAGTACTAAAGTTACTTCAGAATAGTAGTTAGTCCAACCAGGTAACATAAGAACAGAGATCTGACCAGCATCAGAAGAGTAGAGAATATCATTAACAACATGGGTGAGCACAGTTTCAGTGCTGTGACCAGTGGGGAAATCAGACTGAAATTTTTCAAATATATTATGATGATTAAGATATTTTACAATTTGGGAGGCTACGATTTTTTTCTAGAGTTTTGGATTAAAAACAATAGATTGGAGATGGGTCTAATTACATGGGTTATTAAAATCCAGATCCAATTTCTTTAGTAGGGGTCTAATAACAGCGATTTTAAAAGCTTTTGGAACACAGCCATTACATAACGATGTATTAACAATATTGACAATATGTTCTGTAAGCATGGAAACTGTGGCTTTCAGTAATTTAGTGGGGACTGGGTCTAATGGACAGGTAGTATCCTTCATACAGCATATTAGTGCGGTAATTTCCTCTACAGTTATTATGTCAAAGCTACTGAAACAGAACAGACAACAAATATTATCATCGTCAAAACTGCTTACACTGGCTAAGACTGAACTACAGGGCACTATAGATTTGTGGATATTCTCTAATTTATTATTGAAAAACAACATAAATTCATCATTAGTAATGGAAGCAGAAATATATTGTTTATCTTTGTATTTACCAGTCAAGTACGTGATGGTATTAAACAGGAAGCAAGGGTTCTTCTGATTTTCATCAATTATCTTTGCATAGTATTCGGACCTGGCATGAAAAAGTGCTTTTATATATTTTTTTAGACAATCGGACCAGGCCACATAATAAACGTTTAGTTTAACTGAATGCAATTTACGCTCTAATTTATGACATTCTGACTTTATTCCATGAGCTGATTCATTGAACCAGGGAGAGGTTCTTACAGTTCGAATAAGTTTAGTTTTTGGTGGATCCACAAAGTCACAGAGTTAACAGGCGAATTTTACCACTGAATTATACTCAAAAAGCCATTTGATCAATATCTACGTTCATTCCAAAATCAGAGCTTCTAATATAATCAGCAATTTTAGCAGTAAGTATTTTCATCAATACGCTGCACGTTTTTGGTCTTATTGTGGTTGGACAGTACGGGCAGGTATAGATCAAAGGTTAATAAGTAATAATCGGAAATAGTCCCGTTTAATGGAATATTATTTACATGATGAATATCTTTGCCGTAGCTTATGACAAGATCAAGTGTATGGTTATGGGAATGAATAGGACCGTTAACAACTTGAGTAAAACAGACGGAGTTTAAGAGAGACAAAACTATTAGCAAGAGCATTCGACGACACGTCTATATGAATATTGAAATCATCCATCAAGATTATTTTGTCATGAGTAATGACTAAATAGGTTATAAAGTTACTAAATTACTCGAGAAAAGAGGAATGCGGTCCAGGTGGTGGACGGTAGATAAGGAATATAATTATATCTGGTTTTCACTTTAAATCCAGCTCTAGAGCTTCAAACGAGGTAAAATTATCACAATTTTTCTGTGTTATTTGTAATCTACTATTGAAAAGAACACCGACTCCACCTCCACAACGTACAGAAGGAGATTTATGGAAATAATCATATCCATCTGGAGCGGCTTCTATTAGCGGACTTGTACTGGCCTCACCAAGCCAGGTTTCAGTACGAAAGAATAGATCGGACTTGTAACTTTAATATTAAGTCATTTACTAGAACAGCTTTATGTGTTAGTAAACGAATATTTAACAGACAGCATTTCAGAATGCAGTTCTGCCTTGGTGATAAGTTGAGAATGTCTGTTTTAATGTATTTTAAGTTTCTGGTGCAAGCATTCCTATCACTAAGTCTGATTAAACGCCATGGCTGTCACTCCTGGGGCACCCAAGGATGTGCCCGACGACTGCGCGTCTAACAACCGCATACTTGATGACCACTCAACCCTCCCCCAGTGATGACTCCGGAGACGCAGTATAAAAGCACCCGCTCTGACACACCAGGCCATGGATCCTCCAACTGAGAGACGTTCTCCACACCTGTCTCTTCCGAGGCTGATTGTTTTGCTCTGGGTGCAACCCCAAGTGATACAAATAAAATGAGTTAGCATCAGCACTTGAGTCTGTTCTCCTAATCTCTGCACACTGCATGACAGAAGGTTCCACCACTTTTGCAGACTCAGCGATGCTTGACCAGCTGCACCATGCCATCGCCTCGCATGACGCCCTGTTGGGCTCGCATGACCAATCCCTGCACCAGAGTGAGGGGAACTTCTAAGAAATGGTACAAGCGATTCTGGTCCAGCGGGATCACGCAATCCGCTGGGATTCCCCACTTAGCCAGCCCGGATAAGTATGACGGAGCGCCGGACAACTGCCAGGGCTTCCTAATGCAATGCAAGCTCATGTTCGCTAATCTCCATGAACCTATCAAGCCCTCACGGCATTGTCTCGTGTAGCAGTGGACTTCCTGGTGGACCTCCCAACTACAGATGATAAGACTGTGATACTAACCTTGATTGACTAATTTTACAAAGCCTGCTACCTGATCCCTTTACTGTGGTTGCCCATGGTCCTGGAGAAGGCGGAGGAGCTATTCAAACAGGTCTTCTGCCTATACGGTCTGCCTGGGGACATTGTGTCTGACCGTGGGTCCCAATTCACCTCACGAGTATGGAAGGCATCCTGGGCAAAACTGGGGGTCTTGGTGAGCCTCACCTCTGGCTACCACCCACAGTCCAACGGGCAGGTGGAATGCCTGCAGCAGGATGTCAGTCGCTTCCTCCACAGCTACTGCACCTATCAACAACACCAGTGGGCCCAGTACCTGCCTTGGGCCGAGTATGCTCACAACGCCTTGACCTACACCTCCACAGGTATGTCACTGTTCCAATGTGTTTCAGGGTACCAACCTGCTCTGTTCCCCTGGTGCCCCGGCCTGAGCAACATACCCGAAGTCAACGCCTGGCACCAGGCCAGCAGGGAGACATGGCGTGCCACCAAGGCTCATCTCCGGCATAGCGCCCTCCGCTACTAGCAGCAAGCAGACCACCACCGGCGTCCCCTCACCTTCCAGCCAGGGAAAAAAGCATGGCTGTCCACCCGGGACCTAAGGTTATGCCTCCCTACCAGGAAGCTCAGCCCCCATTTCGTCGGCCCCTTTGAGGTCCTTCGCCAAGTCACGCCCATCTCCTATAGGTTCCAGTTGCCCCCAGACTTACAAGTCCATCCCACCTTCCACGTTTCCTTGCTCAAACCCTGCAGGTCCTCTGTTCTCCAGGCACCTGGTAGTGTCACACCAAGGCTGCCAGCCGAGTCAGCGACGGTCGATGAGAACCCGGTCTATGCTGTTCGGGCACTCTTTGATTCCCATCGACAGCGAGGGGGCCTGCAGTACCTGGTTGACTGGGAAGGTTATGGCCCGGAGGAACAGTGTTGGGTACCTGTGCGTGATGTTCTGGGCCCTGTTTTTGTTGCCGATTTCTGCAGGTCCCATCCGAACCGGCCCAGGCCTCGCTGCAGAGGCGTCCGCCCTTGCGTTATAGGGCGGCAGGCACCACCCGTAGGGAAGGAGGTAGTGTCATTCCTCATGGGCCTGACAACCCACCTGACGACTGCGCATCTAATAACTGCATGCTTGATGACCACCTCAACCCTCCCAGTGATGACCCCGGAGATACAGTATAAAAGCACCTGGTCCGATGCACATGGCTGCGGAACCTCCAACTGAGATATTTTCCTCACCTACCTCTTCCAAGGCAGATTGTTGTGCTCTGTTCTCTGGGTGCAACCCCATGTGATGCAAATAAAGCAAGTTAGCATCAGCACTTAAGTCTGCTCTCCTGATCCCCGCACATGTTTTGGCTGCACTTAATGCTTTTATTTGAAGTTTTGAGGCCCACACTGGACGAGGTACAATCAGTATAATCAGTAGAGGGTGCCTTTCTGCTTCAATTTCACCTGAAAATGTGGGAAAAACAATGCCAAGTAACCCACAATTTTACAGAAGAAGCAAAATCCATTGTGAGGGTGCTGAGAATAAGTCCCATCCTGATTTCTGCTTCCTGCTACAGTTAAATGCTAAATCCTTGCCAATCAGTCTGGAAAGATGATGAGGCAGATGAAAACACTTGAACTCCATTTGGGTTGCCCCTGTTGTGTGTCGACTTGCTTCTGCTGTCCTTAAATCCCCTTGTCTGTCCTCCACCCAGTATTCCTGGAATGTCCCATCAGGTTAATCTCAATTTTTACTCTTGGCTTTGCAGTGGGTGCTTTGCACTTTGAAGGATTGCTGGCAAGGCCAAGGATCCTTGAAGTCTTGAAATTAACTGGTTTAAACAGTATAGGAATGTTGCTAATGGTTAGTCAGGAGTAGAAGACCAAGCTTTGAAGATATACTTACTTTGGAAACTAAAATTCAAGGATAGAAAACTAAAATTCTCAACAGAGAGCCAATTAAGGTTATGCTTTATTAAAGACAAAAAAATGTTTACATGTGCCATTGGTGGTCAGTGCTGCTTTCCCAGCTTGTATCTTGAATCCCAACTGTAGGCACTCAAAGCTATACCAGTGATCCCAGCGCCATGCTCTAACTACTGCCCCTCTTGGCTCGCATGCCTCAATGCCAGTGAGGGTGTCTTCATGTGCTTACCGAGAAATTAGAAGTAATAAACTTTTAATGTATCCCAAGTTCTTCTCTTGGCACAGTTGGATAGAGGAGACCATCTGCATTTCATACCCTTTGACTGTCATTCTGTGGTGAAACTGTGATGTGGATATGTCTCCCACCTTCTCATTACAGCATTGTCATTTCCCTCTACATTTTAAAACTCAGCCTTTGAGCTCACTACTTCTAATGGCCACAGGAATACACTGCTGTCTATAGGCCTCAAAGGATTATGAGTTGACATGTTGACTCGCAAAAAAAAGTTTATTTAATGTTGGCATCACAAAGTAAAAAAGACAGAGTAACACATAATTCCTGACTCATTTTCTGAAAACAACTTCTTTTCATCCAGCAGATACAAATAGAATCAAATAAGTGCTGCGATACCCTTAGTTAAAACAAGGCTACTTGTAAATAGTGCTAATAAGACAACCAGAGCTTTGTGTTCTTCACATTATTAGTCTAATAGAGCGAGACACACAGGTGTTACGCCCTCTTGACTGCAGACACACTGATCTGTCTCGCAGGCAACTCATATGGGCTAAAGCAGGGCCCATATATGAAGTGCTGGAATGATTTTTTTTCAGCTTCCTGTCAGGGCTACAACTTGCATAATACTAATGGAAGTGCTGTAACAGCTACCATTGTTCCCACTGCAGAGTAAGTTGACCTGTTTAAACACTTCATCCAATTTCACTCAATACCCACTTTTTTCTGTTATCTAGTCTTAATTCATTCTTGAAAATTGATTAAATGTTGAAAAACTGGAGGATTGGTGGCGCACTGGGTTGGACCGGGTCCTGCTCTCTGATGGGTCTGGGGTTCGAGTCCCACTTGGGGTGCCTTGCTGCGGATTGGCGTCCCTTCCTGGGTGTGTCCCCTCCCCCTCCGGCCTTACGCCCTGTGTTGCCGGGTAGGCTCCGGTTCTCCGCGACCCCGTATGGGACAAGCGGTTCAGAAAATGTGTGTGTGTATTGAAAAACTGGATAATGCAATAACACATTCCATTTTTTTCTTGTGGGAAAAATCCCAGTTTGCTTCAAGGTCATCCCAAAATGATCCCAAATGTTAACTAATATCATAAGGAAAAAGTAGTGTAGCACATTAAAATAGAATGAATAAAATCAACAAAATTATGAACTCAGCATTTCATGTTCATGTTATTTACACGATTATACTTTTTTCTTTTGGAAAATAATAGAAAAAAACCCTTTTTTTAATCAGCTGCAACTTTTTTGAATCTCACACAGTTGTAGTAGCAAACACACACACACACACTTTCTGAACCGCTTGTCCCAGACGGGGTCGCGGGGAACCGGAGCCTACCCGGCAACACAGGGCACAAAGCTGGAAGAGAAGGGGACGCACCCAGGACAAGATACCAGCCTGTCACGAGGCACCCCAAGCGGGACTCGAACCCCAGACCCACCGGAGAGCAGGACCCGGTCCAACCCACTGCGCCACCTGCGCCCCCCTAGTAGCAAACAAAGATCTGTATATAATAAGCTTTCTGACAATTCTACATATGATTTTTTTTTTTTTTTAAAGTTTACATTTGGAATAACAGTATGAATAAAGAAATCTCTTTTTAGTTTGTTATATGTATTTGCGAGGGTGCAGTGGTGCAGCAGGCTTGGCCAGGTCCTGCTCTCTGGTGAGTCTGGGGTTCAAGTCCTGCTTGGGGTGCCTCGTGACAGGCTGGTATCTTGTCCTGGGTGCGTCCCCTTCTCTTCCAGCTTTGCGCCCTGTGTTGCCGGGTTAGGCTCTGGTTTGCCAGTGATCTCACTAGAAGTGGCATCAGCCACTGTGTGTGCGCCTGTATGTGTGTATTTTATTTTTTTAACATTTCTCTTTAAATTATAAATAAATGAAAAAATATGCACAAATGTCATTGTATAGTTGCTTTTTAAGGATTTCTAGGTCTATACGGTAACAGCCAGCTGGTAGTGGAAGTTTCATTTCCATTAAGGACATATTGTATGTGAAAAAAAATTTGAAAAAGTAATGATTTTATGAACTTACCATGAAAATATGTATGGACTAGTTTGAGGATGACAAAGGGTAAATGTCACATATAAGTAATGGAAAAATTAGAAAGTTAGAGCAAAATGGTATAAAATAGGATGAAAGTACAGACACGTGGGTATGCAAGCGAGCCTGTAGAGTGCAAGAATGCAACTATAAGCATGGGAACGTGGTTCTCACAAAGAAGTGCTTCTCACAGTCTCTCTTCCTCAACCACTTAGCGCAATTTACATTACATTTATTTATTTAGCAGACATTTGTCTAAAGCGACATACATCTCAGCAAAAATACAATTTATGCATTACGCTAAGAAAAAGAGACATAGCTTCAGACATGTAAGTCTCAAGTAAACCTAATTTGTTACCTACCACTTGTTGCACTGAGGTTCATTGTTCAAGTAGGTGCATAAAACACAGGATAGACAAATCCTGATACCATCCTACCCATTTTTTTTTTTAATATTATAAGCTACACAAACAAGCAAACACAATGCCGGAGTTGTGACTGAATAAAGGCTATATCTGGGGATGCTCATGAAGTTATGGTGCGTGAACAATTACACCGTAAATGAGCTGGAGAGATCTTGGGCGAAATGGGTCCGGAAGAAGTGAGTTTTCAAACCCTTCTTGAATATAGACAGAGTTTTTGCAGTTCTGAGTGAGGGGGGAAGATTATTCCACCACAACGGAGCCAGAACCGAGAACTTCTGAGCTTTACCTTTCATGTGTGGGACCACCAAGCAAGCAGAAGTAGATGAGCGAAGGGGTCTGGCTGGGGTGTAGCAGTTGATCAAGTTTTGTAAATAGCTGGGAGCAGTTCTGTTGATGCATTTGTAGACAATAACCAGGGACTTGAATTTGATTCAGGCAGCTATAGGAAGCCCGTGCAGAGAAATGAGTAGAGGAGATACGTGGGAATGCTTTGGCAAATCAAACAACTTGTGCAGCAGCATTCTGTAAAAGCTGCAGAGGTTTGATGGCAGTAGCAGGAAGGCCACACAGGAGAGAGTTGCGGTAGTCCACACAGGAAGTCACCATGGCCTGGACAAGTAGTTGGGCAGAGCCTCTTGTGAGGAAGGGACAGATCCTACAAATTTTATGCCGGATGTATCTGCAGGACCGGGTTGTGGCTTCAGTGTGATGATCGAAAGACAGACTCGCATCAATCGTTTACTCCCAGACTCTTAGCCAAGGAGGTCGGCAAAATGGGCGAGTTGTCCAGTTTGATTGACAGATTATGACAGGAGGACAGGCCAGCTGGGAGATAAAGAGTCTCTGTTTTGGAGAGGTTGAGTTGGAGGTGGTGATCAGACATCCATGCAGAGATGTCCAACAGTCAGGCAGCAATGCGTGCAGAGATGTCTGACATACCCAAGGGAGGGATTTTTTTTTAACCTCGACTACTTAGCACAATTATCATGCCACACCCAATGTCATAGGCCAGATAAATGAAAGTCTGGGCCAATTAATTAAATAGCAATAATAATCTAAGACCAGATATCAAAAAAACTGAATATGAGGAGACCAGGTAAGGGGGGGATGAGTGTACAGTGTTTTCAAAAAATGGTTAATGTGGAAGCTGCATTAGGAACTTCAAAAAGAGAGGCAAAAATTATTACTTAACTTGGGTTACCAACCATGGAATTTCTGCCCCTCCTTGCTCCACAGCAGGGTACCAACTTAGCTGATTTATTTTCCATGCTGAACCTAAAAAACAAAGCTAAAGGAACACAGGCAACTGGACTTGCATGAATTTTCTTGAAACCATTTCACCACACATCCAAGTGACTTCTTCCATTCTAAAAGACCGGTGGGGAGTTCTGGTTTTAAACTTGGAACATCTATGGGTGGAGCCCATTTGAGACTCACATGACTGGGGTCTGTTAATGACCCAATAATCATCTGCCAATTGGAGGATGTTAATGAAATTAACCTGGGTGGTGTCCTGTTTTTCTACAATTAGCAGTACTTAACAACCCATTAACGGCCAGAGCCACCAGACCCAAGGTGTAAATGGGTGGGAAACTTTTTGGGGACAGATGCTAAAACTGTATTATATGTGGTTTATAAATTGTGTCTCAGTCCACCTCCCCTGTTCAGAGAGGGGTTTTCCAATTTTACATAGATGGCTTCTTTCACTCCTCTTTCAAACCATCTGTCTTCTCTGGCCAAAATATATACGTTGTTATCCTCAAAAGAATGTCCCTTGTCCTTCAGGTGTAGGTGGACTGCTGAGTCCTGACCTGAAGAACTAGCTCTCCTATCTTAAGCCATATGTTTATGAAGGGGTTGTTTTGTTTCGCCAATATACAGATCTGTGCATTCCTCAGTGCACTGAACTGCATAAACTACATTACACTGCTTTTGCCTAGGTGTTTTGTCTTTGGGGTGAACAAGTTTCTGCCTCAGAGTGTTGCTGGGCTTGAAGTGCACAGGGATATGGTGTTTGCTGAAAATCCTCCTGAGTTTTTCTGATATTCCAGCCACATAAGGGATGACGATGTTCTTTCGTTTGTTGTTCTCCTCCTCTCTGTCTGTTCTGGGTTTCCTTCTAGCACTTTTGACGAAGGCCCAGTTCAGATATCCACATGTTCTAAGTGTTTGATGTGTTTTTGTTCCTTCTCCTTGCCTTCTGTCCTTGTAGGTACAGTCTGCGCTCAGTGATGTAGGGTTCTGATGACACCCAGCTTGTGTTCCAGAGGGTGGTGGGAATCAAATAATAGATGCTGATCTGTGTGTGTGGGTTTCCTATACACTTTAATGTTGAGGCTTCTGTCCTCCTCCACATACACTGCACAAACTAAAAAGGCCAAACAATTCCCACTGATGTCCTCCCGAGTGAACCTGATATTGCTGTCCACTTCACTGATGTGCTGTGTGAAGGATTCCACCTCCTGCATTTTGATTTTAACCCAAGTGTCATCCATGTACCTGAACCAATAGGAGGGAGTGGTTCCTGTATAAGAGGTCAGGGCTCTGCTCTCCACATCTTCCATATAGAGATTGGCCACTATAGGTGACACTGGTGACCCCATTGCACAGCCTTGTCTTTGCCTGTGGAAACCCCCATTAAATTGGAAGTAGATGGTAGTCAGACAAAGATCCAGCAAGACACAAATGTGGTCTGGGGTGAGGTTGGTTCTGTTTGCCAGAGTGGTGTCCTGTATTAGTCGTTCCCTTACCACTCTTGTTGCTTCTGGGGTGGGAATACATGTAAAGAGAGAGATGACATCATAGGATATGATGGTTTCTTCCTGGTCCAGTTGGATATTCCTGACTTTGTTAACAAAGTCTTGAGAGTTTTGAATGTGATATGGAGTATTACCAACTAGCGGAGATAAGATGGTGGCCAGGTATTTAGCAATATTATATGTGACTGAGTTGATGCTGCTGACGATGGGTCTGAGTGGAGCTCCTTCCTTGTGTATCCTGGGGAGTCCATAAATACAAGGGATGGCCTCCCCAGGATACAACCGGTAGTACAGTTGTTGATCAATAACCTTTTCCCTTTCCAGTTCTTGCAAGTAATTTATTATTTTCTTCTTGTATGTATTGCTGGGATCCCGCTTCAGCATCTCATACGTGGCCGTGTCACGGAGGAGATTGGACTCTTTAGTATGGTAATCAACTGTATTTAAAACCACTGTACACCTTCCTTTATCAGCCATGCTGAAAATCAGCTAATAGCCAATGTGGAAATATCGATTCCATTTGAATGTCTACTTCAGTTTTGACTTCCATGTCAAACCATAGCTTCATATACTGCGTTATATTGATATTATATACACTGCTCAAAAAAATTAAAGGAACACTTTGAAAACACATCAGATCTCAATGGGGAAAAAAATCATGCTGGATATCTATACTGATATGGACTGGGTAATGTGTTAGGAATGAAAGGATGCCACATCGTTTGATGGAAATGAAAATTATCAACCAACAGAGGGCTGAATTCAAGGACACCCCGAAAATCAAAGTGAAAAAATGATGCGGCAGGCTAGTCTATTTTACTGAAATTTCATTGCAGCAACTCAAAATGGTACTCAGTAGTTTGTATGGCCCCCACGTGCTTGTATGCATGCCTGACAACGTTGGGGCATGTTCCTAATGAGACGACGGATGGTGTCCTGGGGTATTCCCTCCCAGATCTGGACCAGGGCATCACTGAGCTCCTGGACAGTCTGAAGTGCAACCTGGCAGCGTCGGATGGACCGAAACATAATGTCCCAGAGGTGTTCTATTGGATTTAGGTCAGGCGAGCGTGGGGGCCATTCAATGGTATCAATTCCTTCATCCTCCAGGAACTGCCTGCATACTCTTGCCACATGAGGCCGGGCATTGTTGTGCACCAGGAGGAACCCAGGACCCACTGCACCAGAGTAGGGTCTGACAATAGGTCCAAGGATTTCATCCCGATACCTAATGGCAGTCAGGGTGCCATTGTCTAGCCTGTAGAGGTCTGTGTGTCCCTCCATGGATATGCCTCCCCAGACCATCACTGATCCACCACCAAACCGGTCATGCTGAACGATGTTACAGGCAGCATAACATTCTCCACTGCTTCGCCAGACCCTTTCACGTCTGTCACATGTGCTCAGGGTGAACCTGCTCTCATCTGTGAAAAGCACAGGGCGCCAGTGACGGACTTGCCAATTCTGGTGTTCCATGGCAAATGCCAGTCGAGC
This sequence comes from Scleropages formosus, assembly GCF_900964775.1. NCBI lineage: Eukaryota > Metazoa > Chordata > Actinopteri > Osteoglossiformes > Osteoglossidae > Scleropages > Scleropages formosus. The sequence continues at coordinate 4,245,292 of NC_041811.1, forward strand.
TCCACGGTGCCGGGCAGTGAGCACAGGGCCCACTAGAGGACGTTGGGCCCTCAGGGCACCCTCATGAAGTCTGTTTCTGATTGTTTGGTCAGAGACATTCACACCAGTGGCCTGCTGAAGGTCATTTTGTAGGGCTCTGGCAGTGCTCATCCTGTTCCTCCTTGCACAAAGGAGCAGATACCGGTCCTGCTGATGGGTTAAGGACCTTCTACGGCCTTGTCCAGCTCTCCTAGAGTAACTGCCTGTCTTCTGGAATCTCCTCCATGCTCTTGAGACTGTGCTGGGAGACACAGCAAACCTTCTGGCAATGGTGCATATTGATGTGCAATCCTGGAGGAGTTGGACTGCCTGTGCAACCTCTGTAGGGTCCAGGTATCGCCTCACGCTACCAGTAGTGACACTGACCCTAGCCAAATGCAAAAGTAGTGAAAAACAGTCAGAGAAGGTGAGGAGGGAAAAAAATGTCAGTGGCCTCCACCTGTAAAACCATTCCTGTTTTGGGGGTCATCTCATTGTTGCCCCTCTAGTGCACCTGTTGCTAATTTCATTAACACCAAAGCAGCTGAAACTGATTAACAACCCCCTCTGCTACTTAACTGACCAGATCAATACCCCAGGAGTTTAACTGACTTGATGCTATACTCTGATTAAAAATTGTTCCTTTAATTTTTTTGAGGAGTGTATATACTCAATATTTTTCAATCATGATCTACCTGAGTGGTTATATGTGGCTAAGCGCATAACCAAGCACACACATATGCACATGTGAACACTCCCATCGAGCAGCCTTCTTATGAACATATCCTGTGTTCCTTTTCCATGCTTTACCTCCATCCTCTTCAGACACAGGGATGGAAAGGCAAAGGTTGGAATTTCAGGATGTGATCAAAATTTTGGCTCCTGAATTGAGCCAGCAACTCTAGAACTCGAGTGGCCAGCCCAGGTGAAGATTGGTTCTCACCAGTCTTTCTCTTTCCCCACCACCTAAATGTTTAATCAAACTGCCTATTTTTTGTAGAAGGTCATCTCACCTCTTCTGGGATTATTAACTGAAAGGTAGTTCAAAGGCATGCTCATCCTGAAAGCCCTCAATTTCCTTCTACCGTCTAGTGCACAACTTGCTTTTGCTGTCCATATTACTTATTGACCATTTCATCATTCACTGGTCACTTGACCCTGACACACCATGACATTTTTTGCTGTCCGTCACAGGCTACTGCATGTGCTTTGATAGGACACCTTAAATGGAAGTTATGTAAAGGCGTGTAGTCATCAACCCCTGAGGACAGCAGAAGATGCATGTAGGATATTGCTTTAGAGGATTTGATTCACAAACTTGAGTACAAAAGGCAGGTGTTTTAATGAACAATATGTTTCTTCTAGGGGGCGTAGTGACGCGGCAAGTTTGGCTTGTGTCTGCTGTGGGGTAGGCCTGGGTTTGAGCCCTGCTTGCAGTGCCTTGCGACGGACTGGCATCCCATCCTGAGTGTGTCCCCTCTCCCTGTGGCCCTGCACCCTATGTTACCAGGTAAGCTCCAGCTCGCTGCGACCCCACTCGGGACAGGCAGTTGTTGACATTGGTTGGTATATTTCTTCTCTCATGTTGAGACGTGTGACGTCTAAATTTAGAGAAATCAGACAAATTGGAGGAAAGCCCATGGCCAGCAGGGAAGCTGTGCCCGACGTTGGTGTGGACATAGTGATGTCCACATCACTCAGATTCTGCCTAGAGTGGTTAACAATTGAAGAATGTGTGGAATACAAACTGAAACAACAACATTATTATCCCAGTGTCAGCTGGAAAGAGGACTGTCAGAAAACAACAAAATGGCCAGCTGTGCTTATTAAATGATATTCTTTTGTTCGGGCTGATACCTTCAGCCATAATAACCCAAAGCATGTTCCTGCAGATGCACACATCAAGTCCTAAGGATAATCAATACATGGCATTTTCATGTTCAAAACGGACATAAGCAAAAATTATTATATATACAAAAGTGGAAGAAAATGGAATATAGGATCAATCCCACCTTACATAAGCATAATCATCACTTCCATCGACAAAAAAAATCTATCTGCTGAACACGCAATAAAATAGAAAAGCTGGAATAAGTGTGTCTGGAAATAAAATGACCTGTACAACCCCTTCTTTACTGCCCTGCACACCAATTCTCTTCCCAGATTCCAATTCACCAAAGGTGTGTGTCCAAATGTTACCTGTAAGTTCCTCCCATAGTGATCTGGTTGGCAAGTATTCCACATATGTGTACGTAAGTGATCCTATAACGAGAGCAAACATAACATGTTCATTCCTTGTGTTTGATGAGCAGTTCTGCTGTACCGCAATTCCTGTTGCACTTCCTTGTACCAGCATCAATAGTGAGTTCTATAGTGATGTCCACATCACTCAGATTCTGCCTAGAGTGGTTAACATCCATTTTCCTCCAGCCACTTTTCTTCTCTTTTCCAAGCCCAGTGCCTCATCTTATGCTCAGGGCACAAGTAGCTAATTAGGCGAGATTCACAAGTTCACTAGAAACAAAAATACAGATAACTGAATATGCCTGCTAAGCAGAAGCTATTGTCTGTATTTCAGGGAATATTAAGGTTTCCCACAATTCAGAAATGTGGTCCAGCAGAAAGACTCAGACTGGTGATGCAGAATATTAGTCAGAAGGTACCTGTGTGTCCTTTTTTTTCCCCCAAGGAGAAAACATGGTGTTCTGATTTTAAGTCTGCCTGTTTTCTTCTTGGAGTAACACTGGCAACTTGTGTATGAAGGTCACTGCTGAGTCTGTACAGTTTAAAGCGGCTTGTCTAGAAGAGATGGCGGGGGCATGGTTCTTCGTGGCTCTGTTTTCCTTTCATTGGTAAATCCCATCCAGGTGCAGGTAGGCCCTAAAGAGAAGGGCGAGGCGGTGGGCGGTCTGGGGGTGGAGCCCGACAGGATGGAGGCGCTTGTGGAGGTGGGGGAAGAGAGCCAGTCGGTGAAGGAGACGGGGGCAGGTAAGAACAACATGTTGGTGGTAGCGCACGATTTGGTGGTGGGGGAGTTTGAGAGAATGAGGTGGTGGAGGTGGGAGGGGGTGTGGTGGGGAGAGGCGGCAGTGTCGAGGTTGGAGATGAGCAGGGGAAAGCCGGCCGGCTGCTGGGTGTTGGAGGCAGCATGCCCTGGGGTGGCGGAGGGGTACAGCTGTGAGGTACACTGTAAATGGGACTCAGCTGGTTCTTGTAGGCAAGGTATTGTGGAGGTGGGCTGGACTTCATGCGACTGAAGTTGATACAGCAGCCCTGTGGATGAAGAGCGAGAGATCAAGAGGAGATGTTAGCTGAGAGCAATGCTTTAGCTATGTTGCCACACCACAAGAGCAGCTCTATGAAGCAAATAAACCCAAAGTCACATCTCAGTGCAGGAGAATCAACTACTGGACACTTTTCAAGACAAAATTTCTTTTGTGTGCCAGGACAGCTGGTAGTGTAGTCATTACAGTTGTAGTATTTGGCTCTGAAGGTTGCTTGAATCTCGCCTACTGCTGTAGAACCCTTGAGTATGGTAATTACCCTAAATTGCTCCAGGAAAATTACCCATCTGTATAAATGGGTAAATAATTGTAAGTTGCTTTGGGGAAAAGTGTCAGCTAAATGAATACTGTTACACTAACATCATGTTGGGAATTGAATTAGAAATAGTAGTTTACATAAAGTGGCTTGGAACACAGAGCCCACAGTGGCCCAGCTCTGTGCAGATTTTTCATCCAGCATGATATAATAGTTTGGCACTTTACCATATTTCACAACAACCAGTGTCTCCAAAAAAATGTAAAATTTTGTCATCATTCTGAAGGGTATACTGTAGCAGCAGAGCCAGTTGTGGGTACCTGTACACTTTTGTTCGTAAGTCAAGGTGTTTGACCATAGTGCTACTCGAGGGGCATAAATCAATAGTCAGAGACGTACCATACAGCAACAGTATCATTATTACTTGTAAACTGGCTTAGAAGTCTTATTTGATCTAGAATGCCCGGGATGGGTGGGCAGCCACTAGCCCTTGCATCCCCAGAGGTTTTTTTCTCCCTAAATTTTTGGTTAGGAATTTTTGTTCCTTTCCTCTGTGGTCAGTAGGCATACTTATAGCTCTATAAAAGTGTTGTATTGTGATAGCAGGTAGTCAGCTGTCTTCTTTGTTTTTTTATCTGATGTATTTGTTTTTCTTGCCTCGTGCCTGTGGTAAAGCTCTTTGTGTCACTGCATGAGAACAGTGCTCTATAAAAATGAATTGAATTGAATGGAACTGAACTGAATTGAAAAGGAGCAGCGGGCTTGCCTGGGTCCTGCTCTCTGGTAGCTCTGGGGTTTGAGTCCTGCTTGGGGTGCATGACTGCTGTCCCGTCCTGGGTGTGTCCCCTCCCCTTTTTGCCTTGTTGTTGCCCTGTGCTCTGGCTTGCCGTGACCGTTGCTCGGGACAAGTGTTTTCAGACTGTGTGTGTGTGTGTGAATTGTTGATAAAACAATAAAATTGTTCCTCCTCACATGACTGGTCATTTAAGCATATCATATACACAATTTGCATGAAATAATTTTGACATGATCTATGTAAATTAAATGTTTAACAAATTTTTTACAAATTTTAATTAAAAGTTTTTTTGTTTATTGTACATTTACAGCTCTAAAATAACTTGAAATATTGCCATTTTTTTAAAAAACAATCTGTGCTTCATCCCCAGTGTCCTACCACCAGGGAGAAAAAGTACCAGTGTTCTTTATAAGAGGGAGGGAGTTTGTGCAAATAATATGACATGGACATATTATTTGGCCTGGACAAGTAGCTGGACAGAGTCAGTTGTGAGGTAAGGACAGATTCTGCAGATATTATGCAGGATACATCTGCAGGTCCAGGTTGTGGCTTTGATGTGCTGAGAGAAAGATAGACTTGAGTCAATCATCACTCCCAGACTCTTAGCCGAAGAGGCAGGCAAAATGAGTGAGCTGTTCAGTTTGATCAATAGATTGTGACAAGAAGACAGGCCAGCAAGGAGATGAAAAAATCTCTGTATTGGAGAGATTGAATTGTAGGTGGTGATAAGAGATCCATGCAGAGATGTCTGACAGGCAGACAGCAATACATGCAAAAATGTCTGATGCTCCAGGTGGAAAGGAGAGAAAGAGCTGGGTATCGTCAGTGTAGCAGTGGTATTTGAATCCATGGGAGGCAATGACCAAGCTGAGGGAGGAGATGTAAATCAAGAAGAGAAAAGGACCCAGTACCAAGCCCTGTGGGACACTGGTTGAGAAAGGTGTTGAAACTAATGTGCTTGCAATTCCACATCCTCACCTCATGGGGCAGCATTCAGCACATAATTAACTGAGCTTCTGTGTATCCCAAGAATCAGTGCATGTTTGTTGTGTCCTCAAAAGCTGGCACATGTAGACTAGTGAACCTGTGTGTCCCTTTGCTCCCAATCAACCAAGTTAAGAAAAATAGCTGAAACCCCAAATGTGCTGACTCTGCTTTAGTTTGGCTCCTGGATACAGTGGCGGGAAGGACCAGACAGAGACTCAACGAAAGAAGAAAATACGGGAAATGCATACAGGAATTTATCCTTCTTCCAGCATACCTACGTCTGTCAGGAAGATCTGTTTAAGGCCTTGGGTTGAGAGAAAAGGGAATATTTGACTGCTCTCAATGTTTTTAGCAGGCCTTGAGCTCATTCTCCCCACCAGGCACTCTCCCTGATGTCTGGAAGGGAGCTTAGGGTACATCTTTCCAGCATGCCTTGCTCACATGTACTTTATCATTTACAGCTGTGCCCCTTTCAGCAGCTTGGTCTGTATCTGGAGAGGTTTTGCTTTCAATGCACCAGAAGGCAATGGGCACATGGGGGAGGGGTCTGGCAGGCTGGGGAAGGACACATGATGGTATACAAATTTATTCTCCTCTAGAGAACCCTCAGTTCTAATTGGCAACCTGGAAGTTCTCCTGTGTGTACTACTTATGTAGACAGGACACTGCTACAGAAGAGTCTGCTAGCAACTCTTACACCTGTCTCCTATCAGCCTTCATCTCCTTGGTCTCTGTTACCAGTCTGCAATACTATGAAGACCTTAAGAGGCCTCAGGAGAGCTTGCTCTTACATGAAATATTTCCTTCAGGATATATGAGCTTCCTCAAGCAAGCCAGTTTATGAGTAGCTAGTGGAATCAACAACATTGAGTACCATTCAGAAGTCTGAGCTCACCTGCTTGAGATCAGACTTGCTGTGGAGTGAGGAGTGGAAGTCAATCAAAATGTGAACTGTCTTTAACCGCAAAGTATTTGTAACACAGAGGGAGGGTGACCACAGGTGTGCCTGTGTTGCTCCCACTGTCCACTGCATGGTGGCAGTGTGATGGTATGGGGTTTTTTTGCTGTTTACACAGCTAATGATCTTAATCAAGTCCATGCAGTCTCAGCCTGCATGGCTGTCATTATAAGAGGGAAGCCATTTGATCAGGGTTACAACTAGTGAGGCAACCCTTGATTCTTCAGCAAAATACTGACCCAAAACACAATCCAGAGCTGTGCAAGAATTATATAGCCTAAGAAGGAAAGTAAAGGACAACTGAAACTAATCACCTGGATATATGAACAAAATTATTTTCCAGAAAGTTTAGTCAAACTGCTACTGCTACTATAAACATTGACCCATTAGACCAGTTACAAAGATGTGACAGTATCTGTGCAATTATGGACTCTCTTTCCAGCTGAGCAATCATACTTTGTGCAGCAATTGTGCAGGAACCATTTAAGAAACATCTTTTTTTAAACATTTTCAGCTGTTGCTTCAGAGTATTGTAACTGTATCAGCATCTGGGCTCCCAGTGTGGTAGTGGTGGGGTTTCTCACCTTGTCCCCAGGTTGCGGTCTCATCACAGACACACGGTCATATCCTCTCTTCAGTAGGATTAAGAGTGAGTCTAGCTTGCCCTGGATCAAATGCGTTAGGAGAGAGCAGACCATCAGTACCTCACATCTGCTGCAGCTTGATACCCAAAAACTAGAGATGGATGTTTTATGGAAGCAATTTGACTATGGCAGGCTTTATAGTTAGGTGAACTCTGGCAATTACCAAAGGGGCACTGAAACAAGGGATGCAAAATTTTACTACCAGAATTTAAAAATAAATTATAATCCTGGAAAGAACTGGAAAAAAAATTGTTTACTTATTAATAAACAATTTCATTATCAAATTGAAAATCTGGAACCGTATAATGTAACAGTGCTGGGGAGACTGATATAAATTAATGTAAATAGTTGGTGTTAGTGACCATTCTTGTACATAGACCTATGTTCTGTTCTGATTGGTTGTCTCATAACTGATGTTATGTTAACCAGTGGGGAATTCTGAGGGAGTTGGGGTCAAAGAGTGACCTCACACAATGGCTACATTGTGGTGAGTGGAGAGGCTGAGTGACCTGGCAAAACTCTCAAGTGTTCAGAAGGTTGTCTCATACTGTATGTTGTGCCTTTGTTGAGGCTGCTGTTGAAGACATGTATGCGTTCAGTAACTCTGTCTTCAGTAGCACCACTGGAGGTGCTACAATATTACATAAATGTTAAAGGTCCTTTGTATTTATCTGTGTGCACATTCTCCACCCTTGGGCACATCCATTGGTCTCCCAATTTAACTAGAAAGAGGAAACATATTTTAAAGCTGCCGCACTAGAGTACAGTTTGAACAAGTTGTCTCCTTTGTGCGGACTGGCGTCCCGTTCTGGGTGTGTCCCCTCCCCCTCCGGCCTTACGCCCTGTGTTGTCGGGTAGGCTCCGGTTCCCCGCAACCCTGTATGGGACAAGCGGTTCAGAAAATGCGTGTGTGTGTGTGTGTCTCCTTTGTGTTGGCTAGATAACATACAGGAATCAAGGAGAGAAGCCCAGCCATCCAGAGGATAACTTTTCAGATGTTAAAATCGCAATATCTTTGATATTAGCTAGTGGCTCTAAACCTGTTTGATACTGTAATTGCCAGGTTGCAGCTGATTTAATCTTATAATGTACAAAATCTCTTGTAACAATGTTTCTTTAGTAAACATAATCAATGGAATAATATTTTCATATTATACAAAATTTGAAAGAAAATGTGCACCTTTCTGCTTTTCTCTCTCTACACACATTAAAAATCTTTATTGAGCTTCTTTATCTGGAGAGTTACCCAGTCAACCAGACAACCAAACGAAATCACATTAACTCCCTTCATATTCGAATTCGAATTGTATTCATGTTCGAATTAACTCATTTTCTGTCTTTATTATCAGTTTGAAAACATTTTGTTATTATTGAGAACTCATTTTTTTGCAGGAGGAAGGTTAATGGCAATGGAGAATAGGCAACTAGAAAAGAATGTGTTTTTGTTTGAAAAGGCGCTTGTTCTGCAGTTCCCATCTGATTGAAGCCAGTGCAGCTCACATCTGGTTCCCATTTGCAATCCTCCAGCTGATGGGTCAGCTATGAAACCATGCTGAAACTGGAGTCTGGCCATCAGCCCTGGGTGTCACAGCATTATAATGCCTTTGCTCATGTAGGTCACTTTCCATTCTCTCTCTAATCCTGCTGACCCACTGCTGAACGACGACGCTCACACCTGAGTCAGACTGAGTCACCATACTTTTGCTATTGACAGAAATATCTTTAATGTACTGTATATTGAATCGAAACACAACCAACAGTACTGCTTGCTAAGAACTGAGGTTCTGCACTCCCCATCCAAAGCACCGTTTGCACCCTACCTTAATAGGTGAGTACCATTTGCGGGGAGGGGTGTGCAGCTTCCGTGAGCCATTGTTCAGCATCCGCATGGCCAGCTCCTCAAACTCTTGCTCTGGTATCTTCACACGGGCATTTCTGGCCTTCTCCAGCTTGGCACCCTCCTCCGTGGAGCCCTTGTCCCCCCAGTGGACCTGTGCAAAGGTCAAGGATACATCTGTCAGACCTGTGGGTTCTGCAGGTACAATAATTTGATCTTCCTCCCTAAGACCCCGTCCACCTCTCACCTCCATCCTCTTGATCCCACCAACTCCACGGCCGCCATAATACGAAGCATCAACTGTCGGCCATTTTCTCTTCCGAGTCCCATCTTCTTCCTCATCCTAAAGCAGGGAAGAAACTTACCACTTGAGGGCTACCATTACATCTTCTGATTTTACATTACAGACTAAACACAACTGCAAGACATTTGGACTTTTTCCAGCTGTTTTTCATCAATGTTACGTAACGCAGCATGCGATTGTGAGGTATGGTTTTTCATGTCAATTACTCCCACTAAAATTGCAGCTGGGTGTGAGTTTGTTTTACCTAGCTCTTTCACCAAGTGCCCCTAATTAGTGACCTTAATTAAAAATACAACAAAGTGTGTCTCTGCTCTGCTTCAGCTGCTGTCATCTCCTTCTGCCCACCTGGATCCCCACTGCATTCTCAAAGAAGAATTCGACCTTTCAGTGCTTCTTGTTTATCAAAATACTGAAAAGAGATCAGCGTGTCAAAGGTCATAAACATCTAAACAAAATTCTTAATGCAGAGGTCTATTGGATATGATCACTTCACTCTTTATATAGAATCGCATCTTCCTTGGCAGGATCAAAGAGAAGAGAAGCAGGTAGATGATATGTAAGAAATAGAGATATGCCTGGTGGTGCCGATTTTGTCGCACATGGACCACTAAGTTTGAAAGGACACCAAGAGCACATCTGGAGCAACTTGAACTGCCGAAGGAAGAAGAAACTCTTCAATACGCTGGAAGGCTTGCTGAAATTTGTTTGGTTTCCCCTACTAAGATAGAGCACTATTTTACTGCTTGCTCTTGACTCTTTGAATCCTTCAGCAAAGCACAAGCTTGGAGGACATGCCTGTTCCCTCTGGCATTTCCTGTTATTTAAAATCAGGCTCCAGGACACTGATGGAGAAAGAGAGAAAGGACAGAGGAGGAGAATAGTGGAGATTTTTTCATGGCTTGAACCTTGGAAACCACTTCTCTGATCATCATGCTATGTTTTGAATGTTAGGTTACTTACTTCAGAGCACTTTTGAGTGTTTTTTCTGGATTTGTTCCTCAAAAAAATCTCCAGTTCTTTAGGATATAATAAATTGAACATGCTGTCCTCTGAGTAATTCCAATATTAAAAATTTTGGAGCTGTGTTATCATTTTACAGTGACCGAAGTCTAACAACGGACCTTTAGGTGGCACTTTGCAACTCCCATTGTCATTTCAGCTCAAAGTGGCATATTCTGCATCACCTAACAGGTGGAAGCTGCCAGCATGTCAAATTAAAGGAAAAGCCTCCCTCACCAAGCTATCTTCCTCAATGGGGGGCGGTGACTCATGGATAATCTGTTGGAGAATGACAGAGACAGAATGATTTAGGTGGCATTCATTAAATCTTCTGCATCATATACCAGACTAGTGCATAAACCAATAACATGATGGAAGGAGGCAAAACGGTATGGTTATTAACCTGAGTCTGACTTCAATTACAAGGAAGAAAAGAGTTCTTTGTAGGTTGACTGTTGATTAAAAAGTTTTGATTGTTTACATATAGAACAATGAATATTTATGTATGTATATCCAGTAAATATAAAATATATATTGTAACGATCTGGCTAATGAGTTAGCCCAGATTCTCATGTGTATTCCAAAAAAAGGTGTATAAACCCATACGGACACGGAAGCTCTTCGTTTAATATCTTGTACGCAGCTATAGGTAACTTATACTTCACACAGCTGTCTTCACAATAAAATAAATAACATTAAACTCCAAAATGTGTGGGGCACAACATGTGTACACGGCCAAGTACATCAGCCTGCACGCGCGCGACAGAGAGAGGGGACTGGGGGGAGGGGGCAACCCCTTGATCTCCACAATAATACATCATCATTACAATATGTATAACAAAATATTCTTCCTGAAGGGAAGAATTTAGTTTTTTCCCCATTTATACACATTTATAGAAAGAAAAGAAAAAGAGAACCACAAAAAGGTTCAACAATATTTTCAAAGATTTGAAAGAAGATCATCTGCTTTTATTCATGGTTTTATCCCTGCTTTTGATTTTCATTTTTACTTCATATGGCACTCTGAAAACTTGCACACATCTAGAATATAGCAGTACAGTTACATGAGAAAGAGGATGATGAGTTTTTCCATTGTGTCAGCACAGTGAAACAAAACAAAAGTAAAAGAGAATATGTAAATATCTGCATTCCAGATATTCGTGTTAAATTCCAATGATTGAAAATGATCTGAGACTGTTTATTGCAGTGGAACATAGCTCTGGATAATAGACATGTGAAACTGTTATTTTTTACCCTGCTCACAAAAAAGTATTTTTCACTCCCAGGACATTTTCAGAAACCTTTCCTCTGACCCATTGCAAAATGGGATTGTTTTCATAAAACAACTCTGGATACAAATTAATTTCATAAAAGTATTATTGAGGTGAAGAAACAAAGGTTAATGGTCTCCTTTCTGATGACCATGTATTTCCCTGATTTTTTGATATCCAGGTTCATAAGTTAAAGTTTTATGATTGTTCCTTTTGAAAGCTCCTGGTACAATGATGACATGGCAGCTGGATTTCAATAAGGCTGCAATATTCATATATCGGGTGGTGCAGTGGGTTGGACCGGGTCCTGCTCTGCAGTGGGTCTGGGGTTCGAGTCCCGCTTGGGGTGCCTTGCGACGGACTGGCGTCCTGTCCCGGATGTGTCCCTCCCACTCCGGCCTTACGCCCTGTGTTGCTGGGTAGGCTCTGGTTCCCTGTAACCCTATATGGGACAGATGGTTCTGAAAATATATGTGTGTGTATTAATATACTAATGAAAACTACAGTATGTAGGAAAACTCAGGTATTTAAATACTACAGCATCCAGGAACTCATTTTATGGAAATTTCAGTTCCAAACCTGCATCTGGATGATCAAGTGTGATACGGGGTTGTGTTCAATAAGCCACTGATCTTTTTCTTGGACTAATTTTTTTTCTCATTTTGCCTGTGATCCTCAGTGATTGACTACATGTGTATTTCACTGGAGGTGCTCAGTCAAACAGAGAATTATGAGAACTACCAAGTCAAAAACTCTGAAGGTCTGTTTGTCATTTACATTTGACTAGCAAGCTCTGGCATCCTGTAGTCAGCTAATCTGGTGTACTCCAGCAGAAAATACACCATCATCAGCTAACAGAGGACAACAATGAACATTGAGGACAACTGTTGAGAGAACCTGAAAGTTTCTCCCCAACCTTCTTGTACTCTGTGGGATTTGTCTCTGGTAGGCATCCATTACCCACATCCAGACACCAGACCTAGAATCATGCATTACCCTTGAAGCAGACAATGGTTTGCCAAAGAATGACCCAACACCCCATGGTCAGTGTGGGTCTCTGCTCTCATGGACAGTAAAGAATCTCAGCCCATCCCACCAGAAACTCACCACAGTGCAGCACAGGGGCCAGAACCACCAGAGCACAGCCACAGCCAGCAGGAGCATCAAGATGAGTAAGGCGATGGCCAGGATAGTCCCATCAGACTGGTGAAATGAGGGCTAGGATGAGTGTGGTCAATGGGTACACTGAGTTGTTCAGTACAATTAGTGTGTCCAGTAAGGTGGGAGTGGCAAGCAGAATGGGTGTGGCCAGTGCAGTGGGAGTAGTCAGTAAGAATGGGTGTGGTTGATATAATGCATGATCAGTAGGATGGGCAATGCTGGTAGAATGATTAATTAGTTGAATGTTTAAATAGTGTTGGGTTTGTACAACAGGATCATAATGAACGTTATCAGTAGAATGGGTGTGGTTGGTGCAGTGGAAATGGGTGTAGCCAGTAAAGTGGGTGTGGTCAGCAGAATGTGCAGAACTGGTGATATTGGTTAAAAGTGCAGCACTGCATTCATCACATGTTGGGTAGAGAACTTTGGGTGCAGTGTACTCACACAGCTGACTGTGGTGATGGTCACAGAGCTGGCGATAAAGCTCAAGCCGTTATTCATGCTGACGTGGAGAGAGGCTGTGCTGTGGGGGTGTTAAGAGTACATAAATGCAATATACAGATATAGACACTCCTCTGCAAACATTTTGAGAACTGAAAGACTACCAGGGAGCAGGCTGCAATGAACACTTACGTTCCAACCTCATGCATCACAGGAGCAGGGCACAGCAGATACGTGTCTCTTACCACCAGAGGCCTTTTCACTGTAGGGGAACATGAGAGCAGCAGTGAGAGGCAATGCCCAGCTGGCAAACCCTGACAGCTATTGACCCAAGCTCCCTAAAATGGTAAATAGAGACAACACAGAGTGAGCACATCCCTCTTATCCAGTGAGTTATAAACAGCTTTTAGACCACCCATGGTCATGGCCACAGAGCGATTCCTTATCGGTCACACAAAATAACTTGTGAGCTAGGAACCCAAGCTGCATATTCTTAATTATTTGGCAAGAAAATATGTGTTATTGTTATGGTATGCATCAGAAGCTACCTCTACAATTACGTGGTTAACCTACAGGTCCAGCTTTCTTTCAGTACAAAAATTTAAGTTTGATCTCCATGACAGTTCAAATGAATCCTGGAATGTTACCCTTTCTGAAACTTGTTACACAGTTCTGAATGAAAAACAGTTTGAGCTTGTGTTGTACTGTGTAAGTAAAATGTATTTTAAATTTATTTGTCTACTGTTGCAGTTACTGTGTTGCTGTGACCTGGTCTGTTGTTTATCAACGTTGTTGTTGCAGTAAATAAAGTTACATAGATAGGCAATAATAATAAAAGTAATAATAATGTTAAAATTATAAAAACATTCGGTCGAGTTGTTGCAGACCGGTCATGAGATCCATGTTGAGGAGACCACAGTGCTTGCACCTGCTCCCGGATACAGGAGCCGCGTAGTGAGAGAGGCAATCAAGATAGAGAAGCACCCCAACAATTTCAATCGGGAGGAAGGCTTCAAACTATCAAGTACTTGGACTACAACAACCCGACCGCCTCTCATTAAAACTCAGTTCAGCGAGCCATCCTGTAATACGAAAAACAGTGCAAAGGGAAAACACAGCAAGGGCACCATCTATTAGGACCACCCGCTACGACCTTCGACCCCATTCCCACCCATAAATACACCCACCCTCGTCAAACACTCCATTTCACATCTAACCTTTACAAGATGTGGCCGCACCCTGACGATGCTTCCAACAAGAGAAGAGAAACGTTGGAACCAATGTCCCACATGCCGCAGTTTAATCCAGAAGAACAAAACCCGGCACAAATTGTATTTTCTGTGAGATGTATGTCGCTTTGGAGAAAAGCATCTGCTAAATGAATAAATGTAAACGTAATGTTGCTGGAAGTTAATGCCATGCCCACGCCGCCAAGCTAACGTGGAATACCTGGGGCGCGGCACAGACTGACGTATGTAAGGCAGCGTCAAAGCAGGGACTGACGTGGAACCTTGTTCAGCCTCATTACTCGCGACCTCCTTACTATTGCTCGTCTCCTCCCTGATCCGAGTCCTTTCCCAGTCCCTTACTCCTACTCCCTAGTCCTAGTACCTCCTTATGATCTACGACCTCTTGCTTGTGTACAGTCTTTTGGATTACCTCTTCAATGACGTTTGCGCCTTGGAGACCTTTTGCCTGTTCTGCAATGAAGCCTTACGGATTTGCCCAAATAAAGCACTTATTTCGCTCCACACTTGGATCTGCCACTTCCTTCCGGAACCAGCCATGACAGAAAGTTCCGCCTTTACTAAGGAATCAGCGGAGCTGAACCGGCTACAGGCGGTGCTGAATTCCCGCAAAGCACACTTGGGAGATCTAGAACAGACACTCCACCACCTCGTATCCTCCTATAATGGGTTGGTAAGTGCACTGACTACACCAGGAGTGCTCGCGCCACATGTGTCAGTCTGCGCAACCGCTCCTGCGGTGCATGAACCACCGAACACAACACCTTCTTCCTTGCCGCAACCACACAGTCGCCACCTGCCCCCTCTGACCCGTTATGACGGGACCCCGGCGCGCTGTGCGTGTTTCATATTACAATATGAACTCGTTTTCTCTAGTTTGCCTCATGTTTACAGTACAGACTGGAGTCGAATCGCTTATCGCCTGCCACTTCTCATGGGTCGAACGCTGGATTGGGCTACTGCTGCATGGGACCACAACATGTTTTGCACCTATGAGGAGTTCAAGACCCGGTTCTCCGCCATGTTCGGGCTCCCGCACCAGGACGAACACACCAGTGAAAGGAAACTCACCCTTCGACAAGGTGACCGCGCTGCGTCTGAATATGTCATTGAATTGCGCACACTGGCTGAGCACAGTGGTTGGAGACGTTCTGAATTGTTGGCCTGTTTCCGTCGCGGTTTGAATCACTGTATCCGCAAAGAAATGGCATTCCGGGGAGAAAGGTGGACTCTGGACCAGTTCATAGAAACCACGGTCACCCTGGATAACCTGATCAGAACCCAGGAGCTCTGCCATAACCCTGCCCTGGAGCGCTTCTGTCCCGTCCAGGAGGAACTTGAGCCTATTCAGCTAGGGCATGGACGTCTGACCTCTGCTGAATGTGAACGTAGGCTACAAGGGCAGCTGTGCCTCTACTGCGGCGACCCAGAGTACCGCCATCTCCAGTGTCCCGTCTGCCCCAAGGATAAGGTTAGTGGGACTCTTGTCTGTAATCACCTCACTGTACCTATTGTCCTGTCCTGGGGTCTAGGAAAGGTGGAGGCCCATGCCTTGGTTGACTCAGGGGCGGCGGGATGCTTCATTGATTCTAGTTTTGTGAGGATCCACAACATCTTCATACAACAATGCAAAATGCACCTAAAGGTGAGTGCCCTCAATGGCCAGCCACTGGGGAGGGGATTTGTGGACTCCCAGACTAAACCAGTCTTGGTCTGTGGGGGTCTGTCGCCAGGAGACCTTGCAGTTTTTTTTGTTCACCTCACTTGATGTCCCGATAATTCTCGGTCTTCCATGGCTCTTCCTCCATGACCCAGTGTTTCACTGGAGCACCGGGGAGTTGGTGTCATGGGGAGCCCGGTGTGAAGGTACGTGTTTGCGGCTCCCATGCCGAGCCACTATGACAGAGTGCTCAGATTCAGCTCCGCAGGTGATCGTTCCTTCCGAATACCAAGACCTCACTGAGGTCTTCAGTAAGGAGCAGGCAGCCGAGCTACCACCACACCGCCCATGGGACTGTGCAATTGACCTCCTCCCAGGTACATCGCATATATCCTCTATCCCGACCCGAACAGCAAGCACTCCATCAATACATCTCAGAGGCTTTAGCCACTGGCCTCATACGCCCTTTTACGTTTCTTGCATTGGCTGGGTTCTTCTTTATAGAAAAGAAGGATGGTGGACTCCGCCCTTGAATAGATTACTGGGGATTACATCGCATCACTGTGAAATACCCACATCCCTTACCCCTGATCATGGTGGCTCTGGAGCACATACAACGTGCACAGTGGTTTACTAAGCTTGACCTCCGGAGTGCATACAACTTGATCCACATCTGTAAGGTGACAAGTGGAAGACTGCTTTCAGTACCACCCTGGGGCATTATGAGTATCGGATCATGCCCTTTGGACTAGCGAATGCCCCAAGAGTCTCCCAAATGTTCATAAAACATGTTCTTGGTGATCTGGTCAACAACGGGATCCTAGTGTACCTCAATGACATTCTTATTTACTCCTCCACCCTGGACCAGCACATCCACTCAGTTAGACGGGTGTTGCAGCATCTGCTCCATAACCACCTGTATGTCAAACTCGAAAAATGTGAGTTTCATAGAAAACAAATCTCATTCCTCGGTTTCATACTCAACCGAAATGGCATTTCTATGGATCCAGGGAAAGTTCAGACCATCCAGCAGTGGCCTCGCCCCTCCACAAAAAGGCTCTTCAACGATTCCTGGGTTTTGCGAATTTCTATCTTAGGTTAATCAGAAACTTCAGCTCGCTCACTGCTCCACTGACTGCCCTAACTCCTAATAAGGCTCCTCGTCTCCCATGGCCCCAAAGTGCCCAGAAGACTTTTGAGATCCTCAAGGACAAGTTCACAACCACCCCGATTCTGCATCAACCAGACCCAGAGTTACCTTTTATTGTGGAGGTAAATGCCTCAGAATCCGGTGTAGGCGCCATCCTCTCCCAGAGACAAGGTAAGCCAGCCAAAATGTATCCCTGTGCCTTTTTCTCCCGGAAATTGTCAGCCGCCGAAAGGAATTATGATATAGGAAACTGTGAGTTACTGGCAGTGAAATTAGCTCTTGAAGAATGGTTGCACTGGTAGGAAGGAGTAAAGCATTCCTTTTTGGTACTTACCAGCCATAAAAACCTGGAGTACCTGCAGTCAGCACACTGTTTAAATCCCCGGCAGGCCAGGTGGGCGCTCGTTTTCTCTCGCTTTAATTTCAGTGTCTTACAGGCCGGGACCAAAGAACACCAAGGTTGACGCCCTGTCTCATCTTCATGAGGAGAAGCAGAGTAACCCCGACCCTGAATTCATTCTACCCCGTACCTGCTTTGTGGCACCCATTCAGTGGGACTTCTCCCAAGACCTCATCCAAGCCCAAACTTCAGACCCAGAACCACCAGGTAAAACCACTGGGAAAATAGTACGTTCCCCCAGGCCTACGAACCACCTCCTCCAATGGGCCCACGACCACCCTGCCGTGGGCCACCCAGGGTTTGGAAAGAACGAGGCTCGAATACAGCAACAGTACTAGTGGCCGTCTCTCACGGAGGACGTTCAAGACTATGTCCAGGCGTGACCCAATCTAAAGCGTTGACTCAGAAACCTGCAGGACTCCTGGAACCATTACCCGTGCTGAACCACCCGTGGACACATATAGCCTTGGACTTCTTGGTGGACCTGCCTCCTTCCAATGGTAAGACCACAATCTTAACTGTCATAGACCGGTTTTCCAAGGCTTGTCACTTGATTCCCCTTCCAAAGCTCCCATTGGCCTTGGAAACCACTGTGCTTCTCTTCCACCACGTCTTCCACCTTGATGGATTACCTGAAGACATTGTATCCGACCCTAGTTCACCTCCCGTGTCTGGAAGGCCTTTTGGAAGAAACTCGGGATCTTCGTGAGTTTGACCTCGGGGTATCACCCTCAAGCCAACAGTCAAGTTGAAAGGCTCAAACAAGATATCGGCCGATTTCTACAAAGCTACTGCTTCGAGCGGCCACATCAGTGGGTCAGGTACCTTCCCTGGGCAGGATATGCTCACAACACACTAAACCCATACCTCCACAGGATGTTCCCTTTTTCAGTGTATTTTAGGGTACCAGCCTCCATTGTTCCCATGGCAACCTGGCTCTAGCAATGTACCGGCTGTGGACACCTGGTACCAGACCAGCAGGGAAGTATGGGTGGCCATTTGAGGTCCTCTCCTCAACAGGCAAACCAAGGACAAGCAATAAACACACCGCCGTAGGCGGCCGCTTTCTTTCACACCTGTACAACAGGTGTGGTTATCGACGTGGGGACTTCAGGGGCCGTAAATGTCTAAGAAGCTCAGCCCTAAGTACATCGGCCCGTTCAAGATCATCCGCTGGGTCACCCCGGTCTTGTACCGCTTGCAGCTGCCACAGCATTTGCACACTCACCTGACATTCCATGTATCCTTCCTAAAGCCCTTGGCCACTTATTTGCACCAACCCACACCGGTGGTGCCAGCTCCACTGCCCTTACAGGATGGGGGGCACTCCGGCTTATGCCATTCGGGCGCTCCTGGATTCCCGGCACCGCGGCGGGGTCCTTCAGTATTTAGTGGACTGGGAAGAGTACGGACCAGAAGAACGTTGTTGGGTGGCAGAGCGGGACACCTTTGACCCTGACCAAATCTCTGACTTTCACGGGGATCACCCGGACCAGCTCGTGCCCAGGCCTTGGGGCCGTCCTCCTGGCCACAGTCGAGCGTCAGGGGCCGATCCTGGAGGGGGGACACTGCCACACCCACGCTGCCACGCCAGCGCAGAACACCTGGGGCGCGGCACAGACTGACACATATAAGGCGGCGTCAAAGCAGGGACTGACGCAAAACCTTGTTCAGCCTCATTACTCGCAACCTCCTTGCTATTGCTCATTTCCTCCCTGATCCCTGAGTCCTTTCCCAGTCCCTTACTTCTACTCCTTAGTCCTAGTACTTCCTTATGATCTACGACCTCTTGCTTGTGTACCAACCTTGTCTTTTGGATTACCTCTTCAATGACGTTTGCACCTCGGAGACCTCTTGCCTGTCCTGCGACGAAGCCTCATGGATTTGCCCGAATAAAGCACTTATTTCACTCTACACTTGGGCCCACCCCTTCCTTCCAGAATCAGCCATGACAGTTAAAACATGAAGAAGTCTTACAAGTATACATACTGTATGTATAACCAGGAATTTTTCTGAATCTAACCTGCGCATAAATCAACGGAGATTTGCATTTCTTTCTTTTTCTTGGTTGCAGCTAAGTGGTAAAAGTGCCTTTGGATTCACAAAGCCATGTAATTATAAACAGACTCATGGTCCCAATTGTGTTTGAAAGAAGGAGCCACGATAGTATTCTTAGTTATGCAATGGTAGCTTCGAAGGGTAGGTTCTACGTAATTATGTGAAAATGCAGGGAAACACTGATGTGATGTGAAATTTAACCTGCTGCCTTATGCATACCATTGTTTGTCTTCTATGTTCTGCTCTACCAGTTTCAGACCAGATTATTGTTATATTTGATTCCATCTTAACAATTCTAAAAAAAAGATTCAGGACTGAAGGGGAACACTAAACCTCATTACCCTGAAAGAAAATTCTCTTTTGTGAGTATTTCCTCTGAAGAGTCACACACACACACATTTTCAGAACCGCTCGTCCCATACGGGGTCGCAGAGAACCGGAGCCTACCCGGCAACACAGGGCGTAAGGCCAGAGGTGGAGGGGACACACCCAGGACGGGATGCCAGTCCGTCGCAAGGCACCCCAAGCCGGACTCAAACCCCAGACCCACCGGAGAGCAGAACCGTGGTCCAACCCACTGCGCCACCGCACCCCCTCTGAAGAGTCAAATATCTGTAATTTTAAAAATGGTATTGCTTTTGTCATTGCTTTATGTACAGAGCTCAAATTCCAGTTTTTAATAAGTGCTGTCCCATGATGCCAAATGCCATCTGAGAGGACATAGAAATGTGCCCAAAACCCGAATATTAAATTCATATGACAACAATTATCACTATAATCCAAAGCAGCAGCAAAAGAATTTCAATCTTCTATCCATAAGGTTTAGATTTACCTGTGTTGAGTCCTTAAGTGAGTTTCCCCAGTTTTTTCTTGGCACTTTAGTTTAATAAAACTTTCTGCTAGAAGCCCCTCTGTCCTCAGATGTGTTTTACTTCTTTGGCTATATAAATCCAAGAATCAGCCACAGGGTGTTTAGCTGCCAAGGGTAGGGCGTAGGTCCCTTCCATAGAATAGGATAAGGTCCAAGTCAAGCACTGAGTACGTGCCAAGGAGTGTGTCCACCATTTATTTTGTGCATCCATTTATTTGATTGCTGTAAGTCTGCCAGTTTTTCACTGGAATTATAGAGCAAAGGTCTATTGGTTACTCAAGGAGATGGTTTACATCTACTAGTTAGACGTGCATGGTGTAGGATAGCTACTTATGGTTTGAAGACGCAGCCTTATTTAGTCAAGGTTAAGGTGTAGTTCTGCTGTGCCCATCATGAGGGTGTAGGCATTCAACTTAATCATAATGTGTCTGTAGATTACCGCTTACTGAGGGATAAAGGGCAGATGTTGTCCCTTGTATGGGTGTTATCCTTAGAAAGAAGGTGTAGGTGTACTGATTAGTTTAAAGGTGTTGGTTTCCCACTTATTCAGCGTGATGTTGAAGGTCTGCCACTTGTCTGGAAATAAAGTGTTGGTGTCTTTCTTATCCTGAATAAGGGTGTAGGTGTACTAATTACTTAGGGTGAAGTTTATGTGTACTGCTTAGACAGGATTAGGGCATAAATATACTACACTTAGCGTGAGAGTTTAGCTTTCCCATTAATTCTTGGTATAGGATCGACCAGTTGTTTACAGTGAGAGGTTAGATGTTCCCCTTAATTAGAGAAAGGGTGTATGTATTCCCCTTACTTGGAAAGAGGTTTTATATGCAGTAGTCACTTACATTTAGGGTGTACATCTACCACAGTCATTGTGAGAATAGTTTTCCTGTTTATTCAGAACGATGGTATAGTTTTCCTGTTATTTATGATGAGAGTATAGATGTTCTCCTTACTAAAGGAAAGACTATAGGTGTACTGCTTACTCAGGCAAAGGGTACAGGTGTTCTCCATACTTATAATGAGGGTGTACAGGTATTAGGTACTCAGGGTGAGGTTTCCTGTTTATTCAGAATAACAAAGATTTATCAGTTGCTTGTGATGAGAATGCAAATACTCTCCTTATTAAGGTGATGGGTGTAGGTATGCTACTTATTCATTTTGTGGGTATTACCTACTCAGGGTGAGGTTTGTGTAGTATTACTTACTCAAGGTGAGGGTGTCGTTTATGCGGAAGCTGCACAGCACTTTGTCTACGTTGCGAGAGTGCAGAAATCCATTTCCCCTGACGACCACTTGAAAAGACTCTTAGGTGAACAAGAAAAACACGGAAATTTTGTGTCACATGCAGGAGAATACTGCAAGCTCTGGGTACCAGGTGTAAAATAACAACCTGTCCGTGATGATGGTGTCCAGTCAAAAGGCTACAGGAAATACAGACTTCAGTTGTTTCTCAGCCATTACTATGCTACTTAAAGTCACAAACTGCACAGATAAATGGTTTACATCAAAGGCTAAAATAAAATTTACCTTCAAAAGAACTTCCACCTGTGCAATTCTTTAAATGTGTCAGGTAGCACTTTGATTTATAACTGCAGCATCCATAGACTATAAGGCATTCCATATTTTATTTTGGCAGACCTGATAGCAGAGTGAAAAGAAAAAATGTTATCTCCGCTAGTGGTGCATATTTGGCATGAAAAGACAAGACTAAAGTGGAGGATACTTGTGGACTATGTCATGAGGGTACCAAGCATATGACCATGTCTTGCCTACTATCAGCTAGATGTTTTGCAGCTAGAACTTCTTTTTGTTACCACTCAGAGCTTCAAAAAAATTAGGCAGTGTTCTAAAGGTGTAAATTACCTCCTGCACAGATACTAGATGGCTCAGCTGCCAAGATCTCGATGCAGGACCTCTTAAGGATCTGGTGAAAGGAGAGGAAGGTGTGTTGATAAAAGGAGGAGGTTGATGGAGGAAAATTGGTTTAGAAATATGGAAACTCCTCAACACCGCTGGTGATCATGCCCCTGACTCCAGATCTTGGTCCTGGCTACTAAGCTAACCTCTTAGTTCTGTGTTCTTAATCTTAAGCCACTGCAATGTCACAGCAACAAACTGCCAGACTTCAGCACAAAGCTGACCAAAAATGCCTTTGCTAATCCCAGGAGATCCAGCGCTTTATATGATTTATGTGGATATTTCCTTTCAGTCATTTTTCCTTAGTTTCTAGTGTTACGCTCGCTCTCTTTTCCACCTCACTCATTCCTTCTCTTTTTTTTCCCCTCTTCCTTTACTCCTGTCTAAGAGAGGAAATGATGTTGTAGATGGGCAATTTACTGGATTTTGTGAAAAGCTTTCACCACAGAACTCAGAAATCTCAAGATACTTAGTAAGGGCTAACCTACTGTAAGCTTTTATTCAAGGTCTTGCGTGAGATGATTCACCTGGTTAAGCAGAATCTTTGAACCAAAGCAACCTTTGAGGTCCTTTACTTTTACCCACTTTAAATGCCTGCATAATTTTATTGACAAAATTTGGGAAGTTAGGTGATTCAGGAAATTTTTGGAATTTGCATTGCTTCAGTCAAATTTGTCAGCCAAATAAAGAGTACAAGGGTGCAGAAGTGTAGCCACTCATGGGACGTTGGCTCAAAAGTCCAGTAATTCAACTTGTCGACCTTTCTGTAATCTTGTGGTGGAGCTGTCTTTGTCATTCAACTTTCATACCGAATTGATGACTCCTTGCAAGGCCTCAAAACCATCGTTCACTGGGAAGACATGGTCTTTACTGTCCGCAATTGTTGCCAACTGAGTGAAACCGAGAAATGACAGCTGTCAGGTGGTGATCACATGTGAGAGTTGCACCTTCCCATTTTCATTTCAATCCACTATTATTGCGCATATATATTTATATATACACATGTTGTACTTATGCAGTTTAAGTTTTACAGAAAATGCCCAAATCTTGCTATGAGGTATAGTTCTGAACAAAGCAGGCAGTGGTTCTAGACTCACCTGTGTTTCATTGAAGTCCTTAACTCCAACACAAAAGACCGAGGCCCCCAGACTGCGTGAGCGGCTGGCCTGCATGGTGTATGCCACCAACAAAGGACTTGCTTATGTTCAAATAAAGATGCAGTGACTTAATGTGGACTCATTATTTTTTGTTTGGAGTCCTTGAACTTGGCTCTGTGATGTTCTTTTGGCTTCCAGGTTGGCCCATAAAGTATTTGAGCCTTGTCTTACCTCCCTCTCAGCCAAGTCAAACTCATCTTCACGCAGCTCTCCGTCTGTAAGGGCAATGATGACGCTGGCCATGCGGTACCCTATCCAAATATACACACAGCCAACTAAACTTTCTCTACCAGACTAGCACAAGATCATTAATAAGGAATTGGAACTGCTTGAGCTTAACCTTTCCTGTTATACACAAGCTAAAAAAAGGCAATAGCTTACCATCTGCATTCCCATAGTAGATCTGCTCACTGGCCTGGAAGGGGACAAGAATGAATTTGAAACACAATATGTATCATCAAATGTGTTGAAATCATCAATACATGAGAGCAACCTCGCCTTGTAGGATTTGGGTTACTGTACTGCTGGTGACTGAGTCGCAATTGTGGCAGTGTCCTCAGAGACTTGAAGTCAGTTCCAGGTGCTGTTGGTGCCTCACCCTCTGGAAACCTTTATGCATGAAGGTGTCACCTCCTGGTAGTACCCTCTGCAACTCTTCCAGTCCAGCTCGAATTTTCTCCCTGTTCAAGCCAGCATGTGAAGGCGGCCATCAGATAGAAAAGAACAAGCAGATGGGCTTAAAGCAGTCTCATAACAGCTCGTTTCAATCCTCTGAATCATAAGCCTCAAGAAGCAACAGACACTAATTCCTACTGCAGAAACTTCTTACCAAATTTAGAAAAACGTCTTGTGTCTGCAAGACATATGCTGGTTTCATGAGCCCAAATAACTTTACTATATTGTGCTTTGCTCTCATTTTTCAAACTTTGTTTCCCAAGTCACTGTTGGGAATTTACAACAAAGTATCCATTTCAATTTCATACAGATACTGGAATGTGTGTGTTTGTGGTTGGGGGTATTGGGAAGCTCTCACCTGTCCTCTGTAAGTTTCATTAGAATTCGGCCTTGTGTAGAGAATACAATGAAGGACATCCGTAGCTGGGGACTGGAGGGAGAAAAGAATGGGATTTAATGGTCTCACTGGACTCCTTGGGCTCACAGTGGACTTTCTAAACTCCCTAAATTTACTAGACTCACAGGACTTATTGGACTCACAGCGCTGATGGGATTCAGTTGATTGACTAGACTCGTTGAAGTCACAGGATGGCAGGTGGTTACTAAGACCCTAATGGCCCCCTCATTAAGGTCTTCTCCCCTCTCCCTTTTTCTTGGCATCTTGAACTTTGGAAGCATAGCTTATGTCCATTTGGTGTCTTGGTCTTATCTCTGGTTTTCATGTAATTGCTGTGGCTGTTTTAAATTTTCCCGTTTCAATTTTAATGACAATTTCCCCAAACAATCTGTAGTGGACTGTACTGGTTCTACATGACGCAACTGTGTGTGAGTTTCATACACATGCATGTCCTAGAACTCATTCCAAGTTAGACAATATGGTACCCATTTGGCTACTGTATTGTGGTGAAAGAGTTGACAGAAGTGATATAACCTAAATGATATTATTAAAGTCAAGTATCACAAAATAGACACTTGTATTTTTCATGTTTACACTCATTCTGCCTCACTGCTTACATGATACATGTACACGCACAGTGAGCCTTTCATATAGAGATATACAGAATATATAGAGCATTAAAATACAGTAGTTGGTTTTATGACAATACTTAGGTCAGTTCCATCCAATGGCAATTCTATTCACAACTGTTACCTGATGAACTTATGTGCTAGGTGATCAACAAAGTAGTAAATTTCATTCCAGTGGTGCTGGACACTTCCAGACCTGAAAAGACAAAGTTCTGTTTAGCTTGGCTTATCTTGGACTGCATGCATCAGGTGTGTCAGGTCATTTCTTTCAATAGTATAACTTGAGGATGATGTGAAGAAACTATCTTCTTCCAAGACCCGTTCAGTTCTGTTGTGCAGCCAGTGGTGACAACAGGGTACTTTGGAGTCATTGAGCAATTTGATGATACTGGTGTAAACAAAGTGCATCAACTACAGACAGAGAACTTTAGACACAGATTGTAGACATAGAGCTTATGTGTCTGATACCACCATGTTGCTGGTTCATGTTTCTAAAGTAGCTGCCTATAAAAGTGACATTCAAATAACAAAAACATATATAATCATAACAGATGGTGTTGGGCTCATTTATGTAGTTTTCAGGGGATCGGGTGAAAAATTAGTCTTAAAGAGATAGGTTTGAGACCCTTCTTGAATGGCGGAAGCAATTCATCAGTGCTGGGAGACAGAGGGAGTTCATTCCACCACATTAGAGCCCAAACTGAGACAGACTTTCAGTTTTAGAGCCTTCGTGAGTAGAACTACCAAGCAGCCAGATGATGAAGTATGGACCCATCACTACTCTTGAAGATGCCTCTACAGTTGAATAACTACTGAAGCACGTCTAAAGCATTACTGAATGGCAGACAAAAATGCCTCATACAACTGTCCTCATATCTCCAAAAGCTGAAATACAGCTCATCTAAGGACACACAGCCACAGATAAATTAAAGCCACATGTTTATCCGGTCAGGGAAAGCATCACTGTGGAGGAGCTGGGCAGACAGCACCACGCTGCTGGAATCCATTAGCATTCCTGAAATTTAAAAGTGCTCTTTTCAGGTGGCTAATAAGAGACTCCTAAGAGACTCTTGAATGATAATGTATTTTTGTTAGAGCGAAGTATAGCATCTTTCTCCATCTCCTTCATCCTCAAACACATTTATCTACCCAGTTTTCCTAGTTTTTCTTCTGCCCTGTCCTTCTGTTTTTCTCCTCCATTTTTTCTCCAAACCTTGCTTCTGCATGCTCACTCCTCAACTTTAATATCCTTGCTTTTGTTTTTCCCTCTTTCTCCAAATCTCCTTCACTTGTTTTTGCTCCATAAACAATTTTCTCGTTCATTCTCTGCTTGAGTCTGCTCGTCCTCTATTTGCTCAGATGTACTCTCCCTATGCCAGATTTCAATAGTTGTGCTCGCTAGCTTGCAGTCCTTGTATGCTGTATTCATTTTTCATTGCTCACCCCTCCTTTCCCTCCAACCCTGTGCCTTTCTTTTCCATCGTTAGTGTGCTACATATACTGCCTGCATTGCCAAGCTTCAGAGGATCTGGAGCACCTGGCCCTAATGGTGAAAGGGTTCAGCAAAAAAAGACAAGGGACAGTGGACAGAGCTGGGATGCAATTATGCAAACCATGGTTGTGTGTGTCTGTATCTGTATCTGTTCATTGCATGAGTTTGCATGCATTGTGTATCGATCCCCTTAGCAGTGTTTTAAAGTCCAGCATTTTAACTACATCAATAAATATGCTTCTACCGTTGTGATGATGTGGATACCTCAAAATGAAGTTTGAATTTGTTTGAATCATATGAGGAGATTTAACTTAAGGATAGACAAAGATAAGGGAAGAATATTTTATTTTGCTTTTGAGATTCTTGAGGTAATCAATTCTATTGGAAGCTGCAAAATATTAAAGAAGCCCCCTTCCCCCCCCCCCCCGCTGACCACATGAACCAGAAAAATCCCTGACATCTCAGCAAATAAGCTAAATTTTATATAATCCAAATAGCTACCTCACATGTCCCCCATTGTCCAAAATAAGGATCCAATTTACAGTTCTAGGTATCACCAACAAACCCTAAGATACAAACATCTTCGCTTTTCTCTACCCTGAAATACAAACATGTCCCAGGTTCTGTTTATCACCCCGACTATTTTTATTACTCTATTTGTCAGGTAACTCTTTAAAAAATTTAAAGCTCTCAGCTTCTTTTGGATGCATTAGGTTTTGGTTGCAGGCAAGAGAAGCTCAGAGGAGTTTTTCCAACTGAGCACTATTAGAATGAGCCATACTGTTTGCATCCTCAGTCACTTTTCCATCAAACATTACTCCAAAGCATGACCCTGCTCACCATATCAAGCACTTACAGTTCCACATCTCATAACATGCGTCCCATCTAATATGTCTGGTATGCTGCATAATGTAGTAACAAATAGCAGCTCAGTCTTCTTTGCCTTAACTGGAGTGGTAAATGTTGCACCCCCCCCCCAAGCATTGTTCAAAGCCATGGGAATACTGATGGACACAACCATGCCTGTCAAAGAACTGTCCCAGGGGTACTGTTGTCATACCATCTGTGTAGCATCATAAATATGCAGTGCATTATGTAATATGTATTCTCCAAAACCACAGATGGCTACCTGCTGTCTTTGGAGGGATTAGCAAACAAATAAAGCAGCATGTGGTGAAACAGTACATTAATTTAACTTTTATTCTGCAATAACAGCAATAGACAAATGGCTACTCACAACAAATTAACAAATAATGATAATTACTGGACTGCTTTTTCACCACATTCCTTCCAGTATCTAAGGGAATTTAATGGACTTGGACAACCATGATAAATGCTGCAGTGAAACCAACAAAACAGATGAGATCATACAGATTGAACCATTCAGCCTTTCTCTTTTGTCCTCTTGGTCACCATCAGGATTTTGCATCACTTTAGAGGTCACACGTCGACTCGACACCACAGAAGTTTCAACACTCTGCCATAGCAGCCACTGGAGAATTCATTATTAATTTTGCACTGAGGCTGTCAGTGAGGGTCAGGGTGAGAAGTCGGGTTTTGGACCGGCCAGTGGACTCCCTTCTCAAGATGCAGATGAGGGCATCACCAAGTATTGGATTGCATCAGCCAGTTTAAGATACCAGGCACACTGGCCGACTCCACCTACCACCTGCAGGGATTTGCCAGCTGCAGGTGGCTGTTTGGCTCTCTTCCTACTTCTGATGCCTTTTTTGGGTTTGTATAAAGACCTTGCCAGTGCTGACTTACTGCAGACACCTCTGCTGACCTCCTACGTGAGAACTCATGATGCATGACTCCAAGGTGCCACAGCAGATGTTATCATGTTACTCTGGAGGCTTTGATGAAGTAAACATCCTATCTGAATCAGTTAAGTACTGCACAATTGGCACACAAAGCTGTTGCTTTGCAATTAAGAGAGTCACACGTTGGATGTGGGATCCACTGGGCCCCTGCAACCCCCTTCAGCAAAATTAGTAAAATAAGAATAAATAACATACCACAATTATTATCAAGACAGCAGTGTTACAGGCTGAGTGCGCTGCATTTCTAACTATGGTATCTTTTCTGTTATAATGAGCAACTTTCTTTGGGATTAATAAAATTGTCATGTAATGTAAGGAAGGAGGCGTGGTGGCACAGTGGGTTGGACCGGGTCCTGCTCTCCAGTGGGTCTGGGGTTCGAGTCCCGCTTGGGGTGCCTTGTGACAGACTGGCATCCTGCCCTGGGTGTATCCCCTCCCCCTCCTGCTTTATGCCCTGGGCTGCTGGGTAGGTTCCAGTTCCCCACAACCCTGTATGGGACAAGGGGTTCAGAAAATATGTGTGTGTGTAATGCACCACACATGCACTGGCTGAAGCCGCTTGTCCTGAGCAAGGTCGCAATGAGCTGGAGCCTAACCTGGCAACATAGGGCTGGAGGGGACACACCCACGACGGAACGCCAGTCTGTTGCAAGGCACCCCAAGTGGGACTGGAACCCCAGACCCACCAGAGAGCAGGACCCAGCCAAGCCCACTGCACCCCTCTCATGTCATGTAATGTACTCATAATCTATAGCAGACCAGTATTTATACACAAATTGTAATGATTCACATTCTCCCTAAAGCTCTAAATTCAGTATATGCAGCTCACTGTGATGTGTCAGATTTAAATGAGAGAGACAGTTTGGAGAACCACTGGTAACCATTTTATAACACACACACACACACACACACACACACACACACACACACACACACACACACACATTTTCAGAACCGCTTGTCCCTTACAGGGTCACGGGGAACCGGAGCCTACCCAGCAACACACAGGGCGTAAGGCCAGAGGGGGAAGGGGACACACCCAGGACGGGACGCCAGTCCACCGCAAGCGGGACTTGAACCCCAGACCCACTAGAGAATAGGACTGCGGTCCAACCCACTGCGCCACCGCACCCCCCTGCCATTTTATAACAGTAAGAATAATTCATATCATCTGTAATGCAGTATGCAGCTGTGAGTTTCATGCCTTAGCACACATTGTCTGAATTTTCATATTTGGGGACATGTATGCAAGCTTTATCTGTAGAGCCTAAATTCATATGTGGGAAATTACATGATATCTTTCCACTGTCCACCAACACTTATTTTCTGGAAAGTTTAATCTGGGAGATTCAGAGAAGTTTCTATCATAGCACAGCTGGAAAAATTAGATAGATCACTGTAGAGTACTGTACAACCAGTGTTGACCTACACTTCAGCTCCACAGCTGCACCTGACCCACCTGCATGATATACATCTACCTCCCATACTGTCACTGCAAAACTACTGGACCCATCTGGGGCAGATGCTGCTGGAAGAAGCGTGAGACCTCGACCTCCTCAACAGAAACTGCAACAACTATAAACTCCAAATGCTGCTTTAAATCAAAATATCTGACTCACTAGTAAATAAACATATCTGGGCCCAGTATGACCTGCAAGTTCTCCCTATCAGACCCTGCTCTGTCTCTCTGGAAGCAAAGCAAGACACTCACTTGTCCAGAACGAAGTACAGGTCAAATCCCCCGTAGCAGGAAGGCCCAGGCTCGGCGGGGTCCTGACTCTGTCCGGCAACCCCCATGACCCCAGTGCTGAGGATCACCAGCACAGTCCACAGCTTCAGCAGGAGCCAGGGCACCCTGCTCCACTGGGCACCCATGGTCCCAAATGCCAATCACCAGGAGGAGTCAGCAAATGCGAGACCTTTCCGCAGAAGTCCCACACAAAAACTTGACAAAGAAACACCTCTCTTCTCCTTCACTCCAGGGAGACCATCTCTCTTGTATCTTCTCTCTGTTTCAGTCCATTTCTGTGAACTAAAAGGGAGCAGACAGAGCAGCAGACAGACAGACCAGGTCAGGTCTCGGGTCAGTGGTTTTCCAACAGTGAGAGACAGTCTGGAGAGGTTCAGGAAACACGGATCAGAGATAGACCTTATACTCCAAGCTTGCACACATGCAACAGACATGTATATGCATCCATGCTCATACATCTCACCCTCTCTGCAGAGTTTTTGTATTTTTCTTCTGGTGGCCAAAGTAGAGACCAGCAGTTAAAGCTGCAAGACCCAGAATACCACAGTGAAGAATTCTTTCCACAACTTTTCTGCCTCTCTTTTGTTCTTTTCTTATTGGTTCACTAATACAGTTCTCAAATCACCTTGGCAAAGGGTGTTTGGAATACCAGCCTCTTTGCCTGCAGTGCCTCCTGGTGGTGAAAATGACCTTGGACCCTGGTTCAAAGACCTCTCTGTCACAGTATTATTTTACTTGAGGTGTTTGCATGCTCTATTACACTGATTTACCCATACATAAGCTGAATAATTTTTAACAAAGAAAATCAGGGTAAGTATGCTTGCCTTTCACATAACAGGGTCCCATTACATGAAAAACTGCTTCAATGGCTTATAAAAATATGTTTGCATTTACCCTTTTGTCATAGAACACGTTGATTATTTCAATTCAATTTATTTTTATAGAGCTCTTCTCACACAGTGACACAGAGCGCTTTAACACAGGCATAAGGCAAGAAAAACAAATACATCAAACAAAGAAGACAGTTGACTAATGGCTACTATAATAAAGTACTTTTATAGAGCTTGAAGTATGCCTACTGGCCACTGGGTTAAGGAATAAGAACTCCCAACTGAAAGTTGAGGGAGAAAAAACCTCTGAGGGTCCACAGGCCAGTGGTTGCCCACCCCTCCTGGGCATTCTAGGTTAAGTAACAATTGTAAGCCAGTTTAACAAGTAATAATGATATTGTTGCTAAATGGTATCTTGGATCCCCAAACGCAGACCCAATACAAGTTTAGTATAATTTTCTCATTAAATGGTCATCAGCAAGTAATTTATCCAGTACAACAGCTTGTATTAAACAGCACCAGAGACACATATTTGTCTCAAAGGTTTTTGAGATTCAGTGGTCTCAGTCTGGCTGTTTTCCTTCTATTTATTACCAAGATGGCATTTCTTCGAGGCAATGCACTGTATATACTTCCTACTTATCACAATGACAGTCTCAAGCAATCACAACACTTGTTCAGGTAAATATATCACAGCTGAAACACCAGATGCAATACTGTATAACAGAGTAAATTACTGTATGGATTTTAACACTGGAAGCTGCTTTGGAGAAAGTAACTTCCAATGTTAAAATCCAAACAGTAATTTGCTCTGTTATACAGTTGGGCACATTTTTACTGTGATAGTTCAGGGTAAATATCTTGAACAAGGGAAGGGGGCACTCAAACCAGCATCTTTCCATTGGAAAGTAAAGACTAACCAACAAACCACTGTCTGCCATTTCTAAATAATTTTCAACAAGCTGTATTGAGAAAGGCTTTTTGTTATGATGCCACCATGATGTCCTGACCACATCACCTCTAAAGCTTCTAAAACCGACTTGCCAAACTTCTATTACTATCTTCACATAGGCGTGGTTTTTTATTTCAGTATTTGTATTCAGTATTAGTATTATACAGTATATACACAACTAAATACAAATAAATAAAGCTGTTGATCCCATTTTTATTTACGTATTTTCTATTCTTTTTTATTTACTTACTTCTATGTCTTTTTATTTATATAAAGATTCTTACAAGTCATGATTATCTATAAGAGATGAGGCAGGAGACAAGAGGTGCAGTTACTCGTTGACAAGGGCTTTTATTTGCCCTTAGAGCTGGCAGGAGGAAGGGGGTGGAAAAGGGGGACCAGGAAACAGGTAGGATGAGGTTTCGTGTGGGTTGGGGGGCTGGGAGAGTCGGGTCAGGACGCGGGCATCGTCTCTGGGATTGGGTTTGAGCTCAGGTCGTCTGTCTCATTCTCCACCTCAATCTCTTCTTTCTACTGCTGGGTACCGGGGAAGAAATAGGGAGTGTAATCAGCACCAGCTGTGGCTGGTTTGCCACCGTCTCCGCCCCCTCTCCGGGCCACCTTGGCGTGCTACAACACTCTACACAAGTCTTCGTTCATGCCATGGTGACATTTTCCCAGGATTATTGCACCACCCTCCTAACTAGTCTTCTGGCTAATGCTATCAAAGCTCTATGACTCACCCAGAATTCCGCAGCATGTCCGTTTGGCCTGACAAAACATTTCTGTGTTTCTTTCCTCATCTCTCAAATGAAATTCAATACTTTGGTTATAGTGTACAATACTGTCAAAGGAGCAGCACCATAACACTGACAGGATCTAATTATTCCCTACATCACAGCAAGAGTGCTGCACTCCACCTCCTGCCAATTGGTGGTCCTATTCACAAGGCATGCAAAGCTGAATGTCTATAAATTCTTGGTTTTGTACCTGATGTGGTGGAATAATCCCCCCATCCCTCAGAGCAGCTGAATCCCTCTTAGTATTGAATAAGGATCTCAAGCCCATTTCTTTGAGAACTGCCACCAATAAAATATTCACATTAATGTAGTGCCACCCTCCATTTCACCTAATTATGAGGGTGTGCCCTGGGTTCTATTCCAACTAAATGTATAACCCAACTCGTATATCAATAACAAAACAAATTTATTAAATTCTTCAAACCCCATAAAACCCAAAGGAATATTCAAAAAAAAAAGTTATTGTCCCATACACACAATACTAACCCCAAAACCCCATCATCAGATAACGAATGCAAACAACCAAACATGACATGTCATATGAAAACACAAACTTCTTCACACGTACCACTTCAATATCTTTACAAACAACGAATAACTTCGGTGCTACACACTTCGACACACAACAGACTAGAAGTTTCCTACAGAGCCTTCTTTTCTTGTTTGCACACAATATAAATAATACATATTTATATTAAATATGCCTCGAATACTCCGGAGTAGAGTTTGCCCAACCAGTCCATATGTGTTTTGTGGACCTGGAGAAGGCATTCGACCGTGTCCCTCATGGCATCCTATGGGGGGTACTCCGGGATTATGGGGTTCGGTGCTCGTTGTTACGGGCTGTTCGTTCCCTGTATGACCGGAGCAGGAGCTTGGTTTGCATTGCCGGCAGTACGTCAGACCTGTTCCCGGTGCATGTTGGACTTCGCCAGGGCTGCCCTTTGTCACCGATTCTGTTCATTATCTTCATGGACAGAATTTCTAGGCGCAGCCAGGGAACGGAGGGTGTCTGTTTTGGTGGCCGCGAGATCTCGTCTCTGCTTTTTGCGGACGATGTGGTCCTGTTGGCTTCATCAGTTCAAGACTTGCAGCGTGCACTGGGGAGGTTTGCAGCCGAGTGCGAAGCGGCGGGGATGAGAATCAGCACCTCCAAATCCAAGGCCATGGTTCTCAGTCGGAAAAAGGTGGATTGCCCCCTCCGGGTTAGGGGGGAGTTGCTCCCTCAAGTGGAGGAGTTCAAGTATCTCGGGGTCTTGTTCACGAGTGAGGGAAAAATGGAGCGGCAGGTTGACAGACGGATCGGTGCGGCGTCCGCAGTAATGCGGTCATTGTACCGGTCTGTTGTGGTGAAGAGGGAGCTGAGTCGTAAGGCGAAGCTCTCAATTTACCGGTCGATCTATGTTCCTACCCTCACCTATGGCCATGAACTCTGGATCATGACCGAAAGAATGAGATCGCGGATACAAGCGGCAGAAATGAGTTTCCTCCACAGAGTGGCTGGGCGCACCCTTAGGGATAGGGTGAGGAGCTCGGAGTAGAGCCGCTGCTCCTCCGCATCGAGAGGAGCCAGTTGAGGTGGCTCGGGCATCTGTTCCGGATGCCTCCTGGACGCCTCCCTGGGGAGGTGTTCCGGGCTTGTCCCACTGGGAGGAGGCCTCGGGGCAGACCCAGGACATGTTGGAGAGACTATGTCTCCCGGCTGGCCTGGGAACGCCTTGGGGTTCCCCCAGAGGAACTGGAGGAGGTGTGCGGGGAGAGGGAAGTCTGGAGGACTCTGCTCGGACTGCTGCCCCTGCGACACGGCCCCGGATAAAAGCGGAGGAAGATGGATGGATGGATGGATACTCCGGAGTATTTCTAACACACGTGACGTAAAAACACCCTCGTTGGCGTTGCAGGCCTAGACGCAGCTTGTGTGCGTTGAGACCCAAAAAATTATGGGTCACTTCACTCTTGCGAGCAAAAGGGGGAAAAAAAACCGCAGTTTACCTTATCCACTGTCCACTCGCGTTCGGGGGCAGGTGAAAACTCCAGCGATGCCCGAGCCGAGGAACTTCACGCGTTACCGGTAACACAAAGCGGTATCCGTATGGTTCTCCTCAGTCCTCCTCCGTCACCGGCGTAGGTAGCAGTTCGACGAGACGGGCTGAAAACTCGTCGTTTAATGTCTCACAGAACCACAAAGACACTCTGGAAACTTAAACTCACCCATACAAAATCCACACGAAATGATACTTTCTCTTTGGTTACTCTTCCAGCAACCAAAAAAATATCACCTCCTCACACTCTGAAGCGCTCTCTCGAACACCTCCTTTTCCCTCTGGACCCTTCTAGAAAAGTCTAGAAACTTTTCCCATTCATTCCATCCCTCTGTTCTCTCGTTGGTTCGGCGCCAAACCAAACCCCAATCAATTCACAATACGTGCAAACTGGCATAACGTGTAGGTTGCACCTGTTCCAAAAAGTGTGATATGGCTTCAACCAAACTATATCAAATTTATGAAACTTTATTTAAATTTTCAAAACTGAACACACAAACTAGTAGCACTACAGGGCTACATTAATATACTCAAAAAAAGCTTTTGCCATTTATTTTGCCAAAATATTCTTGTGAGCGAGTGACAGCTGGTTCTGACAATCAATCAAGAGCAGCAGGCTATGCTGGGTATTGTTTAAACTCTGTGTCAGCTGGTATTCCTGATGTGGAAGTGCGGCTGTACAGCGTTATACCTGACCCCCAGTCCCCTCCGCGATCGCCTGAATTTTGTTTTAATCGTTGGTGTGCAATGATTGAGAGACACCCAGAGAGGACTCTAAATCACCCCCTCTCACATTTTGTGGACACTGTCACTTCCCATAAAGGGCCACTGGATGTCCCATATCTGTCAGACTTTGCAGACACTAATTGGTTAGTAGATTTAATATAATTTCTCCAGAGTTAGAGTAACTGTACCAACCACTTGCACTCTCTGAAATGAGAATAGTGTGGATCACAGTGTGAAGAAACAATGAGTTGTGCAGTTGTTACAGTGTTCTCACTGAGCTGATCTTCATCACACTGTATGTGTTCCATCCTCCTCTGAGCCCCAAGCTGAGGGGTGGCTGCAGCCCATAATAAAACCACTGAATATGGATTTTTTTTTACTGTGTGAATTAATTATTGCATGTCTTACTCTCAAGGTGCGCATCACTTGTTATTTTTAACCTGAAAATACCTTGAACTCAGCCAATCTGCTGACGTGTGTCATGGGTGGCTCCAGAAGAAAGTGGCAGACCCAAGTGAAGAGTGAAAGTCATGGTTTATTAAGAGAAATCCAAGAGGCATGGTCACAGGACAGGCAATCGGTCTTTGAGGAGCAAACATCATAACAAGGACAATCCAAAAGGCAAGGTCAGTAAACAGGCAAGCAGCTGATGATCATAAAGAGTTACACGGACTGAAGAGTAAGGGCACAGGATAGGACTAAGGAAGGAGTGGCACAATGACAAGGCAGTCACAAACAATAAGGCTGAACAAGGTTCCACATCAGCTCCTGCTCTGACGCTGCCTTTTATCCCCCAGTCTGCGCTGCACCCCAGGTGTTCCGCGTTGGCTTGGCGGTGTGAGCATGGCAATGTGGAGTGATGAGAAGCAGCCAACCAGATCCAGTGCTATTTTTGCCACCGATGTGAGTCACAGACAATAAGGGATGAGACGGGTGGGTCAGTGGCTGATCAGTGTGGGGAGGATGAGCAGTGGTGGATCTGGTTTCCTCTCTGTATTCCATGATTCCAGCCACAGCAGGCA
Organism: Scleropages formosus; assembly: GCF_900964775.1. Classification (NCBI taxonomy): domain Eukaryota; kingdom Metazoa; phylum Chordata; class Actinopteri; order Osteoglossiformes; family Osteoglossidae; genus Scleropages; species Scleropages formosus. Next base: position 4,281,846 of record NC_041811.1, read on the forward strand.
AAGAGAGCAGGTGGATAAATCCAAAGAACATGGAATTTTGAAAATATGAAAAATGTGTGTGTAATACTGGCACCAGATAATTGTGAGCTCCCCCTGTGCCTCAGAGCCACATCTCTTTCAGAGCCACTTCTCTCCTGATCTTGACAGCTACATAATGAAGGAATGGATGAAGTCCAACACTGCTGATTATGATTTTCTGTGTATTTGCTATTAAATCATAAATGTCACTTCTATAAGCTGCTTCTGGAAGGATGTTGTAGCACGCCGAGGCCGCCTGGGGAGGGGGCGGAGACAGGGGCAAAGCAGCCACAGCTAGGGCTGATTTCATCCCCTATTTCTTCCCCTGTGCCCAGCACAGCAGTAGGGGAAAGAGACAGATGACAACATCGAAGCCCGCATCCCGACTGCCTCACTCTCCCAGCCTCCCCGACCAGCACGAAACTGCTCCCTACCTGCTCCCCTTTCCCATATCCTTCCTTCTCTGCTGTCTAGGCAAATAAAAGCCCACAGCAACGGGCAACTGTATCTCCTCCTGTTTCCTGCCTCATCTCTTACAGGTGTGAACTAGCAGCATGATGGTATCAAGCACACAAGCTGTGTGTCCATAATATATCTGCGAAAGTAACTGTGTGTTACGTCTCCATCAACCAGCACATTAGCGACACCTGCTGTTCCCTGATGAAACAGAAGATGAAAAGGAACGCCGAGGAGGAGACAATGCGGAACCTTGTTCAGCGACTTCTTGCAGTCCTGACTGTGTTACTTGTAATGCCTTTCTGCCCTGGCCTTTGCTTGTTTATTCTTTGATCACGATTCTCGCCTTGCCCTGTGGATCTTGTTTGCCGATCGCCCGACCTTCGCCTGTCCCCGACTCCTCTCTTGGATTACGTCTGTCTGTTATAATAAACATTGCTTTGAGGAACTCTGCACTTGATTCAGTCTGTCATTGAGTGGAACGATACTGTGAATGAGCCCCAGCTCAGTCGTGTCCCTTTGGCAGAGGGTCTTTGGTGCCACTTAGCTGACTGTTGCCCATGCAGTGAGTATAGCACCACAGTGTAGCTTCTAAAACCCACACACATACACACTCTACAATAACAGTGTGACTCATTACATAGCGCAGCACAGTTCCCGAATACTGTATGTCCTGCCATTCTTTTCTGTCCTAACCTCCATCCTGTTGTCAGCACAGCAAAGAGCAGCTTTAATTTAAAATCTCTTTTTCAGGAATTCTGAACTTTCCTCTCACAGTTTTTGTTTCTGTCCAAAGTCTTTTGGCCAAAGCTTTCACCTCTTAGAGCTGTGGTAACATAACTCAGGCATCTTAATAACCAGTCTGTTTGACCTGCTGTCAACTTGTTCTCTGTGCTGGGTTCAGCTAGCGTGCCTTGCACTGCACTGTCTCTGCAAGAATAATAATAATATACTGTGCCCGTGTGTGTGTGGTAGGTATTCATATAAAGTATACACACACACACACACACATTTTCAGAACCGCTTGTCCCATACGGGGTCACGGGGGAACCGGAGCCTACCCGGTAACACAGGGCGTAAGGCCGGAGGGGGAGGAGACACACCCAGGACGGGACGCCAGTCCGTCACAAGGCACCCCAAGCGGGACTCGAACCCCAGACCCACCGGACAGCAGGACCGTGGTCCAACCCACTGCGCCACCGCACCCCCCTTCATATAAAGTATATTACTGTATAATTGTCAATGGACATTTTGGATAGAATTCCTTCATCAGCTGTTATAAGTGATGGCAGAGTTTTTTTAAAGGCTGGTGTTTAAAAAAAGGGGGGGGGGGGGGGAAGCTTTTACAAGGGTTTTAAAATATCAGTACTGTTCTGCTCTTGAGCTGAAGACAAGTTCGCTTTAATTTTTACGTTTTTCCATAGTGCCTATACCTGCCATAGACAATGATTACAAAAATTTATCCTGTCATGTCTAGAAGACATTATTAGTTCTTTTTTGGGGTTTGTAACGTTTTCGTTTGTCGATAAAGTTCGTTCAAAATTGAGCACATCACTTCCTGTTTTCTGAGCGCATCACTTCCGGTTGTCAGACCAGGAAAAGCAAGAAAACCACATGGCCAGAAGCACAAGGATCTGATTGCATCCACAGCTAAGGACTGAGAAATCAGTGTCGTAAGTGACTGGAATTTATTATTTAGAGTTTAAAGATAGGATATTAAGAATTATTTTATAAAAATATTGAATAATTTACGTTCTAAGAATTTTTTTACAAACGAACATGTACATGTAAGCTGTATGGTTATGTTAATGTTTGCCAGATGTATATAATGTTTTGTTATGTAAAATAATGATACAGACTATTTTTGTAAATTGATTTTCTTTAATTTTTTTTGTATTTTGGTTATAGTTTTCACTCCATGTCTTGGTGAAGGAGTCATCAGTAAAGTCTCAAAAAATACGACGACGACTCGTCTCTATCTTGAATGGAGTTTAGCTTGGTGTTTAGTCTGCGGTTGTTACACCTTGACGAGAACACTAGATATCCCATTATATATTATAACTAACCTTTATGTCACTCCTTAGCCCAGTATGATTTGTAACATTTGACAATCGGCTTTGTAATGATTTATCCATTTGCACAGCTGGGATTTTTTCACTGTAGTACTTCAGTGTACCTTTCTCAGGAGTACTGCAACAAGGGGTCAAGGGTTTGAACCAACAACCTTCAGATTACAAGGGAACAGCTCTAACCACTACCCACCTGGTGGGGGTACTGAAGGGGTGTAAGTACTTGGGATGACGACTGTTCATTCTAAACCCCTTATAGTGGAAATAAATTAAAAATTAATGGCAAAATCTGAAATGGAAATGTTTAAGGAAGAACACCTTTATGTTTGTCCAGTGCAGGGCTGCTAATTTTTTAGTAAAGTAATGCAGTGAAACATCCCACACTGATGAATCGTTCTCGATCAGTGACACATCACTTCTGCATTTTAATTTCATCGAGTTACACATTGTTACACATATTAATAAAGGGCACTGAGACACTGCAATAGCGCAACTCTCTGATAAGTTTCCCCTCTTACCAAAGTTTCTTTAACAGTTTCAATAATGTCTCCAGTGTATTGGTGGAGGATTTGTTAATATACCTGCTAGGCTGTCTTGACTGTCAATTTGCACAAGGAGACCCGAGCCAGCATGTCTCTCTGATTGCCCTTGTGTAAGTATGAGGATAAAGGTGGGATTAACAGGCCAGGCTGGGCACCAGAGAAGAAATAGGGAGTGTAATCAGCCCCAGCTGCAGCTGCTTTGCCCCCATCTCCGCCACCTCGGCATGCTACACCCCTCTGCCGCCACTGGCAGGTCCCCAGGGGTGGGGTTGCGGGGCCCTCCCCGCTGTGCCCTGCCCAATCCTCTGCCCCTCCCCACTGTGAGAGGAAGTCGGAGACCACCTGCTCCCGCCCCAGCCGGTGCACTATCCGGAAGTGGAATGGTTGGAGGGCCAGATACCAGTGGGTGAAGCAGGGGTTCGAACCCCGTATCGTGTACAATCACGCATCATGTGCAAGGGAACATGGTCCGTGCACAGGTCGAATTCCCGTCCCAGAAGGTAAAACCGGAGAGAGAGGACGGCCCACTTAATCGCTAGGCACTCCTCGATGGCGCTGTTTTTGCACTCCGGGGCTGTCAGCTTGCGGCTGAGGTATAACAGGGGCCGCCACTCCCCTTTTACTTCCTGGGAGAGGACTGCCCCCAAACCCCGATCGGAGGCGTCAGTCTGTAGGAGAAAGGGGAGAGAAAAGTCAGGGCAGGCAAGGACGGGACCCCCACACAGTGTTTCTTCAATCCTCCGGAAAGCACGCTGGCACTGCTCCGTTCACTGAACCGGCTCTGGGGCCCCGCAGCGGGTGAGGTCTGTCAGGGGCGTGGCTAAGGTGGAGAACCCTGGAGTGAACCTGCGATAGTAATTAGTGACCCCGAGAAAAGACCTCACATGTTGTTTTGTCTTAGGGACCTGACAAGAAGCTATGGCGGCCATTTTGTTGATCTGGGGCTGAATTTGTCCATTCCCCAAGAGGAACCCAGATTACCGTACCGCTCTCCTTCCAAATGCACACTTCACCGGGTTTGCAGTGAGGTCCGCCTCTCTCAGGGCCTGCAGGACCACCCTCAAGTGGGCCATGTGCTGTGACCAGTCCAGGTTGTACACAATGACGTTGTCGAGGTAGGCCGTGGCATAGCCGGCATGGGGTGCGAGTATCCTGTCTATGAGGCACTGGAAGGTGGCTGGGGCCCCATGTAAACCGAACGGGAGTGTAATGAACTGGTGTAAACCAAAAGGAGTCGAGAAGACCGAAATCTCCTTAGACTCTGGAGACAAAGGAATCTGCCAGTAGCCTTTGGTGAGATCCAGTGTCGAATAGAAATGAGCAGAACCCAGCCGGTCCAACAACTCATCCACCCGGGGCATGGGGTAAGAGTCAAACTTAGTGACCGCGTTCACGCGCCTGTAATCAACGCAAAATCGAGTGGAGCTGTCCGGCTTAGGGACCAGAACCACAGGGCTGCTCCACTCGCTGTGGGATTCCTCAATGATGCCCAACCGCAGCATTTTGTCAAGTTCGTCCTGCATCACCTTTTATTTGTGGACAGGGACATGATATGGCTGGCTACGCACCGGGCCCCATTCAAGGGGATGGATCCGGTGCTATATGAGTGATGTCTGACCTGGCAGAGGGGAGAACACATTGGCAAATTCCTGTTGTACCTGAGCCACCTCCTGTTGCTGGGTTTCAGTGAGGCCTGGGCCAACTGGGACAGGAAGGGGGGCTTGGCCCAGGTTGGGCAGCTCCGGGCTCAACTCATCCCGCACCGGGACCATGATGGTCAAGGAAGCGACGGGGCCTACTGCCAGCGCTTCAGGAGGTTAAGATGGTATATTTGCTGCGCTCTGCCTCGGTCAGACCGGAGGACCTCATAGTTGACCTCCCCAATGCACTGTGTGACCACAAAGGGTCCTTGCCACTTGGCAAGCAATTTAGACTGTGAGGTGGGAAGCAACACAACCACCTTTTCACCCGGGATGAAGTGATGCAACTGCGTCCCTCTGTTGTATGCGCACGCCTGCCTCTCCTGGGCCTGCTGGAGGTGTGCCCGTGACAGGCGTCCGAGAGCATTCAAACGCTCTCTTAGGTCAAGGACATACTGCAGTTCGTTTTTACTGAGACTGGGGCCCTCCTCCCATGCCTCCCTCACAATGTCCAGAACCCCTCAGGGATGTCGGCCGTACAGCAATTCAAAGGGAGAAAATCCCATAGAGGGCTGGGGCACCTCCCGCACCTCAAACAAGATGGGGTCCAACAGCTGGTCCCAGTGTCTGGGGTCATCAGCCACAAACTTTGCGATCATCTTTTTCAAAGTTCGGTTAAAACGCTCTACCAGCCCATCCGTTTGGGGGTGAAACATACTGGTGCGAATGGGCTGAACCCCCAGCAGTTTATACAAATTCATGAGGGTGCATGACATAAACATGGTGCCCTGATCAGTGAGGATCATCTTCGGAACGCCCACCCTTGTGAATAATTTAAATAAAGCCTCTGCCACTGTGCGTGCCATCATATTGTGCAAGGGAACCACCTCCGGGTACCGTGTGGCGTAGTCAACCACCACCAACACAAACCGAAAACCCTGCACGCTCCACTCTAAGGGCCCCGTGAGGTCCATCCCCACTCTATTGAACGGAGTATCCACTAGGGGAAGCGGACAAAGCGGTGCATGCGGTACAGCAGGGGGGGTTTACTCTCTCACACTCTGGACACGCGGCACACCAGCGGCGGACCAGTGTCGTCCCGCGGCTGATCGATGGAGTTGCACTTACCTGCGCAAGCCACGCGATGAGCGCTGGGGGGTCCGGCGTTCTGGTGTCCAGCGCGTCGCCATGCAGCATGGTCAGGAGGCAGTGGGCTTCCCCCTCCCTGCGGGCCTGGTCCGCCTCCGCCTGCACGAGAGGCCTGGCAAACTCCACCCAATCGGTACCCAGGATCAGCTGAAACGGCGGCCGCAGGGCGACCGCGGCCCGCACCTTGTAGCATCAGCCCCCATTCAGAACGTAATACTCGCGACAGGATAATTGTGGATATCCCTGTGAATACACCGGACCTTCACCATGCCCTGCTTACGCCATGTCCCCGGCGGCACCAGGCTTTGGTGAACCATGGTTTGCTGACAACCTGAGTCCAACAAAGCCCAGCCGATACCTCCTCGGAACCTTACTGGAATACGGTATTGAGGAGCTGAACCGGGAGCAGCAGCGCCGGCGGCGTCATCAGCGATCTCCGCAGCGCCGACATCCATGATGGGACAATCTCGCTGGAGTTGTCCCGGATCCCCACACCACCAGCACACTGGTCCCTGTATTCTGGCCGCCGGAGGGGTTCCCTGGGGAGAGGAAAAGGAGGGGGCTAAGGGGAAAGAGGAGGAAACCCTGCCACGATGACGGATTTCCGGTCGGGGGAGGGCAGGCCTCGGGAGCGGAAGTGCATGCAGGAGAAGGGGCTGGACGGCCTGGTTCGGGCGAAGGTCCAGCATGAGCAGCGGGCTGGGACTGGGGCACACGCGGGGTGCGGGGTTGGGGTGTTGGAACAGGAGGGACGGGACGGGTGTTGGGGTTCGCAGCCAGATGATTTTCAGCCAGGTGGATTGCATCAGTGAGCGTCTCTGGTCGGTGGCACTGGAGCCAGTCCACAGTGGCAGTCGGCATGGCCGCAATGAACTGCTCCAGTGCCACCTGCTCCACAATCCGCTCCAGGTCTTGCCACTCTGGTTGCAACCACTGCCAGGCAGAGTCTAGGATCCACTACTCGAAGAGGAAGGGCTGGGCTGACTTGTCCTACCTCAGACCGCGCAGACAGTGGTGGTATCCCTCCGTCGTCAGGCCGACCCGTTCCATGACGGCCTCCCAGAGGGCACTGTATCCATTGCGGCAGCGGCCGGGACCTGACACGCTGCCAGCAAGGCCTCGCCTGTGAGGAGGGGAGTGAGCCGCAGAGCCCACTCCTCTGGAGCCCATCGACAGGCGAGGGGTGGTGCACTCGAAAACCTCCAACAAGGTCTCCGGGTTGTTTTCGGGAGGTAGACTGGGCCAGTTGTCAGTGGGGCAGAGCAGTCCACAAGGGCAGCCAGGGCATCCACCAGAGCCAAGCATTCGGTGAGCTGGACCGCCATAATCGTATCCAGCGACTCCCACTTCTGCAGCTGCAGCCGCTGCAGAATTCGCTCCAGCTGGTCACTGTCCATCTGCATCTTGCTGGCCTCTCCCGGGTTTCGGCACCACTATAAGAGATGAGGCAGGAGACAAGAGTGCAGTTGCCCATTGATGAGGGCTTTTATTTGCCCTTAGAGAGGGGAGAAGGAAGGGGATGGAAAAGGGGGACTAGGGAACAGGTAGGATGAGGTTTCGTGTGGGTCAGGGGGGCTGGGAAAGTTGAGTCGGTCGGCACGCAGGTGTCATCTCTGGGATCAGGTTCGAACTTGGGTTCACCTCTGTCTCGTTCTCCTCCTCAATCTTTTCTCTCTACTGCTGGGCACAGGGGAAGAAATAGGGAGTGTAATCAGCATCTATTTATCTATCTATCTAAATTAGCATAACAATTCTAATAGCCAAAGGCGAAGGGGTGCGATGGCAGAGCGGTTTGGCCAGGTCCTGCTCTCTGGTAGTTCTGGGGTTCGAGTCCTGCTTGGGGTGCCCTGTGGTGGAATGGTTTGGATCAGGTAAGCCGTTCTTCCCAATCACCCCACTCCAGATTTTCCAGTTATTGCTAATGTGTGCGTTGAAATCCCCAGCAGGACTATGGAGTCTGTAGGTGGGGCTGTGTCCAGAATCCTACCCACTCTCTCAAAGAAGGCTGAATACTCTGAACTGCTGTTTGGTGCATAAGCAACAGTCAAAGTTTTCCTCTCTGTGACCTTAAATTGCATTGAAGCAACCCTCTCCTCCAACGGGACAAACTCCAGCTGTATGGCAGCTAGCTGGGGGCTTGCGAGTATCCCAACACCCACCCAGCGCCTCTCACCCTATGCAATTCCTGAGTAAGAGAGAGACCACCCCTATCAAGGAGTTTGGTTCCAGAGCCAACACTGCGAGTCCAGGTGAGCCCAACTATATCTAGTTGGTATCTCTCAAACTCCTGTACCAGTTCTAGCTCCTTCCCCCCAGTGAGTTTACAGTCCATGTGCCAAGAGTCAGTTTGTGCCACAAGGGGCTGTGACACCATGCACCCCCCTGGCCCCTCCTGCTGCCTGAAAAGCATTGCACCCGACCCCTGTTGTTGAACCTTGCAGGTGGTGGGCCCACATGGCCTCCTCATGTTGCTTTTTTGGGCTGAGCCCGGCCGGGTTACGTGGACTTCCCGGCCACCAGGCGCTCGCCTGGAACGCTACCTCTAGGCCTAGCTCCAGGGGTAGGTCCCAGTGACCCTATTCCGGACAGAGTAAACATTGTCTGTTTCTCATGGGTCATTTCTGGATTGTGTTAATCTGGATCTTCACTCCAGACCTGTTTGCCATGAGAGACCCTACCGATATAGCTCTGGAGATCCCTAGATCACGCAAGCCCTTCCGTCACGATGAGGCCCCAGTCCAGGAGAGGATAGCTCTTTCTAGCTGTAGATGTCAATCATGCCTGCCATAAACAGTATTATTCTGATAGTTTAATATTTCAGCTGTGTCTTGGTTACATTTCCATTTACTCATGTAGCAAACACTTTTCTCCAAAGCAACATACATCTCAGCAAAAATACAAATTTGTGTATTAGATTAGGAGAAAGAGACATAGCTGCAGACATGTGATTCTTAACTAAACCTAGTTTGTTGCTTTCTACTTGATGCACTGATGTTCATCGCTCGAGTAGGTGCATACAGCACAGGATACATGAATCCTGGTAACTTTCCTACTAAATTTTTTAATTAATTTTTTTTAGAAGGTACACAAATATTTACATACAATACAGGAGTAGCGCTTGTGTAAAGGCTTATCTGGGGATGATCATAAAGTTACAGTGCATGAACATTTATACCATACGTGAGCTGGAGAGATCTTGGGCAAAGTGAGCCTGGAAAAGGTGAGTTTCCAGACTCTTCTTGAATGTAGACAGAGTTTCTGCAGTTCTGAATGAGAGGGGGAGGTTATTCTACCACAACGGAGCCAGAACCGAAAACCCCTGTGCTTTACTTTTCGTGCGCAGAACCACCAATCAAGCAGATTAGTTAGATTACCTGTTACTTTCTGCACATTCTTCCAAAATTCTGCTCTTCACCTTCTGAAGTCATAAAGATCAGCAGAATATGAGGTTCTTTGTTCTTTTGTTTTGCTTCTATGTTCCTCTTGTGCTCACATGAATTTAATGGCCTAGAGTAAAGAAAGACCTATAGATACTGTATTTGGTGACAATAATGGTAATAATGAGACCAATTCATCATCCACTGAGCATTTCACTTGCTTTTTCAAAAACCAAATGCAGGATACTGATTTACCAGCATCTAGATGCTGATAGGGGGGCACGATGGTGCAGCAGCACAGCAGGCTTGACTGAGTCCTGCTCTCTGGGGGGTCTGGGGTTTGAGTCCTGCTTGGGGTGACTTATGACAGACTGGCATCCCGTCCTGGGTGTTTTCCCTCCCCCTCCAGCCTTATACCCTGTGTTGCTGGGTTAGGCTCTGGCTTGCTGCAACCTCCCTCGGGACAAGCAGCTCCAGCCAGTGTGTGTGTGAGAAAGCTGATACCACTGTTTGAAACCAGATTTGCCAGGGGCAAAGACAAAAGCTGGACTTCTGAGGAGTCTGTAGCAATGTCAGCACACTATCATATTACACTTCAGAGATATGACACTTCATCAGGGTTATGGCCAGTTGGGCAGGCCTTCATTCTTCAGCAAGATACCAATCTGAAACACCTAAAAATTGTGCAGGAACTCCATGGAGATGGATACAGAGTATGTACAGTGAAACCCTGTTATAATGTGATCGTTAGGGTCTATAAAATGTCATTGTGAAAAAGCAAGGTTTTAGTGTTGATCGCATCATCTGCGTAAAGTTCATCTTTCACAGAAAAAGATTTCCTTTTTCTAGCAGCTTGTTCCATTTTGATTTTAAAAAAAGAAAATAAAACAAAATTAACTCACAAAAAAATTCAAACACATTCAAAGGTCAGACAGCAGTCTCAGCATGTGTGTTCACAAGCAAATCTACACTCCAAGTGGCTGCTGATAATGAAGATAACATACTACCCAGGACAAAAAAAAAAAAAAAAAAACAAAAGAAATTCTTAGCTTTTGCTGTTTGTTGACAGTCACAGGCCATGGTGGCCACGTCTGGATACTTGGATGCTGAGACCTGTCAGTCAAGGCAGATCAATGGAGATCTGCCATGGTACTGAGTGCATTGATAATAAGTGTACTAATTGACAATACTGGAACAAAAGGCCTTTGTTTTGATTAGATTATGTGAAACTTGTTTGCGTTCGTTGGATGTTCTAAAAAAGATTTTGTTGTGTTTGATATTAGTTGAGAACAGACTTTTAAAATTAACATCAGAGTTCATTACATGTTATTTGCTGAGAGTGAATTGATGGTGGGAGGAGAGACAGACAGCTATAAGACTAAGAAGCATTTCTAACCCACTCGTGCTGTAAGACAGTTTGCTGTTTGTAAACTTTTCCAACTTTTTTTTTTAAAACTTTATTAATTTTTATCAAATATATCAAAACATCACAACACATAAACCAATACATCCACAACCATGTACAAAATAATTTCACAAAAAAAAAAAGAAACCCTCTCCTTGTACATAGTAGTGTCAGCATCCCTCCTCCCTGAACCTGTTGTTTATTCAACAGAAACAGCTAAATTTATCAGAGTAGCCTGTATAATTGACAATCTATGAGAAAGCAATTTACATTGCAAAATCCATAAACTTTCCTGACATTAGTCACCTTTACAGGTTAAAAAATGTCCGGGGGGGAGAAATAAATAAAAAATAATCATAATAATAAAAATAGTAATAAATGGCAGGGGGCATTAGGCTATTAAATACCTCATATATTCATTAAATCCACTTCTTACTTTGATCACTGTATATTAAGGGGTTGTATTGTTTAGCTGTCACCTGTAGAATTAAGATCCTTGAAATAATCTATGAAGGGTTGCCAAATTCTATAAAATTTTTCTTCTTTCTTTTGCAAGGAGAACCTAATTTTTTCTAGCTCCAAATACTTCATAACCTCTCTCATTAAATTTATGTGTGTGGGGCAGAAATATGTTTCCAATTTAATAATATGAATCTCCGTGCTAGTAAATTGACAAATGAGACCATACTGTGTTCAGCACTGTTTTTTTACTATCTCGGATTCTACTATACCTAGAATCGCCACCAGGGGGTCTAGATCAATAAGCCTTTGCAATATTCTTGACAGCGTCAGAAAAACACCTTTCCAGTATGCTGACAATTTAGGGCAGCTCCAAAACATATGGGCCCATGAAGCTGGCGCAAGCCCACAACAGTCACATGAAGGGTCTATAGCTGGAAATATCCTGTTCAGTTTTTGTTTAGACCAGTGTAAACGATGTATTATTTTGAATTGTAAGAGACCGTGTCTAGCACACACCAATGAGCTATGAATCTGTTTAAGGGCTGCCTCCCACTGCTCTTCTGCAATTTCTACACCCAAATCTTCCTCCCAGGAAGACTTTAAGTGTTCTAAAGTTGGTATACTTCTCAACTGGAATAGCGTTTCATATATATATATGAAATACCCCCTTTCTTGTGAGGATCACGTGTCAGTATCAATTCCATTACAGATTGATTTGGCAAGTTGGGGTATAATGGATTATTTTGTATAATAAAATTTCGCACCTGTAAATATTTAAAAAAGTTTGACCGAGGTATGTTGTATTTGCTTTGTAGCTGTTCAAATTATAGAAATACTTTGTTAATAAACATGTCTGAAAAGCTATAAATTCCTTTTCCAACCCAATCATTAAATATAGTATTTTTAAATGAGGGAGCAAATAAATGATTTTTAGTAATACGGCTTTGGAGAGAACCAGCTTGCCAACCGAAAAACCCTCGAATCTGAGACCAAATCCTGAGTGTGTGCAAAACCGCTGGATTATCCAATGGAGCAAGATGCGTAGTAGGTAAAGGCGAAAACAGTAGAGCTGAAAGTGAAGAAGGATAACAGCATGCTCCTTCTTAGTTTACCCATAATTGGGGTTGTTTTTGTAGCCACTAGGCCATCATTCTTATATTACTCGCCCAGTAATAAAACTGAAAATTTGGCAATCCCATTCCTCCTTTTGATTTGGGCCTCTGCAAAAAAACCTTGAAGAAGAGAAATAATTTGACCACGTAAGGAGGCTTTTAGAAACTCCTGGAGTTCTATTAATTTGCAAGTATAACTATTTGGGATCTTATAAACTCAACATGTGCTTCATTTGATAATATACTATTATCCATTCGCCAGGCTCTGGAAGTATATTAAGAGAAGATTAGTTGTAATTTTAATGAGGCATGATCCGATAAAACAAAAGCATCATAATCAATATAATTCACTGACGAAAGCAATTTAGAATCCAAAAAAAAAAATAATCAATCCTAGAATAAGAATTGTGTGACTGTGAGAAGAAGGAATATTTTTTTCTGAATTGGGTGTGAATGTCTCCAAATGTCTATTATATTTGCTGATTTCAAAAAGTTCTGGATCAATTTGGCTGATTTAGACACATGTTGTTGCCTACTCGATGATCTGTCCAATACTGGGTCCATCACCAAATTAAAATCTCCTGCTAGAATTAGGTTATGGCTATGAAGGTTAGGAAGGATTGCTAATATTGACCTTATAAAGTTCTCATCATCGTAGTTGGGGGCATAGATATTTGCCAAAGTTATAGGAGTATTATAAAGTTTTCCAGTTGCGATAATGTATCTACTATTCGCGTCTGAAATTATATCTGAAGTGATAAAAGGGATTTTTTTTTTTTTTTTTTGTTATGATAACTACTCCACGTGACTTGGAATTAAAGTTTGAATTGGCCAATCCAGTTTCTATATAGTTGTTTATGTGCTTGATTTTTAAGGTGTGTCTCTTGCAAAAAGGCAGCATCTGCCCCCAGCTTCTCAAGATGAGCCAGTATATTGCCTCTCTTCACAGCCCCATTCAGGCCTTTACAATTCCAGGTGACAAACTGCACATTCGTCTTATCAAGTGTCTTCAAAGTTCCTGATCCCCTCATGTTTCTAAGAGCATTCTATAATGGTAGAGGGTAGAATAAATGAATGAATATCCTTGTGTCCCCCCAAAAGAGAAGTAAAAAAAGAAAAGAAAAAGGAAAAAGAACAAAAAGAGAAGAAAAAAAAACCTAATAAATACATACACATACAATAACATTCAACCCTATAAGAACTCTAAACTCTTTAACATTAACATTTACCCACCCTACCCCCTGCCACTTCCCCCAACAAGTAGCAGTGGAATAACGTGTTTACTAAAAAACACATTGCTATTCTCTACAGCTTAAGGAGAGAGAGTAAACTAAACAACAGCCAAATAAAATTCTATCCGCTCCTCTTTGATATTTATCAATTTTAGACATCTGAACCTCAATCAGCCATTAAATTTAGCCATAAAGCAAGAGCAAATAACCACAAAGGAAACTAAAAATAATATTTTTCATCCGTGTCAGTTTAACATAATCATAAACCTGAGCTCCTGCAGTTTAGTAATGTTCACTTGTATTCGTTCAGTTCTCGATACATAATACCTTACATCAACAAATACTTCTTATCAAAATATACCCAAATGTATCAGACTATAAATATGAATGACATTCATGTTACTTGCATGGAATTCAGCTCATTTTAATAAAGTTCTGGCTGAAGAATTCTTTGGCCGCTCGCGGAGAATCAAAGGAGTGCCTAATGCCGTCCACAGTGATGGTAAGTCTGGCTGAGTAGAATAGGCTGTAAGTGACATTGACATCGCGGAGTTTCCTTTTCACCGGATTAAAAGCCACGCGCATCTTGCTGACTTTATTTATTTATTTATTTTTATGTTTTATAGAGCGCTCTTCTCACACAGTGACACAGAGCACTTTAACACAGACATAAGGCAAGAAAAACAGATACAAACAGAGAAGACGGTCAACTAATGGCTACCATAATGAAGAACTTATTATAGAGCTATAAGTATACCTACTGGCCACCGGGGAAAGGAACAAAAACTCCCAACTGAAAGTTGAGGGAGAAAAAAATCTCTGGGGGTCCACAGGCCAGTGGTAGCCCACCCCTCCTGGGCATTCTAGAAAATAACAATTTGTAAGCCAGTGTTTAACAAGTAATTATAATGTTGGTAAATGGCATCTTGGATCCCTGACTCTGCATGGAACGTCTCGATCGTCATGGCAGATGGACATCATCCTCTGTCAACATGGGATTTCTCTGTCACCACTGGCCAGCCTCCTCAGGTCTTATGTAGCGAGGTAGTGCTCAATGAGAAGATAGGACAGAGTTAGTAATTTGTTACTTAAGTAAATTTAAAATGTATTTTTGTAAAGGTGATAAAATAAATAACCAAGGCAGGTCGAATTACATTACGAGGTGGAATGCCTGAGTGAACATGTAAGTCTTAAGTCGGGATTTGAAAACAGAAACAGACGGGGCATTTCTGACAGTAACTGGTAGACTATTCCACAGTTTAGGTGCTCTATAACTAAAGGCGCGACCTCCTACTGAGGTCTAATTGATCACAGGTACTTTAAGGTAACCTGCATCTAGTGAACGGAGATATCGTTCTGGGATATAAAGATTAATGATCTCACAAAGGTAAGCCGGAGCAATGCCATGTATTGCCTTATAGGTCAAAAGTAGGATTGTATAATCAGCTCTATAAGAGACGGGAAGCCAATGCAAGGATTTAAGTACCGGTGTTATATGGTCGTACTTCCTAGTTCTAGTAACAATTCTTGCAGCAGCATTTTGTACCAACTGTAGCCTGGATACAGTCTGGTACGGACAACCCGACAATAAAGCATTACAGTAATCCAGCCTGCTGGAAACAAAAGCATGAACCAGTTTCTCCGAATCCCGTCTACAAAGGAATCGCCGCATTTTAGCTATGCTTCTTAATTGAAGGAAGCACGATTTAGTCAAAGCATTTACATGCGATACAAATGACAGCTTTCCATCCAGCAGGACACCCAAATCCTTGACACAATCTGTACGCTTGAAGGTAATACCATTTGTTGTAAAGATTGACATGATTGAGTCGAGAGTTTTAGCATCACCACCCACCACAAGTACCTCTGTTTTACTTGCATTTAGAGATAAAAAATTATTACTCATCCAGTTTTATACTGGTAAAGCAATTAGTTAACGACACCACATGTGATGGATCATCAGGCTTGAACGATACATAAAGCTGTGTGTCATCAGCATACGAATGGAAATTAACATTGTGCTTGCGAATAATATCACCCAGTGGTAACATATAAAGTGAGAAAAGTAATGGACCCAACACGGAGCCCTGCGGCACACCATACTGAACCATAGTAGAGATGGACGGGGTGCTGTCGTCGGATTTCAATATAAATTGTTCACGGTTTGCTAAATACGATTCAAACCACTTCAGAACAGTACCTCTTAGTCCAACCAGGTTTCCAAGTCTACTCAGTAGGATACCATGGTCAACAGTATCAAACGCAGCACTCAAGTCAAGTAAGATAAGAATAGAGATCTGACCAGCATCAGAAGAAATAAGAATATCATTAACAATACGTGTAAGTGCCATTTCAGTGCTGTGACCAGTGCGGAAACCAGACTGAAATTTTTCAAATATATTATGGTGATTAAGATATTTTACAATGTGGGACGCTACGATTTTTTCAAGAATTTTGGATAAAAATGGTAAATTGGAGATCGGTCTATAATTACATGGGTTACTACAGTCCAGATCCGATTTCTTTAGCAGGGGTCTAATAACGGCGATTTTAAGGGCTTTTGGAACACATCCATTTAGTAACGACGCATTAACAATATTAACAATAGGTTCTGTATGCACGGAAACTGCAGCTTTCAGTAATTTAGTGGGGATTGGGTCTAAAGGACAGGTAGTACTTTTCATAGAGCGAATTAGCACGGTAATTTCTTCTACAGTTATTGCGTCGAAGTTACTGAGATAGTGCGGACAACTAATATCATCGTCAGAAGCGCTTATGTTTGCTAAAACCGAACTAGAAGGCACTATGGTTTTGCGGATATTCGCTAATTTATTATTGAAAACGACATTTCCTTCTGGCCTTGTAACACATAGAAATAAATCGGCTCTTTAACACCTCAGACTGTTGATAATGGATATCATTACCACCAACACGCACCATCATAGTTGACATGGCATTATCAGCCAGAGAACCAACACGAGCCACCATGTCAGACACACGCGCATGGGAAACACTTAACCTTTACATTTCGATTCCCAGGCCCCCGAACCTTAACATTTCGGACAGTCGAATCCCCCAAAATGAGCACATTATTATTATTATTAGGTGAACTGCTTAGAGCCGAAAATCTATTTTGGGTTTGGACGGGAGAATCCGAGCTAGGAACCCGTAGCTTAGGCTTCGCTTTATTCGACTTCTTACTCCGAACCGTAACCCAGTCGCCGTGAGAGCGCTCCGGGGTACCCGGCTTCTCGTTAGCTGTACTGGGGCTTGTAAGTGTTGACGCCGAGTTCAACACTGCAGAGGTATCGGGACACACCGAGTCCAACCAACTCTCCATTTCTCTTATAGAAATCAAATTCTTAATGCGCTCTTCTAAATCGCGGACCTTCTGCACCAAGTCATTATTTGTTACGCATTTTGAGCAAATGAAATGTTCTACAATGTCAGCAGGTGCAACCAAACAAAACATGTTACATGATACACAACACACAAGTATGCCGTCAGACGATACATTCAGGATAGAACTTATATCAAACAGGGACTCCATTCTTTCCAAAGACGCCATCTCAGCAACCGGTGTGTGACTCGACACTCTGCCTCGCTCTGGACGCTCTGCTTCGCTCTGGACGCTCTGCCTCAGCAAATCCCCAGCAGGTCCCTACACTTCCAGGCTCATGTCAGGGAAAATATGTACCTGGGCCCCTTTGTATGTGAGTTTGCCTCTCGTCTTTCCGAGATCCAGTATCTTGAGTTTGTCCGCGTAGTAATGCAGGCAAACAAGTATAGTATGGGGTCTCCCCTCCCCAGTCGGCCTCGGAGCTAGAGTGCGATGCGCTCTGTCTATTATCACCGGAGAGTCAGAGTTCTCAGTACCAAGCACCTCAGGGAAGAAATCTTTCAGGAATCTGATTATGTTTCCACCTTCAACTCCCTCTCTGATACCCACGAGATGTAGGTTTTGTCTCCGGCTTCTGTTTTCTAGATTCTTTTCTGGCTTCTGTTTTCTAGAACCATTTATCCTGTAACTTCTTACATTCTTTAGCGATCGATTGTTGTGCTTGTTACTCTATCCATCGTTTCACTGACTGTGTTTCCCATTTCTTCGACATTACTAACTATCTCTGCATGTGCCGAGCGAAGATGTGCTAGCTCACCGGCTAGTTCATCACGTATAGCATGAATGTCTGCTTTCATTTCCTCATGCAGAGCAGAGATGTTTGCTTTAATATCAACAAACGATGTCGCCATTTCGGCTTTTAATTGCGCCAGCACCGCTTCCCTAGATACCTGTAATTCCTCTCTTAAAGTCCGAAGAGAGAGAGTATTCTCCGGTGTGGTATCCTGAGAGGTCTCCGCCACGTTATCCGCCATCTTTGAACTGCTGACTGCGAAAGGAGTTAGCATTTTTTGAATTTGTTTCACGTTCCCCTTCCGTAGATTTTTCTTCATATCGGAATCTTGATGTTAAGCCTTAAGGTAGTTATATTACACTTAGTCCCTACTTAATTAACTTTTTGAATGTTCAGATGACCATATTAATGTAATGTATCAGCAGAGCTCCTCACTTCCACCCTACTCCATCACATGCCAGGAGGCCAACCAGCCAACTTTGCCAACTTTTGAAGTTTTTAATGTAGTTTCTCACATTCCGGAAAGAGCAGAAAAGGGTCCAATGACCCATCGCATTATATCTAAATCCACAGTAAATCGGGGCATGTTAAATCAGGATTTTACAGCAAAACCCACTAAGGAATGTTATGATGTTAAACATTGTCACTTATGAAAAAAGTGGTTTTCAGCAAGTACAGTTGACCCTTGAACAACGTGAGGGTTAGGGATGTCGACCCCCTGCACAGTTGAAAATCTGCATATAACTTGTGACTCCCCAAAAACTTAACTACTAATAGCCTACCGTTGACTGGAAGCCTTACTGATAACATAAACAGTCGATGAACACATATTTCACATCTACATTTATTTATTTAACAGACGCTTTTCTTCAAAGCAGCTTCTGATGGTTAGGATGTGGTGTTCTCAGCCCACACACCTTATTCCCCAAGGTGACTTACACCGCTAGATACACTACTTACAATGCATCACTCATCCATACATCAGTGAAACACACTCTCTCTGTGTCACTCACACACTAGGGGAGAACCTGAACAGCATGTCTTTTTATATTTTAAAGAGCACCACTCTACCACTAGGGGGTTGCGGTGGTGTAGCGGGCTTGGCCAGGGCCTGCTCTCCAGTGGGTCTGGGGTTTGAGTCCTGCTTGGGGTGCCTTGTGACGGACGGGTGTCCCATTCTGGGTGCGTGCCTTCCCCATCCAGCCTTTGGCCCTGCGTTGCTGGGTTAGGCTCCGGCTTGTTGTAACCCCGCTTGGGACAAGCAATTTCAGACAATGTGTGCGTGTGTGCGTGCGTGTGCGCGCATGCGCGCACACTCTACCATTTCCCAGTCGTGGAATCTCACTTGAGACAGCTGTCCCCTCTATGCTCTCAAACCCTGCCCTGCCTGTCCCATGTCCTGTTCCTCATCATCCCCTAGTCCTGCTCAGTGTCTCCGTAGTTTTGACCACTTGCCTTGTCCCTCGCCCATGATGTCAGATCCTCGCCTCTGTCCAGTTTGCTGATCGGCCAACCATTCACTTGTCCCTGAACACAAGAACAAGCCTAATCCGAAACGATCCTGCACTTGGGTCACGCTTCCTCTGTATTCTCTGTTTATCATGACAGAAGATTCTGATATTAACATGGACCCAACAGAGATCAAACAACTACAGCAGGCTGTCTCCGCTGAAGGAGTGTTTCTCGGATCTCGTGAGCAGATGCTGCGAGAACTGTCAGATTTAATGCAGGAGGTCCTAAGTTTGCTTTATCAGGACAGAAATCCGGAGACCAAGATGCCAGAACCCGCATCACTGTCAAGCACCCTCCACGCCTTCACAGCGATGGACCCCCATCTTACAGTAATCCGGAGGAGTGCTAAGGTTTCTTACTGGAATGCGAGACAATTTTCTCAAGCTTGCCACATATCTACCACACTCATTCCAGCCATATAACTTACTTGGTGTCACTACTGACTGGTCCCGTCCTTGACTGGGCTATGGCAATTTGGAAACATTGCATATCCACCTCGTATGAACAATTCAAGAAGCAATTTGAGGCCATCTTCAACCATCCTGTTGCCGGTAAAACAGCTGACAGTCATCTGCTGACTCTGCAAAAGGGCAACTGTTCTGTCTCTGAATATGCCCTGCAGTTCCACACCCTCGCCACAGGAACAATTCTGGGGTGGCCAGTTGCTTTACTGAGAGCGCTTTTGCTAGCTACCATAGCATTTCCATGCAAGAATGTGACATAGCGTTACCGGTCCGTGCACTTGATGGCAACTGCTGGGAAAGGGTGTAGTGGAGTCCTGCACTGAGGCAGTAGGACTTCAGGTAGGGGCTTGCCACAGGAAGGCTGTCTCCTTTTTCTTCATTGCATCCCCTGACAACTCGGTTATCCTGGGATACATCTAGCAACATGACCCAGTATTCTCCTGGAACACAGGAGAGCTGGTTTCTTGAGAAGAGCAATGTGCTACCTCCTGTTTGCCCCTGCCCTGTAGAGCCATCTCCATCAAAAGCCTTGGGTCCGTATAGCCTCTGGCTGTGTTGGAAGAATACAAAGACCTTGCAGAGGTCTTTAGTAAGGCTCGAGAATCTGCCCTGCCCCCACATCGACCGTGGAACTGTGCGATCAACCTCCTGCCGAGAACTTCCCCTCCGAAGAACATGTATGTCCATTTTCACTACCTGAGCAGAAGGCCATGGAGGAGTATATGATCAAAGCCTAAGCCTCAGGCATCATCAGACCATCTACCTCGCTGGCCTCTGCAGTCCTTCTTTTTTGTGGGAAAGAACAACGGTGGGCTGCGTCCTTGTATAGACTATTGTGGTCTTAAAAAATAACAGTGAAATACACCCATCCCTTGTTGTTGATCAATGCAGCACAGGAAGCAGTCCATGGGGTGCAGGTTTTCATCAAGTTGGATCTACGTAGCATGTATAACCTGATCAGCATTAGAGAGGGTGATGAGTGAAAGATAGCATTTACCACTGCCTTGGGTCACTATGAATATTTGGTGATGCCATTTGGGCTAGCTCCCTCCATTTTTTAGACCTTCATGGACCCGTATGTTGGAGGATTTGGTGAGCAAATGCGGCCGGGTGTACCTGGATAACATACTAGTGTTCTCACGTTCCATTGGCCAAGTATGTGGAGCATCTATGTCATGTCCTACGCCATCTTTTGGATAATATTTTTGTCAAGGAAGAGAAATCCCTCTTTCACCAGGAGTCCGTGGCCTTCCTGGGCTTCATCCTTGGCCTAGACGGGGTGGCAATAGACCCTGCCAAAGTTTAGACAGTGCTACATTTGCCCCGTCCGACCTCCATAAAGGCTCTACAGAGGTTCCAAGAGTTTGCAAACTTCTACTGCTAATTCATTCATGGTTTCAGTAGCATCGCCACTCCCCTCACTTCCTTGCTCAAGGGAAAGGGGTCCCAACTCATTTGGCAGCCAGAGGCCCTGGAGGGATTCCAGGAGCGCAAACAACTGTTTACAACCACCTCGTTGCACCAGCACCTCAATCCCTCGTTGCCTTTCGTAGTTGAAGTGGATGCTTTGGTTGTGGGTGTAGGGGCGTTTCACTCACAGAGACAGGGGACCCCTGCAAAGCTCCATCCTTGTGCATACTTTTCCCATAAGCTGTCGCTCACTACATACTGTGTTCCTCTGAAAGTAGGAAGGTAATTTGTTCCAGAAAAACCATCCTAATGTAATCTCCCATAAACTGTAAACATAACTGCAAAACATTAGTTTTAATGTTTAAAAATGAAAACGCAATAAAAAAATAGTACAGGCAGTGCTTCGGTTACGAACATCCGACTTAGGTACAATCCGTAGTTACAAACCACACCCGTTTAAAAAAAAAAAATAATTACTAGGAAGGTGATCAGAAATCATGGATATTCTGATAAAGTTTTATGTAGCTACTCATGCGATGAACATTGGTTCACATGGAGGAAAGAAACTAAGTGCACTTAAGAATCACATGTCTGCATCTTGTCTCTCTTTCTGCTAATACCATGCACACATTGTATTTTCTGAGAGATGTATGTGGCTTTGGAGAAAAGTGTCTCCTAAATGAATAAATGTAAATGTAAAGCCTTTTAAACTAAAAATTTTAATTACATATAATGGTTCGTAACCCCCTCCGTGAACCGCCACCTTACCGTGGTGGAGGGGTTTGAGTGCCTGAATGAGTCCAGGAGCTATGTTGTCTGGGGCTATATGCCACTGGTAGGGTCTCCCATGGCAGACAGGTCCTGGATGACAGACGAGACAAAGCGCGGTTCAAAAACCCCTTATGAAGAAAAAATCAAGGCTTTCGTTTACCCCGCCCGGTATGGGGTCACTGGGGCCCCACCCTGGAGCCAGGCCTGGGGGGGGAGCTCGCATGCGAGCGCCTGGTGGCCAGGTCTATGCCCACGGGGCCTGGCCGGGCTCAGCCCGAAGCCATGACGTGGAGCCGCTCTTTGGTGGGCCCACCGCCTGCCGGAGAAACCGTAAGGGGCCGGTGCATTGTGATTTGGGGGGTGGTCGTGGCCGAGTGCCCAGCCGACCCAAACCTCGGGCGCCAACTCTGGTTTTTGGGACTTGGAATGTCACCTCACTGGCGGGGAAGGAGCCTGAGCTGGTGCGGGAAGTTGAGAGATACCATCTAGATATAGTCGGGCTCACTTCCACTCACAGCTTGGGTTCTGGAACCACTCTTCTCGATCGAGGGTGGACTCTCCACTATTCTGGCGTTGCCCAAGGTGAGAGGCGGCGGGTGGGTGTGGGCTTATTAGTAGCCCCCCAGTTCAGCCGCCATGTGTTGGAGTCTACCCCGGTGAATGAGAGGGTCGTCTCCCTACGCCTTCGGGTCAGGGAACGGTCTCTCACTGTCGTTTGTGCTTATGCGCCTAGCGGCAGTGTAGAGTACCCGGCCTTTTAGAGTCCCTGGGGAGTGTGCTGGAAAGCGCTCCCACTGGGGACTCTGTCGTTCTACTGGGGGACTTTAACGCCCACGTGGGCAGCGACAGTGATACCAGGAGGGGCGTGATTGGGAGGAACGGCCTCCCTGATCTGAACCCGAGCGGTGAGTTGTTATTGGATTTCTGTGCTAGTCGCGGTTTATCCATAACGAACACCATGTTCATGCATAAGGGTGTCCATCGGTGCACTTGGCACCAGGACACCCTAGGTCGGAGGTCGATGATCGACTTTGTAGTCGTTTCTTCTGACCTTCGGCCATATGTCTTGGACACTCGGGTGAAGAGAGGGGCTGAGCTGTCAACTGATCACCACCTGGTGGTGAGTTGGATTCGATGGCGGGGGAAAAAGCTGGACAGACCTGGCAGGCCCAAACGCATAGTGAGGGTCTGTTGGGAACGTTTGGCGGAGGCCCCTGTCAGAGAGGTCTTCAACTCCCACCTCCGACAGAGCTTCAACCAGGTCCCGAGGGAGGTGGGGGACATTGAGTCTGAATGGACTATGTTCCGCGCCTCCATTGCCGGGGCGGCAGTTCGGAGCTGCGGCCATAAGGTCTCCGGCGCCTGTCGCGGCGGCAATCCCCGAACACGGTGGTGGACACCGGAAGTAAGGGATGCCGTCAAGCTGAAGAAGGAGTTCTATTGGGCCTGGCTGGCTCATGGGACTCCTGAAGCAGCTGACAGGTACCGACGAGCCAAACGGAGCGCGGCTCTGGCAGTCGCCGCGGCAAAAACTCGGGCTTGGGAGGAGTTCGGTGAGGCCATGGAGGAAGACTTTCGGTCAGCCTCAAAGAGATTCTGGCAAACCGTCCGGCGACTCAGAGGGGGGGAAGCGGTGTTCCACGAACACTGTTTACAGTGGAAGTGGTGCGCTGCTGACCTCAGCTGAGGATGTCCTCGGGCGGTGGAAGGAGTACTTTGAGGATCTCCTCAATCCCTCCGACACGCCTTCCGTAGAGGAAGCTGAGGCTGGGGACTTGGAGGGGGACTTGTCCATTACCCTGGCTGAAGTTGCTGAGGTAGTCAAAAAACTCCTCGATGGCAAGGCTCCGGGGGTGGATGAGATCCGCCCCGAGTTTCTCAAGTCTCTGGATGTTGTGGGGCTGTCTTGGCTGACACGCCTCTGCAGCATCGCGTGGAGTTTGGGAACGGTGCCTCTGGACTGGCAGACCGGGTTGGTGGTCCCTCTTTTTAAGAAGGGGGACCGGAGATTGTGTTCCAACTACAGGGGGATCACACTCCTTAGCCTCCCTGGGAAAGTCTATGCCAGGGTACTGGAAAGGAGAATCCAACCGATAGTCGAACCTCGGATTCAGGAGGAGCAATGCGGTTTTCGCCCTGGCCGTGGAACACTGGACCAGCTCTATACCCTCACTAGGGTACTGGAGGGTTCGTGGGAGTTTGCCCAACCAGTCCATATGTGTTTTGTGGACCTGGAGAAGGCATTCGACCGTGTCCCTCGTGGCATCCTATGGGGGGTACTCCGGGATTATGGGGTTCGGGGCTCGTTGCTACGGGCTGTTCGTTCCCTGTATGACCGGAGCAGGAGCTTGGTTCGCATTGCCGGCAGTAAGTCAGACCTGTTCCCGGTGCATGTTGGACTCCGCCAGGGCTGCCATTTGTCACTGATTCTGTTCATTATCTTTATGGACAGAATTTCTAGGCACAGCCAGGGAACGGAGGGTGTCTGTTTTGGTGGCCGCGAGATCTCGTCTCTGCTTTTTGCGGACGATGTGGTCCTGTTGGCTTCATCAAGTCAAGACTTGCAGCGTGCACTGGGGAGGTTTGCAGCCGAGTGCGAAGCGGCGGGGATGAGAATCAGCACCTCGAAATCCGAGGCCATGGTTCTCAGTCGGAAAAAGGTGGATTGCCCCCTCCGGGTTAGGGGGGAGTTGCTCCCTCAAGTGGAGGAGTTTAAGTATCTCGGGGTCTTGTTCACGAGTGAGGGAAAAATGGAGCGGCAGGTTGACAGACGGATCGGTGCGGCGTCCGCAGTAATGCGGTCATTGTACCGGTCTGTTGTGGTGAAGAGGGAGCTGAGTCGTAAGGTGAAGCTCTCAATTTACCAGTCGATCTACGTTCCTACCCTCACCTATGGTCATGAACTCTGGATCATGACCGAAAGAATGAGATCGCGGATACAAGCGGCAGAAATGAGTTTCCTCCGCAGAGTGGCTGGGCGCACCCTTAGGGATAGGATGAGGAGCTCAGTCACCCGGGAGGAGCTCGGAGTAGAGCCGCTGCTCCTCCGCATCGAGAGGAGCCAGTTGAGGTGGCTCGGGCATCTGTTCTGGATGCCTCCTGGACGCCTCCCTGGGGAGGTGTTCCGGGCTTGTCCCGCTGGGAGGAGGCCTCGGGGCAGACCTAGGACACGTTGGAGAAACTATGTCTCCCAGCTGGCCTGGGAACGCCTTGGGGTTCCCCCAGAGGAACTGGAGGAGGTGTGCGGGGAGAGGGAAGTCTGGAGGACTCTGCTCGGACTGCTGCCCCCGCGACCCGGCCCCGGATAAGCGGAGGAAGATGGATGGATGGATGGTTCGTAATAACAAATGGGCACTACTTTGCCATGCTCATCAAAACATTGCCGTCTACATAGCTCATTTGAGAAACTTGTCTCCTCAGCACTCCTGAGTGAACCCACAACAATCTATCTGTCCTTCCAAGTCCCTCACCCTCTTCAATCCCTCGTTCCTGCTGACGCCCACAGCTCCCAACACTTGCATCACCTCCTCGACTACAACATTGGATTCTCCCCAAGACCTATGTGCATCGATCGTCCTATGCCTGTCCCCGACCACGAATCTCGCTTGCTCCCTTGTGTACCAACAATAAAGATTCTGCAACTGGGTCCACACCTACCTCAGTCTCCTGCCTGCGGTGGTGTCTCCAACACAACTTTGGGATGCGTGTACTGTTACTTCCCCAATTGCAGGGTATGACTCTCGCTAGGGTGAGGAGAGGCCCAGTTAGCGTTGTGCAGCTATACTGTTATACTGTGTGAGTACAAACCTCCCATGCATCACACTTAGCAACCTCAGCCCCTTTTCCTTTCCTCCAAAAAAAAACATTCACACCCACACAGGAACTGTCACAACATTCAGGTGAAATAAACCCCAACAAACATTAATATAAAATGTCGACACAAATAAACATTGCAGTATTCACACCAACAAAGAAAACGAACACTTTTTTTGTGCCCGGGTTTTTTCTTTTTTTTATGACTCAGTCTTTGGTACCGTCGTCTCGTTGGCGCGCTTTAGTCTGGAGCTCCTTGTCCACCACGGGGGAAATTCCCGCCGTTACTCATGGTTTTCGTGCGGTGCAGGAAACCGACAGCGACCTGTCCTCACATCCACCCTCTCTCCAGCAAGGGTGGAGCGATGACGGCGAGTCCTGGCGACACTCTCTCTGGGTCCAGTCGCGCTGGCCAAACCCTAACACTTCCACTGCCCAACAACTCCGGAAAAAAACTAGTCTAGGTGCAACGCGGTGTCTCCCACACACGTGCTCCGTTCCCTCTCTTTCTCTTAAACTAAACTACTCAAACCTAACGCATGCCGGCTAGTTGTGTTGCTTGCGCCGTTTTTTTCCAAACACCCGAGCGAGAACGAATCCAAACCGGCTTGTTCTCCTCGCCCGGTCTCCAAAAAAAAAAACTCCCTTTCTCCCCACGCGGTGTTCCAACAACTCTTTCCTACTCCATCTTCTTCCCCTTCTCTCCCGGAACATCCCGCCCCACAAGGTCGCGAGCACTTTCCCCACCAGCACTGATTGGGCAGTCCCTAAATGACATTTCTCCCACCAATAAACACCAAAAAAACGTACAATATAGGAATAACAAAAACGTCACGTTACAAAACCATAACCCTCTGCATATTTATATAACTATTTTCCACCCCAAATATCCAACTACACATGGGAACAAGTTGCATAGGGGCTACATTTATTATCTCTTTCTTTGTCTCTCTCTATTGTAAATACTGTCGTTACATGTATTATTATTGTTATCATTATTACATTGTATTATTGTTATTACCGTATTACATTTACATTTATTCATTTAGCAAACGCTTTTCTCCAAAGTGACATACATCTCATAGAAAATACTATTTGTACATTACATTAGGAGAAAAAGAGACATAGTTGCAGACGTGATTCTTAAGTACACTTAGTTTCTTTCACCATATGCACCATATCATATGTTCATCACACAAGTAGCTGCATAAAAATTTATCAGAATGTCAATGATTCCTGATCACCTTCCTAGTTTTTGTGCAATACATATAAACATTTACATTACATTACAGGAGTAGCTGCGTCAAAGATTGATCCAGGCATGATCTTAAAGTTATACTGCATGAACATTTACACATTACATGAACTTAATAGATCATGGGCAAAGTGAGTCCAGAAGAGGTGAGTTTTAACACCCTTTTTAAATGAGGACAAAGATTCAGCAGTTAGAGGGGGAGGTCATTCCACCACAATGGAGCCAGAACCAAGAACCTCCATGCTTTACCTTTGGTGTCTGGGACCACCAAGCGGACAGATGTGGAAGAGCGTAGCAGTCTGACTGGGGTATGGCGGATTATCAAGTCTTGTAGATAGCTGGGAGCAGTTCTATTGATGCATTTGTAGGCCATAACCAGGGTCTCAAATTTGATCTGGGCAGCTATAGGAAGCCAGTGCAGAGAAACAAGTAGAGGGGATAGATGGGAACGATTAGGCAAGTCAAACACAACTTGTGCAGCAGTGTTCTGTATCAGTTTTAGAGGTTTGATGGCAGCAGCAGGAAGGCCAGACAGGAGAGAGTTGCAGTAGTCCAGACAGGATGTCACCATGGCCTGGTCAAGTAGCTGCGCAGAGTCTGTTGTGAGGTAAGGATGGATCCTGTGGATGTAATGCAGGATGTATCTGCAGGTCCAGGGTGTGGCTTCAATGTGCTGAGAGAAAGATAGACGTGAGTCAGTCATCACTCCCAGATGCTTAGGCAAGGAGGTAGGTAAAATGAATGAGTTGTCCAGTCTGATTGAGAGATCATGACAGGAAGACAGGCCAGCTGGGAAGTGAAGAATCTCTATTTTGGAGAGGTTGAGTTGGAGGTGGTGATCAGACATCCATGCGGAGATGTCCGACAGGCAGGCAGCGATGCCTGCAGAAATGTCTGATGCTCCAGGTGAGAAGGAGAGGAAGAACTTCACATCATCAGTGTAGCAGTGATATTTAAATCCATGGGAAGCAATGATGGCGCCGAGGGAGGAGGTGTACATCATGAAGAGCAGAGAAGCCAGTGCCGAGCCCTGCAAAACACCAGTTGAGAGAGGTAGAAGAGAAGAACAGGAGCCCCTCCAGACCGCTTGATAGGTTTGTTAGATAGGTAGGACTCAAACCATCTTAGTGCTGTTCCTTTAATCCTAAATTGACTAAGAGAGGACAGTAGAATCTGGTGGATGACAGTGTCGAATGCTGCAGACTGGCAGTTCCCAGAGTCCCATGGAGAGGTTGAAACAGGATGGAGGGCTTGACAGACGAGGATGAACCAGGTTACTGTAGCAGCGGGAGTGTCTATTATTATTTTAAAGATGTTTTAGGGTATCTGGAAGTGTTTCATGTTTTTTATGCATAGAAAGATACACTATATACTTTATACTAAGGCAAACATTTGACTAATTGACGTTAGACACAAACCGTAGCTAACTGTTCTGACTTACGTAGAAAGCTGACTTAAAGACATACTGAGGAACAGAATTTGTTCATAATCCGGGGACTCCCTGTAATGACAAGTGTTGAGGTGAAACCCAGGTGCACAATTTATTTACAAAGGGAGAAATACTAGTGTAGGAGAGAAGGCTTGAGAAAGAACTATAACAACGTAGTGGCTTGCAGGTTTGGGACGTTGGGGCTAATGGCAGGAACAAGAACAAGGACAGAAAAGAAAAAATGAGGCTGTAATGTTTGCCAATAGCAGGGGTGCGGTGGCACAGTGGGTTGGACCACAGTCCTGCTCTCCGGTGGGTCTGGGGTTCCAGTCCCGCTTGGGGTGCCTTGTGACGGACTGGCGTCCCGTCCTGGGTGTGTCCCCTCCCCCTCTGGCCTTACGCCCTGTGTTACCAGGTAGGCTCTGGTTCCCCGCGACCCCGTATGGGACAAGCGGTTCTGAAAATGTGTGTGTGTGTGTGTGTGTGTGTGTGTGTGTGTGTGTGTGTGTGTGTGTTTGCGTTTGCCAATATTGGTCAGTAGTTGCATGCTCCCTTTTAACATTCTGCGCTGTTGGATTGTGCCATGCTTCTTTTATCCTGGCTGAGTTGATTGAACAGGTGCAGGAGGCTGCACTCGGAGGTCTGCCGAGTGTGTTTCTGGGGTTCATGGCAGAAAATATAAATGAGTTCCTGAATTCCAAAATTGAGACCAATGTATGCTACAATCTCATCAAATCCTATTACATTGGGCATGGTTAATTAAATTGCTTATTATAACACAACATAACCAGGCATTTTCCTTTCATTAATTATGCTGTAATACTGTGTGGCTGTCTACCAGCGCAACCTTACACACTTGCACCTACTTTCATCATCCATAAAATTTACTGTGAGTGAGACGCTTCTACTTTTATCCAGTCCAGGTTTTACTCTCAAGTGGCAACCCTTCGTCTACTATACGTCAGGCGGGCTCAGCCGTGAGCCAATCTAAATCCTGTTCTGGTTCTCGGATTCGAGGTGTGTGCAGTCCTCGTTTTTCTGACAGAGAAGTATCGATCCCTTCTGTTATTTAATTCGAAGTTTAGTCTGAGTCTAGACTAGATCCAGTCCAGTGAGATCGGCTCTTTTGTCATACTCTAGTCCAACTCCAACCCGAATCCAGTTCTACCCCAGTCCAGGTTTTAGTGATAGGTAGCATTGTGGCGCGCTGGTGAAACGCAAGCACGGAGTTCCGCTTACCAACAAAAAGGTTTGCGTCAGAGTGGAACTACATACCTTATGTGAACACTAATTTATTAATCTTTATTCGTAAGATAACTGCTGAACAGAACAAGCTGGTTTGTGATTATTATTGTCATCCAAGGAGGATTTTGTATCGCAGTGAGTAAGTAACCCCGCCCGCAGGAGGTGTTGTAGAAAAATATTGTATCTTTCACACACACCGAAAATATGTATTATTACATTATCAAACGTGGCTGGCTCCTGCTCCGTTTGCAATTGTTTTAACCGAGTGTTTTTGGGGCGCAGTAGGCCGCGGAAGCCAGGATGTTTCCTGCTAGCGCAGACCGGCCTTCCAGTTTTGTAGACCCACAGCTTGCCGGCCGTTGCCCGGACTCGGCATGCGTGTGAATTTCATATGCTGCATTAGACATGTATCTTTTCTTACCATGATGAAAGTATGACACTAACTAAATGCCGAATAAAAATGCATGAATGCCCATGGCGTGTGCTGCTGGAACATTATTTGTGTGTGATTTTGTTTGAACCTCATTATAATTACATTATTATGTTATATATCTGTAAACATATGAAAGATATACACTAGTAAACATTTTTAGTAGCGCATCTTCTTGTTCTTCTTGTTCTTGTGCATATACTTAGCTGAAAACCCTTCGTGTGATGTGTTTCTGACTGTGTGTCTATGTTAGTACTGAGGGTGCCCTGCTGAGACTCCTTCCTCCGTTACCCTGCCTACTCCCCCCGGGACGCCATGCACCGTGGTAGCGAACGGGACTTCCAGTCATCAGCACGGAGGATGGGCACCTCACTGCTTTTCCAGCTGTCGGCGCACGAACGGGAGCTCGACCTTGTGTGCCTCGACCATAGCTATGCCAAGCCATGGAGTGCCCACCCAGATGCTAGCAGTGCACGGCCTACACGCATGCTTTTTGTCACCCCGCGTCGGCAGCAGGAAACTACCATGTAAGAGAAGGCACAGCCTGGCCTGGGCCCACCTCAACCGACCCAATTCGGCCTGATCTGCTGTATTTGCCTGTACTTAAAGGCTCACGTTTTTCATCTCTGTACCGCAGCATGTTAGGCTGACCTTGTGATTGACATTACTGTGGCTCCTCATGTTACCAATATTCAAGTTACAAATTTTTAAAACTAAAAAAATTTTCCCTGCTTACTTATTTTAATGGTATTTTATCTGTTTCCTAAAAATTTCTGTTTTCAGTGCAGCAAACATGATCTGTTTACTTCTATAGCAGTAAACAGCATCCCAAACTAAATGTCAATTTTTGATCACCTCAATTCATCTCACTTAGTGTTCACAGCTCTGCCTGTAGTTCCTGAGAGATGGTGATTAGGATCTGTAACAAGATGTGGAGTGTTGCATATGTTTATAGGATGATTAAACAGTAAGCAGTGAAAACTATTATGTACCTCAAAGTTAAAGGAGTTCTAAATTAAAAAATCTGACTTTATTATACAGTGCTACTTGAAAAGTAGGTGAATCCTTAGTTTTACCACAAAATCATTGTTTTTTAATCAGAACCAGTCTTTTTCATCTAACATAATAGATAATTTCCAATTCCATATGTTGCTTTAGAGGAAATATGTGTAGCAGAAAAATAGAAGTAGTGCTGGTGCAAAAAATGTGAACCCCAAGTTGCATTGGTTAAACTAAGTAGGCATAAATAGAATCAGGTCTGTAAATCATAATCATGCATTCACTTTATACATTTATTTTGAGATTTAGATTGTATAAGTATTTTTGAAAATGTTTATTTGTATAGGGTTGACATACTTTCAAGCAGCACTGTAACCTAATCTGACATTTCTACAGAATCTAATCAGTAAATAAAGGTGTTAATGTTTATGCGCCATAACTTTATGATCATGCCCGGATAAGCCTTTACACAGCTGCTACTCCTGTATTGTACGTAAATGTTTGTATCGCCCAAAAAAATAATAAATTTGTCGGAAGGTGATCAGGAATCGTCTATTGAGTTTTATGCAGCTACTCATGTGATGAACATTGGTGCAAGTATAGTGGGGAAAAAAAACTAACTTAAGAATCACATGTCTGCAGCTGTGTCTCTTTCTCCTAATGTAATGCACAAATTGTATTCTCTGAGATGTACATCGCTTTGGAGGAAAGCATCTGCTAAATGAATAAATGTACATGAAGGTACATATCAGTTTTATTTATTGTATCTCACTGTTAAGAGTAAATACTGTTTCAAAATGAATTAAAAAGACTTCTGATCTCGGGTGTATTCATAAGATGAGGAACTAGTGTATATTAGCTGTTTTGAATGGTTGACTGTACTCCCCAGAAAACTTTTTTAAAGAAAATCCCAAAATAAAGTACAGGAAAGATAGGCATGAATTTATTCAGTATTATGCCCCAAGCACTCAGTTTTTTCTCAGACACCTTCAATGCCAGTTTGTCGTCATGGTTTTGTGTGCTCTGTGGGTCATGACTAATTTTTCTACTTGGGTGTGTCCCGTGCTGCCCCCTGCAGGGAGACTGACACTTCAATTGATGTGGAGACAGTCACACCTGCAGCTATGCCCCTTTATGACAACCAGAAGGCACGCAGTGTGATGAACGAATGCGAACGACATGTATTGTTTGCCCGCACGGCCGCTGATGCCCCGCCGCCACCTGATGATTGGGAGGAGCACGTTAACAAGTGAGCTTCCGTTTGGCCTGGGTTCAACTTGCTGTTTTTATTGCTGCTTCGACTTTGGAAAGAGGATTTTTTTCTGATGCCATGGTCTCAACTGTCTCATAGGGTGGGCTGGTCCATGGCTCAGAATAAACTGTTCAACAAAGTGGTGAAGGCACTGCAGGCTGAGCGACAGGCCCGGCTGGCCAACGAGGGGGTAAGTTCTCACTGTGGAGGTCTGGCAGAGGTGGAATGTTGAACCATTGAGCAACAGAATTTGTCACTTGGCCTTTATTGTATAGCAGTAGAATGATGATATACCTATCAGTTCTGTCATTTTACTATAATGGGTCAGAGTGAATGATACCAAGACAGCCAAAGTGTCCGTGCCCCGTCTGGTTCCCCAGCCTGTCCAAAATGAATCATAGTCTCTCCATTCTTCTTTTCTGTTTGGTAAAAAATGTGTTATTTTGGAAATAAATAGTTTAAAACCATCATGCCTATTTTAAAATCTATACAATAAAAGTTTCATCATTAAAAAACATTGACAGCACAAAAAACAAAAATAATTTCAAATAAAGAATAAGGTACACAAATGCAAGAAACTAAACTAAATGCCTGAACACAGAACACACACTCATCCATCAGGTAGCCATAATAATTTAGTGCAAAGGTGAATAGTTAATAAAATATTTGCCGTATTGTGGCTTTAGTTATAATAGTTAATAGAATCAATTAAATATTTAACACTAGTTTGACCTGGATTCTGTTGGATCCCCTTCGTGATCAGTCCTCCCCTCCTGTCCTTTCTTCCCTGTCTTATGTTTGTGCTCAGGCATGCAACGAGCCAGTGCTGCGGCGCATCGCTGTGGACAAGTGTGCTCGGAAGGTGCGGCACGCGCTGGCTGCTGTCAGCTGGGACACCAAGCTCATCCAGTGGCTCCATGGAACCCTGGTAGAATCGCTCAGCCTGGCCATGCTAGCTGCCTACTTGGATGTGCTGCAAACCCTCAAGAGCAAGGTGACAAGGGAATCTGTGGCGCTTCCTGGCTTTGGGACCTTCTAATTTTTGAAGACTAAATACCCTGGCATGTTGTGTTATGAATTGTTAAAGATGAAATTAGGAATGTTCAAAGATTTTGTGCAGTGTTTTACTAAATAACATTCTAGTTTTTAAGTTTCATTTTCTTCACCAGTCTGTTTTCTGAAATTTTAATCTGATACCTATGTCAAACATTTTTCATAACCTAACCTGTGATGTAGTGTTAAAAGTGTACAAATTGACAAGTTGAATAACAAAAGATGGTTTGTATTTATTCATTTAGCTGACACTTTTCTACAAAGCGCCTTATGTTCTTAAGACAGTTACAGTGATCATCCCATTTATACAGGTGGTTTATTTTTACTTGAGCAATTTATGATAAGTTCCTTGCTCAAGAGTACTACAGCAGGAGGTGTGGTTTGAACCTGGGTCCTTTGAGCCCAAAGACTGTGGCTTTAGTCAGTATCATGCCTTTGACTCTCCTTCTGTATTGGGTTTATGTTGTGAGAAGTCAGTGTAGGAAGAAACTGTGATGACTGTGTACCATGGTGTTTCTTAGACACACTGTGGGAGATCAGCATCCCACATCAGGATGGATCACCTATGGCTTTGTTCATGTTCGATGGCCAACAACAGCTCAGTTGCTCTTTGACTTTTGTCATTGGAGGACCGTGACTTCTCCACTGTCTAAAGTGAACGGCTCTCTTTTCCCCTCCACTGGACGGTCCCATACAGGTTCCCACGCTGATTGACCGCATGCTGCTGTCCTCCTCCGTGAAGACAGGTGCCACTGGAGCAGAGGCGCTCTCGCTCCTGCTTAAGCGGCCATGGGACCCAGCTGTCGGGGTGCTCTCTCACAATAAGCCGGTATTGGGGGTGGGGCCACCTTTGGCTTTTATGTACTGGGAAGGTGGAGCCTCTCCTGGTTGGCGTTTGTAGTGTAGTGGTGTGCTTTGCTTGATTCCATCCATGGTGGCATCTGCACTGATGTGGTACTGTGTGTGTCTCTCTTCCCAGAGCAAGCTCCCCGGTTCCCCGCTGATCCTGATTACACCTTCAGGGCCCACAAGCCCTGCCTTCTCAACCTCCCGACGCCTGCGCTTCTGGCAATCGCAGTTGTCCTGCTTGGGCAAGGTCAGGGTGTGCTCTGTCACATAAACCACCCTCTCATACACACAGTATGCTCACTTGCTCGAACACTCAGTCTTGTTCTCTGCAGTATTTGATTTTATTAAATGATATCAACAATGTCATAGCGCTACAAAATTTCAGCTCTTGGTTTTTGGTGTTGTGACTGATAAACCAGCATTAGCGAAAGACTGCAGGTGGTGTGGTTAAGGAACTAGTCCTTTGATCAGAAAATGGGACACTGAAATCCTGGTATGCGATCATTCTTTACATGTAATTAAAAAAATAACAATTAAATGTCTTTGGGTTGGTCTCTGGTGTCAGGTGATCCCCATCTCCACACACCTGGTAAACAGCGGAAGCAACGTGGGCATTGCGCAGTGCCTCGAACACATGATTGGAGGTGTGCGTGCCAAAGTCCGTGAGGTGAGGTCACATTCTTTGTTTCTACACTGAAGAGTCTGTCCCCTGATAGTGTTTCTACGTAACTGTGATAGAAATCAACAGGTAACCTAGTGGTTACAGCTGTTGCCTTGCAGGCTATGGCCCTGGTTTGAATTCCTTCCCCAGTTTTGAATCTTCACTCCTGATGTAGTGTTTTTGGTCAAGGTACTTACCCTTAATTAATATAGGAAAAATTACCCATCTTTATAGATAGGTAAATTAGTGTAAGAAGTTTAGTGTATAAATAGCAGTGTAAGTCACCTTGGTGAATAAGGTGTGTGGGCTAGTAACACTACATAGTATCCATTGTAAGTCACATTGGAGAAAAGCATCTGCTAAGTGAATAAATGTAAATATAACATTGTATATCACAGATTGTCTGTGTTGCAGAAAAAATGTCAGATAAATTTAATAAATAATACTAAATGTGACCAGAAATAGAAGTCAGTTTCTTTTTGCTGTTGCTAAAAATAGAATATTGTATGACAACAAAGAGTTAAATTAAAAAAAAAAAAAAAGACACTGTTTAAATGGGCTATTCAGGGTTCGGAGGTTGTTTGGCTGTTGGTGTTTGCTCTCTGAGGAAGTGCAGTTAATCAGAATGAACTTTACTGCCAAGTATGTTCACGCATACAAGGAATTTGTCTTGGTGACAGAAACTTCCACAGCACACACAGAATGACAGTGACAAGACACAGATGGGAAGACAGAATATGTGAATGAAGGATTAAAAAAAATATATAAAAAATATAAAGTACCCAATATACAAAAATACAGGTTTGTTCTATAGAAATGCAATGGAGTGTTAGTAAGAGATGTGATGTGATAAATAGATATAAATATAAATAGCATTGTGTATTGCACTGGTTTACTCTCTAGGGGGGATTTAGCTGTTCATGAGGTAGATGGTCTGAGGAAAGAAACTTTTCTTGTGCCTGGCTGTCTTGGTGCTCAGTACTCTGTAGCGCCGGCCAGATGGCAAAGGTTCGAAGAGGAAGTGGCCTGGATTTGAGGGGTCTAGAATGATTTTGCTAGCCCTTTTACTGACTCTGGACGAGTGCAGTTCTTGGAGAGCTGGGGGGGTGTGCCAGTGATTCTTCCAGCAGTCCGAACTATCTGTTGTAATCTTCTGATGTCTGATTTCGTAGCTGAGCCGAACCAGACAGACAGTTATAGAGGTGCAGAGGACAGACTCGATGACTGCGGAGTAGAATTGCATCAGTAGCTCCTGTGGCAGGTTGAACTTCCTCAGCTGGCAAAGGAAGTACGACCTCTGTTGGGCCTTCTTCACAATGGAGTCTATGTGGAACTCCCACTTCAGGTCCTGTGAGATGGTGGTGCCCAGGAACCTGAATGACTTCACTGTTGCCACAGTGCTGTTCATGATGGTGAATGGGGATAATGCTGAGGTGTTTCTCCTAAAGTCCACAATCATCTCCACTGTTTTGAGCGTGTTCAGCTCCAGGTTGTTATGACTGCACCAGACAGCCAGCTCTTGGACCTCCTGTCTGTAAGCAGACTCGTCACCATCTCGGATGAGGCCAATGAGTGTGGTGTCGTCTGCAAACTTCAGGAGTTTGACAGAGGGGTCTTTTGCGGTGCAGTCGTTGGTGTACAGGGAGAAGAGCAGTGGGGAGAGCACACATCCCTGGGGGTCGCCAGTACTGATTGTGCGAGTATTGGATGAATATTTTCCCGGCCTCACTAGCTGCTGCCTGTCCGTCAGGAAGTTGGTGATCCACCGACAGATGGAGGTGGGCACAGAGAGTTGGGTTAATTTGGACAGGAGGAGGTGTGGGATGATGGTGTTGAAGGCCAAGCTGAAGTCCACGAACAGGATCCTCACATAAGTCCCTGGTTTGTCCAGATGTTGCAGGATGTAGTGCAGTCCCATGTTGACTGCATCATCCACAGACCTGTTTGCTCGATAAGCAAACTGCAGGGGGTCCAGCAAGGGTC
Organism: Scleropages formosus; assembly: GCF_900964775.1. Lineage (NCBI taxonomy): Eukaryota > Metazoa > Chordata > Actinopteri > Osteoglossiformes > Osteoglossidae > Scleropages > Scleropages formosus. The sequence continues at coordinate 4,318,567 of NC_041811.1, forward strand.
CAGTGATGTCCTTCAGGTAGACCAACGCCAGTATTTCAAATGACTTCGTGACCGCAGACGTTAAGGCGACAGGTCTGTAGTCATTAAGTCCTGTGATTTTGGGTTTCTTCGGAATGGGGATGATGGTGGAGCGTTTGCAGCAGGAAGGAGCTTCGCACAGCTCTAGTGATCTGTTGAAGACCTTTGTGAAGATAGGGGCCAGCTGGTCAGCACAGGTTTTTAGGCAGGCTGGTGAGACACCATCTGGGCCAGGTGCTTTCCTTGTCTTCTGTTTGCAGAAGACCCGACACACCTCCTCTTCACAGATCAAAGGTGCGGGGGGGGGGGGGGTTACTGGAGGTGTTAATCGATGAGAGAGAAGATCAGAATGGGTGTGGGGTGTGAGACAGGGTTTTTCAAACCTGCAATAAAACTCATTCAAATCGTCGGCCAGTTGTTGAGTTGACATGGTGCTGGGGGATGGTGTCTTGTAATTGGTGATGTCTTTCAGGCCTTTCCACACTGATGCAGGGTTGTTGGCTGAAAACCGTTTCTTCAGCTTTTCAGAGTAGTTAAAGCTACAGTGCAAGAATGATTTTTATCTGGACTATTCGGCACTGTGCTGCTAAGGCTTGGGGATTTTTTGCTTTGTTGTTGTGCTGAGTTCATCTGTGTGCCTGTCTGATTCACAGGTCCACAGCCACTTCCCCCACAAACCCATCATCCTCGTGGGCTGGAACACTGGAGCGCTCATTGCTTGTCATGTAAGTGAAGCCCCTTCACTGTCCTCTGTTTTATTTATTAGGCTTATTAGAAGCTGTTTGTCTACAGGCCTTGGTTTACAGTTGAATTCACAGGGTGTCTGTGTGTGTCTGTGTGCGTAAGAGAGATTAAGTGAAATGCTTATTCAGAATGAAGCCAGTTGAGTGGGCTGGTGGGTGTGTGCATGACTGTCCAGCCCTATTCAGAATGCAGCTCTATTTGTCTGTCTCTACACTCTTGTGTGTTTCATTTTTGGTGTGTATGTGTGTTTGTAAAAGAGAAAGATCTGTCCTGTTAGGAGTACTGATTGTTGTATGCCCACTTCTATCTAGGTGTCCCTCATGGAGTACGTGACTGCGGTTGTCTGCCTAGGCTTCCCTCTTCTCACTATCAATGGTCCCAGGGGGGTAAGGCCCTATTAGATCCATCTGGAGTGCTCTTGTGGACCTAGTGTGTGTTATATCTCAGTCACATTATTTTTTCAGTTGCTTCAGTTTTCATTAGTTAGCAAAAATTGTCGTTTTTAATTGCTAATTATGTATAAATGGGTAAGTAATGGTAACCTTAACATTGTAAGTCACTTTGGAGAAAGCATCAGCTAAATGAATAAATGTAAATGTAGTTTAATTTTCACTGGCAAAAAAAAACACAAAATCAAACAGTTCTGTCTAATGATTTAATACTGTAATAAATTTTCCAGCTTTTTTTAAAGAAAAATGCTCTGTACTGGCAAGACATATGGAATAACAGAAAGAGTACATTGAGCGATAAAGTTTAATTAAATCCAGAGAATGAAGCTTTCAGCTGGATCCTAGGGACAGTGATTGGCAAACATCAAAACACACTATATGAAGTTTTAAGTGTTCTTAGTTTCTTTGAACAGGAAATGTTAAAAAAAACTTGCTTAGGGTAATTGTGGTTAGTGAATGTGGACTCTGTAGTTGGAGGCTTCTTCTGGTAATAACTTTCTTTGAGAATATCTTATGTGGTGGGATGGAGGATGATGGGGCTCACTGGGCCAGGGAAATGCTTTGGAGGGGTACTGGTGGTGCAGGTGTAAGGGCATGTTGACATCTAGGAGGGGTTGTGGTGGCTGGACAGATGAATGGGGAAGGCCGTGCAGGGCTCACTCTGCAGCCTACTTATTGTCGGAAATGATCCTAAGCTCAACTTTCGATCTTGGCAGTGTGTTGCTTAGAGCTGTTTCTGTTGCAACAAAGGGACTCAGGAGTCCTCACTCCTGCTGTAGTACTGTTGATCAAGGTAACCACCCTGAATTGATACAGTAAAAATTTTCTGCTGTATGAATGTGTAAATCAGTGTAACTAAGTGTACAGACTTCACATGACAGATCACTTAGGAGAAAAGTGTCAGATATGTGAATAAATAGGAATAATAAATATTGCTATTGAATAAATAGTGATGAGATCTTTACATTTTGTTAGTTTTTATTTACACTTTTATCTGATGCTTCAGAAGTTTAGAAATGATAGAAATCAGAATTTGCCGACCCGTGTTAATATTTGGATTTCGGGCATATGGCTTATGGCGTCTCCATCCAGAACGGTCACCCTTTGCCTCAACAGGATGTTGCAACTCATCGAGGTTGTATGAGTGGTGCCGCTGGAGCAGCTGGGGTGGAAGTGTGCTTGAAAGGAGGTGTTTAGTCAGATGTATTTAATCACCAAAGGAGACCCTTAGAAAGTCAGCCATGACAAGGGAACAGGAGAAAGCAGATTTATGTAAATGAAATCCACATGACAAGCTATCCAAACCCCCCCGAGAGCCACTAGCTCCTGTTCTATAGTGTTCTATCACTTCACATGGCGCCGCGAATGGCCGCCTCAGTGTGGAGCTCCACAGTTGTTTTATTGTTTTTGTTAGTTTGTCCTGTCTTTAGTTATACTCCTACAATCAGTTTTACCAGGGAAGAACTGCTGAACATTCGGCAGCACACACCACCCAATATTTTACTGGTGTTCGATTATTCTGACGGTTTGCTGGACATTGTAGTCGGAGGTGCAGCGGCGCTGCTCAAGCGCTTCAGGACGCGCAAGCATGGAAAGCGAGCCGGCGCGCTAGTCAAGCTCCGAAAGCGCGGCTTTAGAACAGCGCTGCCTAGTATCCATCTGGCGAATCTCTGCTCCTTACCCATCAAAATGGATGAACTTCTCCTCCTGTCCCAAAAAAGCAAGGACTTCTTAAACTCTGCTGCTCTGTGTTTCACGGAAACCTGACTGAATGAAGCCATCCCGGACAGCGCGCTACATCTGCTGGGCTTCCAGCTGTTCAGAGCGGATCGCGACGGAATCAGCGGGGAAATCATGTGGCGGTGGGACTTGCTTCTACATCAACGAAAGGTGGTGTACAGATGTAACAGCGTTGAAGAAGATGTGCTGTCCCAATCTAGAAGCGCTCTTCATCAACTGTAAGCCTTTCTACTCGCCACGGGAGTTTTCCTTGTTTATCCGCGTAAGTGTTCACATTCCACTGCAAGCGTGTGTGAACGCAGTGCTGCAACAGCTGGTCGATCAGATCACACACAGAGCAGCAACACCCAGACTCTGTTATAATCATTCTCGGGGACTTTAATAAAGCAAATCTCTCCCGTGAACTGCCAAAATGCAGACAGCACGTTACATGTCCTACCAGAGACAGTAATATACTGGACCACTGTTACACCTCAATAAAGGATGCATATCACCCTGTCCCATGGGCAGCTTTGGGGCTCTCTGATCACTGCCTGGTTCATCTTATACTGACCTACAGGCAGAAACTGAAATAAGCTAAACCTGTAATAAGGACTGTTAAAAGATGGACTGAGGAAGCAGAGCAGGACTTACAAGCCTGCTTCGAGTGCACCAATTGGAGTGTTTTCGAGGCTGCTACTACCGATCTGGATGAGCTCACAGACTCTGTAACGTCTTATATCAGTTTCTGTGAGGATATGTGCATCCCTACCAGGACTCGTATAACATACAACAATGACAAACCGTGGTTCACTGCAAAACTCGGACAGCTTCGTCAGGCCAAAGAAGACGCCTACAGGAATGGGGACAGAGACTTGTATAAACAGGCCAAAAACACACTGGCAAAGAAGATCAGAGTGGCTAAGAGAAACTACTCTGAAAAGCTGAAGAAACGGTTTTCAGCCAACGACCCTGCATCAGTGTGGAAAGGCCTGAAAGACATCACCAATTACAAGACACCATCCCCCAGCACCATGTCAACTCAACAACTGGCCGACGATTTGAATGAGTTTTATTGCAGGTTTGAAAAACCCTGTCTCACACCCCACACCCATTCTGATCTTCTCTCATCGATTAACACCTCCAGTAACCCCCCCCCCCCCGCACCTTTGATCTGTGAAGAGGAGGTGTGTCAGGTCTTCTGCAAACAGAAGACAAGGAAAGCACCTGGCCCAGATGGTGTCTCACCAGCCTGCCTAAAAACCTGTGCTGACCAGCTGGCCCCTATCTTCACAAAGGTCTTCAACAGATCACTAGAGCTGTGCGAAGCTCCTTCCTGCTGCAAACGCTCCACCATCATCCCCATTCCGAAGAAACCCGAAATCACAGGACTTAATGACTACAGACCTGTCGCCTTAACGTCTGCGGTCACGAAGTCATTTGAAATACTGGCGTTGGTCTACCTGAAGGACATCACTGGACCCTTGCTGGACCCCCTGAAGTTTGCTTATCGAGCAAACAGGTCTGTGGATGATGCAGTCAACATGGGACTGCACTACATCCTGCAACATCTGGACAAACCAGGGACTTATGTGAGGATCCTGTTCGTGGACTTCAGCTTGGCCTTCAACACCATTATCCCACACCTCCTCCTGTCCAAATTAACCCAACTCTCTGTGCCCACCTCCATCTGTCGGTGGATCACCAACTTCCTGACGGACAGGCAGCAGCTAGTGAGGCCGGGAAAATATTCATCCAATACTCGCACGATCAGTACTGGCGCCCCCCAGGGATGTGTGCTCTCCCCACTGCTCTTCTCCCTGTACACCAACGACTGCACCGCAAAAGACCCCTCTGTCAAACTCCTGAAGTTTGCAGACGACACCACACTCATTGGCCTCATCCGAGATGGTGACGAGTCTGCTTACAGACAGGAGGTCCGAGAGCTGGCTGTCTGGTGCAGTCATAACAACCTGGAGCTGAACACGCTCAAAACAGTGGAGATGATTGTGGACTTTAGGAGAAACACCACAGCATTATCCCCACTCACCATCATGAACAGCACTGTGGCAACAGTGAAGTCATTCAGGTTCCTGGGCACCACCATCTCACAGGACCTGAAGTGGGAGCCCCACATAGACTCCATTGTGAAGAAGGCCCAACAGAGGTCGTACTTCCTTTGCCAGCTGAGGAAGTTCAACCTGCCACAGGAGCTACTGATGCAATTCTACTCCGCAGTCATCGAGTCTGTCCTCTGCACCTCTATAACTGTCTGTCTGGTTCGGCTCAGCTATGAAATCAGACATCAGAAGATTACAACAGATAGTTCGGACTGCTGGAAGAATCATTGGCACACCCCCCCAGCTCTCCAAGAACTGCACTTGTCCAGAGTCAGTAAAAGGGCTAGCAAAATCATTCTAGACCCCTCAAATCCAGGCCACTTCCTCTTCGAACCTTTGCCATCTGGCCGGCGCTACAGAGTACTGAGCACCAAGACAGCCAGGCACAAGAAAAGTTTCTTTCCTCAGACCATCTACCTCATGAACAGCTAAATCCCCCCTAGAGAGTAAACCAGTGCAATACACAATGCTATTTATATTTGTATCTATTTATCACATCACATCTCTTACTAACACTCCATTGCATTTCTATAGAACAAACCTGTATTTTTGTATATTGGGTACTTTATATTTTTTATATATATTTTTTTATCCTTCATTCACATATTCTGTCTTCCCATCTGTGTCTTGTCACCGTCATTCTGTGTGTGCTGTGGTAGTTTCTGTCACCAAGACAAATTCCTTGTATGTGTGAACATACTTGGCAATAAAGCTCGTTCTGATTCTGATTCTAGAGGATGTGGAAGACAGGAGAAAAAGCAGCACCCCCAATCCTCCTCAGATAAAAGGAGTTGAAATGCAGGTGTCTGGCAGAGACTTCGGACAGCAGGACTTTGTGTTACTGCTGCGTGTAGGAGTGTGAAAGTGTGCTAAATCGAGGGATAGGCTGCCGTTAATAAAGACAAGGGAGCTTGGCTTTCTGCCAGCAGTGTAAAACTGAGCAAATGAGTTTGTGATTGTCCTTCAAGGGAGCTAGCTTCCTGTCCAGGGTATGCTCTGGACTACCAAGACACTCTACCCTGCAACTGCTTATAGATAGCAGATAGGTGGATTGTTTGTCTTAGAGCAGGAGGTAGTATCACACATCCCCATCCACAGGATGTGGACGACCCTCTGCTGGACATGAAGACCCCAGTGCTGTTTGTGATTGGCCAGAAGGCCCTACAGTGCAGCACAGAAGCTATGGAGGAATTCCGGGAGCAGCTGCGGGCTGATAACAGCATGGTGATAGTTGGGGGAGCCGACGACAACCTCCGGTGAGTGCACCTGGGTGCCTAGGCTGAGTTGGGGTTCAAGAGTCCCCTTCCTGCTCACCTCTTGCCCTCATTCTTTCTCCAGAATCAGTTCTGCAAAGATGAAAGCTGAAGGATTGACACAGACCATGGTGGACCGCTGCATTCAGGTTGGTGTCTGGGTACCACAGTCGGACATGGAACAGTTCCATTCCTCATAGTGGGTTGCAGGTTCTACTCGAGGTCGATGTTTCACTGAGGAGACGAGCACAGTTTGTATTGATTGACTCAACCTGTCAAGTGTGCAGGAAAAATAATGAGTTGGTTTGTATTCATGCTGAATAGCACTTGTGTGTCGAGCTCACAGTTCAGTTAGTTTTCAGTGTTGGTTAGTTTATCCCATCCATCCATCCATCCATCTTCCTCCGCTTTTATCCGGGGCCGGGTCGCGGGGGCAGCAGTCCGAGCAGAGTACTCCAGACCTCCCTCTCCCCGCACACCTCCTCCAGTTCCTCTGGGGGAACCCCAAGGCGTTCCCAGGCCAGCCGGGAGACATAGTCTCTCCAACGTGTCCTGGGTCTGCCCCGAGGCCTCCTCCCAGTGGGACAAGCCCGGAGCACCTCCCCAGGGAGGCGTCCAGGAGGCATCCGGAACAGATGCCCGAGCCACCTCAACTGGCTCCTCTCGATGCGGAGGAGCAGCGGCTCTACTCCGAGCTCCTCCCGGGTGACTGAGCTCCTCACCCTATCCCTAAGGGTGCGCCCAGCCACTCTGCGGAGGAAACTCATTTCTGCCGCTTGTATCCGCGATCTCATTCTTTCGGTCATGATCTAGAGTTCATGACCATAGGTGAGGGTAGGAACATAGATCGACCGGTAAATTGAGAGCTTCGCCTTACGACTCAGCTCCCTCTTCACCACAACAGACCGGTACAATGACCGCATTACTGCGGACGCCGCACCGATCCGTCTGTCGACCTGCCGCTCCATTTTTCCCTCACTCGTGAACAAGACCCCGAGATACTTGAACTCCTCCACTTGAGGGAGCAACTCCCCCCTAACCCGGAGGGAGCAATCCACCTTTTTCCGACTGAGAACCATGGCCTCGGATTTGGAGGTGCTGATTCTCATCCCCGCCGCTTCGCACTCGGCTGCAAACCTCCCCAGTGCACGCTGCAAGTCTTGACTTGATGAAGCCAACAGGACCACATCGTCCGCAAAAAGCAGAGACGAGATCTCGCGGCCACCAAAACAGACACCCTCCGTTCCCTGACTGTGCCTAGAAATTCTGTCCATAAAAATAATGAACAGAATCGGTGACAAAGGGCAGCCCTGGCGGAGTCCAACATGCACCGGGAACAGGTCTGACTTACTGCCGGCAATGCGAACCAAGCTCCTGCTCCGGTCATACAGGGAACGAACAGTCCGTAGCAACGAGCCCCGAACCCCATAATCCCGAAGCACCCCCCACAGGATGCCACGAGGGACACGGTCGAATGCCTTCTCCAGGTCCACAAAACACATATGGACTGGTTGGGGAAACTCCCACGAACCCTCCAGCACCCTAGTGAGGGTATAGAGCTGGTCCAGTGTTCCACGGCCAGGGCGAAAACCGCATTGCTCCTCCTGAATCCGAGGTTCGACTATCGGTCGGATTCTCCTTTCCAGTACCCTGGCATAGACTTTCCCAGGGAGGCTAAGGAGTGTGATCCCCCTGTAGTTGGAACACAATCTCCGGTCCCCCTTCTTAAAAAGAGGGACCACCACCCCGGTCTGCCAGTCCAGAGGCACCGTTCCCAAACTCCACGCGATGCTGCAGAGGCGTGTCAGCCGAGACAGCCCCACAACATCCAGAGACTTGAGAAACTCGGGGCGGATCTCATCCACCCCCGGAGCCTTGCCACCGAGGAGTTTTTTGACTACCTCAGCAACTTCAGCCAGGGTAATGGACGAGTCCCCCTCCGAGTCCCCAGCCTCAGCTTCCTCTACGGAAGGCGTGTCGGAGGGATTGAGGAGATCCTCAAAGTACTCCTTCCACCGCCCGAGAACATCCTCAGCTGAGGTCAGCAGCGCACCACTTCCACTGTAAACAGTGTTCGTGGAACACCGCTTCCCCCCTCTGAGTCGCCGGACGGTTTGCCAGAATCTCTTTGAGGCCGACTGAAAGTCTTCCTCCATGGCCTCACCGAACTCCTCCCAAGCCCGAGTTTTTGCCGCGGCGACTGCCAGAGCCGCGCTCCGTTTGGCCCGTCGGTACCTGTCAGCTGCTTCAGGAGTCCCATGAGCCAGCCAGGCCCGATAGAACTCCTTCTTCAGCTTGACGGCATCCCTTACTTCCGGTGTCCACCACCGTGTTCGGGGATTGCCGCCGCGACAGGCACCGGAGACCTTATGGCCGCAGCTCCGAACAGCCGCACCGACAATGGAGGAGCGGAACATAGTCCATTCGGACTCAATGTCCCCCACCTCCCTCGGGACCTGGTTGACGCTCTGTCGGAGGTGGGAGTTGAAGACCTCTCTGACAGGGGCCTCCGCCAAACGTTCCCAACAGACCCTCACTATGCGTTTGGGCCTGCCAGGTCTGTCCAGCTTTTTCCCCCGCCATCGAATCCAACTCACCACCAGGTGGTGATCAGTTGACAGCTCAGCCCCTCTCGTCACCCGAGTGTCCAAGACATATGGCCGAAGGTCAGAAGAAACGACTACAAAGTCGATCATCGACCTCCGACCTAGGGTGTCCTGGTGCCAAGTGCACTGGTGGACACCCTTATGCATGAACATGGTGTTCGTTATGGATAAACCGCGACTAGCACAGAAATCCAATAACAACTCACCGCTCGGGTTCAGATCAGGGAGGCCGTTCCTCCCAATCACGCCCCTCCAGGTATCACTGTCACTGCCCACGTGGGCGTTAGTCCCCCAGTAGAACGACAGAGTCCCCAGTGGGAGCGCTTTCCAGCACGCCCCCCAGGGACTCTAAAAAGGCCGGGTACTCTACACTGCCGCTAGGCGCATAAGCACAAACGACAGTGAGAGACCGTTCCCTGACCCGAAGGCGTAGGGAGACGACCCTCTCATTCACCGGGGTAGACTCCAACACATGGCGGCTGAACTGGGGGGCTATTAATAAGCCCACACCAGCCCGCCGCCTCTCACCTTGGGCAACGCCAGAATAGTGGAGAGTCCACCCTCGATCGAGTAGAGTGGTTCCAGAACCCAAGCTGTGAGTGGAAGTGAGCCCGACTATATCTAGACGGTATCTCTCAACTTCCCGCACCAGCTCAGGCTCCTTCCCCGCCAGTGAGGTGACATTCCAAGTCCCAAAAACCAGAGTTGGCGCCCGAGGTTTGGGTCGGCCGGGCACTCGGCCTCGACCGCCGCCCAAATCACAATGCACCGGCCCCTTATGGTTTCTCCGGCAGGTGGTGAGCCCACCGAAGTAGTTTATCCCTTCACTAAAATTATTATTAGGGGCATTTTCTGATGTGACATTTCTGGCTGTCTGTACCCTTTTCAGAGTTGTGTTTTTTCAGTCAGTTTCCTTTTGCTTTTCCTGCTGAGGGTCGCAGTGATAGTGAGCAAGTAAGTCCAAACCTTCCTATCCCCAGCCTCACGCTCTAGCTCCTCCCACGCATTCCCAGATTAACCACGAGAAATAATCTGTCCATCCTGTCGTGGGTCTGCCCTGCAGTCTCTGTTTGTGGGATGTGCCCAGAACATCTCTTGCGGCAGCCCCCCAGGGACATTGTTTTAACATGCTCAAACCACCTCAAGTGACGCCTCTCATTCCGTAGAAGCGGCGACTCTGAGGCTATCCCGTATCGTCACACCCTTCACTTTATTGTGGAGAGTGAGCCACGCAGTCCTGTGGAGAAACCTTATTTCAGCTTTTTTATATCCATGATCTTGTTCTTTTGGTGATTACCCAAAGCTTGTGACGGTAGGTGAGGATGCGAATATAGATTGAAAAGTACACTGAAAGCTTTGTGTGAAAATGTCTAGTTCACCACAACAGAATGGTGATGTGCTTGCAAAACAGCTGATGCTGCACTGATCTGCCTCTCAATCTCATGATCAATCCTTCTGTTTCTCGTGAACAAGACCCCAAAATATTTGAACTCGTACTAAAAGCAGTCCCCCCCCCCCCCCCTTTTCCAGGAGAGGACTATGACCTCAGACTTAGAAATGCTGATGTTCATACCAGCTGCTTTACACTCAGCAGCAGTCCGTTTAGGTGCATGCCAAGGGTCACACTCTGAGAATTTTGAGGACATCGTCCACAAAAAAGCAGATTCCACCCTTAGTCCTCACCACATGCAGACACCCTTCAAGCCTCGGCTGTGCCTTGATATCCTGTCCATGAAAATCACAAACAGAAATTCTCACAACCATTGGTCTAGTTCAAAGCCCACATTGAACAGGTTAAACTGTAAGGTGGAGACTCCTTTCTAGTACTCCGGTACAGACATTACCAGGGAGGTTGGAGGGGTGTGATCTCTGTATAGTTGAAACGTACTCTTTGGTCCCGTTTCTTAAAGGTGGTGTATCTGCTCCCTGTGCAGAGAGATCAGAAAAAATTTTAAAATTTTATTTTCCTTACTTGTGGGCCTTGTTTCAACATAGTGTTTGGTTTTCACTCCCCTGCTGTGTGCTGCTTTCCCTGAAGGACAGTGGTTGTGGTTTGCTTGTGTGTGCAGCACTGCTTTCAGAAGCACTTTCTTGCTCCATAATCCCTCTCCCCACAGGATGAGATTGCGGACTTCTTGACAGGGGTGTTGACACGCGCTGAGAATCACAGCCATAGCACCATGGAGCCCCGCGACCTGGACACAGAGAAGAGGAAGAAGAAGAAGCAGCCGCGGGAGTCAAGGCGGGACACACCCTTCGATCTGGAGAGGGGACGCTCTTCGCAGGCTTCACGGGTGCCCGTCTCCCCTTCAGGATCAGAGGTCAGTTGCTATGCCATGCTCCTCTGGAACTTTTTGTGGGGAATACATGTGGTTGTGTGATTCACTCTGAATTCCTGGAAACCACACTTTATTTATAAAATGTTTTGCACTTTATTTTTATGTTCAAGAAATTAACACTTTGAGGATTTGGCTGAAAAATGGACCAGAAATGAAAGAAACAATGACTCTCGTTGTTACTTTCCTTCTACACTTCTGCTGCCTGCAGATGAAAACCCCTCTTGTTTACTATGATTTTACTCATTTGTCCTTCAGTATAACTTCAATTTTTTCACGTTTCCTTCAACACTTCCTGTGTAAAAGCAATATTTGTTTGTAACTCGTTGTGTTTGGAAATTGAGTCATTTTTACGTCAAAGTTCCAATGAGAACTTAATAGTACAGATTTCCCTCTGTTTATTTACTAGTTAAGTTCTGGAAAAACCTTGAATGTAGCTATAGTAAATTAATACTTTACATGACTGTATTTCTGCATTTTTGTTAATTTCAAGCTCCATTCAACTTTAACTAATTGGATTAAAATATCTCCACAAACTCCTGTTAAATGTAGATTTCTGACTGATACATTCCTCATCTTGTTATTGGTCTCCAACTCACTACGCCATTAGTAACAAGAGGCACCAGTGTTTTTGCTTATTCAGAAATATAAACCCAGTTAGAAGAACAAACAGCTTGCACTCCACTCCTTGACAAGGGCCATTTTGCAAAGTAAATTGAGAAATAAAATATTGTAGCAGTTTCTCTCTCCCAAACCTTTTCTTGGAGCATGATTAAAATCTGCAAATAAGTACCGTCCCATATGCTGATGAAGTGCCCTGTAATCAAAGGCAGGAAAAGTTAACAGAAACATCTGCGTGTTTTAGTTAGCTCCCCACTAAGTCCACTTCAAATGTCAGATGGCAACTTGCAGCATTCATCTTTTTTTTTTCCCCATTTGTCTGCCGTTGCCTGGCCGCAGAACCCTCAAAGCAAAAGTGGTCTCATCCTTGCTGGTCACAGGCAATGTGTGGTTATATGAGCTGACATACAGTGTAGCGTAAGTGCCATTGGGGTCACGTGGTTTTCATGCCAAAGGCGGGTACAGTAGAGGTTTGCCATTTGCTTTTTCTGCATGTGCCTTTAGGTTGAGAACACTGAATGAACATGCATCCTTCACCTGCCCTGAGTTGGATTCAAACCTATACCCAAATGCATAGCATGCATGCTGTGAGGCCTCAGCAGTGATATTTCAAAAATTATCAAAACACTTGAATGTGATTGGTTTTAATTGGATCTTAAAACATCACCGTCACTCTGAAATGAACAATTGGCTTGTTGCCTCCCAGACATTTGCTTCTTAGGTTCCAGCAGGAGTACTATGCTCTCCCACCTCTGGCTGCTTTGTGGTCCTCTTTACTATTTTTCCTCTGTAAAAACATTTATTCATTTAGCATACATTTTTCTCCAAAATAACATACATCCCAGAGAGCAATACAAAAAGTAAATTACATGAACAGGGGCAACTGGAAACATAGTTGTTAGAACTATTCCCTTTGCACCTAAAGGTTCAAGTTTGAGTATCACCTCCATCTGTAGTACACACACACACACACAGTCTAAACCGCTTGTCCCCTACGGGGTCGCGGGGAGCAGGAGCCTAACCCGGCAACACAGGGCGTAAGGCTGGAGGGGGAGGGGACACACCCAGGATGGGACACCACTCCATCGCAAGGCACCGCAAGCGGGACTCGAACCCTAGCCCCACCGGAGAGCAGGACCTGGTCCAATCCACTGTGCCACCGCACCCCCACCTCCAGCTGTAGTAACTGTGAACAAGGTACTTACCCTAAACTTGTTCCAGTAAACTTGCCCTGATTTATAAATGGGTAAATAATTGTAGGTAACTTAACATTCTAAGTCGCTTTGGAGAAAAGTGTCAGGTAAATGAATAAATGTAAATGATATCAACAGACAGAAAGATTTGGATACAGACATGTGATTCTTTAGTACAGTCCATTAGTTACATACCACCATACAAACAAGTATGCATTACTAGAGTAGGTGTATGTAGGCTCTCCATTATTAAACAAATATATTTTTTAAATATTTTTTAATTTTAAATTAAATTAATTGTTAGTATTAAATTATCTCCTACGTAGATGTTAAACTGAAGTCAGTTTTAAAGCTTAAAGCTTGCCCTATGTTGCTGAAGATCTGTTTTTGATCATACAATAAATAAATCTCCTATTGATTTAATGTTCTCATTGTATTTTTCTGAGATGTATGTCACGTTGGAGAAAAGCATCTAAATGAATAAATGTAACAGATACATATGTGTTTATTGAGCACTTCTGAGATCAGTAGAGAAGTTACTCTGAAAAAGGTGAGTTTTGAGACCATTCTTAAATGTAAAAAGTGTTTCAGCAGTTCTGAATGAGAGGGGGAGGTCATTCCACCACACTGAAGCCAGAACCAAAAACCTTGCTTTTAATTTTGGATCTTTTGTGCATGGAACCACCAAGCAGGAAGAGGTGGAGGAGCGTAGCAATCTGTTAGGGTGTAGCAAATAATCAGGTCTTGTACGTATCTTTTAGCAGAGCCTGTTGAGGGTTTTGTAGGCTGTAACCACAGTCTTAACTTTGATCCAGGCAGCTATAGGAAGCCAATGTGGAGGGATAATTGGAACACTTCAGCAACTGAAATGCAACTCATGCAGCAGTTTTCTTTGTCAGACGTTTGATGGCACGGGCTGGAAGGCCAGACAGGAGGGAATTGCGATATTCCAGACAGGATATCACCATGGCTTGGACCAGGAGTTGTGTAGAATTTGTTGTGAGATTAAGGCGGATCATGTGGATGTTACACAGGATGTCTACAGGTGGCTTCGATATGTTGAGAGAAGGACAGACTTGAGTTGATCATTACACCCAGGCTCTTAATTGATAAGGTAGGTGAAATAAAGATGATGTCCAGTTTCATAGAGAGTTCTCAACAGGAGATAGAACCAGCTGGAAGGTGGAGGATCTCTGTGTTGGAGAGGTTGAGCTGTAGGTGGGGTTAGACATTTAAACAGAGATGTCCAAGATCCCTGCCAGAATTCAAGGGTTTCCAAACCCATCTCTTTCTGGGCCACTTCTCTCCTGATTACTTGACAGCTGACTAAATGAGTCCAACGCCATCTGCTGTGTTTATCACTGTATTTGCTATTTTAATGCCACTTCTATAGGCAGCTCCTTGAGGAATGTGAACCAGCAACATAGTGCCATCAGACATGCAAGCTGCGTGTCGATAATCTTGTATCTGTCTAAAACTTTGTCTGTTGTCGAAGCACTTTTACTTTGTTGTGCATCGTTTTGGAGAAAAGTGTCTACTGAATTAAAAGATAAATGGTTTATTGCTGTTTCTTGCTTGCCACCGCCTTCTCTACCTCCCAGGACTTGTCCAGTGTTTCCAGTAGCCCTGCCTCCAGCCCCAAACCACGTGCCTCAGGCCTCTCACCCGCACAGAAGTCCAACCTCATCACTGCCACGCAGCTTCTAAAGACCCACATGCAGCGCTCCGGGGGTCTTTTCACACACAGGCAGGCTCAAGGTAGGCCAGATGCTGCAACCTGCCTCGCCCCACCCGCAAGAGCTTTGTCCCCCCCCCCAACAAGACATTCCTGCTGTATCCGTGACAACAGGCATCATTTCAGAAATACAAGGTTCACCAGTAAGACACAATTAAAGCAAACCACAAGGTCAGAGGAAGGATGCTGCAGAACAGGTTGTGTTCTTTTAATCATTTTAGAAGTGTGACAGCCCCTGATCCCTCAAGGTGTTTTAGGTCATAGAAGTTCAGCTGGTCCTCCTTTGGCGTGAGGGACCAAAGCATTGTCCGAGGAACACTCTGAGGATGAGAATCCATCTGTGTTCAAAGCTTCGAGTTTGTTTAGAGTCCTGGAGTCTCCAAGGCGCATGATCAGTCAGCGATTGATTAGCGCTCTCTTTCCCTCCACATTATTTACAATGCCTCGTCCCTGTGTTTGTTTCACTCATTCACTCACTCACTGTGTAACTCTGGTTTGTTTGTCTAACTAACATATTTTTGCTTCTCTCAGTGAAGCTTATTTTTCTCTTTGTAACACCATCTCTCTGTATGACTGTGCTGTGTCTTTGTGTGTCGTTCTGTGTAGCTGTAATCACAGTGTGATTTCTCTGTAACCCCACGTGTGTGTTTCTGTGTGTGACTCTGTGTGCGTCTGTGTGTAACTCTGCTGTATGTTTCTCTCTGCTCTCCTGCTCATCTCATGACTGTGGGGCCCCATCAGCTCAGTTTGCTGCTTTTATGAAGCAGAACCTGCTGGTGAGGAAGAGCATCCCCACAGGTACCCCTCCTTGTCTGCTGGGTGAGTACTGCACCCACACCCATCCTTTTCTGCCCACTCATTGTCTGCTGGATGAATACTGTACTCCCTCCCACCCCACCACCCCCCATCTTGTGCTGGGTGAATACTGCACTCTCCACTGCCTCCCCTTTCCTGCTGGGTGAGACTTTCACCCACACATACCCCTTACTGCCCCTTGCCTGCTGGGTGAGTGCTGCACTCATACACCCAGTGATGAGGGAACAAAGGGGTCACCACCCAGGGTGCAGGTTGTGATTTTTTTGTCTTTACCTCCCTTTGCAAGTCTGCGCCACGGTGGGAGGCGTCTCAGTTGTCTACTTAAGAACACATATCAGTTGGAAGGGGGGCGAGGCCAGACGATGGGGACAGGGTCATGCGCTCATTTGTGTATGAGCATGTGTGTGATCTGCTGCATTTGCTCCATAGTGCCTGTCTCCAGTGAGCCATCCGAGGGGCATGACCGAGACGACCTGCGTGCCCACCTGAAGAGAAGGCAGACCCCTAGCCCGACGCACACCAAGACTTCCAAGAGAGCCAAGATCAAAGTCACCATCCTGTCCCATGGAGATGCAGCAGGGGGCACCAGTGTCGCTGCTGCACAGGACTGTAAGAAATGGAGGGGGAGGGGGAGGTCTGTGCACCAGGTAGATGTCTAGAGTGTTTAATAACCCCCTACCTATTTAATTACATTTATATTTGTTTATTTAGCTCACAAGTTTATCTGGGGTGACTTACACCGCGAGGTGACATACACTGCAACCAGAAGCTTGTTCCTTACTCCAAAGTCTCCTAACATCAAGTCACAATAAAAGCTTAATAATACAGGTGTCCCTCTATTTATTCACAGGTCAGGTTCTTTAAAAACTGCAGATACAGTTATAATATCAAATAAATCTCTGTAACTCTTCTATCCTATTGTCAGTAACTGCTTGTCCAGGGCAGGGTCATGGTGGTCCAAAAGCCCAGGGTGTGAGGCAGCATGCACCCCATGGGCAGCGCAGTTAAAATTATGGAAAATATGTCACCTCCAGAACCTCTTATTCAGTGTCGATTGCTGACCAGTCCATCATCTAAATGTGTGTGGTATTCTTCAGCTTCTGGCTGTTATTTGACTTTATTATTTACAAATCATTAAGAGCTTAACAATACACATGTCCTTTGAGTCATTTACAGCTTGATGTTTCTAAAAATCTTGTATTTAGCTATAATGAATAAAATGCTTTGTGACCTTTGATTTTAACATTTTTATTAACTTGCAGCCACATAAAATTCAAACTAAAATTATCCCTTAAATAAACTTGTCTCCACAAACTCCTGTTCAGTACTGATTGTTGACTAATTTATCCCATAAACACATGGAGAGTTCCTCATCTTGTTATTGATGTCTGATGCTCAGGAACACCACACACAAGCTGTAAACACTGTGGAAGGGAATTCGGGCCAGATGGTCCCATACTCTACTGCTTCTGTGCTCTTTACTGCCATCTATTGATTCACAGGTCAAATAAAGGTCAGCTTCACATTTACAGAGTGATTTTAGAAAAATAGATCTCATAAACATGTAATCAGATATGTAAGCAAGAGAATGTATAGATCTTTGAAAATTCACAACCTGATTTTCATAATATAGTGAAGCTGTTTATACTATAGCCTGCTTTACCATTGATAAGGAGGGACAACAGATGCCATAGTGGTTAGAGCGATCACTTTACAGTTGAAACATGCAGATTCAAATTCCCCTCCTACTGTAGTACCCTTGATTAATGGGTAGTTAAATCTATATAGTCAAAATTATCAGCTGTAAAAATGGGTAAATCAGTGTAAGTAGCTTAGTGTACCAATCTAACATTTAGTCACCTTGGAGGAATGAATAAATATTATAGCTGAATAATTGTTAATGCATTAACTCAGGGTAAGTACCTTGATCGAGATGAAAGGTGCTTTAGCAGGAACGTGAATTCAGATCCGTGTAGTTGGAAGGCAACAGCTGTAATGATTGTGCTACCTGCAGGACCCGTTGCCTCTTTCAGACATTAAACCATGAAGTTTGGCAAGAAATTTGAAACCTCAAGAGGTCCAGTTCAAGTCCTAGACCTTGACCCAGATGCTCCCAGAAAATATGTATCTTTCAAAAGGGTTGAACTTACCAGGTTTTAATAAATGCATGGGTTACCCAACTAAATAAAAATTCTTTTTGTAGAAGTGACAGCTGCTGTCATTATTGTGAGCGGTTGTGTTTGTAGGTCATTGGTAAATTAGTCTGTCATAGTGTCTCCATGGTGTTGTTTTGCACAGAAATGGTGCGCCAAGTACCCCAGTGCAACACTTGTAGTTACAACTGCATCCCTTATATACACAATTACTGTCTTACAGCCTTATGTGCCTCTACATTTTCTCAGTAATCTGAATTAATTCCCTTTCCTCCAAGTGTAAGTGGTAAACAGGGCCCTGACCCCATTGAGCCCTGGTGATGCGCTCCTACCCCAAGTTGCTCTCAGCACATTATTACTTTTAAATCTCCCCCCATTGTTTCTTCCTTTTCATTCTTTTTTATTCCCTGTTTTTTTTGCAATTTGCGATAATGCATTCTTGTTTATTGTGGTGAATCGCTGTTTAAATTGGAACCTTGCAGAGTATCTTGTGTAAAATAGTTTCTAAGGCAGACGCTTCCCCTTGGTGCTAGCAAAGGAACCCAGAGTGTGATGGAGGCTGTTTTTTTCCCCTCCCCACATCACAGCTGGAGCTCCAGGCAAGATGCTCAGCAGTGCAGGACAGACTATACCAGGTGCTAGAGAGCTCTCCGGGCTGCTCACAGCACAAAGGTAGGCTTACAGACACGGTGATGGACTTGACGATGGTGCTCAAATTATAGGGTATTGGTATGGGTCCTGGAGAGCTGGGTGAGGCTTGGGGCCTGTGTCCCCAGTGCTGGGCTGTGTGTGTGGGGCTCCCCTAGGACTCATCACTGATCTGCGGGACTGTGGCCCTGCAGGTCTGGAGGGTTCTCGGAGGTGCCCAGTGCCCTGAGCCCTGGAGCGTCGTTGGGCGGGACCCCGGGCTCCCATCATGGCCTGCTCCACACGCAGACCCCAGCAGCTGCCCAAGGTAGGCTGCCCCCTACTGTTGTTGCTGCTTACTCCTGCTCCCGCCTCTTCCCTGTCAGAGGGGCTTTGCCTGGTGCCAGAATGAAGACAGGTTATGATGTAGCTTTGTTTCTGTGTGTGTGTGTGTGTGTGTGTGTGTGTGTGTGTGTGTGTGTGTCTTCACATCTGTACATGTGTACTCCAGCACCCTCTGCCAGCAGCCTTCTCCAGGGCCTGAGCTTCAGCCTTCAGGAGATAGTCACAAGGTCCCCCAGCCTGCCCTCTACAGCAGCCAGTGGCCTGGGTGGCAGTACGCAGGTTACATACACCTGGAACAGGCCGGGAGCCTCCTCCGCACAGGTAACTCACTCAATGCACAAAACAACCTGTTCCTTACCCATGGTGTATTCTTTATGTCAGCCAGCCCAGAGCTGAAAACAGTGACATTTGCCTGTTTGCTGCTGTTCTCTGAGTCCCACTGCATGAACAAGACATGGCAGGAGTGCAGCACAACATGGGTCCTGATCACCGCAACTCGCTACAAGCTTTCGTGACTTTATACATTGTTTAACTTTATACATATATTGTTTTTAAATATTTCTTTATCACCAGTTATTTAAGTGGAAAAGTAAAATGCTTTTCTAAACCATAAAGTGTTTATATGTGTATCACTTTGCAGCCTTCTCTTTTAAACAGAGAAAATTGAATTCAAAACCAAGTCCAGAATATCAGAACATTGAAGCAGTTCTTGTAATGCAATTACTGTAAACACTCAAAATGTTTATATAACCTCTGTCATATCACACAAAGTTATTCATAATGATGCTGCCCTTCAAGCAAACTATGCATTTTTCACTTCAAGTTTTAAACTGATAGTTTTCCTTTGTCTTTTCAACACTTTTCTTAAAATATTTTTTGGAGGTTTTTAATAATAATAGCAATAATAATAATAATAATATTATAATATTATTATTATTATTATTATTATTATTATTATTATTATAGGTTCACAATGTGATAATCAAATGATCACATAGTGGTATTATCATAAATTTTTGAGAGATGCCTGCAAGCAGGTACAAATCTATACGGTGACCTAACCTGTGAGAGAGGCCATGCAACATGGTAGGTCGGCTGCTCTTTTTGTATGGTACTCATTGTTGCCAAAACACATATTTGGAATTGAAATGTCTTTTTCTGTGGTGTTTCTTTTAAGTGTGAGTTGATCACGCCGTACGTGACGTGAAAAGTACAGATGTATTAGGAGTATTAGTTATTCAAGGGGAGCATGTGTTTGTGAACTTTTGTGTTTGTTGACCAGGGCTGCTCATACCTGGATGTAAATGAATTTCTCTGACATTTTGAACAAACAATGACAAATTGATTCTTGAATTGTTGCATTGATTGATCATGGTCCTGCAATATACATATGGGTATAAATTGGTGTGCTGCTAACGGTTGAGTTTTAATTGGTTGCATCTCTGCAGGGCCCGGCAGGAAAGACGCGCATTCTGGGCTCCATCGGCAGCACTGGCGGCAGTGGGGCCCTGGTTCGGGCTGTGCCGGTGGTCTCAGGAGGTGGTCCCGGGAGCACAAAGTCCACAGCCATCCACCAGCTGCTCACCAATGGCGGGCTGGCAAAGCTAGCGAGCAGCCTGCCTGGACTGGCCCACATCTCAAACCAGGCCGGAGGTGTGTGTGTGAAAGGGGTCAATCAGTCATCAGAGTGGCTGCAGAATGATGATTTTGTATAATGTAATGGTTTGATTGATTTTTAACGTATATCACCCACTGCTCTGTGTCAGCTGGACTCAAGGCTCCCACCACCATTACAGTTACTCTGCGGGGGCAGCCAAGCCGTCTGACCACTCTCAGCCAGGCAGGAGCTGGCATGACCCTGGCCAAGCCCTCCGACTCACAGGTAGGCCTACGTGCCCTGCAGTAGGCCATGAGGCCACAGTATTTACATCTTCATCACATATCTCCTTTAGGGTCCCATGAATTTTTCTTAAAAATAAAATTGTCTGACATAATTCATTTCCATATTTTATTTCTGAATGCTCAGTTTGTAAAAATAAATACTGAAGGTGTTTACTGAATGTTATCGTTTACATTTATTCATTTAGCTGACACTTTTCTCTAAAGTGACTTACAATGTTAAGCTACTTTTGTTTGCCAATTTATACAGCTGGGTAATTTTACTGGAGCAATTTAGGCAAGTATCTTACTTAAGCATAGCTACAGCTGGAGGTGGGATTCAAACTTGCAATTTTTGTGTCCAAAGACAGCAGCTCTAACTACTATGCTATTGGGTGTGCTTAATCGGTTTTATTTTTTAAATATACTCATTTCCCCTGAGTATATTTAGGGACATTTTTCTTGGGAGTCCTTAGTTCTCATCACTTTCTTAAAGGGCTCTGTGGCCTGGAAGAGGTTTAGAATCCCTGCCTTACTGTAAACAAAAGTGTATTAACCCCTGGGGGTGTTCCAGACTGCTTTTTATTTTGTGTTCCTATTTGCAATTGGACATCTCATGATAACTTTATTATAAAGAAATTATTAAAAAAGATGATCATCCAGTGTTACACCTTTTAACCAACTTCATTTCTTGTCACTGTTACCAGTTCGACACTTCTTTTTTGGAATTTATGGTCTATAGACCTCATTTACCTGAAAAGATATTTTGTGTGAGACAGAAAGAGAGAGAACTCTAGAATCTAGCATTTGGTACACTTTGCTCTTTATTATAGTGTAATCCACTCATTTTCTACTCCTCAGATCTCACTGCACACACCACAGATGTAAAAAATGAGAATAAAACACAGAAAATTCAGTGAAACTGGTTATTACTGAGGCTGCCATAAACCTCATGTCAATCTGATTAAATATACCATATTTATGACTGGTGTAACTGGATATCTGTGTTAGTTATCAGTGTTCCAAACTGGATAGTTCTTCAGCTTATGTGATTAGTGTCTCTGAAGTCAAAGAGTAACTCTAGTTGATCTGGAGAGGAGTGTATGAGCTGCAGTTTGTAAGGCGTGCGTGCGCATGCTGTAAGAAGCTCTGGCACCATCTCGGAGTGTGTGAGGAGGCAGAGTGGGAAACATAATGTTACTACCCCTGCTTTGTGTGTTCCTATAGGCATTTGTGTAAGGGTCTGAGGGTGCAGATGGTCCTTGGCTCACACCAGGCTTCCTTCCAGCGACCTGGTGATAAGTCAACCCCCTTATATTGTATTATATAATCAGTGGCCATAAGGACATGCAGTATAAACATAAGTATGAACATTGGATATATTAACAGCAAGTATGAATGCTATGTTGTATAATGTTGTAATAACAAACTGGACGATCTCAGAGGGCGACTTAAATTCCGAAGAGACCTACGGAACTGCTGTGTTTTCTGCTTTACGGGGACGTGGCTCACCGTCAGCATGCCGGACCACGCGGTCCAGCCCGAGGGCTTCTCAGTCTACCGCGCAGATTGGACTGGTTCATCAGGGAGAAAGAGAGGAGGGGCGTATGCTTTCCTATTAACGATGCTTGGTGTATGAATGTGAAAGTGATTGCACAGAACTGCACTCCGGACCTTGAATACCTTCTGATCAAATGCCGACCGTTGTACCTGCCCAGGGAGTTCTTGGCTGTGCTCATGGCTGCAGTTTACATCCCACCCCAAGGGAACACACACAGCGCTCTGAACGAACTGTACTACATCGTCACTAAGTATGAGAACAAGCACCCAGATGGACTGTTCATTATCTCTGCGGACTTTAACCAAGCCAACTTCAGGAATGTGTACCCAAAGTACCATCAGCACATCTCCTGCCCCACCAGAGGCTCGAATACCCTCGACCACTGCTACACTTCACACAAAGGTGCGTACCGCTCTCTGCTGCATCCACACCTCGGGCAGTCAGATTACGCCTCAATTCTACTGCTCCTGGTCTACAAGCAGAAACTGAAGCGAGAGGAACCTGTGACGTGCACTGTACAGCGCTGGACACCAGAAGCGGAGGAAAGGCTCCAGGACTGCTTCGACTCCATGGACTTGGACGTGTTCAGGAACTCATTCTCCAGTCTGGACGAGTATGCCACAGTGGTCACAGACTTCATCAGGTACTGTGTAAATGTCTGCATACCACATGAAACAGTCCACTCATTCCCCAACCAAAAACCATGGATAACCACCAAAATCCGAAATAAGAACCGCGTTCGAACTTACGTGTTTCAGTCCGGAGAGACAGACGCTTACAAGAAGAGCAAATATGAGCTTCGCAAACCCATCGCCAGCGCGAAATGGGAATACAGCAGGAAGGTGGAATCAGAGTTTAACTATACTGAAGATGCATGTAGGCTGTGGCAGGGAATCCAAACATTAACAGATTATAAACCACAGATGGGGACATTGACAGGTGCCGCTTCGTCTCTCCCTGACAAATTGAACGCGTTTTATGGCCGCTTCGAGTTTGAGAACAAAACCCCCATTGCGGATCCCCACAGCACTGCATGATAACACCAGTCTCACCGTTTCTGTAGCACAAGTGAGAAAAACCTTTAGCCGTGTCAACATCCGTAAAGCTGCTGGTCCGGATGGAATTTCAGGGCGAGTTTTAAAAACATGCAGTGAACAACTGGCTGCTGTGTCCATCCATCCATCCATCTTCCTCCGCTTTTATCCGGGGCCGGGTCGCGGGGGCAGCAGTCCGAGCAGAGTCCTCCAGACTTCCCTCTCCCCGCACACCACCTCCAGTTCCTCTGGGGGAACCCCAAGGCGTTCCCAGGCCAGCCGGGAGACATAGTCTCTCCAACGTGTCCTGGGTCTGCCCCGAGGCCTCCTCCCAGTGGGACAAGCCCGGAACACCTCCCCAGGGAGGCGTCCAGGAGGCATCCGGAACAGATGCCCGAGCCACCTCAACTGGCTCCTCTCGATGCGGAGGAGCAGCGGCTCTACTCCGAGCTCCTCCCGGGTGACTGAGCTATCCCTAAGGGTGCGCCCAGCCACTCTGCGGAGGAAACTCATTTCTGCCGCTTGTATCCGCGATCTCATTCTTTTGGTCATGATCCAGAGTTCATGACCATAGGTGAGGGTAGGAACGTAGATCGACCGGTAAATTGAGAGCTTCGCCTTATGACTCAGCTCCCTCTTCACCACAACAGACCGGTACAGTGACCGCATTACTGCGGACGCCGCACCGATCCGTCTGTCAACCTGCCGCTCCATTTTTCCCTCACTCGTGAACAAGACCCCGAGATACTTAAACTCCTCCACTTGAGGGAGCAACTCCCCCCTAACCCGAAGGGGGCAATCCACCTTTTTCCGACTGAGAACCATGGCCTCGGATTTGGAGGTGCTGATTCTCATCCCCGCCGCTTCGCACTCGGCTGCAAACCTCCCCAGTGCACGCTGCAAGTCTTGACTTGATGAAGCCAACAGGACCACATCGTCCGCAAAAAGCAGAGACGAGATCTCGCGGCCACCAAAACAGACACCCTCCGTTCCCTGACTGCGCCTAGAAATTCTGTCCATGAAGATAATGAACAGAATCGGTGACAAAGGGCAGCCCTGGCGGAGTCCAACATGCACCGGGAACAGGTCTGACTTACTGCCGGCAATGCGAACCAAGCTCCTGCTCCGGTCATACAGGGAACGAACAGTCCGTAGCAACGAGCCCCGAACCCCATAATCCCGAAGTACCCCCCACAGGATGCCACGAAGGACACGGTCGAATGCCTTCTCCAGGTCCACAAAACACATATGGACTGGTTGGGGAAACTCCCACGAACCCTCCAGTACCCTAGTGAGGGTATAGAGCTGGTCCAGTGTTCCACGGCCAGGGCGAAAACCGCATTGCTCCTCCTGAATCCGAGGTTCGACTATTGGTCGGATTCTTCTTTCCAGTACCCTGGCATAGACTTTCCCAGGGAGGCTAAGGAGTGTGATCCCCCTGTAGTTGGAACACAATCTCCGGTCCCCCTTCTTAAAAAGAGGGACCACCACCCCGGTCTGCCAGTCCAGAGGCACCGTTCCCGAACTCCACGCGATGCTGCAGAGGCGTGTCAGCCAAGACAGCCCCACAACATCCAGAGACTTGAGAAACTCGGGGCGGATCTCATCCACCCCCGGAACCTTGCCACCGAGGAGTTTTTTGACTACCTCAGCAACTTCAGCCAGGGTAATGGACGAGTCCCCCTCCAAGTCCCCAGCCTCAGCTTCATCTACGGAAGGCGTGTCGGAGGGATTGAGGAGATCCTCAAAGTACTCCTTCCACCGCCCGAGAACATCCTCAGCTGAGGTCAGCAGCGCACCACTTCCACTGTAAACAGTGTTCGTGGAACACCGCTTCCCCCCCTCTGAGTCGCCGGACGGTTTGCCAGAATCTCCTTGAGGCCGACCAAAAGTCTTCCTCCATGGCCTCACCGAACTCCTCCCAAGCCCGAGTTTTTGCCGCGGCGACTGCCAGAGCCGCGCTCCGTTTGGCCCGTCGGTACCTGTCAGCTGCTTCAGGAGTCCCATGAGCCAGCCAGGCCCAATAGAACTCCTTCTTCAGCTTGACGGCATCCCTTACTTCCGGTGTCCACCACCGTGTTCGGGGATTGCCGCCGCGACAGGCGCCGGAGACCTTATGGCCGCAGCTCCGAACCGCCGCCCCGACAATGGAGGCACGGAACATAGTCCATTCAGACTCGATGTCCCCCACCTCCCTCGGGACCTGGTTGAAGCTCTGTCGGAGGTGGGAGTTGAAGACCTCTCTGACAGGGGCCTCCGCCAAACGTTCCCAACAGACCCTCACTATGCGTTTGGGCCTGCCAGGTCTGTCCAGCTTTTTCCCCCGCCATCGAATCCAACTCACCACCAGGTGGTGATCAGTTGACAGCTCAGCCCCTCTCTTCACCCGAGTGTCCAAGACATATGGCCGAAGGTCAGAAGAAACGACTACAAAGTCGATCATCGACCTCCGACCTAGGGTGTCCTGGTGCCAAGTGCACCGATGGACACCCTTATGCATGAACATGGTGTTCGTTATGGATAAACCGCGACTAGCACAGAAATCCAATAACAACTCACCGCTCGGGTTCAGATCAGGGAGGCCGTTCCTCCCAATCACGCCCCTCCTGGTATCACTGTCGCTGCCCACGTGGGCGTTAAAGTCCCCCAGTAGAACGACAGAGTCCCCAGTGGGAACGCTTTCCAGCACGCCCCCCAGGGACTCTAAAAAGGCCGGGTACTCTACACTGCCGCTAGGCGCATAAGCACAAACGACAGTGAGAGACCGTTCCCTGACCCGAAGGCGTAGGGAGACGACCCTCTCATTCACCGGGGTAGACTCCAACACATGGCGGCTGAACTGGGGGGCTATTAATAAGCCCACACCAGCCCGCCGCCTCTCACCTTGGGCAACGCCAGAATAGTGGAGAGTCCACCCTCGATCGAGAAGAGTGGTTCCAGAACCCAAGCTGTGAGTGGAAGTGAGCCCGACTATATCTAGACGGTATCTCTCAACTTCCCGCACCAGCTCAGGCTCCTTCCCCGCCAGTGAGGTGACATTCCAAGTCCCAAAAACCAGAGTTGGCGCCCGAGGTTTGGGTCGGCCGGGCACTCGGCCCCGACCACCGCCCAAATCACAATGCACCGGCCCCTTACGGTTTCTCCGGCAGGTGGTGAGCCCACCGAAGAGCGGCTCCACGTTGTGGCTTCGGGCTGAGCCCGGCCAGGCCCCGTGGGCATAGACCTGGCCACCAGGCGCTCGCATGCGAGCTCCCCCCCCAGGCCTGGCTCCAGGGTGGGGCCCCAGTGACCCCATACCGGGCGGGGTAAACGAAAGCCTTGATTTTTTCTTCATAAGGGGTTTTTGAACCGCGCTTTGTCTCGTCTGTCATCCAGGACCTGTCTGCCATGGGAGACCTACCAGTGGCATATAGCCCCAGACAGCATAGCTCCTGGACTCATTCAGGCACTCAAACCCCTCCACCACGGTAAGGTGGCGGTTCACGGAGGAGTGGCTGCTGTGTTCACAGACATATTTAACACCTCCTTAAAAAGCTCAGCTATACCCACCTGTTTCAAAAACGCCACCATTATCCCCGTGAGCTGCCTTAATGACTGTCGCCCAGTGGCACTGACCGCCATTGCAATGAAATGCTTTGAGAGGCTCGTGCTGGGACACATTAAGGACACCATCCCAGACACTTTGGACCCACTGCAGTTTGCCTACTGCCACAACAGATCCACTGAAGACGCAATATCACACACACTTCACACCATTCTGTCTCACCTGGATAATAAAAACCGCTGTGCAAGGCTATTATTTGTGGACTATAGCTCAACATTTAACACTGTCATCCCAACAAGCTGATCCACAAACTACTAGGGCTGGCACCAAATGCCACATTGTGCAATTGGATCCTGGATTTCCTCACCAACAGACCCCAGCATGTGTGGATTGGCAGTAGTACCTCCTCCCCACTGACCCTCAACACTGGCACTCCACAGGGAAGCATCCTGAGCCTGGTGCTGTATTTCTTGTTCACACAAGACTGTGTGGCCAAGCACAGCTCCAGCACCATCATAAAGTTTGCTGATGATATCACCATTGTGGGTCTGATCACCAACAACGATGAGACGGCCTGCAGAGAGGAGGCTCCTGGGAGAGTGGTGCCAGGGCAACAACCTGTCTCTCAATGTCAGTAAAACTAAGGAGCTGGTGATTGACTTCAGGAAACAGGATACTATCCATGCACCCATCTACATCTGAGGTGACGTTGTAGAGAGGGTCAACAGCTTCAGATTCCTAGGAGTCACCCTCACTGCTAAACTCACGTGGGCTGAGCACACAGCATCAACCATCAAAAACGCCTGTCAACATCTCCACTTCCTCAGACGTCTGAAGAAAGCCCGGATGTCCACTACAGTCCTCACCACTTTCTACAGGTTTGCTGTGGAGTCCGTCCTCACAGGGTGTATTACATTCTGGGGTGGCAGCTGCTCCATACAGGACAAGAAAGCCCTACACAGAGGGTGGTCAAAACAGCTCAGGGAATCATCGGCACACAGCTACCAGCAGCCTAAGACACCTACGCCACACGCTGCCTCAGAAAGATGATGCACATCATGAAAGATCATAGTCATCCCGCACGGGCACTTTTCTGTGCCATCTGGAAAGCAGCTCAGGTCTATTCAAACCCGCACTGCTAGATACCACCACTTGACCACTTGACCGACCAGACTATCGGGCGTCGAATCGACTCCGCTGGTCACAGCACGCTTTCCATTCCTCTCTGGATCGCGCCTTCCTCATCCACGTAGCTCCAAATGTTTTTCTTATGTCGTCAATCCATCGTTTTGGAGGCCTTCCACGTGGCCTTTTCCGCTCACGCGGATACCACTCGACAATTGCGCGAGTCCACCGATTGTCGGTGAACCGAGCAACGTGTCCGGCCCATCTCAACTTTTGCTTCTCGTACTCGTTGATGACGTCCCTCACGCCGGATTTCTCTCTGATCGTCTCACTCCGAATATGTTCTCTTAGTGATATTCCCAGCATAGATCTCTCCATCGCCCTTTGAGCAGTTACCAACCTTTGCTCTTCTCTCTTCGTGGTGGCCCAAGTTTCACTGCCGTATAACATTGCAGGTAAAACTGTGCCATTGAAGAGGTTCGTGCGGGTGGTCTTATCCAACTTTCCTTTGAGCACATCCTTGATGGAGTTGAACGCTTTCCATCCGGCCCTTATTCTCCGCGAGATTTCCTTCTCCATGTCTCGACGCATATTTACTTCTTGTCCAAGGTAGACGTATTCCTCCACCTCCTCTATTTCATCGCCTTGAACCACTATTCGGCCCCTTGTTGCGTAATCTGATCGCATGAACTTGGTCTTCATGCGGTTCATTTTGAGGCCTACTCTCGAGCTTCTGATGTCTAGCTCGGTTAGCATGGTCTGAAGTAGATCTGTGGTTTCGGCGACGAGGACGATATCGTCAGCGAAACGGAGGTGGGTCAGTAGCTCGCCGTTGATGTTTACGCCGCCCTTCCAGTCGATGTCTCTGAAGATCTGCTCGAGACATGTGGTGAAGAGCTTCGGAGAGATGGTGTCTCCTTGTTTGACGCCCTTCTCGACTGGTATTCTAATCGGCGACGACAGCAGAGCGATGTCGGTGGTACATCCGGAATTCGCCTCCCGTAGGAGTTCGATGTATTGCGCCTCGACTCCTTGCATCTCCAACGACTTTAGCACTGCGTTGATCTCGACGCTGTCGAAGGCCTTCTCGTAGTCCACGAACGCGACGCATAGTGGCAGCCTGTACTCTTTCGCTCGCTCCAGCAATTGGGTCAGAGTGAAGATGTGATCCATCGTGCTGTAGGTTCTTCGGAAGCCTGCTTGTTCCCTTGGTTGTTGTCCATCCAAGTGTTCTGATAATCGTGTTAGGATTATCTTCGTGAACAGCTTGTAGATGTGGGACAAGAGGCATATGGGACGATAGTTCTTCAGATCTTCTCTATCTCCCTTCTTATACAGCAGGATGGTTCTCGACTCTTTCCACTGCGATGGTATCTTGCACGTGTTCAGATAGTGACTGAACCGTTCGGCGAGGATTTTCCAGAGCTGTTCACCGCCCAACTTCAGCATTTCAGATGTTATGCCATCTTTCCCCGGTGCTTTTTCCCTCTTCATCAAATTGACGGCCCTTTCAACCTCACTTACGAGAATGGGGGGCACATTCTCCTTCCTTTGAAGTGACGGTGGTGGTTCAATCTTCACAGCAGATTTAAAAAGCTTAGTGTAAAAGTCTTTACAGATCTTTACCACCTCGCCTCTTTCATCGGCTGTAGCACCATCCGAGTTCTTCAGCTTCGTCACTTCCGATTTATAGAGTGCCATCCCCCTTTCACATTTCTTGAGGCTCTTCCTTTCCTCGGCGGCCTTCAGGAGCTTTTCCATCCGGTATTTTTCGAAGTCTCTCTTCAGCTGCAGTCGTATCACCCTGCTGAGAATGGAATATTCAAGGTGATCTTCCGCAGTCCTCTTCATGTTCTTTCTCTTCTCGAGAAGTTTTTTGGTTTCTTCCGAGATTCTTCCCTTCTGCTCCCTTGGGCCCGCCTCCTTTGCCTCCCTCAAGCATTCCTTCAGTTTCTCGATCAGTGAGTCATAATCATCGTCAATTCCGTCAATTCGGCACCAGGATTTCCTCTCCATCGCTTCCTGCAGTCGCTTTCCATCGTAGACCTTCACACGTTCTTCCCTCGACGTCAGCTGCAGTGTCTTCTTCTCCTTTGTCCTGTCAATGACGATCTTGGCCCTGAGCAGGCGGTGATCGCTGCCGGTGTTGAATGGCGTTACGACAGAGACGTCTTGCAGAATGCGCCGCTTGTCGACCAGGATGTAGTCGATCTCATTGCGATGTGCAGCGTTAGGGGCTATCCAGGTCCATCTTTTCTCGCTGTTCTTCTTGAACAGGCTGTTCCCGATGTAGATTTTTCTCGCCTCTACCATAGTGACCAAACGTTCCCCTCTTTCATTTCTTTCTCCAGTTCCAAACTTTCCAACATACCTTTCACCTTGCCTCCCTTTTCCGACCTTTGCATTGAAGTCTCCCATCACGACGGTGTAAGTGGATTTCCGAGCTAGCACCATGTCTAGCTGGCGATAGAACTCTTCCACTTCATCGTCGTCGCTGGCACTGGTGGGAGCGTAGGTCTGGATGATCTTAAGGGTGGCCTTTCCCGAGAGGTTCACATTGAGCACTCCGATACGCGATGACACAAAATGGCATGAGGCGATCTTCGTAGTCCATTCTTTGCTTATGATGAACCCGACACCCCCAACTGATCTGCTACCATCCGCTTTTCCTAGTCTTACAGCGCATCCATCTTCCCACCTCGCACTCATCTCCTTCTTCTGCCGAGTCTCGCACAGACCCAACACGTCGCATCTGATCTTCATCTTCTCCTCCATCAGGTGGTTCAACGGATTGTTCCCCCTTGCCAAAGACCTGCAGTTGTAGGTGCAAATGGCAAGGTTAGTCCTGTTCCGTGGCGGCTTCTTGGAACCTGAGATTCTTAGCGGCCTCTCGTCGCTCGGATGGCGTACCGCCGCCGTGGCACGGTCCGATTGACGTGCAGGGTACTGAGGCCCATTTCTTCGTGCTGTTTTAGCCAGAAAATGACGCCACCCCGCTGGCTAGGCGGGCAGGCCATTGCACCTCTTCAGTTTAGCTAGCTTCCAGCCTCTACAGGATGGACCATACGCCCGCTTCTGCTAAGGCGATCCACCTGCATGACCGATAGTCCGGTACCAATGCGGCATGGTTGAACCTACCAGGATATACAGAGTATATCCAACCGCCATAGCTACCAGACAGCCATTGCCACTGTTGCGCCACTTTGAGGCACTGAAGCCGGGTTTGCAACAGATACAGGAACAGCTTTTACCCCACTGCTGTAAGAGTATACAACACTAACCAATGTGCCACCTTTAGTAACTAAAGTTGGGACTGCTCCTTCCAAGCACATTGGTAAATTACACTACCACTTTAAGCATTCTCATTCTCTTGTTCTGAGTTTTCTGGCTGTCAACTGGTATTATTGTTATTACTGTTACCATTATTTATTGCTGTTGCACTACTCACTGTCATTGTCTTGTTTGTGCAGTATTTCTATTGTCTCTGTCTTTGGACATAGTCTGTGGAGAAGCATTCAAGAAGAATTTCATGATACTTGTATATGGTACTTGTACGTATGACAAAGTTGAACTTGATATTTTTTGACAATTTATTCATGTTAAAATAATACCGATGGAACAATAATAGAATTACATTATTTTCATGGTACAGTATTATTTTAATTTTGTTTCTAAATCTGTTGTTTTCTACCTTTTCTCATCAGAACTCACATTTTTACCTGCTAGGCATTTTAAATTAAAGAAAAAAGTGAGTAACTTCAAGGGAAGCACAGACTAAAGGTTGTGTCAGCAAAACAGTTGCGTTTGGATACCTAAACATTGAGACCGAAGAAGAAATGCCGTGCCTTGCTGTAGTGCGGCCAGCCAGTGTTACAGTACAGCAGATGGAGCAGTCACCAATGGGGAATTTGGCCTAAATGTTGCTAGTGCAAATAATGAAATAAGGTTAATGGGACAGAAGTTGTTTATCACGGTGTTTGTAAGTTGCATGTGATCAAGGTTGTTGTGCAAGTGTCCTGTTTCATTGGACCCTTATCAGTATGCAATACAGGACCTTTACTCATAAGTGATTATTTTTGTTTCTGTTTCTGTTTTCAGTTGATTGTAGCACCACGCTGCGTGCTTGTGACGTCTGTGCACTGCTCATCTTCGCTACCTCACGTAGACGACTGCTTTCAACTGAGCAGACAAAATAGCACAGCCACACTGATGTTACTGCTCCCCTCTGATAATGTTTGTGTATTCTGGTGGAAAGGGATGTTCTGTAAGGACAATGTGGATGAAACAAGTCAGTTTGGACACATCTAAAAGCTACGCGTTAAGTGCTGGTCTCTGCAGGAGCGCACATAGTCACGTTGCGAGTTTAGGTTGCTGAGTAACCTATTAACAAACCAAGACTAAGGTTATTGAGCCAGTTTACCTTCACTTGCACTTTGTGTCATGTGGTTCTAAAACGTAGAGGCTTCCGAACGTAGATTGTCATGA
This sequence comes from Scleropages formosus, assembly GCF_900964775.1. Lineage (NCBI taxonomy): Eukaryota > Metazoa > Chordata > Actinopteri > Osteoglossiformes > Osteoglossidae > Scleropages > Scleropages formosus. The sequence continues at coordinate 4,350,929 of NC_041811.1, forward strand.
AAGCATGGCTTTGTGGGAAGTGACGACGACCTTTTGTGTAATTCCTCCGCCTTCAGTCCCAGCTTTAATCTTTGAGATCTGCAGTGCAATTAGTGCAGACAAAGGCTTCCTTCAACCTCTCCTTATGTGGAGACATAGTCGAGCAATTGTTATGACGTCACTACTCATTATCTCGATCTCTTATTGTGAGCAATTGGGCGAAGACATGTTTAAAACCACACAGTCTTACGTTTGGCTCCAGCTCTGTTGTGTGGTGGGGCGTGAACAGAAGGAATAGAATGTGTGTCCTGTCCTGTAGTACCCTTGGCTTCCTTTGTGTCTGTTCTATTCATATGTACACTGCTCAAAAAAATTAAAGGAACATGTTTTAATCAAGAGTATTAGCATCAAGTCAGTTAAACTCCTGGGATATTGATCTGGTCAGTTAAGTAGCAGAGGGGGTTGTTAATCAGTTTCAGCTGCTTTGGTGTTAATGAAATTAACAACAGGTGCACTAGAGGGGCAACAATGAGACGACCCCCCAAAACAGGAATGGTTTTACAGGTGGAGGCCACTGACATTTTTTTCCCTCCTCACCTCTTCTGACTGTTTTTCACTAGTTTTGCATTTGGCTAGGGTCAGTGTCACTACTGGTAGCATGAGGCGATACCTGGACCCTACAGAGGTTGCACAGGCAGTCTAACTCCTCCAGGTTGGCGCATCAATACGTGCCATTGCCAGAAGGTTTGCTGTGTCTCCCAGTACAGTCTCAAGAGCATGGAGGAGATTCCAGGAGACAGGCAGTTACTCTAGGAGAGCTGGACAGGGCTGTAGAAGGTCCTTAACCCATCAGCAGGACCGGTTATCTGCTCCTTTGTGCAAAGACGAACAGGATGAGCACTGCCAGAGCCCTACAAAATGACCTTCAGCAGGCCACTGGTGTGAATGTCTCTGACCAAACAATCAGAAACAGACTTCATGAGGGTGGCCTGAGGGCCTGATGTCCTCTAGTGGGCCCTGTGCTCACTGCCCGGCACCGTGGAGCTCGATTGGCATTTGCCGTGTAACACCAGAATTGGCAAGTCTGTCACTGGCGCCATGTGCTTTTCACAGATGAGAGCAGGTTCACCCTGAGCACATGTGACAGCCGTGAAAGGGTCTGGAGAAGCCCTGGAGAACATTATGCTGCCTGTAACATCGTTCAGCATGACCGGTTTGGTGGTAGGTCAGTGATGGTCTGGGGAGGCATATCCATGGAGGGACACACAGACCTCTGTACAGGCTAGACAATGGCACCCTGACTGCCATTAGGTATCGGGATGAAATCCTTGGACCCATTGTCAAACTACTGAGTACCATTTTGAGTTGCTGCAATGAAATTTCAGCAAAATGGATTAGCCTGGAAGAGGGGGTGCGGTGGCGCAGTGGGTTGGACCGCAGTCCTACTCTCCGGTGGGTCTGGGGTTCGAGTCCTGCTTGGGGTGCCTTGTGATGGACTGGCGTCCCGTCCTGGGTGTGTCCCCTTCCCCCTCCGGCCTTACGCCCTGTGTTGCCGGGTAGGCTCCGGTTCCCCGTGACCCCGTAAGGGACGAGCGGTTCTGAAAATGTGTGTGTGTATGTGTGTGGATTAGCCTGCCGCATCATTTTTTCACTTTGATTTTCGGGGTGCCCTTGAATTCAGCCCTCTGTAGGTTGATAATTTTCATTTCCATCAAATGATGTGGCATCCTTTCGTTCCTAACACATTACCCAGTCCATATCAGTATAGATATCAAGCATGATTTTTTCCCCATTGAGATCTGATGTGTTTTCAAAGTGTTCCTTTGTTTGTTTTTTTTAAAGAAAAAAAACTGGATATATAAAATTAAAAACTTGGGAGAATTTTCTCTCTTTTATAAAAGCTGAATTGAAGATCTGATCAAGTGTAATCTGAATTGAGAAGCAGGGTGCCACAGTGGATTGCGCTGGGGTCTCACAGTGGGCTGTAGGTTCAGAAATAGGTTTATGTGGAGTTTGCAAGTTCTCCCCATGTTTGTGTGGGTTTCCTCCAGGTGCTCTGACTTCCTCCTGAGTCCAGAGTCATCTGTTTCAAGGGAATTGGTGGTCCCAGATGGCCCATAGAGAGAGAGCGTGCATCTGTGTGTGCGTGCATTTATGTGGGCGTGCTTCAAACAGGACCAGAACATGCCTCCTCAACATTGTGAGATAGAATGTCAGTCACTTTATACAACATTTGCTGGTTGGGTCTTTGGAAAGATTCTGAAAAATTGGTAGTTGGTTAGCTTGTTTCTGGTTAGCCTATTCTGGCTCTTGATAGCAGACAAATGAGAGAAAAAGGCAAAGGGGAGTGTCCCCACAAAATACCATGCACATTGGTCTTGGAATCGGAACGCAGGGGTTAAGCAGTACTTTCAGAAATAGTGTGACGTGGCCTGACTGTGGGTGTTTAATTGAATTTGCATCACATTCCCTGTTTACAGGATGCATTAGGGTGCATTTGTAACAGGCAGCTTCGTTTAGTTATTCAGCTTCTGTCCTCATTTTTTAAGTAACATGAAGCACAGTGACACCCTTCCTCTCAAGGTCTCTTCCAGTTTGGCGATGAACATATTACCCCATGACCCTTCCACTCACTGTGCCTTTCTTCTGTTTAATGTACCCAGTGGTAATTAGATGCCACATGCTTTTGCTGTTGCTCTTTTCAGTCAGGTGATGAGATCTTGAGATGAATATAACTCCTTATGTGCTCTCTGTGTTCACACTGCTGTATGAGGGCTCTACAGTACCATGGGACTGGGCAGTACAGGAATGACTTTTTTCAATAACTCTTTAACTCCATTCTAGCAGCTCCCCACATGAAACTGAACAAATTAGCCCATTAAGCAGGGAAAACCTGTGTGTTGAAAACTGCTATACTGGAAGTAGTGGACTGAAGTGCAGTGTTTAAGAACTGCTGCCTTTGGAAGTTGCAAGTTTGAATCCACCCTCCAGCTGTAGTACCCTTCAGCAGGGTGCCCTACACTGCTCCACTAAAATTACCTAGCTGTATAAATGGGTGACTTGCTGTCGGTAGCTTTACATTGTACATTATTTCGAAGAAAAGTGTTAGCTAAATGATTAATTGTAAATGTAAGTAACAGTGGGCTTGGGGGAAAAAAACAATGTGAAATACTGATGACAGCTGGATGATGGAAATATCAATTTCCAGATCCCTCAAAGCTAAACTATATTCTTGTTATCATTATTCATTGTTGAATATCAAGTAAACAGTATTTTCATTGTGAGACAAATGGATATAGGACATGCTGTTCAATTTCATATTATGTGTGGTATATGCTACATCACTTGGCTTCATCTAAAACACTCTTGAAATTAGAAAAGCAGCCTCTGGGGAATTTTTTTAAACTTTACCTGACATTTGTTTGGGAAATGATTTTGCAGTCTACCTTTCTCAGGCATGACCGTTCCTTAGCAACAAGGCAGAGCAGCCCTTCACTCTACTCTGTCCATGCTACTGTTCTTTGTGCAGGGATATGTGGACTAGACATGGAGTCCTGTCAGTTGTGCAGTGACCTGTCGGCTTTCTTCATTTTGTGCATTGCAGACCAATGTGAGTGGGAAGCAAAAGGCGGAACACACTGTATACCTGTTTAATTTGAGCATTGCTTAGTTTAGAATCATGACATTTCTTCTGCTATATATGTTATTTTCCATTTAGGATCCAAAACTGAAAGTTCAAAGGTTTTAGCCCCAATTCGGTGGAATGAGTTCCCTCTGCCCTCAGAGTAGCTAAATTCTTCTCAGTCTTACATCTTTCCCACTTCACTCCTGATATCTTGATAGGTTCATAAATTTGCATCCCTTAAGTCATGATCATATTTGCATTGTCAGTAACCAAAGCAATAATAACCATTCTTTTAAGCACTGCATATCAGTTTGAAAGTCATGAGTTACTATGGAAGCAGGTGCTCAGAGTAAAAGTAACACTTAACTGAGAGAGATTTGTTCTTTCTCCTGCTCAAAGCCTTCTCCTGTGAGAGTGGCATATCAGTTTTGGTTGTGAGAGTGCAGACAGCTGACACTTTAAAGCAAGTTGTGATCTTCGCTGGCTGCATAACTGCCTTCCTCCACCAACTTTCTCGGCACATTGAGGCAGGATTTCCTCAGACACAAGAATGTATCTTTTCATTTGTGTCTTTGACCAAGTGCAGAATTGACAACTATGGTTGTCTTGACACTTTTACAAATTCGTTGTCTCATCCCTCCATGCTTGTAGTTCTAGCATTAAGTGATTTTTACCTTTACGGTTTATTGTCATGCTGATAGCAGTCCATTTTTGAGTGGGCAAATTCCCAAATATTGACATGAATTAGTGTAGGGATGTTCAATTCTTTTATCAGCACTCCATTTTTCTACTGATTATTTTGTCATTCATTGTTTCCTTTGTGTTGTTCTGTTCCTAAATGTTTTTTTGACACCGTAAAGTATTTTAAGAGCTAAGCAAGAAAATCGGTAGCTCTGGTGTTGTTTGATGCTCAGACCAATATTAAGCTTGGGAGTCTGTAACATTTTGTTAGCGATTTGTATAATGTGTACATGGTGGTAAAATTACTTCCATTGTAAGTAGTGTATCTAGCAGTGTAAATCACCTTGGTGAATAAGGTGTGGGCTGCTAACATTAATTAGTATCCATTGGAAGTTGCTTTGGAGAATAGCATCTGCTTAAATAAATGTAAGTCAAGAAAATATTAATTAAAATGTTGATCAGAAGTAAATTAGCTGGAAAATGTTAACTTGACCGTTTATTACACAGAGCTCCTAGATGGCTGCCATTCATGAAAGCCAAGTTTTTCACTAAACTGATCTCTGGCATTTTTGTGGAAACATGGTTTGTTATTTTGCTTGTTTATTGGAAAAAGCCACATCTAAGTGCATTAAGGAGGCCAGATACAGTTTTTTAAAAAAAAAAAAATACAATTTCACTAGAACCTCTCCAGCAAGGAAAGACTGTCACTGTCAATATCAAAAGTGATTTTTTTTTTTTTTTTTGCTTCTTCATGTTTGGTGGATGTTTGTATGCAAAGTACCTTTCAGCACATTTCTGCCAATTATTTATGCATTCTTTTAGCTGCAACTGGCTTCTTCAGCGAGGCTATCATTTGTTTTGAAGCCCTGCTTCCAATTATAAGAACCAAGTCAAGTCAAGCTTTATTGTCATTCCACTACATGTGTGGACATACAGTAGGACGAAATGTCGTGTCTCGCAGGACCACGGTGCTGTGTAAAATAAGCATAAATATAAACATGCAACACTAGACCTAAGGACAGCTTTTAGACCTACATAACTAATTTACTAAGTCGATAATCTGAAATTAGTGCAAATATACATATACTATAAACAGTTAACTATACAATACAAGTACTTACATAATAACTGTGCAGTAGAGGTATTTAAGAAGGAATAGTGCAATATGATTTGTAGTGCATTCACAAGTAAACATTTGTGTTATCTTGTTAAGTCCTTGTAACATTGGAGGTTTTATAAGAAAGTGTCTGGTGCATATAGAGAAAAGAAAAAACAGTTGGTTTGCATATGGAAAGGAAAAGAGTGTGTTTCCACAGGAGGTATCCAACAGTTTACATGTGGTGCGTGTGATGTGGTGGGTTGGGGAGTGGATCCTGGTTTCAGGAGCTAAGGTTGTGGATGAGGTTTCAGAGGGTGGCAAGGTGATTGCAATTGAGGGCTCTCACAGCCTGGGGGAAAAAGCTGTTGAGCAGTCTGGCAGAGCGGGCTCTGATGCTCCGATACCGTCTTCCTGATGGCAAGGGCTGGAAGAGACTGTGAGAGGGATGAGTGGGGTCTTTCACGATACTGGTGGCCTTTCTGGAGCATCGTGCAAGGAAAATGTCCAGAATGGAGGGGAGAGGGGCACCGATGATCTTTGCAGCTGTGTTCACTGTCCGCTGTAGGGTCTTGCGGTCTGCTGCACTGCAGTTCCCGTACCAGACAGTGATGCAGCTGGTTAGCACACTCTCAATTGTTCCCCTATAGAATGTGGTGAGGATTGGAGGAGGGAGACTTGCTCTTTTAAGTCGGCGCAGGAAGTGGAGCCGCTGTTGCGCCTTCTTGGAGAGTGATGTAGTGTTGGTGGTCCAGGTGAGGTCTTCTGTAATGTGCACTCCCAGGAATTTAGTGCTGCTGACTCTCTCCACAGTCGAGCTGTCGATGGTCAGTGGGGGGTGGTCAACAGAGTTCTTCCTGAAGTCCATCACAACCTCCTTTGTCTTACTCACATTGAGGGACAGGTTGTTTGCACCACACCATTCAACTAGTTGTACCACTTCCTCTCTGTAGGGTGTTTCATCATTATTGCTGATGAGACCTACCACCGTTGTGTCATCAGCAAACTTGATGATGTGGTTGGAGCTGAACTTGGCAGTGCAGTCGTGGGTCAGCAGCGTAAAGAGCAGCGGGCTGAGCACACAGCCTTGTGGGGCACCTGTGCTCATTGTGGTAGTGCTGGAGGTGTTGTGGCCGACACGGACTGACTGACAGGTCTTCCGGTTAGAAAGTCCAGGATCCAATTACAAAGGGAGGCATTTAGGCCCAGCAGGTTTAGTTTGCTGATGAGCTGTTGTGGGATTATTGTGTTGAATGCTGAGCTGAAGTTGATGAACAGCAATCTAACATAAGAGTCTTTGTTTTCCAAATGGGTAAGAGCCAGGTGGAGAGTGGAGGAGATGGCATCGTCCGTAGAGCGGTTTGGACGGTATGCAAATTGGAGCGGGTCAAGTGTGTTGGGGAAGTTGGATTTGATATGGTGCATGACTAACCTCTCAAAGCACTTCATCATGATTGGGGTCAGTGCTATGGGACGATAGTCATTCAGGCAGGACACAGGTGACTTCTTTGGTACTGGGATGATGGTGGTGGACTTGAGACATGTGGGGACAACTGCTTGGCTTAATGAGATGTTAAAGATGTCTGTTAAGACATCAGTCAGCTGTTCAGCACAGTCCCTCAGTACTCGGCCTGGTATGTTGTCAGGACCTGCAGCCTTGCGTGGGTTAACCCTAGATAGGGTCTTCCTAACATCGACTGGAGACAGATAGAGCACCTGGTCATTGGGAGGTGTGGGTAGTTTGTGTGCAGACTTGTCATTCTGCATTTCAAACCGTGCATAGAACTCATTAAGTGCATCTGGGAGGGATGTGTCGTCATCACAGGCCTGTGGCAGGGGCTTGTAGTCTGTGATGGTCTGAATAGCTTGCCACAGACTCCGTGTGTCTTTGCTGTCACTGAAGTGGTTATTGATTTTTAGTGCATATAACCGTTTTGCTTTCTTGATGCCACGGGACAGGTTAGCTCTTGCTGTTTTGAGGACTGCTTTGTCTCCCGATCTGAAAGCGTCATCACGGGTCTTTAGCAGCCCACGGACCTCTGCTGTCATCCATGGCTTCTGGTTGGCACGTGTGGTGATGGTCTTAGTGACTGTCACATCATCAACAACAAAAACAAAAGTGTATTACTTCAAAATGTCCACTTCTCTAAGGGAGTGGAGACATGGAGGGGAACTCTTCAGCTTTCATTGCAAATTACCAGTTTGCTTGGAATAAGTATGAAATTTTATGTCTCCTCACATAGGTCTCCTCTATAATTTTTATTTCAGCAGATAAAAATTTGAATGTCCCTAGAATACTGGTGTTTACACTTTAATTAGCACAGAATAGTTTTTATCTGCCAGCATGAGTAGAATGGTACCACTGTCATCTGTTGATTGCCAGATGCAGTGGTGATAGGATGCATCTAACAGCTAGTCTGTCATTTACTTTCTGTGGATTGTAAAATCCTTTTTTCCTCCCTTAGTTTTCCCCATGTTCCAAGATCAGTTCAGTTTAGAAGCTGGAACCAGCCTAAAGCATGTTTCTGTTTTATCCACAAGATTATTAGTGTGTTAATTTTTCAGTGGTTTGTCATACAGATAAGGAATGCACTGGAAAAAATACATCAAGTTATGTCAGGTTTATGTGTGTTTATGAAGGGCAAATCATGAACCAGAACTTAGTAAATCAATACTGGGTTTTATTTAGAGGTTTTGTTTTTGGAGTCATCTGTTGTCCATGTCTTTTGTTAAATTGAATGTTGTTCTTGGACAGAAATCCTTAGATGTTCCCAGATTGAAATTCATAATGCAGAACCAACACATGAATTTTGTTTCCGTACTGTTTTGCATGACTAATGGGGGTCTGGGCATGCTATTGAGCAGTCATTCCAATCTATCATATATGTGACATTTATCTGGACAATAATCATGTGTTATTTTAATTAAATTATTCGAAACATTAGGGTGTGCGCATAAAAGGTCTGATGTGGCATGTACAACCATTGCTGACCTGTTCCATATTTCATAATTTTTTGTGTTATGTATGTATGCTACCACTACAACTTAATGAGAGGGAAGCAGCTGGTCCAGAAACTATGAGCGTTCCTTCCAGTTCTGTTTTGTTTGCTATGTTTTGTGAGTTGTATAGTTGGAAATATCTTTAAATGTTTGAGTTTTTTTTTTTCTTTGTTTTATACATGAGTTTTTTTTTTTTTTTTTTCTTTGTTTTAAACAGTTTGTATTCGTCTTCTTCTGAAGCCGGCTTTCCCTGCTTCAAGCTATATGTGTCCAGTGCTCTTTAGCTAAATGGAGTGTGTTGTCTTTCCCCCAGTGATTGGCAGCCATTCTGGAAACCTTGAGGACCCTGGAAAAGTGTAGCCACCAACCAGAATGCTGAGTGGCGAAGGCACAGCAGCCCCACCTGGACCACTGCTACCATCACCTTCTTCCTGCTGCCACATCTTCAGACCTGGAGGGAGAAGAAGCCAGCATAGGCTACCCCTGCTGTTCTCCATTGGAGCCTAGAGTCAAAGAGGACAGACTTGCTACAGTGTTGTCTGAGGGTGCTCTAGAACCGTTTGTGTTGTTACATGTCAAGTTCCTTGTCATTTTTCTTTCTTTTCTGTTTGCTGAGTTGTGTGTGTGCGCTCGGGTAGCAGCATCACTTGGGGGCAAGGAGGCTGTGCACTTAGCTCGTATTTTCCAGCACTGTATTAAAAATACCAAGACAGCATTTTTCTTGATAAAATAAAATAATCACTAAACCCATTTGCTGTAGAAACCACTGATCCTACATTTACTTTTTTTTTTTTATTAGCAGATGCTTTTGTCCAAAGCGACTTCCAATGAACTCTGTGTAGTGTTGCTATCAGCCCACGCATCTTATTCACCAAGATGACTTATACTGCTAGATACACTACTTACAAAGGGTCACTAATCCATACAGCAGTGGAACACATGCTCTTTGTCACTCACACACACTGTGGGTGAACCTGAACAGCATGTCTTTGGACTGTGAGAGGAAACCAAAGCACCTGGAGGAAACCCCCCCCCAGACCCACGGAGAACATGCAAACTCCACACAGACTGAGCGGGGGTTGAACCTATGTCCTCCCACACCACCCAGGCAGTGTGAAACAACAGTGCTACTGGCTGTGCTCCCGTGCCACCTGGTGAACACTTGAGTGATTTTACCAGTTCTTTGTAAAATACGTGCCGTTTTCTTTGGGTCATCCAAAAAAATTCTTACCGTTGTCACCAGAAGGTCAACAAATGACTGCGCAAGCACACACTGGACAGTCAACTGGAGCAAATCAGTAGATGGCAAGACTGACCAGAGGTGACCAATGGACTGCTGTGTTGTCACGGTCATCGAAGGAGATATTCCTCCAGCACATGTGACTGCTCCTACCAGAGTAAACTTGCGCTGATTCTTCCAGTACAAGACAATGGCTCTAACCAGTATCCCCCTATTTGTCGTAGGACTCCTACTTGGTGAGGTCCACTACGGAGATGCTTCAGGGAGGATGAGGTTTGAGCTGCATTTAGACTGTCAACAGTTTGAAGCCTCTAGCAGTTGCCCTTGAGTCTTTATGAAACACTTTGTTCTAATTTTCATAGTAATTTTTCATGTGAACGGTGTGAACTGAATTACCTTTCCCAGCCTGCACCTCTCCTCCAGCCACAGTAGCTCCGTGTATAGCAGTAGGGTTTGCGAATAAAACACCAAAATCTATCTTTCACTGAACAAATTTGTTTAAACGGAGTTCAATGATTTAAGTGTAATGAAATGGAGAAAATATGAGCTTATTTTTAATACAACAATTTGCAGATTGACCACAGCGAATTATTAATACAAGCTTTGGGCTTAAAAATAGTGCAGTTCACACACATTGACAGAAACTGCTTGTCCCAGACAGGGTCACAGTGAGCCGGAGCCTAACCCAGGGCGCAAAGCTGGAGGGGTAGGGAACACACCTAGGACAGGACGCCAGTCAACTGCAAGGCTCCCCAAGTGGGACTTGAACCCCAGACCCATTAGAGAGCAGGAACAGGCCAAATGCCCTGCACCACTCCCTGTGCAGTTCTGTGTCTATAATTTTGTGGTGTAACAGGGAAAAGAGCAGGCTGAACTGGGCACTGTAACAGCCACAACTTCTGTCCCTGAATGGCAAAAAAAACAAGAACTCATAATAGACCTAAATTATACCAGGTGGGATTTATACAGCAAGTGATATTTATGAGAAAGTGATGGTAATTCTTGGGGTCTGGAAAAACCTGGACTCAACATAAAAAAGGTCTTTTGTCCTGCAGCATCATTTACTGTGTTTTCACCTCTTGGTAGGGATATCTACAGCTCAGGAGAAGGTCATATGGGGGAATGTAGTGCCACAGGTTGGTATGGGATGTCTGCCATTCCACAGAGGGAGGTAATATAGAGCGTTGTGGTGTGTTAACCTGTTATGGAAGATTTATTGCTAAGGAAAAGAAGCCCTCAATTATCTTTTGAATTACTGACTGATTGCAGCGCAGGGTACCTGTATCTCATCATATTTAGAATTTAAAAGCGCCCAAAATGGCTCTATATTTAAAACATACCTGAAGTGCCGGCAGACTGGGGTATGATAAATTTGTCCAGAAAACAGTTAGGTATTAATTGAACTGTAATTAAGAATAACTGTGGCAGACAGTGAACCCTCCTCACCCTCCGTGAATCATCGGGTGACGTATCAATATGTGACAAAACTGAAAGAGTTGAAATCCCATAGCTGAGTCTGGGGAAAACGGCTCCAGTTCAGTTTCTCAAAGACAGTTATGGATCTTAGTAATCCTGGGCATTAAGTTCAAAGGCTCAAGGCTGATGCATAATAAATCTAGCTATTCAATTACCATCTGGTCACAGGTTTTATTGATGCCAAAGTAAGTAACATTCATATTTGATCATTTCTCTCTCAGTTTGTGTCCTTTTAGTATTTCAGACAAGCCAAGATAAAACTACTTCACATCAATGGTCACATATATTCAAAAATATCTAAACGCTTTTTTCAGAAGAGATGATTATTAATATCTATAATAATAATCTATAATAATGTCTCTTTTGTCCACTTTCTTCTGTTACGTTCTTCTTCTGTGATTTACATGAGTTAGGAAGGAATTGGGTGGCACTACTTGGCCCAGCAGATGGCATATTGGTTAGGACTATTGGTGTGCACTTGATGGACCTGGGTTTGACACCCTGCTCCTGCTGTAGCACCCTTGATCAAAGTATTCACCCTGAAAACATACAGTAAAAATTACCCTGCTGTATAAATGAGTAAATGTAAGTAGCTTACTGTGTAAACCTCACCTTGTAAGTCACCTTGGAGAAAAGTGCCAGAGAAGTGAATGAAATGTTAAATAGATCCTATTCATACTTCTCCTGAAGATCAATCAAAGCAATGTGTCCAATTTATCTCAGCCTAAAACAATGCAGGAACCAGCATTTGGTTGATATGTCATGTTACTGGAGTTTCCCATGAACACCTGCACATGTGCCATCCCCAAGTCTTCCCACATATATCTGTTCCCAAAGGAGACATCATGAGGAACCAGACCACAGGAAACGGCAGCCTAGATGCAGCCAACAGCACCTACCTGCCGTACTACTTGCATTCAGTCAGCGTGTCTGCTGGCTATGTGCTGTTCAACTTGCTAGTCTTGCTGCTGTGCGTTGGGGGCAACGCCCTGGTATGCTTGGTTGTGCTGCGGAACCGCAGCATGCGCTCTGTCATCAATCTCTTCATCTTGAACCTGGCTGTGAGTGACCTGCTTGTGGGTATCTTCTGTGTGCCCACCACCCTCATTGACAGCCTCATAACAAGTGGGCTGCCATTTTTAAGAAATACATGGACATACTTATTTGACCACTCCAAACCTCCTTGCAGCTGGTGTAAAGTGTGCCGCCTTTTTTATTGTTTGGTTGCTTGTTCTTATTTTACTTTTGTGGATGATTGATTCTGGGAAATGCTATCATGGAAACCACTCAATGTGTCAGCCTTCTCCATCAATTATGATTTAAAACCATTTATGTAAAATTATTGCACTTAATACATCACCAGTCAGCCCAATGACTGTGGCATCAGCTGAGCAATGAATTCTTAATAATAATCCATTGTGTATGTTGATATGGCATTTCACTCATGAAACTATCCAAAAGTCATAAATTCATACATACATTCTTATTTAATATTTACGTTTACATTTATTCATTTAGCAGATGCTTTTGTCCAAAGTGACATACATCTCAGCAAGAGTACAATTTATGCACTACTTTAAGAAAAAGAGACATGGCTACAGATATGTCACTCTCAAGTAAACTTAGTTTGTTACCTTCCGCTTGCTGCACCGATGTTCATTGTTCAGGTAGGTGCATAAAATACAGGATAGACAAATCCTGATACCCTCCTACCAATTTTTATATACGTTGTCGGTAACAACTTGTTCAGTTTAGGGTCACAGTGGTCCAGCTTACCCCAGAAGTATACACAGTTGTGACGCAGCATACACCTTGAACAGGACAGCTCCATCACAGGGCAATCACACAGACACTTATATTTACAGACTGAGAGCAGTTTGGAGGTAGCAGTTTATCTAAAATACATGTCTGTAGACTGTAGGAAGAAACTGACACAAACACAGGCAGAACATGCAAACTCCCCACTTACTGAGCTACATTCCAGCCCATATTCAAACTCATAGCCCAGGAGCTATGAGGCACCAGTGGTACCTGCTGTGTTACACTAGTGTAATGCAGACCCTTACAAAACCAAAAGCTTCCCTAAACAGTGCACAGTTAACAGTTATTAATCTATAATAAGCTTTAGGAAAATGTAAGAAATTCCTGCAGTGGTCACATTTTTTGATATTTAATTTTATTTAAATCAGTTTTTTAATCCCACTGAGTCACAGATGCCGAGTGTCTGCATTGCTAATCTGCAGCAGGAAACCACACTCCCCGGTGAAAGCTTTACTGCCAGCCGCCTGGCCCACAGAGAGGCACCAAATTAAAATATGTGTCATGGGTCTCTTGTTAGCACTCTGTACCAACAGTGCAGTGGCAGAATAATCACCTGAACTGTGTATTCACACGTCACCTGCAGAATGTGTCACCTGTCCAGCCTGCAAAGCTACTTACAGGGAAGGTGGCAACGTGTTATCATACACATTTGCAGACGTTTGCACACGCACGCCTCTATTCCCCACACAAAAATCACTGTAAGCCTGTGTGTGGGGGGGATTTCTGTGATTTATTAGATATAATGAACCTCTGCTATAGTACCACTAAGCTGTGTGAGTACTTGTGAGTATCCTGAACTGATATAGAAAGAATTGCCCAGCTCTATACATGGTCTATGCAAGTTATTTTGGAGAAATGTGAATAATAATGTGAGGGTATGGACGACAGATGGAAGCAGCAGTGGAGAATTGAAGTAGTTGGACGAAAAAGGTTTATTTTCTTTTACTAAAAGGTATTCCTCAAAACACATTAACCCCCAACCAAGTACAAAACAAACATTAAGTTACAAAGAACATGAGGCCTATGAGCCATGGGCTTAACCCCTTGTATCAACATCAATGCATAGCTCTCCTGTTTACTGCATGAGAGTCTGTCTACATAAGTTTGCATCAATTCACCCTCTCCACTAGTGCCCTAATACAAACTTATATAGCAGTAACTCCGCCCTTCTGGTTATACCATAACAGCCTCAACTATTCCAAAGTACATTTCCCCAAAAATTACATCCAACATAAATACTAAAACATACAAACAATACAAAACATTTTCTACTATAAATATCCCTACGTTACAACTTATAAAAACATTTATCACACTACACAATAAAACACCCCTGCCTAGTTGGTTGTGCCCAAGGACTCCCACCTAGATATACCCCAAATAGTTCACGCCATCTGGTTTACAACACAAGGTACCAAACACAACAGAATACCAGACAGCTGCATGGTAAGGAAAAAGTCGACAGAAATGATCTTCTAAAAACAATAAATACATTCACTCTCCACAACCAGTTACATATACCTGCCATACCTTTATAAAAGAAATATTATTAGTTAATGACAAACAGACAGATACCGGTAGGCCTTTCCCGGCACCCAATCTAGTTCAAACAAAAAGTGTTAAATGGAATACTAAAGCAGAACAAGCAATATAACAATACAAGGTGAAATGCATGTGACAGGCAACAACAGCAACAAGGTTCAGCATTTCATTGGTGGTACTTTGCCGGCATCTTACTGATTCCTTGTAACCAACTTGCCTGTCACAGCTCAGTCTGTGACAAATAATAATAATAATAATAACTGAAGACTGAGACCATAACGCACAAGGTGGCATAGTTATTATAGCTGACACCTTTAAATCAAACATACAAATCCCTCCTCTTTCCCAGGTTTATGGGCATTGTGTACCCGTTCCGGCACAGGACGCGTCCCCATAACAGCCCTTCTGGCCATCCTTCTCATCTGGCTGTTGGCGTTTGCCATCATCTTCCCCTCAGCCGCCACGTTGACTGTCATGCACCTGCAGGACACCTACATGGTGCAGGGCAACCAGACCTACCCCCTGTTTGTGTGCTACGAGGACTGGCCGCGTCCTAGGCTACAGCGCATCTACACCACAGTTATCTTTGTGCACGTCTACCTGGCGCCGTTGGGCCTCATCAGTGTGATGTATGGCTATATCTCTATCAAGCTCGTGAGCAAGCTGCAGCAGGCTGGCCTGGCTGAGGGGTGACGCATGCAATCCCGCCGCAAGGCCAGGGTGGTCAAGATGTTCATCATGGTGGCGGTGCTCTTCTTGGTATCCTGGCTGCCGCTGTGGATGCTTATGCTGTTGGCCATTTACCGCGATCTGGACCAACATCAGATTGACTTCCTGAGCAGCTACCTGTTCCCCATTGCGCACTGGCTCGCCTTCTCCAACAGTGGCATCAACTTGGTCATATATGGCTTCTATAGTGAGAACTTCCGCCGGGGCTTCCAGGCAGTTGTGGTGTGTCACAGTTGTGTTCCCATGGAGGCCCCTACCTCGTCAGGCTGCTGCTGGTCCGCCTTGCCACCCAACAAGGTGTCCAGCAGGAATCCGGGTGTTTCAGCGCGATCGCTGCCCCACACAGACCAACGTCTGACTGTCTTTCCACGGGGAATGCCACCAGGTATCCAGGGAATTCTGCTGGAGGGCATCAATCGCATTGCCGCTCCCAACCAAGTTACCAGTGCCTGGGAGTAATAAGTTGCTTATTTATTTACCATAGCCTAATGGTTATATGATAATGTATTCAAAGCTATCAATTTATTTAGTCGGCACTCTTGTCCAACCCAGTTGTCCATTGTGATACAAAAGATGCCCTGGAGTTCTGGCTCCTTGCGGTCCCTGCTGGATTGCGAACAAGGCTGTATGCTCCAATCTGCAATCTGCCTTGGCACACTCTAAGAACCACTTCATTTCTAACTTCTGGGAGTGGATCTGAGAGCCCCCCAGATGCTCCTGAACAAGTTCACAGGCTTAAATTGGGTCCAGATTATACTCGGAACAAGAACTCCCCCTTAATGACAGGTTGCTGCTCAAAGTGACGTTTTCCTGGCTGTGAGAAACACTGCGCACCAACCCTCATCCAGGTCTCAAGTCCTTGCCCTCCTGGTTATTACTGGTTTTAATAAAGACTCAGCAGCTGAATGGACTGTATTCTCCATGGAGACTTGTCTACCACCCACACACAAGATTCTCCTTCCCAACAGCCTCAAGTCTTTCATGCAGAAGAGAGGATGGGTCATACAGGCTACCAAAGGCCTGGGGGGAGGACAACGGAGTCTATGCCCAGTGCTCACGTCACCGTGACTCTCAGACACAGAAATGTCACCAGGGACCAGCTTGCAAAAGTGTAATATCTCAGACTGAACAAATAAAAAAGCACAAGGCCAATGCATGTGAAATTAACAAAAGCTACCTGCTCTCAGAGCTTTAACTGAAAAGCAAGAATAGCCATTTGCACTGCACAATTCCCATTTGGTGGCATCAGATGGCGCTGAGGAACGAAGACAAAAAGAAACAGATTTTTTCTCAAATTCATAGTAGAGCTGGCCAAGATATACAGTAATGTGCAAAAGTTTTAGGCATTTGGGGAAAAAAAGCTGTAAAGTGAGAATACTTCCAAAAATAATTCTCTTAATTAATAAAATTCCTACAAAGCTTAGTAACCATCCATTGTCAGCAATTGCTTGACACAGCAGTCTTGGCCGGATCCTGCTCTCTGGTTGGTCTGGGGTTTGAGTCCTGCTTGGGGTGCCTTGCAATGGATTGCCATTCCATTCTGGGTGTGTCCCTTCCCCCTTTAGCCTTGCGCCCTGTGTTGCTGGGTTATGCTCCAGTTTGCTGCGACCCTGCTTGGGATAAGTGGTTTCAGACAGTGTGTGTGTGTACTTTCTTTCTTTAACAACATACAAAACGCTTACTATAATACTGTGACTTTTGCAAAAGGAATGCTTAGAAATCTAAAATATGCTCTTTTCCATTGACACTAATTCAAAAGACATTAAATAACCATCTAAAACAAATATTTTTGTGAAACATCTAAGTGCCTAAGACTTTTACACAGTACTGTACATGCAGGACACTGTACAGTATTCATGCAGTGTACATGTCCAGTACGTAAAGCCTCACACAGATGTTTGAGACATCGATGAAATTAACAAGAGGTCTGCATTGAGCCTTGAGCAACATGTGAAGATGATGATGCAGCTGAAGATGTTTTGTGCAGAATGATTATTTAAAATTCTGGATGAATTGCAAAAAGATTCATGCAGATGCAGCATAGTGAAAAAATGGATGGAAAAAATATACCTAACATTTTCCAAATTCCACTACTGACAACATAGCGAGGGCTTTGCTGCCATGGCAGCATATTGACTGTTATTTTGGGAATATTACCCAGTGACAGAAGGTCTTTCAAGATGTATTTATATAAAGCTAGGATGTGTAATTTGTTTACCTGGGGCATTGGTCATATTTTGCATGTAATATGTAATTCTTATGCTTTTTTCAGGATGTGACTGTATTCAAAGTTCTTGTTTTTAATTGAGCTGAGACAGCTTTCACTTAAAAAGCTACCAGGAAAATGGGGCTGTATTAATGCTCTCACTTTCTCCATCTGCCTTTGGATTTTGACGATGTTCTGCACATTGCATACTATCTAAGGCAACCTCATCCATCTGTCTATTAAGTTCATACTGTATTGATGCACTGGTTCCAGGTGAAACTGGATTATTCATATCTCGTTATGAACAAAACCCCAAGATAATTTTCATTACTAAATCACAGTCAATAAAAGGAAAAGACATATGTTTATTTATATATATACAGTACTGTGCAAAAGTCTTAGGCACTAAGATATTTCACAAAAGTATTCATTTTAGATGGTTATTTAATGTCTTCTGCATTAATGTCAATGAGAAAGAGCATATTTTAGATTTCCAAGCATTCCTTTTGCAAAAAAGTTACAGTATTACAGTAAGGGTTTTGTATGTCATTAAAGAAAGTACACACACACAGAGTCTGAGACCGCTTGTCCTGAGCAGGGCTGCAGCAAACCAGAGCCTGACCCATCAACACAGGGTGCAAGTCTGAAGAGGGAGGGGACACACCCAGGATGGGATGCCAGCCTGTCACAAGGCCCCCCCAAGCAGTACTCGACCCCCAGGCCTGCCACAGAGTGGGACCCTGCTCGGGACAAGTGGTTGCTGATGGTGGATGGTTACTAAGCTTTGTAGGAAGTTTATTAATTAAGAGCATTATTTTTGGAAGCATTCTCACTTTACAACTTTTTTCCCCAACCAAGGGCCTAAAATTTTTTATTTTTTTTCTTTTGGCCCAAATTTTTGCCCAGCACTATATATTTATGTATAGTAAGCCTTTTTATGTTAAAGTTTTTACTACCTTTAATACACTAAAACTAAAACTTAAGTGACTGGAAATAAAGAACATGAACAAAATCATTTTAAATGCCAGTTGTTGATAGATTCATCCCCTAAACCGGTGCAATGTTTCTTGTCTTTATTATTATTATTATTTTATTTTTTATAGAGCACTCTTCTCACGCAGTGACACAGAGCACTTTAACACAGGCATACAGCAAGAAAAATTGATACAAACAAAGAAGACAGTCAACTAATGGCTACCATAATGAAAAATGTATTATAGAGCTATAAGTATACCTACTGGCCACCGGGGAAAGGAACAAAAACTCCCAACTGAAAGTTGAGGGAGAAAAAAATCTCTGGGGGTCCACAGGCCAGTGGTAGCCCACCCCTCCTGGGCATTCTAGAAAATAACAATTTGTAAGTCAGTGTTTAACAAGTAATTATAATGTTGGTAAATGGCATCTTGGATCCCCGACTCGGCATGGAACGTCTCGATCATCACGGCAGATGGACATCATCCTCTGTCAGTATGGGATTCATCTGTCACCACTGGCCCGCCTCCTCATTTCTTATGTAGCGAGGTAGTTCTCAATGAGAAGATAGGACAGAGTTAGTAATTTGTTACTTAAGTAAATTTAAAATGCATTTTTGTAAAGGTGATAAAATAAATAACCAAGGCAGGTTGAATTACATTACGAGGTGGAATGCCTGAGTGAACATATAAGTCTTAAATCAGGATTTGAAAACAGAAACAGACAGGGCATTTCTGACAGTAACTGGTAGACTATTCCACAGTTTAGGTGCTCTATAACTAAAGACGCGACCTCCTACTGAGGTCTTATTGATCACAGGTACTTTAAGGTAACCTGCATCTAATGAACGGAGATATCGTTCTGGGATATAAAGATTAATGATCTCACAAAGGTAAGCCGGAGCAATGCCATGTATTGCCTTATAGGTCAAAAGTAGGATTTTATAATCAACTCTATAAGAGACCGGGAGTCAATGCAAGGATTTAAGTACCGGTGTTATATGGTCATACTTCCTAGTTCTAGTAACAATTCTTGCAGCAGCATTTTGTACCAACTGTAGCCTGGATACAGTCTGGTACGGACAACCTGAAAATAAAGCATTACAGTAATCCAGCCTGCTGGAAACAAAAGCATGAACCAGTTTCTCTGAATCCCGTCTACAAAGGAATCGCCGCATTTTAGCTATGCTCCTTCATTGAAGGAAGCATGACTTAGTCAAAGCATTTACATGCGATACAAATGACAGCTTTCCATCCAGCAGGACGCCCAAATCCTTGACACAATCGGTACGCTTGAAGGTAATACCATTTGTTGTATAGTTTAACGTAATTATGTTGAGAGTTTTAGCATCACCACCCACCACAAGTACCTCTGATCAATTCTCAGGAACACAAGACATGAGCTGTTGGATGCTGTGGCAGTGAGACAGTTAAAGAGGTTCCACACTCCTACTCATTTTGACTGGGAGGCTAAGGTCTTATGGTCTCCAGTGCAAACAACTTTTTTGGACAACAAATAAAAATGATAAGAAAAAATGCAATTAAAATCCACCCTCATCCTCAAAGACTCATGCAGCAGCAAAGCATGCTGGTTAGGTTTTTCAGATGAGTGGATTTCCAGTCACCCTCCTCTGTTTTCCTCCTGTTGGAAAATGTCCTGAAACATTTAAGAAAGATTTTGTGTGGAACTGATTTTGTTCAATGCTGATTTCATCTCCTGTGCTTCACAGAAAATCTGAGGTTTTTGTAGTTGTGTTTTTCTATACTCTTGACAGAATTACACAAACCACACTCTACACACCAGCACCTGTTCAAAGGGAATGCAGAACAGGCCACAGATGAGTTATGCCATTATGTTACTTTGCTTAAAAAATTGTTTGATTCTGAAATGCAACAGCTTGAGATAGACCCAGAGGAGAAGTTTTGATTCAGAAATCTCATGCAAATCTTGTGGAACAGTGTGAATGCACAAAATGAATTTTACAGAGAAATCAGTACAGAACCAAGAACAGGACAGAGAGGAACCTTGTTGTGAACACATACCTCTGAGAGGGATCATGCAATAGGAGGCCTACTCATTTCCAGGTCATTGATGCACTGTAAGGGCACAGCTTAGGAGTATTGAATGTATTAAGTCCTGTCAAATCGATTTGTTGTATAATCTGAATTGCCAGTATGGTGTCTATGGATGTCATAAATATATACCATTTATACTGGTATTTGCAGGTCTATTTAAGGTAAACAGAGCTTAAACATGGAATTGGACGCATTCTTCCAGTTAAGAATTTGTTAATGTCATACACAGAAACAAATTATTTTTTAATATGCATATTTTGTGAATTTAATAAACATTTTAAGCCTACATACATGGAACATGGAGGTGTGGTGGCGCAGTGGGTTGGACCACAGTCCTCCTCTCCGGTGGGTCTGGGGTTTGAGTCCCGCTTGGGGTGCCTTGCGACGGACTGGCGTCCCGTCCTGGGTGTGTCCCCTCCCCCTCCAGCCTTACGCCCTATGTTGCCGGGTGGGCTCCGTGACCCCGTATAGGGCAAGCGGTTCTGAAAGTGTGTGTACATGGAACATGTACAACATTTTTGGAAGAGAATGGGAATAAAATTCCAGGATAATTTTTATACTGAAATGAAAGGAAAATGGTATTTGGAAAAATATCAAAAATTATTTCACAAGCTATTCTACTCATGTCAAAGTGAATTCCAAATGTCCTTTTTTGCTATTGTTTGACGGATGCTGCATATTAATGAACACAACCTTCAGCAACAGTCTCTCTCAGGACCACCAGTAGGTTAGTTGGTTAGAACTTTAACAAAGCATGAACTTCATTCTCTAAATAGGGAGCTAAGTGGATTTTTTTTTTATCATTTTGGTTAATTTATTTTTGCCTAGTTTGTTCATATTTATTGAAGATACTGATCCTTTTTAATATATTTTGTGTTAAACTGAAATTAGTTTGTTGAAATGAAATTGGTAATGTATTTACAGTATCTTTTGACATGAGCATGCTTGTGTTTTTCTCAGCATTGCATTTGTGCCGTAACCCATCTTGATTTTACTCTAAAGTGCAGTTATAATGATGAACACACTTTTCTGGCTTTGCCCGTCTCCTTGTATGTTGAGTTCACTTTAAAGCAAACCACCCAGATAAAAAAGGAAAACAAATACAGGAAAAACTGATTAACTTCCATAGCCTGAGGAAGAGTAGGAATTTTGTTATGCTGCTGGTTCTGTCATATCTTCAGGTTAACATATTACATTTTTAATTTATCTGACTCAAATCTCTGAAGTGTTTTAGAATGTTATATATTCAATTTTTTTGTGAAATCATTTTTTGTATTTATGCAGTTGGGAAATTTTCACTGTAGAAGTTCCACCTGAGTACCTTGATCAAGGAGTGGAATTCAAACTTTCAGACTGAACTCTAACCACTGTGCCACCTGCTGTTCAACAAGTCTTGCATCTTGCGGTGCAGTAATGGGGCAGGCCACTTGCCCTGATGTGTTGTACCATGTACTGTTTCATACTCTACTGTTTGATAACTGTGCTGGTGCCAAATGATGCCTTGTGTTGCTTGATCTTCTGGTGCAGCCAAAGAGAAACACCTGTTGCCCCCAGTGGGATGCTGTTTCCCCTCTGCAGTAGAGTTTTGACAACACTGAGACAAGTACCAACAAACCCACCAAGAGCACTGCCGTGAACTGTGGGTGGCAATGACACAGGCTTGGCAGAGCCTTGATTGTATGGATTAGCTCCCTAGAGTGTGGCCATCATTTCTGAATCACAAAGTCATGGATCAGTGAGATTCTTGTTTTAAAAAATCTCATGTTCACACAAACCTGTGAAACTGTGTTTGAATCAAAGAGTTGAAAAGCAAAGCCACTAGCTTGCTAGGTTGCAATGAATGCCTTCAGTGCTCAAATTTGGAAAAAATTATTAAATACATTTTCAAATATTATAATCCCTAAAGGATTTTTATAAAGCCTGATGTAGAAATTCATTTTTTTATTTGTACATCTAAATGTTATTTGGTGAAAATGATTCAAAAAGTGTCCAAAAAAAGAAACATGTAGAAACAAACCACACATAAAAATGCTGATATCAAAACAAATCCTGGTTAGCCATCACACTTTGTTTGGAGGCTCTGTTAACTATGTTTTTCTCAAAGTCTGAAGACCTCAAAAAAATCTTTTTCCATCCTGTATCTTGCTAATTAAAAACATTATTTTGTTTTATTATGCAATTTAAATCTGTGTATGAGCCCACAACACCACAGACCTTCAACAAAATTTCACAGCAACCCTGAAGGTACCAAGCAGGGGAGAAGAGTTTCTGTTCTGCACTGGCATTGCCAAAAATCTGCAGACTTCACAAGTGTGCTAATTAGAACTGAAATAAATATACGGATTTAAACATACCAAAGAAAGAAAGAAACATGAATCATAAAATTCAGCCCAGTGTTTAGACCAAATAAAATAAGCAACACCACTGATCATGCAGTACTCTGCGTCTAATGTTTTGATGCAAAAAGGATATTGGGGTGTTTTGACATTGGATGACTAAACGACATCTGTGCTTAAACAAGGTTACGTTGATCTGCAGATAGACATCCATCCATTTATTATTAATTGCGTTTTCAGTATAGATGTCCCGAGCATGCTGGCGGAACCTCTGCGTGAGGTAGGGTACATCCGCCGTTGGGACAGCAGTCCATTGCAAGACAATCACACGTAGACGTACACTTCTCTTGTTCATTTGTGTGATTATATGCTGTGTTGCATAATATCATCTTCACAAAAGCGCTCATCAAACATGAAAAGAAGTTCTGACTATGTTCTCTATGAGAGATTCATGAGTGCTGCAACGCACGGAATCAACTGGATTTCACGTGCTTGGTTTCAACCAATCTAACGGAAAGTCATGGCAGTCATTCCGATAGTGGTGCAGTTTGCAGCGTCCAGGGGAGACCGCCCGGTTCTGGTTCCGAGCCCGTTGAGATCCAATCACAGGTCCACAGCGATCACGCTGGGAGAGGGGCTGTACTCCAGCTTTGAACCCGCCCTCCCAAGAGAACTCTCCCTGATATCCCCCACCCCAAAAAAAAAAACTTTTGTTTCTGTGTCCCCTCGTTCATTGGACCTCGTGTTGCGCTCTTTCCACAGGAGAACCTTTTGCAGGAGGTCTTTCCACAGAGGTCCTCTTCTCAGCTCCACCACGGAGCTCAACATGCATCCCGTAGCCCGGTTTCTTGGTCTCTTGGCCCTCCCGAGTCTCCTGTGTCTCCTGTCCCGCGTCCCCGTCCAGCTGGCCATGAACCTGGGAACCCCTGAGCCCGGCTATGTGTACCACACGGGGACGTCAGATCATATCGACTACAAAGATCCGTGTAAAGCAGGTAAGACCTGGAGTGATACTGACACTTTGTTACATTGTATCATTGTATCTTTCTCCGGCGGTCTACTACGTTTCCCCCCTCTGGCTCGTGGACTGTTACTTTCCCTTTGATATTTTTCTAGTGCACACGCTCCCAAGAGCGCTTGTCGGATCGCCGGAGGTCCACGCCGCATACAAAATGTCCGCAAATTCTACGTAAGGGAAATGAAAATGAAAAAGATTAATTCGCATTCTTTACAATTACATAATAATATTTGACACGAAATGACCAGGCATGATCGATAGCTTATCCTTGTTTTTCACACCGTGGTAAACACCCGCAAGACATTCAATTTGTGATTCAGTTCCAGGGGACCCCAGGCTGGAGGTCCAGGCTTTGTTGGCCGTTTGAAAGGTTTATTTTCTGTACACATGTAGACAGGTGTCAAAGCGGAACCATGATTGTGTGGGTTCTCTGGGATGGGGTGCTTTGGGGGGTTTCGAGTGTCCCACTTTTAGAGGCTGTGGGACAATAAACAAGCTGTACAAACAGGAGACACGTCCATATGGTCCAGGGATCAGGTACTCCAGGAGATCTTGGAGAAATACCATACTGCACAGTGATCAGAGAGGTAGATCACAGGACTGTCTGAAGGAGACTCCTTGCCAAGGAACTAAATTTACCTTATGCATTTCAAAGCAAAATAAAGCTACCCACACCCATTTACACAGTTAGGCATTTTTACCAAAGCATTTTAGAGTAAGCACCTTATGCTAGGGTTCTAGAGCTGGGATTCAAGTCTACAACCGTTGGTTCAAAAGGCACCAGCTGTAACTACTATGCTGTCAGCTGTTATGCTAAGGCCACACATGCAGCTGGGTAGCACTGTTTGTAGTGTTTCTGTAGCAGGATATGTGGAACATCAAATTGGTTTAGGCGAAGACAAACAAAACTCACACGTCTTTATGCACGAGTTAGTGAGTGAATGTCTTGAACAACATTTTGTTGTCTACTGTCAAGGACACTATTTTCCTCAAATGCTAACTATGGCAAAAAAAAAAAAAACACCAAAGTCTATTGGTGTTTAAAGGGCAAAGTTGAGACCTTAATGCTCCCCCTTTTCCTTGACTTGAAAGCCGTTGCATGTTCGCTTGACCTTGCTCTTGTGTTGTCTGACCTCCTCTTCACAGAGGTCATCTTGTCCTCTTCAGATGGGACCTGTGAGTGTGTTAGATGACTAAGGACATCCCCTCCTTCACCCTGTCCCACACCACCAGGAATAACCCCACATCTTCATGCCAAACTCTTCCATTTTCTTCAGCAATAGATCCGAAGTCTTAATAATGTGGTTCCTTTTATAGTTATGGCTGATTTTGGAACGCTGTCACAGGTTGGCTCAACAAACCTCCAAAATGTGGCTACAAGTTCTAAATTATAGGAATCATACTAAGTTCCACAGAGCAGGCAAGGCCTTTTTCAAAGTCCTTACAGAGGATGGCCTTTGCTAAACCTCTGCAGAGGAGAACAGGGAACTTCTTCGTAGTTCTTTAAATCCCTTGAAATTTCCCATATCTCTCTAAAGGTCAGGTTTCAATCTTATATTGTGTCTGTTTTACCTATTTACACACACCCTCACACATCATCTGAAACCGCTTGTCCCATACTGGGTCACAGGGAGCTGGAGCCTAACCTGGCAACACAGGGCAAAAGGCTGGAGAGGACGCCAGTCCATCACAAGGCACCCCAAGTGGGACTCAAACCCTAGACCCACCGAAGAGCAGGACCTGGTTAAACCCACTGTGCCACCACACCCCCACTTTACCTATTTATACACCTACTAAATATTTTAGTTCTGTTTCTTATTCTTATATTACGCATCTATACTTAGTAGTACCTTTCTGGTACATAGTTTTATGCTCCTTTCTGTTATGCTGGCCATACACCAGGTAGCCCAGTGGTTAAGGATACGGTCATATGACTGGAAGATTGCCTATTAATAACAGGATAGGATCTGCTGTTATACATCTGAGAAAAGTACTTAATCTATTGCTGCAGTAGAATACGCAGTTGTAACAAAAAGTTTAAAAAATTAATGTCTCATTTAAGCAAAAAAAAAATCATCATAAATACACACACACACACATTTTCAGAACCGCTTGTCCCATACGGGGTCACGGGGAACCGGAGGCTACCCGGTAACACAGGGCGTAAGGCCAGAGGGGGAGGGGACACACCCAGGATGGGACGCCAGTCCATCGCAAGGCACCCCAAGTGGGACCTGAACCCCAGACCCACCGGAGAGCAGGACTGTGGTCCAACCCACTGCGCCACCGCGCCCCCGGTCATCATAAATATATAAATATAATTTTTCAATCTTGTTTTTCATACGGGGGTGCAGTGGCGCAGTGGATTGGACCGGGTCCTGCTCTCTGGTAGGTCTGGGGTTCGAGTCCTGCTTGGGGTGCCTTATGATGGACTGGTGTCCCATCCTGGGTGTGTTCCCCTCCCCCTCCTGAGTTGCCAGGTTAGGCTCCGGCTCCCTGCGACCCTGTATGGGACAAGCAGTTTGGACAGTGTGTGTGTTTTATACCTTATGGTTTGTCTGCAACACAAAAGCACCATGTCATTTATTCACTCCTGGTTGGGCACCCTGAAGCAGAGCAGTGGACTTTGCTGACCGAGCATTTTGACCTGTAAAGGCCACTGTAGAACATGTTTTGACCACACTGGTTTAAGCCTCCTCGTTGTTATATTTTTCTCTCGCTCACTTATAATCCATGTTGTAGCTCTGTGCTTTTCATTTCAGGGCAGCATGTGGTCCTCTGTTGTATTTGTTCAGCTTTAGCAAGCCCAGTAGGGGTCTTTGCATGCCTGGGGGGCAAAGAAATATGGCCAGGTTGATTTCGGATAGAAAATTGCACTGCACAAAATCTTGAGAATGTTTATCACTCATGTGGCTCACCCACCACTGCAAAGCAGAGTTTAATATGTTCATAGCTTTTGCTACAATATCAGTAAATCAGGTGGAAAATGGGGAATATGATTTACACTCTGTCCTGTATGGTAATGTGACTCAAAAAGAAAGTGTAGATTTTATCTCTCAGGGAAGACCAAGCTTAAGAGTTCTAAGTCAATATGTACATGGGACTGGAATTTGGAGTTGCATTTTTTCAAAGAAGCAATTTATAAGCAAATGGAGAAGAGGGATTCTAGTCCCAGGACCGTAACAACCTTTGTTGGTACCTTTGCTTACCAGCATTCATTTGATGAGTAGGCTCTGCTTTTGAAAATGACATAATTCAGTTCAATTCCATTCAGTTTATTTTTACAGAGTTCTCTTCTCACCCAGTGACACAGAACACTTTAACACAGGCATAAGGCAAGAAAAAGATTAAACTACCGACTATCATAATATAATGCTTTCATAGAGCTATAAGTATGCCTACTGGCCACGGAGGAGAGGAACAAAAACTCCCAACTGAAAATCGAGGGAGAAAAAAACCTCTGGGGATCCAAGAGCCAGTTGCTGCTCACCCCTCCTGGGAATTCTAGATCAAGTAACAATTCTAAACCAGTTTACAAATAATAATGATATTGTTTCTGTATGGTAGCTTGAATTCCCAGCTTAGCATGGTACGTCTCATCCATTATGGCAGTTGGTCATCATCTTCAGTCGGCATAGGGGTGCGTCTGTGACCGCCGGCTGGCCTCCTCAGGTCTTATGTAGGGAGACTGCTCAACAAGAAGAAATAGTTAGTAATTAGTAACTTAAACAAGTAAATTCAGTTTGTATTGGTGCAGAGGTGGGGAAAAACAAACACAGCCAAGCAGAATTACATTTCGAGGTGCAATGCCTGAGTAAACATAATCATTTTTACCATTGACCAGTTTACTCCATAAATATATTTCTCCTTCACCTGCAGAAAAATTTGCATGTTTGACGGCTCCGAATCAATCCTTTGACCTTTATTTAAATTTTAATTGCTGGTTTCTTAGCAATTGGCTTATTACTAACTTTGCATGTGCTGCAGGGTAGGACTGTATTGATCTACTGTATTGAGCTACATAAGTGTTAACAAAAAAGCAGGACAATAACAACACTACTGTAATCACTGGCCGCAGGTGGAATGCTGGTACTTCCTTTTAAAGTTACTGGTGTTAGTTCTGCTACACTGCATAGGTGGACACTGTAGGCTGTAATCAACCTCCACATAAGGTGTCCTTCATGACCTGATGTGGCACATGGGGCTCTTCTGTACCCCCTGGGAAGAGCGAAGCAATGCGATTGGCTGTTATTTGATGTTAGCTAATCCGATTGGCTGTGGCTGCTACCGTGCAAAGGCCAAGGGAGCAATGAGATAAAATGGCATGGAGGTTATGATAATAAAACGATTTGCGTGGACCTTCTGTCTGGAAGTGGGAAAGATTAGAATGTTTTGTGGTGGCGAGTTGTCAGTCAGAACCTCCCTGCTGTGCACTTTGCATGCTGAGCGGTGCCTCAGTGGGTGGATGTCCTCCTAGTGTGCAGAGAATGTGGCTGAGCAATGCAATATGGAAAGGAAGTGCTTATTATCACGATCAAAGATATGACTGAATGCAAGGATGAGTTTGGCTGTCCAACAAATATCATCATACTGTTTCATTTGATTTTGGGGGGATGGTGGTACGGCGGGCTTGGCTGGGTCCCGCTGTCTGGTGGGTCTGGGGTTCGGGTCCTGCTTGAGGTGTGTCCTCTCCCCCTCCAGCCTTGCACCCTGCGTTGCCGTGACCCCGTTTGGGACAAGCCGTTTCAGACAATGTGTGTGTGTGTGTGTGTTTCATAATTATTCTTGGGAGCTAGTTTAATTTAATGATTAAAAACCATCTCTAATCTCAGAAGCATAAACCCACTGATTCACAAGAGAAGTATGAAGAAAGAAATTTAAAATAAGCACACCAGCACAGCTGTTTCAAAGCAGTTCCTACAAATATGATTTACATGATTTATCATATCAAGGGATATATTAGTTATAGCCTGCTGGAGCCACTGTATCCAGGAATTCTGTCATCAAGGGCAACACGATGGCACAGCAAGTAGTGTTGCTGTCTCATAGCACCTGGGTGGTGCGAGAGGATATGGGTTTGGTTCCTGCTCAGTTTGTGTGGAGTTGTATGTTCTTCCCGTGTCTGCGTGGGTTTCCGTCCACAGACATGCTGTTCAGGTTCACCCATAGAGTGGGAGTGATAGAGAGAGCGTGCTCCACTGATGTATGGATGAGTGACCCATTGTAAGTAGTGTATCTAGCAGTCTAAGTCACCTTGGTGAATAAGGTATATGGGCTGATAACATTTCATGGAGTTTGTTGGAAGTCATTTTGGAGAAAAGCATCTGCTAAATAAATATAAGTTTGCTGTAGAAGAAAAGTTTGAAGTTCTAGTGCAATGCATCATAGGTATTTGGAAAAACATCTATCTTAATCTTCAGCTAATATCATTGTTGAGTTGCTGGTTTCTTATTGTCTGCATGGACAATTCCCTCCAGCAGAAGACTGTGTTTGCCCGTCTCCTCATCACCTCTGCTACTGCCTTCATAACCTCTGTTGCTGATCTCATCACCAGTGTGTCCTCTACTTTGACCTCCCAAAGTGGCTGAAAAGATTTCTGGGAGGGGGTTGAGGGGATTATTTATACTACGTGAGAGAGGAATTAATTTGGATCAAACCATGCTGTGTAGCCAGGACGACCAGAAAGCTGTAGAAAATGAAGCCCTGGCTCAGCATGCATGTCTGCTGCTGGTGCCACTGGTTGTGGTTGTAAAGTTGCACACCTGCACCCCTTGCTGACCAGTGCCACCTCAGAGGAAGACCATACTCTTTGTAACCATCTAAAAACATGCCTGTGGCAGTACGTGATGAATGATGGATTACAGGAAGTGCGGATACTGGTGATGTTGGTGGGATGTTTGGATGCTGGGATGACCTTTGCCATTGGATGTATGGTGTTGTGACCTATGGTGCTGGTGGGAAGATGGAATGACAATGAATTGCAATCTATGACTTTGGAGGGATGATGAAGTGACCTATGATGTTAGTGAGATGTTGGGGTGATTTTTTTTTTTTTTTTTTACAGTGGATTGCTGGTTGATTCAAGAGCTTTCTGAAGGGGCATCAAATAAACGGGCTTGTAACAACCTCCAATCTTTCCAAAATTAGAACAATAACCGTTAAGAATTTTGACAAAAGTTGTTTCCATTTGGTGATATAATAAGCATGACACTCTATGTGACAAGTAGTGTAGACCCTGAAAATGCAGACTTAACTTTAAATGCTTTAACCAATATTTTGAGTGTTTTTGCATTGTGGCAACTGGTAGAATAGTGGTTAAAGCTTCTGTCTTACAGCTGCAGCACATGATTTCAATTTCCACTCATGCAGTAGTATACTTGATCAAGGTACTTACTCTGAATTGATGCAGTGAACATTATCCTGTTGTACAAATGGGTAAATCACTATAAGTAGATTGGTGGACAAACTAACATTGCCTTAGAGAAAAGTGTTCGTTAATGAGCAATAAAATCCATGTTGGGTCTTCTGAGGAAGCTACATACTATGCCTCACAAGTCTACTAAAGTATTCAGGATTGACAATTGCCGCATTAGGCCCCTCCGTAGATGCCTCCCCTGCAGTGTAGGAAAGCTTTGTGTCTCTGTTCTTCTCTAGGTGTAAGACCACTGCCCCACCCCTGGAGTCAGCCTTACAGCTGCCTGCAGCACTCCGCCTAGTCCTCCCACAGTGTTAATCTACTCAGACAATGCACTCACACTCAGGGGCAACGGTTGACCATGAAAGCCACAGTCACCACCGTGAACCAGATGGGCTCAAACAGTGCCCCCTGCCCTACCCCACCCCCTCGTTAATTCCCAGATAACTGACAACTATGGTGGTCCTATGAACTTCTCATCCATCTGTCCCTGCCCCATTAACTACTTGTATACATGTAAACTTGTATGTGGTACCAGGTGGTGAACTGGTTAATCGTCATCTTGCAAATACCTGGATTTAAATCTCCACTCCTAATGCAATACCCTTGATCAAGATAATATCTTGACCTGATTCAGAAAATATTCAACAGCTCCATTAATATGTAAATAATGGTAAACTTGTGTACAAAGTTCACACTAAATTTTTTGGAAAAAAGTGACAGATAATGATTTTGTTTGCACTGACCATTTATTTATTTTTCATTTACATTTACTGTCAGTTATTATACTATTCTCTTCTCCAGAATGATCTACAGTGTCAAACTATTTACAATTATTTTTCCATTTATACTTGCCAGTTTTTGCTGGAAAAATTCAGGGTTTGTGCCCTTCTGTCCAGTATTTGACCTGTCTGACTAGGTTTAATGCTCTTGGTACTTTATAGACACAAATACTTAAGATGATATTATTGTTGCCACACTGACTGTAAAACACTTGCTAGGGGAAATCTGGACAAGGCAGCTGAATTGCCACTTCTTGTTGAAAACCAATTGACAGTCTCTGCATTCTACCAATCTGTGCCTCAGGACCCCTGCAGAGACCTGTGTCTGTACAGACAGGGGTCAGTAGCCTTTTCAGATTAAAAAAAGCCCTGTTATCACCTCCTGCCTCAGCAAGTGTCACTTTAATGTGTCAGCTGCACCGTCTGCTGCACTCTGATAGCTCCTTGGTGAGTGGGACCTCCCCTTCTCTGGAAATCTGTGTCGCGGCACTTTCCACCTTGGCTACAGCTTCAAAAAAGTACTTTTTATACTTTTTTTTTTTCCTCAAAAATATTGTTCTCTAACTGTGTGTATGTGTTTAAATCCCACCTCCAGCTGTAGTACTTTTGAGCAAGATACCCTGAATTGTTCCAGTAAATTACCAAGCTCTATAAATGGGTAAATAATTGTAAGCAGCTTAACACTGTAAGTCACTTTAGAGAAAAGCATCAGCTACCTCAATAAATATAATGCAACCTTTAAATATATGTAAGTGTTTGTGAGTGGGAAGGGGGCGTGGTGGTGCAGTGGATTGGACCGGGTCCTGCTCTCCAGTGGGTCTGGGGTTCAAGTCCTGCTTGGGGTGCCTTGCGATGGACTGGCGTCCCGTCCTGGGTGTGTCCCCTCCTCCTCCGGCCTTACACCCCGTGTTGCCGGGTAGGCTCCGGTTCCCCGCGACCCCGTATGGGACAAGCAGTTCAGAAAGTGTGTGTGTGTTTGTGAGTGGCAAGGGGGTGCGGTGACCCAACAGGTTTAACCTGTTGGCGGTTCTCTGGTGGGTCTGGGGTTCAAGTCCTGCTTGGAGTGCCTTGTGATGGACTGGTGTCCCGTCCTGGGTGTGTCCCCTCTCCCTCCAGCCTTGCACCCTGTGTTGCCAGGTTAGGATCTGGCTTGCTGTGACCCCACTTGGGAGAAGAGGTTTTAGTCAATGTGTGTGTGTGTGTGTGTGTGTGTGTGTGTGTGTGTGTGTGAGTGTTAGGGGGGTGCAGTGGTGTGGTGGGTTTGTCTAGGTCCTGCTCTCTGGCAGGTCTGGGGTTTGAGTCCTGCTTGGGGTGCCTTGTGATGGACTGGCATCCTGTCCTGGGTATGTCCCCTCTCCCTCCTCCAGCCTTCCACCCTGTGTTGCTGGGTTAGGCTCTGGTTTGCCATGACCCCACTTAGGACAAGTGGTTTCAGCCTGTGTCTGTGTGTGCGTTTGTGTTGTGAGTGTTCCTATGACCACACTGTGTGAAAGTGTCAGTGTGTATGAGAAGGAGGCATGGGGGCAATGAGATAGCATGGTGGTAATGGAGCCACTGCTTTTGGACTTAAATGACTCAGTTTTGAATTCCACCTACTGCTATAGTATCTTTCTACCTTTGAATTGATACATTAAAACTTAGCCATTGCATAAATGGGTAAATCATTGTAAATAGCTTAATATTATAAGCTGCTTTGGAGACAAGTGTCAGCTATGCAGCACAAGAGAATCAAGATCAAGAGCCTGAAGGTTCTCTGTTCTGGCTCCTTTTTGGCATAATGAGCTCCCTCTGTCCCTCATTACTGCTGAATTCCTCTCAACATTCAAGAAGAGTCTCAAGAGTAATCACTGTTATGTATATCAGGGAGACTCCATCTCTTTCAGACCCACTTCTCTCCTTACCTCCTATCTGCTTTATTAACTTTCACTACATTATCTGTTTAAAAAATCTCCCCATCAGTCCCATATATAGCTGTTTGTAATGTATGCTGGCAAAAACAACAGTATTGGAATAAGTTTACTGTACTTCATAATTCATGTGTTTGCATGAATGTGTACCTGCCAGTTGCTGAAATGTACATTCACTTACTTGAGTTGCATGTCGCTTTGGGGGAAATGGTCTGCAAAATGAATAATGTAAATGTAGCTAAATGAATAAACATAAATGTAACCAGGAGATGTCAGGGTCTTTACATACATTTTGGGGATGGAGGAACGGTGGGAGGGTAAGTCTGCAATCCTCCTACCAGCTAGTCTCCAGAAAACCTCTGAACTGCATTGCGTCATTTTTATTTAAGACTATTGTGCGTATTTCAAAGCCGCAGCCCTTCATAGTCATCACTGCCATGTATATTAGTGAGGCTCCAAGACTTTTTACCTTTACATTTTATGTCTTTGTATTGGCTCATAATAGGTCACCCACTGGTTCAGCATGTAGCGTGACCGTTAAAACGGTTCTCCTATCATGTCGGCCCCTGGGTGACCACTGCTGCTGCAGTTTCCCAACCCCAATTTGTTAATCAGCAAGCTTTGATTGGGATCTTACTGAGCACTTGGCCTTCATTAATTTCATGCTTCTTGAATGTTGTCTGCTGTGACTCTTCTGTGAAGGTAATCTGCTACTGAGGATGTACTAGACTTCATAAAAAGACAAAGGGTATTATACTTCAGTTAAATCTCCATTTTCTGTACAAATTGGTAGTGGAATATGAATTAGTTTCTGGATGAATTAAATATCCACAAGTCTGGGAGAATAAGTTAATCAGACAGATAATTCCTTTTGTGTTTGGCAATTTGCTTGCATCTAATTTGTTCTGTTAAGTGGTCAATTGCTGCACATCTCTCACCAAACAATAGAAAGAAATTTGACAAAGGACATGACATTTTAGAATGTGAAGTGAGTCATCTATTAACTGTTATTTATCAGATAGTGTTTTCCAAAATGGGGGGCACGGTGGCATAGCAGGCTTGGCCGGGTTCTGCCCTCTGGTGGGGCTAGGGCTCGAGTCCTGCTTGGGGTGCCTTCCCATGGACTGATGTCCCGTCCTGAGTGTGTCCCCTTGCACCCTGCGTTGTTGGACTAGGCTCCGGTTCGCCGCAGCCCCGCTCAGGGCAAGTGGCTTCAGCCAGTGTGTGTTTTCCAAAGTAACTTATTACAATATTTTCTGTTTACACTAAGCTATTTACACAGATTTTCCCTGTTGCACAGCTAGTCAATTTTTCTGTTTCAGTTCAGGAAAAGTACCTTAATAAAAAGTACTGCAGGAGATGGGAGCCAAATTGGGGTGCTTTTGTCTGCAAGGCGACGGCTCCAAGCACTACACTACGGTGCTCTACTCACTACTGCTTTGCTATAGATGATTAGTTTCTCCATGGACTCCACTTGTCTCTGGTCTGTTGTTGTTACTCAGTTTGTGTCTCTCACCATGTCTGACTGTCAGTGTAACCATGCATTCCTGTGTTGCTCACAGCTGCCTTTCTGGGGGACATTGCCTTGGATGAGGAGGACCTGCGTCTCCTCAAGGTGCGCATGATCGTGAATGTGGCAGACCAGGCGGTTAAGGTCATCAACCTCACTGACACAGGCGAATCTCAGGCTACGACTGTGGCAACAGAGTCTACGAACAGTAAGACCCCTCAAAGTACGATGGAGGGCGCAAAACATGCCTCGCTCCGCAGGAAGAGGGCAGCTACTGCTAGGCCTGAGAGGGTATGGCCAGAAGGAGTCATTCCGTACGTCATTAGTGGAAACTTCAGTGGTGAGTTTCAAGGCTTTCTTCTTGTGCACACCAGTACCACAGAAAGCCTGTTTCAGCCATCATTTCACATGATTTTTGTGACGTTTGGGGAAAAAGCAAGCGGTAATGGAAGTAGATAGCGCAGTGGTTAAAAACTCGTTGCAATCAGAAGACCTGGGTTGAAACTCTGCTCTTGTAGTATCCTTCATCAAGGTTCTTACACTGAACTGATAGAGAAAGAATTGCTCAGTTGTATATTTGTGACACTTTTCTCCAAAGCAACTTACAGTGCTAGGCTATGTACAGTGATTTACTCATGGGTAAATCACTCTTTGGAGAAAATGCACTTTAGGGTAAGCACAGTAGTACGTAGAATTTTAACCAGCAACTTTCAGACTCAAAGACAGTAATTCTGTACACTAACGCTACCAGCTGCTCTGTATAAATTGGTCAACCATTGTGATCAGCTTAGTGTAAAAACCCAGCACTGTAGGCTCACAGGACAAAAGTATTGACTAAATAAAGGTTAATAATTCCTCAATTGAAAATTGACCCTGTTACATGTCTTAAGTAACATATCCAGCATGATCCCCTTTCAACTGAATAAAATCATTAATTCAATTCAATTTCAGTTCAGTTTATTTTTATAAAGCACTCTTCTCACGCTGCAACACAGAGCGCTGAACAAAGGGAAAAAGGCAAGAAACAAATACATCTGACAAAGAAACAAACAAAACTGTTGACTACAGACTGGCATAGCACATTATCAATGCATTTATTAATGCAATAAGTATGCCTACTGGCCATGGAGGAAAGAAACCAAAAAACTCCGAAATGAAAGTCAAGGTAGAAGAAAACCTCTAGGGGTCAAAATGCCAGTGGCTGCCCACCTCTCCTGGACATACTAGATTGAACAAGACTTCTAAGTCAGTTTACAGGTAATAATAGCATTGTTGCTGTTTGTTGACTTGATTTCCCAGTTCACCAAGGTACGTCTCATCCATCATGGTTGGTCATCAGCTCCAGTCAGCATGGGGTGCTGGAGCAATGGCCGGCCGGCTGGACTCCTCAGGTCTTTTTGTAGGGAAACAATGCTCAACAAGAAGAAATTGTTAGTAATTTATAATTTAAAGAAATTACAGTTTAATACAGAGGGGGAAAACAGAAACAGAGAAACACAGCCAAGTGAAATGACATTTCTTAGTGATATGCCCAAGTGAACATGTAAGTCTTTAGCCTGCATTTAAAGACTGAGATAGATGGGGCATTTCTCACAGTAACTAGTAGACTGTTCCACAGTTTAGGTGCTCTATGTTAAAAGGTGCTTATTGATTACAGGTACTTTAAGGTAACCTGGAAAACTCTGTTACATGTCATGAGTAACATATTCAGCATGATCCCCTTTCAACTCAATGAAATCATTAATTCAATTTCAATTCAATTTATTTTTATAGCGTGCTCTTCTCACACTGCAACACAGAGCGCTGAACAAAGGGAAAAGGGCAAGAAAAAAAAATTCATCTGACAGAGAAACAAACAAAACTGTTGACTACAGACTGGCATACCCCATTATCAATGCATTTATTAATCTTTATTAATGAACAAAGATGTTTTCCCGGGACATAAGAATTAATAATCTCACAAAGGTAAGCCAGAGCAATGCCATGTACTGCCTTATATGTCAGAAGTAGGATTTTAAAATCAACTTTTAAGTGTAACCGGGAGCCAATGCAGAGATTTCAGTACTGGTGTTATATGGTTGTACTGCCTAGTTCTAGTAATAATTCTGGCAGCTGCATTTTGTACCAGTTGTAGCCTGGATGCAGCCTGGTATGGACAGCCTGATAATAAAGCATTACAATAGCCCAGCCTTCTTGAAGCAAAAGCATGAACCAGTTTCTCAGCATCTTGCTTACATAGAAATCGCCTTAATTTGCCTATGTTTCTCCACTGGAAGAAGCATGACCTAATCAATATATTAACATGAGAAACAAGTGACAGCTGATTAAGACAAAATATAAAGCTTCTCATCGATTCTAAGGGATCATTACAAACCTCTTTTACACATGCTTAGTAACCAAAGGGAAGCTGCGAGACTCTGTCTTTGGTCCCATGCTCCTTGACTCTTGCAAGCAATATGCAGATCATAGCAAGCAACAATTATCACATAATTAGTTATTCCCAATATGTATTCAAACCATATCGGTAAAAACATGCTCCGATTTACTGATCTATTAATATTTCACTTTCCAGGCTGTGTATAATTTATGTATAATTTGGAAGTCTATCCTTTGCAGCATATAGATAGTTGGGCAGTTGTTTTGCTTACATTAGTTAGTGAAAATAAAATCCTATTTTCTCTTTGACAACTTTGTGTAGGCCTTAATGAGTGCTTTGTGCAGTATTTTATGAAATTTAGAAGTGATGGATTGCAAAAACATGACTCCAGAAAACCAATAAGTTATCTCTTCATCCTATTCTTTTGCCCCAGTTTTCATCCCAGTTTCAGTCAAGTCCAGTGTTGTACTGACCCCTGCCATCCACAAAAGCCAAGGTGCCTTTGATCCAATAGTGTTTCCTGCAGGGGGGTGGAGGGGTGTGGGGTTCTGGGTGCAGGAAGTGGCTGATCCATAAACATCCTGCCACTAGTTTGAACACAGTCTCTAAAATGCAGGAACAACAGGCACCACAAAAGCAAATATGAAACCTTGTTCTCTCTCCATGTAAAACCAAAGTACCCCATGTCCTTTGTGAAACTTGTTGTTGGAAGTCACATTGCACAACAAAGAATTTATCATTTGGTACAAGAAGCTTTTGCATGTTTTGCACAATGGAATACCTTAAGTGGAGCAATAGATATTCAGTAACTCCCCCAAAGGTAAAACAGCAGGACCAATTCTGAAACTTGGATGTAAAACATTTTGCTATAAATACTGGCAGCATTTCACATGCCAGCTACAGCCTGAACAGTCAAATCTATATTTTACAGCTACATTTGCTTCATTAGTCTTTAGGCCATTCTACTAGAGTGCAGAGGACTGGTACTCTCCAGGACACGATTTTGAGACAGCAAAAACGATTGTCTGTTCTCCTCCAGGGAGCCAGAGGGCGATATTTCGTCAGGCCATGCGTCACTGGGAGAAACACACGTGCGTGACCTTTATCGAGAGGACCACAGAGGAGAGTTACATTGTCTTCACATACCGACCATGCGGGTGGGTTTTGCCGAAATAGCAGGAGTGTGTGTTAGTGTTTGTGTGTGTGTGTATGTGAAAGCCCATGTTTGGGTAGTTTTGGCATAAATTGCAAGTGTCTGCAGCTCGGCTTAACCCAAGTCACAGTTACCTCTCAGTAACTCTGCAACATCCCACACCTGATTGGTTTTCCTCCATTGTTCTTTTCCAACTGATGTTGTCCAGAATGACCTTCTAAAAAGAAAGAAATGTGAATAAGGACTAAGATCAATCATAAAGAAGGAGTTCTTTGCATTTGTGGTGAATCATAGGAATGTCAGGGCTGCATGAACATTTTAGCTCTTCCAAATTCCCTCGTGCTACATTACACAGTGGGGAGGAAGAGCCCACCTGCCGCTCTCAGTGCTGCTAAATCTCGGCTATGATGTATGCTGGTGCGCACAGCCCCTTCTCCACCTGCAGCTCCCACATGTCCTAAAAGCAGTTTCTGCCTTTGTTATTCATTGTTGAATACCTCTCAATACCTGTGGACTGAGAGGTGCAAAGATAATGATCCCAGCTGATGGACTCCAGCTGACTCCGTTTAACCATGGACCAACATTCTAGTTCCAGTTAAGAAAATACAAATACCTTTCCATTTCTTTATCTGTCTCATCAAAACACAAAACATGTCAGGTCACTGTGTTAAACCAAATCAAAGAGAAATACTGTCTCCTTAGTTTTGCCTCTCAATTTTTCTGACCTTTTTATTTAAGCAGTATTTTTCCTCTCAGTTGACTATCAATCATTGTTAGTCAAAAAGGAGATACAGAGCTTTTCCGAGCCTTGTAACACCCATGTGTGCTCCTGTAGGTGTTGCTCGTATGTGGGCCGAAGAGGAGGGGGCCCGCAGGCCATTTCTATTGGGAAGAATTGCGACAAGTTTGGCATTGTGGTTCACGAGCTGGGTCACGTGATCGGCTTCTGGCATGAACACACGCGGCCAGACAGGGATGAGCACGTCATTATCGTCAGGGACCACATCCAGCCAGGTAGCCTGCCTTGTGGCATCGCTTTCTGCTTGTAGTCCCACCTCAGTTCCTGTTTGTGCTCTTATCTCACTTTTTGCCATTACAGTAACATAATTTTAATATCCTGCATTCTGTTCCATGGTTGCACACTAGAATGCTTGGCTTGGCTCTGACTGTAAAGGACTCAAGGGTGGCAGTGATAAAACCTACATGGTGTAATCTTGTAAGGGTAGGGTGTCACCTGTGGCACTGTGCCCTGTTGCTCTCTGCATCTCCCCCGCCTGTTCTTCTAACCCCTAAACCTCATCCTAACCCTAAGGCCTTTCTGCAGGGCAGGAGTACAACTTCCTCAAGATGGAACCAGGTGAGGTGGACTCGCTGGGGGAGACATACGACTTTGACAGCATCATGCATTATGCCAGGAACACTTTCTCCAGGTCTGTGGCCCTTCCCTGAATGATCAAAGGGTTTTAACTGTAGTTTTTTGTCATACTTTTGCATTTGTTTGCATTTGTCTGTATTCTGACATACATGTGCTGCTTTGCACTGAATTGTACCTGTTGTACAGAGGGAATGGATGCCAAAGCCAGCATGGTTTCAGTTTACCAGCTTGCATTAATCGCCATGTCCTCGTCCATGTTGTTGACACACATCCACATTCTGTCAAATGAGAAAGCAGCTTAAGCAGTCATTATCTGTTCGGCCATTTGCATAATGGCCATACACATGATGTGGGTTGGATGGGAAATCTGCCACAGCTGTTGAAATAGGAGCAGCCATATTGCAATGTTTCAAAATACTTTTACAAAGCTTTGTAGAGATTTTTGAAGTTCAGGTTTTTTTCTCCCCCTCCCGAAGGTCCTGTTCCACACAGAGCTCCACTTTTTAATAGTTATTTCACTGAATCAATTCAAGTCATGGGGGGCAGTCATATGGCTTCTCTGGTAAGGAAGTGGTTTACCATTGCCTTCTTTCACACATATTTGGACTATGGGGAAGAAACCCACACAAACATGAGGACAACATGGAAACTTTGCACAGACTGAGTAGGATTCAAACCTGTGTCCCAACTCACTGCCCAGTTGCTGTGATGCATCAGCATTTTCCTCTGCACCACAAGTCCCTGCCTTAAATAGGGTAACTGATAGAGTAGTGGATGGAGCTGTTGCCTTTTGACCCAAAGGTTGCTGATATGAATTCAACCTTCAGCTGTAGTACTGTTGAGCAAGGTACTTACCCTGGATTGCTCCTGTAAAAAGTTACCCAGCTGTATAAATGGATAAATAATTATAAGTAGCATTGTAAGTTGCTTTGGAGAAAAGCATCAGCAAAATGAATAAATGTAAATTAAATAATGAGGTCTACCCTCACACATTGAGCATGATACATGAAGCATGATAAAACTTGGAGATGCTTAGTATGCCACTTTGACCCCAGAATCATTAATGGAGGGTGTGCATGAATAGAGTGAGTGAGCGCTCATGTCCCTCAGTAGCACTACTCTACTGTTGTCTAAATTGATTCTGCACATGCTGCATCATGAGAAGAAAAGAACCGCTGCTGTGTTTCTGCTGAACGAGTTGATAAGGATGAATATCTGTTGTTCTGGAATTCTGAGACTCCCAGAGAAACTCTGTGTGGAACTCCTAGTCTGGCTGCACTCTGGAAAAAGGATACACAGATGAAATGTACAGGTGAATAAATTAACGGGTAATGTGGTGGTTAGAGCCATTTTTGTGCAATCAGAAGGTCATGGGTTTGAATCCCTGCTGTCACTGCATGGTGAAGTTTGTATAAATTATTTTTTAATAAGTTATATAAGCCTACAACATTAAGTCACCTTTGACAAGGTGTCAGTTAATAATAATTCAATTACTGACATAGAATATTTGCAGATCTGGAAACACAACTGCACAGATATGGAGATTCATCAGAAAGGCTCTGAGGTACCATCAGAAATGTAGAACATGATTTTAGGTGCTCCTGAATAAATATTCTTATTATTTGGACTCACGCATCACAGGCCATTGTGACTCCTGTTGTAAAAGTCATGTCTGAATAACATAAACATCTGAAAACAAAGCTCTAAACTTAATTCACAATCAGTATTTATTTGATTGTGTTTGTGCTCATGCTGTCATTTCTTTGTTCTTTTTGTAGCCATCTGTTTTACGGAGAGGTGTGGCAATAATGGGTCTGAGAACTTTCATAACTGCCTGGCTGCACATTTTTTGGTGGGATAAAGCTGGATGCATCTGGTAGTAGATCAAATACCAAGGGCCTTGGGACAGGAGTGAGCCACGCATGGGGAACCAGTCCTCGGTTGTACTCAGGAAGTTACATGCACCATGAAAACGGTCAATGTTTTTAAGTAGAGACATGTGGCTGCATCCCTAAAGCAATCCTGCCATGGCCTCCATGCTGTAATTACGTGGGATGCTCTGTGAGGTCCCTCCCAAAACCACCTCTGTTTGTGTTGGAGTGGTAACCCCATGGGGGAGGAATGCCTCTGCCACACGGGTCCAGGCTGTAGCTGTCCACAGGCTCAGGTTTT
Source organism: Scleropages formosus (assembly GCF_900964775.1). Lineage (NCBI taxonomy): Eukaryota > Metazoa > Chordata > Actinopteri > Osteoglossiformes > Osteoglossidae > Scleropages > Scleropages formosus. Next base: position 4,392,416 of record NC_041811.1, read on the forward strand.
TATATAGGTGCTTAATTTTTTTAAAAAATTGTTTGTTAATCTTTTCTTGGCAGGCTCTCTTTTAGTTCCTTTCTGAGAGCGTGTTGAAAAAAACTGGATAATCCTTGTCATCTTGGATCAAAGCTTGTCAAGTTCTGTCAGTTGTAGTAACTTAAAACCAGTATGGAAGGAAAAAAATTAAAATTACGGGCTTCTGGAGCTAATCCAAAATTTAAGTGACTGTCTTAGAAAACAGCAATGTGACAAACTATACAGATGCTATTTTATCTATTCATAATAAGAAAGAGCACCTCTGTCAAACAGAGGAAACTTACTAAACCAATTTATTTTGCATACTGCAATCATGCAATCGGCGTATTTAACGTAACAGGTCATGACATCATCATTATTAAGGAAACAGCTGGCTGAATCCAGTGACTGAATGGTAGACATGAATCAGAGGAAACAAGGACAGTCTAAGTACAGCAGCAGTAGAAATAATAGAAAATACCAGAGTTTTCAATGTCATCCCATGATTGGAAATAAAATGGCAGCAGGTGCTTTATTACTTAGCGCTGTCACCTAAAAGGACTTGAGTTGAATACCACCTCCTGCTGTAATATCCTTCATCAAGATACTTACCCTGAACTGATGTGGTAAAAATCAACCTACTGTATAAATGGCAAAGTCATTCTAAATTGCTTTGGAGAAAGGTGTAAGATAATATAATAATTAGGTATATATCAATTTTTTCCAGTGGTACTCACAATATTAAGCTATTTACAATCGTTTACCCATTTTACACTGGCATAATTTTGACTGTCTCAGTTCAGGGAGAGTACCTTGATCAAGGGTAGCACAGTGGGATTTGAGCCCAGGTTGTTATTATTATTATTGTTGTTATTATTATTATTATTATTATAATAATAGTACATGTGAAGCTTCCCCTGGGGTTGCCTGTGGGAAGGTCCAGAAACAGACGTCCTCTCAGAGATCACTGTTGCCCCCTGATGGCCCTCTCCCACTGTAAAGCACCGTGGGAAGCCAGCTCTGAGCTGCTGCAGTTGTTTGAAAGATTTCACGGCAGCCCCTCGTTTTGTTTTGTCCTGAGCGTGGCACCCGGCTCTTTTTTTTTTTTTTTGTTTCCTTCTCGACGGCTTGGGGGACCTTTGTTTTTGTGGCATTCGACCAAAGCAAATAAGGGGCCAGCAGTGCGTTCTTTGTGTGTCCAGATACCAGCTGGAGGCACCTCGTTGCGCATCTTTCCCCCCCAGTGCTTGTCTCCACGGAGTGGGCTGGCTCCTGTGCAACCCTCTGCTCAGGCTGTGGGTGTGTTACCATGGGAACGGGGTAGGGGAAAAGGGGAGAGTCCGAGGTAGTTTAGTGTCAACCAGAGTGTCAGGAGGATGGGCCTTCTCTGTGCATGAAAAGGAATGGAACAAAACAAAACAAACAAAGAAAACAGAGGCAGGGAGGGACAGAGAAAGAGAGAGAGAAGTTTTTGCTGATGTGGCTCTTCGCTGTTGCTATTGTTTTTCTGGGCGCTCAGCTCAGCTGAGGACTGTGCAGTTGTTTGCAGCATGTTGCGAGGACCGCAGAACTTTCAACCCATGTGTTTGTTGCACACCAGTGCCAGCTGTTTTCCGAAAAGGGGCATGAATGCACATGGCCCCTCTCAATGCGATTCAGTCTGATGGCACTGTGACTCCCTGGTGGAGACTCAGGCCCACAGTGAGAACCAGAAACTGCAGAAATATGTATGATCTCTTCTTAATTGTATTTAAATAAACATTTCTAAGATTTTACATGTTTTAGCTCCTGTGAGCCTTCATAAGGTGTTTCCAGGGACACCTTAGCTGTCATTTAACTTTAGGTCTCCACTGGGACATGTTCATTCTGGGGATGTAACAAGATACAAGCCCACTGGGTCACTGTTTATTCAAGTCATTAATTTTTTGCCTGTCTTTATACTCATCAAACTACAACCTACCATGTGTATCTGAAGTTATGGAACGTGGGTTGATTATCTTACATTTTTGGCAAGGAGGTTTATTTTAATAACAAGGTGTGCACGAGAAACTCTCTATTCAAATATGTGGTTTACTGAAGTGTCCTACTTTCTTCCAGCAGAAAATTTAACATTCAGCCTGCATCATAATTCTGAAGTTTTTGAAATATTTGGTCACCCTTTTTGTATATTTTCACCTTGTTTTGTATTATCAGTATATTTGCATTTTCTCCATACACTAACTGTCTTTATGTTGTTGTGACCCAGTTTTGTTCTACATTCACCCTTTGCTGTACCTTTTGTGTTAATATTTAAACCTGAAACACAGTGAAAAGCCAAGGGAAGACTTTTGGCTGAACCTGCCACGTTGTTCAAACATGTCCCTAGCTAAGGAAAAGTGAGGTCTTTCCTACTGAAACACACCATTCAGGCTGGGTTGATCTTTCTCAGGAGCAGTTTGGCACTCTGCTGGACTCAAACGGGTCATGGATGAGCCTATTTTACAAATGGATGTACAACCAGATAAGAGTCCAATAAATAGCCAAATAATACTAACATGATTGTGTCTGTGTGTGTGTGTGTGTTTCTCCTTTACACGCAGGGGTGTCTTCCTGGACACCATCCTGCCACGCTACGATGTCAATGGAGTCCGTCCATCCATTGGCCAGAGGACCCGGCTCAGTATAGGGGATATTGCCCAGGCACGCAAGCTCTACCGCTGTTCAAGTAAGAGCTTTCTCTTGCAGGAACCATCATTCCGGCCAATTTGTGCAGTCTTTCATTTTATTAATGGTTGGGGGTACACTGGCATTACCATGGCAACTCAGGGAGGAAGTCAAAGTCAGCAGTATAGAGGACAAGCAGAGATAGCAGAATGGATGGATAGGTGGGATGGGGGGCAGAGTGGAGACACATGCACACACGTTGTCTGAAGCCGTTCGTCCTAAGTGGGGTCACGGCGAACCAGAGCCTAACCTGGCAACATTGGGTGCAAGGCTGGAGGGGAAGGGGACACGCCCAGGACGGGACACCAGTTCGTCACAAGACACCTCAAGCAGGACTTGAATCCCAGACCCCCCAGAGAGCAGGACCCAGCCAAAGCCCATCCTTCGTTTGTCTCCTCCCCCTCCAGCCTTGTGCCCTGTGTTGCCCGGTTAGGCTCTGGCTCACCGCAACCCCCCTTGGAGAAAGCAGTTTCTGTGTCTGTTTGGGTATATTATATATTGGAATGACTTGCAATCAAAGAACCATCATTTGAATCCATCCATCCTCCTGCTCCAGCACCATTAATCAAGGTACATAGCTCTGAATTAATACATAAAAATGACCCTGCAGTACAAATGGGTAAATCAGTGTAAATAGCTTAATACTGTAACTCACTTTGGAGAAAAGTCATCTAAATAAATTAATATAATATAATGTTGCCTTGAGAAACCAGAATGTTTGTAAATTGTTGGGTTTAATGGTACTCAGTCCTTTGGTGGGTGTTTCCATTGATACGTGACACAGACTGTACTGAATATGTGCTGGACTGTACTGAATTTGTTTTACTGACTGTGCTGTGTATGTTCCTGCCATCATTCTGTAAATGAATGAGATGCTTCCATTTGGGTGTGTCCTCTGTGTGGACAGGGTGTGGTGGCAGTCTGCAGGATAGTAGCGGGAACTTCTCGTCCCCAGGCTTTCCCAATGGGTATCCAGCCTACATGCACTGCATTTGGAGGATATCTGTAACGCCTGGAGAGAAGGTCAGTTCAAGGGGCCCAGTGCATGCTGGAAATTCCTACTACATATAAAGTTCTTTCAAATGCTGAGTAAAGTCCAAGAGATAGCTGTTTTCACGAATTAGGAAGGATGTGATCTTCTGAAACAAGCATGTATATTGGATGTGTATTAACTCACACTCTTCTTTCTGATTGTCATGTGAAGGGAAGAAATCATGTATGTTGGAAATTAATATGAGTGATGAAAGTTAAATAGTGGCCTAACATAAATGCCTTAAGTAATGTGTCACTGGCAAAGTTCAATTATTTCAGGTTGTATTCTAAATCTTACCTGTCTTCTCAGTTGCACTTCTCTTGGCACACTGCAGTCATTTCCAGTAGAGTATATTATTTGCACCACTGCTTTTGTTTGCAATCTGGTTGTTGTTTATTCATTACTTGCATATGCTGATTGTTTCGTGTATTTTTATTGTCTTGTTATTTTTTGTCCTGTTCTCTTTTTTATATTGTTCTTGTCTTGTCCTTCACCATTTTTATACTGTGTCTAATGTTTTGCTCCGAACGACAACCAATTCCAATATTCAATACACTGGCAAAAAAGAGTTCTGAGCTTTTTAGCTTTTAACTTCCAAAATTTTTGTCCCCAGATCATTTTAAACTTCACCTCCATGGATCTGTATCGAAGTCACCTGTGCTGGTACGATCATGTGGAGATCAGGGACGGCTACTGGCGGAAGGCAGCTCTTAAAGGTGCCTCACATGGGACTCATCGGTGGTCGACCATCACCTTACCTGGAAAGAATGTCTTCTTGTCCTCGTCTTCACACCACTGCTTTACACTGGCTTAGTTCATACACCAGTGTATTGCTGCTTACACTTATTAAAGTGATAGTCTTTATTAAAAGGATGTAACCAGCTGCCACTAATGACACTAAATTTAGAGGTTTAAATTAAAGAACTATTTCTGCTTGTAGTAAATTCACTGACATCCTATTTGTTCAAGGATGAGAGGAAGGCAGCTTGTTCTTGAGTTAAGCAAACGTGTCACAGTAACTTCCGATTTAATCATATTTTACTGCAAAAAGGTTTTCATATCAGATCTATGTAGCCATTTAGTAGGATATTAGTTTTACTTTTGGGGAAATTACATTATAACAAAATGTATGATTTGCTTTTAATAGCTTAATTTTGATAAAAGTGTTCAAATTCACTGTTTTCGCTGATGATGAACATGGTGATTCGCTGATCAATAACTATAACAGTAATATAATTTTCTGGTCTTTTGAGAATTCATCACATATGGAATTTCCAGCCAGACAAATGATTGAAGATTTGGAGGTTACTTTTTCACAGAAATTAAATATTACTAACAATAAAATTGCACCATATATCGTAGTATTTTAAGCCAGGCCAAGTTAGTTACTATTTAGTTAAAATACTTTCAAAAATACTGGATCATTAACTGATATTTCATGATGTCTTCAACAGCATTGGGTTCATTAGGCCTTAGTTTGCCTGTATGCTAATCTCACATGCAAAACAAAATTTAAGAAACTGCATATGGCATAAAACCATTTAATAATATGAAAAAACACAGCAATTTCTTTAATACAAACAAATCTTACAGTAATTATAGTATTGAATATTCCAGCACTCATTAGTGCCTTGTGAGAGGAAAAGGCTTTAATAAAATGGCTCCAATTATTTAAATTGTTGAGTTGAAGTAGGTCATCTTTAAAGTCATTGGAGGTGCTGGTAAATCACAAGTGTAGTGTAATATAATGCATGGTGTGATTCTCAGGGCGTTTCTGTGGGGACAAGCTGCCTGAACCGATCATCTCGATGGACAGCAGGCTGTGGATTGAATTCCGCAGCAGTAGCAACTGGGTAGGCAGGGGCTTCTCAGCGTCCTATGAAGGTAACGTCCCAAAATGGGCTGCATGACACTCGTGGCCACCAACCTGTGTGGGAGTTGAGAAATGTCCTGCAGGGACCCTGTGACACTTTAATTATACACAGCTTGCGGCCTGAGGGAGAAGCAAAACAACCCCTGTGAGGTCTTGTGGTTGCTTTTCTCTGACTTTCTGTTCTCAAGCAGGGTGTTGCAGGACTGACACGTGAATTTACGTGCTGACTAGTTTAACGCCCTCACTGCTGTTCACAGCAATCTGCGGTGGTGACATGAGTCGGGACAGTGGACAGATCCAATCCCCCAACTACCCTGATGACTACAGACCCAGCAAGAATTGCATATGGAAAGTGACTGTGACACAAGGCTTCCATGTGGGCCTGACCTTTCAGTCCTTTGAGGTGAGGAGCTCAGAGAAACCATCATTGTAATAAACAGGCCATCACTATGCTTCAGAGGTCACTAGGGATGACTTTATAAATGCCTCCTGTGAGCCATGTAGGCATCTTGTCATCCCCATCAAGCACTACCTTCTGTACACCTACAGTGTATAAAAAAACACAAACAGTATCAACACTGATGGCGATTTGTCAGGAAGTTCTCTAGGCATCCACAAATTTTGATTGGTAAACCAAACAAAATAATGAGCAAAATTCGTTTAATAGTATCTCTAAAAATAAAATGGCTTGTTTGCTCACAACCGTCGAGAAGCAAAGTACGATGCTCTCAGGTGACTTAAGAGACATAACAAGTTTAAAGAAAAAAACCTGAAGTATCTCCATGAAGAAACAGTCATCAGACTACAAGAGACTACCCACACACCAGTGGGAGCATTGAAGTCTCAATGAAGTTTACTTAGCCACACCTAGTTCTTGATTCATTTTAATACATCTTTATGAGTATGGGAGTTAGTTCAGATTAAGGGATTTATCTTAAGATGCAGATCATGGAGAGGTTTTTTTTTTGTTTCCATTTTTGGTCTGAAGTACTAAAGGTGTGAAATTAGTCACCTAATTAATATTTTAATGGATGAGGAGGGCTGATGTGGATTAATGTAAATAGTTGTTGTTAGAGGGGGGCGCAGTGGTGCAGTGGGTTGGACTGGGTCCTGCTCTGCTCTCTGGTGGGCCTAGGGTTCAAGTCCTGCTTGGGGTGCCTTGCGACAGACTGGCGTCCTCTCCTGGGTGTGTCCCCCTCCCCCTCCAGCCTTACGCTCTGTATTGCCGGGTTAGGCTCCGGCTCCCTGCGACCCCAACTGGGACAAGCGGGTCCAGACAGTGTGTGTGTATGTGTGTGTGTGTGTGTGTAGTTGTTTTTAGTGTCTATTCCTGTACATACTGCTGTGTTCCTTTCTGATTGGCTATTATATTGCTGATGCCTAGTCTGTCATGGATGAACTCTCGGGAGTTCATGGGGGTGACCCCCTAAGCATTGTGTGGAGAAGGGGGGCCAGAGTGACCTAGGGGAACTCTCAAGTTTTCAGCAGACTTCCTTGTACTGTCTGTGGTGTCTTTGTCATGATTGCTATTGAAAGGACATGTATGCATTCAATAAAAAGCACTTTCCTAGAATCCTGTCTCCAGTAGCTCCATGGGGGGACCCTACAATATTTATTACTATCATAATAGTATCATATTTAACAGTATCATAATGCCTTACAATAAAAGAACCTGGGTTTGAATCCTTGCACCTGCTGAGAAAGCTTCTTTGATTAACGGTAATTTTTCAAAGTTACCGTGCTCTATGAATTACTAAATCAGTGTAAGTAGCTTGATGGACCAATCATATTTAAGCCACCTTGGAAAAAATGTATGTAGATAATTTAATACATTTGTCAACATTACACTAAGGAGATGAATCACTTTAGCAAGATTTTGTATTTCATCAGTTATGTCATAAGTGGTTTGTGTAGCCAGGCAAACTAGTGCGGAATGGCCAATTCTGGACTAGCAAATAGGAATTCAGGTGGGATATCTAGTCACTGCTGAGGATCCTCCTGGTCTTACTTTTTATATGACATTTCAATTTGTCCCGAGAGAGGAATGTCCCATTCTAGAACAGCTGCACTCCCACAGCAGTTCTATGGGTTCCATTTTAGTTACCTGTGTTAGATGATGTGCTATGGAACAAGTTCTTAGACTGATATATAATCATAACCACAACCAATGTTGCATAAAGGCACATGGGCCCCTTTCTCAGAGCTTCATGGAAACTTTACATCAGAGCTGAACTCCTAAGTATTGCAAATCAATGCATTACTTTTCCACACAGCAAATCACATTGTGTAAATCAGAAGTCTGTAAACATCTGACTGGCTGCTAGGATGAGAGATGAGGAGGATGGGTGGGTTGTTTGTTGTTTGTGCAGCATCCTGGGTGGCTTTATAAAAATGATTTATATCCTAATGTGTCACGCTGAACAGAGGACGCAAGGAAGGCTGGACCCAAGTGCAGGATCGTTTATCTGGAACTGAGGGATCAGGCGAGTTCTCATTGTTGAGTACGGGTGACGAATCAATTGATCGGCGGTCAGAGTGGGAGCGAAGAGCCATAGATGGAGTCAGGGGGCGAGACAAATGGTCAGAAGCCAGGGAAGGAACAGCAGGAGCCAGGGACGACGACGACGACGATGACATAGGTGCAAAGGAGGACGGTTGTCTTGAAGAGATTCTGCAAATGTGAACAAGCTGAGGAGGGTCTTTTTAAGCAAAGTGCTCTGTTTGTCATCAGGTGCTTGATCGGCATGAGGTGCTGTTGATTGCGATGCGGGTGTGGACATGACAACATGGTTAAGCCTGTGAATGACATTTAGCATTAGGAGCTCTTCCCTTGCCCCCACCACAGATTGAGAGGCATGATAGCTGTGGTTATGACTACCTGGAAGTGCGTGATGGCAACTCTGACAGCAGCCCCCTGCTGGGCCGCTTCTGCGGCTACGACAAGCCTGATGACATCAAGACCAGCTCCAACCAGCTGTGGATGAAGTTTGTGTCAGATGGCTCCGTCAACAAGGCCGGCTTCGCTGCACACTTCTTCAAAGGTAGTCTCAGATTGGGTGAGCTGTAGTTGGATGATGGGACCACCTAATGGAATCTTAGGATAAAGTTTGGATTGGAAGCTCGCACCACCCATTGGTAGATTAGGACAGGGTTTGGGTTGGATGATGGTAGTTTAGGGTAGAGGTTGGATCTCCAGCAGCTTTGTTATTATTTTGTGGTTGAAAACCTGCAGAAATGGACGAATGTTCGAAGCCGGACAATGGCCGATGCGAACAGCGCTGCATCAACACACTGGGCAGCTACCGCTGTGCCTGTGACCCAGGATTCGAGCTAGCTCCAGACAAACTCAGCTGTGAGGGTGAGTGTCTGCCTTAGTGCTGATATCCTCCTTCTGGGGAATCCGTGATCTTGAGTGAAGGCTTTTCTCACCTGAAACTACACCATAATACCTGATGGAAGCTTAACAGAATGCATTTCAAAATTACCCAGGAACTGAAAATGCAGTGAAAGCTTGTGTGTTGCAATGGTTTTATAAATAGAAACAAAACAAAAACATTTCTGGGCTGGTGGTCTGTCTAGTCCACCCATAGCAGGGAGGGCTCTGAATAATGGACAGGTTGGTTAAGAGTCTTTGGGAGACTGATCTTTCTTAGGTTGAAAGGCACAGCCATTTATTGCTCCCAGCTGGACTGGGTTCTTAGAAGGTCTTCAAGGACCATATCAAAGTTGCCATTTAATGTAGTCATTAGATTGAGATCACAATCTAATGATCATAGACTGATCTGTTTATTATTTCTTCCACTGCTTCTGCTTCCACTCTTTATACCTCACCAACTCTGTAGAGTAAATTTTCTTCCAAGTTATGTGAAGGTTTCTGGTTTTTACTGCTACTACTGTATATCTGCAATGTGTTACATACAGGTAAGAAAGGCATCTTTGCTGCACATGGTAGATGGAGATAATAGACAGATCTTAACCAGTCAAAATGCCTTGAATGTGCAACATTCTTTCCACATCCACAAATATCTGGAGGCCAGATTCAACAATCACCGGTACTGACACCATCTTGTCACCCCAGCAGCTGCCTGTGGTGGTTTCTTGACCAAGCTCAATGGCTCCATCACCAGCCCCGGCTGGCCGCGGGAGTACCCACCAAACAAGAACTGCGTGTGGCAGCTGGTAGCACCCCCGCAGTACCGAATCACACTGCAGTTCGACATCTTCGAGACTGAGGGCAACGACGTGAGCACTCAGTTATGGGCTGTTGTGTTGGACCAAGTAGTAGAGTAGTATTGACTGACAGGTTGGCGATTCAAACCCCAGAAAAAACCCGCTGTTATACCATTGATTCTCAGATCAATGCACTAAATTAACATAAAAAATACCTAGTTATAGTATATTACATGAGGCGTCAAAGCTAAAAGTTAAAGCTACAAGCCAGGATAAGTGACTTTGCAAGCAAAAAATTTTAGAATTTATATGGTTCTCTGAGTCTGCTAAGTATATGAATGCATAAATTTAACAGGTTCATGTTCAAGAAGACTGAGAGAATTCAGTCACTTGCATGCTTTTACCTTAAGAAGTAATAGCATTTAATTTTCAACCTTCATTGGCTTTTAATTACCCTGTTATGTAGTTATTTCCTGTCCTTGCTGGTAAACAGAGGACAAGACACTCACTGGGACTTGAGCCCTGCTGCTTTGCAAGGATATCACTGGATCTTATTGACTCTTCAGGGCCAGTGATTGTGTGACCTTGCACTCCTCTGTTCTGTGAATCCAAATGAAAGCTAAATGTCTCCTGTCCCACGCTATGCCGCCAGGTGTGCAAATACGACTATGTGGAGGTGAGGAGTGGGCTGTCAGCAGACTCAAAGTTGCACGGGAAGTACTGTGGGTCGGAGCGACCCGAGAGTATCACCTCCCAGTACAACAACATGCGTATCGAGTTCAAGTCAGACAACACTGTGTCCAAGAAAGGCTTCAAGGCCCAGTTCTTCTCAGGTGTGTACTGTGTGGAGACAGGGACTTTCTCTCCTCTGCAGGGTGTATACCGGCATAGTAAAACTCTCCCTCTGGCATGGACCAGTGCAAATTCATGTGAACAAGGTGGGAGTGTGATCCCATTATTCCAAAATCCTTGTGCAGTTTGAATGGGGCAAAGTCAAGTTTGGCATGAGCTAGAATAACCAGTTAACCTTCCCTCAATATGTCATGTTACCCCAGCCATTTGAGATGCCACACATTTTCACACATGCATATGCAGTAATTAAAACGCAGCATCGATATGCTAGTATGTGTTAATTTGTGGGGTCAGTGCTCCCAAACTTCTGGGGTTCATCTTGGCAAGTGTCAGAGTTTAGCAGACAGCTGGCTGATTTGGGGAGCTAAAATCAATGGTCAGAGTTAAATTAGAAGTTTGTGTCCAGTTTTTTGCCAGATTGAAAATATTGATCTGAAGCTATGGAAGTGCACAGTTAACATTGATCTGGGCATGGATCACACAGCTTGTCTTCAGATCCAGCAGCCCCTGCTGGTGTCAGACACACATTAACAGTCCTTTGCTCTGGGGGCAAGACAGAGCTGGCAGGTCACTTGTGGGGCAGGCGGCCAGTATTGTGCTGCCTTCTTGTGACTTCCTCCTGTCCTTGTTTGCCAGATAAGGATGAATGCTCCAAGGAGAATGGCGGCTGTCAGCATGAATGCGTCAACACTTTCGGGAGCTACATCTGCCAGTGTCGCAGTGGCTTTGTTCTGCACGACAATCGACATGATTGCAAGGAAGGTAGAGCATACCGAGGCTAGTCTCAGCTAGCAGTGCAGCTGAGTTCTGTTAGACCCTGGATACAGAACTGGTTAGACCATTTCATTCTACTTATCCATGACCACTTAGTCACTTTATCTGCTGCCCTTTTGAGGACCTTGTACTTAAGGTTCTGATATTTGTTCTATATTGTATGTTCTATGCATCCTCTAGATGCTATGAAGATTGCTCAGCCAGTGGCTGGTAAAGCTTGAAGCTGTACCTTGTGTGTTTTTCTATCACAGCGGGCTGTGATCATGTAATAACCAGCATCATGGGCACCATCACCAGCCCCAACTGGCCCAATAACTACCCCAGCAAGAAGGCATGCACATGGGCTCTATCCACAACCCCCGGCCACCGCATCAAAATTGTATGTCAATATGTAACACTTATGTTGTCCTGGTGTGCTGTCTCAATGGGGTTCTTCACTGTGTTTCTGTCAACACACACGCACACACAGAGTTCAGCACAGATTAGGTTAGTACATGATTCAGTTCTTTCTTCTTCCAGGCCTTCAATGAGATTGACATGGAGACCCACATGGAGTGTGCCTATGACCACCTGGAGATCTTTGACGGTCACGATGGCAGAGCCCCCAGCCTGGGCCGCTTCTGCGGTGTCAAGAAGCCAGCACCACTTGTTTCCAGTGGCAACAGGATCTTCCTGCACTTCTTCTCTGACAACTCAGTGCAGAAGAAGGGCTTTGAGGCTACCCATTCAGTAGGTAGGCCAGCTTTGATTTTAACAAACAGACAGGAGAGAAGGGTTGGGAGGGACTCCTTGGTCCATGCCATGGTCAGATAGCATTGTACATTTTTCTCATTTAAAATGTGCATGCACCTGTATCTCGTGTCCAGAGTGTGGTGGTAGCTTGAAGGCCGAGGTGAAGACCAAGGACCTGTACTCTCATGCCCAGTTTGGGGACAACAACTACCCAAGTGCATCAGATTGCCAGTGGGTGATTTCAGCTGAGAAGGGCTATGGTGTGGAGCTCATCTTCCAGACCTTCGAGGTTGAGGAGGAGGCCGACTGTGGCTACGACTACGTGGAGCTCTTTGATGGTGGAGATACCAAGGCACCCAGGCTAGGCCGCTACTGCGGGTCAGGGGTGAGATTCTTATCATTTTGTAGTTGCTTAGCCAATGATTCTTTCCCACCTCAGATTACATTTTTCTTGCTATTGCATCAGAGAATTACAGGTCAAGCGTCTTTCTTAAGGATACGATGACAGAGTCTCTCCTTGGACTTGAGCTGTCAGCCATTGCAGTTACGAGTCCATGTCATTAACCACTCTTCTAATAGTATGGCAGCTATTGTGGTCTAAATACTTGTGGCACCCACTGTGATTTACATTTGCATTAGGTTTATTTGTTTTGCTGACCCTTTTCTCCAAAGTGAATTACAGCATAAAGCTTCCTACAATTATTTACCTGTTTATACACTGGAGTAATTTTGATTTAAACAGCAGACTGGTTTACTTGTTTAAATAGTTTTCAGCATTCTTAGGTGGGGATTTCTCTGCTTCAAAAGCTGGAATTGTGTTGGAAGCTATTATTGAGTCAAAAACATCCGACTTCCCCTGAGAGTGCCGAGTTGCATACCTCTTGGTTTGATCACTTTTCCTCCCCACAAAATGTTACATAGCCCCCTTTCCTAATTCTAATTATTTTATTTAGGTCAACCATTCCAGCCAGAATTACTGCATTTGAACAGACCCACCTCTTACTCTTCAGTTTTAAAGAACTCTTGCACTTGCCCTCAGAAAAAAAAATGTCATGAATTTTTTAGCACTTTGTGTGCGCTTGATGAATTGAGCCATACATTTCCCTTGGTTTCACTACCCAGATGCATACTGATTTGACTTACTGTATTAAAATATGTCCATCAGTATCTATAGGCTATTCTATGGTACCCACATTAGAGAGGTAGTTGCAAACTCGGATTGTTCATGTGACAGAGCAGGGATAGTGGGGCAGAAAGCAGATTTTCTGGGTCAGTCTCAATGTGATGATGTCAGCTGTTCAGCAGTGCGCTCAGTGAACTTGTTGGCACTGAAGCAAGGCTTTTGACGAAACCGGCACAGGCAGCCACTGGAATGACTACTGAGCTGTACATGATTAGTCTGTCTGTTAGTTATGTCTGTTTTCTGTTTTGCAGTAAAAATGTTTGAACAGTGGAGCCTGATGTTATTGACTGTGTGGAAAAGTGGTTAATATGCCAGTTGTCTACAGGTTCAAGTCTCTGAAGGTTCCCTGCTGTGCAGCTCAATTCCATTGATTTTTATATAGTTCTCTCTCAGCACAATTGGCCCAAAGTGTGGTCATACATTTGAATGAGGTGTTTAACCTAAATTTCTTCTGCCCTTCATTCAATCCACTGACTCCTCACCTGTCTACCAGCCTCCAGAAGAGATCTATTCCGCTGGCGACTCCTTCGTCATCATATTCCGCTCTGATGACACCATCGACAAGAAGGGCTTCCACATTCGCTACACAAGCACCAAGTTCCAGGACACACTGCATTCCAGCAAGTGACCCAACAGGGTAGGAGGGCAGGGGCGGGAGGGACCGGAGGCACTGGCTTCATGCTCAAAGTCTTCTGGTCACCAAGGTCTCAAGGCCCAGCAGCAGGAGTGGCAATTCAGTGCCCAAAGTGCTCTAGGTTGTCTCTATGGACTGTGAGGAGTAAAGCCATTCTGCTGTAGACGTTTTAACTTTATTGTGATGTGCGCAGGTGGGGTAGAGTAGGATAGATTTTGGGGAAGGGTTATGGCTGGGTGAGTTTTAGGGGAGAGAAATTTATGAACTTTAGATGTTTTATTTCTTTTTAAAAAAAGTGAATTCCTTCAAAACAACACAGACAAGCAGAACAAAGCAGATACATTTCTCAGGATCTAGAGGAAAGTGGGAATTGGCTGTTCAGAACCCTGCTCTTGTAACAGCAATCAGGAGGGCATCCAGCTGTATCACTTTCCTGTCAAACACCTTCTTTTCTCTGGGATAAAGCTCTCCACATTGCCCAAGCTTCCTTTCGGAATAAGGACTCTTGAAGATTCGCAATCATATCTTGACTGTTTTTTTTTAAATACAGTGCAGGGGTTGCTATTTGTATATAATTACAGAGAGACAGGTGGGTCAGCAACAGTAATTATTGTTGTTGTCATGGTAACTGGAGGTGAGCTCTAATTTCCATAATTGCCTTAACAAGAAGATAAAAAGAATAATTATTTTATTAAATAACTAATAAATTTATTCTGTTGTGGCCCAGGTATTCTTGTTGTTCATTTCCCATGCTTAATGCAGCCATGCCTGTGAAAATTAGATTTGTCACTCTCTTTCATGGCATTAACAATAGCCATGTGGGTCAAGGATATGTCCATAGGAAGTATACATATAAATATTGGATTTTACTCCACATTTGGCTAAATAATTGTCTTTTTTCTGTGTGCATTATCAATCTCTTTGTTAGCCTTGTCTCACAACAATCAATTTCAGAGTGAGGCAAGAAGCTTCTCTGTTTGCTTTTGTGGTTGCTTTGCTGTCCAATTGTAGTTTTCAATCTTTCCAGGGGAAATTTGATGCAGCCTCCATTGCTGTGCCATTTCTGTGCAAATACTCCCATATTGTGAAATAGTCCAGTGCTCCAGTGATCATGATACAATTCTGTATTTGATAATATGCAGAGGCAAACTACCATTAGAGTCCTTGACTCTCTGAAATTTGACTTTCATGATGGTCTGTATAAACAGAAGACAATTAAGTGTCAGGATTGTATTAAACAAGTTGTAATAATTAGTAGCAAGTCGGAAATATGGAAATTGTGCTCAGTGTTGGCTTTGGACAAGGCCATTTGAATATATGGGAAATTTTTCTCTTTGTACTTTCCTTTAAAGGTCTAAAGTAGGAAGTTGGAAAGGTAACATGTACTTCTGTCAGCTGTGTGTATTAAAAATGAGTAAGTTCAAGTGTGACTGTTAAGGGACTGTCGAGGATTAGTGAGACCACAGTGCTAAACATGTACAGTAGATAATCTTTAGAGTGAAATTTGTACCTAAACAGTGCAAACTGACTAAGTATCAAGTACTGTTCTCAATTGCTTGGGTTAAATCTGGTCTTTGTTCACAATGTTAGGAATATTATTTAAATGGGAATATTAGTGAAAAGTAAAATAAATCCTTATGTGTTGGGTCATGCTAAATGTTATACTGAGAAAGGAATATATTGAGAAAAGTAATGCTGTCTCTTTTGCATTTTCATTGAATCAGGATTGATAATTAGGGTCTAAAATTTTATTGGTGCTGCTATCTTAGAAAACTGAAAAGCACTATAATTGCTATAGTTTTGTGATGGAATGAGGATTTTGCAATTTACACAAAAAAGGAAGCTGGGACCAAAGACTGAGCCTTGCAGCACGCCTTTAGTAGACATTTGGAGGTTTATAATGTACAATTAAAACTGCTTAAAAAAAAAAACATGATTTTGTTTCAAAATCATTTTTATTAGTGACTGAAAGAGTGACATGTTAAACATCACCTAGAATTTCTAATAGGGTTCTATATTTGTCAGTTATTAATTCTTTAAATATGAGCATGTATTTGTTGTTGTTAGGTGCAGTCAAGTCGATGCTGACTCATGGTGACTCTGTGGATAGTTATATTAATATCCATAGAGTTTTTGTGGCAGGATACTTAAGTAGATTGCCAGGCCTTTTTTTCACGCTCTTAATATTCGTGTTGTTGCCGTTGTCACTGAAATGTGATCCTCCGCCGTCAACACCGACCCATACTGCAGCTGCCCAGTATGAGATTCACTGCTCTTTCTCTGACTGCTAACCATTGCTCTTCCTGACAAGGTTCAACCCGAAGAAGTGTTACTCCAGTTAGTATAGCCCTTTGGGTTACGGCAGTGCACAAGCCCAACCACTATGACAAGACAACAACTATTGATCGGGAGCATCTATTTAGTGGATTACATTCATTCATTTGCAGGGGGCGTGGTGGTTCAGTGGGTTTGGCCTGTGCCCACTGCGTGGCAGGTCTAAGGTTTGACCCCCGCTTGGGGTGCCTTGTGGTGGACTGGTGTCCCGTCAATGGTGTGTCTCCTTCCCCTTCGGCCTTGCACCCTGCACTACTGGGTAGCCTTCGGCTTCCCGTGACCCCACTTTGGACAAACAGTTGTAGACATTGCAATTGCATTTATTCATTTAGCAGAAGCTTTTCTCCAAAGTAAGTTCTAATGAACACAATGTAGTGTTATAAGCCCAGGCCTTATTCATCCAAGGTGACTTATAATGCTAGATACATTATTTACAATGTCACTCACCCATACACCAGTGAAATGTGCTTTCTATGGGGGACTTTACTCACCAGACCACCTGAACAGCCTGTCTTTGAACTGTGGGAGGAAACCCATGCAAACACGGGGCAAACATGCAAACTCCACACAGACTGAGCAGGGATCAAACCCATATCCCACCACCCAAGCACTGTGGGACATCACCACTACTTGCTGTGCCACCATGCTGGATTTATGGTGACGTGGTTTAGGATGTCAGCTTAATTTCCTCCAGTGTTGTTTTCATACACAGTTGATAAGGTGGTAGTTCCTACCCCAGCTAGATAGTGGAACATTAGTTAATGCAAACCAGGATACATATGTTTTTTCAGGTGAGGTCAGAAACATGTTTTTATATGTGTGCTACAGACAGGCTTAAAATCTCAGGGTTTAGTTTGTATTTAAGTACCTAATTAATGGAACCAATCAGCCTTTAGCTTTGAACTTAGGAGGTTTTCAATTCTTGTAATGGCCTCAGTGAGTGTCAGTATGTGTGGATGTATTTTATTCCACAAATTCAGAAGACAACCAGGCCCATAACGTCATAAAACAACATTTTACAGCTTCATAGCCTCAAAAGTACCTGAATCTTTAGCCCACTGCTCAGTACGTGAAACCTCAGTGTTTTTCATTGCACTGAAGAACTCTCCAATATTTTTTTAGTTTCTTCTGGACCATTCTTTTTATTGCTATTGTGTATCAGTCATGTTTTCTACATTCATTACCTACTTCAGAATTACTTTGTGTTTTTTCTTTGTGCATACAGAGAATATTTTCATTCATCAAGAATCATAGCTGGTATCACCATATCTTTAACTGAGTGCAAAAATTAGCAGGTCTTTTTTGAATATCTGTACTTTCTGTTCTTGCATACTCTGCTCATTTTCTCTTGCTTTTTGTAATCGCTTACTTTCCTGAAAGGCCATTGAAAGACCATTGACCGGGTTCTGTGAATGAAGTTTTGTTATCGCCTTGTGGGCTTCTGTGAAACTGCAATCAGTTCGAGAGCACTGATTCATCTGAAGTGCTCCCAAACTCAGAAAATATAGACTGTCCCAACAAGGGCTGCCACTCCCCCTCCTTCACAGTGAATGCCTCTCTGATCATCCCTCTATCTACATCCATGTGATGATGATAAATAAGTCATTGGCCTCGCGATCTTCACGGCAGCTCTGCCCATTTTTTTCACCTACTGTGTTACTCAAATGGGTGTAGAACTGTGAATTTTAACCTCACTGTGTGAGCTTTACATTTGCCACACCCTTCAAAATGACTGTAAAATGTTTTGCTCTTAGTGTCTTCTTGGACCATTATAGTCCAATCATGCGCTAATCACCTGTCTTAAGTGAAAGATCCTTAGAAAGTTCTCACTTATCTGTGCACATATGAGAAATGCGGGGAAAGAAGATGGGTATGTGTAGTTATTTTGATATTAATACTATTACTCAGTAAACATTAATTTTAATATTACCTATAAGGAAACAAGAGCTCTCACAGTCAAAAGATTGCCAGCTGTAGACATTGATCAAACTAAAATTGTTAAAAATGCAGCAAACTTGTTAAAGACTATCTTTGTACAGTGTTAATCTGTATTGCTGATGGGTTATTCTAAACAAATATTCAAGAAAGGATGCTGAGGTTTATTATATGTTTTATTTGTTTATATGCTTTATTGTATTACCAGAACAGGACATTATGCTGGGTGAAAAACCGAAGATGGCCAATTCCCACCTAGGAGCAGTCTGGTTTCCCAATTGGACTAGTTATTCAACTAATCCAGTTTCTGTCTAACCAGTTGAAGCACTTGGTCAGTCTGGTTTCCTGGTTGAATGAGTCAGTCTGACACTTCCTTGCTGCACACCTTCAGTCCAAGTGGACTTTTCCTTACCTGTAGACTTTCACGTGTCAGTCAGTGATTTACAGGTAGAGCCATTTACATTGCATTTATTAATTCAGTCCACACCTTATTCACCCAAGGTGACAATGCTGAATGCACTACTTACAATGAGCCATTCATCCATCTATCACTGACGCACGCACACACGCACGCACAGAACAAATGACTTTAGAGTCAACAACCCACCTGAGCAGTACCTATGTCTTTTGCTTATGGGAATTCCACGCAGACACAGGGAGAACATGCAAACTCCACACACACCAAGCTGTGAGAAAGCAGTGCTGCTTATTGAGCCACTGTGCCACCCCAGGTAGAGCCCCTGGCAAAGTAACTTGGTGTCTAAATGTATTAAATCCAAACCACTAACTGCTGCCTGAGGGTAAGTTGGAAACCAGCAGAACTTTGAATCTACAAACAGCTGAAGGTGTGCTGTTTCCTGAAAGGGGCTATGAAAAATAATTAGGAAAGATGTGCCCCCTAGTGGCTGGTCATTGGACTGCAGCCTAAAAGCCCCTTCTGCGATGGAGGAGTATGAAAACACCTGTGTTTATTACATTTACATTTATTCATTTAGCAGACGCCTTTGTCCAAAGCAACGTACATCTCAGCAAAAGTACAATTTATGTATTACATTAAGAGAAGGAGACATAGCTACAGACATGAAAGTCTCAAGCAAACCTAGTTTGTTACCTACCACTTGCTGGTTCATTGATCGAGTAGGTGCATCAAACACAGGATAGACAAATCCCAATATCCTCCCACCATTTTTTTTAAATATTATAAGATACACAAGATTCAGGGCTCAGATGGGAGGTCTGACCATCTCCTGTCCGGTCAAAGTGAGTTCTTTAGGCCAATTAAATGGGTATATATGCCCTTTTGCTTCATTTGCACCACCTGGACATAATGGACTATTTACGAGTTTAAAACTATAGAAAAGTTTTTTGTCCAATGGCACGATAATATTTTTATCTGGGAATGGAATCAGGTTCTGACTGAATCCATAGTCCATAATTCACACCTTCCTGTTAGGCAGATTTAAATTTACATTGATTCATTTACCAGATGCTTTTCTCCAAAGCGACATACATCCCAGAGAAAATACAACTTGTGCATTAAATTAGTACATAGAGAAAGAGAGACATAGTTGCAGATGTGATTCTTAAGTAAACCTAGTTTTTTCTTTCCACTATATGTACCGATGTTCATCACACGAGTAGGTGCATAAAACTCAGGATAGACAAATCCTGTTTACCTTCCTACAATTTTTTTTAAAGGTACACAAACATTTACATACAATACAGGAGTAGTGGCTGTGCAAAGGCTTATTAGGGCATGATCATAAAGTTACAGTGCATGAACATTTACACCATACATGAGCTTGAGAGATTATGGATGAAGTGAATCTGGAAAAGGTGAGTTTTCAGACCCTTCTTGAACGTAGACAACGTTTCAGCAGTTCTGAGTGAATCATTCCACCACAACGGACCCAGAACTGACAACCTCCTCGCTTTACCTTTTGTGCACAGGACCACCAAGCGAGCAGAAGTAGACGAGCGAAGCAGTCTGGTTGGGGTATTGTGGTTGATCAAGTCTTGTAAATAGCTAGGAGCAGTTCTATTGATCCATTTGTAGGCAATAACCAAGGTCTTAAATTTTATCCGGGCAGCTATACTGGCCCAGTGCAGAGAAATAAGTAGAGGAGATAGATGGGAATGCTTTGGCAAATGAAACAACTCGTAGAGCAGCATTCTGTATCAGCTGTAGAGGTCTGATGGCAGTAGCAGGAATGCCACACAAGAGAGAGTTACAGCAGTCCAGACGGGATGTCACCATGTCCTGGACAAATAGTTTGGCAGAGTCAGTTGTGAGGTAAGGACAGATCTGCAGATGTTATGCAGGATGTATCTGCAGGTCCAGGTTGTGGCTTTGATGTGCTGAGAGAAAGATAGACTTCAGTCAATCATCACTTCCGGACTCTTAGCCGAGGAGGTAGGCAAAATGAGTGAGGTGCCTAGTTTCATCAATAGATCATGACTGGAGGACAGGTCAGCTGGGAGGTGAAGAATCTCTCTTTTGGAGAGGTTGAGCTGGAGGTGGTGATCAGACATCCATGCAGAGATGTCCAACAGGCAGGCAGCAATGCATACATAAATGTCTGATGCTCTGGGTGGAAAGGAGAGGAAGAGCTGGGTATCATCAGCATAGCAGTGGTATTTGAATCCATGGGAGGCTATGACCGGGCCGAAGGAGGAGGTGTAAATCGAGAAGAGAAGAACACCCAGTACCAAGCCCTGTGGGACGCTGGTTGAGAGAGGCAGAAGAGAAGAACAGGAGCTCTGCCAGACCACTTGATAGGAACTGTCAGATAGATAGAACTCAAACCATCTTCGTGCCGTTCCTTTGATCCCAAGCTGACTAAGAGAGGCAAGTAGAATCTGCTGGTTGACAGTGTTGAATGCTGCAGACAGATCAAGGAGGATGAGGCTCTAGCCAACTGGAGAGCATCAGACACCGCCAGAAGCGCCGTCTCTGTGGAGTGACCAACTTTGAAACCTGACTGACATCCATCAAGGAGATGGTTCCAGGTGATGAATTCAGATAGTTGATCACAGGCCGCCCGCTTTAGAGTTTTAGACAGGAAGGAGAGGAGGGAGACTGGTTTGTAGTTTTGGACCGAGCTGGGATCCAAGGAGGGTTTCTTTAACAGAGGTGTAATGAGAGCACTTTTGAAGGCAGCTTGAAAACAGCCAGAGTAGAGCAAGGGGTTGATGATCTTAGAGATCAACATAGAGGGTTGCATTGGATGGAGAGTGACGACGGGATCGGGTCAAACGAGCAGGTGGTGGCTCTGTGTGATATCAGGAGGTCGGAGATTTCAGATTTGGAGAGCGGCTTGAATTTGGAGAGCATGACTTCGCAGGGAGGTCCAACACGAAGCGGGCAGGGTGATGCTGAGAACTTGGGTGGTTTTTTTAGTTGCGGACTGTATTTTATTGTGGAAGAAGGTAGTTTTAGCTGACGAGACAGCAGAGTGAAAAGTAGCTAAGAGTAGTTTGTAGTCATCTAGGGCTGAGCGAGTCTTGGATTTTCGCCATCTTCACTCTGCAGCCTGAAGTTTGGTCCTGTTAGCACGTAACGTATCATTCAGCCATGGGGTGACACTGGGGCAAGCTGGTCTGGAAGATAGTGGACAGAAAGAGTCAAGGGAGGAAGATAGGGCAGAGAGGAAAATGTTAGTGGCATCGTCTGTTGATAGATCCGAGAATTGTGCAGCAGAAGGGAGAGCAGACAGTGTGGCAGAGCAAAGCAGGAAGGTAAGAGAGATTTTAAGTTGCAGCGGAAGGTGACAATGGGTGCAGAAAAAGGCGAGGGATTAGTAGTGAGGCAGGGTTGGAAGAAAATGAAAAAGTGATGAGAGACATGCAGCGGAGTAACAGAGGAAAGGACAGCCACAGTTACGGGAAAATACAAGGTCAAGGCAACTGCCTGCTTTGTGAGTAGCAAGGGATTGGGACAGGGACAAATCAAAGGACTGTAGGAGCAACAGAAGGCCATTGACATGCAGGTTGAAGTCACCCAGAAGAATCAACAGAGTGTTGTCCCCTGGCGGAGAGCCCAACAAGATGTCAAGGTCATCCAAGGAGCAGCCGAGAGGGCCAGGAGAGTGATAAAGAACAACCACAACAAAAGTGATTGGGGCAGTGATAGAGACAGCATGCCATTCAAAGGAGGACAGATCATGCAGGTGAAGAGCAGAATATTCCCACCAGGAAGAGATGAGCAGGGCTGTGTCTCCACCTCTACCGGAGGGACGAGGGGTATGAGAGAAGGAGTAGTTAGTGGAGAGAGCTGGGTATGGCTGAGTTGCCTGGGGTGATCCAGGTTTCAGTTAGGGCCAGGAGGTCCAGTGAGAGATGGGAGGCGTAGGCTAGTTTGAAGTCAGCCTTTCTCACCGCAGACTAGCAGTTCCAGAGTCCCATGGAGAAATTAAAGCAGGATGGTGGGTTTGACAGACGAGAATAAACCAGGTTACTGTAGCAGCAGGAGTGTCCGGGTCTCCGGTGGTGGCAACATTGCGCAGCTTGGTTGCCGTAGACCACTGTGATGGCCGTCATGGTTGACGCAACATCCCTCGTGGAACACAATGACGGTGGCCTTCCTCAGTGGACTCCCACAGGTAGACTCCCTTGTCTTTGCACCCTGAGTCCTTGCACCAAGAGGCTGCCGCAACTGCTGCCACGGCGGGTCACTAACTGCTACTCAAATCAGGCTAATTCCTGTCAGCTGATTCCTAACCGAAATCAAAACTATTCCAACAAGGGCAACCAAAGCAAACAAACAGATGCTATCAACTGATCGACGGAGTCATGCCCACTCCACACTGCGGAACACAGAATTGTTTAGCTTTACATACGCCCTAACAAACCGCAAAATACAATTCAACAAACAAATTAATAAAAATACCACCGACAACTACACAAACATATTCCATTGCTTGTGTCTCTCCGCACAACTACACGACAAGAATGTACGTTGGGAAAAAGTGGAAGCAACAATAAACTCACCTGAAACATGACAAACTGCAGCAACGGACCTCCAACACAAAATGTAATGCACAATGAACAGGATCAACAGCTTCCACGCTATTTAAGGGGTAGGGGGCGAAGATTCCTAATCGAAACTACTCCAACAATAGCGACCAAAACAAATAAGCAAACAGACGCTATTAATCGATCGATGGAGTCACGGCCATGCCACACTACGAGGCACAGAACTGTTTAGCTTTACATGTGCCCTAATAAACTGCAAGATACAGTTTAATAAAACAAATTAATAAAAATACCACTGACAACTACACAAACAGATAAACGATTGCTTCTGTCTATCCACACAACTACACAAGAATGCTCGTTGGAGAAAAAACAGTAGCAACAATAAACGTATCCGAAATGTGACCTCCAGTGCAAAATATAATACGCAAACATTTACATACAATACAGGAGTAGTGGCTGTGTAAAGACTTATCTGGGCATGATCATAAGGTTACAGTGTATGAACATTTATGTCTTACATGAGGTTAAGAGATTATGGGCAAAGTAAGCCTGGAAGAGGTGAGTTTTCAGGCCATTTTTAAATGTGGACAGAGATTCAGCATTCCTCATTGGCAAATATGGAAATATGAGGGAGTTCTTTAGCCCATATGAACATATGAATGGGTTTTTGACCCATGTGAATATATCAGTGGATTCACTGGTCCATATGCGTATGGTCCAGTGTGGCCCATATGGATATATAAGTGGTTTCTTAGGCTCAAAATGATTTATGTAAGGGTTCTCTGCTTTATGTACTAGGATCCTTGGTTTGCAAGTCAGATAGAAAGCCCCTGTAGCATTATTTTTTTTCTGGCTTCCTATGGAAAACAGTTTTCAGCTTAGTCTTAGTTTTCAACATTCCTTTGATGCATTAATTATGAACATTCCCTGTCTGAGAATGCAGTTTATGCTTCATAAATTGTTATGAGCACTTAATATGTTTAAAAAAAAACTAAATGTCTCTTCAAGAAAACAAAAGGAAAGATTCCCACTGTTCTGTCTTTCACTTGTCATCTGTCCCTTAGCTGACAATATATTAATTTATTTTGAAAACATATAGTCTTTCAGAGCAGAGGATATCCTGTCTTTTCTACTCATTAAAATGCTTTACCTGTATTCCTTTGCCTTTTAAGCTCTTTCTATTGCTGGATAGATCAATAGGCCACTGCTGGTAAAAAAGTGAAAATTGTAAATTGAAAATATAGATATTGTGGTCAGGCTGGTAGAACTGCTGCAGTATATACCTAATATAAATAAATTTCATATACTGAAATATATATATGTGCATTTATTATATATTAAATTACATATATTACACATGTAAAAATGTATTCTGAATTCCATAAACTGCATCATGAAAGTACTTTAATCTGAAAGTATAGGCATTTAATATTCAGCAAATGGAAAATGCTCTAATATTTTTGCTTATATTTTATTCTGAGCCATAACTACATAAAAGATACACACACACACATTTTCTGAACCGCTTGTACCAAACGGGGTCGCGGGGAACCGGAGCCTACCCGGCTACATAAAAGATATATATATATATATATATATATACATAATATATTTTACATATGGGTGAAACTCAGTATTGCATTGAAATTAGTTACAAAAGTATATATGTAACATAATGTAACATAATGTAACATAAGTTGACCTGTTATAAGCCACCTTTTAACATATATTGCTTTTTGCCATTCTCTGTTACATGTTTGGTATACAAAATGAGAAATTTTTATGTACTCTACAGTTCTTCTGGAATTAATATTTTAATTAGAGGGCACAGCATGGAATTCCTGTGCAGGCAAGCTTTTCTTCTGCAGTTCTGTGCTCATGATGCTGCAACTGTTGCATCCCTCAGCTCATCTGCCACCTCCGTGGGGATGAGAGACATGTAAAGGGTGGGTCGGACACCCATTTGGCTGATCAAAATAGTCATTGTTTATATGTGTTTATTCTGAGTAACACGTAACACGTTGGTAGGCCAACAAGAAGCAGCACATATTCCTTAATATATTGCTTATGCGGGTGTTTTTCAGTGGTTTTTAATATGTCTATTATGTACAAGGTGAGTAACATTCTCCACTTTGTCTATGTGCTGTCTCTTCTGCATATTAACTGTGCCTATGTGTATTTGGAGAACCTATCAGTGGAGTGGAGGTAATGAGCTTATCCACACTCCTTTGGGTTATTAGCTATGGTGCTCGGGACCAGCCCATGAGTCAAATCCCTCCAGGACCACCCTGGGAAGGTCACAGTTGGAGAATTGCTTCTAGTCTCTGCAGTCACACTTTAGGGAGGAAAACCTTGAGGGGCTCATTCTCGTGGACCTTGTCCAGGAAGCCAAGGTTGAAGTACGGGTAAAGGGTCTCTGTGAATGTGTCATGGAAGGTGTAGAGATGGGCCATGCTTTCAGCGTTGTAGAAGGACACAAGGCCCCTCTTATAGTCCAGGTAGACCCCGATCCGGGCCAGCGGCTCCTCCAGGGACAGCACAGTAGGGGGTGATGTGCCCGCCATGTATTGTACCCCATAGGACAAGGACAGCGTCCAGAAGCCATTTGTAGGCAGGGCCTTGATCACACCTTTCCGGACTACAGACTCACGGGCCACGCCCACTGTCCACACCGTGCTGCTGTACACTTCGATTTCCCAGTAGTGGCGCCCATGGGTGAAGCCCTGGCTGCCCAGGAGGGACAGAGCTGCGTTGAAGCGCTGCGGGTTTTCCTGCACAGGCGCATGGAACGTCTGATAGCGCACACAGGTCAGTGATGGGGACAGGCTCAGCCAGGGGTTGGCGGTGCTTGAGTTGAAGGTGATGGCTGCTGGAGCTGGATGGGAGGGAATGGGATGGGTGGTAAAGAGTACTGGAGTTCATAAGGAGCAGAGGGCCAACTGGCACTTAAGAAGTCATTAAGCTTCTAGTTCAAATTCCAGGACAGACAAACTGATGGTGTACTGCGTGACATTGCAAGGCATCTTGACTAACGCACACAACATAGGAACAGAACTCATTCTATTCATAACTAATTCGGTCCATAACTCATTCTGTTCGTAACTCCAAAGTCACTTTTACCTCTAAGCTCTACCCTTAACCTATAATTAAAGGTTGATGATGCAGATGTCTCTTAATTTACTTACAGGTTAGGTTCTGTAAAAAGCTCACATATAGTGGTAATAAATAGATACTTGGTAAGATTGACTGAGTAAGTGACTGAGTTTTTACTTTTACAATAATGCTGACCTTCATTATAACTAAATTGACTAAAGCCAATTTAAAATGACAAAAAAAGAAGTTTCCACAGTGTCCTTTTCAGTGCTGATTGTTGACTGATTCATCCCATAATCTGCAACCTTCCTCATCTTGTTATTCATCACCAACACCAGGCAGGAGTTGTAAACACGGACTGACTCGGTTGGAGAGGTCCTATGGTCATATTCTGTTTGGGTGCTCTTTACTGCCATCTCTCCACTTGAAATGTAAATGTAGGTCACATTTGCTCTGCTTGCAACTAAGATTCCAGGAAACAAGTGAAAAAATTGTAACTTCACCATTTGTAATACGAGGAGCTACTGTTTTTAACCTCAGCAAAATATATATTATATATATAAATAATACAATAGTGATCAAAGATATTAAACATTTGCATGGTCAGTGATCAAACCCTTTTGAGATGCTTTGGTTGGTGAGTTTATGTGTATTTCTCTCTCTAACTCTTTATAAGGATCAGGTTGTTACTTTTAAAATAATTAACTTTTGGTAACACTATTATTCAGCTAATACTTTTCTTTAAAGTGACATACAGTGTGACAGTTGTACACTAAGCTACTTAGTCATTTATACATATATACAACAGAATAATTATTATTGTATGAGTTCAAGGTAATTACTTTGATCAAAGGTGTTACAGTAAGATTTTAAACCAGGTCCTTGACTGTCACAGACAGGAAGCAGGTGGTTTGGACCGAAGCGCAGGTGAGGTAATCCCAGATCCAAAAATCCCACGGAGACAGACAAAATCGGTAGTCAGGGACAGGCACCAGTCGATTGGGGTGCAAACATCATTTCGGGGGTAAGACAGTATTCAGAACAAGGGAAAGCAAGCAGAGGTAAAAAGCCAAGTAAACAGATGCCCAAGGACCACGGCACAAGGATGACCCGCGGCCTTCACAAGTCAAGGCATTGCAAGATTCCACAACCTTGTGCTGGGATGGCGCTGCCGTTATCCCTGGCCTTGATTACCATCAGGTGCAGCTGCTTGGCTTGTGGGGGTGACATTGACATTTACTCATTTAGCCAATGCTTTTCTCCAAAGCAGCTTGCAACTATTTACCCATTTACATGACTGGATAATTTTACTGGAGCAATTTAGGGAAAGTACCTTGTTCAAATTGAGATTTGTACTTGTGACCATTTGAGTCCAAAGGCAGCAGCTCTAACCACTAGGCTACCAGCTGAAGTGAAGCTCGAAACTTTCCACTGCTACAGCTGTGCAGCAGTAATTTAAATCCAGTTTACACAGTGCTTCACTCTCTGCAGCCTACAAATAACAAACTCTGTACATGTATATCAGAGGTGGGCCATTATCCCCTGTATGTATTACAGTAATTATAAATTTTTGATTTTCCATGTACCCATTTAATGTGTACCTGTGTAGTGACTTTTTTTTCCTGTCCAAATGAGGACTTTAATTAAGAACATAAGTCCTGCAAATTTAGGTCTTGATCGCTATCCTCTCATTCATGATTTCAAGATAAGATCCTTTCAGCATACAACAGCAGGGCTGTCACCCCAAGTCTGACACCTGCAGCCTATTTGTGGTGATGTAAGGGTCAGCAGGTGCTGTAGTGGATAAAACTGTTGTCTGCCATTCAAAAGTCCAACTTTCAAATCCTTCTTCTGCTATAGTATGCTTGATCATGGTACTTCCTCTGCATTGATAGAGGAGAAATTTCCCAGCTGTATGAATTTACATTTATTTCTTTGACTGACAGTTTACTCTACATTAGATCTGCATTCTTCAAGTGGATGGCAGTAGCTCTAACCACTGCACCACCACCATGTAGTAGTTGGAAATAGAATTTTACAAGCACCTTGTATCACTGTGCTTTGTGACATGGATTTCCAGCCTCAGGTGTGAACTGTGTTATGTCCCAACAAACATAATAATAATTAATTCCTATTTGATATATTTTAATATTCCACAATTATTCCACAAAAATCCAGTATTTTTATCACAAAAGAAACTGTATAAGGCTACAGCAGCACATATGCAACAACACACACAGATCTGCATACACACACTCAGATATACACACATACACACATTTTCGGAACTGCTTGTCCCATACGGGGTCGCGGGGAACCGGAGCCTACCCGGCAACACAGGGCGTAAGGCCGGAGGGGGAGGGGACACACCCAGGACGGGACGCCAGTCTGTCGCAAGGCACCCCAAGTGGGACTCGAACCCCAGACCCACCGGAGAGCAGGACCTGGGCCAACCCACCGTGCCACCGCACCCCCCTATAGATATACAATATAATATATATATATACACACAAATAAATCACGCACACAGTCTGAAACCGCTTGTCCCAAGTGCGGTCGCAGCAAACCGGAGCCTAACACAGGGCGTAAGGCTGGAGGGGGATGGGACGCATCCAGGACGGGACACCAGTCCATCGCAAGTCACTCCAAACAGGACTCAAACCCTAGACCTGCTAGAGCACAGGCTCTGGCCGAACCTGCTGCCCCACCGCACCCCCTCACAGGAATGAATAAATATCACATTTAAACCAGCATGGTATGTATTAAATAAGAGTAATGTGATTGAACCCCAGCTTTGCTAGGCATGCTTTCTTCAAGCCCCATGCAAAGCATGTTATCTCGTGGTTGCATGTTACCTGGATAGAGGATGCCTTTCAGTGACTTCCACACACGGTATTGCAGAGGCCCTGCGAAGCGACCCTCGCGCAGGGTGGGTGCTGCCAGGGTGGGTGCAGTCAGTGATGGCCTCTCAAACTTTACAGGCTGCCTGCTGAAGAAGGGGCCGCCCCGGTCCATGTGAGCACAACAGGTCTTGTAAACCACACTGAACATGTGAAAGATCACGGAGGGTCAAGCTCACCTTTGCAGGAGGGCCTTGGCACTCTGTTGGGGTGGAGGGGGACAAGAGGGGGCACTGTGAGATCTGATCACAGGACAAGCTGCTTTCCCCATTACGTCACTGTCTTAAACAGCTCACATCCTTCCTCTGAGTCGTGGCCCAGCTGTGCGGAAATCCCCGCTCCATGTTTTTGCACTGCGCTTGCATCACTGTCTCCGTGACAGCACCAAACACATACCCGGAACCCCCTGAAAGACCTCGCAACACTCCGTGCCGAAGAATGAAGTCCACCAAGCAAAACAAAGCTGGCTGCTCTGAGTTATATTTTCCACTTGTGCAGCCAATGTTTTTCTGTAGCAGGGATGAGTGTGTGCTCTGCATGCTATGGGGAGGGTCCCAAAGCACGTTATTATTGCAGATCCCACCCGTACTCCTGTTTAACCTCCTGTCTGCTGGACACCAGACACTTAACCCTTTCCTCCAGTCACTGACACTCACATTTAACCCAGCTGGATTGGAACCAACAACTCTTACTGGTGTTAAAACAGGAGATCTCAAATCTTACCTCCAACTCTCTAGCACCCTTGTGCAAGGTACTTACCTTAAAAACTGGTCCAGTAAAATTAGCCAGCTGTATAAATGGGTAAATAATTTTAAGTAGGTTGGTACTCTAAGTCACTTTGGAGAAAAGTGTCAGCTAAATGAATAAATTTACAGTAAGGAGCCTAGGTGCTACTAAAAGTTTTCTTGCTTTAATTCATAAATGAAACACACACAAACACGTACAGAATGTCTACACCTGCTTGTCCCAAGTGGGGTTGTGGCAAGCTGGAGCCTAACCCGGCAACACAGGGCGCAAGGCTAAAGGGGGAGGGGGGACACCTCAGATGGGACGCCAATCCGCCACAAGGCACCCAAAGCAGGGCTCATAAATGAAACAAGCTAGGGATATAAAAATGGAATTGTCTTGCAGAGGATAAAAATTTTATTATGTGGCCTATTTTGAAAAGTTCGAACTAACATTTGTAGGGTTGGTACTAATGTTATTCACTTATCTGTGATTCTGTCAAAAGCAACTTGCAGCATTAAGCTAGTTGGACTGGTTTTCCCATTTATACAACAGGGTAAATTTTATTGTATCACTTCAGGGTAAGTACTTTGTTCAACGGTAATACAGGATCCTTTGGTTCAAATGCAATGACTAAATATTACAGTACCCTCTGCCCCAGCTATACTGTAATAATCTAATGTTTTCTGTATTAATTTAATAAATTGTCTTCTATTTCTGAGAAACAAGGCAGATTATATCCATAGGCCTCAAACCCACAATCCTCTGGTTCAAGGTTGATTCTAGTCCTTCACCCATTGGTCTATACCTGTCTATGAGATACGGACCCCTGACTCACTCTGAGAAGCTGGTAGGGGTCACTCTCCTTCAGCTTGTCCTCGATGTCAGCAAGGGTCCGGCGGAGACGGGAGATCTCCACGCTGAGTACAGCGCGGTGCTCGTCCAGCCGAATCAGCTCCCGCCGCTCCTCTGTCTTCAGCTTCACCTGCAGCATCTTCTCTTCTTGGTACAGGAACTGGTGCAGGTCGCTGAACTGAGCCTCAATACGCTGCTTCAGGTCGGCCGCATGCTCCTGTGGATGCGAGGGTGCTGTGAGGCCCAGGTGGACAAGGCGATTTTTTTGAAAAAAACATGAGTGTGGTAGCTGAACTCAAAGTATGATTAGAGAACAGGGGGAGGAAGGACAGAAGAGGTTGAAACTAAGAAAGAAAGAGGGAGAGGAGGGTGAAGGAGTGCTTGGAAGGTGAACACAGCAGGAAAGTGCATACAAATAGAATGGGTCCCACCTTCAGCTTCTTTACTTCCTCCTCAGTCTCCCGCTCACACTCCATGGCTGTGCCAAGTTCAGCATGCAGGGTAGCAACCACACTAGTCAATGAGGCCTGGATACACAGACAAAGACAGACAGAAAGGCACAGCCTGTTTCTATTGTGTATTCTTCGCCTGGTTCTACTTCTATGGCCGCCTCCTCACCCTGTATCTCTGTTGTGCCTCCTGGATGCACACCAGCGTGTGGCTTTTGTGCTCCTGCGAGATGCCGCACACCAAGCACACAAGCTCCTGCTCCTCCTCACAAAAGAGCTTTAGGGCCTCCAGGTGACGAGGGCATTGAGGAGTGGTGTCCTGCACCGGCCGCCCCACCCCAGACAGCTCACCCTCCTCGAGGCCCTGGCTGTAGCTCTCCACAATGTTGGCCACAATGCGGTTGGGCCGAACACTCTGGCTTGGGAACACCTCACGGCACTGGGGGCAAGAGGCCACCGAGAGGGCTCCTTCCTCCTGCTCCTGAGCGTGACGCTGATGTGGCGGCCGGGTCCAAAAGCCGGTGATGCAGGTCTGGCAGAAGGTGTGGTCGCAGGGCAGCGACACAGGCTGCTTGAAAAGGTCCAGGCAGATGGAGCAGGTCAGGTCTTTGCTGAGGCGCTGGGATGAACCCTTCGGCGCACGGGTTGCCATTGGTTCCCTTGCTTCTCCGATTTTCCCTATCAACCGCCTGCTGCTCCTGCTCTTGTCTTTGGCGCTTGCTCCTCTCTCCTTCTTCCTCTGCCTAGACTCACTTTTCCTGCACACTGTGGGAAAGGAAGGGGATGGGGGATGGGGGAGGAGGTTGGAGGCGGGACCCCTGTCTCTGGCTCAGTCCAGGCTCTGCTCCGGAAATGGAGGCCCGCCTCCAGCCATTCTATCCTCACGCTGTTTGTTTACAGGGGTAGGGTGGCGTCTGTGGCCAGGTCAATGGGGATGGACAGAACCCGCTTCCATCGCCGCCTTGGGTTCACTTCATTTACACTCTGATAGCACCAACGTAGCTTTTACATGTTTGGGTGCCTGTGCAGCGGTCCAACAGATGTTTCCTATTATCTGTGCTGCTTGCAATTGTGCTCTTAATGTGCTGCTCAAGTAATGGTAACTTTTTGGGTTGGAAACTTCACAAAGCTGTTTCCA
Source organism: Scleropages formosus (assembly GCF_900964775.1). NCBI lineage: Eukaryota > Metazoa > Chordata > Actinopteri > Osteoglossiformes > Osteoglossidae > Scleropages > Scleropages formosus. Next base: position 4,424,786 of record NC_041811.1, read on the forward strand.
AACACTCCTTGTCAATCTGTGATGTTTGACAGCGCAGAGGAGGTGTGTGTAGATAGAGTGAAGAAGCACAATAAGAAAAAGTTGGACTCTAGTGCAAAACAGACCCTGGGGCAAAAAACTTTGTGGTATCTCCCAAAACCTTACTCCGATATGCTGCGGAATGATCTCATGGCTGGAATCAGCCCTGTTATTTTTTGCTGAGCTGTCACACACGATGATCTTACAAATCTCCAAAGTGGCTGCACACACATTTGAAAACATACACAGGCAAATCAATATACAGGTACCTATGAATAAAATCTCTTTATGCTACAACTTGTTCATTAACTATCCATTTTCAAAAATATGAATCCTTTCCTTTTTATTTTTTGTTTTTACTTACTTTACTTATTTTCAACCACCCATCAATTTTCTATAATTTTTAAAAGATGTGTAGTGGATAAAAACACAACCTGTATTTAAATTTACATTTATTCATTTAGCAGATGCTTTTCTTCAATGTAACGTACATCTCAGCGAAAATACAATTTGTGCTTTACATTCGGAGGAGACATAGATGTAAACGTGTGACTTAAGTAAACCCAATTTGTTTCTTTCCACTTGAAACACCAATGTTCATTGTTCGAGTATGTGCATAAAATGTAGGACAGAGGAATCCTGATAACTTTCCTACAAAAATTTTCTTAAAAGGTACACACACGCACGCACGCACGCACGCACACAACATCTTAACCTGGCAACCAGGGCACAAGGCAGTAGGGGGAGGGGAAACACCCAGGACAGGACACCAGTCCAGCAGAAGGCACCCCAAGTGAGACTCAAACCCCTGACCCACCAGAGAACAGGACCTGGCCAAACCCGCTGTGCCACCTCACTCCCTGTGGTACACAAACATTTACATACAATACAGGATTAGTGGCTGTGTAAAGGCTTACCTGGGGATGATCATAAAGTTATGGTGCATGAACATTTGCACCGTACATGAGCTAGAGAGATCTTGGGCGAAGTGAGTTCTTGAATGAAGGCAGAGTTTCAGCAGTTCTGAGTGAGAGGGGGAGGTCATTCCACCACAATGGAGCCAGAACCGAGAACCTCTGTACTTTACATTTTGTGTGCGGGACCACCAAGTGAGCAGAAATAGATGATCGAAGGGGTCTGGTTGAGGTATAGCGGTTGATCAAGTCTTGTAAATAACTAGGAGCAGTTCTATTGATGCATTTGTAGGCAATAACCAGTGTCTTAAATTTGATCCAGGCAGCTATAGGAACACAGTGCAGAGGAACAATAGAGGAGATACATGGGAATGCTTTGGCAAGTCGAACACAACTTGGGCAGCAGCATTCTGTATCAAGTGCAGAGGTTTGATGGCAGTAGCATGAAGGCCACACAGAAAAGAGTTGCAGTAGTCCAGACGGGATATCACTATGGCCTAGACAAGTCGTTGGACAGAGTCAGTTGTGAGATAAGGACGTATCCTGCGAATATTATGCAGGATGTATCTGCAGGCCTGGGTTGTGGCTGCAATGTGCTGAGAGAAAAATAGACTTGCATCAGTCACTCTCAGACTCTTAGACGAGGAGGTAGGCAAAATGAGCAAGTTGTCCAGTTTCATCGATAGATCGTGACAAGAGGACAGGCCAGCTGGGAGGTGAAGAATATTTGTATTGGAGAGGTTGAGTTGGAGGTGGTCATCAGACAGGGGGTGCGGTGGCGCAGTGGGTTGGACCACAGTCCTGCTCTCCAGTGGGTCTGGGGTTCGAGTCCCGCTTGGGGTGCCTTGCGACGGATTGGCGTCCCGTCCTGGGTGTGTCCCCTCCCCCTCCGGCCTTACGCCCTGTGTTACCGGGTAGGCTCTGGTTCCCCGTGACCCTGTATGGGACAAGCGGTTCTGAAAATGTGTGTGTGTGTGTGTGTGTGTGTGTGTGGTCATCAGACATCCATGCAAAGATGTCCGACAGGCAGCAATGCGGGCAGAAATGTCTGATGCTCCGGGTGGAAAGGAGAGTCAATAGATGATAATATGGAGCACCAAAACAATAGGAGTGTGGAACTTCCTTAGAGCAGTTCACTTCCATGAAGTGTTTACAGCTCATGACTGGTGTTTTTCAGTGTCGGTGACCAATAACAAGATGAGCTCTGCACATGTTTGTAGGACAAAACGGATAACAATCAATCAAAAATGACAAGGAGACTGTGGACACAACGCATTTTTTATTTTCAGTCATTTAAAATCTGTTTAACAATTTACTTTTTACCGATTATGACTTAGTGCTAAAATGACTTTGGGGTTACAAACAAAATGAATTACGGACTTCTAGTCCTAAACATGTTCATAAGCTGAACACCAGTCTCTATACAATATTTGCCTGCACATACAAAGACATATAAACACCAAATGATCAACATAAACACATTCAGACAAATATAGCATATAGCCCAATGCCTGAGAACACACACACACACACACACACACACACACACACACACACACACACACACTGTTTATACATGCAAACACATGCCAGCAGTGTCTCTGAGGAGTATCCACAGCGCCTACAGTTAAATTTCTTTTGGCTGAAGAGTCCCTCAACTTCCTAAGAGGACCCTTTCTGTGGAAGTGGCCTAGGCACTTTCCCCATGTAACATACAGTAAACTGTATCAGATTTCCTCAATTAAAAAACCATTACAAAAAGTCCTTGTCACATACTGAGCTGTGACGGGCATATTGGTAGCAAGGAATCGGTAAGATGCCGGCAAAATACCATCAATGAAGTGCTGAACCTTGTTGCTCTTGTTGTCTGTTCACATCATGCATTTCACCTTGTGCTGCTACACTGCTTATTTTGGTCCAGTATTCCACTTAACATTTTTTGTGTGAACTAGATGGGTGCCGGGAAAGGCCTACCGGTATCTGTTTGCTTGTCATTAACGCGAACATTTTTTATAAAAGTATGACAAGTATATGCATTTGGTCTTTAAAAGTAAATACATTTATTATTTTCAAAAATAATTTCTGTAATCCTTTTTCGTACCATTCAGCTGTTAGGCATTCTGTGGTGTTTGGTACCTTTTATTGTAAACCAGATGGAGTGAACCATCTGAGGTATTTCTAGGTTGGGAGTCCTTGGGCACAACCAACTTGATAGGGGTGTTTTACTGTGCAATGGGTAAAAAGTTTTTCTAAGTTGTAACATAGGGATATTTATAGCAGAAAAATGTTTTGTATGGCTTGTATGTTTTTGTACTTATGTTGGATGTTATTTTTTGGGGGAAATGCACTTTGGAATAGTTGAGGCTGTATGGTGTAGTCAGAAGGGTGGAGTTATTGCTATGTAAGCTTGTATTAGGTCACTAGTGGGTGTGGTCAATTGATGCAAACTTATGCAGACAGGCACTCACACAGCAAATAGGAGAGTTGTGTATTGCTGTTGGGGTAAGGGGTGAAGCCCCTGGCTCATAGGCCTTATGCTCTTTTGTAATTTAATGTTTCTTTTTGGGGGGCACGGTGGCGCAGTGGGTTGGACCACAGTCCTGCTCTCCGGTGGGTCTGGGGTTCGAGTCCTGCTTGGGGTGCCTTGCGATGGACTGGCGTCCCGTCCTGGGTGTGTCCCCTCCCTCTCCGGCCTTACACCCTGTGTTGCCGGGTAGGCTCCGGTTCCCCCGCGACCCTGTATGGGACAAGCGGTTCTGAAAGTGTGTGTGTGTGTGTGTGTGTGTGTGTGTGTGTGTGTGTGTGTGTGTGTGTGTGTTTCTTTTTGTATTTGGTTGAGGTTAATGTGTTTTGAAGACCATCTTTTAAGTAAAGAAAAATAAACCTTTTCAGTCCAACTACTTCAGTTCTCCACTGCTGCCTCCATCCGTCGTCTATACCCTCATAGTCCTACTTTACCAAGCCATTTCGAGTCTGTCAAGGCCATCACCACATTTAAAATTTTTTCATTAAATAATCCAAAAAACTGTGAAATTACTTTGTTGTTTTTTATCAGGAATGGAGAGGGAGCCTGACTTTACTTTGGAACATATTAACAAGTACATTGCATGTGTGCAGTTTTTTTAAAGGTAAAATTTTACACATTTTTGTAACCATTAACGTATGTAACTCTCCAGTTACTTAAGGTGCTGTAGAAAAATTTTGGAAAAAGTATAGAAATTTTTTCTGTCTCTGCTGATTTTTGCATTAGAAGCTGAGCAATCATATAAAGCAGCATGTGGTATAGTGTTTAGACCTACTCCCTTCCATACAAATGACCCAGGTTCAAATCCCATCTCCTGCTATAAAACCCTTGATCAAGGTACTTACCCTAAATTGACACAGTAAATATTATATAAATGTGTAAATAGTTCAACACTGTAAGTTGCTCTGGGGAAAAGTATCAGGTAAATGAATGAATGCAAATGACCCGTTGCATAACTTTTGTACATGCTGAAGGACATATGGGTCAATGGAGAGGTGTGCGCCAGGCTGATAGGAAGAGCCGCAGTCTTCAGCTCTGGGGACCTGACTGCTTACAAAAAGTCCAGGCATGACGTTCAAAAAGCTATCAATTCAGCCAAGAGAGACTTCAGAGACGGAGTGGAGTCAGACTGTCAAGGCTCTGACCCCAAACACATGTGGAGTGGTCTGCGCACTATAAGAGACTACAAAGGCAGGAAAAGCAGTGATGGGCCTACATCTATCTCCTTAGCAGACGAGCTCAACATGTTCTACAATCACTTTGAGGCAGGCAATACATTCCCTGCTGTGAAAACACCTGCTGACCATGACACCCGCCCTCTGGCTCTAACTACTCCCGAAGTGAGCAGGGCCTTTAAGAGTGTCAATGCTAGAAAAGCTCCAGGACCTGATGGCATCCATGGATATGTCTTGATGGCCTGCACTGATCAGTTAGCAGATGTCTTTACTAACATCTTTAATCTGAATCTGGCAGTGATCCCCACATGCTTCAAGCAAACCACCATCATCCATGTTCCAAGAAAATTGCTGTCTCCTGCCTGAATGACTACTGCCCTATAGCACTGACATCAGTCATCATGAAGTGCTTTGAGCGTCTTGTCAAATCCCACATCTGCTTCTCTCTACCAGATACCTTGAACCTGTACCAATTTGCTTACCACCTAAAAGATCCACTGACAATGCCATTGCAATGGCTATGCACTCTGCCCTGGGACACCTGGAGGAATGAGACACCTACATGCAGATGCTGTTTATTGACTATAGCTCTGCATTCAATCCCATCATCCCTACCAAACTCATAGCTAAGCTGAAGGATCTGGGTCTTAACAGTCACCTATGTAACTGGATTCTGGACTTCCTGATGGGCAGATCCCAGGTGGGCAGGATTTGCAACCACACATCCTCCACACTCACACACTGGTGCGCCACTGGGATGTGTGCTCAGCCCCCTCTTGTACTTCCTGTCCACCATGACTGCTCTGCTAAGCACAGCTCCAACATCATCTTCGAATTTGCTGACGATAAAACCATCCTAGGACTCATCACCAACTGTGACAAGACATCCTACAAAGATGAGGTCAGAGCACTCTCAACATGGTGTGACAACAACAATCTCTCCCTGAATGTCAATAAGACCAAGGAGATGATTGTGGATTTCAGGAAGTCACAAAGAGGGGGTCATGCTCCTATCCACATCAATGGGTTCAAGGTGGAGAGGGTTAAGAATTACAGGTTCCTGGGTGTACACATCTCAGAGGAACTCTCCTGGAGCCTCCACACAGACATAGTAGTGAGAGCAGCCTGTCAGCATCTCTACTTCCTGCGGAGGCTCATGAGGTTTGGCATCTCCTCTGGCATCATGTATAACTTCTACCGTTGCACCATAGAGAGTATTGTGACCAACTGCATCACTGTACGGTATGGCAGCTGCTCTTCTTCAGACTGCAAAGCTCTTCAGAGAGTGGTGAGAACAGCTAGGCTCATCACTAGAAATAAACTTCTGGCCCTACAGGACATTCACCAAACATGTTGTTTGAGAAAGGCCCGGAATATCATTAAGGAGTGCACTCACCTAGCTCACCACCTGTTTGTGACACTGTCGTTTGCCAGATGCCTCCGTTGTATCCGTTCAAGGACAACAAGACTGAAGAACAGCTTTTACCTATGGGCCATCAGACTGCTCAACAGCCAGTAGTCCTGCACTGCAACACTTTATTACTGACCCTTTATTATTACTCTTCCAGACCCTTGGACATTAGTACTCAGTATTCACTATTTACTATTTATTGTTCTTGTATTTGCGGGGTGCGGTGCCGCAGTGGGTTGAGCCACAGTCCTGCTCTCTGGTGGGTCTGGGGTTCGAGTCCCGCTTGGGGTGCCTTGTGACGGACTGGTGTCCCGTCCTGGGTGTGTCCCCTCCCCCTCCGGCCTTATGCCCTGTGTTACCGGGTAGGCTCCGGTTCCCCCGCGACCCCGTATGGGACAAGCGGTTCTGAAAATGTGTGTGTGTGTGTGTGTTCACATCTATATGAGCCTCGTTACAAGCATTTCAATGCCCAGTGTACCCAGTATAACTGTGCAAGTGACAAATAAACGACTCTGACTCTGACACATTCCACAGAGGTTGATCTCTATTTCTCTGGCACTAAAGTGCCTAAGGATTTGAGATCCAAAGAGGCTGACCAGAGCCGTGACCACACCCTGGCTGTACACATGTGGGCTGCACAGCAAGCAAGCCTGATGCCAGGAGGGAGCAGGGCCCCACCAGCAGGGAAATTTGAGAAAGCTCCCAGAAGACACTCATGAAGGAAATGCCGCCTCCGCAGCCAGACAGGCAAACATAACTCGGTCTCTGGCTCAAAGAGCAAGGCCACAGCAATCAAGGCGTTCCCTGTTGGCAGGCTTTTCCCCCAGGCCCCCCAGGGCTGTATCTGTTCTCCTGTCTTGATGAATTGGCTTGTCCTGTCCATCCTCAGCGTCACCACTCTGGTCATCTGGGAAGCCACAGTTGCACTAGAATGGACGGGATGTGGTGAAGGAGGGAAGATGCCCGTGTTTGTTTTTACCACCTTTATACAAATGCATATTAAATTAACTTGTTTAAGTTACAAATTACTAACTCTGTTCTTTCTTCTTGTTGAGCACTGTCTCGCTACGTAACACTTGAGAAGGCCGGCTGGTGGTGAGAGACGAATCCCATGCTAATTGAAGATGATAACCAACTGCCATGATGGACGAGACGTACAATGCTGAGCTGGGGATTCAAGATACCGTATAACAAGAATATCATTATTACTTGTTAACTGGCTTAGAATTATTACTTAATCTAGAATGCCCAGGAGGGGTGGGCAACCACTGGCCCTTGGATCCCTAGAGGTTTTTTTTCTCCCTCGATTTTCAGTTGGGAATTTTTGTTCCTTTCCTCCGCGACCAGTAGGCATACTTATAGCTCTATAAAAGTACTATATTATGGTAGTCAGTAGTCAACTGTCTTCTTTGTTTCTTATCTGATGTATTTGTTTTTCTTGCCTTATGCCTGTGTTAAAGCGCTCTGTGTCACTGCGTGAGAAGAGCGCTCTATAAAATAAATTGAATGGAATTGAAAGATGGAGTAAACACAGGGTGAAGATGAAGTAAAGAGGGAGTGAAGATGTGATGAAAATGGGGTGGACACATTTGTAAAGATACAATGAAGATATGGTGAAGATGCAGTGAAGCCGGGGACAAGACAAGGAGAGATGTTGTGTACATGGAGTGAAGACAGGGAGAAGATGGGGTTAAGTTGGGGTGAAGATGTAGTGAAATTAGATTAAAGATGGGGAAAAGTTTTGGTGAAAATGAAGAAAACTTGAATCGATGTTAGTACACAATCAGAAAACACCAAGTGTGTGATCATGAGTCCAGCACTTCCGAAAAGCTGGGTGCAAAAAAGCCTTTTTCAGTAATAAGGTGTTTTTTGCCAAATTTGGAAAGATGTTTCACCCACTGCTGCAGAACACAGCTGCATAGGCTGCCATGCCTACTGTTTAACTGTAATGATAACACCGGTGAACAGGTTTTTTATCCCATGAAAAAAATGCCTCTTTTCAATGTTTTTTTGCACACTGAATTCAAATATGTTTTCAGAATTTGTCTATCACCCATAGTTTTTAGGTACCAGTATATTTACATATCATACTGAATAGTGTATTGGTATCAGTACTATATGGGGCATTTGAAAGAAAAAGTTTGCAAATCACAGCTATATTTATTGCTTGTGAAGTACAATTGTTTATTTTTTAAAGCACAAGCCTAGATAGGTGAGTCACTAGGGGCCTGCAGAAACTTGTATTGACATATTGGGAAATACAAACAGTCCCCAACAGTGAGCAGCAATTACCTGTCAGTTGCCAGCTAGAGGTCACGGTGTAAGCATCTCAGGTGCAGTGTGTTTACTAATCTGTTGAAGAGTTGTGCTTTTGTGTTTTTAAGTGTTGTGAAGAAACCCCATCCACCATCATAATGCCAAGAAACTGTGTAAATAGCCCAAATTCTTTCTGCTACATCAGTGGTGATTTGTTATTCAAATCCCAGAAATGTTCTTTTTCACCCCTCATCAAAAAATGTCATCAGCATTATTTTGGTTGTAAAGTGGGTGACCAGGGTAAAAGTTGGGTCCCCCATGCTTGTTGTGTGACGCGTCAGACGTCTCACAGCATGGGCAAAAGGTTCACGCCATATGCCTTTGCTACTTCTGCCTGACAAATATAACTGGTATAACATCAAAATCCAAACATACTGTTAAATATCTTAATTTACCATCTGCTTTGAGGCCAGTACCTCACAGTCAGGAGTTACCTGTGCCAGAACCTTCAAAAAAACATGACACTGAGCGATGATGAGTCTGTTGATAAGAACGTAGACCAAGTAGGTGACAATATGGACAGGTACAATGGAAGTTGTGAATGACATGTTGACTTCGTACATAGCTATGGGGTGCAATTGGACTCACACTTGGACTTTTTCCCACACAGTCTCAGGGCAGTCAGTGATAAGCATGGCAAAAGATTTCACCAAAACATTTTGGATATGGAAAAACGGTACCAAGGCAATGTGTTGGCAGATTATTGCTGGACACTGAAAAGAGGTGTTCCTGAGGCCAAATACAGCTGAAAAGCATAAACAGACATTTAGCAGACGTTTTATAGTAAGTTTGTGCAAATTTTAGCTGTAAAACAGCCTTATTTATGAATGAGTAAAACACACACACACACACACACACACACACACACACACACACACACACTTTCAGAACCACTTGTCCCATACAGGGTCACAGGGGAACCAGAGCCTACCTGGCAACACAGGGCGTAAGGCCAGAGGGGGGAGGGGACACACCAGTCCATTGCAAGGCACCCCAAGTAGGACTTGAACCCCAGACCCACCAGAGAGCAGGACTGTGGTCCAACCCACTGCGCCACTGCACCACCACACCCCCCTGAATGAGTAATATACATTTTCAAAACTTAATTTCTTTGTAACTTTTAAACCCTGCCTGATAAAAAATTCTGAAAACAGATCTGAATTCAGCATAAAAAGTACTATAAAGTACATCTATTTTATTTTGTGGGACAAAAAAAAATTAAATTTTGTAGACCATTGTAATTACTGTGGGGGGTGTGGTGGCGCAGTGGGTTGGACCACAGTCCTACTCTCCGGTGGGTCTGGGGTTCGAGTCCCGCTTGGGGTGCCCTGCGACGGACTGGCGTCCCGTCCTGGGTGTGTCCCCTTACGCCCTGTGTTACCGGGTAGGCTCTGGTTCCCCGTGACCCCGTATGGGACAAGCGGTTCTGAAAATGTGTGTGTGTGTGTGTGTGTGTGTAATTACTGTATAACAGTTACTGTTGTTGCGGTAATTTTTGTTTAAATTTACATTTATTTATTCAGCAGACACTTTATTCCAAAACAACTTCCAATGAACTTTATGTAATGTTATCAGTCCACACACCTTATTCACCAAGGTGACTTACACTGCTAGATACACTACTTATAAAGGGTCACTCACCCATACACCTGTGAAACACACTCTCGGTCACTCATACTCATACTATACTATACACTCACACTTGTTGATTATTAAAGTTGGTCAGGAGTTACTTTCCTCCACCGTAAAATAAAAAAGCTATTTAAACTTATAAGGGGCCTGCTGTGATATTTGGAAAGGCAGGACCCCTACTGTGATGTCATTTGACACCTTACTGTCATTATTTCTTGTTGAGCAATCTCCTTTGCAATTATTCATCCAATGGTATAGCAGATTATTAGAACGGTATTTGTTTACTCATTACTGTCCTCAACCACCCAGTGTATTTGCTATTGTATATAGTTGTATGAATTTATATAAACTTTGAAAACATGCTTCTGTGGATTTAAATAGTTCTGGCCTAATTGTATCTTATAACCTGGTATGTCAATCAATCTAAACTTAAGAAAATTAAATCACTTCGTGTGTGGCTTGTTGTAAATACTACATCCTCTCATAACTCAGTGGAAAACAATTTGATATATACAACAAGAAAAACAGTGGAAACCGACGGCTGGTAAAATAATGAACAGGAAAAAAGTTTTTTTAGTACGAATATCTCTGTAATTATTAATTTCTGAAATCCATTTCGTTAAAACCATTTGCAGCAGTTGGTTTCATAGTTTAAAATTACAGCGTCAACCTTTTTAGTCTCTCTGGGCGTCCGTAACCCGGAAGTAAGTCTCTTTCGCACTACGATCTACGTCATGCGTCGTACGTCATTGAGAGCGAAAACAACAACAACAAGAGGGCTGATGTCGCTGTTTAACAAAGCGTCTTTAAAGCTTCACGGAAACCTTTGTTTTGCCCCGATGTAATTGGTATTTTTTATGGTAAGTTCTGTTAATCTTAGCGCTAAGTCTGGCCACCTTCCTGGTAATGTGAGTTGTACCTCTGAGTAGTTCTGCTACATGCTGCTCTCCTGTCAGTGTCAAGTAAGTTACGAAAAATGAATCCGTGGAGGCTCCGTTCCTCAGACTCAGTCTGTGTGCTTGTGCTCTCGGCCTTTCCAGGTGGAGTGGGAGCAGGACCACGTACAGACAGACAGACAGACAGATTACTGGACAGTAGCCATGGCTCAGCAGCGCGGGGTCAACAGCCTGCAGTTCAACCAGGACCAGAGTATGGGCATGATCATAGACATCTTAGGACATGTCATGGAGAATTTTATGATCTCCTTCTCCTCCTTTCTCCTCCCCTCCCCTGTAGACCCTGACTCTAAGTCTTTAAATGACCCTGCAGGAGCTCTTTACGTGTGTGCTTGAGATTCTTCTTCTTAATTTCATTATCATAATCATTATTATTGTTGTTAATAATAATAATAATAATAATAATAATTAATAATAAGAATGAGTTTAGCTGAACTGATCAGAAAACAATTAACAGAAAGTCTGATTTGTCCCCATTTATTTCCTAAACTACAGCCTTTGGTTTTGAAAAAAACAAACCTTTTTTAGTGATTTCATGGTTTGTAGGTTAGTTACTCTTACATTTGTGGTAAAGAAATGTACAGTTTTATGTATGCAGAAGTTTTGGCACCCCTGGCCAAATTACATATTTAGTTAATTTTGCAATGAAATGTAATGAAACTGCTGCAGGAAACAGTGTGTTAAAAAGCAGCATATTTGCAAATTTTATTGCACAGTTACTTTTAAATTCATGAATTTTAAGTCATGGGAAAAAAGAAAATTGTAATTGTGGCATGCGCAAAAGTTTGGACACCCTTCCACTTGTCTAGTGATATTTTTTTTTTTTTTTTTTCAAGGTCCCTGACCCTAATAACCTCATTATGGCTTAATAGCATTATGCCTTAACGTTAGGAGTCGTCAACTGTTGACAGTTGCAGAGCTTAATAAATTCCTTGACGCTCCAAACTTTGGGTTCTCACTCAGCAGCCATGGGCTCGTCCAAGCAACTGAGTGAGCATCTGAAAATGAAGCTAATTGATGCCTGCAAAACGGGATGGCTATAAAAAGATTGCAAAATGTTTGTAGCTCGCAATTTCTACTGTCTGTAATGTCATCAAATAATGGCAGTGAGGGAGAACTGAACAAGTCAAGGCAAGGTCTAGAAGACAAAGAAAATGTTCTGAGAGGACTGCCCGTATACTGGCCAGAAAGACAAACCCTCAGATGGCTGCAAAGGACCTGCAGGAATGTTTGGCTGACACAGGAGTGGTGATGCATCATTCCACGGTGCAGTGTTGCTTGCACAAACATGATCTGCATGGAAGAGTCATCGGGAGGAAGCCTTACATGCGACCTCATCATAAAAATCAGTGTCTGAGGTATGCAAAACAGAATCTACACAAGCCAGAGACCTTTTGGAAATAACTGCTGTGGACTGATTAAGTAAAAATTTAACTATTTGGTTACAATCAACAAAGGTTTGTTTGGAGAAAAGAAGGAGCAGCATTTGCTGAAAAAAACACCTTGCCTGTTAAACATGGGGGTGGATCCATTATGCTTTAGGGTTATGTGGCAACCACAGGAAACATTAAACGGGTAAAGAGAAGAATGGATTCTACTAAATATCAGGAAAATCCGATGCCAATGTTAAACAGTAAGCAAAAAAGTTGTAGAAGCCATCCACTTTTCAGCTTCAGCAAGACAATGATCCCAAACATACCTCAAAAGCCACCTTGAGCTACTTGGAGAAAAACAAGCTGAAGGTTTTGGAATAGTCCTCTCACAATCCCTTGACTTAAACATAATTTTTATAATCTGTGGGTAGATCTTAAACATGCTGTCAATGCAAGATGGCCCAAGAATATTTTGGGATTTGAAGTGATTGGCAAGGAAGAGTGAGCAAAAATCCCTACAACAAGAGATTTACATGCTGGATACAAAAAGCATTTACAGGCTGAGATACCTGGCAAAGGGGGTGTTAATAAATACTGACCAGGGTGTTCAAAGTTTTGCACATGCCAGAATTACTGTTTTCTTTGTTCTTGTGTTTCACAGTTTAATACATAATAAGTAACTGTGCATTAACAGTTGCAGATATGGGCAGCACAGTGCGTAGTGCTGCTGTCTCATAGCTCCTGGGTGGTACAAGAGGACATGGCTTCGATCCCCACTCAGTCTGTGTGGAGTTTGCCTGTTCTCCCTGTGTCTGCATGAGTTTCCTCCCATAGTACAAAGACATGCTGTTCAGGTTCACTCACTGTGAATGACAGAGAGTATGTTTCACTTATGTATGGATGAGTGACCCTTTGTAAGTAGTGTACTGTATCTAATATAGTAAGTCACCTTGGTAAATAAGGTGTGTGGGCCAATAACAACACTACACAGAGTTCATTGGAAGTCGCTTTGGAGAAAAATATCTGCTAAATAAATAAATGTGAATACAGACACCCCTCAACTTACGCAAATAGGCCGTTCTTCAACTCCTTATGCAAGTTAAAAGTTATTTATGTCAGATTCCCACCATTCAACATCATAGCATGCTCCTTTATACGTGCAGCATCCCTCACTATCATTTCACAGTCGATACGGTTAAACCTTGTTCTTGTTATAAACAATCTCTGTCCATTTTCGTACTTTCTTATTATTTTCAGTGTCATCTCCAAATGAATTGCTGTATGCTTGCGAGATGGTTCTCATTTTCCTTCAAGTGCATGTTTACCACCAGGCATTGTGAATAACGAAATGAGTTTAAAAAAAAAAGAGAAAATCACTACACTAATGAGAGGAGATGCATTCATGGCTAAAAACACACAAGAACTGGGAAGGTGCAACTTCCTGTTTTGTCTGGCTACGCCGACTTGCACTTAATGTATTTCACATGTTTTGTGTAAACACTGTCTGTAAATAATGTGTATCCTGAGAATTTTTTCTGTAAATCCAAATTTACATAAGTAGAGCGGTGTCTGTATGTTGTTTTTTTTAAACACTCAATTTCCTTCAGTAATTTCCTTTTTCCTACTTTTCACTTAGACAATCAACTAAATATGTAATTTGGCCAAGTGTGCCAAAACTTTTGCATAAGACTGTATTTTAATGCTGTGGTCCACCCCAGAGGTTCCCTTTGTGCATACATGAATGACTTGTCTAATTTATTCGACAGTGCAACATAATCATACCTGTGACTATAACCACTACATCACCTGTTACCCCATTTGAAACAGGTTGACTTTAAGCCTGGATTTGAAGGAGGTCAGAACAGGAGAATCCCTGAGGGACAACAGTGAACTGAACAAATGTTGTGAGGTGGAGAATAGACTAACAGGAGGTACAGAGGGGGGGTATGTTATAATTTAAGGTTTGAAGTAATCTCTTCTGCTCTGTGTCTCTGGACTTGTGTCCCTTCAGGCTGTTTCTGCTGTGCGATGGAGACAGGAGTAAGGATCTACAACGTGGAGCCTCTAATGGAGAAAGGCCATCTGGGTGAGGCACCCCACCCTGTCTACCTTCCTCATTTCCATTCCCATCTCAGTTTTCACATGTGCATTTCACACAGTATCTTAAAAAATATTTTCTTAAATTCTTTAGTTTTATACCTGTAGTGTTTACTGAGGCAACCACTTGTAGATATTGTTGTCCTTCTGCTCACAAATCCAGCCCCCCGCTGCAGATTTGTTCATGATTTTTCTTTTTGCTATTCAGGCATAAACATCTGCTATTAACATTAGTTAATGTTATAGATGTAATGGCTATTTCAGTATTTTGTGTGTCCTGCCATGCCTCAGATTATTATTTACTGTCATGTACATGATGGTTTTCTCACAAGTTGACTAACAATCTTAGTGTTTGTACACTAAGGTACTTACACTGATTTAGTCAGTTATGCAGCAAGTTAATTTTTACTTTTTGAAATCATGGATACTGTAGCAGGAGCAGTGATTTAAACACGGGTTGTTCATTTGCAAGGTGAGAACTCTAAACATTCTGCCCCCTGCTACCCACAGATCATGAGCAGGTGGGGAGTGTAGCCCACTGCTCCATGCTGCACCGCTCTAACCTACTTGCTGTTGTGGGAGGAGGCGTCAACCCAAAATTCTCTGAGATCTCAGGTGAATGTTGGAGGATGGGTCAGTATGAGTGGGTACGAGGAGTTCAGCTTTATTGCTAAAATGCTTTATTTCTTCTTTTACACGTAAAAGCATCAGCATATTTTTTATGGGTCCTTTGTATTTTATGTTGTCTTTTTACCCAACAGCTAGATACTGTATATAGTTACTGCTATACTGCCCTTGAGTGTACTTATCCCTAATTAATCTGGTCACAGATTCAAATTATGTAAGTGCCTATGTTATACTGTGTTGCTCCTGCTCTTGAGGCACATGTTATGAGTGACTGTTGTAGTCAGTGCTGTGTTTGACCGTGCTCTTCCAATTTCGTCCATGTGTGCAGTGCTCATCTGGGACGATGCTCGGGAGTCCCGTGACGCCAAGGACAAGCTGGTTCTCGAGTTCACCTTCACCAAGCCGGTGCTGGCTGTCCGCATGCGGCATGACAAGTGAGTTGCATGGCCACGGGTTCTGCTTCCCGACCGTGGAACCGAATCCTGGTCTGAAGCTTCTCATGTGATACTGGGATAGTGCTTTCTCATGGATTCCTCTCTAACTCTTTCTCTCACCTGTATACACAAAGGATCATCATTGTCCTAAAGAACCGGATCTACGTGTACAGTTTCCCTGACAACCCTGTGAAGCTTTTTGAATTTGACACACGCGACAACCCTAAAGGTATCCCAACAGGGTGACACCACCAGCAGGCTGTGCCATGATTGAGGCTCTGTTTGTCCTGAAGGGTCCCTCTCTTGCTCTCTCTCCATCAGGCCTGTGTGACCTGTGCCCCAGCCTCGAGAAGCAGCTGCTCCTCTTTCCCGGACACAAGTGCGGCAGCCTGCAGCTTGTGGTGAGGTTCCAGGGAGTCACTGGTTTATCCTTGTTGAATACTGCATCCTCACTGGGTCATAGTACCAATGACATGTAGAAAGCAGAGCGCTTATTGGGTGCACAGACTCAGAACAGATTCTGACTGGATGATGAACTTGAGGGTTCCATTTAGAATTAGCATCTGACAGCAGCTTGTTTGCTTAGTTCTGTCATTTTTACCTCAGTATTAGCCATGAAGCTCTGCATGTTTGGCACATTTGAGATTACACAAAATGATGATTCTAGACAGGTTTGTTCCATGCAATGTGATTAGTATCTTATTTTATTAGGATCTGTGAGTCTTGCAAAAATGGTTTATTCAATTCTGGCTGTTATTTGCTCAAAAAGGCATATAGTTTGATGTGATTTTTTGAACCAGTGACTTATTGTATTGACCCTGATGATTCCACTGGAGGTGAAAGCAACACACAGAATGTCACCATGGTGTGACCACAGTGAAGACAGCCTGATAGGAGTGCATGACTCCATTCCTGGCGCCAGCGTCCTGCAGGTTTCACATTGTGTTTAATTTAAATTTATTCAAATTTTTATCCGGATAGCACGACAGGTTTCTTTAGAAAACCCAAAGTCTGCTTTATTTCATCTCCACTTTTATTTTTCTACTTAACCCCTCTGTGTCTGAACCTTTTCCAATTAAGAAGACAAAACGTTGTTGGACTACTCTGACTCACCCTGTTAGGACCTTATTTAGGCATTCTAACTCAGTTAGAAGCAGAAGCAACACGGACACACTGTATCAGCATATGCACAATTCGGCGGGAGTGTCCAGTGGCAATCCTCAAAAGTCACCGACTCCTGGGGATTCACAGTGCCTTTAATTTGGATCTGATTCACAGCTGGAACATGAGTGGAAGTGACATATTCATTTGTTCTTTTCTGCTGTATGTATCTTTAACCTGTTCTCCAAGTTGATCCTGGACAAATAACGTGTGAGTCAGGGTAGTTGCTGGATGGGATGCCAGTCCAGTCATTGGGCAGTCACACACACTCATTCACTCATACACATACAAAGGCAATTTAGAGTCACCGAATCACCTGAAACCTGTTTTTGGACTGTGAGAGGAAACCGGAGTACCTGGAAGAAACCCATGCAGGCATGAGGAGAATATGGGAACTTCACACTTTTAGCTTTTTGAAAGTCAAAACCACCTAAGCCAGGCACTGGCGAAACATGTCCTCTGTCCCTCACTCCCTACAGGATCTGTCTAACACTAAACCAGGCACGTCCTCGGCACCCTTCACCATCAACGCTCACCAGAGTGAGATTGCTTGTCTGGCGCTGAACCAGCCTGGCAGCGTGGCGGCCTCTGCCTCCCGCAAGGGCACCCTCATCCGGCTGTTTGACACCACCACCCGCGACAAGCTTGTGGAGCTGCGTAGGGGCACGGACCCAGCAACCCTCTACTGGTAATGCCTGAGGGTAGAGCGGAATTCTCGGTTGTTCCAGAATGAAAGCGATGAGGAATGCGAGTATGTCTGTCCTGGGTTGTGAAAATATTCTCATCTTCATCTCTGTCCCACACCTTTGCAGCATCAACTTCAGCCATGATTCATCCTTCCTCTGCGCCTCCAGCGACAAGGGCACTGTGCACATATTCGCTCTGAAGGACACTAAACTGAACCGGCGCTCCGCGTAAGACCCTTTCTGTGCATGTGTATCTATGTGTTAGAAGTGTGTAAGTGTGTACTGTACTGTCACTTCCCAGGTGCTGTCTTTAGTGGGAAAAGTCACAGGTGTGCTGCCTCTCCTCCCTCAGGTTGGCACGGGTAGGGAAGGTGGGCCCCGTGATCGGCCAATACGTGGACAGCCAGTGGTCCTTGGCCAGCTTCACTGTGCCAGCTGAGTGCGCCTGCATCTGTGCTTTTGGGAAGAACACCTCTAAGAACGTCAACTCTGTCATAGGTATGGTATTGGGTTGGTGGGGCTATGCAACATAGTGTGGACTGTGATAGACTGATGGATAGGAACACAGATAGATAGACATTGCTTAGTTGTATACATAAATCGACAGACATGGGTGGGTGGATAAATTGATAGAAAAACTGGAATAACACAGGAAGAAAGAAACAACACAAAAATAGTGGATCTAGAATAGTAAAAAAAAAAAGTACACACATCACACATTTTCAGAACCGCTTGTCCCTTACGGGGTCACGGGGAGCGGTGGCGCAGTGGGTTGGACCGCAGTCCTGCTCTCCGGTAGATCTGGGGTTCGAGTCCCACTTGGGGTGCCTTGTGGCGGACTGGCGTCCCGTCCTGGGTGTGTCCCCTTCCCTCTCTGGCCTTGCGCCCTGTGTTGCCGGGTAGGCTCCGGTTCCCCGTAAAACAAAAAAAAAAAGTAGAAAACAGAATATTCATTATCCATTATTAATACCACTTATTGCTAATTGGTTCAGATTTTGATATATCCGGCAACATCGGTTACAGGTTATTGGGACACAGACCACAGCTGAAAGGTTACCAGCTCTGTGAGAGAAACACACTGTACTTTAATTTTCTCATTATTTTATTTGTTTAAATGTGAAACGTAGCCTTTATCTTTCTCAAGCCAGTCCATGCACGCTAATCAGCATTTCCACAACTAGCTAGCTGCTACCCTGTAGACAAGAGTTTCTTTCTGGCAGTAGGGATCATTTAGGGTGATTTTGGGGTGAATTTGGGATGGCCTTAAGTGGAATTTTTCCCCATGGAAATAATGGAATAAGAATTTAATTATATGGATTTTTCATTTTGGTTCGTTTTCATAAATAAATTAGGACCAATTTTGAGGACAAATTAGGTTAAAGGGGGATTTGTACTGACAGCTCATTGCCACTTAGGCAAAAAGAGGTTGATTCCTCTTATTCCTTACTTGGGACTGCTCGTAGTTTAATGGTTAGTTACTGCCTTTTGAGCCAAAGGTCGCAGCTGTGATTTCCAGCTGTAGTGCTCCTGAGTAAGGTACTTGTGCTAAAATTGCTTGAGTAACATTGCCAAGCTGTACAAATGGGTAAATAATTGAAGGTAGACTAACACTGTAAAAGTCACTTTGGAGAAGAGCGTCAGCTAAATGAATACATGTAAATATAATGTAAATATTCCACACCGGCAGTGTGAGGCCCAGTGGCAGGACAGTGTAACACACAGCTGTGTGTAAGTGAAAGGTATGACAGTCAACTCCATTGTTTCTTTCTTTCTTTCTCTCTTCTTTCCATGTCCCTCTGTCCATTCAGCCATCTGTGTGGATGGTACATTCCACAAGTACGTGTTCACTCCAGATGGGAACTGCAACCGCGAAGCTTTCGACGTCTACCTGGATATTTGTGATGATGATGACTTTTGAGGATGACTTTTGTACACAAAAGATCTCAAAAGAAAGTCTTCACTGAAGTTGGATGGGGGGCTTAGCCAAGACTGGGACATATGCAATGCAATACAGATGGCAAGAATGGAAAGATGAGAGAATGGACGTGAGATGCCTGCATGACTGTGAACCTGCTTTAAGTTAGTGCTTTGTATGTAATCAGTTGTATTTAAAAATGAGTGTTCTCTGTGAATAAATAATTTTTTAAGTATTGGCTGAGCCTCTAATATATATTTTTTAAATTTATTAATGAAAGAATAAGTTTTGGAATCATGCATCTCATTATGAATACGTGGTCGTTGAAGAAATGAAACAAATACCAAAATTCAGTAAGCTTATTTTGCGACTCTCGCAACAATTGAGAATTGTGGCTGAAAGTGTGCGCAAATCTCACCATTTTGGCTCCAGTTTATAGTATCTTTTAGTACAGCTCCTTTTCCGTTTTCGAGCCGAAATGGTGGCCTTTACTAGCGTCCCCCTCGCCTGGGTGCGGGGGGGGAATGTGTGATGTAAGCACCGCGTGACTCGGCCGCCATATTGCACGGGAACGGGAGCTGCAGAGCTTCCTGTCGACGGTTTTTTGACGTTTACGTTTCAACTTTTTTTTGTTTTATAAACCGTGTTTTGCTAGTAAACGGGTACAACGTGCTCCCGCGTGAAGACTGTTGAATCTGTGAGTATATCGTGGCTGTGTTATTTTTATGATGCCGGTCGTACGTTGCTGAGCCTGAGGTTGACAAAACTCAGGTTGTCCGGCATCATGATGATTGATGCTGATGATCATTCATTGACACTGACAGTTTTATAACTCAATACGTTTTAATGTTTCTTAGTGTCCCGAAGCTGCTGGTACAGCAGTCTGTTCATCAGTTTCTGTTTTCAAGTGAAAGATTAAAGCCAGTTGTTAATAAATAAGTATTGCACGGGACCAGACTAGTAAGACGCAGAAATATCAAACAGTGTTGGCAGTAACACAAGACACAGTAAGCTATGATGAGCAACATTAATTTGAGCTTGTCTCACATAGACTTGTCACCTAAACTAAAGTTTGTGGATATAATCCCCCTACTGCTGTAGTACCCTTTTATAAAGATACTTTTCCTGAACTGGTAAAGTAAAAATTATCTTGCTGTGTATAAGTGAGTCAAGTGCTGTAAATTCTTAAAGTGTCAGCTGATGACCAGATTAGTAATAATACTGGAGCAATTGTCAACAAAATCACTTTCATACATGTGTGTCTGTGTGTGACATGCTTCTGCTCATCAGCCTACTCCAACATGGCCTCTCGCAAGAAGGTGCTCTTGAAGGTGATCATCCTGGGAGACTCGGGGTGAGTGAGAGTGCTGTGCTGTCTTCCCCAATGCTTAATTGCATGTCTCACCACACATATTGCTCAGTTGGCTGACATCATCAGCTTTGATTACTTTAACAGCATAGGTAGTGTGCTAGAGGTGCGCTTTGGTCCTCCTTTAGCAACTTATCTTGTTTTGTGGTGACACTTGTCAAACTGTGTGTGTGTGTGTGTGTATGTGTGTGTATGCACTTTTGCCTCTCCAGTGTGGGGAAGACCTCCCTGATGAATCAGTATGTCAATAAGAAGTTCAGCAACCAGTACAAAGCGACAATTGGGGCAGATTTTCTCACCAAGGAGGTCATGGTGGACGACAGGCTGGTGACCATGCAGGTATGTGTGCTGCACTCTCCTCTCCACCTTTCCATTTAAATTTATTAATATATCAGATTGTTTTCTCCAACGTTATCTACAATTCAGAGTAAACAGAAGTGCGTCAATGTAAGACCTTTAGACACAGACACAGGACTCTTGATGCGAAGCTGGTGTGTCTGAGAACGCGGTGTTACTGTTCACATCCTTCAAGGAGCTGCTTATAGAAGTGACTTTCAAATAGCAAACACATAGATAATCATAGCAAAGGGTGTTTCAGTTATGCAGTTGTGTACAGATCAGGAGAGAAATGGATCTGAAAGAGATGAGTTTGATAACCTCTTTGAGTTCTGGGAAGGATTCAGCAGCTCTGAGGGAGTTTGTTCCACCATCACGGCTAAAACACTTTTGATTTTTACGTTTTGTAACGTGTTGCAGCCCATGATGTCCTTGTGTATTGCAGGGTTTATCGGATTTTGACAGAATCTTGTAGAATGTTTCACTTTTAACCTATAATGTGGTAACTCCATACATATGAGGCAAAAATGCAAAGTGCACTCTGATCTGCTCATGAGCAGTTCCTTCCTGCTGAGTGACTTCACATAGCCTTGTGTGGGTTGCCAGATCTGGGACACAGCCGGTCAGGAGCGGTTCCAGTCGCTGGGCGTTGCCTTTTACCGTGGTGCGGACTGCTGCGTGCTGGTGTATGATGTGACAGCGCCCAACACCTTCAAGACGCTGGACAGCTGGAGGGATGAGTTCCTGATTCAGGCCAGCCCTCGTGACCCAGAGAACTTCCCCTTTGTGGTACTGGGCAACAAGATTGATCTGGAGAACAGGCAGGTGTGTGGACAAGACCCCTCGTCTGGCCACAGTACTGTGTTAATGGCATTGTGGTACTTTTGCGTGCTATTCAGTCCTGTACTTAATTGGATATGGAGGAGCTACTGGATTATTGATCTGATTAAGAGCAGTCAGCTTGTGACTCAAATTAACAAGGACCTGGGAACATGAAGGATGTTTGTTTCCAGGAGGGGTCCTGCTGTCTTGTCCACAGAAGGGGTCCTGCTGTTGCTTTGGTCATTTTTACAGTATTAGTTCAGGGTAAATACCTTAATCAAGGGTTTTACAGAAACAGTTTGAGTGTGGGAGGTGATTATAACCACTGTGCAAGTTTCTGGCCCTGTGTTTTATAGTGGTGAGTGGTGTTTCGGAGAGAAAGTGAGAACATGTGAGGTTGAGCATTGCAAACATTGCTGAGCTGCCCACATCTGTTTGCTCATCACCTGTGGATACACTGTTGGTGGGAGGAGCTTCATGTTTGCGTGACATCCTCTGAGTGGGATTCGAATGCAGAGCCGAATCATAACATCTGAAACTGTAAAAACAGCACGTCATGTGCGGTGTTACCTGTAAACTGAGGACATCCTGCAGGTCTCCTTTTCTGTAAGTACAGGATTACCTTAACAACAAAGTGCTGTAAGGACCCAGAGATGGAGGGTGGGCAGGGCATTTTCATGTTTATTTCTACAGAAAAATAAGTGCTGCTTGCTTTTGAAAAATTTTCACCTGATGTTGTGCTCAGCCTTTCTAACAGCCAGTTGGTAATACCCTGTACTGTGTGTAACATCGTGCATAATGTTTTGCATCACATTTTTTTCTCCAGGTGTGGCATTTTAGGATATGGAGTTGTAAACTGAGGGTTGTTGGTTCAAGCCTCACTCCTTGGCACTACCATAATATCTTACCTCCAGTTAAAATACACATCTGTGTAACTGGGTCAGGAGCTGACTGCTGCTTTGCATTATGGCTATATCAGTTTTTCATTATCTTGTCTTTGTGTGTGTGTGAGTGATCTGCAGGTAACGACAAAGCGTGCCCAAGCCTGGTGCCAGAGTAAGAACAACATCCCGTACTTTGAGACAAGTGCCAAGGAGGCCATCAATGTGGACCAGGCCTTCCAGACCATTGCACGCAATGCTCTCAAACAGGTAAACCCACATACTCAGCAACAGCAGCATACTGACCACTGCTAGATGCAGAAAACTACATGTGTTTTCTTTAGGCATCTCATTGACTCAACAGGGTAGTGGGTTGAGACCCTTGAGTTCTACCAGGTGTTAAAACTCATACCCATCACATTGCTTTGAACCTGCAACCTTTCGGTCACTACGCTCCAGAGCTGCAGTTCTGCTTAGGATAGGTTTTGAAGAAGCTGGCACTTGCTGTACAGGGGTTTGAGATGCAGGTGGAGTGTCGTTCCCATCCCAGTCAAGTCACACCCCCTCATGTTGACCTGCCACTATATCTCCTGCAGGAGGCCGAAGTGGAGACATATGACTTCCCTGAGCAGATCAAACTGCGGGATGACAAACCGGCTGCCGCTAGCGAGGGATGCAGCTGCTGAACACTAGGACAGTATGAGGGTATAAGTGAGAAGAGCTTCCTGCTGAGGTGGGTGGGGCAGGGCCTAGCAGTGTGCAGGATGCCCCGCCCCCCTGGTACATTTGTTTAATTTTGCTGCGAACAAGACCTTGAAGTGGGGGAAAAAAACACCCTTTCTCTCGATTCTATTAGACTGAATAATCTGGACCTTTTTGCCAAGATCCGGGTTCAAAAGGGGCTCAACCCCCAGCCCAAAGCCGACGATTGACAGTGCTGGAAATGTTGATAACGGTAACTCCAGCTACATCCATGATTACTGTGATTCGTACCTGTTTTTCCCCATTATTTTTGTAACACTTTAGGAGACCGCCATTCCTACAGTATTGTACTACAGTATTGTACTTGGGTCTGATCCTCTTCCAGTCCACATGCCTTCACGTCTTTCATTTTGGAGATTTTAATTGTTGCTGCGGGTATTGTGGCATCACCATTCGCAAGAGGTTGCCTTAAGACCTGCAGACGATCCTGTTTTTTTTTTTGTTTACTACAGTAACACATCTGTAGTGCTCTTAGTCAAACGTATGTTTGACTTTGCGTGCTGCTTGCACATTTATATGTGTTCTTAGTTGACCGCTATCAAACGAGAGGTTATTACAGAGGTTAGGTGTGGAATGTAAGAATGTATGCCGTGGTGGGTTGGTTGGTGGTTTTGGGCTGAATCTGATATTAACCTCTGGGGTGAATTGAGGACCTGTACAGTTCACTGTTCACACCTTAGCGGTTTTCACACACAGATGTTCATCTCAGGTGAAACTTTTTGCACAGGGAACCACTGCCCCCTTGTGGATGTATGACAGATGATGCCAGTGTAGGATTGATCACTTGGTCTGACTCAGTTAAACCTCCTTATGTTGCCAGTGTTTGGGCGAGTGCATCATTCCATGTGGACCAAGCCTGTCTGCTTTCAATACCTACAGGTGGAATTTCTCAGCTTAGGAAGATCGAAAGTTTTGTTTTGTAATTTATTCTCCCCAGGTTTGAGTTTAATACACCCATCTTATTTTCACTCTATTGCCCAGTTTCTGCAGACTTAGCCCCCCTGCCTTCTTCCTTCCTTCCCTCTGTCCTCTTTCACTTCTTCCTTTGAGTGAGCAGCCGCAGCGTGCACTTTGACTTTGATAAGCAGTGAAAAGAGGCGGTCACAATCTGGTCTCTTCACTTTGAATTTTCACAGGCCAACCAGGTCTGCTGGGTTCACTGTTGTTTTGACACCAACTCTTGGTCGTGCAGATGAAAGAGCAAATGGACAATCTGCACGGACTCTTACTGCGTGAGCTGTGAACACAGACGCCTTTGTATATTAACATTAGTGTAAAAGTATATTTGAAAATGTATATGAAATCCTGCTCTGATTTTATATTTCTGTTAGTCATTTAAATTACATATCTAGATAGGAACTGTCCAATTTCAACACAAGATTAAATAAAAGGTACCTTGATGATACCGATTTTCATATGTGCCTTACATTTTTCACCCATGCTGCCCTTGTCCTTATGTGTGGGTTAAATTAATAATGTTCCATTCTGAAATGAAATTTTATTCTACCATTTACCATCTTCCTAGTAGGAAGGCAGTGTTCTAATTCAGTGAAATGTGAAAGTGAAAGAGGGGAACTGGCTGTTACCATGGCAATGTTGAGCTTTCCAACAGGGTGAGTTCATCACAAAGAAACTGGGGTAAAAATGAAGAGTAGTTTTCTGTAGTGTTATACAGCAGAATGTTATATGTAGTACAAATACCTCCCTTTTCAGTCCAGTTTTGTTGACAAACACCATTTGTAATCCTGAGAATCCTTCACAGACTATGTACTCCATCACCTTACAAATGTGGGACCATGACTCTTCAAAAATCCAGTTACTTTTTCACAAATCATGATACATCTTTATTAAAACTGATTCTGTTGGCTTTCTGTAAAAACTTGACTATAGGTATAACCTAAAGAACTTCTCCATG
This sequence comes from Scleropages formosus, assembly GCF_900964775.1. Taxonomy (NCBI): domain Eukaryota; kingdom Metazoa; phylum Chordata; class Actinopteri; order Osteoglossiformes; family Osteoglossidae; genus Scleropages; species Scleropages formosus. Next base: position 4,450,110 of record NC_041811.1, read on the forward strand.
AGCCTCATTTCATTTCCATAATCAGTTGATAGTGCAGGAGTTAGCGTTGCTTCCTTTGGACCCAAAGGTCACAGGTTTGAATCGCACCTCCAGCTGTTGTACCCTTGAGCAAGGTACTTACCTTAAATTGTTCCAGTAAAAAAAAAATTAGCTGTATAAATGGGTAAGTTGTTTTGGGGGAGGGGAAGCATCAGCTAAATAAATATTTAACATTAAAACTAAATAATATAAAAATGTGTGGTGTCCTATGCAAGTCCAACTGCTGACAGATTCACCCAACATGTCCAGTGCTTGCTGTCTTGTGACTGAGTGTTGTCCCTCAGTGTTGGCAAACTGTAAACACTGGAAATAAGTTGAATCACGGTCATACACTGCTATTTTAAGTATACTCTTTACTGTCAGCTGTTGGCAGGTTGCATTCAGTCCACTGTAGACTGCAATTTTCAAAAAAAAAAAATACACAGTCTGAAACCACTTGTCTCAATCATGGTTGCTGTGAACCAGAGCCTAACCCAGAAACACAGGGCACAAGGCTGGAGGGGGAGGGGATGGCAGTCTGTCACAAGGCACCACTAGCAGGACTTGAACCCCAGACCTGCCAGAGAGTGGGCCCTGGCAAAGCCCACTGTGCCACTGCACTCCCTTTTAAAAACAGATTTAAGTAAAATGTTTATCTTCCTTAACTCAATTATCTGTAACAGGTAGGGCCTTTTTAAACCTCAAGCGTAATTTAGCACACATCAGCAAGTATGGAAAATGATCCAGAAAATCATGCAGAGAACTATGTAGCCAAGTTTTTTGAAACATCACAACTCCCACAACAGATTTTCTATGTACATTTCCAGATGATACAAGAATGATGCAAATTTGGCACAGTGACAATCACATGTATATTTTCACCATAACCAATTAGCAAACCACATCAACAGTTTAATATGACTAAACCCTTTTAAAAAATGTACAATTAAAAAAAAAAAAAAAAAAAAAAAAGATACTGTGCTTGATGTAAACGAAAAGAGAAGGCCTTGTTCACACCCCATCAGAGTGGCACTGACGGCCCAAACTGCTCCATGGTCTCCAGCACCAGCGCCAGGTTGTCCAAGAAGGAGCCCACAGATACCCGCAGGATGCGTGCCTCGTCTGCCGTCCACCTCCTGCCCCAGACAGAGGTGTAACATATGGTTAAGGCCGAGTAGGCGCTGCTTGGGGGGTTAATGGGGCATGGGGGCACTTACACGCTCAGGACGTTGCCCAACGCCGACAGCTCCTTGGTGATGCCACCCTTGCGTGGCTCGCGGTCGGGGGCCAAGGACCCCAGGGCGATGCTGGCCTCGCGTTCCGACGGCAGGGGTACGTGCAACACACGGCGGAGGGGGGGGCGCAGTCAAGGAAGAATGGCGTCACCAGCGTATGCTGTCTCACTCGTCATCGCGCTGCTAGTCTAGACTAGAAGTTTTAACAAACAAGCCTTGCACACTGCTAAATAAGAAATTGTTGTAACACGTATAGGCTCAGGCAGTGGCATTCATTCCGATCAGAGACTCGTACTTTAATCGCTTCGAAGGAAAATTTGCAAACTAAGCAGTAAATAAACACAATTGAATTTTCGAACTACTTCAACTCCCTCAGGTTACAGGTAGCATCAATCAATCTGTGTCAATGATCGTTTTAGCATTGCAACCTCTTCGTAGAGACACGCATAAGCTAAAACCTATCACCGACACAAAACTCCGCTGAATTCTAAATAAGTTTGAGAAATAGCAAAAGAATACAACTCCAGTTTATCTTCCTTTTTGCAATCTTCGCCGCCTCCACGCGCCGCCATTTCGATGTTACGTAGTTCCATCGCGATTGGTGGAAGTACTTTTGACGGAATCGTCCACGTACCGTTTACTCTTTGTCATGGTAATAGAAGTAATGCGCTTTGGTAATTATCAGAATGGATTGTGTGTGTGTGTGTGTGATTTCAGATTTTTAAAACTTACTGCAATGGATATCATGCATGCGACAGCTTTTTTTTTTTTTAAAGCTATATATAGGGTCATTTAAAAACTACATTTTCCAGAATTTCATTGGAGAGGCGTCCGTCTAGCTCCTGTTCCGACTTGCCCTTTTCAAAATTAGTTCCGGGGACGCCAGTGCAAGTTACAATATTTGGTTTCTAATTGTTGGAGGAACTCCACTGTGAACTCTGCCTTTTAATTGACTTCTTTTGAGACCAGTTAGCCATCTGTTATGCTCCCGCCCACAAAACATAACACCCACATTAGCTAAGAACGGATGAACATGTCCGAACACCTTCAGACTGTGAAACACCATTTTGTTAACCCTGTGGGTACCCGGATTCACACTGTCCTTGATAGAAAGTGGTATTTCCTCTATTGACTTTGAGCGGGATCTTGTTAAGACTTCACTGTTTTCAATGCATGAGTGAATAAGAATTTGTCTCGGTTATGTGTTGTGTGTCTGTTTAGGGGTGATTGTATAGTTTGTACATCAGTGTGGGTCTGTTGTAATACATCATTTTGCACTGTTCCATATTTCCACAATAGGTTATGTTTTTGCCTTATAGTACATCACAGCAACCAGAAAATGAGCATTTTATTTGTCCCACTCACAAGAGGTTCAAAATCATTTATCATAAGCCAGAAGGTTCTTGGTTCTGGCTCCAGTGAGGTTGAATGAGCTTCCTCTCTCACTCAGCACTGCTGAATCCCCCTCAAGATTCAAGAAAACTTTCAAAATACAGCTTGAGTGGAAAAAAACTGCTTTTGTGTCTCTTTTAAATATACATATGTATATTTAAAAGAGACACAAAAGCAGTTTTATATATAATATATATACATATATATATATATATATATATATTTTTTTTTTTTTTCTGCATTGCTTCCCAAGATAGAGGGATTGGAACAAGTGATACTTAGGCTGGAAAGGGTCAGGTTGATATTACCTGCACAATTTCAGGTCCTAGAGTTATAAAACTGAGTGGAGTTTGAACTTGCATCAAATTGCATAGCCCAGGCACAATGAGAAACCGTGTCAGTTTGTTCAGTGAGTGCAAATTAATATACATGGTTTTCATTGATTTCTTTTGTCTTTATTTTTCTGTTTTCTTTTTTGTGTTATAGTTTCTCAGGAACAAATTATTTTCAGAAGGTGAGGGAAGATTGTGTATAGCTTGCATCAGCTAAATAAATGGAAACTTTTTTCAAAACCTGTATAAGTCACAGTATATGATAGTACATGCAGATTTCAGTGAAGTCAGGCAGTCTGTCTCACTGTGACTCATTTCATATGTGATTGTGACTCACCTGGTTTCTGTTTGTCCAACTGCTCAATGTTGACGGACAGCAGAACAGAGGTTCCCTTTTCACAATACCATGTGCTTCCTGTGCATCCATGATCTGAGCGTATTGTTCATGTGACCTATTCAGAAACTTGGGTTTGTTTGGCTGTTTGTGTTTAACTTTCTTTTTAATGACTTCACTATGACTTTAATATATTGAATATGTAAAGACTGCTTATGCAGAAATACAGTTCTGATATTTGTCAGTTCATTTGACCCCTTGCTTCATGTTTTTTTGGAACAGTTTTTATCATGAAAAAATGTTGCATGGTCTGAATTATATGGAGGTGCTTCATACCTTTGCGTGTCCTTGTTCCCATTTATAATGTTTCTATATGTCGTTCTCCATCCATCCATCCATAACTACTAGTCCATTTCAGTTTCATTGAGGTCTATCCTAAAATGATGGAGGGCAGGTCCATCAAAAGACCATGTCCCACACACGTACACACACACAATAAGCAATTTAAAGTCACCAGGTCACTAAAAACACATGTCTTTGGACTGTGGCATGAAACCCATGTATGCATGGGGAGAACATGCAAACTCTACACAGACTGAGCTGGATTCAGCTGCCTCATCCAAACCCATGAGCTCGGAGGCACTGGGGATCTCAACAGGCTTCATGTGAGTTCAGCTATATTGGTGAATCTGTATAGGTTATACATTAACAGATGCAGTATGAAGATATGCTGAGAGAATGATTAATTAATTAAGTCATTCCTTGGTACATGGACAGAAGTCCTGAGAAAAGTAAAACCCAAGTATTCAGAGACAGAATGGGGAATTGAGCAGGGTCAGAAATGCGGTGACAGTTTCCTTTTAGGGAAGAAATGAGCATTTTCCACATTCATTCATTCATTCATTCATTCATTTGTACAGAGGTCATCTAAACCCTCAAACCACATTGGATCTGTTTTGTTCAGTAGCTTCACTTAAGAATATTTTTTTGCCACCCATTTTGCTGACACGTTTGTTCACTTAGTGTCAGGTTTGTGTACTGAGCTACTTACAGACTGTTACAGTGCAATATTTTTATTCACTTGGTGATGTTCCAGTGTTGCCTGGGCCTGGTAGGGTGCTACAAGTTAAACCAGACTTCGCCAACCAAACGCCTGATACAGAACCCCAGTTTACTCACATTTTTTTACTATTTGCCACTATTATCACTGTTTATGCAGTAGTAGATCCTTAAACTGGCCTGCCTTCCCGTCGTGAACACTGTCATAGCCTCCCAAGGATTCAGACACCACTGCTATGCTAATGATACCCAGCTCTTCCTCTCCTTTCCACCTGGAGCATCAGACATTTCTGCACGCATTGCCGCCTGCCTGTCGGACATCTCTGCATGGATGTCTGATCACCACCTCCAACTCAACCTCTCCAAAACAGAGATTCTTCACCTCCCAGCTGGCCTGTCCTCCTGTCACGATCTATTGATGAAACTGGACAACTCACTGATTTTGCCTCTGGGAGTGATGATTGACTCAGGTCTGTCTCTTTCTCAGCACATCAAAGCCACAAGTTGCATCTGCAGATACATCCTGCATAAAACCTGCAGGATCTGTCCTTATCTTACAACAGACTCTGTGCAACTACTTGTCCAGGCCTTGGTGATATCCCGCATGGACTACTGCAACTCTTTCCTGTCTTGCCTTCTAGCTACTGGCATCAAACCTCTACAGCTGATACAGAACGCTGCTGCACAAGCTGTGTTAGACTTGCTGAAGCGTTCCCATGTATCTCCCCTCCTTGTCTCTCTGCACTGGCTTCCTATAGCTGCCCAGATCAAATTCAAGACTCTGGTTATGATCTACTAAAGCATAAACAGAACTGTTCCCAGATATCTACAAGAGCTCATTGTTCGCTATAAACCAGCCAGACTGGTACACTCCTCCACCTCTACCCGCTTGGTGGTCCCACACACAATAAGGTCCAAAAGCAAATGCACAAAGGTTTTTGGTTCTGGCTCCAATGTGGTGGAAGGACTTGCCCCTCTCACTCAGAACTGCTGAATCTCTGTCCGCTAAAAAGGGTCTTAAAACTCACCTCTTTCTGACTCACTTCACCAATGATCTCTTAAGTTTATGTAATGTGTAAATGTTCATGCACTATAACTTTGAGATCATGCCTGTTAAACAATAGATAAACCTTCACGCAACTACTTCTGTAATTTAAAGTAAATGCTTTAAAAAAATAAATTATTAGGAATGTGATTAGAAATCGTCGCTCATCGGATAAAGTTTTGTGCGATGTACTTGTGTGATGTACTAATGTTCATATAGTGGAAAGTAACTAACTGTACTTAGAATCACGTGTTTGCATTGAAGTCTCTCTTTCTGTACTGAAATGCACACATTGTATTTTCTTTCTGCTCGCTTTGGAGAAAAGCATCTGACAAATTAATAAATGTAAACGTAGAATGCAAATGTAGAAGAAATGAGAACTAGTGTAAAGGACCTTTAGAAATGCAGAGGATATAATTAGGATTTTCAAAGTCAGTGGCCTTAACTGTTTTCTATACACTTACACCTTGTGACTCCCATGTTGCAAGTTTTTTGATGATGTAGCAGAACAAACATGACCTGCCGTTTCCCTCTAGAACTATAGACAGCACTAAAAAGCACCCAAATGAAATTGGTAACTGGGCCCATCTTAATTCAGCTCTCTTAAATAGTCTTTACAGTTTGTTTACATTTACATTTATTCATTTTAGAAGACACTTTTCTCCAAAGTGATGCACATCTTGCAGGAAATAAAATGAGTGCATTATTTAGGGTGGAGGAGCCAGTGTACTGCTAACCCTCATCTATTAAGACAAAATCTGGGTGACCTATACAGTGCTGCTAATACAGCAGAAATGGATAAATAAGGGTATTTTGCAAAATCTACTGCACCTGAGACCCACACCTGGGTTGCTTTTTTTGACAGGAACAGGTCCTGTTAATATCTCCCACTGGAGACTTCTACAGGCACACTATTTCGAAATTACAGTATATTGAATATAACTTGCTCATTATGTCAACTGCAGACTTCAAACATCAAACTAGAACATTTTGCTAATGCGTTTTGACTAAATTCCATTGGATAACAGGCTTACTTGCAAATGTTTTCTTATATGCCATTTTGGAAAAAAATCTTGCAAAATACACTTTATTAAAAAGTACAGGAAATCAATAATTCCATTTTATTCTCCATCCCCCATACAATTGCCAACCTGCATTGTTTTATGTTGTTCTCATTTAAACTGTGAGTAAATAAATATCCTGCCAAATATACTTTAACACTGAAATCTAAAGCAAACCAACATAGACATATTTTTAATAGGACTGACATAAAACAATAGCATTACATCCAACTACTCATCAGAAAGTACACTCCAAAACAAAACAAAAAGCCAAATGCATACATTTTCAAATAATTACTCAGAAAAAACTACTAAGGTATAAACAATACATTTGAATTTTTTATGTACATCTCAGCATTGCATTAAAGTACATATTGTATTAGAAAATGCACATTTTAGTAACATTTGCATAAGGGATTTTTCCCTGTAAATTCCAAACATTCATTCAGGTGTCATTGTGAAAGTTTATATTTGCACATTTAGTTTCACTGTTCTGACAGAGACCTTTCCATCAGAAAACTTATGTATACTGATATAGACAGGCAGGATAGCAGTTTATGGGTTAACACAGAAACACAACATGGGACCAAACTGTCAGATAAACAAACAAACAAACAAAGATTTCTAAGATACAGATTTGCTAGGTAGCAAAGAAATAAACATTATAGGGGCCACTTACAGAAAGAACAATACTGCCATAAACTCTCTTTGGAACTCAAGCCTGGTAAAAATGGCATGGCCCCTTGAGTCAAAAATATTCTATTGTACCATACAATCAGAGTGCTTTTTCTGTATTGGAAGAAAAAAAATATTTTTAAAAAAATCTAAAAACTACAGTTCAGTTTTGTTTGAATATATACATTCTTCACCTTTTTTTGCAGATGTTCAGGTGCTTAGAATTAAAATAGTTTGTATCCATGTCATTGTTCAGATTTGTTCCAGAGGTTTCCAAACAAAAGTCCCTGTTGTAAATACATTTACATTTACATTTATTCATTTAGCAGATACTTTTCTCCAAAGCAGTGTACATGGTTCCATTTGTTATGAACTACTGGACTTTGAATTTTTTCAAGATTTTATTTAAAAGTACTAAAATTTCTCTCTAGGTGTCAACATAACCTGTTTTTACCCTCCAAATCAGCAGATTGGCAATAAACACTGCCCAACCTAAATAAAAGTGTGGGACCGCTTTCATCTGTGTTTGTTGCTCCAGTCTGATATTCCTGAGTATCAGTGATTTTAATAGCAACATTAAGATGAAATGTGCTTATACCATGGAGACAAAAGTGCAATGGTGTATAATTGCAAAGGGAATTTGTTCTTTTTTTTTTAAATGTAATAGTTTTTGGACAAAGGCATCAGTAAAATAAAGGTTTATTGTGACTTAGTGTACAAGTGACTTTGTAGTTATAAACAAATCAAGTTATGACCAGACTTCCTGTCACAACTGTTTGTAAGCCGAGGATCCAGATTATTAAGTAAGGCTTTACATATCCCTGTGTAGTTATAAATTGGCTTTTCTTACATATACACATAAAATACACACATAAACACACACAAACATCATTGTGCAGAAGAGTACAGCAGTGCCCAAAGAGCTCTGCCCATCTCAGACCTCACTGAGGTATTCCCGGACAGGTAGACTGTATAACAAAGTCAACTGGCATTAGTCTGTGATGAACAAAAAATCCTGCTGACAGACATTACCTGGATATCATCTTTGTTTGTAACAAAAAAATCCTTACAGAATGTACTGAAACACCAATAATATGAGCTATTATCATCATTCATCATGTGTTCACTTAGTACAAGGCAAGTGGGTCTCTTGACTCAAAACAAGCACCTGCTGTATTCCCCCTCTGTCACTGGAATATATTAAGTCCACATTCTGTTTTTTCAGAACTGATCTGTGCACTGTATGTGTCAAACATTATTACTGGTCAGTATTGATAAAAATTATCATATTAGTGTACATTGGTTCATGTCAAATTTTTATGAAAACAAAACACAAGCTAACAAAACAGATTAAAAATGTACATTATACCCCAGGAATAGCTCACATGATGACTAACTGTTTTTAGTCTTTGTCATTCATTTAAATAAATAGGAAATTTAAAGTATGCATTCTTGATGAGTTGCATAAGTTCTAATGCATTTGCATGTTTGTTGCAAATTTGCGTATTTGCCGTACATCGGACTAAATACCTATTTTACTAAATACCTATTTTGAATTTCAAATTCAATATGTGCAGGAATGTTTAGAACGGAAGCCCTGACAGATCCACCATGGTGGACTGAAGGGTTGTTCACACCGACCAATAAGCTGTGCTAAACCACAAAATATGCAGATGAATCCACCATAAAAAGCAGACCTTTCTGGACAGTGATGCTGTCCGCTTAAGTGCTGTTGCTCATAGCAACAGTCGTGCTGCTGCCTTCTCTATGGCCCCCACTGACCACTTCACAAGCCGCACCCACCGCGTCGGCCACTCCCACGGTGCTGAGCAGCTTTTTGTCCCTTTGCTTGAGGTGTACCTTGGCGTGACGCTTGCGCTCATCGCTGCGAGCAAAGTGGCGTGGACAGAAGTCGCAAGCAAAGGGCCTCTCACCTGTGTGTGTGCGCACGTGTGTGGTCAGGTGGTCACTTCGGCTGAAGCGGCGCAGGCACACGCGGCACTGGAATGGCTTATGGCCTGTGTGGATGCGCAGGTGGCGTGTCAGCTCGTCTGAGCGAGAGAATCGCCGGTCGCAGCCCTCAGCTGGGCACGGGTGTGGCCGCTCGTGAACCGGTGTCTTGCCAGGACAGATTGGGTACTTCCTCAGTCGCACTGGCTTGAGGACTAATGGTGGCCGTGGTCCCCCTGTTGCCCCCTGCTTGTCCTTAAAGGCGCGAATGGTCTCCAAGGGTGTGATGGGTGGGGGGTTCACAGCCTGAAAAGGTTTCTGCTCCAGAGTGCCCATTTCACCTTGGAGGAGGCTGTAGTCCTGGACCACCGAATACAGGCTGCCATCTGGAGATGGTTTGACACTAGCATCGTACTCCACACCAGGGAAGGGTAGCGGGGCACTGGTGCTGGTGGTGCCGTTCGCAGATGGGCTTTGAGGGAAGCATACCTGGTCCTGGTAGAGGTCGCCACAGTAGACGGGTAGGGGTGTGCCATACACCTGCTCCAGCTCTGATGGTGCTCCCTCCAAGCTGCCTCCGGCCACAGACGTTGGGGTAGCCACTACGTTGGGTGCTGGGGCCACACCCAGGATGCCTGCGCTCACCAAGCTGACAATGTTGTTGTCCGAGCACCAGCTAGACCCCCCAGATGGGGGTGCATCAAAGGCAAACCTCCCTGTGTAGGTCACTGTAGGCCCACCGCGCCCCAAGAGGAACCCGGGGCTGTACTGGAGGTCCGAGGATCCCTTGTCAGTGCCAACTTCTAGGTCCACAATCCCCTCTGATAAGTTGGGGAAAGAGAGGATTAACGGTGTGCAAAAGAAGAGACATACAGACATCTGTCAGTTATTAATAATTTCATGTCCAATGCAGGGTCATGTTGGTCCAGAATCTATCCTGGAAACATAGAGTGCAAGGCAGGGTACACCCTGGATGGGATCTTAGTTCACAAGAAACTTACACACTTCTCTAACTTCACTGAGGTGTGACCGACAAAATCAAATAATTCAGTTAACATTTGTGTTCATTCTTTCATACTGCATTGTATCTATTCATTTGGCTGACACTTTTCTCCAGAGAAACTTACAATATTAAGGGACTTACAACTAGTTACCCATTTATACAGCTGTGTAATTTTACTGGAGCAATTTAGATGAGTACCTTGCTCAAGGGTGCTACAGCTAGAGGTGGGAATTCAACCTGTGACCTTTGGGGCTAAAAGCAGCAGCTCTAACTGCTACACCACCAGCTGCGTTAATAGAAAGCTGTACTCAGCATTCACTGTATACAGCATTCACAAGTGACTGTGACCAAGGGGACATGGTGACGACCACTCACCAGCCACCCATCTCTGTGTTCTCTGTTCAGTGATGGAAAAGGAACTGATGCTAGACTTGCTCTGATCTCAGCTCTGTTATTTCAGCTGTTACATGAAATATATTCCCATAACATGAATAATTGAGTCTTGTCTCTCAGTATTGGTACTGTTAACTTGTTTCAAAGGTGGAAAAGCTGACCACCTTGCAAATGTACCAGCTGGTCCTAATGATAACGATGACGACAACAACAGCAACAATAATAATAATAATAATAATAATAATAATAATAATAATAATAATAAGAAGAAGAAGAAGAAGAAGAAGAAAAAGAAGAAGCTCGCTTTAACATCGGGGATAGCAGCCATTTGCCGTTATGTAAAACTCCTGGCCCGCACAAATGCCTGCATACCATAACCAAGCCGTTAGGGGGCGCGTGCCCGCCAGCTCGCACCACAGCGCAACCTGTTTGCGCGCAGCTCGCTGTTTGTTTTACATGCTGGATAAGGCAAATATATCGGAACATCGCTATTCTTGGAAAAAATATCAAACGTAAATCTTAAGTGAAAGTTCAGATCCTCCTAGATTGTGGGCGTTTGTTGAATATTTCTGTTTCCATTGTCATAATATTGTCGTAAAGGGGAAGCCACAACATGTGTTTAAAATCATGTTTGATGTATTAACTCAACATTCCCACTACGAGTGCGGCTCTGATGTGACTCATACACCTGCTGACCACTGCAGGGAACACCAAGTTGAAAAGTGTAAATGGTGGGAAAGTTCCCGCACCATCCACCATTCATCCTGTTCCAAGATGCTGGAATCTTAACCTGATTATTTCCCATAAAATTAAACAACTCGAACATGTATTTTAACTGTTAAATTTAATACTTGAATTCCCAAGTTAAACCGGTTTTGTTGGGCCATTACAGTTTTATAGGTTGAATAAGGAACTTCCTCTGATGTATGATTAATAAAAATGTAACGTAAATTTTAATTTCATTCACTTCATTTTGTTTAATGTTGAGAGGACATGTTTTTAAAAAAAAACGATAAAAATGCTATAAGAAAAGTGATCAGGTATGAAAAAGTGACGTTGCCAGATTTATAATTTACACTTAGCCTAGCGCGTTGCACGACTTTCTTAGGTCACGTGACCCGGGGGGGGGGGGGTCCTGTTCTTTGTAATAATTACATTTTGTAAAAGAATGAATGGCCGCTTCTTAAAATTATCTCCATAAACGTCAGAGGGCCTGGAGATCCAGCGCAGTACAGGAACACACACTTTGAACACACCATGTGTGTCGGTGCTCACCTTGGCCACAGGTGACGGGTCGCTGGGGGTGAGTGACAGGTGATTGATCAGCTGTCAAACACAGCACGACAAGGCGGCAAATCAGGGTGACGTGAAAGCGTGTTTCGACAGGTGAGGTTGAAACCCAGCATGTGCGGACATCCCCCGCCGATAATTACATACTAAATTAATACTACGGATTCCAATTGATAAGAGTTTCACCGAAAATGAAATATGAAGGGTATTCAAACGGATAATTTTTTTGCGTGAAATTCCCGCGCCGGAATCACACAGACAGGTGTTTAAAGGTGCACTTGCAGCACGTGCCATCGCGTGTCAGCATTATTGTTACAGTATTTTTCAGTGTCTCTGGTGTGGGCCTTACCTGCACTCATCTGTGCGGGATGACCGTAGGTGGAGAGGGACTCCGCCTCGGTGGTGCTGAAGAGAGCAGAGGAGGACTCATCCTCAGGGTACAGGCTGTCCGAGATGGGGTTCATGAGCGCGCTCATGACCTGCGGGAGGCGCTCTGCGCGGTTCCCCGTCATGTAGTGCTCGGAGGACCGTCGGATGACTGAGCTCAGAGAGTCATCTGATTAAATGCGGCTCTACGGGCTACGTGGCGGTAGGAGCAGGAAGGTTCCGAAAGATGGCGAGCAGAGATGATGATGATGGTTAGGAGAGATTATGATAATTATGATGATGATGACAATGAGAGTAGGTGGTGAAAGATAATGATGGTGATGAGCAAGGATGATGCTCTGGTCCAGGAAAACTTGTTTGGAATTATCAGGAACGCTCTTGGATGTGAGAACAGTCCGCTCGTCCACGCCGGTCCTCCTCCTCGGGACCTCCCGCTGTAAACTGTCATTTAAAGAGTTTCTGTCATAAAAAACACGGCAATGAGAGCGGATAAGCAGATGAGTGGAAGAGAGTGGCGCGGACGCGCAGTGTCACTCCCCGCATCGCGGAGCGCCTCGCCGCTTTTAGCCGGGAGGGAATTCCACGCCGGCGCTAGTTGGTATTTAAATCAGGGAACGAAACGGCGCGGTGACGTAGATAACCATAAAAGGACACGTGGGCCTAAGAAGGAGGGCGAAGAAAGCGAGAGGAAGCGCCAGCCACGGCGCATGAACTTGAGAGAGGAGTAACGACGAAAGCGCACACAGTACTGTCAGCTGCATACAGCCCGATGAAACGCACTTGTCCAGGGAACAGCGTTAGAACCTAAAACAGGACAGGAAACAGTAGTCCCAAAGGAAACATGGGGCAGTTAGTAGGGTAGTGGTTAGCATTACTGCCCTTGACCCCAACATTTGCTGGTTCAATCCCCTCCCTGGCTGTTGCACCCTTGAGTAAGGTGCTTACTTTAAACTGCTCCAGTAAAATTACCCACTTGTATAAATGTTTAAATAATTGTAACTGTAATAATTAGAACCTCAACATTGCAAATCACTTTGGAGAAAAGTGTCTTCTAAATGAATAAATATGCATCCACACCTCAGTTTTGTTATTTATTCATTTAACTGACACTTTTCTCCAAAGCAACTCACAAGCTAATCAATTACTTGGCACTTTATACAGCAATGTAATTTTACTGGAGCAAATTAGGGTAAGTACCTTGTTCAAGGGTACTACTGCCAAAAGTGGGGGTCAAACCTGCAACTTATGGACCCAAAGGCAGCAGTATTAACTGCTATGTTAGCTGTCCCTGTAACTCATGTAACTTGGAAAAGTACCTAGACTTTTTAACACACATGACTATTTCAACCACCCATTTTAATGACCATGAACTTACTTTGATCAGTTATTCTCCTCTATACCCTTGTGGACACATCTCAACAGGCCTGACTCTGAGGATCTTTGTTGGACAAATTGATTGAAGAATGAGCAAAAACTGGACCTCATCCTGCAGACAACACCCTACTAAACTGGAGTGTTACGGAATGCAGCTGGGGGGGACTTCAGATTAAAGTTCATTCTAATAGACACACAAACAGAAATCCATTTATTCTGACAGAAATTGAAATGAGAATCAGACCAAAATAAATGAATGACCAGGAGAAATTCATCTTAAAGCACATTAAGTGATCTCGAGATATTCTCATTTGGGAGGGGGGGGGGGGTGAAGTGAATTAACCTTTGGGTAAACATAGGTGAAAAGTCAGTTAAAGTTTGCCAACTTGAGCTGCAGATTATTGCACTCTATTATAAAATTTGTCTCAGATTCAGTCCCAGTGTATACGACACCAGTCCTCTCTTTTTGTCTCTCCTTGATGTGTGAAGAGAAAAGGTAGGAGAAGGCCGAAATGGAACCCATCTGCAGAATGCTGAATCAGACATCTTCAGATCATTTTGACGTGTTCCATCCCCCTTATTAGGACACATTTTTTCTCCTGTTCTGCATGGAGTTGAGTAACTGCAGCAAGCTACCTCTGTTGCCTAGTTCACTTTGGTTCAAGTAAAATCTCCATGCCACAAATTGGTGAGAGAAGCATTTATTTTGTAGTTGCTGTTTTCTTTTTTTAGTTTCCTCCGTGCTGTGATGTAAAATTGTCCAAATGTGCACAGTGGACATTTCTTGTCTTTCTCTGAAGCAGGGGTGTCCTGTCGGTGATTTGGACTGGCAAACTCCCAAAAGTCAGGGTCTTAATGTATTAGACCTGGCTAGGAATGATGGACAGCCAGCAGCTTTTGAAGAGTTTCCCCCCATAACAGCCAGTAAAGATTTGTTCCTCTCCTCTCTTGATCTTTGGCTTTTTCTCACTCTTGTGAATCATGTATAATTTTTAATTATAAATTGTGTTACATGTTTTCCAGGTAACATCGGACGTGTTTTGTATTTTGTGTTTGATTTAATGTAGTTTAGATGTAGGTACTTCTAGTGCAGGGAAGAGATGATTGTGTCTGTTCCTGGGTTGTTGACTGTAATACAATATTGAGATTCTAGATTTACCATAATCATAATTATTACTTGTTGCATCTCTGTAATTTTTGCATTACTCCCTGAAGTGATACAGTGAAAATGGCCTATTTTTAAATTAGTGTAAGAAGCTTGCTGTACAAAACTCATTGTAAGATATAAGAAAAAAAACATCAGGTAAATGAACAAATAATTAATCCTCAGATGAGCTCATTTTATAAAATGTGTTCTTAAGGTATTGCAGCACTCCTCAGGTACGTAACTCTCAGGTACATGTTCAAAATGGAGTTTTCCCATGGTGCAGAACACATTGCACCGTGACCACGCAGTGCCTGAGTTGAGCAACACCCTCGGAGACTCCAGCATGGCTCTTAGTTGCCCAAGATTCAGTTTATCAAACTGTGAAATTGGAATAGAATGTGTCCTCAACCCACATTTAATAAAGTAGCAGCAATGTAAAAATGTCCTTGTTGGATAATCACATACAATGTATGGAACAAAGGTTGTTTCAACTGTGGGAACGGAAACACTGGAAAGTAAAGTCTGTCGATTCTCAATCTTGGTCACAGTATGGTGGAACAAACTCCCTGTATCCCTCAGAACTGCTGAACCCCTGCTGGCATCCAGGAAAGGCCTCCTACCCATCATTTTCAGACCCACTTCTTTCTTGATCATCTGGCAACTACATACATGTACATACATCACCTGCTATGATTATCTGTATATTTGCTATGTGAATGCCATTTCTCCAGGCACTTACTTGAGGTATGTGAACCAACAAACAAGATGTGGTTTAGTAATGCTGTCTGTGTCTAGAGCTCTTTGTCTGTTGTTGATGCATTTTGCTTACTCTGAATTGCACATCACTTCAGCGAAATGTGTCTGACAAATTAATACATTTTAAAGTGAATCCCTTTGTATATCACTCCTGTAATGTAGATGATGCATGTCCATATTAATTTAAGTTAAGGCTCATGTCTGCAGAAGTTATTACCTACTTCCACCGAAATAAAATCTCTTACCTATAATAGATAAAACTTATCTCCATGTGAGTGGAGGTCCATACCTGTGTCAGGTATCACTTACCTGCACCATTATGGTGGCTGAGAGACACCACTAAGGAGGGGAAACCGGTAACGGATCATGGTAGATCCATCACAGCCTTGTATTGCACATTCGCTTTATATTTTGATTGAAGGAAGGAGCCCTTGAGCTTTAAATAAATACCATTACATAACCTGAAAATTTATAACTGAAGCCAGGGAATGCTGCCTCCTTTCCTGACGAGTTCACAGTAGCCTTGACAAATTCAGTGGCAGCCCACACATACTGTACATAGGTCCGGGCTTCACCAGAGCTTCACACTCGCGCGCGCGCGCACACACACACACACACACACACACACACACACACACACACACAGCTCAGAGCAATAAAATCACATGGCTTGGACACACAGAGCAACTACTAGCTGCATGCCATGGCATTAAGTGCACCTTAATACTAAGTGCAGGCTATTGATGGTTATGTGTATGCCAGCACATTGCCAGCTCTCACACTCGTTCCCCATTGCGGGCCCGTGTCCACCTCCTCTCCTCCTTCGCCCACACGCTTGCTCTCCTTCTCTCAATGGAAGGCTCTGCTGAAATAGCAGCAGGAAGGTGGGCTCCTCTGGTGCTCACAGGCTCCTTGTGAATAACACTAACATTAAATGATGACAATAACAAATAAATATAACACACAAAAACCCACATAAACACGAAGCAGTGAACATGGCACTGGAACTATGCTACCATGCATGGACTGCCTTCGGGGGACATTTTTGTGACCAGATTCAAGGTGTAAAGATATCCAAGTTTGGGCCAAAGACTTGATAGCCCCTTTTGGGATGAGGGAAGGATGTTTAATGGTTAAATAAGATCATAAAACAGCGCACATTTTTGTGAAATCTTTAGGCTACATGAACTTGATCACAATCTATGAAACTCTGAATGCTGTAGCAGGGGCCATAGTTCCACAACGCGCGCGCACACACACACACACACACACACACACACACACACACACACACACACACACACACACAAACACACTCTCACACACACACACACACACACTTCCCCTTTGTAACTTCAGAGTAACTCCACAGCATCCTCACCTTGCCACAGCAACCGCTTCTCGTTGCCATGGAAACGGCAAGAGGCTGCGTAGGAAAACAGTGCAAGTGTTGGTGGTGGGGGGAGGGGTTCATGGAGGATGGAGCCAGTAGGATGGCAAGGAGGATTCTTATGTAATCCCCCTGTGAGGTATGAGAAGACAGAGCACTGTAGTGACCTGGTGCCAAAAAGCTGGAGGGTAAGACTCTCTGCTGACAAACACCCCATGCAGTAGCTGTTCAGGTGGTGGGAAAGGGCAGTTTACACACAGTAAACACACATATTAGACATCTGTACACATACTAACCTTGCTGACAGGGTAGGAGAGGGAGCGAGGTGAAAAGATGCCATCAACTACAGCCCCTGTGGAGTTAAGGAAGAATAAAGTCTCAAGTGGGAGTTCTACTCCAGAAAGACATTAGTTTGATTTTTCAGCTCCTTTCTTATGTACTGGTTTCACATTTATGTATGTTAATCCTTATAAACTGTAAAGTCAATATAAAATTGAACACATGTAGCTCATATTCTTTTGGGTAACTTTACAAAAATACTTAATATACAATCAGTCATTCTTTATTGACTACCACTTGCCCAGTTCACAGTCATGGTGGTCAAGAGCCTATCCAGGAGTCATAGGGGAAAAAAGGAACAATGGAAAAACAAAGCCCTTGACAATTCTTGAATTACATGGTGGGTGATCCAAGGGAGCATGGCATGGAGAATCATTGATGGGTACCGTACTTTTTAATCCCATGGGAACTCCTCGGGCTCCTGGAGTCAGGGGACACCCTGGACAGGACAATGGCCTATTTCATGGAATACTTTAGATAGGCTTCATTAAAACCTTTCTTCCCGAGATATGTTACTTTCTCATGAGCTTCTTTAGCAGATGAACGTACGGACTCTAGTGATAAACTTTTTCCTGGACTGTGGGATTATAAAGTATGGCACCCATCAATGATTCTCCAAGCAATGCCTGCTTGGATTACCCACCATGTAATTCAAGAGTTGTCAAGGGCTTTGTTTTTCCATTGTTTCTTTTTTTCCCCAAGCGCTACGTACCTCCCACGCACACAATGTGAACATGTATTGCTGCTGAATATTAATAATGGAGATGAAACCGCTGTGCTGCTCCATTCGCCCCCGTGCAGCATGAGAACTGAACTCCTTGGGCTCCTGGGTTCCCTTCTCAGTTCCTGATGTCTGTTGGGATCCTTGAGTTCCCCAGACTCCTCGGCTTTTTTGCTATTCCTCAGTTACATTCTTAATTTCTCACAGTCATCAGATTCAATATTTTAGTTCCTCAGGTTCATGAGATTCACTGAGGTCTTCAGGTTTTTCAGGGCCCTTGAGTTTCTTGCTGTTCCTGAGGCACCTCTACAGTCTTCCAGATTCACTATATTTCTCATGTTCTTCAGAATTCTTCGGGTTCCTTGAGTTGCTCACTGATCTCCAGGCTCCTTCATGGTGCCTGAAATTAATGGTCTTCCTTCTCAGTTGCCCCAGTTCCATGATTTCTTCATCTTCTTGGGCACCTCAGGCTTCTTCACAGTTCCTCAAGTTCCACAGAAAATACTCTGGAGAAGGAGAATAGGAGAAAGAATTGAAAGGGAAGTTGACAGGAAAACAATAGATATGTGCCCATCCACCTGATAGTGTTATGCTTTTAAGAAAGGTGCTTACCCTGAATTGCTCCTATTGCTTCAATAAAAATGCCATACTATATAAACCCATATGTCACATAAATTGTTGCATGAAATCATCAAATTAAGCAAATTCCCATTGTGCAGGTGTCAAATTACCCTTATTTTTTATAAAAAAATATTCAGTTGTGGAAATGTCAGATAAGCAAAAATTAATTTTAATTAATGTAGCAAGGAGTGATATATAGGATCACTCCTCAGTCCTCCACTCAAAGGCACAGCTTTCTTTAAACAAGAAAAAAGCAAATATTGAGGATGTTCAGCCATGAGCTCCCAATCTGAAGGCCCTGATATCCTGCCCTGTTCTTCTTTACTAGAGGCACTGTATTCTGGGAACAGGAAACATCAGAAATCATAGCCAAGTCCAAGGAGTGTGGCAAACAGGAATTTAAGCCACACCCTATATGGCAAGCAAACAAGCACTAGATGCTGCAACTTGAACTAATTCAAGACTCCTTGAAGATATCTACAAAGACTGAAAAGGTGGAACGTTCAGAGATTTTGGACTTTTGAGTCAATATGTTGTAGCTTGATATTAGTTATGAGAGTGGTTACAGATTTAACTTTTCTCTTGATAGTTTTTCTCTCTTAGTCACTGGCTTTTAAGTTTAAGCCGTATTAGTAGCTAGAAGAGTCTTTTTTATTTCACCTTTGTTGTAAGGAAGCTGTGTTGACAGCCATTTTCTTTTGTTAGGGCTAATTTGAATTTGATTTGTTTTGTAAATGTTGGAATGAGAAATAATAAAAACTGTAAGGCCACCCACTGTTGCCCGCATGCCTAGTCCCCGCCTAGAAAAGATTCATCCCTGTGTGTCATAATGACATTAAACATTTCAATCTCACATAAATTATGTCTTTTTCTTGGAATCTTGTGTCTTTTCATCCACATCATACATTACAAGAACATGTTTTTCATGTCTACGCTGCACATTTAAATTTATATTCATTTTGCAGACCTTTGTCCAAAGTAACTTAGAGTACAGATACATAGTGATTCACAGTACAGTAGTATGCATTACTCTATGTCCATGCATGCAAAAAAATTCCAAGGAGGAACATTCCAAGGAACAAAAAAATCCCCCAAAAAGGAAACAAGATCTAAACTAATAATGGTATACTGAAGCAAGCTATAGGACATAATTGCCGATTTTTACAAGCTTAACAGAATTATAAAGTGGTGAAATCCTTCCGTATTAAAGGGATCAGTATGAACCCTTGTATAATGATTACCACACAAAGGCATACAATCAAATATTTCAGATGAACAGAAGTACAGTTATAAGCTGAATACAAAATTTCAAATATAAATTGTTCTTAAGCACCTTCAATTCAATGTCAGCTCTTGGCAACTACATAGGCTGTCAGAGCATTCTCTCCACCACTTATGTCCTTAGACTCAAATAGGGCTGTGTCCAGTTTCTGAGTTCTGATTGAATCCTGTTGTGCTCTTTTTCTTTTTCCTCCAACTTTTCATGACATGTGCAAAATATCATTACCTCAGTCTCTTGCTTTGTGCTGAAAGTTCAGGTTTGATTTCATCCAGCATCCATCTATTTGTTTTCCTGTTTGTCCATGGTCTCTTCCAGCAATACAACTCATGTCTCTCCTGCCCTTCTTCTTCAATGTCCAGCTTTCACATTCAGACAGTGAAATACACATATACACACATTTTCTAAACCGCTTGTCCCATACGGGGTTGCGGAGAGCCGGAGCCTACCCGGCAACTCAGGGCGTAAGGCTGGAAGGGGAGGGGACACACCCAGGACGGGACGCCAGCGCGCCGCAAGGCACCCCAAGCGGGACTTGAACCTCAGACCCACCGGAGAGCAGGACCCAGTCCAACCCACTGCGCCACCCCACCCCCTTGACAGTGAAATATTATTCTTGAAATTCAATTGACTGAGCAATTCTAACCTTCATTCTTATTGAACTAAATGTAATTAGTTTCAATAACTTGCTGTTAACAAAATGTCATTTTGCAACTAAATAAGGTGATTAAAGTTAAGATAATTATTAATTTTTTTCAACCCTATAATTTTGCACGGAAATTAAAATGATATTATACAGCAGCAATATCATCTGATCATCCTGTACTGTCCCGGGGGAGATCTGGCCACACTACAATTCAAACCCGAGCCTCCCACACTACAGGCATTCACTTGGCCACATCACAGAATGAGCCAAGGCCTTAGCAAAACATCCCAAGCGATACCATACATCTTTAAATATGAACCACCCTCAGACATCAATCACAAGGAACATCAATGCAATCACTGAAATATTTAAGGTCAATCACACATCGCTGCAAGACACGTCCTTATTTCTTGTTTATAGAAGTTACAGTCTAGTCTAACTTTGATATACCCCTTGTATAACCATATACCTCTTAAGAAACTATAAGATACATTCAAATTTTTCAGTTCAATTTACTTCACAATAAGGATTTAATTTTCTTAGTTGCTTGTGTTGCACAAGAAGATAAAAATGTTTAACCTCAAATTTTAAGGGTGAACAAAAACTGAAAAGCCACAAAGAATCTGACGGACATTTATTTTACAATAACTACATCAAAACTACATTAAAACCAGGAGATTAAGTATGAAACAGCTTGTAACCACAGACACGATATAATACAATATTTTTACCTGTTGTATGTTTTATAAATGTTTTTTAGCAATATTGATATGCATATGACACTGCACATATGTAATATACTATATATAATATACATATGCATAACATGTAATTGCAAATACAAAATGAAAAGGTATTCTCAAAGACAGAGTAATGATAGAGTGAGCGGAGGCAGCAAGTGGAATAATGGTTAGATTTGTTACCTTGTGTCACACCCCCAATCGTGTGCCCGACGACCTCACCTGTGGGTGATTAGGGAGGACAGGCATAAACGTGGCAACGAGGAAGCAAATGTTTGTGGAACCTCATCTTGAGAAGAAGCAGCAGCTCCTAGCGCTCTACAATGAAGTTCCCTGATCCTTGCTCTGTCCTGTGCTCCTCGACCCTCTGCTTTGTGACTGTGACTCTGGCTTTTGTGTGCTTCCCTGAACAAAGTATGAAGCTCTACTGACCATCACCTGTCCTTGGTGCCACTACTGCTCTGCTCCTTACAACTACAAAACACTTGTGCTTCAGTCTGTTGGCTTTCCTGAGTGCAGCATTACACCATGAATAGGACTTGGGTTCAAATCCTGCTTCTGCTATTCCCTTGATCAAGGTTTTTTTATCCTGTATCGATAAAATTATCTTGTTGTATAAATGGGTAAATCAGTGCAAGTAGTTTAGTGCATACACTGATCATTGTAAAAAGCTTTAGAGAAAATGATCAAATGTATAAGTAATTTATGCCTAGTCCTGGGTCTTAACTTTTGATCGTGCAGCTCAGTACTGTTCACTTTCTACATGTCCCACTTCAGGGGGAAAAAATCAGCAGCTATGACATCTACAGCTGCTTCTACGTCTCCATTTAGACATCAGGTGGCACTTGGATGCAGGGGAATTGGGGTCAACAGTTCTGGTTTTTGGTCCAGAGCTCCTCTCCATCAAAAGAGATGGCCTTCAGACTAGCAAACTTTGCAGGCCAAGCCAGCAAACACGGCCACTTGCAGCTGTTTGAAATCCAGCGCCTGTGAGAAAGGCCCCACATTCTAAATATAACTGCATCTGGGAAAACAAGATTTCAGTTGGATGCTGGACAGCTCATGTGGTTTCTATAGCAACTCTTTTTTGGCTCAGAAGTAAAAGGCCTCCAGGTATGAACATAGGAGTTGTTTCCAAAATGTTAGTTCCTTTTCCCAAGTGCCAGCTGTTGTATCAGCCTCCCTTTCCATTGACCCTGCCCCTCAGTCTCTGCATTAATAATATTATAAAAAAACTAAATATAACTGTTGCACCGTGATACACCAACAATGAAAACAACTTGGCTAAATGCACTATTTGTTGAATAAGTTTGAAGACGCAATCATACAAATTAGTGCATTCCACTAAGGTCATGGTAAAATCAACTATAAGTAGGAATGATTTTTTTTCTAGAATTTGTATGCTGATTAAGAATTGGTCTTTTCTCATTACAGCTCTAAATATAGTGAAATCCTGCCATAACGTAATAAGAGGGTCAAAAAAATTCTGTTGTGTAAAATGAGAGGTGGTGTAGTTGCGAGGTCAGTGGAAAACTATTTTTCAGTGGGTCTTTCAGCTACTGTGTGGAAAAATGGAAAAAAAATTGTATTTATTTGTTTTCATTTATTAGACGTGCACATTTTGTTTGTAATTTGTCTAGTTCTTACATGACAAAGAGTAATTAATGGCTTAAAACAAGCTTCAACAAACCATTGGTACCTGAATCTGTTTTCTTTGGCAAACTTTCTTTTGCTTTAAACCAGGTGAGTAGAGGACATGAGCCGATCGCCAGTCTCGCTGTATCTGAATTAGTGGTATCAAATGGTTTCACTGTACAATGAAAACCTTGGTTACTTTGTAGATTTAAAATTCAGATTTTTATTCACTTATCTCAAATGTTCATATGCTGGCTGTGTATATGAATGATCAAGTTACAGTTTTTCAAAAGTGTATTTTCCACTTGGCGCAGTGGGTTGGCCCACAGTCCTACTTTCCGGTGGGTCTGGGGTTCGAGTCCTGCTTGGGGTGCCTTGCAACAGACTGGCGTCCTGTCCTGGGTGTGTTCCCTCCCCCTCTGGCCTTATGCCCTGTGTTACCGGGTAGGCTCCGTGACCCCGTATGGGACAAGCGGTTCTGAAAATGTGTGTGTGTGTATTTTCCACTTTGTTTAATTATAATTGGATTTTTTCCCCCCATAGTTTCCTACGGTAAGAAATATTCTACCTCTGACTGCCATCTGAGCAAATAGATGGCAATAAAATCCACCCAAACAGAATAAAAGTGTGGAATTACCTTAATTCATCTCACTTCCAGATTTTACAGCTTATGTTAGATGTTCCTGAGAGCTGCAGACAAACATGAAAAACTTTAAGTTTAGTTAAAAACTAATTTTAAATTATTAATATAAGTAATGTAGCTCCATGTTAAAATTTACAGGAATTAAAAAAATAATAGGGTGGGGGGGCGCAGTGGGTTGGACCGGGTCCTGCTCTCTGGTGGGTCTGGGGTTCAAGTCCCACTTAGAGTGCCTTGTGATGGACTGGTGTCCCATCCTGGGTGTGTCCCCTCCCCCTCCAGCCTTCCACCCTGTGTTGCTGGGTTAGGCTCCGGCTCCCCGTGACCCCGTATGGGACAAGCGGTTCAGACGGTGTGTGTGTGTAAAAAAATAATAGCTTGCAGAATTGTTGAATTTTGCAGAAGTGTGGCTCCCATCAATGATTCTCCAGGCCATGCAATAGAATTGAACCTGTAAATGGCAGACTTCTGGGCCCAATAATCTTCTAAAGTGAGTCAGTCTATATGCAGTGAAAGTAAACATGCAATAAAGAGTATGCCTTTTGACTGAAGCAGAACGCAGCTTATAAGAGCTTTTGGTACTATTAAGACAAACTGATGTGACAAATTCATCTGCTGTCTTAGCATTACTGCTGTCTTTCTTCAAAACCAAAAGCCACTGATTCTAGACTCTGAGGAAAAACACTAACTGGTTAAACAATGAAGTCAGTGTAACAGCTGATCTAAGAGCTAGAGAATGAATGAACTGAAGTGAATAAAAAACCTATCTAGAGAAATAACATCAGGTGTAAACTGTTCTTCTGACCTTGGTACTCTAGAGGTCTCTTCACCTCTACCAGTCTTAGGAGTTGTTTAGATTCCTCCACTGCCTCCTGACTTCCGCCCCCACTCAGAGTTTGTCTCCATCTGTGACTTTCTTACTAATGCCAGGTTTTGTTACTAATGCCATCCATTCTGTGCCTTGTAGTGTCTATATAGACATTTTCTTATATGATTTCAGGCAACAGAGTTGGAAAAGGTGCAGTAGAAAAATAAATGAATGCAGCTCTCAGATCTTGCATCTGATTACCATTGAAAATTTACATTTACATTACATTTATTCATTTAGCAGACGCTTTTGTCCAAAACGACGTACATCACAGCAAAAGTACAATTCATGCATTACATTGAGAGAAGGAGACATAACTGAAGACATGAAAGTCTCAAGCAAACCTAATTTGTTCCCTACCACTTGCTGCACCGAGGTTCATTGATCAAGTAGGTGCATAAGACACAGACAAATCCCGATACCCACATCAGTTTTTCTTTTTAAATTAAATATTATAAGATACACAAATGAACAGTACAATACCAGAGTAATGGCTGAATAAAGGTTGTATCTGGGGATGCTTCTGGAGTTACGATGTGTGAACAGTTACACCATAGATGATCTGAAGAGATCTTGGGTGAAGTGGATCTGGAAAAGGTGGGTTTTCAGACCCTTCTTGAAAACAGACAGAGTTTCCGCAGTTCTGAGTGACAGAGGAAGGTCATTCCACCACAAAGGACCCAGAACGGAGAACCTCCGAGCTTTGCCTTTTGTGCACGGGACCACCAAGCAAGCAGAAGTAGATGAGCGAAGGGGCCTGGCTGGGGTGTACTAATTGATCAAAATTCTCATTTGTCATGGTTTTTCAGGCCGTGTGGGGTGCACTGCTGCTTGTGGTTATGAACTCCATGTAGGCTGAGGCGGTGCTTAGGGTTCGGAGTAGGACTAATCCTAAAGCCCTAATCCTAACCCTGACCTTAGCCCTATCCCTAAACCATTAAAAAGTAATTGCTGTCTATTTCACACACACACACTTTCAGAACCGCTTGTCCCATACGGGGTCACAGGGAACCGGAGCCTACCCGGTAACACAGGGCGTAAGGCCGAAGGGGGAGGGGGACACACCCAGGACGGGACGCCAGTCCACCGCAAGGCACCCCAAGCGGGACTCGAACCCCAGACCCACCGGAGAGCAGGACTGTGGTCCAAACCACTGCGCCACTGCGCCCCCTGCTGTCTATTTCACCAGATTAATTGTAAATAGTGTTGTGGTTCTCTGAATATTTAATACAACAGAAGGCTTTTTTTTTCAAAAAATAGTTGCAGAAAAGTTGCTTAACAGCTTTGAATGTGGAACATATTTAAACTGGATATTTAGCAATGTTTGTACTTTAGTTCCGAGGCTGTACTGCACAAGTTCTGCTGCTGCTTAGAAGGCTGAATGCTGAAGAAGGCCATACTAATCATACTTTGAGAAGTTCTCATCATTGCTGGTGTCAGCAGTAGAATTCAAGCTTTAGATGAAAATGTCCACATGCTACCAGCAGGTGGAAACAAAGCACAACCATTCAATATATTTTTCCACAGAACAAGATCCTGCCAAATATTTTTCTGCTGTACTTGTTTTTCATTATGTTAATTTTAAACCAAAAAAAATTGCATCTCCCTTTGATCACCTGTTTTTGTTCTTGCAACAAAATTCCCTCAAGTATTTAACTTTGTGACACAGCTCCTACTCTTTGCTCCCAGTTTTTTAATAAGTTCCTTAGAGATATGAGAGACTCACTGTAATTATTGCATATTGTGGCCAAAACAATTTACTGTCTCACTTTTTTATGAAAACGGATATTACGCTACTGCTACCATATAGAATTACATTAGTGCTCAAATTCCCAGGTATGAACAGGACTTTGCTTTCATGCTTCAAAATGGCAAAGGAAATTTGGGAATTTCTGCTTCTGCAACTGTGCAAAAGTTCTGCAGTCCAAAGTCACCACATGATGTATGGTGACAACTACAGATGAAAGCGCGCAGGCTGAACCTTCCTTGCCTTGGGTGACAACGTACATCTGAGGATTAGAAAAACTAATCAAAATGTGGACTGACAGGAAATAGAATCATTTTCTGTTTAGTTCTGTAAAAAAAAAAAAAGATGCTGTGTGTGGAGTGATCTTACATTTATCCATTCAGCAGACGCTTTTCTCCAAAGCGATGTACATCCCAGAAATGCAATTTGTACATTACATTAGGAGAAAGTTGCAGACATGTCATTCTTATTAAACTTAGCTTGTGTCTTTCTACTTTATGCACCAATGTTCATCGCATGAGTAGGTGCACAAATGTCAAAATTGAGTGTTCTGGATCACCTTCCTACAAATTAAGGTACACAAACATTTACGTACAATACAGGAACAGCAGCTGTGTAAAAGCTTATGAGGGCATGATCATAGAGTTGAGCATGATCATTTATACCATACATGACCTTGAGAGACCATGGGTGGAGTGAGTCCAGAAGAGGTGAGTTTTCAGCCCCTTCATAAATGTGGACAGAGTTGCAGCAGTTCTGAGTGAGAGAGGGAGGTCATTCCACCAAAACGGAGCCAGAAGTGAGAACCTCCATGCTTTACCTTTTGTGCACGGGACCACCAAGTGGGCAGAAGTAGATGAGTGAAGTGGTCTGGATGGAGTGTAGCCGTTGATCAAGTCTTGTAAATAGCGAGGAGCAGTTCAATTGATGCATTTATCGGCAATAACCAGGGTCTTAAATTAGATTCGGGCAGCTATAGGAAGCCACTGCAGAGAAAAATGTGTATCTTAGATACATATGCAATTGCACTCATGTTGGGTAATAGTCAAAATGTTACTTAAGCGTAATTGAAATAGGTTATTGTTTTTAAGAATGTTCTTTTTCCTCTTTGATAAAGGAAATGGCAGCAGTGAGTAGTGCTGCTGTCTCACAGTGCCTGGGTGATGCAAGAGAATGTGGGTTTGATCCTCGCTCAGACTGTATGAAGTTTGCATGTTCTCCCCATGTCTGTGTGGGTTTCCTCTCACAGTCCAAAGACATGTTGTTCAGGTTCCCCTATAGTGTGTGAGTGACAAAGAGCATGTGTTCCACTGATGTATGGATGAGTGACCCATTGTAAGTAGTGTATCTAGCAGTGTAAGTCACCTTGATGAATAAGGTATGGACTGCTAATGCTACATAGAGCTTGTTGGAAGTCGTTTTGGAGAAAAGCATCTGCTATGTAAAATTACATACATTACATTTTGTTATCCCCTCCGTGAACCGCCACCTTACCGTGGTGGAGGGGTTTGAGTGCCTGAATGAGTCCAGGAGCTATGTTGTCTGGGGCTATATGCCACTGGTAGGGTCTCCCATGGCAGACAGGTCCTGGATGACAGACGAGACAAAGCGCGGTTCAAAAACCCCTTATGAAGAAAAAATCAAGGCTTTCGTTTACCCTGCCCGGTATGGGGTCACCGGGGCCCCACCCTGGAGCCAGGCCTGGGGGGGGGGCTTGCATGCAAGCGCCTGGTGGCCAGGTCTATGCCCACGGGGCCTGGCTCAACCCGAAGCCATGACGTGGAGCCACTCTTCGGTGGGCTCACCACCTGCCGGAGAGACCTTAAGGGGCTGGTGCGTTGTGATTTGAGCGGTGGTCGGGGCCGAGTGCCCGGCCGACCCAAACCTCGGGCGCCAACTCTGGTTTTTGGGACTTGGAATGTCACCTCACTGGCGGGGAAGGAGCCTGAGCTGGTGCGGGAAGTTGAGAGATACCGTCTAGATATAGTCGGGCTCACTTCCACTCACAGCTTGGGTTCTGGAACCACTCTTCTCGATCAAGGGTGGACTCTCCACTATTCTGGTGTTGCCCAAGGTGAGAGGCGGCGGGCGGGTGTGGGCTTATTAATAGCCCCCCAGTTCAGCCGCCATGTGTTGGAGTCTACCCCGGTGAATGAGAGGGTCGTCTCCCTACGCCTTCGGGTCAGGGAACGGTCTCTCACTGTCGTTTGTGCTTATGCGCCTAGCGGCAGTGTAGAGTACCTGGCCTTTTTAGAGTCCCTGGGGGGCGTGCTGGAAAGCGCTCCCACTGGGGACTCTGTTGTTCTACTGGGGGACTTTAACGCCCACGTGGGCAGCGACAGTGACACCTGGAGGGGCGTGATTGGGAGGAACGGCCTCCCTGATCTGAACCCGAGCGGTGAGTTGTTATTGGATTTCTGTGCTAGTCGCGGTTTATCCATAACGAACACCATGTTCATGCAGAAGGGTGTCCATCAGTGCACTTGGCACCAGGACACCCTAGATCGGAGGTCGATGATCGACTTTGTAGTCGTTTCTTCTGACCTTCGGCCATACGTCTTGGACACTCGGGTGAAGAGAGGGGCTGAGCTGTCAACTGATCACCACCTGGTGGTGAGTTGGATTCGATGGCGGGGGAAAAAGCTGGACAGACCTGGCAGGCCCAAACGCATAGTGAGGGTCTGTTGGGAACGTTTGGCGGAGGCCCCTGTCAGAGAGGTCTTCAACTCCCACCTCCGACAGAGCTTCAACCAGGTCCCGAGGGAGGTGCGGAAAATCGAGTCTGAATGGACTATGTTCCGCGCCTCCATTGTCGGGGCGGCGGTTCGGAGCTGCGGCCATAAGGTCTCCGGCGCCTGTCGCGGCGGCAATCCCCGAACACGGTGGTGGACACCGGAAGTAAGGGATGCCGTCAAGCTGAAGAAGGAGTTCTATTGGGCCTGGCTGGCTCATGGGACTCCTGAAGCAGCTGACAGGTACCGACGGGCCAAACGGAGCGCGGCTCTGGCAGTCGCCGCGGCAAAAACTTGGGCTTGGGAGGAGTTCGGTGAGGCCATGGAGGAAGATTTTCAGTCGGCCTCAAAGAGATTCTGGCAAACCGTCCGGCGACTCAGAGGGGGAAAGCGGTGTTCCACGAACACTGTTTACAGTGGAAGTGGTGTGCTGCTGACCTCAGCTGAGGATGTCCTCGGGCGGTGGAAGGAGTACTTTGAGGATCTCCTCAATCCCTCCGACACGCCTTCCGTAGAGGAAGCTGAGGCTGGGGACTTGGAGGGGGACTCGTCCATTACCCTGGCTGAAGTTGCTGAGGTGGTCAAAAAACTCCTCGGTGGCAAGGCTCTGGGGGTGGATGAGATCCGCCCCGAGTTTCTCAAGTCTCTGGATGTTGTGGGGCTTTCTTGGCTGACACGCCTCTGCAGCATCGCGTGGAGTTTGGGAACGGTGCCTCTGGACTGGCAGACCGGGGTGGTGGTCCCTCTTTTTAAGAAGGGGGACCGGAGATTGTGTTCCAACTACAGGGGGATCACACTCCTTAGCCTCCCTGGGAAAGTCTATGCCAGGGTACTGGAAAGGAGAATCCGACCGATAGTCGAACCTCGGATTCAGGAGGAGCAATGCGGTTTTCGCCCTGGCCGTGGAACACTGGACCAGCTCTATACCCTCACTAGGGTGCTGGAGGGTTCGTGGGAGTTTGCCCAACCAGTCCATATGTGTTTTGTGGACCTGGAGAAGGCATTCGACCAAGTCCCTCGTGGCATCCTGTGGGGGGTACTTCGGGATTATGGGGTTCGGGGCTCGTTGCTACGGGCTGTTCGCTCCCTGTATGACCGGAGCAGGAGCTTGGTTCGCATTGCCGGCAGTAAATCAGACCTGTCACCGATTCTGTTCATTATCTTCATGGACAGAATTTCTAGGCGCAGCCAGGGAACGGAGGGTGTCTGTTTTGGTGGCTGCGAGATCTCGTCTCTGCTTTTTGCGGACGATGTGGTCCTGTTGGCTTCATCAAATCAAGACTTGCAGCGTGCACTGGGGAGGTTTGCAGTCGAGTGCGAAGCAGCGGGGATGAGAACCAGCACCTCCAAATCCGAGGCCATGGTTCTCAGTCGGAAAAAGATGGATTGCCCCCTCCGGGTTAGGGGGGAGTTGCTCCCTCAAGTGGAGGAGTTTAAGTATCTCGGGGTCTTGTTCACGAGTGAGGGAAAAATGGAGCGGCAGGTTGGCAGACGGATCGGTGCGGCGTCCGCAGTAATGCGGTCATTGTACCGGTCTGTTGTGGTGAAGAAGGAGCTGAGTCGTAAGGCGAAGCTCTCAATTCACCGGTCGATCTACGTTCCTACCCTCACCTATGGTCATGAACTCTGGATCATGACCGAAAGAACGAGATCGCGGATACAAGCGGCAGAAATGAGTTTCCTCCGCAGAGTGGCTGGGCGCACCCTTAGGGATAGGGTGAGGAGCTCAGTCACCCGGGAGGAGCTCGGAGTAGAGCCGCTGCTCCTCCGCATCGAGAGGAGCCAGTTGAGGTGGCTCGGGCATCTGTTCCGGATGCCTCCTGGACGCCTCCCTGGGGAGGTGTTCCGGGCTTGTCCC
Organism: Scleropages formosus; assembly: GCF_900964775.1. Taxonomy (NCBI): domain Eukaryota; kingdom Metazoa; phylum Chordata; class Actinopteri; order Osteoglossiformes; family Osteoglossidae; genus Scleropages; species Scleropages formosus. The sequence continues at coordinate 4,480,777 of NC_041811.1, forward strand.
ACTGGGAGGAGGCCTCGGGGCAGACCCAGGACACGTCGGAGAGACTATGTCTCCCGGCTGGCCTGGGAACGCCTTGGGGTTCCCCCAGAGGAACTGGAGGAGGTGTGCAGGGAGAGGGAAGTCTGGAGGACTCTGCTCGGACTTCTGCTCCCGCGACCCGGCCCCGGATAAGCGGAGGAAGATGGATGGATGGACGTTTTGTTATTTAGTTATTGTTTTTCTTAAAGTGACTTAAACTCTTAGGCTCCTTATATTGCCTTGCCCACTAGTACAGCCAGATATTTACTAGATCAGCTGAAAGGAAGTACCTTGCTCAAGGGTATTACAGCAGCAAGTAAGATTCAGAGCCAGGTCTTTGGAGTGCCACGTGGAACAGAGGATGCAGGAAAGACAGACTCAAATGCAACATTGTTCATTGAGAACAGACCTGAGCAGGATCAGATGTGTTCTCATTGTTGGGGATGAGCGACAATGGTATTACCAGATATTTATAGTGCCCCAGGGTGATGCTAAACAGTCTTCCACTTGCCTCCCTCTCAGATACGTTTCAGATTATAAGCACTATATAATTCCAAGTTGAACACTTGTGCCCCGTGAACCTGTTCCAGTGCAGCCGTGATCAGAAACACGGAATGGGGATGCTTAATTGTTATGTCATTATGGCAGCAATACTCAATACACAAACCTGCCATCCTTCTTCCCCACAAAGAGAAAGCCTGCAGAGGCTGGTGATTTAGAAAACCTGATGATACCAAAGGCCAGGGCCTCGGTCACATAGTCCTCCATAGCTTTTTGCTCCAGAAGGGACAGCAGGTACACTCAGCCTCTCGGAGGGGAGGTTCCCAGCAGGAGGTCTATAGCACAGTCCCAGGGTCGGTGTGAGGGCAGGGCAGATGCTTATGACTTGCTAAAGACCTTCGCGACCTCTCAAGGAGAGCACAGGGTTATGTTGAGCCAGACAGGTACATCTCAGAATGACCAGGTTGTCATGGGATGTGAGAAGGAGAATTTTCTTGTCACATGCGTTTATCTGGAACCCCAACTCCTCTGTGTGGGATTTCACTGTGCCTTTCCCCAGTGGTTGCCTATCTAGCGCACTAACCTGTAACATAACATCACAGTTACTTGTGGGAATGTCATGTGACCTCGCAAAAGCGATGCCCATGAAGTTACCAGCTGTTCCGGAGTCTATAAATGTGAAAGTGACTATCTGGCAGGCTCCCCCCTTCAAGGACAGGACAATGGGAACAGTGACCCTCAGGTCACTCACTGAATGTCGTCATCGGGAAGCTCCTGTGAAGGGGTGGCCAGGACAGTTGCTTGGAAGTGACCGGAACCACTGCAAGAGAACCAAAGGCCCTCTCGGAGGTGTCAATTTTTCTCGGTAGTCCAACACGTAAGGATATCAGAGTGTCCCTAATGGCTGATTGGGGGTATTGCAGACATTGACAGGCCAGGTTGTCCAGTGCAATGGCGTTCTGTATGCACTGGCCCAGGGTACAGTCTTCGCCTTGGGAAATGATGATGGCTTGGATAGGAAGATTCAGACCCTGCTAGAAGCATGCTAGTAGTGCGGCCGGGTTCCACCGGGTAGTCACGACCAGGATGCAGAACTGCAGACTATACTCCAAGACAGTCCGGTTGCTCTGTCCCAGGTTCAGCATATGATGAACTCTAGTCTTTCTGGCAGAGGAGTGATAAAAAACGGCCTGAAACTGTGTCCTGAACCGTTCATATGAGCTGGGCTTGTTCTGCCTCTAAACCACAGTAGCCCAGGTGAGGGCGGGCCCCTTCAGCAGGGATATCAAATGGGCTATCTGGCTGGTGTCAGTGCTAAAGATCTGTGGTTGGCTGGAAAACACCAGGTTGCACTGCAGTACAAATCCTCAGAATGTTTCTGGATGGCCGTTGTTAGGTGTGGGCATGGCAAGCCAGGGGTCTGTTACTGGGACAGGAATGGCATCCAGTGATGACACAGGATCTGGTACTGAAGCTGGCATTGTCTCAGTTCTCAGATCCATCTGGTTGAAACAGGCACAAGAGCTCTTGCAGAGTACTAGATAGTTGTTTCAACACCTGATCATGGGATCCGAGGGTTGCTCCGTGGGAGTTGCTCGATTGCTACTGGGTCCATGTCATCGGCAGGATCTTCTGTCATACGGAACAGAGGATGTGGGGAAGACTGGACCCAAGTGCAGTGTCGTTTCTTTAGAACTAAGGGATCAGACATGTTCTCGTTGTCGGGGACGGTCAGTCAACCGGCGATCAGGGTGAGAGTAAAGATCCGTAGTTGAAGTCAGGAGGTGAGGCAAATGGTTAGGAGCCAGGGAATGAAGAAAAGAGAGAAGGACGAAGGTGAACAGGGCATGGAAAGCAGTGAGTGCCATAGGTGCAGAGGGGCAGGTTGTCTCTGTGAGATTCCACATCTGAGAAGGTGCTGAGGAATGTCTTATAAAGCTGAGTGCTCCAATTACCAATTACCGCCAGATGCTTAACAGGAGCCAAGTGCTGCTGATTGCTGTGCGGGTGTGGACATGACATGGAGTGTAAGGCAGCAGCTCTTACCACTATGCTCCCTTTCGCCCCTTAAGTGCTGGATAATAAACTTCACAACAAACAACCCTTTTGCACAGGAAGGTATTCTCAGTGCATCAATTTAGGGTCTGGAGAAAGATTCAAAGTGGGAACCTTCAGAATAAAAACCAACTGCCCTCCTGTTTATATACCATCTCCTTCCCAACTCACACACACTTTGTGAACTGCTTGTCCCAGACGGGGTTGTGGGGAACCAGAGCCTACCCGGCAACACAGGGCATAAGGCCGGAGGGGGAGGGGACACACAGTGCGTCAGTCCGTCACAAGGCACCCCAAGTGGGACTTGAACCCCAGACCCACTGGAGAGCAGGACCCGGTCCAACCCACTGCACCACCGCGCCAGCGCGCCCCCTCCTTCCCAACTCATTAAAGCAAAAATAAATATTGTGTTATGATGGACTTGTATAATACATTTTGAGTTTTCATGTATTTATATACATTCACACAACAGTAACTGTAAAGAGAACATTCACACTAAACACATTTTTCTTAAGTTGCTGTCCAGGTGCGTCACACCCACGCCCTCACGCCAAATGACCTCACCTGCCCCGAATCAGAGCAGCAGGGTATACAAGAACTTATTCCTGCACACCTGGTTGCAGAACCTCATTGAGTAAACCTGCCTTGCTTGTGACTGAGAAAGAACCTCACTTACCTCCTTGTTCTTCCAGTCCCTCTTAATCCTTTGCCCTTCGTTCCCTGTTCTCTGCATTCCTGATTCCAGATTTCCTGCTTTGCATAATCAGCTTTGATTCCAGTCTCGTCTCGAGAACAATGTCTGCGCTTTGAGTGACCCTTGCCTGTCCCCGACTACAATCCTCGCTTGCTCCTTGTTTATTACCACAATAAATGAACTTGTGATTCATTCTAGCTATTAGAGAGGCTAAAGCAACACAATGTGACTGACTGTCAGAAGAGAAAGGTTTTCGAGAAGACCAAAGATTGATGTAAATGGGCACTATTGTTAGTCAGTACAGATAAGACTTGACAGCACTCCAAAAACAGAAGTCCAAAATATCTTAGACTGGGAAAGTGTAACCAAAGGCTAAAAATAAAGATAGTAATATTAGTGCTCTATCACAAAGGCAGATCTGGTCAAGACAAAGAGAAACACATACTTCTGGATCATGGAAACTATTTTTGCAAAGTGCTCAGGAGGTCTTATTCATTAACCAGGAACAAGAAGCCCACATCCTCCTATGGTACAACAGTTTTGCATGGCATTTTTTCCCCTCATTTTCACTTCCATAGTGGATGCTTTAACACACACGCTTTCAGAACCGCTTGTCCCTTACAGGGTCACAGGGAACCGGAGCCAACCCAGTAACACAGGGCGCAAGGCTAGAGGGGACACACCTAGGACAGGACACCAGTCCGCCGCAAGGCACCCCAAGCGGGACTCAAACCCCAGACCCACCGGAGAGCAGAACTGCAGTCTAACCCACTGCGCCACCACACCCGCGATGTTTTAACATTTATTAAGAAATGCAGGAAATGGTACTTCCTAAATGCTAAAACAGAAGTGCTCCGCAAAGCTGAAGTGAATAACAGGTCCACCAATCTACCAAGGAAGCTTATGTCAAATTCAAATCATGCTTTGTTAAAAGAGAATTTCTTTTTCTCAGTCTCTCCTAATCTAAATTTGAACTTGTTCTAAAAAAGTTTCTGCAAGCCAGCAAAGACACACTGTTGTCTGAAACTAGTCTTAACTCTTACACCATTATTCACATCACTAGATAGACTCTTATTTAATGCTGTCAACCTTAAATTCATGCTTCCATGCTATAATTCATGCATACAGCTCTATTTAGCATTACGATTTCTGCTCAGCTGGAGTTTTGGTGGGACTTCTAGCATGGGTTATCTGGCTGTTGTCTTTGTCTTAAATCTTTGCTCATTTCAATGATCTAACTATTAATAACCAAATCTGTTTTTTTTTAAAAACATATTTAATCAGTCTTCTACAGCAAGAATGTAAGAGTTACTACATACATCTATATTTAAAGTGATGACAGTCTACAAAAAAATTACATACAGTACTATGCAAAAGCCTTAGGCACTTAGATGTTTCATAAAAATATTAATTTTAGACGGTTATTTAATGCCTTCTGCATTAGTGTCAATGGGAAAGAGAGATTTTAGATTTCCAAGCAAAAAGTTAAAGTATTACAGTAAGGGTTTTGTATGTCATTAAAGAAAGAAAGCACACACAGTCTGAAACCACTTACCCCAAGTGGGATCGTGGCAAACCGGAGCCTAACCCAGCAACACAGGGCGCAAGGCTGGAGGGGGAGGGGACACACCAAGGGGAGGGCACCAGTCCATCGCAAGGCACCCCAAGCAGGACTTGAACCCCAGACCTGCCAGAGAACGGGACCCAGCCAAGCCTGCCATGTCAAGCGATTGTTGACAATGGATGGTTGCCAAGCATTGTAGGAAGTTTATTAATTAAGAGCATTATTTTTGGAAGCATTCTCACTTTACAGTTTTTTTTCCCAAGTGCGTAAAGCTTTTGCACAGTGCTGTACATTCTGCTTTTATGGAAGTATAAGCATTTTCTACAGCAATGACATATGGGACACAGTTTTGTATTGTTTTTTAATTACATCAAAATAAAAGGTTCCAGCTTGTAAACTGAAACATTTTAGGACATGTAGAGAAGTCACCGTATTTGTCCCACTCGTTGATTACTACAACCAGACGTGATAAATGAGACAAGTGGAAAAAAGCTGTGGTTCTAATAGTTAATCATTTACTTCACCTTTCCGGCCAGCATGCAAATCCAATAATTTTTTTCAGACTAATTTGGAAAGTTATACTATGGCAGATCGCTGAGGTTTACTTTTAGTGCTAACATTTACTTTAGGCAAATACTGTATGTGGTTTTCATCTATAACTTGTCACTTATTTCATAAAAATTACAACCCAACATCAGCATTGCTTAGTCATGGTTTTATTTACAGCATGGGATACTGAGGTCAAATATTTCAACTAATGTAATAAATCTTTTTAAGGTGAAAGTCTGCCCCTGTGTAAGCATTATACAAAGGTATTAAAATGTCCAACACCTGAAATACTGAAGAGATGCACTGAATATACACTCTTGGTAAGAGTCTCAGAATCACAGTTGAGTTGACCTTCAGACATCATTAATTCAGATAATGGTTAAAGATAATGATGAAACAGGATGGTGAATCGATTGCCTGGTAATTTGGTGGAAACTATTCAAAATTGGCCAAAGAGATGCTGTACAACAGTGTTCCAGGGCTGGACCGAGATGCGGGGGTAGGGATGCATCTATATAAACCCAGACCACCCTCCAACAAGCATGTCCCTGGACAGGTACTCCTAACCTCCACACGGACATCTTTTCCACAATCCAAAGAAGAAACTTTGTTGTGAAGGTCAGTTGCTGAGATCAAACATGATCCAGAAGTGTGTGTTTCTCCTGTTCTTTGTTCTTACCACATCGGCCTTCATGATGGACCAGGAGGAACCACCAACTCGGACAGCCCGCTTCTCAGCCAACAGCCTGTGTAAGTTCCTTTCTCTTATTGCAGCGCACTAAGCAATGCATTAAATGTTACCTCCATGCTCTGTTTTGGCATTAAAAATATTTTATTACATGCACTATTTTTAATCTTTAGAGATGTGAAGGGCATCTGTTTTTTTAGCTTCCAATATCTTAAAAGAACTTTAATGTGGTTTGGGATGTGAATCTCACCACCGAACTGAAGCTCTGCATGACTTTAGGTTAGTCCATAGACAGATATGATGAGTGCAGTCCTGAATTCTAACCATTTCATACTATGTGTCAAGTTATTTCAGCCCATTTGGGAAACTTTTGGAACTTGCCACACAGTTGGTGCTTCTCTTGAACCAACTGTTAACTGTTTCATGAATGAGTCCATTCAGCAGTTGTCTTTACAATAGACAGAAACCAAGCCTTTAGATGCTGTTTGCATAATTTTAGGTGATACAGACAGGTCATAATTTTAGCCAATACAGTAAAATGTTTTAATAAAAGAGTTTGGATTAATTTCCTTGGGTGGGCATATTCCAGAAAGTGCCCCAATGGACAGCAGGTAGTACAATGGGTAGAGTCATTGCTTTGTAACTGGAAACGAAGTGTATTAGCCCTGCTGTACTTCCCTTGATCAAGGTACTTACCCTAAACTGAAGTAGAGATGGTACGGATTTTATAAACGCATGTAGCTATGCGTACCTAACCTAACATAAGTTGCCTTGGACAAAAGTGTCAACCATTAGGTGGATAATAATAAAAACCTATGATATCTCATACACATGTCCACATATTTAATTAATACCCCTCCTCCACCCTCAGCGGATGTCGCACGCTGCCTAAGTGGGGCCCTACAGGTGGGTTGCAGTGCCTTTGCCTGCCTGGAGAATTCCACCTGTGACACAGATGGTATGCATGACATCTGCAAGACCTTCCTCTACACTGCTGCAAAATTTGACACTCAGGTATGGCTGCAGATGGAGATCCCAACCTCATCGGAGTCCTTAGTCTGCATACAATCTGTTTTCTCACCAGTCAATTTGCATAATATTGTTTACATTTATAGTTATTTATCTTTTCTCCAAAGTGACTTCCAATGAACTCTATGTGGTGTTATCAGCCCACACACCTTATTCACCAAGCTGACTTACACTGTTAGATACACTATTTATTTTCACAGTAAAAGCTCTCAACCTAAGTGACTTACAAAACTTAGAATTTCCATAGCTGCTTTGGTATCTGAAGTTATTATTATGATTACCTCTCTAAAACATACAGAATCTAGATGCCTCCTGAGATTTAAACTAACATTCATTTCGATTACAATTTCTAAACCAGCCATCAGGTTGCCTGAAAGGCCTCATAAAAATCCCTGTGGCACAGCAAAACCCTATAGAGGCTTATGAGAGCCAGCCAAATTACTGTACAACATACTGCAGAGAGAAACTGTAGCTTACCCATATACCTCATCTGCTCTAGGGCAAAACTTTTGTTAAGGAGAGTCTCCGCTGCATGGCCAATGGCATCACCTCCAAGGGCTTCTTGATGGTGCGCCGCTGCTCCACCTTCCAAAGCATGGTGGCTGATGTTCAGGAGGACTGTTACAGCAAATTGGATCTCTGCGGGGTAGCACGTGCCAACCCAGAGGCCATCGGGGAGGTAGCTCAGCTGCCCAATAGCTTCCCCAACAGGTCAGCCATGTGCAACCTCATCCCTGGGTGATTCTAGCCATGTTTTCACATCTCTTTTGGGACTTTTCCATTCTTTGATAATTTCTGCTCAGTGTGTTGTGCTCCTGTTCCTCAGTCATCATCCACCCTTTCCCAACTTCTGAATTTATGTAAAATTCATGCTCAGTGTTTCAGCATCCATCATGCTCAAATTTGCAACATCATCTTCCAGACTCTTTAAAACACGCACACACGCACTTTCTGAACCGCTTGTCCCATACGGGGTCGCGGGGAACCGGAGCCTACCCGGCAACACAGAGCATAAGGCCGGAGAGGGAGGGGACACACCCAGGACGGGACGCCAGTCTGCCGCAAGGCAACCCAAGTGGGACTTGAACCCCAGACCCACCAGAGAGCAGGACCTGGTCCAACCCACTGCACCCCCCCCCCCCCTTAAAACACACACACATACTCTGAACCGCTTACATTTTATATAATTTTAAGACTCTTCCACTGGCTGCCCCAGGGACCCTTACCACCAGTTACCCTCAGCACCAGTGACAGAATTGTGAACTCCTCCTCATCTACTTCATTCCTCTCCCAACTATACTCTCACTCTTTCTCTCAGGCACTACAGCACATTGCTGCAGAGTCTTCTGGAGTGTGACCAAGAGACTGTGAGTCTAGTGAGAGATAGTATGTCTGCCAGGTTGGGTCCTGAGGTGGCTATGCTCTTCAAGCTTCTTCAGAGCAGTCCTCGCTCTGGCTCAGCCACTCAAACTGGTAACGATGATCTCGGGGCTGCTGGGCGCTGGCCCTTGGGACCACTCACCTTCAAGATCCAACCCAACATGCGCAACAGGGACCCTAATCACCTCTTTGCCAGGAAGCGTGCTGTCGGTGAGCAGGCTTAATGTGGTGCTCCAATACAGGTGGGGGAAAAGCTTTCTCACACACGCCATTCCCTCAGGCCAAATTATTCCCCTGGCATGTGTTTGGTAGGCTGTGTATAAACAAATTGCCTGTAGAAACAATAGGATTAGGAGTTGGGTGACTGAGGATTGCCTTGAATGACATCATTTGTCTTGCTGAGTCTTAGTATTCAGCTAATGTGTTCATGAAACAAATACACTGCTGCATGGGCCCCCATTCATCTAGGGTACTGTAGACTTTACAAAATGTACCCTTGCATATACAGTGCATAAAAATAATTTTTACTTATTTCATTAGACTTTATATTCTCATAAGTATTAAGAAATTTTTAAGGGAGTTAAGGTATTGGAATTTAATTGGTTGACTCACATTTTCAGTGGAAAGTTTTGATTTAGGTACTTGGCAGTGTGAGTAATATAACATGAGTCTATGTGTTAATCCACAGGAAACAGATCTCAAAAGGTTTAAATGTTGGTCTATAGCAGTGGGCTTTCCAGGCAGATTACCTAATCCATGTGGTTCTGAAAAGGCAGCCATTAATATATGGCTACATAGAATATGGCAGGTAAAGCACTTCCATGTGACACATCAACAGTTAGCATAGGTCATGTGACCAAAGCTGTGTGAGACTGGATACTGTCGTCACTAGAATATTGCATCTTTGGTACTTTACTGCTGCCCTGATACAAATGCAACACCATCAATGTCCAACCCCTGCCTTTCCAGATTTTACAGAGCTGTCACCTGCCTATTTATGAAGCCTTGCTGGTAAATAATTATTTATTTTCCTACGTAAATGTAATTTATGATGATTTATGTGTAATTTTATTGCACTGCTGTGGATATTTCTATAGCAGTTAGAGAATTTGGAAGTTTTTGCTATTTTGCAGTTCTAATGTTGAGTGTATGCTGATTATTGAGAACTGCATAATTGGTGGTTTCAATATACTTACAGAACTGCATATAAACACAGAAGGGGCAAGGAACAAGTTAAGTGTGGGTGAGAAAGCCAGAGTGAAAATCTGTACACTTTTCACAACTTTGTCTCAAAATTCCTGCAACTCTCAAGTCCTCTGATTACATTAATACAAATGAGAAAATGTGACTCAAAGGCAGCTTTTGTGACCTGGGAGACAAAGTGTGTTTGACTTGCATTTGATCCTCACTATTCTGCCAATTTTAGCTGTTTGTGGAGCAATAACCACCTTCCCCTGTGAAAGACAGCTATCGAACGTTGCTTGACTGCTGAGTGGTCATCAACACAAACCTTCTCCATGCTCTCTTGTTATAAGACCTCGGCTGGGAACAATGTTTGGCAACCAAAGCTTCACAGGGAAAACCATCTCCCCACACCTTGGAGCAATGCTTACAGTGCCTCCTGCTTGGCACATTCAGCAGTGCTAACAAGTGGTGGAAACTAATGACTCTCGATGTTCCTGTAGACACAGCTTGCCCTCTGTGACCAAATCATGACACAGTTATATGGTTTATAAGAGGATATCACAAACCTAAACAAAATCTTTTGTTTGAAAACCACACTTAACAGACCACCAATGATACAACCTGTTGGTGGTGCTGCTAGTGGGAACACTTTTTGCGCAGAGTCCATAACAGACAGTCTTTGTGGTGTTTAAACTAAGCAAGTTGCTGAGGAGAGCGTCTTTAGGATGCATTTTAAGACTATTTCTTGTGGGCTGTTTAGACTCTTCTTGTTTAATTTAATTTAAACCTTTGTTAAATCAGTCACTTTTCCCGCATGGGAGTTGTTTTTTACCAAATGATCCACTCCTCTTTTGGGTGCTAAACTTGTTCACCGGTCAGTGAAGTCTTTCTTTCCTCCTGCTAATATTGAGGTGATATATTGAGGTGCAGCAGGCAGGCATCCTTTAGCCTGAGTATTTCATTTAATAATTAGCTTATTTTTGTTCCACTCTCTTGCAGCTGTGTATTTACAACCATGAAAGAAAATGTCTGTTGCTTGACCGAAAAACAAATAAATGATCATATCTGGTATATGGCATGATATCCACTGGTCATGTGTACTCATTTCTGCTGAGGAGACAATTTCCTTTTGTTACAGCAAACTGCATCACTCTGCGAAGATCGGACTTACTTCTGGAAACTTAATTTGAATAATAAATCATACTATCAGAATTTACTCATATAATCAACATATCAGCTCATATAATTGACTTGCTTGAGGCTTGGCAGGGTGGTCACACTGAAATCTCAAGAGGAGACATTATAGATTTAATGTCTTTAGCATTCTGACTTATTCTGAAACTTTCTGATATTTTTACATAGCATCAACTCCCATACAACCTCCAACAGCAGGTAAGTTGAAAATGCAAGTATTTCATCACTGCTCTGCAGTGTACTCATTGTATATATTTGATAGCTTTGCAACTGCATTAATATATGCATTTCTAGTCTGAGGACACATAGGACTTGCTGTTATGCAGAGGAAATGAAATACCCTCACTCACTCAATTTCCTTAACTGCTTGTTCAAAACAGAGACACAATGCATGGGAAAGTATCACAGAAGAACAAGGTACAAAGGTTAAGTAGGGTACTCCCTGGATGGGAGTCTATCACTAGAAAAGGAAATACAGTATAGCCAAATTTGTCTCTTAAATATCGTAAACCTGTCAAAGTATTTCACTCCATATGTCAGTTACTTAAACTGATTTTAAACTACATTACTCCTTTTGCCAGTCACACTGACAATTATAAGCTTTGCTTTATGGTTTCCAACTATGTAAATGCTTTTATCAGCCGTTTTATAACATCCTAACTAGCCCCAAAAAAAAGAAAAACAGAAGCCATCCACTGTTGAGAGATCCTTATCCTAAGGCAAGTTCACTTTGGGCTGATGCCAAACCTGGAAACATACCGGCCCAGGTAAGGCAGGGTACACCCCAAAAGCAAGGCCAGTTCATTTCAGGGTATGCTTATATCTGACAGCTGCTGCATGGCTTTACGACTAATTTTGCGTATAAAGGACGAATGTCACACACAGGTTACACAAGCTTGGACGAAGTCCCAGACGTTGTCTGTCATTGATGGCCACCAAAATCATCCCTGTGAAAGAGAGAGGGTGTGCCGGATACCGGGATGCCCTGCCTCTGGGGACTCATGTGCCCACTTCAGTACTGCAGTGCGGAAGGGACTGGGCACATACACTCTTCCTTCGGGTCTTCCGGGCAGCTCTGGCTCACTGGCTTTGGCATCTTGAATATCCTGGAGGAGTTGCTATTGGGGGGCGCGGTGGCCCAATGGGTTGGACCGGGTCCTGCTCTCCGGTGGGTCTGGGGTTCGAGTCCCACTTGGGGTGCCTTGTGACGGACTGGCGTCCCATCCTGGGTGTGTCCCCCCCCCCGGCCTTACGCCCTGTGTTACTGGGTAGGATCCGGTTCCCCGCGACCCCATATGGGACAAGCGGTTCAGAAAGTGTGTGTGTGGGTGTGAGTTGCCATTGGATTGGGCCCACGATGCACCCCTTGGGAAGGATCCTCTCTGAGGTGGTCGGAGTCAGTTCAGTGTCATGAAGTTGGGACAGGACATCAGCCTTTGTATTTTTTGAACCTGGTCTATAGGACACAGTGAAATTAAACCTGGTAAAGAATAAAGCCCAACGAGCCTGGTGGGAGTTTATCCTTTAAGCTGTTTCAAGGTACTCAAGGTTTTGGTGATCTGTAAGGACAAGAAATGGGTGGACAGCCCCTTCCAACCAATGTCGCCACTCCTCGAGCGCGAGTTTGATGGCAAGGAGCTCCCAGTTCCCGATATCATAATTACGTTCTGCCGGGGTCATCTTTTGGGAGAAGAAGGCACAGGGGTATAGCTTTAGTGGGTCCCCTTGCCTCTGGGACAGGACGGCTCCCACGCCGACCGAGGAGGCATTGACCTCCACCACGAAGGGTAAAGACGGGTCTGGTTGTCTCAGCACCGGGGCAGATGTGAACCGGGTCTTTAGTTTCTGAAACGTCCTCTCAGCTTCCTCTCCCCACGGGAGCCGACGTTCTTTACTGGCGGTGAGTGCGGTAAGAGGAGCGGCCACGGTGCTGAAACCTCGGATAAAACGACGGTAATAACTGGCGAAGCCAAGGAAGCGTTGGAGCGCTCTTACCGTGGTCGGCCTGGGCCAGGATGTCACCCCACAGACCTTCCAGGAGTCCATGGAGATCCCTTCCCGGCTCAAAATGTACCCCAGGAAGGAGATCTGGTGCTGGTGGAATTCACATTTCTCCCCCTTGACATATAGTCGGTGCTGTAAGAGACGCATTAATACTGCACATACTTGCCGGATGTGTTCGTCTCGGGTCTGGAAGTAAATCAGGATATTATCTAGGTATACAATAGCACAATGAATAATGAAATCCCCCAGCACGTGGTTCAGAAATGCTTGGAAGACCAAGGGGGTGTTTACTAGGCCAAACGGCATAACCCAATACTCATAATGACCTAGAGTGGTGGAAAACGCCAATCCTGATCAAGTTATATGCGCTTCGAAGGTCTAACTTTGTGAACCAGGTAGCACCTAGATTACCTTCCAAGGCGGCCGTAATTAAGGGCAATGGATGGGGATATTTGACCGTGATTGCGTTTAACCCCTGATAGTCGATACACGGCCGTAGACCCCCATCTTTCTTGCTGATGAAAAAGAAACCAGCCGCTGCAGGAGAGGTGGATGGTTTGATAATACCTGAAGCAAGAGCCTTGTTTATGTACTCCTGCATGGCCCGTTGTTCTGGCAAAGACAGAGGATACACCCGGCCCTGGGGCGGTGTGGTACCTGACAAGAGGTCGATCGCACAGTCCCAGGGTCGATGCGGAGGCAATTTGGCTGCTGGGGCTTTGCTGAAGACCTCCCGCAGGTCCTCGTAGTCTGGGGGTGTCTCCGGTTGGGGAAGGCCCTCCACACCCTCAACCGAAGTAGCACGGCAGGGGAGAGTCAGACAGGAAGAGTGACAGGTCTTTCCCCAAGACACCAGTTCATTAGTGCTCCACCGGAATACTGGATCGTGTCGTGTCAACCAGGGGTAGCCTAGAATAATCGGGGTGTCAGGGGCCCTAATCAGAAAAAAGGTCACTACCTCTTGGTGACATGCTCCCATTTCTAGCTGGAGTGGAATGGTCCGAGTGTCCACCATACCGGATCCAAGTGGCTGGCCGTCGAGTGCTTTAACTCGAAGAGTGACCTCACAGGTTTTAAGGGGAACACGGTGCTTCCTGGCAAAGCCCCAATCCATAAAACACCCAGCAGCACCAGAGTCTATCAGAGTGCTTGTATGTACCCGGTTCCCCTCTCAGGAGATACTCACTGGCAATCCTAGTTGTCCCCGGTGTTCCCCGGAACTCACCTTGGATCCCCTGGAGGCCCCCTGTAGTGGTCGTACTGGACAGGCTGCACGGAGGTGTTCCGGGAATCCACAGTAAAGACATAGGTTCCCCCACTAGGCGACATCTCCATTCATCAGGACCTAGGCGAATGGGCCCCACCTGCATGGGTTCTGGTTCCTCTTCAGACCGGGACACGGGGGGGAGAGTCTGACCCCCACAGCTCTGTCGGCTCCGGCCTAGGTTGTCAATTGTGATGGCGGTCTTCACAAAGCGATCAAAGGTCCAGTCCTCCCCACGGTAGGTTAGCTTGGCCTGGATCCAAGGGTGAAGCCCGTTGCAGAAACAGGTAAGGAGAGCAGCGGAGTTCCAACTGCTTCTTGCGGCAAGGGAATGGAACTCAATAGCATATTCAGCTACAGTCCTGTTTCCTTGGCTCAGGTGCCAGAGACAGTCACCAGCAGAGCAACCAGCGTGAGGGTGGTCAAACATTGCCTCAAACTTTTCCCTGAAAGCAGGGTAAGTGGTCCTCTGGCGTGTGCGCCACCCTGCTGCTGCCCAGGCATGAGCCGGACCCACAAACAAGGACAGCACAAATGCTATTTTGGCTTCATCGGTCCAATACATGCGTGGGGAGCATTCAAACACTAATTCACATTGCATCATAAAGTCCTGGCACTGATCGGGTGAGCTGTCATACCTCTCAGGAATGGCGATGGTTCTATCAGGCCCACTTTCCTCAGGAGGTGTGGGTGGCGCAGGACCAGCTGGAACCACAGGCGTGGTGGTCACAGGGAACTGGATAATCCCTGCCATTTGCAGGGCTTGATGCAGCCTCTTGATTGAGTCTTTCAGTCGTGCCCGTGACTGCTCATATGCACCGATGATCGCCCTCTGGGTGGCGAGCGCGTTGCTCATCTGGGCGAGTTCTGCTGAGTCCTGATATGAGGCGAAACCTTCTGTCATGGTTTCGTTCCACTCGGTGACGGACTCAAATGCAGAGTTCTTCAAAGCGATGTTTATTATAACAGGCAGAATTAATCCAAGAGAGAAGTCGTGGACAGGTGAAGGTCGGGCGATCGGCAAACAGGATATACAGGGCAAGGCGAGAGTTGTGGACAAAGAATGAACAAGCAAAGGTCGAGGCAGGAAGGAATTACAAATAACACAGTCAGGAGGGCAAGAGAAGTCGTTGAACAAGGTTCCGCATTGTCTTCTCCTCGGCGTACCTTTTTATCTTCTGTTCCATCAGGGAACAGCAGGTGTCGCCAATGCGCTGGTTGATGGAGACATAACAGACTTCTTGGTAGTTTATTTTTGTATATTCTGTGCTGAAAGGTTGCTTTGATGAGATTCATGAGTATTTCTGGAAGTGCGAGTTTGTGTTTTGTTATTGTGGTCAGAAAGTGTGGTAAAATCTGTAAGGTCCATCCATTGAGGCCTCACACACGGCCATTGCACACACCAGACCCCATGTAGTGTTAAAAAAAAACTTTTAAAGAAGTGTTTTTCTATTATTTCCCATACTGAAAAAGAAAAATCAGTCCTTTAGACTTACATTGTTGATCCCGCTTTCTTTTACCCACAATTCCCGTTCATGCTGTATGAGGCTTGAGACCAATGTACTGGATCATTTAATGAGAAAGTCACACTTCTGTTTTACATTAACCACTTTCAGCAATACAAGATCAGTTTGTAGTGTATTGCATGTCAAATAAAATTGTATTAGGCCAGCAGTTATTACAAATATTGAAATATTTAGCCTAACCAAAGTTAAAAACAAAATGTCAGTGCTCCTTTCAATAGTCCTCAGTCCTGACTAAACATGGATTAAAAAAATTTATTTTTCACGTCATTGAGGGACATTATGCACTAGATGCTATCATGCAGCAGTAAAAGAAATCTCAAAATTTCTCATCTTTTATGATAAAAAAGCTAGTACATTGACAAATATCAGCATTGATTAAAAAATAAATCAGAGAAACTTCCCTCTCTGGTCCCCATTTGATGGGTATCACCTTCCGAAGCTGCAGTCAGTGTATTTTGTCCTCTCCTGCAATAGCAGACACTCCACTGCAGCCTGTTTTGTTATTTTCAGTGATTTTTACACAAAAAAGTGTTGAAGTTGTTCATAATGTATACTTCCAGAAAATGCACCTATTACTCATTATTCCGAGGGTGCAGTGGCACAGTAGGCTTGGTTGGGTCCTGCTGTGTGGTGGGTCTGGGGTTTGAGTCCTGCTTGGGGTGCCTTGCAGCAGACTGGTGTCCCGGTGTCCTGTCCGGAGTGTGTCCCCCTTCAGCTTTGCACCCTGTGTTGCTGGGTTAGGCTCCAGTTTGCCACAACCCCTGCTTAGGACAAGCAGTTTCAGACAGTGTGTGTGTTTACATTCATTATTCCAACAGAAAAAATTAAAAACGTTTACACTACACCACAACATCCTCTCGTGGTAAAATGTTCATTATTAAAAGCACAAGTAAAAACTATGGAAGACAAGGAGCGCCATGGAATTTGCAAAACAAAAAATTAAAACATGAACAAAGAACAATACCTAAAACGACTAACTAATCGTTAAAAATTAAACAAAAAAGCAGGACAGAATAAGTCAGTTGCTAAAAACAAGGTAAAAATATGTGCAAGTAAAACATAATTTATCAAAGATTTTTTTAAATATATGATCAGATTATCAATAATTTTTAAATAGCCTGCACAGTCACAGTATTTGAATTCTTAAATATCTATTAATTTTGTTTTAATAAGTAATGTAAAACACATGCCTGTTTTCTGATGAATGAAACAATAATGCAGACCTACGATGAATATATCATATTCTGCATTTTTATTTTAAACTCTATGAGGATACAACAGCCACACCACCTGTTAATAATCATCACCACATGTTAATAAACTCAACCACACCAACTGTTAATTCTGTACATATAAAAATAATAGGATTTTGTTTTTAAATGTAGAAATGAAATAAGGTGTCAATAAGGCATTTTATTAAAATGAATTAGTGAATTTATTCAATTTACAGTATTCACTATACTAAGTAAATTATCTGTATCTTGGAAAGTTTTCTCAGAGGTGCTCAACTTTTAACCAGAAAAAGGAACTGAATCTGGGGAGGACATACAAACTCCACAAAGACTTGAGCTGGATTCAAACCCATGCCTACACACAAAGTACAGGGGTTGTGAGACATCAGTGTTAACTCACTGTACATCTCAGATATTTAGAACAGGATGGATGTAATTTTTCATTCACTCACCCACCCATACACACATCACATCATCTGAAATCGCCAGTCCTATGCAGGGTCACAAGCCTAACCCAGCAGCACAGGGCATAAGGCTGGAGGGGGAGGGAACACCAGTCCATCACAAAGCACCCCAAGCGGGACTCAAACCCCAGACTCCCCAGAAAGCAGGACCCAGTCAAACCCACAGTGCCACTGTGCCCCTCCATACACCCATATTGTATATAGGTCTCAGAGAGAACTAATCTCCTTCAGTGATGGAAGGGATTTTCAGTTTGTCATGCTACAAACATAAAGAGCTTCCTGTTTTTAATTTCCTTATATCTGTTTGCAAAAGAACCTATCTTGTAGTTTGTGATGATGACTGGAGTTCTTTCTCATGTTACATGCATTCATTTAGCTGATACTTTTCTCCAAAGCAACTTACAGTGTTAAGGTTACAATTATTTACCCATTTATACATCTGGGTAATTTTAGGATAAGTACATTGCTCAAGGGTACTACAGCTAGAGGTGGGGATTAAATCTGCGTTGTTTGGATACAAAGATATTAGCGCTAATCACTATGCTACCGGCTGTCCCATGGCATTAAAACATCTTGAATACATATGCCTTAATGCTTGACTGTTAGGTGCACATAGGAATGAGTGGTTCAATTGCACATGTTTTTTCCCCCTTACTTTCTCTGTGTTGATGGTTGCATATCTTGGCTGATGTCCAAATGTCTGCAAAGAAACCACCGAGACCTGTGTGTGCCTAAAAATCAAGATAATTTTCCAGGACTACTAATCTTCTCTCTTATTTCTAGCACCTAAAGGCATTAAAAGAGTTGGAGTGCATACACACTACCTCTCCAGCTTTTTATTTTTGTCGGATAAGCTATTCACACACACACACACACACACACACACACACACACACATTTTCAGAACCGCTTGTCCCATACGGGGTCACGGGGAACCGGAGCCTACCCGGTAACACAGGGCGTAAGGCCGGAGGGGGAGGGGACACACCCAGGACGGGACGCCAGTCCGTCGCAAGGCACCCCAAGCGGGACTCGAACCCCAGACCCACAGGAGAGCAGGACTGCGGTCCAACCCACTGCGCCACCGCACCCCCTATAAGCTATTCAGATACATTAAATTTAGTAGCTTCCACTCATCCACATTTAATATTTGTTTGATCTTTTTTAAAATGTATCATATTGAATTTTTAAGATCTGTAAAATGACAACTAACAGAGTGTTTGGGGAAAGTTAAAAATGAGAAAAAAGTAAATAAAAATAGGGAAAAAATGTGAAGACAGGTAAATTTACATGACAGTCATCAAAGTCTGTCAAGTTCTAGCATTTTTCTATAACTGATTAAGGAACAGCTGTCTCCATAGTGATCAAGATTTCAGAGGCCTCATGCAATCTTACTAATCTGATTGTCTCATTATCAGATCAGAGCTGTTTGAGCTAAAAGCAGCAGAATGCAAAGTAATCTTCCTTAGAAAGCAAAAGGAAATCATTAAAAAACAAGTGCAGAATACGTTAATATCCAGTTTAATCTAACTGGAAGAACTAAACAGAGGTCAACCAACCAACGTTTACAACCGCCTGTCCCAAGGAGGGTCACAGCAAGCCAGAGAATTCCCCGGCCACACAGGGGGCAAGGCCAAGGAGGGAGGGGACACACCCAGAACAGAACGCCAGTCCATTGCAGGGCACCGCAAGCAGGACTCAAACCCCAGACCCATCACACAGCAGGAACTGGCTTAAGGTATGATTTTCATGTCTGCCTCTTAGGAGGCAAACTCGAAAAGAAGAGAACAGTGATTGAATAACACAGGTAATAAAGTGGTCAATAATTTTCTAGTTTGCAAATATTTGTATCTCATGGTTTATATATCATGCATAAAACGTCAATTTCTCAAGCAAAATAAATCAACACTTTTTTCAGAATCAGAATCAGAATGAGCTTTATTGCCAAGTATGTTCACTCATACAAGGAATTTGACTTGGTGACAGAGACTTCCACAGCACACACAGAATGACAGTGACAAGACAGATGAGAAGATAGAATATGTGAATGAAGGATAAAAAATATATAAAAATATAAAGTACCCAATATACAAAAATAGTCACTAGACATTATATGTATGTACAGGTATGTTCTATACAAATGCAAGGGAATGTGAGTAAGAGATGTGATGTGATAAATAGATATAAATATAAATAGCATAATGTATTGCACTGGTTTACTCTCTAGGGGAGAGATTTAGGTGTTCATGAGGTAGATGGCCTGAGGAAAGAAACTTTTCTTATGCCTGGCTGTCCTGGTGCTCAGTGCTCTGTAGCGCCGGCCAGATGGCAAGGGTTCGAAGAGGAAGTTGCCTGGATGTGAGGGGTCTAGAATGATTTTGCTAGCCCTTTTACTGACTCTGGACGAGTGCAGTTCTTGGAGAGCTGGGGGGGGGGGGGGGGGAATGTGCTGATGATTCTATCAGCAGTCCAAACTATCTGCTGTAATCTTCTGATGTCTGATTTCGTAGCTGAGCCAAACCAGACAGTTATAGAGGTGCACAGGACAGACTGGATGACTGCGGAGTTCCTCAGCTGGCAAAGGAAGTACAACCTCTGCTGGGCCTTCTTCACAATGGAGTCTATGTGGGGCTTCCACTTCAGGTCCTGTGAGATGGTGGTGCCCAAAAACCTGAATGACTCCACTGTTGCCACAGTGCTGTTCATAATGGTGAGTGGGGATAATGCTGAGGTGTTTCTCCTGAAGTCCACAGTCATCTCCACTGTTTGAGCGTGTTCAGCTCCAGGTTGTTATGACTGCACCAGACAGCCAGCTCTTGGACCTCCTGTCTGTAAGCAGACTCGTCACCATCCCAGATGAGGCCAACGAGTGTGGTGTCATCTGCAAACTTCAGGAGTTTGACAGAGGGGTCTTTTGCGGTGCAGTTGTTGGTGTACAGCAGTGAGCAGTTGGTGAGCAGTGGGGAGAGCACACATCCCTGGGGGGCGCCAGTATTAATCGTGCGAGTATTGGATGAACATTTTCCCAGCCTCACTAGCTGCTGCCTGTCCGTCAGGAAGTTGGTGATCCACCGACAGATGGAGGTGGGCACCGAGAGTCGGGTTAATTTGGACAGGAGGAGGTGTGGGATGATGGTGTTGAAGGCCGAGCTGAAGTCCACGAACAGGATCCTCACATAAGTCCCTGGTTTGTCCAGATGTTGCAGGATGTAGTGCAGTCCCATGTTGACTGCATCATCCACAGACCTGTTTGCTCGATAAACAAACTGCAGGGGGTCCAGCAAGCGTCCAGTGATGTCCTTCAGGTAGACCAACGCCAGTATTTCAAATGACTTCGTGACCGCAGACGGTAAGGCGACAGGTCTGTAGTCCTGTAAGTCCTGTGATTTCGGGTTTCTTCGGAATGGGGATGATGGTGGAGCGTTTGAAGCAGGAAGGGACTTTGCACAGCTCCAGTGATCTCTTGAAGATCTTTGTGAAGATAGGGGCCAGCTGGTCAGCACAGGTTTTTAGGCAGGCTGGTGAGACACCGTCTGGGCCTGGTGCTTTCCTTGTCTTCTGTTTGCAAAAGACCCAACACACCTCCTCCTCACAGATCAAAGGTGCAGGAGGGGGAAGGTGGGGGTTACTGGAGGTGTTAATTGATGCGTGGAGAGAGGGTCAGAATGGGTGTGGAGTGTGAGACAGGGTTTTTCAAACCTGCAATAAAACTCACTCAAATCGTCGGCCAGTTGTTGAGTTGACACGGTGCTGGGGGATGGTGATGTCTTTCAGGCCTTTCCACACTGATGCAGGATCGTTGGCTGAAATCAATACCAGGTCAGGTGTTGGGTCAAAGCTACATTTTGTTTAATGACAGATGGCAGAGTAGAATCACATGAATTATTTTGCATGCAAATTAGCACTTTCTATTTTTCTTTTACTATCCTTTTTCAGCATAAAAACAAACAAAAGATGTTGAGTGTGAAGGAACTGGTTACTAACCTTATCCAAGATGAGATATCAGTAAACTAACTAAAGTTCCTAAATCAGCTCGTAATAATGTAAAAGGCTTCAAAGAAATTTAGACAAAGTCAAGATTAACCAATGAGGGCAAAAGCCAAAGGTGTGAAGGAGAAATAAAAGAGTTTTATCCCACAACAGGAGCAGAGCTATAGGTGTGAAATTTATTATCACTTCTATTCACACCTTTTATTACCGCTATTGGGTGCCGCAACTCGACATAATAATTTTAATAGATCAAACAGTCATTTATGACCTTTGATGTTGTAGGTGGCCAGGTGTGGACCCCAGTGAACTTTTCCATAATGTCCTCTTGTGAAGTTTATTTTCCTAATCATTTGTTGTTATACTGTGGCTCTATTACTTACTCATAGTACTTAGCGTACAATAATCACGTTATACCTGTTTCTTAGTTAAAACCTTGTTACTGAAGAAAATAGATAAAAAAGCATCTGAAAGGACCGTTCTGTGTAACACTGTAAAGAAAAAGAGACGCACACGCACCTGTCACTTGAACAGAGTAGGTAGCTTAACTTATGCATTATATCAACATCCCTTATCAAAAGAGAACTAAAGCATGTTAAGTACTGTTCAAAGGAATTTTCTAAAGCTGAATTTTAAAAGTCAAAAGAGATTTAGGAAATTATAAGGTATAACTTCATAAAACAGCGGTTTTTAAAGTAGTTGTTCACACAGAGTTTTTGATGTGGTCCATGCATGAGTTTCATGCAACTTAGTCAGTGCACTTTTTTGTAAACAGTTTTAAACAGATAAAACTTTTACAAAAATTTTCTCCCAAGACCAGGACCCCCTTAATCTGAGTGTCTGTGGAGTGGGATGATAAAGTAAAAAAGGTCCAGAAAAGAAATACAGCAGTTTCCTATTGCAGCCAAACTTTGTGGGGAAGTGAAGAGCAACCATCTTAAGTTTTATAGAAAGCTCTGTCAGCTGGCAAAAGGTAAAACCAAAGGTGGACCAGCCATTTACTAATACTATTTTATCATTACCTCTGCCACAAAATAAATTTTTTAATTGAAAAATAGCGTTGATTGGTAAAAACAGCTCTCTCGTACTTTGATTACAATTTGGTTGATATGCATATGGTGCAGGACCACAGAGCATATGGACAGTTTTTTTAACTCAAGCAATCAGAATCACTACATTCACTACAGATCACTACATTCCTTAGAGAAATCTTTCTTATAAACAGAATTACTTTGCCTGCATCAACCACTTTATGCTGTCCAAGTGAATTTTAACATTTTTGTTACTGGTACTTCAGAGATCACTGACTGGTGTTCCCTTGTCTTATTTGCATTCGTTATCATATCTGTATCTGCCTTTATTGCCCTTGTATCATGTTTGCATTTGTATTGTGTTTTTTTGATACACATCTGTGCTTTATTTGGACAGTATTTATATGAGTGAACTATACTTTACTGTGTCCCTGATTTTTGTTACACTTACATTTATGCAAACCATATTTTATTTCTACTGTACTGTTTATATAATTGATATTATTCTATATGTAGAACATGGTACATTTTGATAAATAAATTCATTGTAGTTTTATGGAGGATTTGGTCTGACTAAAAATCCACAGAAAGTGAAAGTGAACACTTTTTCAATGTTTTTAGTTTTCTTCCTTGAACTGTTTGTAGATTTCCAATGTAAACAGCACTTCACTGACTGAGCATGACAAACAGGAAGTCACATTTGAGGACAAGGAAGTCAATTATGCCTCTATTCAGTTTAATGCAAAAAAATCACCAGATAAGTAAGTGCATACATTTGCTTTTTATTCATGTCCATAAGATTAAATTATTAGAATATTAAAATGCAAATATAGAAAAGAATATTTAAATGGAAATGCAAAAATGAATGAACTGAACACAAACTGTTGCTAGTGACTTAGGTGTTGAAATTTTATATCATCTCATTGGCCTGTGTGCAAATGACCACTATTTGAGTTATAAAAACAGATTAATATAATAAAATGAAATGAATAGCTTTTGCAGTTTGAGTCTAGAGCTAACACTGGCCTATGTTTTTTGCCAGGCCTGGAACCAGAGTGAAGGAGGGCCATGCTGATGAGGTCATCTACAGCCTTGTATCTCAGTAAGTTACCTTTGTGCCTAGCTAACTTATTATAAGAGCATAACGTCTTCATACATTTCCAATCAGTCCTTTTTGTGTATCTTGGAAAATCTTACACTCTTTTCTTCATGTCATCTCTACAGGTGTACCTCAGGGATCAGTTCTGTTACTCCCTGTGTTTCCCCATGATCCCTGGATACCCTTAACACTTCTAAAAGTCTTTTAATTTCCTTCCATTTCAAGTTACTAACCATTTACACACTAGATGTCTCAGACATTTCCTAGATGTTTGCCTATCACTAAATCTGCTATCCTCAACCTTTCTATACTGTACAATTCCTTCCAGAGATGTCATCATCCTTTCTCCCCACATTCTATAAAGAATGTTGACTTGGTGCTGAATGATTTGAATCCAGGGGGAGTGTGGTGGCGCAGTGGGTTGGACCGCAGTCCTGCTCTCCGGTGGGTCTGGGGTTCGAGTCTCGCTTGGGGTGCCTTGTGACGGACTTGTGTCCCCTCCAGCCTTATGCCCTCTGTTACCGGGTAGGCTCCTGTGACCCTGTATGGGACAAGTGGTTCTGAAAATGTTTGTGTGTGATTTGAATCCTTCTAAAACATTTATCTCCTCACTAGATCTTGTTTAAGACTCCCCTTCTAATATACAGACCTCTAAGACTGGCTATTTGTGTACTGTCTTTGGCATAACCTCCACTTTTCCTTTCTCATACTATTTTTTGTAAGCTCAACTCTCCTTCAGCTCATGGGATAGGATCACTCACTCAGTCTTCTTGCTCCTAAGATATGGAATAAGATTGCCATCAATGTCAGAAATGTTCATACCCTCAGCTTTTGAAGACTTTTCTCTTCATTTTTCATTTATTCATTGTAACTGACGCTTTCTTCCACAGCAATTTACAATTGTTTTCTCAGTTATACAGCTGGGTAATTTTACTATAGCAACAATGGACAAAAGAAGCAGCTAAATGGAAATTAATGATAGAAATACACACACACATTTTCTGAACCGCTTGTCCCATATGGGGTCGTGGGGAGCCAGAGCCTAACCTGGCAACACAGGGCGTAAAGCTAGAGGGGGATGGGACACACCCAAAACAGGATGCCACTCTGTTGTAAGGCACCCCAAGCAGGACTTGAACCCCAGACTCACCGGAGAGCAGGACCCAGTCCAACCCACTGCGCCACTGCACCCCCCTCCATAGTACAAATACACACACATTTTCAGAACCGCTTGTCCCATACGGGGTCACGGGGAACCGGAGCCTACCCGGTAACACAGGGCGTAAGGCCGGAGGGGGAGGGGACACACCCAGGACGGGACGCCAGTCCGTCGCAAGGCACCCCAAGAGGGACTCGAACCGCAGACCCCCTGAAGAGCAGGACCCGGTCCAACCCACTGCGCCACCGCGCCCCCCATAGTAAAAATAATAATTAGAAAATTAAATGAATCTTATATCTTTGCCTCCAGGGGTCAGTAAAAAGCTCCTCTACAATCAACACCACAGTGTCAAAGTAAAGACTTCTCAGCTTGGAGATTTCCATCCTTCTGTTCAGAGCCATTTTCACTCATGACTTTTATGTTTGATCTGTTTCCAGCTGAGTGGGTCTGCTCTGTACTTACAGGACTGACCTTAGACTTAATAGAAGTCTATAGAGTATTATTCAGTCATCCTGCTACTCAGAAGATTTCCATAAATGAACATATTGTCATACCAGAATAGTTCCATATCACCATGCTTACGACTGTTTTTAGCTTTATAAGTGCAAAGCTACCATGGTGTCACGCCCCTCGAGAACAAGTGAAGTGACAACACCTGCGCTCAATTAAGACACGGATAAAAGGAGCTCCATGTGTACGTGTTGTTACAGATTCTTGCAAACAGCCTTGTGCTTTTGCAGGCTTAGTGGTTTTGGCTTACTTGTTCCTAGTTTTTGACCTTTGCCTGTTTTCCTCAGCTGAGTTTGGATTGCCTGTGTTGTGATGTTCACACCTGGAAAGACCATTTGCCTGACCTTGATTGTGTCCTGTACTATGAACCTTGTTAAAAGATTTAAACCAACCCACAAGGGGGTCCACTACTCACCTGTCTCCAGCCTGCCTGTCCCCAGCATGACACATGGCAGTTATTGCACTGTTTTGGTGTAGTTATTTTTTATGGTGTTTATCACTTATTAGTCATCTAGGTCTTTTTGCAATTGTGTATTTATACAATTAGACATTTCACTCTGCAGAAAATATTTAGGAAAATAAATCAGACCCTGGCACTTGAATCAGCAAATTACAGGTTTCAAGCCCATGATCACTGTGTAATGCACTCATTGTATTTATCTGTGAGATGTGCACTAATTTGGAGAAAAACATCTGCTAAAAGAATAAATGTCAATGTTTAACTGGCTGAAAACAACAGAACTTCCTACCATTTCATCCATACCAGCTACTTAACCTTGAAGTGTTTTAAATCAACACTTCATTAGGAGTCCAGCTGTATAGTTCTAATGCTCTTGTCCCCACACCTGTTGCATAGTCATTTTGTATATAGTCAAAGTGTGAAAGCACATTTAAATATAAAGAGATGCTGTCACGTCCCACGGGGTCACTGCCCCTCCTGGTCAGAGGCGGCGCCATTCAGTGCCGCTAGGGAACAGCCACGTATCAGCTCACAATCTCATAGGACACAATGGCATAAAAGGAGCCAGCAGAGTGGAACCGATTGCGGATTCTTAATCAGCGTTTCCATTGTGCTCTCTTGGCGATTAGTAGTCTCTTGTTCCCTCAGTGTTCATGTTCCAGTCCCGAGTGCCCGTTCTGTTAGTTCCTGCCTCTTGTTCTCCAGTCCGGTATTTCATCACGTCTCGGGGTTGCAGTCGTAGTCACAGAGTAGCGTTTCACTGTTCACCGTAGTTCAAACACCGTGTGTGTTTCCTGGTCTCGTGTTTCCTGTTTCACTTCCACTGAGTGTCTTACAATACGCACAGTGCACTTTTAACATCACCCTGTGCGTGAGGTCACGTTTCGTCTGTGGACATAACAACCCGCGTCTATGTCGGACTCCCGTCCAGATGCTACAGATGCAATAAAAACTTTCATATAAATTAAGCAATAAAGATCCACTTTGAGAATGGAAAGCATTACTAGACTTTCACTAAATTTCAGACATGTCTGTCAAACACCTGAGAACATGTGCTTCAAGAAGTACCCAAGCATAAAGCAGAAACAATTGACCTTTGTGTTTGTATTGTTTTTCCTTCTTGCAACAACTGAAGCAAACCAAATTTAACATCAGAGTAACTCATGAAAAACATGTTGGTTCAAATACACAAAAAGTAATTAAAAAAAACCTGCAGCAACATCTATTTCCTGAAGCAAGAACTATAGCTTCTAATGTTCAAAAACAACTGTATAAAAAGCTTTTCTTACTTCTGTTCAACTTTTTACCATTCTAGGACAAGGTTAATTGGCCACACCTGTTTCTCATTTTTTCCTCATCCTGTGCACTCCTTAGTCTAGAAGAGAGGGTGTAACCTTGGATCATCCCTTATACAGTCTTTAAACATGTTATTAATATACTTATTCACCTCATTCTCTGTACAGTTTGCATGTTTTTACCCTGTCCATAAGTGTTTTTGTCATGATTTCGTTCTGGAAGGAAGTCGTTGGACCCAAGTGCAGAGTAACGGTGTTTATTAGGGGAATCCAAGAGACGTAGCCACAAGACAGGCAAATTGTCACCGAGCGTACATGGTCAAAAGGGAAATCCGAAGTCATAATCCGTAGAAACTAGCCGAAGATACCGTGAAGTTCTGAGAATACAGGAGAGGGGCAGGGAACAAAGTCAAGGATGGGAGAACAGGGACGGTAAGAAGGCTGAGTAGCAAAGATGAGCAAGTCGCAAGGCTGAACAAGGTTCCATGTTCGCCCCTGCTCCGCTCACACCTTTCATACTTCTGTCCCGTGAGCCGCCTCAGGTGCTCCTCTTTGCGCCGATGATGTGGGTGTGACAGTTTTCTCCTACAGTCCAAAGATATATATTTCTGGAAAAGAGATCACCACTGTAGCAAACCATTCTATAGTCTGACCACACTTCAGTGGGTGTCACACATGATTGCTCCAATATTAAACCAACCAGTAAATGCTGTTAGTTCTCTTTGTTTACTTGATATGTGCACATCCTTATCCATGAAACTACTTGCTGCCCTATCATACTGCAATATGTTATATTGTCTAATACTGAGTTACATTTTAGAGTTACCCTTCCTGGATCGGGGCCTTGGCGTGGTGGAAGGGCTTGCGTGATCTAGGGATCTATAGAGCTATGTTGTCGGAAGCAGTATGCTCTTGGTAGGGTCTCCCAATGCAAACAGGTCTGGAGTGAAGAGCCAGACTAACACGATCCAAAAAACCCCTATGAAAAATGGAAACCGAAAAACGTTTATTCTGCCCAGAATAGGGTCACTGGGACCTATCCCTGGAGCCAAGCCTGAGGGTAGCGTTCCTAGGCGAGTACCTGGTGGCCAGGCAGCCCACGTAACCTGGCCGGGCTCAGCCCAAAAAGACATCATGGGGGGCCATGTGGGCCCACCATCCGGAGGGGTCCATCATGGGGGTCAGGGCAGGGTGGTGCATGACATCGCAGCCCCTCGCAGCAGAAACTCGCTCTTGATACGTGGAATGTTACCTCACTGGGGAGGAAGGAGCCGGAACTGGTGCAGGAGGTTGAGAAATACCAACTAGATATAGTTGGGCTCATCTCCACTCACAGTGTTGCCTCTGGAACCAAACTCCTCGATAGGGGGTGGTCTCTCTCCTACTCAAGAGTTGCACAGGGTGAGAGGCGCTGGGTGGGTGTGGAGATACTCACAAGCCCCCGGCTGGCTGCCATACAGTTAGAATTTGTCCTGGTGGACGAGAGGGTCGCCTCAATGCGACTTAGGGCTGCAGAGAGGAAAACTTTGACTGTTGTGTGTGCTTATGCACCAAACAGCAGTTCAGAGTATTTGGCCTTCTTGGAGAGGGTGGGTGAAGTTCTGGACAGGGCTCCACCTACAGACTCCATAGTCCTGCTGGGGGACATGAACGCTCATGTCAGCACTGACTGGGAAGAATGGCCTGCCCGATCTAAACCCGAATGGTGAAATGTTACTGGACTTCTGTGCTAGCGATGGTTTGTCCATAACAAACACCATGATCGAACACAAGGATGCTCAAAAGTGTACTTGGTACCAGAGCTCCTTAGGCCAAAGGTCAATGATCGACTTTGTAGTCGTTTCATCTGACTTAAGGCCACATGTTCTGGACACTTGGGTGAAGAGAGGTGCTGAGCTGTCAACCGATCACCATCTGGTGGTGAGTTGGATCAGATGGCGGGGAAAACCGATGGACAGACCCGGTAGGCCCAGATGTTTAATGAGGGTGTGCTGGGAACGACTGTCAGAGGACCTTGTCCGGAATGATTTTAATTCACACCTCCGGGAGAGTTTCTCCCATGTCCTGGAGGAGGTAGGGGACATGGAGTCTGAGTGGACCCTGTTCAAAATCTCCATTGTGGAAGCAGCCAGGCACAGCTGTGGCCAAAAGCTTGTTGGTGCCAGCCAGGGCGGCAACCTGAGAACCCGCTGGTGGACACCGGTGGTGAGGGAAGCCGTCAAGCTGAAGGAGGAGGCCTTTAGGGCCTGGTTGGCTCTGGGGACTCCTGACTTAGCAGACAGGTACCAGC
This sequence comes from Scleropages formosus, assembly GCF_900964775.1. Lineage (NCBI taxonomy): Eukaryota > Metazoa > Chordata > Actinopteri > Osteoglossiformes > Osteoglossidae > Scleropages > Scleropages formosus. The sequence continues at coordinate 4,509,955 of NC_041811.1, forward strand.
AGGCGAAAAAGGCAGCAGCGGCTGCTGTTGCAGAAGCAAAATCCAGGGCATGGGAGGAGTTTGAAGAGGCCATGGAAAACGACTATCCGTGGGCTTCAAAGAGGTTCTGGAGAACCATCCGGCAACTCAGAAGGGGTCGAAGGAGTTTCGCTCAGCCTGTGTTTCAGCACGAGTGGAGAAACTCTGACCTCTGATGAGGACATTGTCGGCAGGTGAAAGGAGCACTTTGAAGAATTCTTAAACCCAAGTGACATGCCTCCCTTAGAGGAGTCAGGGCCTGAGACTTTCGGGCTGTCAGAGTCCATTTCACTGGTGGAAGTCACTGCGGTAGTTGGTAAGCTCCACAGTGGCATAGCACCGGGGGTGGATGAGATCCACCCGGAACTGCTTAAGGCCCTGGATGTTGCAGGGCTGTCATGGTTGACACGCCTCTGCAATGTTGCATGGACCTCAGGGACAGTGCCTTTGGATTAGCAAACTGGGGTGGTAGTCTCTATCTTTAAGAAAGGGGACGGGAGAGTGTGTGCCAACTATCGGGGTATCACACTTCTCAGCCTCCCTGGGAAAGTCTATGCCAGGGTGCTGGAGAAGAGGCTCTGGCCGATAGTTGAACCTCAGATTGAAGAGGAACAATGCGGATTCCGCCCTGGCCGTGGAACAGTGAACCAGCTTTTTACCCTCTCACAGATAATTGAAGGGGCATGGGAGTTCGCTAATCCAGTCTACATGTGTTTTGTGGACTTCAAGAAGGCTTATGACCATGTTCCCTGGGAAATTCTGTGGGAGGTGCTTAGGGAGTATGGGATACCGGGGCCGCTACTGCGGGCCATTCTGTCTCTGTACATATGGAGCGAAAGCTGTGTCCACATACTCGGCATTAAGTCAAACCTGTTCAATGTGGGTGTTGGATTCCACCAAGGTTGTACCTTGTCTCCACTCCTGTTTGTGGTTTTCATGGACAGGATTTCAAGGTGCAGTCGATGCCAGGAGGGCATTCTGCGTGAGAGTCGGAAGGTGACGTCTCTGCTTTTTGCGGATGATGTTGTCCTTTTGGCACCGTCACAGGGTTGCCTCCAACACACACTGGAACAGTTTGCAGCCGAGTGTGAAGCGGTGGGGCTGAGGATCAGCACCTCAAAGTCTGAGTCCATGGTTCTGTCACGGAAAAGGATGGCATGCCCCCTCCAGGTAAGGGGAGAGTTTTTGCCCCAGGTGGAGGAGTTCAAGTATCTTGGGGTCTTGTTCACGAGTGAGGAAAAAAGGGAGCGTGAGATTGGCCACAGACTGGGATCAGCGACAGCAGTAATGCAGTCGCTGTACCAGACTGTAGTGGTGAAGGGGGAGCTGAGCAATAAGGCGTAGCTCTCCATTTACCGGTTGGTCTACGTCCCTCCCCTCACCTATGGTCATGAAGGAAAGAATAACATAGCAGATACAAGCGCCTGAAATGAGTCCTCCGCAGGGTTAGTGGGACTCACTTTCCGTGACAAGGTGAGAAGTTCGGACATCCGGGAGGAACTCAGAGTAGAGCTGCTACTCCTCCACATTGAGAGGAGCCAGTTGAGGTGGTTCGGGCATCTGATAAGGATGCCCTCTTGGCGCCTCCCTTTGGAGGTATACTGGTCACAGCCAACTGGGACGAGGCCCCGAAGTTGGCTCAGGACCCGCTGGAGGGATTATATCTCGCAGTTGGCCTGGGAACGGCTGGGGATCCCCCAGGCTGAGCTGGAGGAAGTTGCAGGGGACATGGGCAGCTGGGCCTCTCTGCTCTCCCTGCTGCCATCGCGACCCTATTAGGACAAGCGGGATGGAAGATGGATGGACGGTGGCGTAGTGGGTTGGGCCGCAGTCCTGCTCTCTGGTGGGTCTGGGGTACGAGTCCTGCTTGGGGTGCCTTGCGGTGGACTGGCGTCCTGTCCTGGGTGTGTCCCCTCCCCTTCTGGCCTTATGCCCTGTGTTACTGGGTAGGCTCTGGTTCCCTGTGACCCTGTATGGGACAAGCGGTTCTGAAAATGTGTGTGTGTGTGTGTGTGTGTGTGTGTGTGTGTGTGTGTGTGTGTGTGTGTGGATGGATTTTAGAGTTATTAATGTTACGCTGTTACATGTCTGCAGGGGGGGCGTGGTGGCGCAGTGGGCTTGGCCAGGGCCTACTCTCTGGTCGGTCTGGGGTTGAGTTCTGCTTGAGGTGCCTTGCAATGAACTGACATCCTGGCCGTGGTGTGTCCCCATCTCCTCCAGCCTTCCACCTTGTGTTGCCGAGTTAGGCTCCCGTTCGCCATGACCCCGCTCAGGACCAGCGGTTTCTAACTCTGTGCGTGTGTGTTACATGCCTTCAATATCTTCATTTACTTAGTGTGCTACCATGTCCTGAATTACCATTCAAAGTCAATATGCTCCAGGGCTCCTAGATGATGAAAGTTTTGGACAGCATCTACTGGAACAAGTCTGTACAGTGAGAAGATCTACTGTAGTTATTAACTGCACATATGAGTATCCAGAGTGAAACCAAGTGAAGGAGGCTATGTGGTGTCATAATAACCAAAACTGCCAATACACAAAATACTGTGTCAGTAAAAATTTTTTAAAAATTCCAGTTCAAAGACAGATCAGAGTGTTTGTGCTATAAAGAAAATAACTGCACTTTGAAGATTAAGAACATTACAACCACAGATGCTGGAATGTACTGATAACGATCAAAGGAGTGGTCACAATTGAGTCACAAAATATTACTGGTAAGATTTCATTCAGAATACATTCTGACAGAATTATGCTGTTTTACATAAGTATATAACAGGGCCATAGGTTGGGGTGACCTGGGAGGTGACAGAGCTGGAGACATGGCAGGGAAAGTAGGAAAAGTAGGGGTTTGATTGTGGACTGAGGTCAGTGAGAATCCCACCCCTGACTAGAACACCATCAAACCCAAAAATCCAAATAATTTCTTAAAATAATGTACGGTTTCACTAAACTGCTGACTGTTAATAAGGAAACCTTCCAGTGTGTTAACAGTTCCTTCTGATTTTATTACTATACAGAGCTAAGAGTGCTGATGAGCGCCTCCGGAGAAAATAGAATAAGAAATTCAGTTAAATGGACTTGTGTCACAGTGGGAGCTGAGAGCTGCACTTCCACCAGTGAGTGTTCACCTGGTTTAAGGAGATGTATCCCAGTATCCCAATGTATCCCAGAGACATAGTCCACACTTAGCTTCAGTCCTGTCTCTCTCAATCACTGTGGAAACTATGCCTGTACTTCAAAAGATGGAAAAGAGAGATCTAATATGTTCCAATTGGATGTTCAAAGTGAGAAGTTCAGTTTGAATTTCAGAGTATACCGTAACCAAAATGTATTAATGACAGCTGATATTTTCAAGGTTGTGTATTTTTTTTCTTCTTGATTTTCAATCTTTAAAAGTTTTACATGAATCTGCAAATACAGATTAATGTTACCATGAAGTATTAATGGAATTTTTATGTTATTAGCACAAAGTATATTTTGTTCTGTATTTTTGTTTTCTATTGTTCAGACAGACTTGTGAAGCTTGCTTAAAACCTCAAATCTATCTATGTATGAAGTGGTGTGTGTTAAAGTCTGTAATGACACATTTTTCATTATTTTTTAAGCTTGACATGAAGCTCAAGGCTCTACCTCTGGCCAACTGTTAAAAGTCTAATTAAAACTCAGTATGATGGCTACATCTCATCTCCTTCACATTTTCTCCTTCACACACTATCCATAGTTCAAGAGCAAAAAGCAGAATTAAGACATTCCAGGTAGATTTCATCATCATCTTGCCTATATCTTCAGCTGCAAAATGCAGTGGCAGCAGTTCTGAAAGATCTGATGGGTTTCTCAGAATGAAAAAGTAAGTTTTGCACACCCAGTGAACAGAGAATGAGGAAGAGTTGGCAGCAACAGTAACAACAAAGATGGAAGATGAGACACTGAACTTACTGGGTCTGATTCTGGTCATCCTACCAGGTAAGAACAGCAGCAGCAATTTTATCTATCAGTGAATGGAATTAGAACTAGGGATGTGGAGGAAAAGTTTAAACATTTACATTGTATGTTCTTATATGCTTCATTGTATGTTTAATTTTCCATGTGCAGATAATAGAAGACACAGGATGTTGTTACTAAATGTGTTGCTAATGGTAAATAGACGCAAAGCAGAAATCAAGAAGTTGTAGTCTAGTTGATATGGATGACCTTGTGGTGTTTTACACTAAGCGCAAATCATTTAGAGTTTTCTAAAAGAAAGGTTCTCGCCAGCCTGTAGGGTGTAAGCTGACAAAGGTTGCTTACTTGTCGTTAGTCAGTTCTTGATTGAAGCTGGAATTTGTTATTGGCTGCACTGGGTCTAATGCAGGCTTTTCGTGCGGGAGCAAAAAAAAAAAGGTTCCACACAGAAAATGTAATGGACTCTTTTATTTTGTGCGCTCAAAGTGTTCCACTGCCGTGTTTCTGTAAAACAATCTTGATGATATCTTGATCACAGGAAGTGACACTGAAAAGCATATGAAAGCTTTATAAGGAGTTCTAAAGAGGCTGCAAGCATGTAACCTCAAAAGCAAAATGAGATAAATGTTCCTTTTTTCAGAGTAGCATGTCTTACTTAGGGCATGCCATTGATGCAGAAGGTATTCACCCCATGAAAGAAAAAACTGATGCCATTGAAAAGGCTGCTGTTCCCACAAATGTGACGGAACTCAGGTCTTTCTTAGCCCTGCTAAATTATTATGGCAAGTTTATTCCTAATCTTTCCACTATCATACAGCACATGAGAGAGTTGTTGCATAAAGATGTGAATTGGAAATGGTCAAAGAAATGTCAGGAAATTTTTGAGAATTCAAATCCTGATTGATTTCAATGCTGTTACGTTAGCGTGTGATACATCTCCTGTAGGAGTTGGTACTGTAATCTCCCACAGAATGTGTGATGGTAGTGAAAGGCCTAGCTGTCAAGGATGCTGACAAAAACTGAGAAACTACTCTGAAATTCTGGGGAGCACAGTGGTGCAGTGGGTTGGACTGAGTCCTGCTCTCTGGTGGGTCTGGGGTTCAAATCCCACTTGAGATGCCTTGTGACAGACTGGCGTCCTGTCCTGGGTATGTCCCCTCCCCCTCCAGCCCTGTGTTACCGGGTTAGGCTCCGTTTCCCCACGACCCCATATGGGACAAGTGGTTCAGAAAGTGTGTGTGTACTCTGAAATTGAAAAAGAGGCTTTACGACTGGCATTCGGAGTAATGAAATTCCATGATTATCTGTTTGGTAGACAGTTACCTTAGTAACAGATCATAAGCCACTGCTGAAAATCCTAGGTTCCAAAATGGAGGTACCTAGGATGCAGAAATGGTCCTTGATCTTGTCTGCATACAAGTATGAAATCCAGTACAAGAGATCAGAATAGCATGGAAATGCTGATGCCTTATTGAGACTATCCATGAATAATGATGACTCTATTAGGGCCAATCCAGTGTATAGAGTGTCTTATATTGAAGAAATATCTGTCACTGCAAAAGAAATAGGACAAGAAACAAAGACTGACCCTGTGCTTAAAAAGGTCAAGGAATATGTAGTGTGTGGTTGGTCAAAGCATGTATCTGAAGAAGTGCTTAAGCCGTACTTTTCAAAGAAATTTGAACTTTCCATTGGAAATCGTTGTCTTCTTTGGGGATATCGTGTAGTAATACCTGAAAAATTACATGACAGACTATTGGCAGAACTTCATGACAGTCACTGGGGTATGGTGGGGTATGAATTCTTTGGCCAGAAGTTTTTCTGGTGGCCTGCTCTTGATATGAACATTGAGAATGTAGTTACTCAGTGTGACGTGTCAGCAGCAGCGTAGCATGCTCTTGGTGTATCCTGTATATATGTGGAAATGGTCATCAGGACCCTGGGAGAGAATCCACTTAGATTTTGCTAAGGATCACCAGCAGTTGTTTTTGGTGGTAATGGATGCTTTTGCTAGATGCCCTGAGATTGTTCCTATGCAATCAACTACTTCAGCAAAGACAACTGAAGTACTGAGAAATTTTTTGGCATCTTACGGTCTTCCTCAGGAAGTAGTAACTGAGGAAGTTACCACCAGTAACCATCAGCATTTCCATGCTATTCTGATCTCTTGTACTGGATTTCATACTTGTATGCAGACAAGATCAAGGACCATCTCTGCACCCTAGCTGCAGCGAGGGTAGGTACCACCAGTTTACATTCAGAGAATTTAAAGAATTCTAACTGCTCAGTGGGGTAAAACACACTAAATCTCCTGCGTATCATCCTACCTCAAATGGATTGGCCACATGGTTAGTGCATAATATCTAAAAATAGCACTTTCAAAGAACAGAACAGTTGGGGGTTGGACGCTTCAGCACTGTTGCTAATTTTGTGTACAGCTACTGCTACACACCTCATAGTACTACTCAAAGACACCAGCAGAATAATTTCTCAAGAGATTAGTTTGTACTCTGTTGTCTCTTGTTAAGCCACACTTTTCACAGGCACTGAAGTGTGAGAGCTCTGCTAAAACTGGAAAAACCCTGTAAAGTAAGGACCTTTACTGTTGGGCAAATGGTTTTAGTAAAAAATTACCGGGGAGGGGAGAAATGCTTGAATGGTATCATTTCAAAAGTGCTGAGTCCAGTAACTTACATGGTTCATGTGAATGGGAACTGTAAAGAGACATGTAAATCAGATGTTGAGTAGTAAATCCATGGGTAACAGTGCTGCTGTTGAAGAAGGTCATGTTTCTTACAAGGGAGGAAACTGGGACTATAATGACATTGACATGGATGTTAAAAGGGACAATGAAATTGTCATATCAGAAAGAGCTGAGATTGAATCAGAGGCAGTCAGCACCTGAAGTAGTGCTGCCCTCATCTGCATCGTCCTCATCACCTTCATCACCCACTGAAAGTGTTTCTGTGAAAGCTTGTCCTGTTTGTAGCAGGTGTGCTCTGCAAAGGTTGAATTTGTAAAAAAAAGAAATGTAAGCAATGTCAAGGGAAAAATTTCAACTTGTAACCCAAAAAAAGAAAAAAAATGTGTGTTGGTTATAAGTTAGCACCAAATGTTTGTTCTGGTTGGAGGTTAAGGATTGCTAAGAAATGTTCTCTTAATGACTAGTAAGATATTGGAAGCTACAGATGAGGAGCTGTGGTGTTTTAGACTAGGAGCACATCATTTAGAGTTTTGTAAAAGAAAGGTTCCTTCCAGCCTGTAGGGTAAAAGTTGCTTAATTGTCATTGGTCAATTCTTGATTGAAGCTGGAATTTGTTATTGGCTGCCCTGGGTCTAACACTGGCTTTTCATGTGGGAGCAAAAAAGAAAATGGTCCACAGACAAAATGTGACATGAGCTGCTGTTCTCAATAAAGTCTTTTATTATGTGCACTCAAAGTGTTCCGCTGTTGTGTTTCTGTAAAACCTCCAAAGAACAGTGTACTTTCCTTTCGGACACGTCACACCTACTGTTCAGTTGGCAGCGTCAAGAACTACGGCAGTACCATCTGCAAAGCGGCTCAGGTCTATTCGAACCCGCATTGCTAGGTACAGGAACAACTTTTACCCCAATGCTGTAAGAGTATACAACACTCACTAATGGTTTGTTTGAGACTTTCATGTCTGCAGCTATGTCTCCTTCTCTCAATGTAATGCATAAATTATACTTTTGCTGAGATGTACGTCGCTTTGGACAAAAGCGTCTGCTAAATTAATAAATGTAAATGTAAATGTGCCACCTTTAGTAACTAGAGTTGAACTGCTCTACCAAGCACATTGGTAAATTACACTGTCACTTTAAGCATTCTCATTCCCACGTCCTGAGTTCTTTGGCTGTCTACTGGTATTATTGTTATTATTGTTATTGAATTTCTCACTGTCATTGTCATTGTTTTGTTTTGTCCTTGTCCATAGTCTGTGGAGAAGCATTCAAAAAGAATTTCATGATAATTGTACAAGGTACGAGGGGTGCGGTGGCGCAGTGGGTTGGACTGGGTCCTGCTCTCTGGTGGGTCTGGGGTTCAAGTCCCGCTTGGGGTGCCTTGAGGCGGACTGGCGTCCCGTCCTGGGTGTGACCCCTCCCCCTCCGGCCCTACGCCCTGTGTTGCCGGGTAGGCTCCGGTTCCCCGTGACCCCGTATGGGACAAGCGGTTCAGAAAATGTGTGTGTGTGTGTGTACAAGGTACTTGTACCTATGAGAATAAACTTGAAACGTGAAATTCCTTGTGTGCATCAACACACTTGACCAAGAAACTCATTCTCATTCTCGTAAGGAACGCTCCATTCAGAGAACTTTGGTAGCAGTGAGCAAAGAATCTATAGAAAGCAAATAAACAACCTGTAGCACGCTGAGGCTGCCCAGTGAGGGGGCGGAGACAGGGTTAAAGCAGCCACATCTGGGGCTGATTTCATCCCCTATTTCTTCCCCGGTGCCCAGCAGTAGAGAGAAGAGACCAAGGAGGAGAACCAGACCGAGACGACTGCAGACCCGAACCCTGACACGAAGCCCACGTCCCGATCGGCCCGACTCTCCCAGCCCCCCCCGGCCAGGACGAAACTTCTCCCCACCTGTTCCCTGCTCCCCCTTTCCCATCTCCTTCCTTTTCCGCTGTCTAGGCAAATAAAAGCCCACAGCTACGGGCAACTGCATCTCCTGTTTCCTGCCTCGTTTCTTACACAACCTTGTAGCCAATGAAATGTATATCTTGAATAAGTGAGACGCTGAATATGCATGTGTCACACCCATGTTTTCAGCAACACCTGCTGATTAGGAGGAACCAGCAAAAAAAAGGGGCATCCTGGAAGCTTTTTACTGCGGAACCTCCTCGCGAGACACCACAGCACTCCGATCCCATGTACATCCTAGTCCCTCATTTGTTTGCTTTCCCTCAGTTTCAGAACTTCACTTCATCTGACTACGGCTTTTGGCTCCCCATTGAAATGGACCCCCAGAAGGTAAGGGCAGTGACCAAATGGCCCTGACCCACCATGGTGAAGGTGCTCCAATGGTTTCTGGGGTTTGCAAACTTTTATTGCCAGTTCATAAGTGATTTTAGTTCTCTTGCAGCCCCCCTCATGGTGCTCACAGCCACCAAGGGCCTGTGATTGCCATGGACAGATGCAGGCGAGAGAGCGTTCCAGGACCTGAAGACACAGTTCACATCTGCCCCAGTTCTCCGTCACCCCAACCCCTCCCTGCTGTTCATGGTCAAGGTGGATGCCTCGCTGGTCAGAGTGGGTGCCGCCCTGTCACAGTGCTAAGGGGGCCCACTGAAGTTGTACCATGCACCTATTTCTCACAAAAACTGACCCCTGCCTAGCCCTAATGTGATATCAGAAACTGCAAACTTATAGCCATCACATTAGCACTCAAAGAATGGAGGCACTGGCTTGAGGGTGCCGTCTATCCTTTCCTAGTCCTGACTGATCACCGGAATCTGGAATACCTGGAGACAGTTTGCCGGCTCAACTCCTGACAGGCTTGCTGGGCCTTATTCTTTTCTAGTTTCCAGTTCACAGTGTCCTACAGACCGGGATCCAAGAATACCAAAGCAGATGCCCTGTCTTGTTTACACAATCCCAAACCTGCTCCAGAGATCCCAGGGCTAATTCTCCCCAAGAGGTGTGTGGTCAATGACATTTCTTCCAGGACCTGCAAGCGGCTCAGGTGTCCGTGGTTGTTCCACCAGAGACACCAGATGGGAAAGATTATGTGCCTACCTGGATGCGATCCACCTTATTACAATGGGCACGACTCTCCATCCTCAGGCCATGCTGGAGTCCGGAGGACTCTCTCATTCTCGCAGGGACTTTTTTGGTGGCCGTCCATGCTGGACGATGTCCAAGAGTATAAGGAGGCCTGTACCATGTAGACCCAGGCCCGGATCACCACACTGAAACCTGAAAGGCTTCTGGAAAAACTGCTAATCCCCTCTCGGCCATGGTCACATGTGGCCATAGACTTTCTAGTAGACCTCCCCATCTTGGCTGGCAAGTCCATGATCCTTACTTTGGTTCCTAGGTTCTCGAAGGCGTGTCGTATGATCCTTCTGCCTAAACTCCCAACCACATTGGAGACTGCCAAGCTCCTGTTCCCTGAGGTGTTCCAACAGTTTGGCCTACTGGAGGACATTGCCTACTGGAGGACATTGTCTTGGACCGAGGACCCCAGTTCATTTTGACGCTCCGGCAGGCTTTCTGGGATTGACTCAGAGTTCAGACGAGTCGCATCTCGGGGTAACATTCGCGGGCCAATGGTCAGGCCGAATGCCTCCAGCAAGAGATCTCCCATTATTTAAGGTCTTATTGCATTGAAAAACAGCAACAATAAGCCTGGTCCTTTGCTTGAGCAGAGTACACCCATAATGCTCTTACCCAAACCTCCACCAGATTATCGCCATTCCAGTGTATACTAGGGTACCAGTCTACCTTGTTCCCATGGGAGACCACATTCAGCCAGATGCCCGCAGTGGAGGATTGGCACCGGGAGAGTGGTCAGACCTGGCGGTTGGTTAGAAAGCATCTTGAGTCCAGCACAGCTCCGTAGAAGTGCCAGGCCGACCTACACGGCAGGTCTGACCCTGTGTACCTATGGCCCTATGTACCTAGGAACAAGTTTCCCAGAGGGCAGCTGCAACCGGAGGTCCCTTGTGGACAGCCAGATGTTTTGTCCAGGTACAGAGGACCATTCAAGGTACTCCGCCAAGTATCCTTAGTCACCTACAAACTGCAACTGCTGCCGGGCATGAGAATACACCTCACTTTCCATGTGGCCCTTCTGAAGCTCTATGGGACCTTGCTCTTACAGTCGGCTGTGTCCAGCTCACCCCCACCTCCAGTGTAGGTCGACAGGGAATCAACATACACCGTCAAGCAGTTGCTGGACTACCGCCATCGGCAGGGGGTGCTTGCAGTACCTCTTTGATTGGGAAGGATACGGGCCAGAGGAGAGGTCCTGGGTGAGTGCCTGTGACATATTGGACCCTGATCTTATTACATCCTTCCACAGGGATCAACCAGATCGGCTGGCGCCATATCCTAACGGGGGAGACCCCCTTCCTGGCGTAGGGCGGGGTACTGTCATGCCCACGTCTTTAGCAACACCTGCTGCTGATTAGGAGGAAGCAGCATGAAAGGGGCGTCCGGAAGCTTTTCACTGTGGAACTTCCTCGCAGGACACTGCAGTGCTCAGATCCCATGTACTTCCTAGTCCCACATTTGTTTGCTTTCCTGGATTCAGATCTTCGCTTCGTCTGACTACGGCTCTTGGCTCCCCAGTGGATTCTGTTTGCACATCTCCTGAACCTAGCCTGTCTCCTGACCCCATCTCCTGTTTAACCTTTGGATTAATAAAGGACTTTGTTCAGCAATGCATCGTGTAGCCCTGCAACATGACAGCATGAAGTTTGTTATAAATTGTGAGTTTTCAATGTTTGGGAGATTCTCTGAACTCCATTGGAAGTGAGGGACTCCCCCTTCAGCCAAATTAAAGGATAGCACTAGCGAACCTTTCTCCTGTCTTTTATTAAGTTGGGTGGTGCAAAATTTCTTCCACAGAGTACTTAGTTAAATGTGAACCAGTACGATGTTCCTTTTACCTTTCAGGGCCTTTTAGAAATTCATGATAAATTTTTTCTGGAAGCATTTTATGTACCACAAAAGGGTTGTAAGTAGACGGTTTTTGGCATTGAGAGAAGGAAGCCGGAAGGCAAAAAGACCAATTGGTAAGCAAGCCCAAAGGCAGTAGGACAGGAAAGCATATAAGAATGTAAAAATACTCATTGGCAGACACACTGAAAAGCATTAAGACTGTAATGCCCCCCTCAGCACAACGAGGATCACCTACGGCAGATCAGAGCATGGGTGCATAAAAAGGTGGCTCGGAGCACATGCTGAACCTTGCTTCAGCCCTACTCCTCACTATCAGTGTGTGCTCATTACCTTGCCTACTTTTCCCATTCCATCCGTCCTCTATCCTGTTCTCCTGTTTCCTCTCCCATCCTTTACTTGACTCGATGGTTTCCATGATCTTCTGCCTGCTTTCCGGATTATGGCTTTTGGATTGTCCTTGTGATCACGTTTGTACATTGGCGACCCTTTGCTTGGTTTTTGACTATGGTTCCTGGATTCTCCTATTAAACTCTAGCGCTCTGCACTTGGGTCCGACGACTTCCTTCCATTGTGACACCATGACAAAAGGTTCTACCTCACAAGTGGACTCAGCGGAGTAAGAGTGCTTCCAGCACACACTCACTTCCCATGGGGGAAAGCTGGGGGCTTATGAACAGACACTTGTTCACCTTCGCGACGCTCTTCAGGATCCGCTCCGCGCGATCCGAGGCGGTGAGAGACCGCCATGCACCGAGCACACCCTGGACTCCGCCCCCCTCTCCATTGGTGCCAATCCAAGATCTATGGCTAGCCACTCCTGCCAAGTATGATGGCACCGCTGCACACTGCACTGGTTTTTTTGCTAAAGTGCAAGCTTTTCTTTTCTAGTCTGCCACAGGTATACTGCACAGACCTGAGCCGGATTACATTCCTAATTTCTTTCTTCACCGGGTGAGTGCTGGACTGGGCCACCGCTGCATGGGGGCGCTGTTCCCAGTATTCATATGAAAACTTCAAAGCCCACTTTCAGGTTGTGTTTGGGATTCCCTGCACCGACCAGACTGCCAGCGAACGCCTCCTATATCTGGTGCAAAGTGACCGCTCAGCAGAGGATTATGCAGTGGAGTTCAGGACCCTTGCCACGCTCAGTGGCTGGGACCGGAAGGCCTTGCTCGCCGTTTTTTGGCATGGGCTGGCTATGACAAGAGCCGGTGTTCTGAGGTGAACAATGGATGCACAATCAGTTCATTGAGACTGCAGTCATGCTGGACAACCTGCCTGAGACCTGCTCCAGCGACATGTTCCCTGTCGTGGAAAGTTTCCAAATCCCTGCAGCTAGGGCATGGCCGCCTCACTACAGAAGAACAACAGTGGAAATTCCAGGACCATTTGTATCTCTATTGTGGAGATCCAGGACATCTTCGCGTCGCCTGCCCTGTCCGTCCCAAGCCCCAGGTGAGTGGTATCCTTGCCTGTAACGGTCTCATGGTCCCCATCGTTCTGTCCTGGGGCTCCGCCACAGTAACAACGCGAGCTCTGGCAGACTCAGGGGCTGCAGGGTGCTTCATGGACACCTTGTTTGCGAGGACCTATCAGGTCCCCCAGCGTATGTGTAAAATCCAGATGAGGGTGAGCGCCTTGGATGGACAGCCATTGGGCAAAGGGTATGTGGATACCCAGGCCTGTCCTTTAGACTTGGGGGTGGGGGCTTGCCACAAGGAACAGTTATAGTTTTACCTGCTTTCTTCACCTGATGCCCCAGTCATTCTTGGTTTCCCTTGGCTCTCCCTGCATGACCCAGTTTTTCAATGGAGCAGGGGAGAACTGGTATCATGGGGGCCTCGATCTCAAAGAAAATGTCTGTAGCTCCCCTGCAGGCCCACTCCTATCAAGTGTGCAGACTCTCCCCTGCAGGTCAACATTCCCCTGAACATCAGGTCCTGGCTGAGGTGTTCAGTAAGGAGAAAGCGGCAGTCCTTCCTCCACATCGGCCATGGGACTGTGCTATTGATCTCCTCCCCAAGGCGACACCTCCCTGACGCCAATATATCCCTTGTCCATCTCCGCACAGCAAGCCCTGCAGCTCTACATTACCGAAACTTTATCAGCAGGTATCATTCGTCCCTCCACCTCACCGGCCTTGGCCAGTTTCTTTTTTGTAGAAAAAAAAGGACGAGGGCCTCTGCCCTCGCATAGATTACTGGGGCCTTAACCGCGTCACAGTAAGATATCCTCACCCCTTACCACTCATCACTGCACATGTCCATCAAGCTTGGTGGTTTACCAAGCTGGACCTCCGCAATGCCTATAACCTCATCTGTATCCGGGAAGGGGGCGAATGGAAACTGCTTTTAGCACCTCCATGAGTCATTATGAGTACTTGGTCATGCCATTGGGTCTCACTAACGCCCCAGTGTATTACAGGCTTTCCTCAGCCACGTGCTTGGGGATCGCATCAACAACGGTGTCTTCGTCTACTTGGACAACATCCTCATCTACTCTCCTACCCGGGAACAACATGTGGAGCTAGTCCATTGGGTGTTGCGCCGGTTGCTGCAGCATCGCCTCTTCAAAAGGCAGAAAAGTGCTTTTCCAAAAACCAGAGGTTTCTATTCTAGGGTTTTTACTCAGTCAGGATGGCCTTGCCATGGACCCAGAAAAAGTCCAGGCTGTCCTCCAATGGCCAAGACCTACCACCATGAAAGCCCTCGAACACTTTCTCGGGTTTGCTGATTTTTATTGACATTTCATTAGGGCCTTCAGCACACTGGCTACTCCCCTGACAGCCTTAACCGCTACCAAGGCAGCGCGGTTCCCCTGGACAGAAGCGGCACAATGCACCTTTGGGGCCCTAAAACGTCGGTTCACCTTGGCCCCCATCCTCCATCACCCAGATCCGGACAAGCTATTCATGGTGGAGGTGGATGCCTCTGACACCGGGGTAGGGGCAATGCTTTCCCAACGTCAGGGTGATCCACCCAAACTATACCCGTGTGCTTTCTTTTCTAAAAGGACATCCCAGGCCGAAAGGAACTACAACATCAGGCACTGGGAGCTTTTGGCTATGAAGCTGCCGTTGGAGGAGTGGTGACACTGGCTCGAGGGGGCCCGACATCCATTTGTTGTCCTCACATACTATAAAAACCTGGAATACCTGCAAATGGCAAGACGACTCAACTCCCGACAAGCCAGCTGGGTCCTCTTCTTTACGATCGACATTCAGTTTCAATTGTGTTTCAATTTCACAATGACCTACTGACCCAGCAGTAAAAACACAGAGGCCGGTGCCCTGTCTCACATGTACAAGCGGAAACCTGCCTAACATGACCCAGGCTTTATCTGCACCTGCTTTGTAGCCCCAGTCCCCAGGCTAAGTCTCACAAGATCTCGCCCAAACCCAGACTACCAAGCCCGAACCTCCAGGTAAGCCCGCTGGGAAGCACTATGTCCCCCGCTCAGCCTTGATCATCGCTCTAGTCTGTGCTTCCTGAAACCTTACCTTTCCTGATCCTCCCATCCTCAGTCCGGCTCTCCCGTCTCCATTTCTTTTATTCTCTGGACTCCACGGTTTCCATGATCCCCTGCTTGTCTCAAGGTTTACGGCTTTCGGATTGTCCCTCTGGTTACGCTTGTACATTGGTGAGCCTTGGATTGAGTTTTGACCAACACTTTTTGGATTCACCTTCTGAACCCATACAGCGTTCTTCGGTTGTGACACCATGTCACCTCCCAAACAGTGTATATGTCTAACTGCCGAAGGGGGTGCGGTGGCGTAGTGGGTTGGACCAGGTCCTGCTCTCCAGTGGGTCTGGGGTTCAAGTCCCAGTTGGGGTGCCTTGCAACGGACTGGTGTCCCCTCTCCCTCCAGCCTTACGCCCTGAGTTGCCGGAGAGCTCTCCGCGACCCCGTATGGGACAAGCGGTTCAGACAATGTGTGTGTGTGTGTGTGTGTGTGTGTGTGTGTGTGTGTGTGTGTGTGTGTGTGTGTGTGTGTGTGTAACTGCCCAAAAGCGAGTTAGTCAATGTGAGTTCTTGACTACCTAAATTCTTCCTTCTAAAATCTGATGAAAAGCGAGTCTGTCAGTGTAAATTCCTCTCCACGGAAATGCTTGCCTCTCTAACTGCCAGCAAGCATTTCTGCCAAAGAAACTTCTTTCCTCCCAAATAACGATGCTGCTGAACCACCCAAAAGCTATTCTGTCAATGTGCATTCATGCCCACAGACTTGATTGCCTCTGTTATTGCCAGCAAGCATGTCTTCCAAAGTACCTTCTTTCCAACGTATCAGATAACCTGGAAAAAAATCCAAGAAGCTCTTTTGTCAAGCTGCCCTCTTGCCCACGGAAATGCTTGCCTCTTTAACTGCTAGCAAACATTTCTGACAAAGTTACTCTTGCATCCCAGATTGCGATGGTGTATAACCACCCAGAAGCTCTTCTGTCAATGTGCGTTCTTCAACCACGGACATGCTGATCTGACTAACTGCCAGGAAGCCGGTCTCCCAAAATATCTTCTTGCCTCCCTAATAGCAAAGGTGCCTACCCACCCAGAAGCTGTTCTCTCAATGTGCATTCTTGCCTCCCTAAATGCTGACCTTTCTAACTGCATCAATGAGAGTCTGTCAGTTTGAGTTCTTGCCTACCTATATGGGTACCTGTCTAAATACCATAAAGTGTTTGCCATGCTGAGTTCTTTCCTTCCGAAATACTTTCTTGTGTAATTTCCAGGATGTGTGTCTGACAAAGATTCTTCTGGCCTCCCAATAGTGTACATGTCTAACTGCGCAACAGCAAGTCTGTAAATGAGTGGGTTCTTGACTACCTAAATGCTTCCTACTCAAACTGACGAAAAACAATTCAGTCAATGTGCCTTCTTGCCCACAGAATTGGTTGCCTCTCTAACTTCCAGCAAGCATATCTACCAAAGTAACTTCATGCCTCCCTAATGGCGATGGCGCTTATCCACCCAGAAGCTAAACCGTCAATGTGCGTTCTTGCCCGCAGAAATGCTTATTTTAACACCTGCTAGGAAGCATGTCTCCTAAAGAAACTTCTTTGCCTCCCTAATAGCAAAGGTGTATAAGCACCAAGAAGCTGTTTTGTCAGTGTGTCTTCTTGCCCACAGAATTGGTTGCCTAAGAGCCAGAAAACATGTTTGCCAAAGTTACTTCATTCCTCCGTAATAGCGATGGTGCTTAACCACCCAGAAGCTGTTCTGTGAATGTGCATTCCTACGCACGGAAATGCTTGACTCTCTAACTGCTAGCAAGGACGTCTACCTAAGTAACTTTATACCTCTGTTACAGCAATGCTGCGGAACAACCCAGACGTTGGTTTCTCAATGTCCATGCCTGCCGACGGAAATGCTTGCCTCTCTAACTGGCAGCAAGCATTTCTACCACAGTAACTTCATCCCACCCTAATCGCGATGCTGCCGAACAACCCAGACGTTATTCTTTCATTGTGCATTCCTGCCGATGGAAATGCTTGCCTTTCTAACTGCCTGCAAGGACGTCTACCTAAGTAACTTCATGCCTCTTTTACAGCAATGCTGCGAAACAACCCAGACGTTGTTCTCTCAATGTGCATGCCTGCCCGGGAAATGCTTGCCTCTCTAAGTGCCAGCAAGCATTTCTACCACAGTAACTTCATGCTCTCCTAATCGTGATGCTGCCGAACAACCTCGAAGTTGTTCTGTCAATGTGCATTCCTGCCCATCGAAATGCTTGACTCTCTAACTGCCAGCAAGGACGTCTACCTAAGTAACTTTATACCTCTGTTACAGCGATGCTGCTGAACAAACCAGACGTTGTTCTCTCAATGTGCATGCCTGCTCAGGAAATGTTGCCTCTCTTACTGCCAGCAAGCATTTCTACAAGACAAACGTCATGCATGTATAGTCATGATGGTGTATAACCACCTTCAAGCTGTTTTCATAATGTGCATTCCTGCTGCCGGAAATGCTTGCCTCTCTAACTGCCAGCAAGCATGTCTACTAATGCAACTTCATGTCTCCTTAACAGCGAGGCTGCTGAACAAGCAGATGTTGTTCTCGCACTGTGCATTCCTGCCAACGGAAATGCCTGCCTCTCTTACTGCCAGCAAGCATTTCTACCACAATAACTTCATGCATCTATAATCATCATGGTGTATAACCACCTAGAAGCTGTTTTGTTAATGTGCATTCCTGCGAACGGAAATGCTTCCCTCTCTTACTGCCAGCAAACATTTCTTCCACAGTAACTTCATGCAGCCCGAATCGTGATGCTGCCAAACAACTTCGAAGTTGTTCTGTCAATGTGCATTCCTGCCCATCGAAATGCTTGCCTCTCTAACTGGCAGCAAACATTTCTACCACAGTAACTTCATGCCTCCCTTATCTGATGGTGCCCAAGCACCCAGAAGCTGTTTTGTAAATGTACATTCCTGCCCAGGGAAATGCTGGCCTCTCTAACTGCCAGCAAGTATGTCTACTAATGCAAGTTCATGCATCTATAATCATGATGGTGTATAACCACCTAGAGACTTTTTTGTTAATGTGCATTCCTGCCGACGGACACGCTTGCCTCTCTTACTGCCGGCAAGCATTTCTACCAGACAAACGTCATGCATGTATAGTCATGATGGTGTATGACCACCTAGAAGCTGTTTTGTTAATGTGCATTCCTGCCGCCGGAAATGCTTGCCTCTCTTACTGCCAGCAATCATTTCTACCACAGTAACTTCATTCCTCCCTAATCGTGATGCTGCCGAACAGCCTCGATGTTGTTCTGTTAATGTGCATGCCTGCCCATCGAAATGCGTGCCTCTCTAACTGGCAGCAAACATTTCTACCACAGATTCTTCATGCCTCTCTTATCTGATGGTGCACAAGCACCCAGAAGCTGTTTTGTCAATGGACATTCCTGCCCCGGGCAATGCTTGCCTCTCCTACTGCCAGCAAGCATGTCTACTAATGCAACTTAATATCTCCTTAACAGCGATGCTGCTGAACAAACCAAATGTTGTTCTCTCTATTGCATGCCTGCCCAGGAAATGCTTGCCTCTTTTACTGGCAGCAAACATTTCTACCACAGATTCTTCATGCCTCTCTTATCTGATGGTGCACAAGCACCCAGAAGCTGTTTTGTCAGTGGACATTCCTGCCCAGGGCAATGCTTGCCTCTCTTACTGCCAGCAAGCATGTCTACTAATGCAACTTCAAATCTCCTTAGCAGTGATGCTGCTGAACAAGCCAGACCTTGATCTCTAACTGTGCATTCCCGCTGATGGAAATGCTTGCCTCTCTCACTGCCAGCAAGCATTTCTTCCACAATAACGTCATGCATCTTTAATCATGTTGGTGTATACCACCTACAAGCTGTTTTGTTAATGTGCATTCCTGCGAATGGAAATGCTTGCCTCTCTTCCTGCGAGCAAGCATTTCTACCACAGATACTTCATGCCTCTCTTATCTGATGGTGCACAAGCACCCAGAAGCTGTTTTGTCAATGTACATTCCTGTCCAGGAAATGTTGCCCCTCTTACTGCCAGCCAGCATTTCTACCACAGTAACTTCATGCATGTATAGTCATGATGGTGTATAACCACCTAGCAGCTGTTTTGTTAATGAGCATTCTTGCCGACGGACATGCTTGCTTCTCTTACTGCCAGCAAGTTTTTCTACCACAGTAACGTCATGATGGTGTATAACCATCTAGAAGCTGTTTTGTTAATGTGCATTCCTGCCCATCGAATCGCTTGCCTCTCTAACTGGCAGCAAACATTTCTACCACAGTAACTTCATGCCTCCCTCATCTGATGGTGCCCAAGCACACAGAAGCTGTTTTGTCAATGGACATTCCTGCCCAGGGCAATGCTTACCTCTCTAACTGCCATTAAGCATGTCAACTAATGCAGCTTCATATCCCTATAACAGAGATGCTGCTGAACAAACCAGACGTTGTTCTCTCTACTGCATGCTTGTCTCTCTTACTGGCAGCAAACATTTCTACCACAGATTCTTCATGCCTCTCTTATCTGATGGTGCCCAAGCATGCAGAAGCTGTTTTGTCAGTGTACAGTCCTGCTCAGGAAATGTTGCCTCTCTTACCGCCAGCAACCATTTCTACCTCAGTAACTTCATGCAGCCCTAATCGTGATGCTGCAGAACCACCTCGAAGTTCTTCTGTCAATCTGTATTCCTTCCCATCGAAATGCTTGCCTCTCTAACTGCCAGCAAGCATGTCTACTAGTGCAACTTCACATCCCCGTAACAGCGATGCTGCTGAACAAACCAGACGTTATTCTCTCTATTGCATGCCTGCCCAGAAAATGCATGCCTCTCTTACTGGCAGCAAGCATTTCTACCACAGTAACTTCATGCATGTATAGTCATGATGGTGTATAACCACCTTCAAGCTGTTTTCATAATGTGCATTCTTGCGAACGGAAATGCTTGCCTCTCTTACTGCCAGAAAGCATTTCTACCACAGTAACTTCATGCCTATCTTATCTGATGGTGCCCAAGCACCCAGAAGCTGTTTTGTTAATGTGCATTCCTGCCGACGGACATGCTTGCTTCTCTTACTGCCAGCAAGCATGTCTACTAGTGCAACTTCACATCCCGTAACAGCGATGCTGTTGAACAAACCAGACGTTGTTCTCTGTATTGCATGCCTGCCCAGAAAATGCATGCCTCTCTTACTGGCAGCAAACATTTCTACCACAATAACTTCATGCATCTATCATCATCTTGGTGTATAACCACCTAGAAGCTGTTTTGTCAATGTGCCTTCTTGCCCCCAGAATTGGTTGCCTGTCTGAGTGCCAGAAAGCATGTCTGCCAGTTTCTTCATGCCTCCTTAAGAGCGATGCTAGCAAACAACCCAGGAGTTATTCTCTCACTGTGCATTCCTGCCGACGGAAATGCTCGTCTCTCTAACTGCCAGCAAGCATTTCTTCCACAATTACTTCGGCCAGAATGTTTTCCGTAAATAAAAGGTGATTTTATAATTCTAGCTTTATTTCCCATATGGAATACTAGTTTATTGCTCTCATAGCTATGTTTGCTATTTTTAGCTAAGCGTTTCTACTCATTGGACCAATCACAACAAATATTTTACATTTCTTAGGAGGTGCTTTTCTCCAAAGCAACTTCCAATGAACTTTATGTAGTATCAGCCCACCCACCTTATTCACGAAGGTGAGAAACAAAAACCATACTGTCATGTTCCCCCCCCCCCCCCCCCCCCCCCGCAGCCGGCACATCGGCGACACCTGCCGTTTCCTAATGGGAACGGCAATAAAGAGGGAAGCCCAGACGCGGAACCTTGTTTTGCCTCCTTGTTTCCCTTCGAGCCATGCTTCAGCGAATCTACACTGACATCGACCTTTTACCTGTGTATTCCCGACCACGTCCTTTGCCTAGCCTTTTGTACTACGTTTGCTGATCGCCTGACCCATGCCTGTCCTTCAACTTTGCTTTTTGGATTCTGATTTGGCTTCATTAATCTTCGCTGTACAACTCTGCACTTGAGTCCGTCCTTGCTACGCGCAACCATCAGGAACTTTGATGACACTCGATAAGCTGAATGTGCAGTTTGTCACCTGGAATTGTAATGGCCTGAATGCGGCTGTGAAGAGAGGCAATATACTGTCTCATCTCGAGAAGCTGGGAGGAAAAAATCCCTTTTATCACTTCAGATATCATTTCGGACCCGAATGGTAGATACATTAGCGCAACTGGAAAACTTTATAATGCTCCTACAACTTCGGCAAATATCTATGCCCCTAACTACAATGATGAGAACTTTATAAGGTCAAGATTAGCAATCCTTCATCGTCATAACCTAATTCTAGCAGGAGATTTTAATTTGGTGATTGACCCAGTATTGGACAGATCATCAAGTAGGCAACAACGTGTCTAAATCAGCCAAATTGATCCAGAACTTTTTGAAATCAGCAAATAGACATTTGAAGACATTCACACCCAATTCAGAAAAAAATATTCCTTCTTCTCACAGTCACACAATTCTTATTCTAGGATTGATTTTTTTTTTTTGTTTTTTTTTTTGATTTTAAATTGCATTTGTCAGTGAATTATATTGATTATGATGCTTTTGTTTTATCGGATCATGCCCCATTAAAATTACAACTAACCTTCTCTTATAGATATACTTCCAGAACCTAGCAAAAGGATAATAGTATATTATTAAATGAGGCACATGTTGAGTTTATAAGGTCCCAAATAGAGTTATACTTGCAAATTAATAGAACTCCAGGAGTTTCTAAAAGCACGTTGTGGGAAGCTCTGAAAGCCTACTTACATAGTCAAATTATTTCTCTTCTTGCTAATCGGACTAAGAAACAGAAAGAGGAAAGACAAAAATTAATAGAACGAATTTCAGAAATCGATCACCAGTATGCAATGTTCCCTAATACTGAACTTCTGACAAAGGGTAAGATTGCAAAAGGAATTTAATCTTTTATCATCGGCTGAGACTGTTAAACTAATGAATCGCGCCAGACATAAATATTATGAATATGGGGACAAAATATGAAAATATTTGGCCCATCAGGTAAGAATTTCTGAGACATCAAAATTAATAAGGGAAATCCGCACTGATTCTGGTTGTATAACAAAAGACCAATTAGAAATTATTTAAGCAATTTTTTTTAATGTTAAACTGTATTCAACTGAGTCAACAAAAGATGTCAAACTCTAGGATGACTTTAATAATTTAGATGTCTCTTCCATTTGTGAAGGCGATAGGAAGTTATTGCAGGAACCTATTACGCTGGACAAGGTTAAATTTGCTATATGTAGTTTACAATCCTCAAAGGCACCTGGTCCAGATGGGTATACACCTGAATTTTACAAGATGTTTCTTGCAGATATTGCCTCTCTCCTTCTAGATTTGTTTAATGAATCTTCTTCCAGTTACATTTTACCAAGCATCAATTTTTTTATTACATAAACATGAAAGGAACCACTTGATCCAGCCTCATACAGACTGGTAAGTCGGCTAAATGTAGACAAAATATTAGCTAAAATAATGGCTATTAGGTTAGAAAAAGTGCTCCCAACAATAATTCATGAAGATCAGACAGGCTTCATTAAAAATCAACAAATGGCTCATAATATCCATAGATTACTTGATATAATATACTCCTCTGGTTTAAGATGTCATTCTGAGATACTTATTTCTTTGGACGCAGAAAAGGCCTTTGACAGGGTTGAGTGGGATTATCTCTTCTTGGCCCTGTCAAAGGTTGGCTTTGGCCCAACATTTATTTCATGGATAAAACTTCTGTATGTATCACCTATGTCGTCAGTACAGACAAATAATGTCAGGTCAGATTACATGTTAAGTTGCTCTACTAGACAAGCTTGCCCATTATCGGCGATGCTTTTCGCGTTAGCAATTGAGTCTCTGGCAATCTGTCTGTGAAGCTCCACTGTTTATAGTGGGGTCTCTCAAGGTGGGGGAGGAGAACAAGGTATCTTTATACGCGGATGACTTATTATATATTTCTGACCTGTCCAAGTCTATTCCTGGGATAGTCTCTGCTTTAAAAAACATTTGGACAAATATCAGGGTACAAACTTAATATGGGAAAAAGTGTACTATTTCCAATTAACAACTTGGCTGACCAAAATTCTTTTGAAACCTTTCCCTTTAAAACTTACTCAAGTTAAATACTTAGGGATCAATCTCACTAAGGTCTTTGCAGATTTATACAAAGAAAATTTTTCGAATTTACTGGATCAAGCAATACGGGATTTGCGAAGATGGTCTCATATTCCCATCTCGTTAGTAGGAAGAATTAATATAATAAAAATGACCATCCTCCCTAAGATTTTATTTTTATTTCAATGTATACCAATATAGGGGGCGTGGTGGTGCAGTGGGTTGGACCTGGTCCTGCTCTCCAGTGGGTCTGGGGTTCGAGTCCCTCTTGGGGTGCCTTGCGGCGGACTGGCGTCCCGTCCTGGGTGTGTCCCCTCCCCCTCTGGCCTTTCGCCCTGTGTTGCCGGGTTAGGCTCCGGTTCCCCGCGACCCCGTAGGGGACAAGCGGTTCCAAGAATGTGTGTGTGTGTGTGTGTGTGTGTGTGTGTATATACCAATATATTTAAAGAAATGTTTTTTAATGACCTAGATAAAGTCATTTCAGAATTTATTTGGAATAGAAAGATTCCTCGAATAAGGAAGGCTTTTTTGCAGAGGCCCAAATCAAAAGGAGGCATGGGATTGCCAAATTTTCAGTTTTATTACTGGGCAAGTAATATAAGAATGATGACCTACTGGTTACAAAAACAACCCCAATTATGGGTAAACAGAAGGAGCATGCTGTTATCCTTCACTTTCAGCTGTACTGTTTTCGCCTTTACCTTCTGAGTCTTGATCTGTTGGATGGTCCAGTGGTTTTGCACACACTCAGGAGTTGGTCACAAATTCAACGGTTTTTCCATTGGCAAGCTGGTTCTCTCCAAAGCCCTATTACTAAAATCCCTAATTTAAAAATACTATATTTGATGATTGGGTTGGAAAAGGAATTTATAACTTTTCAGACATGTTTATTGACAATTTCCATCATTTGAACAGCTGCAAAGCAAATACAACATACCTAGGTAAAACTTTTTAAAAATATTTACAGGTACGAAATTTTATTATACAAAATAATCCATTATACCCCAACTTGCCAACTCAATCTGTAATGGAATTGATACTGACACGTGATCCTCACAAGAAAGGGGATATTTCATATATATATATATAAAAAAAAAAACGCTATTCCAGTTGATAAGAATACCAACTTTAGAACACAAAGTCTTCCTGGGAGGAAGAGTCGGGTGTAGAAATTGCAGAAGAGCAGTGGAAGGCAGCCCTTAAACAGATTCATAGCTCATCGGTGTGTGCTAGACGCAGTCGCTTACAATTCAAAAATAATACATCGTTTATACTGGTCTAAACAAAAACTGAACTGGATATTTCCAGATATAGACCCTTCATGTGACTTGTGGGCTTGCGCTGGCTTCATTGTCCCATATGTTTTGGAGCCGCCCTAAATTGTCAGCATACTGGAAAGGTATTTTTCTGACACTGTCAAGAGTATTGCAAAGGCCTATTGATTTAGACCCCCTGGTGGCGATTCTAGGTATAGTAGAATACGAGATAGTAAAAAAAACAGTGCTCAATACAGTATGGTTTCATTTGTCAATTTACTAACACAGAGATTAATATTATTATATTGCAAACATAAATCTGCCCCTACACATATAAATCTAATGAGAGAGGTAATGAAGTATGTGGAGCTGGAGAACATTAGGTTCTCCTTGAAAAAGAAAGAAGAAAAATTTTATAGAATTTGGCAACACTTCATAGATTTCAAGGAGATTAATTCTACAGGTGACAGCTAAACAATACTACCCCTTAATACACAGTGATCAAAGTAAGAAGTGGATTTAATGAATATGAGGTATTTAATAGCCTAATGCCCCCGCCATTCAATAATATTTTTATTATTATGATTATTTTTTTTTATTTCCTTTTTATTTTTTTTTCCCACATGGACATTTTTTAACCTGTAAAGGTGACTAATGTCAGGAAAGTTTATGGATTTTGCAATGTAAATTGCTTTCTCATAGATTGTCAATTATGCAGAGTACTCTGATAAATTTAGCAGTAAGCTGTAAGCACATTTTGGTAACAGTAGAGTTTGAAAATATGCTTCGGAAGGGGCACCAGTCTGCAGGCCTTGGAGAAACGATCTATGACAGAGAGGATTACGGTCTTACCCTCTGAGATCGGTAGGTCCACTAGGAAGTCCAGCACCACATGGGTCCAGGGTCGGGTCGGCGTAGGCAAGGGTTGTAGGAGACCAGCCGCCTTTTTGGGTACAGTCCTGGTCTGAGCGCAGGTGGTGCAGGCCTGGACAAAGTCCCTGATGTCATCAGACAGTGAAGGCCACCAGAACCGTCCTTGTACCAGGGAGAGGGTACGTCGGATCCCGGGATGCCCTGCCTCCGGAGCCTCATGGGCCCATTTCATCACTGCTGTGCGGAAGGAAATGGGTACATACACACGGCCTGCTGGTCTCCCGGGCAGTTCTGGCTCGCTGTTCTGGGCTTCTTGGATGTCCTGGAGGAGTTGCCAGTGGACTGGACCCACCACACATCCCTGAGATAGGATCTCCTCTGGGTTGGTGGGCATCGGTTCTGGGTCATGAATCTGCGATAAAGCATCGGCTTTCCCATTCTTGGTACCTGGTCGATAGGAAACAGTAAAGTGAAAACGGGTGACGAGCAGGGCCCATAGGGCCTGACGGGAGTTCAACCTTTTTGCAGTCTCAAGGTTTCGGTGGTCCGTGAGTACCACGAAGGGATGGACAGCACCCTCCAGCCAGTGACGCCACTCCTCAAGCGCGAGTTTGATAGCAAGGAGTTCCCGGTTCCCAATGTCATAATTACGTTCGGCAGGGGTCATCTTCCTGGAGAAGGAGGCACAGGGGTACAACTTCGGAGGGTCCCCTTGCCTCTGGGACAGGACTGCACCCACCCCTACCGAGGAGGCGTCGACCTCCACCACAAATGGCAAGGAAGGGTCCAGCTGTTTCAGCACTGGGGCGGAGGTGAACCGTTTCTTTAAATCCTGGAAAGCCTTCTCCACTTCTGCCCCCCCAAGGGAGTCTTCGGTCCTTGCTAGCCATTAGTGCTGTAAAGGGTGTGGCTACTGTGCTAAAATTTCGTATGAATCTACGATAGAAATTGGCAAACCCAAGGAAGCGCTGGAGCGCCCTTACCGTGCTGGTCCATGGAGACTCCCTCCTGGCTCAGGACGTAGCCCAGGAAGGAGATTTGGCGTTGGTGGAACCCGCACTTCTCTGTCTTGACATACAGTCCATGTCGTAGGAGCCGCCTGAGGACCGCCTGGACCTGCTGGATATGCTGCTCTCGGGTCCTTGAGTAGATCAGTATATCGTCAAGGTAGACGATGACGCAGTGATGAAGGAACTCACCCAACACATGGTTCAGAAAGGCCTGGAAAACTGAGGGGGCGTTAGCTAGGTCAAAAGGCATGACCCTGTACTCATAGTGACCTAGTGTAGTGGAGAAGGCCGTCTTCCATTCATCCCCCTCACGGATCCGAATAAGGTTATACGACTGCAGAGGTCTAATTTCGTAAACCAGGTCGACCCATGAATACCTTCCAGGGCCGAGGTGATCAACTGTAAAGGGTGTGGGTATTTGATGGTTATGGCGTTCAACCCCCGGTAATCTATGCATGGCCTCAGTCCCCCGTCCTTCTTACCGAAAAAGAAGAACCCTGCCACCGCCGGTGACGTGGACGGCTGGATCACACCAGCTTCGAGGGCCTCCCTGATGTACTCCTGCATGGCCCGTTGTTCTGGCAATGACAGGGGATACACCCGACCCCGAGGTGGTGTGGTACCTGGTAAGAGGTCGATGGCACAGTCCCAGGACCGGTGAGGAGGCAGTTCGGCGGCGCAGACCTTACTGAAGACCTCTCGTAGACCAGGGGTATGACCGGTGGGGGGGAGGCCCTCTACCCCTTCCACCGACGTGGCCCGACAAGGAAGGGTGAGGCAAGACGAGTGACAGGACCCTCCCCAAGAAACCAGCTCATTGGTACTCCATTTGAAGACTGGCTCATGACGTGCCAACCAGGGGTAACCTAAAATGATTGGGGTGTCTGGAGCTCGGAGCAGAAAGAAGGTGAGTCTCTCGTGGTGACAAGCTCCTGTTTCGAGCAGGAGAGGTACAGTCCGGGTATCAACCACCCCAGTTCCCAAGGGTTGACCATCCAGGGCTCTCACGCTCAGGGTGACTTCACAGGTTTTAAGAGGGACATGGTACACTTTGGCAAAGCCCACATCCATAAAACAGCCCGCTGCTCCGGAATCTATGAGGGCACTTGCCTGCACCCAGCTTGCCCCCCAGGAAATACTCACTGGCAACCGCAACTGTCCCCGGTACCCCCTGGACTCGCCTTCGTGTCTGTGGAGGTCCCTTGAGGTGGTCGCACAGGGCATGCGGCACAGAGATGCTCCTGGGACCCGCAACAGAGACACAGTTTCCCCACCAGGCGCCGTCTCCTTTCTTCTCTCCTGAGCCGGTCCTCCTCTGGGCCGGCCCCCGGGGGGGAGGATCTGGTCTCCCTGGGGTTGTCGACTCTTGCCAAGGTTGTCAATGGCGATGGCGGTCTCTACAAACCGGTCGAAGTACCCATCCTCACCCCTGTACGTGAGCTTGTCCTGGATCCGGGGGTTCAGCCCGTTGCAGAAACAGGTGAGGAGGGCAGGAGAGTTCCATCTGCTCTTGGCCATGAGGGGTCTGAACTCAAGAGCGTACTCAGCCACGCTTCGATTTCCCTGGGTGAGACGCATGAGACAATTGTCTGCCGCGCGCCCCGCATGCGGGTGGTCAAAAACCGCTTCGAACTTCTCGCGAATAGCACCATAGGTAGTCCTTAGGCGAGTGCGCCACCCAGCGGCTGCCCACGCCCAGGCTGGATCGGTCAACAAGGACAGGACCAAAGCGATTTTAACTGCGTCCATCTGATACATGCGAGGAGAACACTCAAAAACCAACTTGCACTGCATCAGAAAGTCCTGACAATGATCGGGCGAACCATCATACCTCTCTGGGGTCGCCATCCTTGCGACTTTACCGGATGCCTCGGGTGGTGCGGGCGGGACAGGCTCAGCAGGAGTCGCGGGTGCCGTCTGGGAGGCGGGTTTTCGAGTATTTCTTGCCAGGAGAACCTGGATCAATCCTTCGATCTTTTCTTGTAGGCGCTGCAGTGACTGGTCTTGCGCTCCTAAAATGTCGCCTTGCGTGATGAGCGTCGTACGCAGTTGCGCATACTCCACTGAGTCCTGGTAGGAGGAGGCGGAACCTTCTGTCATGGTTGCGCATAGCAAGGACAGACTCAAGTGCAGAGTTGTCATACACCGAAGTTTAATGAAGCCAAATCAGAATGCAAAAAGCAAAGTCGAGGGACAGGCGTGGGTCAGGCAATCAGCAAACGTAGTACAAAGGGCTAAGCAAAGGACATGGTTGGGAATACACAGGCAAAAGGTTGATGTCGGAGTAGGTTTGCTGAAGCACGGCTCGAAGGGAAACAAGGAGGCAAAACAAGGTTGCGCATCTGGGCTTCCTCGGTTTCCCTCTTTATTGCCGTTCCCATTAGGAAACGGCAGGTGTCGCCGATGTGCCAGCTGCGGGGGACGTGACACTGATCCCCTCATGTTTCTAACAACATTCTATAATGGTAGAGGGTAAAATAAATGAATGAATATCCTTGTGTCCTCCCAAAAGAGAAGTAAAAAAGAAAAGAAAAAAAATCTGATAAATACATACACATACAATAACATTCAACCCTATAAGAACTCTAAACGCTTTAACATTTACCCACCCTACCCCCTGCCACCTCCCAAACAAGTAGCAGGGGAATAACGTGTTTACCAAAAAATACACTAGAGCTTAAGGAGAGAGAGGAAACTAAACAACAGCCAAATAAAATTCTCTCCGCTCTTCTTTGATATTTATCAATTTTATACATCTGAACCTCAATCAGCCATTAAATTTAGCCATAAAGCAAGAGCAAATAACCACAAAGGAAACTAAAAATAATATTTTTCATCCATGTCAGTTTAACATAATCATAAACCTGAGTTCCTGCAGTTTAGTAATGTTCACTTGTATTTGTTCAGTTCTCGATACGTAATAATACCTTACATCAACAAATACTTTTTATCAAAATATACCCAAATGTATCAGACTATAAATATGAGTGACATTCATGTTACTTGCATGGAATTCAGCTCGTTTTAGTAAAGCTCTGGTTGAAGAATTCTTCGGCCGCTCGCGGAGAATCAAATGAGTGCCTAATGCCGTCCACAGTGATGGTAAGTCTGGCTGGGTAGAATAGGCTGTAAGTGACATTGGCATCGCGGAGTTTCCTTTTCACTGGATAAAAGCCACGCGCATCTTGCTGACTTCTGGGGTGATGTCAGGGAAAATATGTACCTGGACCCCTCTGTATGTGAGTTTGCCTCTCACTTTTCCGAGATCCAGTATCTTGAGTTTGTCCGCGTAGTAATGCAGGTGAACAAGTATAGTACGGGGTCTCCTGTCCCCGGTCGGCCTCGGAGCTAGAGTGCGATGCACTGTCTATTATCACCAGAGAGTCGAAGTGCTCAGCACCAAGCACCTCAGGGAAGGAATCTGATCATGTTTCCACCTTCAACTCCCTCTTTGATACCTACAAGATGCAGGTTTTGTCTCCAGCTTCTGTTTTCTAGATCCAGCCATTTATCTTACATTCTTTAGCGATCAATTGTTGTGCTTGTTCCAGCGCCATCACTCTATCTATCGTTTCACTGACTGTGTTTCCCATTTCTTCGACATTACTAACTATCTCTGTGTGTGCCGAGCGAAGATGTGCTAGTTCATCACGTATAGCACGAATGTCTGCTTTCATTTTCTCACACAGAGCAGAGATGTTTGCTGTAATATCAACAAACGATGTCGCCATTTCGGCTTTTAATTGCGCCAGCATCGCTTCCATAGCTACCTGTAATTCCTCTCTTAAAGTCCGAAGAGAGAGTGTATTCTCCGGTGTGGTATCCTGAGAGGTCTCCGCCATGTTATGCGCCATCTTTGAACTGCCGACTGCGAAAGGAGTTAGCGTTTTTTGAATTTGTTTCATGTTCCCCTTCCGTAAATTTTTCTTCATATCAGAATGTTGATATTAAGCCTTAAGGTAGTTATATTACACTTAGTTCCTACTTAATTAACTTTTGAAGGTTCAGATGACCATATTAATGTAATGTATCAGCAGAGCTCCTCACTGCCACCCTACTCTATCACATGCCAGGAGCCATAAGACTATTATGTCTGACCACCTTCCTACAAAATTTATTTTTTTAAAGGTACACAAACATTTATGTACAATACAGGAGTAATGGCTGTGTAAAGGCTTATCTGGACATGAATATAAAGTTATTGTGCATGAACATTTACACCATAAATGAGTTTGAGAGATCATGGGCGAAGTGAATCCAGAAGAAATTAGTTTTCTGACCCTTCTTAAATGTGGACCAAGTTCCAGGCAGTTCTGAGTGAGAGAGGGAGGTCATCCCACCAGATCTGAGAACCTCCGTACTTTACCTTTTGTGTGTGGGACCACCAAGCGAGCAGAAGTAGATGAGCGAAGGGGTCTGGCTGGGGTGTAGTGGTTGTTCAAGTCCGGTAAATAGCTGGGAGCAATTATATTGATGCATTTGTAGACAATAACTAGGGTCTTGAATTTGATTTGGGCAGCTATAGGAAGCCAGTGCAGAGGAATGAGTAGAGGAGATACGTGGGAACACTTTGGCAAATCAAACACAACTTGTGCAGCAGCATTCTGTAATAGCTGCAGAGGTTTGATGGAAGTAGCAAGAAGGCCACACAGGAGAGAGCTGCAGTAGTCCAGACGGGAAGTCACCATGGCCTGGACAAGTAGTTGGGCAGAGTCAGTAGTGAGGTAGGGACGGATCCTACGAATATTATGCAGGGTGTATCTGCAGGACCAGGTTGTAGGCTTTGATGTGCTGAGAGAAAGACAGACGTGTCAATCGTTACTCCCAGACTCTTAGCCAACAAGGTTGGTAAATCATCAGCATTACAAAGGCATTAAAAAAAACCTCTGCTTACTGCCACACTGTGGAGTCCGACACGGACGCTGCGTTGCTATTACGTCCAAACACAGACGAAATGTAAAATGACCTCACGTGCAGTGTGATGTTAAAAGTGCACTGTACGTGCTGTAAGACACTCGGTGGAAGTGAAACGGGAAACACGAGACCAGGAAACACACACGGTGTTTGAACTATGGTGAACAGTGAAACGCTACTCTGTGAGTATGACCGCAACCCCGAGACGTGACAAAATACCGGACTGGAACACTGGACCAGGACTGAAGAACAAGAGGCAGGAACTGACGGGACAGGCACTCGGGACTGGAACATGAACACCTAGGAAACAGACTGAGGGAACAAGAGACTACGAATAACCAAGAGAGCACAATAGAACCGCTGATTAAGAATCCGCAAGTAGTTCTGCTCCGCTGGCTCCTTTTATACCTCCGTGTCCTATGAGACTGTGAGGTGATATGTGAGCATTACCTAGCGGCACTGAGTGGCGCCGCCTCTGACCAGGAGGGGCAGTGACCCCGTGGGACGTGACACACACCTTCCATAAGTGAGTGCAATCACAAATTGATTAGAAATAGGTACGGGTGGGGCTTTAAACATGTATCACAAAAGGTGTGCCATCTGGTCAACAAACAAGGGTGAATGCGTACAGTCATAGTCAAGCAACCTGCCCTGAAAGGTAATGACGAGACAAGCACCACTGCTGTCGATTCATTGCCATATCCTGAAATATTTCTAGCCATTTACTCAGTGAGTCTTTGGGACCCCATCCTGGAAGTCGCAAACTACCTACATTTCCAAGGTTCTTTTTTGGAAGTTTTCATCCCACGTAGCCACATCATTTTTTTTTGTCCTCCTTGAGTTCCATGAATAACAAGATTAGCGAAATGAATGTGTTTTCCACTTTGATCTAGACAGAAGGACAGACCAACTGGGAGGTAAAGATTCTCTGTTTTGGAGAGGTTGAGTTGGAGGTGGTGATCAGACATCCATGAAGAGATGTCCAACAGGCAGGCAGCAATGAGTGCAGAGATGTCTGACGCACCAGGAGGAAAGGAGAGGTAGATCTGGGTATCATTAGTATAGCAGTGGTATTGGAATCCATAGGAGCCTATGACTGAACCGAGGGAGGAGGTGTAGATCGAGAAGAGAAGAGGACCCAGTACCTCCCTGTGGGACACCAGTTGACAGAGGCAGAGAACGAGAGCTCCGCCAGACTACTTGATAGAATCTGTCAGATAGGTAGGACTCAAACCATCTTGGTGCCACTCCTTTGATCCCAAGCTGACTGAGAGACGAGAGTAGAGTCCGGTAGTTCACTGTGTCAAATGCTGCAGACAGATCGAGGAGGATGAGGACCAAGGAGAGGGAGGTGGCTCTAACGGCTTGAGAGCAACAGACACTGCCAGTAGAGCCGTCTCAGTAGAGTGACCAACTTTGAAACCAGATTGATAATCGTCAAGGGGATGGTTCCAGGTGAGGAAATCAGACAGTTGCTCACAGGCTGCCTGCTCAAAAGTTTTAGGCAGGAAGGAGAGGAGGGAGACCGGTCTGTAGTTTTGGACCAGATTGGGATCCAGGGAGGGTTTCTTTAACAGAAGTGAAATGAGAGGGGTTTTGAAGGCAGCTAGGAAACAGCCAGAGGAGAGTGAGGAGTTGATGACCTTAGAGATGAAAGTGGAGAGTTGCAGGGAAATGTTCTGTAGGAGTGACGATGATATAGGATCAAGTGAGCAGGTGGTGGCTTTGCGCGATATCAGGAGGTCAGAGATTTCAGATTCAGAGAATGGCTTGAATTTGGAGAGGATAGCATCACATGGAGGTCCAGCATGAACAAGGCTGGGTGATGCTGAGAACTTATCAGTGATTGCTTTGACTTTGTCTCTGAAAAACAAAGCAAAGTCATCAGCAAAGAGGGAGGAGGAGGTGGTAGAGGACACAGAAGGGATGAGACGGTGGCAACAAGTCTGTGTAGTTTTTTTAGATGCAGACAGTATTTTGTTGTGGTAGAAGGAGGTTTTAACTGAAGAGACAGCAGAGTGAAAAGTAGCTAAGACTGACTTGGTAGGCATCCAGGTCTGATGGAGTTTTGGATTCCTGCCAGCTTCTCTTTGCAGCCTGCAGTTTGGTCCTGTTAGCATGTGATATATCAGACAGCCATGGGGTGTGCTGGGTTGAAAGACAGTGGACAGAGAGAGTCAAGAGAGGAAGATGGGGCAGAGAGGAAAATGTTAGTGGCATCATCTGTTGATAAATCTAAGAATTGTGCAGCAGAAGGGAGAGCAGACAGAGTAGCAGAGGCAAAGCAGGAAGATGAGAGAGATTTTAAGTTGCGGCAAAAGGTGACAACGGATGGAGAAAGAGAAAAGGAAATAGCGGTGAGGCAGAGTTCCTGCCCGAAGGGACCAATAACAACTATCTTGAGACACTGTCCTCTTTGAACTCCGGGATCCAGCTGAGGACTCAACTTGTTTGTTCAGCTGGGGTAGGCAAGAGAATCATCAGGGGCAGGCACAAGTCAGTCAATCAGCAAATGTCATACAGAGTGGTTAGCAGAAATCAGAACTAAGGAAACAAGAGCAAAGAGTCGAGGAACCGAACAGGAGGAAAGACACTGGTGAAGAATTCAGAATGATGCGAAGTGCTGCCGTTGCTCTAGATGAGGTTCTGAATGCATGAATCTTCGAGGTGTGCTTGAGCTTCTTATTTCATTTTTTTTCTAACTGCACCTTTATCTGGTATCTTTGTCTTTATCTGGTATCTGCAGCTTTATCTGATATTTGCGTATGATATCGAAAAGACAGCATACTCTTTATTCCAACCTAAACTTTCAATATCGTGTTACACCATTTATGAGACAATCACACCTAGAACTAATGATTATATTAATAGCTCTGTCATTAAAAGGTTGAAATACAGTTAGAATGTATCTAAACTCAGGACCTTTCTATTTCAAAGGACCTAACCAACATTACCTATTACCTTCATCGCATTCCCTTTCCATATTCTTTGGTTAAAAACCATTGAATTTATTTCTGAAACACTTTGATGGCCTTTTATGCATGGGCATAAAGGGATTACATCCTGTCATCTATGCACTGCCAAAAGCCATTTGGTGTCAGAAAAAAATCAAAGCAATTCATTGGTGTTTTCTGTCTATCCTTTTGCATCTGGATCAGAGTGTGACTAGGTAGCTGAAACATCAGATCAGTCTCTGCTCCACCAAGTAATAATCTCTCCTGTCTACCTGACCTCTGTGTTCTATACTTCAAACACAAGCGTGTTCAGTGTTATGCCTCGTGGACTGGGATGGTTACAGCACCAGGAGTGGATCTTAGTCACTTCTCATGATATCTGGGATTCTTTAGTAGTTGAAGACTTCTGACACGGACTGTCCAGACAGAACATCAGCTTCATGGCCGTTCATGTAGATAGGGTGTCACATTTCTGCCCTGTTTTGCTACTGTTACCCACAAGAGGTCACTGTCATCTCATTTCTGGACTAAAGAAGCACACCTGTGACTGATTAATAGACTAATAATCTGTCTTCCAAAGGATTTTTCTTTCGCTTGGTCCAAGAGCAGTCTGCCATTTCTGCTTCTGCATTGCAACATTGTGTATGTTGTTATTTTTTTCAACTCACATTCTCAGAAAGTCCTGCCTGCCCCCCCCCCCCCCCCCCCCCTTCTTTCAGAGCTCAGGATCTTCTATAATAAACTGCATTTAGATCCATCACTTTATTTTTTTTCATTTAGCTGATGCTTTTTTCCAAAGCAACTTACAATATTAAGCTTACAATTATTACAGTTACAAGCATAAAATTACTTACCTATTTATACAGCTGGGTATTTTTACTGGAGCTGTTTTAGGGTACGTACCTTGCTCAAAACTACTACAACCAGAGGTGGGGATGAAACCTGCAACCTTTGGGTCCAACAGCAGTAGCTCTAACCACTACACTACCAGCTGTCCCGCTTCAGCTCTTTAACACAGGTTGGGTCGATGGTTGTGAACCTTTCTCTTTGTCACTTAAAATCTTCCCATTTTTATTAATTGGGCATCTTGGACATTTAAACTTTTGAAAAAACTATTTGCACTGAACTATCTACTATAACTGTGAAATATGATAAAGTTGGCATGTGTTAACACCATCAAAGATATTGTTGGTACACACTGCAGAACTTTCATAAAACTTTATATACCAAATGAGAACATAATGGAATGCAGAAATAAATTTTAATTTGATTGGTCCCATTCAAAGAGAATAATAGAATTTCATGCTTAGTTATCATTGTCTTCTGAGAATTTGCCTAGGGTTAGGGTTAAGGTTAACCTCCTAACTCACTCCACACACACACACACACACACACACACACACACACACACACACACACACACACACACACACACACACACAGACAGGCTGAAACCGCTTGTCCCGAGTGGGGTCATGGCAAACTGGAGCCTAACCCATCAACCCAGGGTGCCAGGCTGGAGGGGAGGGGGGGGGGGAACACCCTGGACAGGATGCCAATCTGTCGCAAGGCACCCTACGCAGGACTTGAACCCCAGACCTACTGGAGAGCAGGACCTGGCAAAGCCCCCCCCACACTAACAAACAGAAGCAAATCAAAACTTCCTACATAGCAAAATGTATATAAACAGAGTGTTCTGTTGATATAAGCAGTATTTTAATTTACAAACCTTCCCACAGTATTTATTTCACTTTACATCTCAAGGACATTAAGGAAAAGAAACCAGAGCAGGAAATACAGAAAACTCTTTGATGGGTTCCACAGGGCCTTGTACATGGCTCATGATGCATTTTTAGTTAAGTTCAGGTAAGGGTACAGCTGATGCTGTAAAAGCATACCGGCAATTAAGGTTAAACACATATAATTCCATAATGTGACTCAAAACATTCATCAAGCAAAAAAAGTGCTGGTCTTTTTTTTTTAACAACTTATCAATCAAAAGGAAATTAGTTGAAATGACTGCAATTTGTCAAATTATATTTTAATAGATTCAAGCTATTTGCTTTAGTTAAATGATGCTGTACATGACATGAACAAATTACATAACACATTTCTTATCATGCAGTTAGAAGTCTTGCATTTCTTATACAGGGGTTCCCCATGGTAGACATCTCAGACCAGGCAGCTTTACGCTGTAGGAGTAGCACCACCTAGAGGAGCTGCAAGCACATGTAATTATTGTAGCAACCTGCAACAGTTTGTCGCTATCTGTGGGTAAGACTTATACAGCCACAGGCCAGGACTGGCTGACCTGAGTGAACAACTGCTGAACTCATTCTGTGCAACAAGAGAATCATCTTTCTGTGATCTGAGATCAATGCAAAAACAAAAGTGTATCCTTTATCTGCCTGCAAACATACATTCATGAAGTACACATTCATACTCATACACCACACCAACACTGGTAATAAATTCTCCCCTACTTGGCACTGAGGTCCAGCAACAGGTGCTGGTAGGCTAAGGTGTTTCCCTTGAAGCTGGCGACTAGCAGGATGTCACTGTTGTCTACAGAGAGCAGGCTGAACGCCCTGGGACCCCTCACATTGAGTTCTTGGAAGGGTTGGAAGCGCTGAGCAGCTTCATCCCACAAATACACCCTTGAGAAAGAGTAGTCGCTGCCCATGGCCAGGTAGAGGCGGCCTTCAACAGAAAAGGGCAGTGCAACTTTAGAGCCCCGTGAAGGAAGCACCTGCACCTCCACAAACTGCTGACCCTCCCAGCGCATCACCCTGGAGTCACCGATGAAGCGGATGAGGCAGAGATGGAGGACCCCGTTGGCATAGAAGTGCTTCACCATCCACACATCAATGGCATCAAGTAGGTGGCCATGGAGAGTAAACTGCCTCTGCACGTGGTTCCACTGGTAAACAACGGGGGGCTGGGAGGCGCTGGATAAGATAAGCCAAGGAATACCATCCACCTCCAAGAACTCCACATGGGTATCACGGTGCCAGGGGTGTAGCGACTGATAAGAGTAAAAACCATTGCTGTTCCAGCGGTAGAGTGTGGTCAGTCCAGCCTTGGAGCTGTCAGCCACAGCAAAGAACCAATTGTCCTCAAGATGGAAGGCCTCCACATGATTAGGCTTAAGGACACGGGCAGTGTCAATGTCCTGAATTTTCATAAAGCGCTGGGGTACCTCCTCCCACCTTCCAAGAGTAAGAGCAATGGTCAGAAGTGGGAACAAGGAAATTTGTAAAGCGGGATTTGACATAAATCTGTTTGCAAGCCAAGAAAGGCAAAGGGACATAATACATTTTCATGAGATTTGACGATTTCTGCAATGGACACACAAATGAAACTTTATGAGTAATATCTGACCCTATTTTTTCAGGTTTAAAGTCTTTTCGTTTCATGCACATGTCAAATGAGGGAGGTTGGTAATGTTATAAATGTTCAAACATACTTATAGATGTGAGATCCTCCAAAAAGCTGTGCCACCACCATGTAGACCGTCTTCTCAATCACCAAAGGCTTGCAGTATACAGCAGAGCGAGCTTCAAATTAAGGTGCATATGGAAGGAAAGAAACAAATGCAGTTTCAGTTCAGTTTATTTTTATAGAGCGCTCTTCTCACACAATGACACAGAGCACTGAACAAAGGGAAAAGACAAATGATAAGATAATTAACTACAGGCAGTCCCCAGATTATGAATGAGTTTCATTCCTAAGTCTCTGTAAATTGAATCTGTAAGTAGTTGGAACTGTTAGGTACAGTTCGTATCTACCGTCAGTAACTCAAATGTTTGTCTTATTATATCGTATATAGTGTACCTTTCTATGCATAGAAAACATTAAGGAAACACTTCTAGATACACAAAAAAATCTTTAACATAATAATAATATAATAATAATAAATGTAACTACAGTATTTACAATAGAGAGAGCGAGGAGGAGAGTGTGTGTGTGTGTGTGTGTGTGTGTGTGTGTGTGGAGTAGGTAGAAAAAACATTAAAGAAACTATAATGGTTGCTTTTTCAATGTTCGCTGGCATTTCACATTTTTCCAATCACTTCATTATTTCCACTTTAGATTCAGTTGTGATTGTTTTCCTTTTCTTTGATGCATCACCATCACTTGCATCACATTTATGCTTTGGTGCCATGGTGCCAAGCCAGCGCTACCAGCACCTGAGAACCAGTCAGGGCGGGAGCATAAAAGACAACGACGAAACCAAGTCTGACGTGGAACCTTGTTCAGCTCGCGCCCAAGCTTCCCATGAGACACTTGTTCTACTACTCCCTGCTTCTTGTTCATCGTTCCTTGCCTTCGCTCCTCACCCTGTGTTCCCTGCTCCTTCCTCCCTGATCCCTGTACCCTCCTACCTGGTTGGCTCTCCTGTGTACCAGCCCCTTGCCTTCCTCTCAACTTCACTTCCTGGATCATCCCCTTGAATGACATTAGCCCCTCGGTGACCCTTGCCTGTCTGAGACAATGACTTTGGATTTCCCTAATAAACTTCCTGCTCGTCTTGCACTTGGGTCCGTCCTTTCTCATCCGGACACGGAACATGGCACATGGTAATGAGGATAAAAACAAAAAAAAATTAAAGTCAAATACAGTAACACACACAAGACACTAATAACAATGTGGTTAGTGTCATACTGAGTGGGCAGGAGACTGAGGTAGGCGTGGACCCAGTTGCGAGATCTTTATTGTCAATACATAAGGGAGCACGCGAGATTTGTAGTCTGAGACAAGCATGGGTTGGTCAATGCACAAATGTATGTCTTGAGGAGACTCCAATGTCGTAGTTGAGGAGGCAATGCAAGTGTCAGGAGCCATGAACGTCAAGAGCAGGAACAAGGGATTGAGGAGAACGTTGTACTTGGAAAGATGAGTAGGTTGTCATGGGTTCACTTGAGAGCACTGGAGAGACGGGTTTCTCAAATGAGATTTTGCAACCAGGGTGTGCAGGTGCAGCTTTTTCGTACCCTGCTGCTCTGATTTCGGGCAGGTGCAGACGTTCGAGGTAAGGTCGTGGGCATGACAGTCCGATTGAAAAGAACAAAGTCTCTGTTCTACTTCGGGCCCATGCGCCCACAAGCTGACAAACTGCTTTAGATAGGCAATGTTTTGATGCGCATCACAAAGTAGCACCCGTTTGTTATTATGAATGATTGTATGTAACTTGAATTTTTGATATAATAGGCTTTATGGGATATACTGTAATAGGCTTCACAAGGGGTGGTTCATAACTACGGATTATACGTATTTGGACCTTCGTAACTCAGGGACTGCCTGTGTATTCTAGAGTAATACATTATCCATGTAATTATTAAAGCAATGCATATGCCTACTTGCCACAGAGAAAAGGAACAAAAAAACTCCCGAATTAAAGTCAAAGAAGAAAAAAACCTCTAGAAGTCCAAGTACCAGTGACTGCCCACTCCTCCTGGGCATTCTAGATTTAAAAAGGCTTTCATGTTATTTTACAACTAATAACAACAATCAACTCTTCAAAGGGATAGCTTGTTTGTTCCTCTGAATAAAACAAACTGAGCCCAGATTCAAATGTAGAAAGAATTAAAACCAAACAGCACTTGTTGCACATATTTGAAAGTTTCTGAAGCAAAAGCCTGATTCACAAAAAGACCTCAAGCCCATATTCTGAAGTTAAAATCTCTTTCAGCTGTTGGCAATAAATATGAATCCCATTCTAAGTTTGTTTTGTATGCTCACAGGCAATGCTGTAGTGACTACCATGATTTCTAGCCTCATGCTCCTTATCCTTAACCAGACTCACAGGTGATGTTGTAGTGTTTCCTGAAGACCATGTCCGTGTGGTCCCACACATACAGCATGCAGATTCCTGTGTAAGGCTGGGCAAAGACCACAAACACATCTCCATTGAAGCTGTAGGATTCCACTGATACTGCGTGGAATTGGAAGGTTTCGTGCACCACAAAGTCTATGTGCAGACAAAGAGCAAGAAAGAGAGTAAAATACAAACATAAGCTTAGAGTTACAAGTTTATGATGATCAACTCTGTGATGAGTAATAACTACACTGAATGCCCAGTCATGTGATTGCTAAGTAATCAATAATTTGCTGAGAAATAAGTATAATTTAAACCAAATTAGACCAATTATTTAAATTCTAATAAATACACTGTCATGACCAGTCATGATTAATTAGGCTTGAACCCAGAAGGATAAGAGAATTAACCTGAATGGTTATACCAATGACAACTTTACTGAATTCATAGCATATGTTAATCATTATGCTCAAACACTGTGGCAACATGTTGCTCCCTTACTATGGTTAGATTAGGGTATGACAGATTTTATTTTTGATTGGACTTGAATCCCGACCTGAACTGATGCAATAGAAGTCCTGCACCGAGAGGTCGTGGAGCTGGTGGCCCTGGAGCTTAGGTGGACTGGCACAGTACACGGGCAGTACTGATGTATTAGTGCCACTCATCCACTCCAGCAGCCACTTTATCTTGCAGTCACAGTGAAGTGTATTCCCCCGCAGGTCTCTTTGTGGGCCAATGGAAAGGAACAGAGTGCAAGCATAGAACACAGGTGTCAGGACCCAACAGAGGTGACGGTAAAACAAAATCAAGGTGATCAAAAATTTTCAGTCCAGTTGACCTAATAATCCGAAATTTGCAGAATGAATGAGACCAGGCAGGTCAACTGTGAACTCACAGATCAGTCAGAATGTCTAGGTGTCTGAAAAGATCCCGGGGCAGGATTTGCAGGTTGTTATTGGACAGGGATCTGCCAGTGAGAAGATCTGAATGTCAAAAGACAACCTGTGCTAAATCCCAATCCAAAGGCTAAAGTAGCTGGTTGTGTTGTTGAGTTCATGAGACATTTATTGCATTGAGCTATTGTATATTGCTTTATAATTACGTTTATGGCTCTAAATGCAGGAGAGTAGCTGTGAAGGAAAAATGGTGGGGAAGAGGCATGGTCCCAAGCATGTGACACTTACAGGTGAGCAAGGGCTTTGAGCCCTCTGAAGGCATGCTTGGACAGTGCCTGGATGTCATTGTTCTCAATGAACCTAAAAGAAAACATTAATGAGGACACTGTTAATGCCACAGGTAAGATGGTGTACAGTAGGTAAAGCTGTTGCCCTGCAGTCAAAAGACCTGGGTCCAACTCTCTGTTCCTACTGTGAAACCCTTGATCAACCCAATACTTACCTGAATTGCAACAGTAAAATGACTTGGCTCTATGAGTACCCTTACTGTAACTGAATAATAGCCTTTATTCAGCCGCTACTCTGGCATTGTATGTGATTGTGTATCTTATAATATTAAAAAAAAAAAAAATGGTAGGAGGGTTTCAGGATTTGTCTATCCTGTGTTTTATGCACTTACTTGAATGATGAACATCGGCGCAGCAAGTGGAAGGTAACAAACTAGTTTTACTTGGGAGTCACATGTCTGCAGCCATGTCTCGTTCTCTTAATGTAATGCATAAATTGTCCTTTTGCTGAGATATACGTCGCTTTGGACAAAAACGTCTGCTAAATGAATAAATGTAAATGTAAACTTTTTCTATTAAATTGTGCTATGTACTTGTATGTATT
The DNA here is from genome assembly GCF_900964775.1 of Scleropages formosus. Classification (NCBI taxonomy): domain Eukaryota; kingdom Metazoa; phylum Chordata; class Actinopteri; order Osteoglossiformes; family Osteoglossidae; genus Scleropages; species Scleropages formosus. Next base: position 4,551,853 of record NC_041811.1, read on the forward strand.
TTCATGTTCTTATTATATTGATTACATCGCTGTACTATGTTCAGTTATGCTCCTAATAAAGAAAAAAAAGGTATGTACCAAGTACAGTAACTACTAAAGAGTTCCTAAAAAGCATTAATTAAGTTTTGCTTAGTGTCAGATACAGTTATTGCCAGTTTTTTTGAGTTGATCCTTTTGAGGTCACCATGAAAACAGAATTAATTCAGTCAGATCAGAAGCATGCTCAAACCATTCAACATTTTCACACACACACATTTTCAGAACCGCTTGTCCCGTACGGGGTCACGGGGAACCGGAGCCTACCCGGCAACACAGGGCATAAGGCCGGAGGGGGAAGGGGACACGCCCAGGACGGGACGCCAGTCCATCACAAGGCACCCCAAGCGGGACTCGAACCCCAGACCCACCGGAGAGCAGGACTGCGGTCCAACCCACTGCGCCACCGCACCCCCTTCTCAACATTTTCAGTAGGAAGCATATCAGGGAGGCCACAAGCTTTTTGCAGTCAGCATTTTTAATTTTTTTTAGAAGTCAGCACTGTTGGTATTCTTCACAAATATTATTCAACATTACCCTCCTGCAACGCAGGACTGGCTATATGGAGTAGGATGGGGGCATGGTGAAACACTTTAAAGTTCAAAGAGAGCAGGTTATTCCTTGCATGAGCAATGTCCCAGTTAGCAGACTGCCCATTTTCTCACCCATCCTGCTGGCAGTCAGTAATGAATCTTTATCTTAATACTCATCATTTTAGTACTGTTATGAAAAAAGCATATTCTTTCTTCTGACACCCTTCCAGTTCCCTTTTTTGCTTTGCAGTGAGCAGTATGTGGAACAGAGTAAAGTATGCTGACAAGTTTTGGAATTTTTTTTAAGAGTTTTAGTTGCTTAGCGATATATATGTGATGCAAGTTTATGGAACTGTTAAGAGATCAAGAGATAAGTGATTCCAAAAGAGATGCAATTTGAGACCCTTCCTGAATGTTTGAAAGGATTCAACATTTCTGAGAGAAAGAGGAACCATCCAGGTATATTAGAAATTAACAGATCTAACTACCTCTAGAACAAAAACTGTGATGGGATGTAAGTTTATGGAACAGATAGAAGATTGTGAGAGAAGGGGCTCTGAAAAGAGATGCATTTTGAGACTCTTCTTAGATAATGAAACTGTATTTGTGTGTTTCATGCAGGAATAAGGCAGCAGGCTCTACTGGGGTGGGGGAAGGGTACAGGATGGGAGGATATACTCACAGGTATTGCAGGTGTGTGAGACCTGCAAAGGCATCATTGGCAATCATGGTGAACTTGTTGGAGTTGAGTAGCCTGTGAGGACAGCAACAGAAGACAGACACACATATACACACATATGCTTTGAAAAGAACATTTGGGTTTGCATTCATGTCCTTGTTGAAAACATGATCATGGCTAGGCTGAACCTGACAGCTTTCTGTGTCACATGCTGCTCTCATAAATTGAACTATAAAAGCACAGAATCACAGTTGAAATGTTTAATGAAGTTTATTTTATTACTGTTTAAACCATTTTCAAGCCATTTACAGGAGTTTAATTGTTTTTAATTCTCTTCCATGTTTCAAGCTAGGCTCCGGTTCCCCGTGACCCCGTATGGGACAAGCGGTTCTGAAAATGTGTGTGTGTGTGTGTTTCAAGCCATCTCTAGGCCTGTAAGAATACTGTCATCTGGTCCTTGTGGAAGGCTCTGAAAATTTCATCTAGGGTGAAATTCTGGTCAGCTTTGCAAAAAATTCCCTTTGAAGAATTCTTACTTGTTCTGTATAATTAGTCTTGCACCTTCCTTATCTTTGTGGGCAGTGGTGCCAAAATCCACCTGGGTGCTCGTCTAGCCAGCCCTAAATCACTCCTCTGCTTATTTTTGTGAGGGCTGATGCTGTATTTTTAAGTTCTCATGTTTTATTGAAGTGCTTTTTCTTTTGTTTTAAATCTGAATGGTTCATGAGATGCAACCATGAAGTGGACAAGGGTCTCTCTCTTTATTAAATATCTGTCCTCTTTGGGTTGGTACCTTGAAGCACTTTGTAACTTCCTGTTCCTGGCAGTATTCTGTGTAGTGCTTTAGCTGAATCTCAGTTGTATTAATATCATTTTTTTTTTAACTGTGGTGGTTGCAAGAGTCCTTGCAATTCTTCCACATCTGAGTCACAACATGACCATCCTCTCCTCCAAGTCACAACCTCTACAATGTGCTTCTCCAAGTCAAGTTCCTATCAGTGTTCTCAGAATGGCAATCCTTGTCTCCTCCAAATCACAACCCTGACATTCCACTTATTCCATCCATGATCATAACAATGATCTTCTCCAAATCAGGGCCCTGACAATCAACTCCTCCATGGTACCACTCTGACACTCTGCTTGATTTTGTCTCCGTCAGCTACACAGCATCCAGCCAAACACTGAGCGCCAGCAGAAAAAGTAGTGCAGTTCTCAGAGCCACCTGATGGGGTGGTATAACCTGGAATTTAGAATCTGAATAAGAATCAGAAGCATGCCATTTGGGATTAATTTAGGAATTAAGCCTATGTTCTCAGAGAGACACAGAAGGGTTGTGGACTCACAGGAACTGGAGCAGGTGTAAGTGGGAGAAGGCTCCCTCAGAGATCTCACTGAATGCTGCATTCACCATGGTCCTGCAGGTGAGACCAGAAAGAGACGTGCGCCTGGGGTCATCTGGTCCATCAGCACTGTGGTCATTGATTGCAGGAGTCACTGGCATGTTGTAGTTATCAGTAGACTTGGGATTCAACCAGTTGTCAGTTTGGCACTCATTAAAGTGACACCCTTATTCTGGTTACAGACAGAGTACTAAACTCTGTGTGTGTGCCAATGAAATACACTATAGCAATGTGAAAAAGTCAACATAAGAGAATAACAGGCAGTTGCTACCATTTACAGGCAGTTATAGCATTTAGATGAACATCAGACATGTATGTGTTGACATATGTAAAAATGTTAAAAGTTTGTTGGGGTTTTACTTACTTTTTCAAACCACTGTAGACAGGATAAAATGCAAAGACACAGCCAGACTGAGAATGGTCACAGACAGATGGACAGACATGCAAATCATAAGACAGACAGTGTGAAGAGTAGAAACACCGACAGGTCAACAGCATGGACACACAGGCAGGAGAATAAAGGAACAACAATACAATCTACACATACATTATATTTACATGTATTCATCTATCAGATGAGCATCTCCATGTCTCCAAAAACACTAGGATAGAAAGAAAAGCAGAGGCAAACTAGGACAGAGACATATGTACACAGTAGGACACAGACACATACAGAGGTATCCAGTAGGACAGAGACACAGAGACATGGGGGGGGACACTGTCCACTTACAGGGAGACAATCCCTGGAGGGAAATTCCTGGGAATGGCTTTGGCCTCCATGCAGAAGGCACTGTCCTTAGTGCAGTAGCAGCTTGATGGACAGCGGGTGACTTTGGAGACCCTCCTGGACCCCGTGGCCCCTGCTAGGCACAGCAGGAGGCCCAGGATAAGCCACCCACGCAGCAGACAGGCTCCCGGCATTCTTCCTCGGTAGGAGAGGGGCCCGAGTGGGGGCTGCAGCAGCACCGGCTTGGTCCTTCACCTCCTGCAGTGAGACAAACACATAAAAGCAAGTAAACAACGACAGGATTGCAAGTGTCGCTGTGGCAAATATGCACGGTAGTCTAACAGTCATTGTGGCGAAAGGCTGCTGCGGTGGATCGTCTCTAACAGGACAGGAGACCTGGTAAAGTGGATGGAAAAAGGCAGCAGGAAAAGAATCAGACGGGGTGATGGAGGGGGCGGAAGCTGCACCCCGGCTGTTCTGTCGCTCAGTGTGTGTGTGGGTTTGTTTTGCTCTGCACATTGCACATCGGGGGCGTGCACTGTGTGCATTGGTACTGCTGCCCCCAGGCCAGTGTGTCGGTGCTGAATTATTAAACACCGAATTGAACAGCCTGCCTAGCACCCAGGCAGAGGTTGCATGACCACTAGGGGGAGCTGCAGAGCAGCACATATTCTCAACAATGTCCCCATGAGTCCTCATGTTGTTTGATGTGGAATGGGTGATTTTGGCAGGAACATTTACACATTACATAAATTTAAGAGGTCATTCTAGAAGTGTGTCCAGAAGAGGTGAGTTTTAAGACCCTTCTTAAATGTGGACAGTGATTCAGCAGTTCTGACTGAGAGAGGTCATTCCACCTCATCGGCACCAGAACCAAAAAACCTTTGTGCTTTTGCTTTTGGACCTTTAGTACATATGACCACCAAGCAGGCAGAGGCGGAGGAGTGTAGCAGTTTGGCAACTGATCAGATCTTGCAGATATTTAGGAGCAGTTCCATTTATGCTTTTGTGGGCTATAACCAGAGTCTTGAATTTGATCCGGGCAGCTATAGGAAGCCAATGTAGAGAGACGTGTGGGAAAGCTTTGGCAGATCAAACACAACTTGTACAGCAGCATTCTGTATCAGCTGTAGAGGTCTGATGCAGTAGCTGTAAGGGCAGACAGGAGAGAGTGGCAGTAGTCCAGGTGGGATATCACCATAGCCTGGAATGGATCCTGCGAATGTTATGCAGGATGTATCTACAGGTCTGAATTGTGGCTTTGATATGCTGGGAGGAAGACAGACTTAAGTGAATCCTTAGTCCCAGACTCTCAGTCAAGGAGGTGGGCAAAATCAGTGAGTTATCCAGTTTGACAGAGGGTTCAGGACAGGAAGACAGGCCAGTTGGGAGGTGAAGAATCTCTGTTTTGGAGAGGCTGAGCTGTAAATGGTGATCAGACATCCAGGCTGGCAGCGATGTGCTTGAAATGTTTATTTCTCCAGGTGGAAATGAGAGGAAGAGCTGGGTATCATCAGAGTAGCAGGGGTAGTTCAATCCATGAGAGGCAGTGACAGGGCAGAGGAAAGAGATTGAGAAGAGTAAGGGGCCCAGTACCAAGCCATGTAGGATTTCAGTTGAGAGAGGCTGAGGAGATGAACGGGAGCCCAGCAAGACCACTTGGTAGGTTAAATTAAACCACAATGGTGCAAAACACAGGATGCAAACACAAACATGTGAGTACAAAAGCAAGACCACAGTGTATCACAATTTACAGCTTAGGAGCACTGTTCCCACAATGCAGTGCGTCTCACATTGTCTGTCATACAGCTACTTATCAAAATTTTTGAATATGGTCTCAGATTTGGACTGGATGTTGTAAAAATGTTGTAAAGGAAAATCCAGACCATTTAGCAAAAAGTTATAATCTTGAATACATGAAAAACCCAGTATTGGGAAAACAAATAATGGCAGGTGGGTGTATCTGTTGGAATTGAGGGCTTCCTGTGGTCACTACTTTAAGCATTAGGAAGAGTAATGATCTGGAAATATTCCATATGATAATGCCTGTATTGGACCTTTGGTGAGGCCATTTCACCTTAACTGGTTCAACAAATTAGATGTGTAAACTGTAAAACTTGAAGATATGCATGGTTTTTAAAGGTCTGTCAACGTAAAAAAAGCGAAAATATTGGAACCCATAAGTAACATTCACAATATATTCAAAACCAACTTTCACTGTTGCCACTGTATCTGCAGCAGATCCTGAAATATTTATCCTCCACCTTTTTAATGAAGTGATTTCAAGTTGTTTACTAAGTGTCTTACAGTGACAAACCCTTTCATAGAGCTCAGAAAATTCTACTGTATTAATTCATGCTAGGGAGGCGCGGTGGCGCAGTGGGTTGGCCTGGGTCCTGCTCTTCTGTGGGTCTGCGGTTCGAGTCCCGCTTGGGGTGCCTTGCGACGGACTGGCGTCCCGTCCTGGGTGTGTCCCCTCTCCCTCTGGCCTTACGCCCTGTGTTACCGGGTAGGCTCCGGTTCCCCGTGACCCCGTATGGGACAAGCGGTTCTGAAAATGTGTGTGTGTGTGTGTGTGTGTGTAATTCATGCTACATACCTTGAGCAAGAGTATTACAACAGTACAAGGGACTGATATCCTGGTCCTTTTATTAAAAGTTAATAGCTGAACTGATTACGTGACTTGCTGCCCAAAAGCATTAAATTGTATTCAATGGTTGTCAATGTACAGGAGCTGCAGAAATCAGGACATCTTTACTGGCAGCGCCCTGGTTTCAGTGAATATTCTATAAAATGATTGACTAATATGTATAATTGTCTGGACTAAGCCAGCCCTGCTGTAAACATCTGTTCTACGTTCCTGTATGCTGAGGTGTTGTCATTACTAACAACTTCTCTGATACCTACAACCTTGCGCCTGACACCCACACCTGCCACTAATGAGAGAGGCAGGGTAAAAGGAAGCCGTGCCTGCATACCTGGTTACAGAACCTCTCCAAGAGAAACTCACCTACAGTTGGGTCCACTTCAACTCCTTGGCTTCACATCTTCCGAGATGACAACTTCAATGTATCTTTATATGAATAATCTGCCACTTAACTGTTTTACACAGAAAAAATAGTGACACAGCCAAGAGAGTCTGATAAAAGAAAAACAAAATAACACAAAGAACTATGCATACTAAAAGACTGTGGGTCTGTTGTAGTCAAAAACTACAACTACAGTTGCCTGTAAAATATTGACAGTTTCCAAAGCAGTGCTAAGCAGCACCACACTAAGAGAGTGGTCACTCCGCGATCTCTGTTGTGTTGTCCACATTCAGGGACAGGCTCTTCCTGGATCGGGGCCTTGTTGTAACAGAAGGGCTTGTATGATCTAGGGATCTCCAGAGCTATATCATCAGGAGCAGTATGCTCCTGTAGGGTCTCCCATGGTGACAGGGTCTAGAGGGAAGATCCAGACTAACATGATCCAAAAAAACCCCTAGGACAAATGGGAACAAGAGAATGTTTACCCTGCCCAGAATAGGGTCACCGGGACCTACTCCTGGAGCCAGGCCTGGGGGTAGTGTTCCTGGTGAGTGCATGGTGGCCAGGCAACCCACATAACCTGACCAGGGGTTGGGTATGATGCTTTTCAGGTGGTAAGAGGGGCAGGGTGGCATGTGGCGTCATGGCCCCTTACGGCAGAAACTGGCTGTTGGCACGTGGAATGCAACCTCACTGGGGGGGGGCTCTAGTACAGGAGGTTGAATGATACCAACTAGATATAGTTGGGCTCACCTCCACTCACAATGTTGGCTCTGGAACCAAACTCCTCAGTAGGGGGTAGTCTCTCTCCTACTCAGGAGTTGCACAGGGTGAGAAGTGCTGGGCAGGTGTGGGGATACTCACAAGACCCCAGCTGGCTGCTGTATAGTTGAAGTTTATCCTGGTGGACAAGAGGGTTGCCTCAATGTGACTTAAGGAGAGAAAAACTTTGACTGCTGTGTGTGCTTTTGCACCAAACAGCAGTTCAGAGTGTTCGACCTTCTTGGAGAGAGTGGGTGGGTTTCTGGAGAGGGCCCCACCTACAGACTTCATAGTCTTGCTGGGACTTCAACACTTACATTGGCAATGACTGGGAAATCTGGAGTGGGCTGATAGGGAACAACGGCTTGCCCGATCTAAAACGGAATGGTAAAATGTTATTGGACTTCTGTGCTAGTCATGATTTGTTCACAACAAACACCATGTTTGAACACAAGGATGGTCATTAGTGTACTTGGTACCAGAGCTCCTTAGCCAAAGGTCAATGATCGATTTTGTAGTCGTTTAATCTGACTTGTGGATGCAGTGGTGCAGCGGGCTTGGCCGGGTCCTGCTCTCTGGTGGGTCGGGGATTTGAGTCCTGCTTGGGGTGCCTTGCGACGGACTGGCATCCTATCCTGGGTGTGTTCCCTCCCCCTCCAGCCTTATGCCCTGTGTTGCCAGGTTAGGCTCTGGCTCACCGCGACCCCACTTGGGACAAGCGGTTTCAGTCAATGTGTGTGTATGTGTGTGATCTGACTTGATGCCACGTTTTGAACACTCAGGTGAAGAGAGGTGCTGAGCTATCAACAGATCACCATCTGGAGGTAAGTTGGATCAGATGGCAAGGAAAACTGATGGACAGACCGGTAGACCCAAGCGTATAGTGAGGGTGGGCTGGGAACGACTTTCAGAGGACTCTGTCCCGTATGATATTAACTCTCATATCCTGGAGGACAAAGGGGACATGGAGTCTGAATGGACTCTGTTCAAAACCTCCTTTGTGGAAGTAGCCAGGTGCAGCTGTGGCCAAAAGCTTGTTGGTGCCAGTCATGGTGGCAACCCAAGAACCCACTGGTGGACACCGGTGGTGTGGTTAGCCGTCAAGCTGAAAAAGGAGGCCTTTAGAGCCTAGTTGGCTTTGGGGACTCCTGATTCAGCAGATACATACCGGCAGGTGAAAAAGGTGGCAGCAGCTGCCGTTGCAGAAGTAAAATCCAGAGCATGGGAGGAGTTTGGAGAGGCTATGGAAAATGACTATCAGTTGGCCTCAAAGAGGTTCTGGAGAACCATCCAGCGGCTCATCCAAACTGTCCTCAGCAAAAGTGGAGAGAGTCTAACCTCAAATAAGGAAATTGTCAGGAGGTAGAAGGAGTACATTGAGGAACTATTAAACCTGAGACATATGCCTCCCTTACAGGAATCAGGACCAGCGGCTTCTGGGTTATCGGAGTCCATTTCCCTGATGGAAATCACCGATGTAGTTGGAAAGCTCCACAGTGGCAAGCAGCAGGGGTGGATGAGATTCACCTAGAATTGCTTAAGGCCCTGGATGTTGTAGGGCTGTCATGGATGACACGTCTTTGCAATGTTGCATGGACCTTGGGGACAGTGCCTTTGGACTGGCAAACTGGGGTGGTGGACCCTATTTTTAAGAAAGGGGACCGGAGAGTGTGTACCAATTATCAGGGTATCAGCCTCCCTGGGAAAGTCTATGCCAGGGTGCTGGAAAAGAGAAAAGACTCCATCCGATAGTGGAATCTCAGATTGAAGAGGAACAATGTGGATTCCGTCCAGGCCGTGGAACAGTGGACCAGCTTTTTACCCTCTCACAGACAATTGAAGGGGCATGGGAGTTTGCTAGTCCAGTCTACATGTGTTTTGTGGACTTGGAGAAGGCCTATGACCGAGTTCTCCAAGAAATTCTGTGGGAGGTGCTTTGGGAGTATGGGATGCCGGGGCCATTCGATTACTGTACACACAGAGCAAGAGCTGAGTCCGCATACTTGGCATTATGTCAAGCTCGTTCAATGAGGGTGTTGGATTCCACCAAGGTTAGCTGCTGCACCTCCTCTCTGTATGCTGACTCATCATTCTTGCTGATGAGACCCACCACGGTCGTGTCATCGGCGAACTTGATGATGTAGTTCGAGTCAGTACAGTGAACAGCAGTGGTCATACAGCCATGGGGGGCGGGCAGTGCTCAGTGTAGTGATGTTGCTCCCAATCTGGACTGACTGAGGTCTCTCAGTGAAGAAGTCTAGGATTCAGTTGCAGGGGGAGGTGTTCAGGCCTAGAAGACTCAGCTTTCCAATTAAGCTGAGGGGTGATTGTACTGAACGCTGAACTGAAGTCTTTGAACAGCATGCAAATGTACATGTCCTTTTTGTTCAGATGTGTAAGGGCAAGATAAAGGGTAGTGGCAATGAGCGCTTAGGACGATATGCAAACTGCAGGGGGTCCAGTGAGGGGGCAGCAGGGTCTTGATGTCCCTCATGACGAGTCTCTCAAAGCACTTCATGACAATGGGTACGAGTGCAACGGGACGAGGTGTGAGGTGCAAGGCACAAAAACCACAAATCTGGTATGGACAGTTATTTTTGTTTAGTACATGCTTTGCTCTAAAGTGACATGCAATGCAGACTGGACAAAAGTGCATGAACAACAGGCTGACAATTCTAGATACACATTTTGCCAGCACACATTACACAAGTAGCTACATATAGAACTGATATATAAATGGAAACATGATGGATGGTGTTAGCAACTAGAAGATCAAAAGAGAAATGAGTCAAAAAGATGGGTTTTTAAGAAACTTCTTGGATGGTGATAGGGACTCAACAGCACTGCGAGATAGAGGGAGATCATTCAACCACACTGGCCCAAAACCAAGAACCTACAGACTTTTAATTTTAGCTGTGTGGAGAACCACTAAGTGCTCAAAGGTGGAGCAGTGTTGCAAGTGATCAGGTGTTGCAGGCATTCAAGAATAGATCTGTTCATGGTCTTGTAGGCTTTCTTGAACATGTGTTCTGGTTAATGAAAATTAATAGTCTTTGGATGCAAGTTATGCTACATTATGATTCAGTAACAAGAAGTGACGTTTCTACTGTTCTCAGAGAAGATTGATGCAAGAGCACAGTTACACCTATGAAGTCTACACACATGTAACACTTCATATGACAAAACTTAAGTGAACAAAGTTCATGAGACACATAAGCACACAGCAAACACACAAACTAGGATCTGTTAGCTACAATGAAGGCATTGCTGGGATGTATAATGCAATAGAAAAACAGCAGAACAGCTCGTTCACTCGACTTTCAAGTGAGGTGGAAGTCGTCACTGTTCATAACTCCAACGTATCTTTTACCACTAAGCCATAATCAATGAAAGGTTAGCACAGATGTTCATTTTATTGACAGGATAAGTTGTAGAAAAGCTAAGGATGTAACAATAGATATTCTGTAACCCTTTATAATTTGAACTAGTTAAAATTTTAACTGACAAAAAATTTGGCTCCATAACCTCTTATTCATTGCTAAATCTTAAGCAATCTCTGCTATAGAATGTTCATTTTTCATTTTGTTATTGATTAAAATGCCAAACAATCCACAAACACTGTAGAAGTGAATTGAATTAAGCAGTCTAACACTCATGTTCTGTTTGTGTGCTCTGTACTGTCTTCTGTCAACTGCCTGATAAATACATCATTAACCATTACACCACACAAGCTGTCTGCTCTTCAGTGGCTTTCCCCCCCACTAAGCCAATGATTTGATGATTCAAATGATTGAAAGGTATTTATAATCCTTTATTTTTTCAGGAAAAAAAAATTCACAAATTTATTCAATATATTTTGGAGAACAAATTTGGTCCTTTCAGTCAAGTCAAGCTCCATTGCTGCCTTTCAGAAGCTGTTTGCACCACAGTCTAGAATATGAAATGGTCTTGTTGGAGATGCTATCTTACAAAGGATCCCATTTCAAAGCAAGTTTGTTTGATTCACTGTCAATTACAAGAATTTTAAAAAAAAAAAAAAAAAAAAAAAAAAAAAAAAAAAAAAAAAAAAAGAAAAAAACCCACATTCTTCTTCAGACCTGTAAAGTCTACAGAACCAGCTGGCTAACACCAGAAGGCTTCTCCTACCCACAATGCCTCTCTCCAAGGGATCCACTGTGAAGTTTATGCAATAGACCATTACATGCCTGCTGGAAAATGTCAATTCTTTGTGAGCAAAAATACCTAACATAGGAGGGTCACCAACAAAATATCCATTAAAAAAATAATGTGTTTATGGAAGTGTCTTTAAAAAAAAAAAAAAAAAGATTTTCTGTAAACATATTCCACCTCAGTTTTAATATGCGAGAAACTCCACAACTGTGTACATAATACAACTGTTCCTCAAAGACCACTAGGATAAGAGTGCAAACCATTTACAAAAAGTTAATGGTGTAAATATATATATTCATATTTATACATTAACTGTATTTACAAAGTGACATACACTTCCTGGTAATGTTCCTTTTATTGGCAGGGATCCAAGAACAGCAAATCTCATTTATTTCTCCCAATAAAAAAAAAAAAAAAAAAAAAAAAAAAAAATTAAAAACCTTTGGGATCCAACTGTATTCTCTAGAAGGTCCACAATTTCATCAGTGTTTTCCTTGGTACTATAGTCCTGTGGGAAAGCAGCTGGATGTGGACTCCGCTGTAGCCCTGCAAAAACCTTCTGCCACACAATGAATCGCACTGCACCCAAAAGCATAAAACAGCCCTTCCCCCTGCATCCCAGTCTACCCCCCCGCAGGGGGCAGGATTCCAACCAAGTCTGAGAAGCCTATGTAGCTGCGACAAGTGAGCCAGCCAGTTAGGGGGAGGGGAGGGCACAGGCGATTCAAGCAACTGACAGCATCGTTCCCTCAGCGTTTCTTGAAGGCTCGGCTGTTGGGATGAGGGGGGAACGTGGAGGGCGGTAGGCAAGGCTCCCTGACAGCAGCTTCATGAGAGAACACAGAGTCGGCTCCTGAGGAGCAGGTGGAGCTTCGGGTGTCAGGGAAGATTGGCGAGTACTGGTCCAGGGGTACTGAGAGGTCCAAGTACTCCTGCAAGAGGAAACAGTAAAGGGTTAGGCAAACAGGAATATTCATCTGTCATTTCTTCCCTAACTTGAGCTAGTCCCATCCTCCTCCCTTGAACCACAGCTCATGATGCCCAGGGGTAATCCAGTAATCAGGCTGACCTGGTTGGAGGTCATGGCCAGGATGCGATCCAGATCTTCAACCAGCTGTTGGAATGTGGGTCTCTGGGTGGGAACAGCATGCCAGCAATCCTTCATCATCATGTACCTGTTGGACATGAAATAGTGAATTAGAGAAGGAAAAAAAAAAAAAAAAAGATTAAATTTAAGCACATGCAGAGATCAGATCAGGAAAATGTGAGGACCATTTAAGTCAAGTCTTTTTTAGGTACCAGCTATTTAGTAGCTAAAGCAATCTCTTACAGCTCAGGTGTGCAGGTTGAGGGTCGGTCCATGCGGTGTCCTTCGCGAAGCAACTTGAAAAGCTCCTCCACAGGGACCCCTGGGTAGGGGGAACCACCCAGTGTGAAGATCTCCCAAAGGAGGACCCCAAATGACCATCTGTAAGAAATCAAGGGGAAAAAAAGAATCCAGGAGCAAGAAACCAAGACCCACACATGGCTATCTATTCAACTTAAGGACGAAACTTGGGTTGACCCTAGCCAATGAACACAGAAACTACTATGATCACTCACACGTCACTTTGGTGCGTGTATATCCGGTCGAACAGAGCTTCCGGGGCCATCCACTTAACTGGCAAGCGGCCCTGTAATTCAGAACAAAGTTGTTTGGAGTCACCAATTTTAAACATGCATTATTATATGTTTCTTAGAGTCAGAGCTGTCCCGACTCACATTGGTGGTTTTCTTGTAGTAGTCAATATGGTGGATATCTCGAGCTAGGCCAAAGTCTGCAATCTTCATAACACTGTCCTCAGTCACCAAAACATTGCGTGCTGCCAGGTCTCTGTGGATGCACTGTGTGTGGGGAACAATGAGCTGTCCATTAGTCTCCAATGTAGTCAAGCCTACCCTGCACACAATCCCCTGTGGAACCCCTGCATACTTTCTTTGATGCCAGATACTCCATACCCCGTGCCACTTGGTAGGCACAGGAGACCAAGTCTTTGAGGGACATAATCTCCAGGGGCTCCTGGTCAGGGTTGTAACAATACTCCATCCCCTGCGGTCGCCGGGCACGCAGGTACTCACGCAGATTTCCCTTGGCAGCATACTCCACAATCACATACAGTGGTCCTAGGAAGGAAGAGAAGGTCAAGACTGTGCTCTCTGGAAACTGTTGGCACCTACTGTGGTTGAGTCTTGTCAGGATGATTTGTACAGCTGTGAATGTTGCATGGGGCTCCTGAAACTCCAACCAAGGAGCAACTAACAACTATGGTTCCAACTATCTCTCACCCCTTGACCCTCACTTCTGAAATTTAGGCCATGACTATGTCCAAACACTTCATCACAACTGCCCCTCTCTCTGAAGGTAAACGCCATCAAGTCAAACTGTCACCACTCATGTGACTTTCACAGTAGGGTAGGGTTAGGGAGGGGGTACAGAGTAGTTTACCATGCAAGATTATAAGAGGAGGACCAGAGCACCCAGATTAATCCTATACAAACATGGTAAGATCATGCAAACTCCATACTGAGCTGGTTTTAAACCCTGATTCAAAAACATGAGCTGTGATGCACCCATTCTAACTTCTGAGCCACATTGTACCTCTCACTGTCATGATCCCAGTTCTTACCTGCTCTTTCCTATCCATATTTAACCATCATTGTATTCTCTCTCTGCAGTTGCACTCTCTGTCATTCACACATATGATCTATGAGGCCAAACACACATCAGTGACAAACATCCCTCCCCCAGCCCTTTACTTACCATCCTGGGTACAGGCCCCAAGCAGATTAATGATGTTCTTGTGCTTGCCGATGATCTTCATCATCTCCATCTCCGAGATCAGATCAGACAGGTCCTTCTCGGTGGCATCAGCTGGAAGGGGTAAGCAAACACAGGCACTGAACCCACTGCAGACAGACTCCAAAAGTGTTTGACACCTTAGTAAAATTGATGATTTACTAGAAAAGCAATAATGAAAGAATTTTTCAGTCATCTGCGTCATCTCACAGCTGGTTAGGATATGTCTCGGCTGGTCAGAGCAGAAATTAGTGAGAGATGTCACCAAGACCAACTTAAGTCCTCTCTACAGAGTTCCGTGTTGCCAGTTGATTTTTGACACACCTTTCTGCCATCTCCGCTTCTCAGTAAATTCCTTTCTGACCACAGTCATCTCATTATTTAATTCAATTCATTTTCATAGAGCGCTCTTCTCAAGCAGTGACACAGGTGGGGGCTCAACAAATATGTTTACATTTGACTGGAATTTAGCATCTTCCAGAGTAGACCGTGTTGCCATGGAGACTAATCCCAACGTTTCATTTCCTATGTTGGAAACATCCTCAGGGTTCTGCATCATAAACTGTTAGCTGTTGTCTTCACAGATCATTGATGTAGTCTGTTAGGTTGATTGAGGAGTTCAGGTATTAATAGTGGTTGGTGGGCGGGGCTGTAGTTAGCAGGGGTGCGATTGGATCGTGTATCTGCCGGAGGACGGGGTTGTAAGTAGTAAGGGGTCCTATTGTCAGCGTGTAGACTCCCTTGAGGGGCTGTACCAGCCGGGGGCAGTTTGTCTATTGGCTGTTCGGCTTTGAGGTGGTTTGATGATTGGTCCATGGTGTATCTAGTGGAGATAGATGAGATTAGTGGAGTCCATGTTTGTGACAACTTGAAACCATCTTCTTTGTTAAAGTTGTCTGGATGCTTTTCTATCGCTATGGCTTCTCTAACCAATCTGCTTCTGTAGTTGGAGACTGATGCCAGTACCCTTGTTTGCTCAAAGTTTACTAGGTGACCAGGGTCTAGTGAGTGCTCCGCTGCTGCAGACCTGATGTCATTGTTTTTGGTTGCCCTGATGTGTTCATGTAGGCGGGTGGAGATGAGTCATCTTGTTTGTCCTACATAGATTTTGCCGCAGCTATACGGAATCTCATAGACTCCACTGATTTTTAACGGCAGTTTGTCCTTGACTGTGCCTAGCAAATATCTTGTCGTGTTTCTGTGGTGAAGGCGGTCTTGAGAATATTAAAACAACATGATATCAAGAACCAAGGTATGACCAGCTCTACACGAAACAAAACAGTTGAATTGTCAAGGACAGCCTACCTTCCGTATGCAAAAGGCACGACGGACAAGATCAGCAGATTGGTTAGAGAAGCCATAGAGATAGAAAAGCGTCCAGATAACTTTAACAAAGAAGATGGTTTCAAGTTGTCACAAACATGGACTCCACTAATCTCATCTTTCTCCACCAGATACACCACGGACCAATCATCAAACCACCTCAAAGCCAGACAGCCACTAGACGAACTGCCCCCGGCTGGTACAGCCCCTCAAGGGAGTCTACACGCTGACAATAGGACCCCTTACTACTTACGATCCAATCGCACCCCCCCGCTGACTACAGCCCTGCCCACCAACCACTATAAATACCCGAACTCCTCAATCAACCTAACAGACTACATCAATGATCTGTGAAGACAACGGCTAACGGTTTATGATGCAGAACCCTGAGGATGTTTTCAACATAAACGAAACGTTGGGATTAGTCTCCATGACAACGAGGTCTACTCTGGAAGATGCTAAATTCCAGTCTAATGACAACGGCCCAGGAAACCTACGTGACTATGTTTACATTTATTCATTTAGTAGACACTTTTGTCCAAAGTGGTGTACATCTCAGCAAAAGTACAAATGTACTTAAAAGCTTTAAAAGAGCTATTTAAGGCCTTACACAGCAAAGGCCTGCTTGAGCGTAAAAGCAGCAGGTGGCATTGCCACTGCCTTGCAAAGGAGTTGTGATCCAATCCCAAAAGCTCCAGCTGTCCTATCCTTGATCGAGGAATTTAGGCTGAATTGTCATACTAAAATTACTTACACAAATGACTAAAATGAATTTAAGATGCATTATGTAAAATGCAAACACTAATCTGCTTTGGACTAAAAGTGTGAAAGAAATTAATAAATATGTAGGAAAAGGTATGTAAATAAAATTGTACCAGAGTAACACTGGGACTCTAAGAACAACCAAATATAAAAACCAGTTACTAAACAGGCTTCTATACACATCATTTGGAAACCAACTGCTGATTTTTCATTCTAAAACAAATGAATACCAGGAAGTGAAGAGAGACAAAGGGCAAACAGGAAATTAATATAAACACACACTACATCACCCCTGATTAACTTCCCAGTTTTAAAATGAAATAAACGAAAGTCAGCAGATATAGATGAGAATAAACAATATTTAGTTAGAATACTATTAAATCGCACCTCATCCATTTACAGGATTTTTGCAAAAACAAAGCCGGAGACTTTTACAAACTAGGGACAGAGAAGTGGTATCTGCTGCCAATTTCCCATCATTCTGGCGCTGTGTGGGTCCCAGCACCCCGCTCACTCACGTTTCAGCATCTTGACTGCCACCTTGGTCACGTTGTTGGGCTTCTCGCGGTCCAGGCCAATGGCTTCTCCCATGACCACCTGGCCAAAGCAGCCTTCCCCCAACGGTTTCCCAAGGATCAGCCTGCATGGAGCAGAGCAGAGCAGATGGCTGAGAGCATGCAAGCTGCCTCTGACGCAGGACCCTCAGCATGAACGGCTCATTTCCTCATGGCATGACAGTGCCATCAACAGCTCGCTAGCAAACACCTGCTTAGTGGGATATTATTAGCTATAACATATTACAGTTGGATGTTTACATCAAACTGTGAATAGCATTCTATTTATGATGGATGGAAATGTAACCAATGATCAGGCAATTTTCTGCAGCATATACCTCTCCTTAGGAAACTCCCAGCGTGGGTCCTGTGCCAACTCGTACTCTGACAACCCTGACAACATAGGGGTGCCACTGGAGGAGAGGTGTGAGGGCCACATCAGCATTGCTCTTGAGTGCAGGGAGGCGCTGGAGTCCACAGACACCTGTAGACAGGAGAAACAAAGGTGGTTATTGTCCAAGAGGTTAATCCTGAAAACATTTATATCTATATTTATCTGGTGCTGATAAAGTGCCTGAGTTGATATTGACTTTTGTTGATCACATACAGCAGAATATACTTCCAGATTGTTCTGTCTTCTACTCTTGTTGATGTTCTTATTGATAAGGTGCATCTATTATTGCTGTGGTTGAGAACATTCCTCAGGTTGCTGCTTATCCCGTTTTTTCCTTCAGCGTTCCCAATCACCCTCTTTGATTCAAATCTTCCCTAGATGCATCTAAGGCGACCAGCTTCAAAGTACCTGAAGGTACTTGTCAATGTTCATTATGGATTAATACACTTTCATATAACTCTGGAGAAAAGCATCTGCTAAATGAATATGTCTGAAGTGTAAATATGGGTAGGTGGGGAGAAAGAAGGATGTAAGTTTGCAAACCCCCCATATACTTTCTATTACCTGTCTGCGTAGTGGGATGCTCTTAGCCAGTTTGTGTACAGCCAGCTGGCTGTTGAAGTCATTCTTCTTGGAGGAGCTGCGCATCTTGAAGACAGCAGCAATAGCCACCATGACAGAGATAAGGAAGAAGCCCACGCAGTAGATCAGCACCTCTAGGTAGGTCTGGCTGGGTATTGGGGAGGGGGGTTTGGCTGGAATGGGGAGGAGACAGAGGAAGTCAAGGAGCCTAAAACACACACACACACACACACACACACACACACACACTCATGATGGAAACTACATCACACATGTAACAGCTGGTCACACACACAGGAACCAGAGACACACCAACCATACGCATACACATCAGGAACTCAACTAATGCGAACAAGTGTGAACACACACGCGTTCAGGAACATCTGCAAACAAAGGGCCCCGATTGATTACAGCCAGTGCACTTGACCCGATTGGCACGGCACAAGCAGTACAAGCTCTCATTGTAGCGCTATAAATTGGCCTATTATGGCTTTGGATTTCACCCCACATTCCCTATGGGTGTGAGGCAGAGCAGCATTTCTGCAAGGGTAAGAAAGGCAGCTGTTTGGTCCAAAAAACCCAGGTAGGATGCAATTGTTTCAGGGACACATAATTCCTATTTCAGAGCTACTTCACTGGATTATTTGAATTCTTTGAAGAGTCAGTTTGCAAGTTGATGTGGTAGATCATGGTACCAATGTGTCCCAGTTTCAGATTATATAGTAAAAAACAGACACACACACATACAGCTCAGCCCTATAGCATATGATCAGCAACTCCACTAATCCACCCATCGTTTACATGTTCTATTCAGTCCTATGTGGCCATTCAGCAATAAAATTGTTTTGCATTATTTATACTTGTATTATCTATTTCTGCTCTGACATCAGCAGTTTGGGGATAAAATCATTTCATTCTACAAATCAACCATTTCTTGGTTAATCCCTGTTAAACCTTTTCAAAATTACACCATCACATAATTGAAGTAGATTATACAGAGTATTATAGTAAAAAGAGGGCATTGTTCCATAAGGCCCTAAATTAAGCATTTGCTGTAGGACCTAAATATTGGACAGAAATTAATTTTGACACTCCTGAACTTACTGCCTTTTGCCTTCAGAGAAAGAAATCCCCAGAGTGAGACCAAACATCCACCAGAACCAGAGTCCGAGTGACAAGGTGCTCGATAATTTAATCAATGCTAATTCCAACTGGGAATCAGGTTAATGTTGACAGAAACTGGACAATTATCAAAGTAAACTCTGAAGAGCAGGCAGAGTTATCTGTAAGATAAACCAGACAGACATCCACAGACAAACACAACACTGTGCTTCAGGGTTCTTGTAATGCATGGACAATAACCAGAATTTCAACATGAACACCTTAGTGACAAAAAAAAAAAAAAAAAAAAAAAACCTCATTTAAACACTCCCCCCACTGCCATGCCAGACACCCCTTTGTAAAATAAACAAGTACACTGACTCCTCCTATTGCAAAGAGTTCAGCTATGAATTTCAAATAGTTTCCAGTGTATTTTTTAATTTTTCCGTTTGTCACTGAGGAAATGCAACCCGTTTACCCTCCAAGCCAAAAGGGCAGTGAACAGCACCCAAATAATTAAAATAAAATAAAGAGTGTGGGACTGTCGTCATTCAGCATAGCTCAACAGTGTTCACCGCTCATATCCGGTGTTCCTGAACACTGGTTATCAATAACAAGATGAGGTGCACTGCATATATTTATTGACTGAATGGGTCTCCAATCGGCAGAGAATAGAAAAAAGCTATTTTATTTTCACTCATTTAAATTAATTCTAATGAGATGTGAATAAAGGGGAGCACAGTGGTGCAGCGGGTTTGGCCTGTGCCTGCTCTTTGGTGGGTCTAGGGTTCAAGTCCTGTTTAGGGTGCCTTGCGACAGACTGGCATTTCATCCTGGATGTGTCCCCTACCCCACCAGCCTTGTGCCCTGCGTTGCCGCAATCCCGCTCGGGACAGACGGCTTCAGACACTCTGTGCGTCCGTGCGTGCGTATGAGACATGAATAAAAAAAAAATAAAAAAAAAAGCCTCAGCTTTATCTGAGACTTCCAAATAACCTAAAGTGAACTCAGGTCAACAGGTATCTGTATTTCTTTTTATTGACTCTGCCTTAGTGGTAAAAGTAACTTTGGAGTTGCATACAAAATGAGGTACAGATTTCTAGTCACATTTATGTTTGCAAGTGAGGAGCCATTCAGTTCCATCTTAGTGAATCTTTAAAAGTCACATGAAATATTACACATTTTACCAACATTTCTAAAACTAAGAAATAATTATTTTCCCCACACTGGACAGATTCACAACAGGCACAGAAAGGTGGGAAAGCAAATATTCAAGAGTGAATAAATACTAATGGCAATAAATCATTATAGACACACAAGGGCTGTCTGGCATTCAGTTAAAATATATAGAGGAACAATAGGAGGATAGAACCCCAATCACAGCAACAGCAGAGACCCTGCAGTGCATAGGAATTTTCAAATTAATAGGCAGTGACATGTAAAACTAGTAATTCAGAGTTGTCAATCTAAATATATCTAAATATCATTTTGAGCACCATCACTGAGACAAGTTGCTCCATTTCAGTAACTTAGTGATCTACTGTATGGAACTGCTGTATCTGTTTCTTTGCCTTATGCCTGTGTTTAAGCGCTGTGTCACTACGTAAGAAGAGCGCTCTATAAAAATAAATTGAATTGAACCGCATGTACAGGGGCTATTCATGGAAGACAGAAAGGAACTATTTTATACCTTTGTACACGGTCAACCATGCAGAGTGATGAGAGAACCCGATAGAATTGCCCGCCAAGCAGGTATACTCCCCTGCATCATCCACGGTTACATTCCTCAGCTGCAGGACCTCCATCTCCTTGTCTGTGGTGTTAACACCCGCCGTCTAGGGGAGGTGTGAAGGACAGGAGCATAGAGGAGGAGAGAAGGAAACAAATGAGAGAAAGATGCTGACGAGTTCAGGGTGGGCATGGGGTTGGAATGGGGTGTGCACCTGCAACTCCTGCCATCCCACCTTCCCTCTGTCAGGGAACAAAAGAGCAAGCTGGAGTAACAGGAGGAGGAGATGGACTCACCGTACCCAATACTGACCCATCACCATTTGAAAGGGGGGGTTCAAAGTGTACTCCCAATGAACCTACCCTCCGTATTCTCTACATGCAGGAAAGTGCTACATGGAACACACCTCAGTAGAACCCGCACAAGGAAACAGAGCCACACATGAATTCATAAACATGTGGAAGTGGAAAAGGATTCGAAAGGGAGTGACTTAAAGGATTATATCAGTCAGTTACTGTCATCGTGCAATCAAAGGACTTGGGATTAAAACCCCACACCTGCTGTAGTACTTTCAATCACAGTACTTGCCCATAACTCAAATAAGAAAAATTGCTCAGCTGTATGAATGAGTAGACACTGGAAGTAGCTTTATTTTAAGCAACCTCAGGCAAAGGTGTCAGATAACAAATAATGATCAATGCTGGAATGTTGCTTGGCAACTGCCATAATGGAGGGAAAAGGGAGACTATATAAAGGCAGTAGAGGAATAAAAGCAGGAGGAAACATTATGCAGCAGTCACTTCCATAATGCGGGTCTGCTGGGCAATTTCCATGGCATCACCACGTTAGCAACACCAAGCCCTGGAGGGAGGCACAGCCAAGCTCATTTTGCATGGCTATTCATAAGGCAGTATCTTTATGCCACTTTCAGGACTTCTGGTGGCCAGTAGCACTGCCCCCATTATAAAAAGCTCCACCAACTAATCAAAGCTCCATCCATGTGGTTACCTTCAGCCCCCTGCTTGATGACTGTCAGCCAAGCGGACTGGCTGGCTTCTCCTATATAATTTGACACTTTGCATATATACTCTCCGCTCTCCTCCTCTGTCACATTGTAGAGGGTCAGCACTTGGGTGTCCGAACTACTGACCCCTGAGTGCTAGGAAGAAAAAGATAAGAAGGTTATCAATGTCCACAAGACCAGTTCCTCAGGAGAGTCCAGGGGGTCTCTCAGGCTGGAGCAGCTAGTTCAGTTTACATCTGCTGGAATACCTATGTGGTGTTAAACAGTTAAATTTAACCCAGGTAAGGGTCCAAAAAAATAAATAAATAAATAAATAAATAAAAAAAACCAAGACATAGTAAGAGCAATACAGTACACCATACAGTTGTGCAAGTAAAAAATTGCTGCAGTACCAGTGGTGTTCTCTCAAAATGAATGCAAATAAAACAGCAGTAAATCATAATTTCAGAAATTAAACCCTCCACAGAGCTCCGTGAAAGTTGCCCTCCCCCCCCAACAAACAGCACAAATGAAATAAACCTTATGATTCGTTAGTGCTACATTTGTGTCTTTTTGTGCCGCTGCAGTTTGAGATATTAACATTTATTTATTTCGGAAGTGACGTCACTCCAGCCCCATTACAGCACCGCAGGAACTTGAATTTGGGCTCATTTATTTGTGCTACATTTGTGCCATTACTTTTGGAGATAATAGGGGTTTGTTTACATAGCAGGTGATGTCACCAGTCCCCCCCACAATGCTGCAGACCCTCAAATTGGGGTTCATTAATTTGCGCTACATTTGTGCCGTTTCAACCGCGGTTCCTTTGGTTCTGGAGACATGCATGGTTGTTTACCTGGCATGTGACCTCATTCCAGCCCCCCTACCAGAGAAACTCAAATTTGGGCTCATTTGTTAGAGCTATGTTTGTGTTGATTGAACCGCAGTCCTTCCTCTTACTTTTTTAAATATAAAGTATAGTATTTCACATGATGTCACCCAGAACCATGAAGTTGGTCCCCCAAGGGCACAGATAAAGAAATATATTTCTCGATAGTGCTACATTTGTGCTGATTTGTGCCGACCGCAATCCTATCTTTTACTTTTCAAATATTAAGGGATATGTTACACGTAACATCACTGCGGTATTTTAGATATTAGTGACTATATGACACGTTATTTCTGGCGATATTCATAACATGTACATAATGTAACGACCCGCGTTACTGGTTCAATGTAAATAGTTGCATTATGGGAAATAATGTTAAATGTGTGCGTAACCACTGGGGGCACTTACGGAGAAAATATGGGGTGGCTGTGTTTGCCAGTGTTTTCGGGGATAGCCTGGGGTACTAGGCAGGCTGGGAAGGCTGGCTGTAAGAGCAGGTCTTGGAGGAAACGGGGTCCTCGGACTGAGAGCATCATGTCCCTTGTGCCGGTGTGAGAATAAATCGTTCGTTACGAGCGTTGCCTCCGTGTCCTTTCTCGTCTCATCCAAACCCACCCAATAATATATGACTTACAGTCCGTAATAGTACTGCCTTATACCCGATCCATCCTATAGTTAACTTCGAAGATTTTTTTTCAATGAACAACAGAACTGAAAACATGTACAAATGCACTGCAATGTTTCCAGCATTCTGTACACACATTTGTTGTTCTGTGAAACAATGCAGACTTAACAGAAAACATGACGAAATGTGCTGGAAAATTGCTCGTTCTCTCGCTCCTAATTATTTGCGAGTTTTTCGACTTCGGCAGTGACCTCCCTAAAAACCTATAGTTAAAATTACAGACAATGACAATGAAAAACACAACTTTATGAACTTAGTATCTGGAAAAACTGTCAACTAAATTTTTGGGAAATCTCATGAGAAAAAATTATTACGTTATATGAATACTACTTAAACTAATCTTACATACCAGGCTCACAGCAGTTCTGGAAGACGACTGTTTATCAAAATGTTACAACAATCGCAATACTTTAAACAAGCGAAAAAAAAATCAAAGTGGACGCTGTGGCTGTGCTGTAATTAAACACACAGAAATAAAACAAGTCTTTACAAGGACCCAGAATCCTTTTGGGGGAGGGAGTCTGTGACGTCACAGTCAGTTATTATACTATTGAAATATGTGTTTTTTATGTACATTCCTTACCAAAAATATAATTTTCCAAAGAAAATAATATGTAAAGAAACTTTACACTGAACAACTACATACAGACACTATACCATAGAATGAGACTGGATCAGGGTCTGAGCGCTTCGGCAGAGGTCAGGAGATGTGACCGCCCACACACACACAACTACCAAACAGGAGCATGAGAACAAGCAATTTACCAGCACATTTATTTCTTCATGTTTTCTGTTAAGTCGGCTTTGTTTCACAGAACAATACATGTGTAGTGTACACAGGACGCTAGAAACATTACAGTGAATTTGTACATGTTTTCAGTTCTGTTTCTTTTTTTCTTTCTTAATAAAATGAACCTCAACATTAACAGATGTCTTTTTCCCTACTCGTCTTGTCGACTGGTGAATCAATTATGTTCATTTAACAGCAGCAATTTTCCTGTCATGTTTGACCACAACATTGATCAGTGAGTGAAGCGGGACAGGTAAAAAGGCAGTAGTATACGGACTGCAAGTCATAATGTTATGAATATCATCAGAAATAACGTGTCATTTAATCACTAAAACTGAATCTGAGATACCGTAGTGATGTCACGTGTAATACCTTAATATTAGAAGTAGAAGAGATGGAACTACGTTTCAAACGGCACAATCGATCGGCACAAATGTAGCACTACTGTCCGAGTTTCTCAGGCACTGGGGCGCAAATTCTAATGTTTACAGCACAAAACTTTAAAACGGCACAAATGTAACACTAACTCTTACGAATATACAGCACGGTGGGGGCACAGCGAATAGTGTTGCTGTCTCACAGAACTTAGGTGATGCGAGAGGATATGGGTTCGATCCCTGTGTGAAGTTTGCATATTCGCCCCGTGTCTGCGTGGGTTTCCTCCCAAAGTCCAAACATATGCTATTCAGTTTCACCCAGTGTGTTCTACCTCCTTTGGTTCTGGAGGAGTGACCCATTGTAAGTAGTGTATCTAGCAGCGTAAATCACCTTGGGTGAATAAGGTGTGAGGGCTTATAACACAACGTAGAGTTTATTGGAAGCTGCTTTTCTGAAGATGAAAGTGCAGTTTTTAGACAGACGGACTGTATTTAGCACATTCCTCTGCAGTTAGGTCATTATTACAAGAGGAAATCACACTCAGACTGATTGCAGTCACTCATGGTTGAAAAGCTGCTTATCTGCATATAGTAAGCAAACAGCAATCACTACAGAGTTAGACAGGTTCACAGGAAACACCTGGCCTCACCTTCAGGACACGGACATATGGCAATCCATCAGGGCCCACACGGCTACCGTTCACCTCAATGTGCTTTAGCCACTGGATGTGGGGCTGAGGGTCACTGAACACCTTGCACACAAACTCCACATTGCTGCCAATCACTGCTGTGCGATTGGCTGGCAGGCCCGCTTGGAGAATGGGTCTGTGGGGTGAGCGCTCTGCAAAAACAAGGCAAAATGCAGGGTTACATGGGGGTTGGGGCACAATGATCTGGCATCATAATGTATTTAAGTGAATTGCAGTAATACTAATTAGACAGTCGATACATAGAGTGAACCACTGACCAACAACATCCAGTTGGTAAGTGTGGTTGATACTGCCATACTTGTTCTCCACCACGCATGTGTAGTTCCCCTTGTCTGAAGGTACCACAGACTCCATGATTATCGTCCACATGTGCTCTCGAACCTGAAATAAGAATGCATCATGTTTACTATCTTTACAGGTATGAGTCCTCCTCCAGTTTTCATGCTGTTTCACACAAGTTTTTAAAAAAAAAAAAAAAAAAAAAAAAAAAAAAAAAAAAAATCATTAGCCTCAATGTCAAAATGGAAGCAAACTGACAGAAAGGATATGACTTTAAATTCACAACACTGCATAAAAATATACACTTGCACAGAAAAAGAAAGGTCCAATAAGTGAGAACTGGTGCAAGTGTGGCTCCTCTGCCAGAATTCAAAGTTGCCAGTGATTATACCCATCTTAGTGTCCTCTTCCACTATCCTCACTGACTATTTTACAGTCCTTAGTAACTCTTTGGATAAACACTGCAATTGCACCCTCTAGTCACCCTCTAGTTAACTGGAAGACAAAGATATGGTGCACTGTCAAGACACAGGATAGTTTGAGAGCCAGCTAAAATGCTCCGAAAGACTGAGTCCAGAGCAGAAACCAAACATTTAGGCAAGTGAGTTTTAAATGGCCAGACATACAAGATCTAGCTCAGACTTTTCATGCAGTCTTCTAAAAGAGGCTGAAATAACCACACAAAACAAGCAAAAGTGTGTTTTTTTTTTTTTTTTTTTTAAAATGTAGAGAACTACAGCAGTACAACCTGACATGGGGTATTAGCTATCTTTATCTCCCGAGTAGCATTAATAGTGCATTATTTTAGCTTCTCCAGAGATCAAGATCCAGTCACCATAGGCTCCCCCTTGATTTGTTTGATTTAAACATCTGTACAATTTTGAAAAACTCAAAATATCTTTGAGTTATAAGACCGATATCGATTGGCTATTTGTGGTTGGCTTGCAATCAAGTAAGTTCTTTACAATTCCCAAAAAGCTAGACCCTCCTTTTGGTCCACAAAATCCAATTTCAGATGATGCTGTAGTATGTGGGCATTAGGAATCAAAGCAACTGAGTGAGGATTCTTTTTGGGGAGATATGTTGCTAGGTTTACCTTGAAACCTCCAATTCGCTGGTCCCTCTTGAACTCTTTGCCATTCTTGAACCACTTGAGTGTAGGTTGGGGGTTGCCACTAGCCTGGCACCTGAATTTGACAGTCTTGCTGGCTGGTACTGCATGCAGCTTCTTCTGCATCTTCTCTGGTTGTGCCCACTGAGGTGCCATAGCTGTAAAAGAAGTGTTGCTGACTTCTACAAAGATAACTTGAGGTTTTCACTACAAAGTTTATAGCTTCTAAATCAGTCTTTGGTGCTTATAGGACTCCTGCAAGCAACCCACAGAGCAAAACGACCACCTACACAGAAATTCTGACAACACATCATGTAAGCCCATTATATAGCTCCAACAAATCCTTCTTGGCTTCAGAAACCCAGTCTCCTGAAAGCAGCTGGATAGCTTGTTGTACAGACTCTGGGGAATTAGCCAAGTCTTTGCCTCCCATAATGCAAGAAGTATAGTACCAGCAGCTGTGTGAAACTTGTACAGTGCAGTTTTCACACCCATCATATCTATATCTTGATACTAACTGCAGCAACATGGGGTTTTTAGGGCTAAAAAAACAGCAGTAAGGAAGTGATGGTAGAGAGGTAGTGGTGAGTTGAGGCAAGAACAAGAAACATAAGTGGATAGTAGAAGGAGAGATTGGAACAATTAAAAGGTTGTGGAAAGAAGGCTGAGGAAAGAAATGAGACAGATAAAAGATGGTGCTTGGGGAAGGAAAGAATACACAAAAAGGACAAAAGGGACACTTACGTAGGAGCCTCTGACTGTTGGGCAGCTTGTTTTCTTCTGAGGATGATTCATCATCATCCTCATCCTCAGAAGATGCCAGATTGTCTGCTGGAAAACACAGACATAGGAAAGTCAGGCTCTTAATGTGCGTTGAGAGTTTTCTTGGACCTGAAAATCATTGCTCAGACCTCAAGCTGAAAATGCACTGGTGTGTATCTGATGAATAAATAAAATGATGAATTTCTTAAGATGAACAGGTTCAGTAGGTAATGCACTATCTTGTCTGGCAGATGATTATACCCAAAATAAGCATCTGACTCCATACACTACAAACCACCTATAGTTCACAGCCCATGTGCGTGTCCACGTCTTGTCCTGTGTATTTATTTACTCTCTTTTACTCTGTTCTGTGTTGCACCATGGCCTCTGGAGAAATGACATTTCATTCCACTGTATCCAAGCTATATACAGGAATGACAAAAAAAATAAATTGTTAACTTGAACTTCAAAATACATTTTGATAGGCTTGGTAAGGTTTTATGAACTTCCACTCCTTACATATTCAATACCACACCCTATATTTGAACTGTCAGTCCACTTGATGGAACTCATCCTGTGAACTTACAGTTTTGTCAAGTCCAGTTCCTTGATCTCATTGCTGCCCTAGTCTTTCTTGAAACATTATGCTGGCTTCTGTTTATACCATTTATGCATTCACACCATACTTGACTGACCCTTTACCAGTCTACTACAAGAAAGTTTCTGCCAAAAAGTTAAGAACCCTTTCCTCGTTCTCGAAGTGTAGCTGGACAATTTACAAGCATGCCCGCGATGCTGCAAAATCACAAAACAGGACATCAGAAAACTGAAAATGAGACACACAGTGGATGGAGTATCCACAAGAACAGAATGTGCTAATGATTAACCCTTTACATCTTCTGAGAGCAGTCATGAGGATTGTGTTCTGCATATTGCTACCAAAGGTACCTGTGTTTCATGTGACCCCCTCCCGCAGTGAAGCACTGTGAGGCACCTTTTCCATCATCTAGAATCCCATGACCAAGAAAAACATAAGGACCCCACATCTGGCAGAAGAGTACAAACAGCATGACTGAAGAGGATAATGATCAGTCAAATCAAACAGAGGAACAAAACACTCAGTCACACCCAACTCAATACTACTGAGTGAACTAATTTTCTGGATTGCAGAATAGATTTCCCCAAAGCCCTTGAACAAACAAGCAGAGTCAAAGATAAGTCTCAGATGAAAACATTTGATTAGGGGAAGGAACAATCTACCCCCACAAGTTATCACCACCACCAAGAATGACAACAGCTAGCCATCTACCTACATAGCTGTGACATTGACAGCAAACATGGCACTGCAGTTGCCCTGGGGGCTCACACCAAGGCAGGCATACAACCCCGAATCTGCAGGCTCCACCCCCTCAATCTCCAGCCAGCCATCCTGTAGCCTTGTGTGATCTCCATCCTACAGAGCCATCTGGTCCTTAGTCCAACCAATGGCCAAAGCCACAACTTCCCTCTGCTCTTCCTCTGCCTCAGTGGTGCAATGCAGCACTAACCGATTCCCAGGGTACAGCGTGTACTGCTCTGCCCATAATTCGGGAGCAACTGAGGGCACACACACAAAAAAAAAAAAAAATGCATGCACTGTCTGGGATTTGAAAGTAAACTGAAGACCATTCAGAAAACATAGTTCAAGCTCACAGGAACAAAAAGAGTTGAGTCTTTACCCAGTCCTATCAAGTTTCAAAGCAATACTCCCATGACACCAAAATTTCTGAATTAATTCTGTTTTTGTCCATACTAGGAAGACTACTACAATAAGCAGTGGCACCTTTATAGACAGCTATGATGTAACATCAATAAGATCCTAGTTCTTTGCTCCAAACTTGATGCATGGTTAAAAGAGCCCACCTCCAATCTGAGAAGCTTTAAAGGAAGCAACAATAATTATGACATTTTCCAGGTTGCCTCTGTATCACCAGGTGTCCCAATAAACTCCAACACGATTTTTTTCTTAGATGTCTAGATCAAAACAAGGTCACTGCCTCCTCCATCTCAAATATAGATTGCGCCATTCTTCTGCACGTAAACTGATTTTCCAAACAAAGTGGGGATGAAATTCAGTGCGAGATAACTGAAAGATGCAAAATTCAATTAACACAGTTTGGACACCTGAGCTCTATGTCCCGAGTACCTCATAATGGAGAATGCTAACCTGCATATGCTGATACTGCTTACTTTATTGTCCTTAAGGAGAGTGTCTGCAGAATTTCCAGAGAATGCTGCCCACAATAACCTTGATAAGAGAGCAGTGTGTTAAATGTAAAGTAAAGCAGGTAGAACCTCTCTACATATCCTAAATGTAATGGCGTAATGTGTGTGCCCCAGGGTTTTCCGAAACAATGCCTTATAGGTCTGCTAAGTCAGCACAGGCACCAGAAAAGAGCTGCTGAAGATGATGGGTAAAACAACTTGCTCTGCATACCATTTGGCCATGGTGGCGCACCAGCTGCGGGTGGACGAGTAAGAGGGAGTAGCATCAGGCAGATGACTTTACAAAAGTCAAATTTGAGGACTTCATATTTTAATTTAAAGCAATCCCTTCACCCATGGAACATTAAGTGCAAAGTTGGCTCTTTAAACAAACAAAAAGGTTTAAGAACAACCATATCAGATGTCTGACTTATAGCTGGGCTTTAGCAGTTCAACATTAAAAAGCATGAGAACTTTGCATGACCACAACATTCTCTTTTTAAAACAATAAATCTTGGGTTAAACTTCAGCTGACAGTCTTGGTGCAGCAAGGAAATGAGATAAAAGCAGTCTGCAGATAAAAATGTTCCTGATAATAAAAGGTAAAGATACTTCTACGGCAACCGAGCCATGCGATTTCACCACTGCCAGAGACCTGGACACTCACACTGCTGCAGTAACCTGGTTTATCCTCATCTGTCAAACCTTTCATCCTACTTTAATTTCTCCATGGGACTCTGTAACTTCCAGCCTGCTGTGAGAAAGGCTGACTTCATACCAGCCTACGCCTCCCATCTCTCACCAGACCTCCTGGCCTTAACTGAAACCTGGATCACCCCAGACAACTCAATTACACCTGCAGCACTCTCCACTAACTACTACTCCTTTCACACCCCTTGTTCCTCCGGCAGAGGTGGAGGCACAGGCCTGCTCATCTCTCCCTGGTGGGAATACTCTATTCTTCCTTTTCACCTGCATAACCTGTCCTCCTTTGAATGGCATGCTGTCTCTATCACTGCCCCAATCACTGTTGTTGTTCTTTATCGCTCTCCTGGCCCTCTCAGCTGCTTCTTGGTTGACCTTGACATTTTGTTGAGCTCTCTGCCAAGGGACAATGCTCCGTTGATTTGGTGACTTCAACCTACATGTCGACGACATGCAAGTGGCCCTCTGTTCCTCCTGCAGTCCTTCGATCTGTCCCTGTCCCAATCCACTGCTACTCAGAAAGTAGGCAATTGTCTTAACCTTGTTTTTTTCCCCCGCAACTATGGCTGTCCCGTTCTGTCTCTGACCACTTCATTTCTTTTCAACCCTGCATCACTTCTAACTCCTCGCCTCTTTCTGCACCTGCTGTCACCTTCCACTGCAACTTAAAATCTCTCTCACCTTCCTGCTTTGCCTCTGCTATGTTGTCCGCTCTTCCTTCTGCTGCACAATTCTGGGATCTATCAACAGACGATGCCACTAACATTTTCCTCTGCCCCATCTTCCACCCTTGTCTCTCTCTGTCCACCATCTTCTAGACCAGCACGCCCCAGTGCTGCCCCATGGCTGATAGATACCTTACGAGGCAACAGGACCAAACAGCGGGCTGCAGAGCGAAGATGGCGTAAATCCAAGACTCCCTTGGACCTGGATGCCTATGAGTCACTCTTAGCTGTTTTTCATTCTGCTGTCTGTTCAGTGGGGGGGGGGGGGTGGTACAGTGGGTTGGACCAGGTCCTGCTCTCCAGTGGGTCTGGGGTTCAAGTCCCGCTTGCGGTGCCTTGCGACGGACTGGTGTCCTGTCCTGGGTGTGTCCCCTCCCCCCTCACTCCCTGCGTTGCCGGGTTAGGCTCCTGCTCCCCGCGACCCCGTATGGGATGAGTGGTTCAGACAATGTGTCTCTCTCTCTCTCTCTCTCTCTCTCTCTCTCAAAGCCACCACCTGCTCACTTGATCCTATATCATCGTCACTCCTACAGAACATTTCCCTGCAACTCTCCACTTTCATCTCTAAGGTCATCAACTCCTCACTCTCCTCTGGCTGTTTCCTAGCTGCCTTCAAAACCCCTCTCATTTCACCTCTGTCAAAGAAACCCTCCCTGGATCCCAATCTGGTCCAAAACTACAGACCGGTCTCCCTCCTCTCCTTCCTGCCTAAAACTTTTGAGCAGGCAGCCTGTGAGCAACTGTCTGATTTCCTCACCTGGAACCATCCCCTTGATGGTTATCAATCTGGTTTCAAAGTTGGTCACTCTACTGAGACAGCCCTACTGGCGGTGTCTGATGCTCTCCAAGCCGTTAGAGCCACCTCCCTCTCCTTGGTCCTCATCCTCCTCGATCTGTCTGCAGCATTTGACACAGTGAACTACCGGACTCTACTCTCGTCTCTCAGTCAGCTTGGGATCAAAGGAGTGGCACCAAGATGGTTTGAGTCCTACCTATCTGACAGATTCTATCAAGTAGTCTGGCGGAGCTCTCGTTCTCTGCCTCTGTCAACTGGTGTTCCACAGGGAGGTACTGGGTCCTCTTCTCTTCTTGATCTACACCTCCTCCCTCGGTCCGGTCATAGCCTCCCATGGATTCAAATACCACTGCTATTCTGATGATACCCAGATCTTCCTCTCCTTTCCACCTGGTGTGTCAGACATCTCTGCACGCATTGCTGCCTGCCTGTTGGACATCTCTTCATGGATGTCTGATCACCACCTCCAACTCAACCTCTCCAAAACAGAATCTTCACCTCCCAGCTGGCCTGTCTTCCTGTCTAGATCTAGCGATCAAACTGAACAACTCACTCATTTTGCCGACCTCCTTGGCTAAAAAAGTCTGGGAATAATGATTGACACAAGTCTGTCTTTCTCTTGTCACATCAAAGCCGCAACCCGGTCCTGCAGATACATCCTGCATAGTATTCGTAGGATCCGTCCCTGCCTCACAATTGACTCTGCCCAACTACTTGTCCAGGCCACGGTGACTTCTCGTCTGGACTAGTGCAACTCTCTCCTGTGTGGCCTTCCTGCTACTGTCATCAATCCTCTGCAGCTGATACAGAATGCTGCTGCACAAGTTCTATTTGATTTGCTAAAGCATTCTCATATCTCCTTTACTTGTTTCTCTGCACTGGCTTCTTATAGCTGCCCGGATCAAATTCAAGACCATGGTTATTGTCTATAAATGCATCAACTGAACTGCTCCCCGCTATTTAGAAGACCTGATCAACTGCGACACCCCAGCCAGACCCCTTCGCTCGTCTACTTCTGCTCGCTTGGTGGTCCTACGCACAAAAGGTAAAGCACCAAGGTTCTTTCTAGCTCTGTTGTGGTGGAATGACCTTCCCCTCTCACTCAGAACTGCAGAAACTGCCTACATTCAACAAGGGTCTAAAAACTCACCTTTTCCAGACCTATTTCACCAAAGATCTCTCCAGCTCATGTAAGTTTAAATGTTAAATGTTTGGTAGGAGGTTATCAGGAGTCATCTATCCTGCGTTTTATGCATATTGCAATGAACATTGGTGCATCAAGTGGAAGGTAACAAATTAAGTTTACTTAAGAGTCACATGTCTGCAGCCATGTCTCTCAATATAATGCACAAATTGTATTTCTGCTGAGATGTACATCGCTTTGGAGAAAAGCGTCTGCTGAATGAATGAATGTAAATGTAGGTAGATGTCAGGGGGTTTGTGGCTAACTCAGCTACCTTGTTGTTGGGGGAATTTGGTGTTAGAAGCCATACGTTAAGGGTGCCGGTGAAGGACCTGTCAGACTGTTGATGAGTCAGTGGTTATAGCTGAGAAAAGAGCAGGGTAGTTGGGGTTAGAGGGTGAAGGGATGTATGTAGTGGTTGTTAAAATTAATGGCAGGTGGCTAGTAACGGAAGGCAATTGTTGGCATGTAAAGACATGGCCTTGTTAATTAGGTTGGTTTAAGCTTGTGGAACAGTGCATTTGCAGCTTGTTGTCATGGAAGTATGGTATTATCGGGGATGATTTGAGTTTGTAAAGTTGGTGTCTTTGCAGCATTTGATGGTATTTATGGAGGTGCGGTATTATTTAAATAAGGTAGTTGAGTTTGTGAAGTTGCTGCTGCTGACAGAAAGAGTGTGTTCCACTGATGTATGGATAAGTGACCCATTGTAAGTAGTGCATCTAGCAGTATAAGTCACCTTGGTGAATAAGGTGTGTGGGCTGATAACATCACAGAGTTCATTGGAAGTCGCTTTGGAGAAAAGCATCTGCGAAGTAAATAAATGTAAATGTAATCTTGCCACTGACCTATGTGCCAAAATTAAGGACATTCTTTACTCCCAAACTGGATGCACACACAATAAAAAGAGATGTTAATCTGACTTCTCCTGTCGATGCCATAAGTTAAATTAACTACTGTCTAATGTGCACCACTAACCACAGCTTTACTCTCCCAGAAGCCTAATCACAGACGAAATTCACCATGATATAAAATGTTTCTCTGTATAAAGACGGCATCATTCTGCTGACACATCCAACAATGACAAAACTCCAAAAGCTGTGATCATTGCCATAGAAATAATTTTTTCACAGCTCCCCACTTTTGTCCACTTTTAAAATTTCTCATTTTAGTAATTTAACAGTTCACAACCACATGACAAAATCATTCTGCTGACAAATCAAGTACCTACAGGTACAGGTAAATGCAGTACAAGCAGAAAATGTTGAAGCATTTAGCAGAAGTAGACATGTAGAACTGTACATTCCAAAAATACAAGCAGATTTTCCAAAATTCAATGAAAATTCTGGCCAAATACTTGAAATCAAAAACAAAATATGGGTTGTGATGTAAAAGGTATACAGAGGGAGAAAAGCATTCTTAATCTTTTTAATTGTTCAATGAACACAGTTGCAATAAGCTTGTATATTATTGCATTCTCAGAATAAATATACCAGGGTACCAGAACCAGCTTTATATTTAAAGCATGACAGATTCTCCCAGGAATATCAAGCCATAGTGGTATTAGGTAGATTGAGAATATTCTTAAAATTTTGTTCCATAAACAGAGAACTGCAGATAGGGTTTTATTTAAAACATTGCAAGAATTAAAGACTTCGAAAAAAAACCTAAAAATGTCTGAATTTCAGCTATATTTATATAGAACTATATTCTCAAGAAACAAGGACCAAGCTGACCAAGGACTAAGCTAGTCTGAAAAATGCAGGTTTCTCCTTTCAGATGGCAAGGCAGTACATCAGACTGGCCTCATAAACCCAAACATTGAGCCCTTGTTTAGGCAAAGACAAATGCCGTCTTCTCCTAAAATGAAGCGAATCTTTGTCCCACGGCTCAGAGTCCTTGGAGATTCCTCCCAGCCTAGGCAACGGCATTTGTCCAGAAAGGAAGCTGCGGTCAAAGTCTTCCTGCCAAGCTAGCAATTGCTGTCAATTTAACCAGCCATTTTGTCAGAAACGCCACTGTTCATGCTGTAATTCGCCGGACCCATTATTGGCCCCTTTGGAGGGATCATCTAATTCATCAGGAGCACATCTTAAGCATTTCGTATTATAGAAACGAGTGCAAGTTTACGAAGTCGAGGAACTTCCTTCCTGTCTACTACAGACTAAGATGTAGCGATACTTGCATTACATTTGTTTTAAAACTCCAGACAAAAGCTGACTTTTGCTCCAGTATCTGAATTTAACTAGTCAAATCATTGATTCGGTTTAACATTTGAGCCAGTTTTGCAATCTTACATCAAGCTCAGATAATGTTTTCCCAAAAGATTGTTTTTTTTGTATGGTTTAGATCCATGTGGTTCATTGACTGGCTGGGCCTTGAAACAGATGGTCTTGGTTTAGCAGAAACTGGCAAACATACAGCCTTCCAGAAGTTCATCTTGCTGCCATACCTCTGCATAGGGAGCAAAAGCCTGTGGTGATTGCTGCTGGGATTTTCTGCCTAGCCCAACTCCAGGCAATACTTGAGTAGGGGGAGGATGGCAAGGGGTCCTGACATCACAGGTTTTTGTTTGTGATCATAAACTCCTTGCTCTCCTCTGGCTGCTTCCCATCTGCCTTCAAAACTGCTCTCATTTCACTTCTGGTAAACAAACCTTCTCTGGATCCTAACTCAGTCCAAAACTACAGGCCAGTCTCCCTCCTTTCCTTCCCGTCTAAAACTCTACAACAGGCAGCCTGTGATCAACTATCTGAATTCATCTCCTGGAACCATCTCCTTTATGGATATCAGTCTGGATTCAAAGTTGGTCACTCCATGGAGACAGTGCTCCTGACAGTATCTGATGCTCTCCAGTCAGCTAGAGCACCCTCCCTCTCTTCGGTCCTCATCCTTATCGACCTGTCTGCAGCATTCAACACTGTCGACCACCAGATTCTACTCTCGTCTTTTAGTCAGCTTGGGATCAAAGGAAGAGCACTAAAATGGTTATAGTCCTACCCATCTGCCACATCCTATCAAGTGGTCTGACAGGGCCCCCGTTCCTTTCCTCTGCCTCTTTCAACTAGTGTCCCACAGGGCTTGGTACTGGGTCCTCTGCTCTCCTCCATTTACACCTCCTCCTTTGGCCCTGTCATCACCTCCCATGGATTCAAATACCACTGCTACACTGATGATAGCCAGCTCATCCTCTCCTTTCCACCTGGAGCATCAGACATTTCCGTGCGCATCGCTGCCTGCCTGTAAGGCATCTTTGCATGGATGTCTGATCACCACCTACAACTCAACCTCTCCAAAACAGATATCCTACACTTCCCTGCTGGCCTGTCTTCCTATCACAATCTCTTGACCAGACTGGATAACTCACTCATTCTGCCTACCTCCTCAGTTAAGAGTCTGGGAGTGATGATTTGAGTCAAACTTTCTCTCAGCACACTTAAGCTTCAACCTGAACCTGCAGATACATCCTGCATAACATCCGCAGGATCCGTCCTTACCTCACACCCGACTCTGCATAACTACTTGTCCAGGCTATGGTGACATCTCATCTGGACTACTGCAACTCTCTCCTGTTTGGCCTTCCTGCTACTGCATCAAACCTCTACAGCTAATACAGAATGCTGCTTCCCAACTTGTGTTTGACTTGCCGAAGAGTTTCCATGCATCTCCTCTACTTGGTTCTCTGCACTGGCTTCCTATAGCTGCCTGGATCAAATTTAAGACCCTGGTTATAGCCTACAAATGCATCAATAAAACTGCTCCCAGCTATCTCCAAGACTTAATCTACCACAACACCTCAACCAGGCTGCTATGCTCTTCCACATCTGCCTGCTTGGTGGTTCCACGCATAAAAGGCAAAGCACGGAGGTTCTCGGTTCTGGCTCCGTTGTGGTGGAACAACCTCCCCCCTCACTCAGAACCGCTGAAACTCTGTCCACATTTAAAAACTCTCTAAAAACTCCTCTTCCAAACTCACTTTGCCCATGATCTCTTAAGCTCATGTAAGGTGTAAATGTTCACGCACCATAACTTTAAGATCATGCCCGGATAAGCCTTTACGCAGCAACTCCTGTAATGTACATAAATGTTTATATGCATCTCAAAAAAAAAAAAAAAAAAAAAAAAATTGAGAAGGTGATCAAGAATCATCGATATTCTGAAAGTGTTATGCAGCTACTTGTGTGATGAACATTGGTGGATATGGTGGAAAGAAACAAACTGTACTTAATCACATGTTTGCAGCTATGTCTCTCTCCTAATGTAATGCTCAGATTGCATTTTCTATGAGATGTACATCACTTTGAGGAAAAGCATCTGCTAAATGAATAAATGTAAATATAATTAATGTTCAAGTGACTTATACAAAGGACTGCACATAGGATTCATGCTGTTAAGGATTCTCACAGCCTGGGGATCATGTCTAACAACAGATTTAAAACATAGGCCAAGGGCATGATCACAGCCCTCAACATAGCCCCCCCCCCCCCCGTAATCACAGCCTGATGTACATATAGTTGCTATACAAAAACAAACTGCAAATCCTAGATTTTCTGAAGATATGCAATGTCACAGAGAAAACAAAATTTGATAATAACCAGCTAAAACAGTTAAACAACAGCGTATCTGCGGCTGGACAGCAGTGTTGGTCCTGAGAGCAGAAAATTACAGCAGTAATCAGTGAGGACTGTATTTTTCCATTTTTTTTGGGTGTTGGTGGGGATTAAACAACTCTGCATGAAAGGCCATTCATGAACATCTTTTCCAAAAATACATACAAAATTTTCAGACAACTAGGTGAGTGTACAGCAACTCCCATTTGGGCTACTCTATTTACAGAAAAAAAAAATTAAATTCAAATAAGTTTGGGGGAAAAAGAAGGGATCCATTATTCAGACCCTTTCACTGCCCTTATGCAAGCTTCATGGAATCCAAGACAAATTTCCCCTGTTCCCACAGCACCAAAAACCAGACTTCCCCACCTGACCCAGCCCTAGCCACATCCTCACTTGAGCTTCCTCAGCTTGTCCTTTCAGGGAGTCTTTTGTAGTCCATTTCATCTTATTTACTGTTCAACGGAACCTGATCATACCCACACCGACAACAGTGGGGTGGAGGTTGGATTTCTACATTTCCCTTTAATATTCTCACCTCAACACCAGAAGATGTTAGCTGACTGTAGATTCATCCCCTGAGGACACTGTACACCTTATCATGAAAGAAAGGATTACAAAACAGAAAAAAAAGTGTTTAGAACAGATTTACCAAACAGAAAAAAGGATTCACACCTTCTCATGAAAGAGGAGTACAAAGACGACCAGTTGCCTGAAGAAATGGACGGTCCATTTCTACCCCCTCCCTTAGTCAAAGGCCTTCATGGTTAAGAAACTTCATTCTTTTTCCAATCAGATTTTCAGTTGTGAGAACTAGTAGCTACTCAAAGCAGCCATCACAGCAATGGTAAAGAGCCAAAAGGTGTATTTTTTTTTAGATTCGGTTTCAGACAGTTTTTTTTTTTTTTTTTTTTTCTTTCTTTGCTCCTGTTTTGTAATACTTCTGTTTGTTTTACTTTCTATAACCAGTAACATCCTTAAACCTGTCCCCAGTGACCATGCAACAATAACTGGATGAATTCAAGATTACAGAACAGAAGAGCAGTAATTACTTTTTTTCCCCTCTGAAACAATAACCTCATAAGATGCATTGTAGTCAACACAGCTACATGGACATGCAAAAACCCAACCCTACATTCAGTTAAACCTGATACAAACAGGCATGCATTTAAAAACACAGATCAACTATCAATATTGTTACTTTGTCTTACACAGTTTTTAGGAAATTTAAGTGCATTTGCCTTTTGATTTGACATTGTAAAAGGTCAGAGATAAAATGAAGTGACATATCAAACATCAGAAACAGTGATCACATCAGACATGTCAGCATTGTTGACTTAAAGGGCAACATGGTCTTTCAAAGCTTCCACTTCAGAGAAGGTGGAAGGATGGCAGCCTGGCTTTCAGAGTAAGAGCAGCAAAGTGAAAGGGAGAGCATTTGGAGAGTTAATATGGTGGGGGATTAATGACACCCAAAAAGCTTGTTCAATCCACATCAAAAACGAGTCAGTGTGAGGGAGGAGTCTTAGACATGGAGTAGCTGGGCAGCCATATCATACATGGGAGTGGAGACAGGTGATCAAACCACTTTTAGATAAATATGGTCCATGATGTTTTTTTTTTTTTTTTTTAAAGAATGATTAAAGTCTAATGAGGCAGCCATGATTGAGTGACCAAAGTCAAAATGGCTTCATAAAAATCAAGAATTTAAAATAGTTTATATTTTACATACACATATACATTAGCAGATGCTTTTGTCTTAACCACTATATAACTTGATGAAATACACTTTTGTTTGCTCCAACAGGCAAAAAGTTCAGAAATTCATGTAGTTATGAATACATGATGCAGTTGTCAAAACCAGTTTGTCTAATAGCACTGTTTTTGCTAGTATGCCTTAAAAGAGTAGCATATAGAATTGACAGGAAATACAAAGGTGACAGATGGTCATGACAGATGGTGTTAAGTTTCTGAAGCAATTAGGAGATAAGGAGAGAAGTAGGTCTGAAAGGTGTGTTTTGAAACCCTTCCTGGATGTTGAATTGGATTCAGCAGCACTGAAGGACAGAGAAGGGTCATTCCACTACATTCAGGGCCTAAAACTGAGAACCTACAGACTTCTGATTTTATTATGAGTGGAACAATCAAGTTGCTAGAGGTGGGGTATAGCAACCCCAAAACCAAATCTGTAACAATGGGATCAAACTCACACCTTGTCTTTGCCTTCCTGGATCAGTACCAAGTTGGAACCTTCAAAACTGCAATGTATTACTGAAGAACAGGACATAAACAGGCAGCTGAAGACACAAAGGAACTGCAAAGTGTAGGTTATATCTGCAGTTTCATGGTCACAAATTCAAAACTCTCACCAAGGGGCCACAAGACTGCCCATGGCATATGCAAGTAATTCCAAGTAGAAATCACACCAAAGGAAAAGGGAAGTAAACTACTGCACGGTGGCACAGCAAGTAGCGCTGCTGTCTCACAGCGCCTGGATAGTGCCAGAGACTGTGGGTTCGATCCCTGCTCAGTTTGTGTGGAGTTTGCGTGTTCTTCTTGTGTCTGCATGAGTTTCTTCCGGGTGTTCTGATTTCCTCCCACAGTCCAAACACATACTGTTCAGGTCCCCCCGTAGTGTGTGAGTGACACAGAAGAGTGTATTCCACTGATGTATGGATGAGTGACCCTTTGTAAGTAGTGTATCTAGCAGTGTAAGTCACCTTGATGACTAAGGTGTGTGGGCTGATAGCAACACTACACAGAGTTCATTGGAAGCTGCTTTGGAGAAAATTCTCTGTTAAATAAGTAAATGTAAATACTGAGAGACATGTTCAACATGCATTGAACAGCTTATGGGTGATTTTGAGCCAGTTCAAGATGGTTTCTTCAGGCTTTCCCCAGGTTTCAGACATAAAGGCATGATGGCAATGGCAATAGTGAGATGTTTCATGAGCACTGTGGACTCAAAAAGTGACCAGTGCTGTCTTGGGCCTCAGTGGAGAGATTAGAGACACAATGGTGTTACCTTGTTCGGTGATCGCAGGTCGGGCCAAGGACAGGGAGACCCGGGTGAGTACTGCCCACAAGAACAGCAAGCTCCATGGCACCAGCATCCTGTAGGGGGTGCTTACTTTAATAGGGGCGCTCTCCCAGTCAGCTGAGGCATCAGCAATGGGCTATCCACTCATTCAGCCTAGGGTTGCTTGTGTTGGAAAGGTGGCAGAGGGGAAATGGAAGAGAGAAAAAAGCAATGTCACCAGCTGTTTCCAGGTGCTAGTGCCCAATATTCCCCAGGGAAAAAATATCAACTTACACACACTCGTGCCAGTGGCCATAAATG
Organism: Scleropages formosus; assembly: GCF_900964775.1. NCBI lineage: Eukaryota > Metazoa > Chordata > Actinopteri > Osteoglossiformes > Osteoglossidae > Scleropages > Scleropages formosus. The sequence continues at coordinate 4,592,679 of NC_041811.1, forward strand.
CCAAAGCACTCCCAGATCATTGGCTTGAGGGTCATACAGTCAAAGCCCAGAATTTCAACAACAACAGTTGTTTGGTGCCTGTTTTCCTTTATTTCACTAAGCACAGAGAAACAACACAGCAGAGGTCTTTTTCAACTAGATGTCACTTCACACCAGTTCTGTTGAAAATGTCACATGGAATCTCCAGCCAATGGGACTTTGGTGGGGGGGGGGATGCAAGGTGGTACAGTGAATAACACCAATTACACACATATAACTTTACCACATGCAGCCTCAAACCAGGGTAACATATTTATGGAGAGATTTTATAACCATTACCCTGTCTTTCAGGAAAGGAAAGCCAAAAATGAAAAAACAAAAAAAAACAAATGTGAATATGAAGAGAGACAGTCAAGCTGCTGAGACAAGTCACCACTTGTGCTTTTCAGTTTGCTGACAGTAAGTCTCCTGCTACTAAATTGTCTTTATTTAGTTTATATTTTTCACAGGCACTACTGGGGTGGATGGGTTGGACCAGGCTGTGAAGAAGACAATTGAGGGACTGTTTCTGTTTCAGTTGCAACTCATAGGCTGGCACAGTTTCACTGTACACATGTTGAGCTCTACTTGTTCAGCACTCAAAAAAACTACACGTTGGACCTCTGGGAAACACCTCTGTCGAGGGGTAAGTTCCATCATTTTGAGAAGGCGGAGCCACCCTTCTCTCATTTCCAGTTTCTTAGACCATCACCTTTAAGGTTGGTTGACACATTAATGCTATCCAGATCATGCAATGAAACGGAATGAAATGAACTGGAGAAAAACATCCATGCTGCTACTAGCTTATGTGCCTCATTCCTAAGTAAACAAAGGAAAAAAAATCCAGAAATCACATTTAGCAAAACAAAAACTTTCACAGGGACTAGTCCAAAAAGCTAATAAACCATGCTAGTGCACAATATAAGTTTGAATGGACTTCATTATGGGCATCTCAACAGAAAGACTAACATGAACTTGCATTAACCAGGCATGTAATGTCATCCCTTGCACATCTAACAATCAGAGCATCATCACCAACTCCGTGCTCTGCGCTAGATATCCATAAAACATGACATCCTGGCAGGAAGGAGGGGTCACTTACACCCTCCGCTGCTGGTCACTGTGTCTCTTGAACACATTTGCATGCCCCATCCACTTGCCACAATATGACTTGTGACCGGGGGGTGTGGCGGCACAGCGGGCTTGTCCGAGTCCTACTTTCTGGCGGGTCAGGGGTTCGAGTCCCGCTTGGGGTGCCTTACGACGGACTGGCGTCTAGTCCTGGGTGTGTCCACTCCCCCTCCAGCCTTACGCCGTGTTAGCCTCCGGCTCACCGTGACCCCGTTCAGGACAAGTGGCTTCAGCCAATACGTCTGTGTTTGTGACTTGTGGCCTAAAGTTCCAGATATACACGCACATCCAAGATTCTTGACAACCTGAGCTAAAGAAAACATCCACAAGAGTCACCATTCCTCCTCCAAACAAAAACTTCCTACTCTATATAAACTCACTTACATGCAACAAACTGGGACAAAGTGCTGTACACGTGCAGAAACAATCGGTGTCTGATAACTAAAGAAAGCCAAATCTCTGTTTGGCTTTAAGTGGTTAAAAAAATTAAACATTATGGAGAGTGTCTGCTGCTGAATGCCAGCAATTAAAGAAATTTAATTTACCTTAACAAGGTCAAGGTCCTTGAACTTTCAAGGGATGTAGGGGGAAAAATACTTAAGACTGAATTTTTCTTTTTTCAAAACTTAGTTTGTAGTGGGAGATCCGCTCAGGGCAGAGCCAAAAATAGGAAGACAATATTTAATGGGCAGACCAGAAATATGAGTAGGCATGTCAGGGGCAGGGCCATAAGGCCTTTTCAGTTGAAAGTGGACATGACAAGTTTTAAGTAATAATTCAATGTACTTTATTTTTTAAATTGAAGATTGCAGTTTATTCTTTGCCCCATCTTTTTCTCTCTCTCTCACACACACACACACACACACACACACACACACACACACACACACACACACACAGCCTTCCATACTCAAGTTATACCCCCTCCCAGGGAGCCAAGCCCTTAATTACTGTGCACCGTCAGTCATGCGTAACATTCCTCAGCTCTGCGACTGTTTTCCGAGACAGGGAGAACAGCTTACAATCTCCTCCTCATTTCCAGTTCTCTTTTCTTCATTAGAAATTGACCAACAATTGATTTTAAAGGCTGATCACTTTAAATATATATACATTTTTTATTACAAAAATAAATCTTCAGCACCCAATTTAAAGACATTTTTGCACCTTTAGCAGCAGGTCTTATTCCTTAACTGCTATTCCACCTTCACCTGAATTTGAAGCATGTTTTGTGTGTCTGTCCTACTTATATCCTACTTACTTTCAATCTCCTTACCTGTATTCACACACATCTTGTTGAAGAAAACACAATCCTCATATTGCAAACAGTTACTGCAGTATGATGCCCATTTCTGTCCATATGGCATATCATCTCAATTTAATGTATACTGAAGAAACTTTCTTTCAGGCTCATTCAAAGTACATTAGAACTTCAAAACCCATTATGTTTACCAAATGTATATTTAACTTCCTGAGGAAACTGGCTTAAAACAGTATGTTTCTTCTAAAACAACACCATGACCACTGATTGGCAAAGCTTTGACCAACAGGAATGGCACCTGACCTAAAGGTTTAATGTCCATACAGGCCAATCACAGGTCTTACATAAAGGTTAGGCTTAATCCACTACAGTGACACCCTGTTTAAACTAGACCCTGCTTTGATCCAAAGGCACACAGAGTCATCTTCATCCAGCCATTTTACTCTGTACCCATTCTGCAGCTCAGACATTTTACTGCAGCAATTCTTATTTACTGCTTTCTCCAAAATAAAACAGGAGTTCCTGTCCTTTGGGTAATAAACTCAAAACCTTACACTGTTTGTCACAGTTATGACTCAAAGACCCAGCAGGCCTGAACTAACTGATCAGGCCAAGAACAGCGAATGTTTGTCAGGATCAGCCAAGCAGAGTATGGGTAATCAAGGGAGTGGGGTAGGGGTCCATAATGGGCAACTCAGTACATGGCCAGGTGCAGAGATGAGAAACAGCCCTGTGGATATCATTCACTCTCAGAGGGGGGGGGGGGGAAATGGAAGGGTGAACTTGGGAATGATCAAGAAACTTATTCAACTGCACTGCAAACTCCATCCAAAACACCATGTCACCCTTTTCATCAAATGTGAGAGTCCTCAGGAAGGATGGTTTCCTATAAACTGGAATTAGAATAGTGTCTTGTCACCTGGAGCAGGTTATTTAGGTATCAATCTGAGAATTTGAGGGTGAGACAGACAGACACACTGCTGGGGACTCTGGTCTCCAGAGCAGTAAGTTCAAATCCTGAATGTTTATTACTCTTGTACATTGGAGACAGGTACTTAACCCAAACTGCTTCTTTAATCATTGATTTAGCACAGTTTAAAGCTTCCCAGTTTTGGTCTAGGGTTGCACACTCCTAAATGCTGCAATGCACTGAGGGTAAGAGGTACTCAAACATTGTCTGAAACCACTTGTCCCGAGCGGGGTCGTGGCGAACCGGAGCCTAACCCGGCAACACAGGGCATAAGGCTGGAGGGGGAGGGGACACACCCCAAACAGGATGTCAGTCCGTTGTAAGGCACCCAAGCAGGACTCGAACCTCAGACCCACCAGACAGCAGGACCCGGCCAAGCCTGCTGTGTCACCATGCGCCCCTGGGTAAGAGGTACTGCTGAATATAGTTTTATTTCTATAGGCCATAACCACTGAAAGACTGACAAGGTACATACAATACTGCCATATGTCTGAAACACCTGGGCCGGGGAGTTTACTGTAATGAAGCTGAGACCCTTTCCTTGTCTTGTCTCAAAGAAGCTGTGGTTCTTGGCCTTGCTCTGCAGACAATGTCATTAAAGCTGACGAGAGACAAGTGAGCACCAAGAGGAGGGAGGGAGCACCTTCCGCTCATTACTGAAGCCCTCATCCAATTACTAAGTGTTCAGAAAAAAGAAGCTGAAATGTTCAGAAACAGCTTCAGAAAAAAAGACCATCTAAAGCCTTTCTCCTGACTAACTGAAATTAAATTAAAAGAGGGGAAAAAAAAAATCAAGTTGCAATATGGGCCAAGCTTTTAAGGGATGTTAAGTCATTCATATACATCTAGCAAGATTTTAAAGACCTGCCACATTCTAGACTCAGGACATGTCTTTGTCAACTCTGGCTTTCCTGCTTTATCAGTGACTGAAATAAAGATGGCTCTCTCTTATTATAAGAGCTCCTCCAGGCCAAATTATAAAACTAGACAAGTATGTTTTCTTTTGTAATTGTGGTCCGACTTCATTTCTGGGGGCTTCCACAACAGATTCAGCCAGCACGGGCCTGGGATGCAAATGTTTTCAGATCTAAATACACTTTCATAGTGGAATTACCAAACAAGTTCTGCAGTCTTATGCAATAAAACAAGCCTCCCTTGTACAGCTTGTGTGCCTTTTGCTATGCACCTTCCCAGTGAAACCAGCCTCTTTGCTCAGGAACAGAGCCTTATAAAGTCATTGCTGCAGGATAGAGAAACCTGATCAGCATTCTGCATCCAAAACATGGCATTAATTGGGAAATTCCAATCTCAGTCCAATATTTAATAACTTTTTGGGACCCATGGAACCATGTGGCTCCAGGGAGGTCACCAGCCTGTTGCATTACTTTGGTCAGCTCACCTTCTAATCATAATGGTGACTATGGCCTTTCAGAACATCTTTTTATGCCCTCTTTTAAGCCGCAGTTCTGGAACAAAACCCAGTTTCTCTCTAAAAGGTCCACTCTCTTTACTCTACCGAAAAGGTACCATTATACAAGTGATCTGGGTTTGAGAAGAGTGCTATTGTAATTTTGAGGCAGCAATTTTGCCCAAACAACACCACAGGCTACTTTCACGTGCATGTGCAGACATGTTATAAAACTGAGACCAAAGCGATGCAAAAAAACTAACTTTTAAAGATAACAGGAACTTGGCAAACAGAGCAATGAGTGCGAGAACAGTTTGCACTGGGTACTGATGATGCAGGAAAAATCCACAAACATGTGAAAACACAAAAGCATAACCACAGAAACATTAACCACAGTTCCCAATTTAGGAACAATGGCTTCTTTGAAATATTTGACATGCAAATTAATGGCAACCGGCTCTGATTTACAGCCAAACTGTAGAGTTCATCAAATGCAGCTGAAAGGGAATTTACCTACAGAGATGAGGAGAAACAGGGATAAGCACATCAAACAAGCAGACAGACCACAGATAGGATATTACTTTGGCTCTGAACATTTTGTATTATATTTCTCCAAATACCACTTTTCACCTCTTATGTGAATTTCTGAACTAAGGCTTAGTTAGCTGAGATATTCATGACCCCAAAGATATGATTTATTGAAAAAGTAATCAACAGATTGACAAAGTACAAACATTACAAAAAAAATGTAACGGGCTGATCTGTAATAATACTTTGTTGGTTCACTAAGCAGCATATGCATCTACTGGAAATGCTCCACTTGTTGCAGATGGTCACTGACATGTTCTCCACATGACACTGGTCATAGCAACAGATGTATTCATAGGGTTATAAAAAAAGATGCATCAACTCACAGCATATTCTACAGTTCACAACCTCTGAATTCTTGCAAAGTTAATTTCTTTATAACACCACCATTCCTGGCCATAGATACCACCAAACAGTCTATCAGCTGAACAGATTTCCATCTTCAAAAGCACAAATGTTTCCGACATGTGTATTTGTCAAACCACAAGTACCAGATTACTGCTTCTTTGATTAAAGGTTCCAGAACATTCCAGTTTTTCAGTGAACTGGAAATACAGTACAGATGACTACAATATACAAGTGCCCATGTGGTGGAATCTTTATATTACAGATTTCATGAAAAAGTGGTTCCTCTGGACTCTGCTTTCTTACAACCCATACTGAATGTGGACAACAGAATAATTACAGTGGGAGGCTAAGGCTTGGCAGTGGTTTAGGGTAACTTCATTGACAGATGTTTTTTTTACATGGAATATGGTCTGTCCTTAAACTCAAGGGAGTGATATACCATGACTGAGACACACAGTCCACAGGTCCCACTGTATGAGGTGATCTCAATCACTCAGTCCATTTATAAAATTTATAGTCCCTGATCTACTGATTAAACACCAGCACATACATTTTTTAAATCATGTATGAGCTTTGAAGTTTGATCATTAGCGGTTCAAAAGCGCAAGACAAGAAGATTCATCACAAAAGACTAAAAATCAAAGCTACATACGGCTAAAAATAAGTACAGGAGAAATTGCCGTTTTTAAAACTTAAGAACTTCAAGGAAAAAAAAAAAGCATTTGAGGGAAAAAAAAAGTGGACTTTTGCCTCATAACAAGCCGTGCAGTTCAACTAAACCTGCATATAATAAATATATATCCCCGATTCATGATCGACTGTTCACTAATTTTCTCATGAAATAAGCATTTCCCAAATAAAAAGTGACAACAACAACAACAAAAAAAAAAGTCTTACCTAAGTTTTGGTTGAAATGTAGCAGAAAAGTGCTATCCAGAGAATGGACTTCCAAAAATAATGTCTTTTGTTTTGCAGACCTTGAATGAAAGTGAGCACAATTACCGGTAATCGAGGATTTCTTCTTGTCCCGGCCCCTTCTTAACTACGGTAAATTGTTCATATCTCCTAACCAGCAAGGAGGAGAAATCAAACTAAAGTAAAATCACTGGCGTCTTGCAAAACCAGTCCTTTCAATATGTATTTTAAATCTCACTAGGAAAAATTTCGCCTCTCCGAGTGGGTCGTGTGGAAAGCGCTTCTCGCGCGCATTGTGTTCCTGTAGTCTAATAAAAGATCTCCAAAGTTCTTTCACAGACAAGCTGTTTGCGCTGCTACGACGTTGCGATACTGCGTCTACTCCACGAGGAGTAGAGAAGATCGATTCAAGTTCCTACAGATAAACATAAAAACAATGACTGCAGAAGTTTTAAGCGCCGCTACGCGGCTTCTGTTACCCACAGTTGACTAGAGCGCTCTTGCGCCCCAACATCCTTTTCACCTCCCCCTCCAAACTATTCAAACCTGCCCCCTTCTGCCCCACATAGAGCATGCATAATCACCTCAGACGGGTCCCGACCTGCCTCCTTAGAAGTTCAGAGATTCAATTCTAAAGCTCCTGGCATTGTGGGGCTTGTAGTACGAAGGTCTGAGAAGATCGCAAACGCACGTGTGCTCTTGTTCAGTCCCAGAATCCAGGTAAATAGGGACCGATTGACCTTCCTCTCCCAAGAAAAAATCCAGTATGAGGGATCCCCCTAAATAAACACTTAAACTTTTGCCTTTGTGGATGTCTACATTATTCCTTAGTTTAAATGTAAGAACCAGTGGTCTTCCAGTGGTTCTACAGTCAACTTTATCAATCTTGAGATTTGGAAGATATTTTCCTGCTAAAAGTATACAAGAACAAAATTGTTTGAGTGAATCCGTTGGGTATTTTTGGAATCAATACCCAGAACCCGTCTTCAAAGACCTCTCTGCTCCTCATGTGCATTTCCTCTCATGCAAACACATTGTTGCAGAAGGATCAAACTGCTAAAGATGCCAGCTCAGTTTTCTTATATCAGCCATTTGAGGGACTCGAAACAGCGCAGCATGATACATGCCATGTCCAAGCGGAATTATGACTTTGCCAAACCAAATATACAGATACTAGCCAGCAAAGAAACAACATAACCAATCCTAAATTCTCTTTAAACAAACCTTTAAAAAGGACCTTTTTCAGTCCCCCAACTCTTGTGGGAGGTGTAGAGACTCCATTCTGTAACTTCGAGAAGTTCATACAAGACCCTGCAGAGATGCAAGAAACAGCAGAGACCCTTCAAAGAAAAAAAATCTTGATGATGGAGTATTCTTAATTCAGTGTCTCTGCTGCCCCCCAAACTCAAGTGCCCTGGCTTTAAACTAATCAGTTAACGCATTCAGCCAATTGTCATAACTTACTGCATATCCAAATATTACAAGAGGTCTCTCTCTCATGCTCTGATTTTGTTTGATTTCCACTCAGACAAAGGGAACTTTGCTCCTTTGTATATTTTGTATCTTTCCTCCCTTTTATCACTGTCAGTGGCTTCTTTTTTGTCAGGTACAACATAAAGATGTGCTGAAGCAGTAATCCACATGGTCTCTATGGATTCTACAAAGAAGGATCTTGTCACACAGCTGCAGATTTGACTTAGAAAATGGAAAACTGGTTTACTTAACCTGAATTGTTGGAAATCTAGTCAGACTGGGAAAAGTCATGTCTGCTGAGTAACCAAATTATGTATCAAATTAAAGGGATAGCAGATGGCATAACAGTCTGATGAGCCACATGTGCTTTTCAAAGCTCCTGGGTTTGAATGCTCCATCTTGCTGTAGTACAGGAAGAATTGCCCAAATCAGCAAATCATACAATTGCTTAATATTGTAAGTTGCTTTGAAGAAAAGTATCAACTAAGTGAATAAAAGTGGAATCTTGAAACATGAAAACCTGTAGATGAAGCTTCAGCTTTGAGAAGGCGCCTACTTTATAATGGAATACTGCAGAACGAAAGGAAACTGATGCTCTTAGGGGAACTGGAAGCATTGGTAGGCTAATACTAAATTCATTTCTATATTTGTTTGTTTAGTCAATGCCTTTTCCCTAAGTGATTTGCAAAGTGAGATTTGTATATTAAGCTACTTAAAATGATTTTCCCATTTATTTATCTAGATATTTTTTTCTGTATCAGTTTGGGGTAAGAGTTTATGCACCTACTTGAACGATGAACCTCGGTGCAGCAAGTGGTAGGGAACAAATTAGGTTTGCTTGAGACTTTCATGTCTGCAGCTATGTCTTCTTCTCTCAATGTAATACATTAATTGTACTTTTGCTGAGATGAACATCGCTTTGGACAAAAGCGTCTGCTAAATGAATAAATGTAAATGTAAGAGTTTTCCATCCAGGGTACTATTGCAAGACTAGGGTTTAAACCTAGGTCCTTCAGTTGCAAAGCGATAGCTCTAAACACTGTGGCACCTGCTACCTCATTATAAATCCCCTCTTCAGTGATCATTCCTTCCATCAAAATCCCAATAGTACTACTTGGATTCAGAAATTTTAAATCTTAGAATGCCTATCATTTCATTACCATCTGTATGACATACCCGTAGAAACAGCAGTTCGTTTTTATGACCTCATACATTTAAAATCTGTGCTTTTGCACAAAATTTAATTCAAATTTCTATCCCAGATTACGCCCTGGTTTCATACTGCATGCCCCACACCGAGAAGGCCAATGACAAAACTTTATCCAGGTGGAAAACTCAAGCAAAGAGATATTATTTTTCATGAATGAACCTGGCAATATGGATTACCTGAAAGGGTTCCCAGAGCTGGCCAGAGTAGTGGACAAAGAGCACAGGAATAAATCTTCCATTAAATCTGCCATCAATCTGCCGAAGTCAATTTCCCTGAGTGTCTCTGATTCAACGGTGGAGCCAAACCAAGTCTGCATCGCATTGAGTCCGGTAAGGGAGTTGGGGTGAGGTATCTATTGATATCATTCAGGGAAGAAAAGTGATGAGAGTGAAAGATGGGTAACAGAGACAAGGGGTGACATCAGGTTTGAGCTGACAGAGGGATCTGTAAACACATTGTTAAGTAGCAAAAAAATTAATCAAGGAGAGCTGAGCACAGATGGAGAGTAACTAGAGGGTGAGACCAACATAGGGAAACCATTAAGTGCAGCACAGAGACAGATGTCCCTCTGAATATACTTATTCCCCTTGAACTGGACTTAATTGTTCCTGAAAGCCTATCCAATGTTTAAAAACTGGAAAATTAAATTACTGATTCCATTATTTTTTATGGGGAAAAATTCCAGTTCATTCCAAGGCTATCCAACGCTCACCCCAAAATCCCTCTAAATGATGTCTTGTATTAAAAGGAAAAAGTCAGCATGGGATTCGTCTGTCACCACCAGCCAGCCTCTTCAAGTCTGATGCAGTGAGGCAGTGCTCAACAAGAAGAAAGAACAGTTATTAAGTTGTAATTTATACAAGTCAGTTTAATGTGCATTTGTATAAAGGTGATAAAACAAACACAGGCAAGTGGCATTATATTTTGAGGTGGAATGCCTAAGTGAACATGTAAGTCTTTAGTCTTCTGGATTTGAAAACAGAAACAGATGGGGCATTTCTGAGAGTAATTGGCAAAGTATTCCACAGTTTAGGTGCTCTATAACTAAAGGTGCAACCTTCTACTGAGGTCTTATTGATCACAGGTACTTTAACGTAACTTGCATCCAATAAGCGAAGATATTGTCCTGGGATATAAGAATCAATACTCTCACAAAGGTAAGCCAGAGCAATGCTATGTACTGCCTTATAGGTCAAAAGAAGGATTTTATAATCAACTCTAAATGCGACCGGGAGCCAATGTAACGATTCCAGTGTTATATGCTTGTACTTCCTAGTTCTAGTGACAATTCTCGAAGAAGCATTTTGTACTAACTGTAGCCTGGATACAGTCTGGTATAGAGAACTCGACAATAAAGCATTACAGTAGTCCAGCCTGCTTAAAACAAAAGCATGAACTAATTTCTCAGCATCCCATCTACATAGGAATCGCCGTAATTTAGCTATGCACGACTTAGTCAAAGCATTTACATGAGATACAAATGACAGCTTCCTATCCAACAGGACATTCAAATCCTTGACACAATCCGTATGCTTGAAGCTAATACCATCTGTTGTAAAGATTGGCGTGATTATGTTGGGGGGGGGGTTGCAGGGATGCAGTGGTGCACTGGGTTGGACTGGGTCCTGCTCTCCGGTGGGTCTGGGTTTGAATCCTGCTTGGGGTGCCTTGCGAGGGACTGGTGTCCTGTCCTGGGTATCCCCCCTCCCCTCCAGCCCTATGCCCTGTTTTGCTGGGTTAGGCTCTGGTTCCCTGTGACTCCGTATGGGACAAGCTGTTCTGACAATGTGTGTGTGTGTGTGTGTGTGTGTGTGTGTGTGTGTGTGTGAGATTATGTTGAGAGTTTTGGCATCACCACCCACCACAAGTACCTCTGTTTTACTGGCATTTAGAGATAAAAAAATTTTTACTCATCCATAATTTTATATTGGTACAACAATTAGCTAAAGACACAACATGTGATGGATCATCAGGCTTAAACGATATATATAGCTGTGTGTCATTTGGAATAGAGAGAGGAACAATGAATTTCTTTTTATTGCATTGCAGTTTATATTATCAAATTATAAATGAATACAGAAAATAAAGACTTTTTGTTTTATAGTTGCTGTTTTTTATCCTTGGTCAACTCATTAATGCTGGAGATGGTGTCAGGACCATTCATAGAGCACACATTCTGGGTCTATAGAATGACAACAAATTTCATTCTTGAAGGGTTACAATAGACCAATACAAAATAGTTATTATAATAATAATTACAAAATAATAATTTCATAAAATAAACTTACTATGATGCAGTGTATCGACTGGCTTAAGTACAATAAACTGCGGGCTCTCTGTTCCCATAATATAGTGCATTTCAAACTAGTTTGGTGGCTTCTTGCACTTTGCCACCAATAATGGTCTCTATTCCACATTTACAAAAGACTGCTTCTGACTGAAGGGGGTGCGGTGAAGCAAGTGGGTTGGACCGGGTCCTGTTCTCCAGTGGGTCTGGGGTTCAAGTCCCGCTTGGGATGTCTTGCAATGGACTGGCGTCCCATCCTGGGTGTGTCCCCTCCCCCTCCGGCCTTACACCCTGTGTTGCCGGGTAGGCTCCGGTTCCCCGCGACCCCGTTAATGGGTACAAAATGCAGAGCATTTCAATGGGAATACCGTAACAGCACAGAAATTAACGCATGGGATTCAGATAGGTGCTCAATATGAGAAACATGACATTCCACTCTACCCTGGCAACACCTCAGCATGGACTCACACAGGTTCAATGCAGCTGGCGAGGGGGGGGGGGCACAGTGGGAATGTGCCTTCAGGAAGTTTACAGACACATGACAATGGCACTGGTGCACTGATTCCTCAAGCTTAGGGTGTGGCCAAGTCAGCCTTTCTCTTCTGTGTGACAGCCAGAGGAAGGACAACTGAGACAGGTGTTGGATGACATTGGTCCAGAGAGCTGCAAACTCTGTTTGTCTAAACTTACTCTCATCTGCTCTCCTGCACCTTCCTCCACTGCATTATACCTTAGCCTTCAAGCATTTCAAGGACCGCAAGGTGTTGCGAGGTCAAACCTATTTTAATGCCCTTGCATTAGATTTGGGAGGACATTATGGCAGCCACACTATGACTAACCTGTTAGGTGGGATTTTAAGGAAGAGAAACACTGGAACTGTGCACCAAGACAGGCAACTTCACTAATTCAGTCCCTGACCTCAAGGATTTAGCGAAATATCTTTGGATTACAGTTACATCTTTTCCAAAATTATAGCTCACTTTTCCTTGGATAATTACCCCCTATTTCATTTGTGACTGTATCCTAGTTGGTATAACCTGTCAAAACGGTTCTGTGTGGTACTATAATTTTCCAAGCCTCTAAAGACATTGGGTTTCAACTTTCCTTTTAGAAGCTGTGCCATCACAGAAGACTGATTGCTGGGCAAATAGGAGCTTACTGCCCTCAGTTAGCTGGCAACGTCAAATAGTCTCTGGTCTCCAAGTCTTCAAGAGCAAGAGGGACAAACCTGGGCTCTGACTCCTACTCCAACTATTGACATCTGCAATGGAAGGAGGCTGTTCCAGAAATACACAGACGGCCACGGTATTTACAGCCCAGACAGGATGAGATGAACTCCCATGCAAACGTCTACCCGCACCCCCATAGGGGGATGAAGGAATGGCCTCAGAAGTCCCAAAATGTGGAGGTATGACATCACTTGCTGAATCTGCACACTAGGATGTGGGTGCAAACACATCTCAAAGAAAACATGATTTCAGAGGGTGATAGTAACTCCCTGCAGGACATGTCTGTGTATGTGCTGTAGGTTTTGTCCCTCTTAACAGCCTCCTGTCTACTACCAGTCTACTAAAGGTTTTTCTTCAAAGAAACCAACAACTTAGAGTAAACAAAAGTGCAATTTAACATGGAGTGTTATAGATACCATCATGTGTAGAGTGAGTTTGTCCAGCATCATGACTTTCACTAGTGCCAGTTTTCTCCCACAGTCCAAAGATATGCAGTTCATGTGAACTGGTGATGCTATATTCCCTGTAGCTTCAGGTGAATTTGTGATACTAATCATTGTCCATAGGTGCCCCTGATAGTTAGATATTTCTCATGGGATGACTGTTTATGTCTCTCTGGTGTTTTCTCTGTCACATTAATCATGATAGCATGTTACCACAAAGCTGATGTTGGGTCAAGTGCTGAAATGTTCTCCGACCCTCAGTCACAAGAATAGAACCTAGCATAGCATGATCATGTAGCGCTAATAGAGAACAGGAAAGTACACACACACATTGACTGAAACCACTTGTCCTGCATAGGGTCATGACAAACCAGAGCCTATCCTGGCAGCACAGGGGGCAAGGGGACACCAGTCCATCACAAGGCATCTCAAGCAGAACTCGAACCCCAGACCCACAAGAGAGCAGGCACAGGCCAAGCCCACTGCATCACCATGTCCCTGTGACACCAATAGGAAAGTAATTAATGATAAAGTTGTTGACAGCAGATCAGGAAAGAAACTGTTTCAAAACAGACATGTTTTGAGACATATCTTAAGTGTTTAGAGGGATTCAGTTGACCTAAAGTACAGAGGGTGTTTTTTTCCACCACATCTAAGTCAGAGCTAAGAACCTTCAGGTTTTTGCTTTTGAACCTTTTGTGAATGGGACCACTATAGAGAGGGTGGAGGATAGTAGCCTGGCGAGGGCATAGCAAATGACCAGGTCATTATCAAACCATCCTAAATAGCATTAGTAAATTTTGCTGTGATGTAACCAGTTTGAGGGGGGGGCGGTGGCGGAGCGGGTTTAGCCTGTACATGCTCTCTGGTGGGTCTGGGGGTCGAGTGCTGCTTGGGGTGCCTTGTGACAGCCTTATGTCCTGTCCTGGGTGTGTGCCCCCCCAGCCTTGCGCCCTGTGTTGCTGGGTTAGGCTCCGGTTCACCGCGACTGCCACGCCCACACCTCCGGGCCAACACGGAACACCTGTGACGCAACGCAGACCGCAACATAAAAGGCTGCGTCGGACAACCAGCTGATGCGGAACCTTGATCTGCCTCCTCGTTAGCGACCTTCTCCAGCCATTTCCTGTTCCCAAACCCGTCCCTTGTTCCCCCGATCTACTGCCTCCTTCGGATCATCGACCTCTTGCCTGTACACTGACCTCACCTTTTGGATCCTCCCTGTTACGACGTTCGCACCTCGAAGACCCTTTGCCCGTCCTCTGACCTCCTCTCTTGGATTTCCCCGAAGACACCACGATTACCGCTCTGCACTTGGGTCCGCCGCTTCCCTCAGACGCGACCATGACAGCGACCCTCCATGTGAGAAGCAGTTTCAGACAGTGTATGTTTTTGTGTGTGTGTGTGTGTGTGTGTGTAACCGGTTTGTGTTTCTTTGAATAAAGGCAAATTAGAATTAAACAATATAATAATGTTTGTGACAGGCTGAGTGCGTCTTTGAGAGTGACAAGGTGGGGTCTAACTAAACAGAAACAAGACCCCCATAAACAGATCTTTAGAAAACTAGTTCATTCACCCCAGATACAAGATTGTGATTGCAAAAATGTTTTCTTTAATTAATATAACGATTTTTTTTTTTTTGTTCCACTTCTCTGTTCGTTCATAAAAGACCACATTGGCTTTTTTTATGAGGTCACTATGTCTTCAGGTGAGCCCATGTGAGCCCTTTTCTGGAATATGAGACAGTTTGTGCCACACCAAAGGATTGGAAAGAAAGAAATTAATACTAGACATTACATTACATTTCCAGAACATAGTGTCATGTTGCACAATTATTTAATTTCAAGTTTTGGAGAAAAAGTCACAGCTGGCACTTGTTCACTACTTTGTACTGTACTGCGTTGCCTATAGTAGAACTTACCTTTTAGAAGGTCAGTCCTAGAAAGGCTTCTTTTTTATCCTAAAACCTAACAAAAAACTGTTGTTGGAATGATTTCTAGGACCCATAATTAGTTGTCCAAGCTTTTAAATGGTATTCTTTAAAAGCACAGAATGCCCTTTATATAGTGCATTAGGACTCTGCACTGTTCCATGTACGGCTTGGGGAATACACATAAAAGCATAACATCCTCTAAAATGGATAATTTTGAGTAGCTTGGTCTTAGGAGGTTGTCACTATTCTTTTCCCCAGTTAGCAGACTCCTGTCAGCAAGCCCACTAACAAATGTAATAGTTTTTTCCACATTTTCATGTGTACAACCGTATTTATGTATATTTCTCCAGTGTGGCTCAGAATCCTGGGACTTATGCCTACAATTCTATAGCCATGCAAATATTTTCCATTAGATACTGCTCACTCTTGCTGCTCTGAATAAGTCACGGTGCTGCAGGTGGATTATGGGTTTTTCTTCATGTTTTTTTTTTGTGCATTCCACCTACCATATTGAGACAGGTGGTAAAAAACGTGAAAGAAGCATCAAACACAAAAGTTAACGGGAAAAAAATGAAAAATTAGAGCCCAGAAATAATCATTCCAAGTAAAGTTGTTTAGAGGAGGTACACTGGGCCTGCTTACATTGTGTGTGGAGCAACTGGTAGCATAATGGTTAGAGCTGCTGCCTTTGGGCCTAAAGATTTCAAGTTTGAATCCAATCTCAAGCTGTAGTACCCTTGAGCAAAGTAAATTATGCAGCTGTATGAATGGGTAAGTAACTGTAGGTAGCTCAACATTGTAAGTTGCTTTAGAGAAAAGTGTCAGCTTAGAGAGAGAGACTGCATTAACCAGTTTAGTTTACGGCAAAGTCTGTGCCCATTGAAGTCTGTATAGGGTCTTTACAGAAAGGTCAGAGTATAGGGCCCACCGTATGTTGGGTGTCATGGGTAGTCAGAGAAGAAAGCTATAAAAGATGCTCCTGAAGCAGCAGAAAGGCCATGTAGATAGTTGTGGGTCAGGTGCAGAGGCAAGAGAGGGGTTCAAGGTAGTACTACCTGGACTGGAGTCTGACCAACTTTAGTTGGATTACCTTAGCAAGAGTGTCTTATGTTGAAAGACCCAAAACACCCAATGGTTTATGTTACATCCCTGATGACACACACACACACACACACACACACACACACACACACACACACACACACACACACACACATTTTCAGAACCACTTGTCCCATACAGGGTCACGGGGAACCGGAGCCTACCCACCAACACAGGGCGTAAGGCCGGAGGGGGAGGGGACACACCCAGGACGGGACGCCAGTCCGTCGCAGGGCACCCCAAGCGGGACTCGAACCCCAGACCCACCGGAGAGCAAGACTGTGGTCCAACCCACTGCGCCACCGCACCCCCTCCCTGATGACACATCCTGGTGTATCCAAATTTAAATCCAAATTTTGGCAACATCAGCCATTCTCACTCTTGATATTGCCCACATGAACCCTTTCAGTTTCTGAACAAATAAATCTTTTTTTTTTTTTTCTTTAAAACTGACTGCTTGAAGTCTAAGACTTTTGCAGATTTTTTGTGCATTGTTTTCAAATATTCTAGCATATTTGTTACAGTCATGAAACCACAAAGAATTTTAGTGGAATACTGCTTCACAGATGTTTAAGGGCTTGTAAGTTTAGAGGAACAGGTGAAGAATTAATATGCATACATACACATGCACACATACACACACATCACAGCCTTTTATGTTCAGCACCATCAGGGGTTGAGCTTGATGGGGCACACTTGCAACAGCTTTTAATTCTTTCTTTTGTCCATCATTTTTTCATTGGAGTGGGTGCGGTGGCACAGCGGGCTTGGCTTGTGCGCCTGTTCTCTGGTGGGTTTGGGGTTTGAGTCCCACGTAGAGTGCCTTCTGATGGAATGGTGTCCCATCCTGGGTGTGTTCCCTCCCCCCTTCAGCCCTATGCCCTGTGTCACTGGGTTAGTTTCCAGCTCACTGTGACCCTGCTTGGAACAAGCGGTTTCTGTGTGTGTGTGTGTGTGTGTGTGTGTGTGTGTGTGTGTGTTTTTTTTTTTTTTTTTTTGTTGGAAAGCTGGGAGGATGTTCTCTAAGCCAAGGATGCTTCCCAAAACCCAATAAGGAAAAACCCATGCACTGGCTTTCAGCTTACAGTGAGCATTTTCCAGAATTTGGCTTTGGCATCATTTCACTGTGACCGGCAACAAACCAAACAGCGAAATCCCTCCCCCAAAAAAACCCTCTGCTCTAGTTTTCCTTCCTGCCTTGTTTACATTCCCAGATGTTGCTGGACCATCTACAAATATCCTTATGAGCTACAAGATGTGTTGTATGGACAGAGAATACCCTCCGCCTCACCCAAGCTGTGTGTGTTTTTGTCTATTGGTGTGGACTCCACTCCTATATACACATCCCCAACACCCCAAAACACCCTCACATTCATTTACATGGGTTTAGGGTGCAGCACAAATGCTTTTGCTAACCTTAGGCAAGAATCATACTTGCATGCATTAGATTCCAATTAAATTCAGTTTAAATGAATAAATGTATACATGCATATACAATATATAGAACACATTTATGCTTTGAGCAAAAATGGACTGAAAACTAAACTTATTTTCAACACATTTGTTAAGAGAACAAATCATTATCCTGTATGTGGAGAAACTGGTTTGGGGTTTTTGGTAGGCTGGGAACGCATTATTGTTTTTCCCATTTTAAATAATGGAAAATAGGCTGTCAGTATCAGAAAATTTGGTATACACAGCATTTTCTGGAACAAATAAGTTTTATAAATCAAAAGATACCTGCATACTATTTACTGTGCAGACCGGCAGTTTGTTGAATGAGAAATGTTACCTACAAAGTCACAACATTACAAAAATATGGGGTGGCGATGCATCATATGATGTTTACATAATATATATGTTTATCTTTAAAGCTTTTTCACCAAGTAGTCATGTGTAACATCTATCAACAGAATTATTTTTGACTACGACTCCAGACGTAGTCTCTCCAACGTGTCCTGGGTCTGCCCCGAGGCCTCCTCCCAGTGGGACAAGTCCGGAACACCTCACCAGGGAGGCGTCCAGGAGGCATCCGGAATAGATGCCCGAGCCACCTCAACTGGCTCCTCTTGATGCGGAGAAGCAGCGGCTCTACTCCAAGCTCCTCCCGGGTGACTGAGCTCCTCACCCTATCCCTAAGGGTGCACTCAACCACTCTGCGGAGGAAACTCATTTCTGCCGCTTGTATCCGCGATCTCATTCTTTCGGTCATGATCCAGAGTTCATGACCATAGGTGAGGGTAGGAACGTAGATCGACCGGTAAATTGAGAGCTTCGCCTTACGACTCGGCTCCTTCTTCACCACAACAGACCGGTACAATGACCGCACATTTTTCCCTCACTCGTGAACAAGACCCCAAGATACTTCAACTCCTCCACTTGAGGGAACAACTCCCACCTAACCCGGAGGGGGCAATCCACCTTTTTCCGACTGAGAACCATGGCCTCGGATTTTTTGAGGTGCTGATTCTCATCCCCGCCGCTTCGCACTCGGCTGCAAACCTCTCCAGTACACACTGTAAGTCTTGATTTGATGAAGCCAACAGGACCACATCGTCCGCAAAAAGCAGAGTCGAGATCCTGCAGCCACCAAAACAGACACCCTCCGTTCCCTGGCTGCGCCTAGAAATTCTGTCCATGAAGATAATGAACAGAATCGGTGACAAAGGGCAGCCCTGGCGGAGTCCAACATGCACCGGGAACAGGTCTGACTTACTGCCGGCAATGCGAACCAAGCTCCTGCTCCGGTCATACAGGGAACGCACAGCCCGTAGCAGCGAGCCCTGAACCCCATAATCCCGAAGTACCTCCCACAGGATGCCACCAGGGACACACTCGAATGCCTTCTCCAGGTCCACAAAACACATATGGACTGGTTGGGCAAACTCCCATGAACCGTCCAACACCCTAGTGAGGGTATAGAGCTGGTCCAGTGTTCCACGGCCAGGGCGAAAACCGCATTGCTCCTCCTGAATCCGAGGTTCGACTATCGGTTGGATTCTCCTCTCCAGTACCCCGGCATAGACTTTTCCAGGGAGGCTAAGGAGTGTGATCCCCCTATAGTTGGAACACAATCTCCGGTCCCCCTTCTTAAAAAGAGGGACCACCACCCCAGTCTGCCAGTCTAGAGGCACCGTTCCCGAGCTCCACGCAATGCTGCAGAGGCGTGTCAGCCAAGACAGCCCCACAACATCCAGAGACTTGAGAAACTTGGGGCGGATCTCATCCATCCCCGGAGCCTTGCCACCAAGGAGTTTTTTGACTACCTTAGCAAAGAACTGCTATATTTCACCAAAAGTCAGCTCTGACGGCTACATAGTTGCTTATTTTGAACTATTAGTCTGATGCTGGCACATCGAAGAGTGGGAGAGTGGACCTAGATGCAGGATCATTCAGACAGCAGTTGCTGGGGCAAAGCAGAGGCTGTAGTTGGGACAGGTGAAGGTTCAGAGCTGAGGGGTGAATGTTGTACCAAGGATGATCCAGAGACATGGTCGAATGGACTAGCGATGATTGTGTCCATGGGAGATAGAATACATGGACAGGGAGATGGGCGAGGAAGCGAGGCGTAAGGAGCAGGACAGGCAAAGTATGAGCTCAGTGGGGACAGTTGTCTCGACGAGATTCTGCATCCAGGGAGCGGTGTAATGGTACCCTTTATACCCGGCTCCGTCGATTGTGACCAGATGCTTGTGGTTAAGCTGTGGGCATAGACGTGACAGCACCCCCCTCCTCACAGGCGGTTCTCGCTGCCCTGTGACCCCTGGTAGGAGGACAACCCCTGGGACGTAGTGCCAGCCGATCCAGATGGTCCTTGTGGAAGCTGGATATGAGTGATGGATTGAGGATGTCTTTTTCAGGCACCCAGTTGCATTCATCTGCCCATTCCCTTCCCAGTCCACCAGGTAATAAAGCCCGCCCCCCCAGCACTTAGAGTCCATGAGGGAACGAACGGTGTATGCCGGTGCCCTGTGATCCTCCATAGGATGAGATGCCAGAGTTCCACGAGTGGCTTGGAGAAACAAGGTCTTCTATGGCTTGAGTAAGGACACATGGAATGTATGGCATATGCGAAGATGACGGGTAGTTATAACCTGTATGAGACTGGAGTGACATGTCAGATTACCTTAAAGGGACTAATGAACCAGGGACTGAGTTTCTTGGACAGCAGTTTCAGATTAATGTTCCGGGTTGACAGCCACACCCATTGTCCGGGCTGGAAAATCAGAGCGCCACAGTGCTGTTTCTCCCGCTTGGTCCTTCTCCGCATGTGCTTCTGGATGGTCTACCAGACCTCCTTGCTGTTCTGGTACCAAGAATCCACTGCAGGGATGTTACGAGGGCCAGGGTGCCAGAGAAACAAGGGGGGGCTGGTATCCTAATAAACACTGAAATGGAGACAGTCCCGTGGATGAGTGTGAGAGGGAATTATTAGTGTACTCCACCCAAAGCAGGAACTTCAACCACTGGTTTTGCTGTTGGCTGCAGTAACTCCTTAAGAAGTGGCCCAGGTCCTGGTTCAGACATTCAACCTACCCATTAGCCCTGGGGTACCCCGAGGTCAGGCTGATGGACACGCCCAGCTTCTGCCAAAAGGTTTTCCACATTCTCAAGGACAACTGGGACCCCCTGGTCAGAAACAATGTCTTTGAGTGGACCATACAGTCGGAACATGCGGCGGAACAGGTGCTCTGAGCTGCCTAAGGCTGTGGGGAGACAAGGCGATTCCTATGTAGATGGGATGCTGAGTAACTGGTTCATGCTTTTGTTTCAAGCAGGCTGGATTACAATAATGCTTTATTGTCGGTGGTCCATACCAGACTGTATCCAGGCTACAGTTGGTGCAAAATGTTGCTGTGAGAATTGTCACTAGAAGTAGGAAGTTTGACCATATAACACAGACACTGAATTGAATTGAATTAAACTGAATTGGATGGAGGGCCACCAGTACATTCTTTGGAGCAGTATGAGGGTCCAACGGCTGCTCAGGTGACCTGCGACTTGAGAATTGTGTACCCAGTGGTGCAAGGGGGCTCTCAACCTCACCAGGATGTATTCTTTCCCTGCTGAGGTGTTTGTGGGAGCCAGCTACTCCTCTTGTGCTGTCTTGAGGTCCTGCAGAAATTGCCACTGCATGGGTGCAACAAAGCAAGAGGTGGTTAGGATGGGTTCTGGTGGAGTAGATTAAAGGTCTTTGTCATGAACCCTGGACAGGGTATCGGCTTTTGCGTTCTTTGAACCCAGTCAATAGGACACCGTGAACTGGAACCTGGTGAAAAAAAGAGCCCATTGTGCCTGGCAGGGCTTTAGTTTGCTGGCTGAACGGGTGAGTGGCTCCCTCTAGCTAATGCCTCCACTCCTCCAGAGCAAGCTTAAACCAGCAATTCCCGGTTCCCTATATCATAATTACACACAGCCAGAGACAGTTTGCATGAAAAATAAGCACAGGGCTTGAATTTTGGTGGGGTTCCCTGTCTCTGGAAGAGTGCCACCCCTACTCCCACTACTGAAGCGTCTACCTCCACTATGAAGGGTAGTTGCGGGTCAGGGTGTTGGAGCACTGGGGCTGTTGTGAACCGTGTTTTTACCTCCTGGAATGTCTAAAACCTCCAAGGTCCAGGTGAGCTGCGTCCCCAAGATGAGTGGAGCCCAGAAACCTCTCGCAAACCCCAGAAACCTCTGGGCCAGTCTAGCATAGCCTGAACCTTCTTGGGGTCCATGGCTACCCCTTCTGAATTCAAGATGAACCCCAGGATGGCAAAGCATTTGTGGTGAAAGAGACACTTTCCCACCTTTACAAAGAGGTTGCTGTGAAGCAACCTCTGCAGAACCTGACACACATGCCGCACATGTTCCTCCATAAAGCCAGATAAAATTGAAATGTCATCCAGATAGACCAACATGCATTTCTTGACTAGATTTCCCAATATGTGGTTGACGAATGCCTAGAACACAGAGGGTGCGTTCGCCAACCCAAATGCATTACTGGATACTCATAGTGCCCCAAGAAGTGCTAAATGCTGTCTTCCATTTGTCCCCTTCCCTGATTCAGGCATGGTTGTATGTGCTTTGCCAGTCCAGTTTCATGAAAACCTTGGCCCCATGGACCTGCTCCAGCGCTGCAGTAATGAGGGGTAAGGGATGAGGGTATTTGGCTGTGATCTCATTGAGCCCGTGGTAATCAATGCATGGTCGCAATCCCCCATCCTTTTTCCAGATGAAAAAGAACCCCACTGTCACCAGAGAGGTAGAGGGCCTAATTATGCTGGAGGCCAGAGCCTCAGTTACGTATTCCTCCATAGCCTTTTGTTCAGGAAGGAACAAGGGATATACCCAACCCCGGAGGGAGAGGTTCCTGGGAAAAGGTCTATCGCATAGTCCCAGGGCCTGTATGGGGGTAGAACCGATGCCCTGGTCTTACTACTTGTAAATACCTCCATGAGGTCCTGATAGACCGCAGGCACCTTGAGAGGCGGCGTTGTCCCTGGGCTCTCTATGGAGGTGGCCCTATACGGAAGTAACAGGCAGGAGATGGTGCATAGCGACCCCCAGGACACTAGTTCCCCGTTGCTCCAGGAAAAAACTGGATCATGTTAACCACGGAGTTCCTCAGCCACTGCCACGTCCAATTCTGAAATCCTTTTTAATAAAAGCCCTTCATTTGGACAACATCTACAGAGGAATCCTAGATGAAAATGCAATCTCCTTGAAAGGATCAAGATTAAAACACAAAATAGCTGTTTCACACTTTTTCTGCTTCCAATAACCTGATAACAGTGTTATCAATCTTATGCATGCAATGACAGCAGCAGTGTGGCATGTTTCCCATCACAAGTCCACACAGGCCCCAGACCACTGAGACAGCTCATATCTGACATGTAAACACCCAGGCTGGAATGCACCAGGCTGTTAACAAAAAGACAGCCTTATGTCTGCTTTCAAAGGGAGAGTAAAACCACACCTTTGGAAATGTTTCATTCACGATGAGAAGCTGTCGTTTCAGAGTAAGTGACTGGCAGATTGTTGCAGGAGCTCGGCATGTTGCCGTGAAACAGTGGGGCGCAAGGCCATTAGTCTGCTATAAAGCAGTATATGGCAGAGGTGCCTGGCATAGAGATGCTTCTCTGGGTACCATTATGGTAAAAGACATATAAAAGACTTATTAAATATGCAAACAAGGAAGTGACTGCAATAAACTGTATTCATGTGTGTATAGGTTTTTGCAGATACTGTTTACTTACCTTTGTATATAGTGTGAATTACTACCTATGCAGGTCTTGATCAGTGAAATTTTTGTTTAACTTTTGCTGGCAGAACCTGACTCGTACTTGTTATTTTTTTTATTAATTTAGCTGGCACTTGTCTTCAAGGCAGCAGCGTTAGATTTATTTGCTGAGCTGCTTTCTTTGATTTACTCATTTATACAGCTGGGTAATTTTTGCTGTATCAGTTCAGGGTAAGTACCATAATCAAGACTGTTACAGCAGGAACAGATGTTTGATTCAATGACCATTAGATTACAAAGTGATGGTGCTTTTCAGATTACAAGAAGTACTACATCAGTAAACTGTGTCATTGTTATTTTTAAATTGCAACCACAGGTGTACCAATAAAAGGTAGGATGCCCTGCCTCACCTGTGGTGTTTGCTGCTTCTAAATCATTCCTTCTATCCCAGACAATAGCCAGCGGGACCCAAAAGAGGGTAAAGTTCCCAGATGGTAGTGGGTGTGATAGTGTGTGGTCAAAACCTCTGTACCATCTTATAGATCAACAAGAATCATACAGACCTCTCAGGTAGGCAACACTTAGAATCTACTAAACAGTGGGACAGCAAGGATTGATAGAAATAACTAAGCTGTGGTAAAATAAATACCGTGGTGTCTTGTGTTATAATTGGACAGATTGTGTGTTTTCAGTAGTATAAACTTTTCCCAGCTTATTCATTTATTTCACTTGCATTTTCTTTTTGCCTTGTTTCTAAAAATTGTCTTTATGGAGAGTAGGGGGCGCGGTGGCGCAGTGGCGCAGTGGGTTGGACCGCAGTCCTGCTCTCCGGTGGGTCTGGGGTTCGAATCCTGCTTGGGGTGCCTTGCAACGGACTGGCGTCCCGTCCTGGGTGTGTCCCCTCCCCCTCCGGCCTTACGCCCTGTGTTGCCGGGTAGGCTCCGGTTCCCCGTGACCCCGTATGGGACAAGCGGTTCTGAAGATGTGTGTGTGTGTGTGTGTGTGTGTGTGTGTGTCTTTATGGAGAATGAAAGTGACCATTGCTACTCCCATGCCAATAGATGGCAGTAAACAGCACTCAGGCAGAATAGGTGTGTGCGACTGCCTTGTTTCAGCTAATTTCATTGGTATTTATAGCTCATGTCTGAATAGGAAATGTTTGTAGAGACAATATTTTATTTTCATTTTAAAGTTTTTAGTTCTAGGGTAAAGTAATTACATAGAAGTTATTATTACAATAAGAAGTAAAAGATATTAAAGATGGAGCCAATGCATGGCGATGTGCTGATTGCTGATCCTCGTGCATTGTCACTTTAAGTATTCCCAGTTTTAAGTACTTTGGCTGTCTATTGTTGCTAATAAATATTGTTACTGTTATTTATTGTGATTGTTATTGGAATTATTTATTGTTATTGTTTTGTTTTTGTGCAGTATTAACTTTTTTGTTTTTTGTTCATAGTCTGTGGAGAAGCACTCAAACAAGAATTTCACGGTACTTGTACTTATGACAAAAAACCTTGAACTTGAACTTGAAGTATTTGTCAAATGTGTTATAGCTATATCCAAGATTTTTACAAATCTAACCTTCAAATAACTTGAGACCCTTTACTGACTTCAGTTTAGTGGTAAAAGCGACTGAATTTACAAACTAGTTAAGAATAGACTTCTGTCCCTAACTGTGGCGTGACCCTAACATGGAGATCACAAAGCTCATTGCATTTGTTTCTACATAAAGAGCTCTCCTAGATATTGATATCTGATACAGAGCATGTGTGCAATCCTAATTGACCCCTATTCTCCCTGTGTCCCATGAAAATGCAGAGATAAGTATGGATGAGTAACTGACTGTAATAAGTGTATATAGCATTGTAAGTCATCTTCGCTGAAAAAAGTATGGGCTGATAATAACATAGTGTTCATTGGAAGTCACTTTGGAGAAAAGTGTCTCCTAAATGAAGCACACACACACACACACACACACACATTTTCAGAACCGCTTGTCCCATACAGGGTCACAGGGAACCGGAGCCAACCCGGGGCATAAGGCCGGAGGGGGAGGGGACACACCCAGGACGGGACGCCAGTCCATCGCAAGGCACCCCAAGCAGGACTCGAACCCCAGACCCACCGGACAGCAGGACTGTGGTCCAACCCACTGCGCCACCGCACCCCCTGCTAAATGAAGTAATGCAAACAAATATAGATATACTTTATATAGTCCTTTGATGACCCACCTCCACCCTTCAGGAGTGTTAAGTATAGCTTTTGAGCTGTAAATGACATTTAGGTGGGATGCTCTTTAAATGGAAATTGTCGGGTGTTTTGTGTTATCCACTCTCTTTTCCTATGATTCTTTAGCCTTTTTATTTCATGGTTTAATGTGCCAGTTTTGAAGGAATGTTCTCAGACATTATTATATTGATAAAGAAGGAAGTATGACTGGTTGTGGGTATGAAGAAGCAATATAGGTAGTTTTATGAGACTGCAGATGGACAGGTTTCCAAAATAAAGATCTATGTTTCAGATTCACACATGTCACAGATTGGCTTTTTTTAATTAAAAAACACACACTCAAATTATTGTTGTAGACCTTTCAGACTATGGAAGAAACTTTTTTGAAAAATTAAAAGAGACAAATCTAAAGCTCCCAAAAAATTTACTACCAGATCAGACTGAGGAAGTTCTGCACTACCAACATTCAAATCTTTATCAGGTCTATCCTGTTCTGCAAGAAATTATGGGCATCTGATCCTGAGAATTTAAACAAGCTGAGACCTTGATTTAATACTATTAAAAATCCGGAATAAACTATCTCAGTTGATGTCAACATATGAATATGCACATTTCTACAAATCCAAACTAATTTTCAAGATGTGATGGACTGTGCATATGAAGGACTTCCATTCTGGGCACAAACCTGCAAAGAAGCAGATTATCCACCCATAAAGGTGTTAACAAACATACCTAAATATACACACAGTCAGCGTGGGTTCACACACATAGCCACTGTGGGTTCACTGAACTGTGTGACCTTTATTGTAAAAAGTATGCACCCATAGGGTATAAGTGTAATATAATATTTGCCCCCTTGAAAGTATACACTTGTGTACATAAGGATGCCATATGGAACAATCAGCAATATGGGACCCTGGAGACTTTTGTAATTGGGGTCTAAAGGAAACTTTTTGATTGATGACCCCCTGTTCGTAAACATTGCAGGATGTCATTACATGTGGCTCAAACACTGCCAAAACATCTGAGGCCACAGAAATAAAAGTGATCTTCTGTTGTGATATTCCCTAGAAAACCTCTTTGGCTTCCTTTAACATCAAGGAAACCATCTAGAAGAACTGAAAAAATGTTTGAGACAAACGGTGGCAGCTGAAGTGTTCCCTTGTCCCTTTTTTACCTTTTTAAAATGTAACATTTGTTTCATTCTTTGTCTTTTTCATTCTAGTAGTAAATTGGTATTGTATCAAAAAATATCTGTTCTTTTCACTGCATGATATTTAACTGTCCTAAACTGACTTTCCAGAATGTATAAAATCACATACACATTTAATAATGAGCCCGTTATTGATGCTTTCCAGAGTATACGCAGCTGTTTGTCTTTCTGTGTGTGTGTTTGTTTGCTTGCTCGTTAGTTTCTTTGTTTGGACTTTTGGTGACTGTTTAATTTGTAATGAATTTGGTTACAATGTTTAAAACTGAGAGGGGGAACAGTGGTGCAGTGGGCTTGGTGTGTCCTGCTCTCTGGAGAGTCTGGGGTTGGAGTCCCGCTTGGGGTGCCTTGTGATGGACTGGCGTCCTGTCTCGGGTGTGTTCCCTCCCTCCTCCAGCCACTTTGTCAGTTTAAGTACCTTGAACAAGAGTACTGTTGCAGGAGATGAAATTTAACCAACCAACCTTTGAGTAGAATATAGCAGCTCTGTCCAGTATACCAACTGCTGCCTTAAAAATATTACAAGGTCAAATTCACAAACCACAAAATTTCTTGCAATCAAGTAATATGGGAAAGTAGCAGGTGGTAGTGGTTAGAGCCATTGCTTTGTAATCAGAAGGTCCAATAAGAAGAAAGTAGTATGTCCCCTGTATCTTTAGATTCAAGCTTTTGTTCATTCTCCACCAATGATTACAGTGAGGGCCCGCAGTGGTGCTTCAATCATCTGACAGGAAGCTGTTGTCTCACTTACTGCACTAAATCTCTTTGCCACCTCTTGAAACCACTGTCCAGCCCTTCCTTTTCTGACAACAGTCAGTCTTCCTAGATTAGTTTACTTCAACCACACCTCTTTCTGGCCACATCCATAGATAATGTTTGACATTGCTTCTTTGCTACCATCTGTGTACCTTTACTTTTACATTTATTCATTTAGCAGACACTTCTTTCCAAAGTGATGTATAACTCAGAGAAAATTACAATCAGTGCATTGCATCAGCAGAAGGAGAAACTTGGATGCAAACATGTGACATGAAACTACAGTTAATTTGTCATATTCCAACATGTCAACCAGTATACATCACATAAGTTGCTCCATGAAGGTTTTTCCATTATTCTACAATTCTATATAATATACATCATTATATAATAATATAATATATATAATTCTATATACTACAACAACAATAATAATAATAATAATAATAATAATAAGAAGAAGAATAGTAAGTAGTACCCTAGTTCAAGATACAGTTAAACTGATACAGTAAAAATGACAGTTAAAGTCATACAGTAAAAATGATACAGCTGTATAAATGAATAAATCTCTCTAAGTAATTTAACAATGCAAGTTGCTTTTAAGAAAAATGTCAGCTAAATGAATAACTGTAAATGTTATGATGTGCTATGTTAGCATACAGAATGCACGTAAGGCCAACCACTAAATCGTTCCTTGGCTGACCTTCAGTCAGTGGGTTGGGTCAGGCAGGGCGGTTCTTTGAGCTGGACCGAAAAGAGGGTGTGTATCAACCAAAAACATGAGCATTCCTCGCTTCTTGCTTCCCCACCCCCATCGATGTGAGCCAGCCATGTTTGGATTGGAGTTACCGTACTTTGACCAAATCTGCCAAACCAGAGCACCCTGACCACCATCTATTTTTGACAGCCCAGAGATCCTGCCCTCAGAACCGGTAGTGCACTTTACTGAGGAAGTGGGTTTTGGGGCAGAGGCAGTTGGCTGGGCTGTCCGAAACAGGCCTGCAGAATGAAATGGCGGTCACATTCCTGCTCTTGTGGGCTTGTGCTAAGAAGAGTCAGAGCAAATGTGGAAGAGGTGTATGGATAAAAGTAGTTAAACAATCCTTTAAAAAAGCCCCCATCATTCAACACCCACCTAACTGCTATTATTTCTGTGGGTGAGGGCGTCAGTAAAGGCAAAGGAATGTAGTTATAACAAATGTATAGCAGATAGCTTGTACGCTATTTAAAAGATTGCCACAGTCAGTCAGGGTGGCTAAGCTCCTCTTCTGTAAAGTGAGACATGGTGATGAAGTGTCAGAGACTAATCACGCCTGTAAGTCACGATTTTCTGGGACACAAGAGATTTGATCTGTTGACGTGTTCAAGGATGGGCCACACTTCTCTTGAAGACACCTCAGGTTCTGTCTCAAGAGCCTATCCCTTATCCAGTATCAAAAATCAATGCTACAAGACCAAGCAGATTGTCAAACATGGGAGATGAATACCACAGTTCAACCCTTTGCCCAGAAGAAAGGTACCACTAAGGTCAAGTGGCTTTTCCAAAGGCCCTTGCTCACATATAAGGGGGAGGTATCCCACTCTTTGATACTAAAGCATCGTGCAACTTGGATGACTGGCCACACACACAGGAAGGCCACACCCATGTCCTTGGAAAATGTTAGAAGGGAAAAAACACACCACTGCATCTGAGGGTGCTCATTGGACTGTGCAGTGTTACCATTCCAGCTCTTACCCTGAGCCTGTCATCATCCTCCAGTTCACAGTCTGCCGGGTTCCCAGATTTTGCAAAAATAACAGATTTTGTCTGTGTGCAGTATGTCCAGCAAGCAGCAATAGGGAGGCTGGAGAACAAAAGGAACCACATCATGAACTCTGCAAACCAGACTAGATGTGGCTGTGGCTGTATGATCTGTAACAACGCAGATTCCTGCATCCTGGTTTCAGCTATACACAAAATCATCCTGGAACACAGAGGATTCCCATACAGAGTGGTATGGAACAAAGCAGGAGCACCTGGGGGTCATGGGTCAGAAGCATGAACTGCACAACATCCTGGTTTTTGAACAATTTTACAAGTGTTGATTGAAAGGTTTTGAGACTATAGCTATCATTCTGCATCTAAAGATCCCTCAGGGTTGGGGACATTTTCCTTTGCAAAGATCTGTACTTCACACTCTATCCACTTCTTGCAGTGCTCCAAAAATATCTCAGAGACATGGATAAGCAATTTTTTGTAACTTTTCACCCATTTCATCAAATCATTAACAGCAATGCTTGGCTTTCCAGATTGAATGCCATCACTTCTCCTTGAGCTACCATCTTTGAAATGTTTCCACTAACAGCACACTGTTGTCCTGCTCATTGTTTTTGTTTCATATGCTTGATCCAAAATTCACTAGTCGTGACAGCTATTGTGAAACAGGAGTTAATTTATTAGGTATGACAACTCAAAGATGGGATAGAAATAAGTTCTACTTCTGATGTACAGTCACAAGACCTTGACCTTGACTCTAACACCACCATGGATCTGCAGGACATGCATGAGGTGTGCAGTAGTGATTCTCAAACTTTTCAATCAGCATGTGTTTGAAATATTGTACACCAGAGACTGACTCTGTAATAAAGATTGGCCTTTGGATACAGATGGGATGTGGGATATAAACTAATTCTGCAGGGGCGATGGGGGGTTAGGAGCTTGAGAGGAGCTTTGAGAAGGACTGCAACCCATTTATCGTAGATGGGCTATGGCAGTAAGGACAACAGAGTACATGTTAAGTATATGCAATTATATGATCTGAAGGTTTTTAAAAACCCTATAACCACAACTGTGGTAATCTTGACCAGCATACTGACCATGAATTGCAACAGCTTAATGCCCTGCTCTATGAGCAATTGCTCCAAATAAAAGCAGCAGCTAAACAAAGTAATAGTAGTTATAATAAAATTGTGGGAAGAAATTGCTGTAGCATATATTTGAAATTCCTGGATCTGACACACAATCAGCATCCGCCTTATTCGATTGGAACGAGTCCCTGCAATGCTGAGTAAGTGTTCCACTGTAGCTGAGGATAAGCATCTTACAGAAACCCCAAACCTTGTATGGAAATATCCCAAATAAATGACCAAGGGCGAGGTCAGTAAATAGTTGGTCTGTGGTCTTTTCTGTGTAGAGGCATTTTGCTCTTGTCAGAAATCTAGCATGTAATTTATATATTTGCATTGTATATTTACATTTATTCAAATAAAGAGAGGGTTTCAGACCCTCCTTAAGAAATGTGAGGGATTCAACAGCTCGGAGAGAAAGTTAATTCCACCACACCAGGGCCAAAACCGGGGAATTCAGTTTTGTCCATCATTAAAAATGAAACCAGAAACAAAACGCACAGTTTACATTTTCTCATGAAAGAGATATGCATACTTTCATAAGTTCATACATAACACAAAAATCAAATTTGTTGGCAAATCCTGATTCCATTTACAATGAACAATATCAACTTCATTTCAGAAACTTTTAAACTACTGTTGTTTCCTTAGTCAATTCACACACACATTTTCGGAACCGCTAGTCCCATACGGGGTTGCGGGGAACCGGAGCCTACCCGGTAACACAGGGTGTAAGGCCGGAGGGGGAGGGGACACCAGTCCATTGCAAGGCACCCGAAGCGGGACTCGAACTCCAGACCCACTGAAGAGCAGGACCCGGTCCAACCCACCACGCCACCGCGCCACCGCCCCCCCTTATTCAATTCAATTCAATTCAATTCAATTCAATTTATTTTTATAGAGTGCTCTTTTCTCCCAGTGATACATAGTGCTTTAACACAGGCATAAGGCAAGAAAAACAAATACATCAGATAAGGAAACAAAGAAGACAGCTGACTACCGACTATCATAGTATACAGCTTTTATAGAGCTATATATATGCCTACTGCTCACGGAGGAAAGGAAAAAAAACTCCCAACTGAAAATCAAGAAAAAACCTCTGGGGGTCCAAGGGCCACTGGCTGCCCACCTCTCCTGGGTATTCTAGATTTAAGTAACAATTCTAAGCCAGTTTACAAGTAATAATGATATTTTGCTGTATTGTGCTTGAAACTCCAGCTCAACATGGTATGTCTCGTCCATCATTGGCAGTTGGTCATCATCTTCAGTCAGCATGGGGGTACGCCTGTGACCGTCTGCCGGCCTCCTCAGGTCTTATGTAGGGAGACAATGCTCAGCAAAAAGAAATAGTAATTTGTAACTTAAACACACACACACACATTTTCAGAACCGCTTGTCCCATACGGGGTCACGAGGAACCAGAGCCTACCCGGTAACACAGGGCGTAAGGCCGGAGGGGGAGGGGACACACCCAGGACGGGACGCCAGTCCATCACAAGGCACCCCAAGCGGGACTCGAACCCCAGACCCACTGGAGAGCAGGACAGTGGTGCAACCCACTGCGCCCCCGCCGCAACTTAAACAAGTAAATTTAATTTGCATTGGTACAGAAGTGGGAAAAACCAACACAGGCAAGTGGAATTACATTTCGAGGTGGAATGCCTGAGTAAACATGTAAGTCTTTAGTCTGGATTTGAAGATAGAGACAGATGGGGCATTTCTGACAGTCACTGGTAGAGTATTCCACAGTTTAGGTGCTCTATAACTAAAGACGTGACCTCCTACTGAGGTCTTATTGATCACAGGTACTTTAAGGTAACCTGCATCCAATGAACGAAGATCTATTATTATCCTAGGATATAAGAGTAATTGTGCAGCTCACCTCCAGATAAAGGTGCATACTGGCCCATACTGCTGCCAATTCATAAACAAAGGGCAGTTGGTCACAAGACACAGTTGGACCCATGAGCTATGCCAGAGGATGACAGTGATAGTGTACCATTTTCACGGCGCCTGCATGCCAGATCAAACACTATGTTTATTTATAGAGGCTAACCCCAGTACACTCCCTGTCTCCCACCCACCAGTGGCCACAAGGTTTTGTGGGGGTCTGGGGGGCAGCCAATCAACACTGTTTATTATTTCAAAGGATCCACCCACTTTTTGGAAAAGGCCAGAAGAAAACAAACATGCTGCTTGCTTGCTGTGAGATAAACTAGGCCCCAGCTGCTACTGAACTTGGATGGAGGGGGTGGCAATTTAGAGTGATGGGGTTCATCAAAGTGGTTTTCATAAGTTTAGACTGGGGCCACAATTAGTCCAGTGCTTATAGCATTGCTTCTGGCATGATTTTACAAAATGGGACAAAATTTCTGCATGATAGACAATAAATACAGCTCACAACTATTCATGGTACCTGATGAATAGCTATAAGGGTTCAACTTTGAACTGCACTGGAGTTTTCTAGCCCTGGGTAAGTTTTTCAAAATGAGCTGGAAGATAATGAAAAATGCATTGTTTCTTTCTTAGCAGACAAACCCAATACACATAGATCTTCAAGAACAAACCACATTTTTTTTTTGCTTGAGTGTTATGAAAGTGTGTGTTCAGTTTCAACAAGAAGGCCTGTGCCTGTTCTGTACCTGAAAAAGACACTCCATGTAGCATCAAGCTGGCAGTGTTTCAGTTCAGAAGAGAAAGGTTTTAACACCCATGGTGAACTACCAACCCCCTAAACCCAGCTCAGCATCACCAGCAATGAGTACCAGGTGTGCACTGGCTTAGATCCAGCCCAGTCCAGGATGTGGCTGTATTGCCGCAGTGGAAAACACCACCCACTTGCCAGTGCCAGTGAGTGACCCCCACCCATCCTCTGACCAGAGCAGTGCATGTGTGTGGTGTTGTCACAAGGACGTAATCACAAGCATACATAAACAAACGTGTTCTCCCTAGACAACAAAAACACATAAACGATACAGAGGACTTCTAGAATCTTAAATTGTTTCTTCAATATTTAGGAATAGTCAGTTGCTTTTGAGAATGATGGCGACTTTGTGAGAAAGGAAACTTTTGACAAGGGTTCAGATAAATAAAAATGACATACAGTAAACAGATTAAATTGACTGGCAATACAACGCTGTAAATGGATCTAGGGTGACACAGTGCTACAGCGAGTAGCGCTGCTGCCTCACAGTGCCTGGGTGGTTTGAATATAAGTTCAATTGTCTCTGTGAAGTTTGCATGTTCTCCCTGTGTGTGAGTGGGTTTCCTCCTGGTTACTTTCCACAGTCCAAAGACATGCAATTGGGGTACAGCAGAAGATGAATAAAGATACATATTTAACATTAAATACAGCAGATGCTGTAGTGTTTGATGCCTTTGTATGAAATGACCCAGATTTGAAGCCCTGCTGTAGAACCCTTGTAGAACTTGCCCTGAACTGATAAAGTAAAAAATTTCCCTGCTATATAAATGCGTAAATCATTATAAGTAGCTCAGTGTACAAATCTCACATTGTACGTTACCTTGGACGAAAGAGTCACATAAATGAAAACAGTGTTATGAATGATCCACTTACAAATTTTCAAAAAGGCAAACATTTTCCAATAAATTAATATATTAATTAATATATTATAAAATACATTTTATTCACTATTTGTCTATTTTCTTCTCATTAAACTTCCATTTGATAAAAATCTGCTTTCATTCAGCTACAGTATATATTTAAAAGTCAGATAAACACAAAATAAGTGCTTTATAGTTCAGCTTCTACTTCTGATGCATGCCCAGTTGAAGAACTCAAACAACTCAGAGCAAACTTCAGGCCCCAGGAGGCACATGGTGACACCAAAAACCAATGTTGTTTTGCAGCAAAAGCAAATAAAAGGAACCAAAACATGCAGTTTTGACCAGTTTTATCCAGTTCTGACATCTGTCAATGGGGTTCTACTGGTTGTTTGAATTCATTTACAATGATTAGTCCAAAATACCAATTGAATGACACTGAAGTCCATCTGGAATTACCAGGACCCAAGAGTGAGAACAAAAACAACAGTCATGATACCTCAGTAGGATCAAAAACAGTTCCGTCATTCCTAGCAAACCTCTCTAAAAATTGTAAAGATGGGGTCCACATGGAGTCCAGAGCTGATTGACAGACTGCAGCTTTATACCTGTTACACCTGTCATCTGCTCATTTGGTCCTGCCCCCTTGTGTTTCACCTCCTGCTGCTGTAAGGACAGCTGGTAGTGTAGTGGTTGGACCTACTGCCTTTGGATCCAAAGGTGGCAGGATTGATCCCCACCTCTGGCTGTAGTACCCTTGAGCAAGGTAATTACTCCAGTAAAATTACCCAGCTGTATTACTTTTAGTGGGTTTGGCAAAAAGCATGAATAAATGTAAATATGAATGAATGAATGAGCTTTATTGCCAAGTTTGTTTACACATACAAGGAATTTGTCTTGGTGACAGGAACTTCCACAGCACAGACAGAATGACAGTGACAAGAGAGATAATAAAAAGCAGAGTGGACTAATAAAAGATAAAAAAAATATATATACAAATATATATATAGAGTATAAAGTACACAATATACAAAATAGACACTAGACATATGTTTGTACAGGTATGTTATATACAATGCAAGGGAAAGTAAATAATAGATATGGTATGAAAAATAAATATAAATAGCATTGTTTATTGTACCAGTTTACTCCCTAGGGGGCATTTAGCTGTTCATGAGGTAGATGGCCTGAGGAAAGAAACTTTTCCTGTGCCTGGCTGTCCTGGTGCTCAGTGCCCTGTAGCGCTGGCCAGACGGCAAAGGTTCAAAGAGGAAGTGGCCTGGGTGCGAAGGGTCTAGGATGATTTTGCCAGCCCTTTTTCTCACTCTGGAAGAGTACAATTCTTGGAGAGTGGAGGGGGGCGTTTGTGCCGATGATTCCTCCAGCCGTCCGGACTATCCGCTGTAATCTTCTGAGGTCTGATTTTGTAGCTGACCAGAACCAGACAGTCATAGAGGTGCAGAGGACAGACTGGATGACTGCAGAGTAGAATTGCACCAGCAGCATCTGTGGCAGATTGAACTTCCTCAGCTGGCAAAGGAAGTACAACCTCTGCTGGGCCTTCTTCACAATGGAATCTATGTGGAGCTCCCACTTCAGGTCCTGTGAGGTGGTGGTGCCCAGGAACCTGAATGACTCCACTGTTGCCACAGTGCTGTTCATGATGGTGAGTGGGGATAGTGCTGTGGTGTTTCTCCTGAAGTCTACGATCATCTCCACTGTTTTGAGCGTGTTCAGCTCCAGGTTGTTATGACTGCACCAGACAGCCAGCTCTTGGACCTCCTGTCTGTAAGCAGACTCGTCACCATCCTGGATGAGGCCGATGAGTGTGGTGTCGTCTGCGAACTTCAGGAGCTCGACAGAGGGGTCTTTTGCAGTGCAGTCATTGGTATACAGGGAGAAGATCAGTGGGGAGAGCACACATCCCTGGGGGGCGCCAGTACTGATCGTGCGAGTATTGGATGAGAATTTTCCCAGCCTCACTAGCTGCTGCCTGTCCATCAGGAAGTTGGTGATCCACCGACAGATGGAGGTGGGCACAAAGAGTTGGGTTAATTTGGACAGGAGGAGGTGTGGGATGATGGTGTTGAAGACCAAGATGAAGTCCACAAACAGGATCCTCACCTAAGTCCCTGGTTGGTCCAGATGTTGCAGGATGTAGTGTAGTTCTATGTTGACTGCATCATCCACAGACCTGTTTGCTCAATAAGCAAACTGCAGGGGGGTCCAGTAAGGGTCCAGTGATATCCTTCAGGTAGGCCACCATCAGTCTTTCAAATGACTTCATGACCACAGATGTTAAGGGGACAAGTCTGTAGTCATTAAGTCCTGTGATTTTGGGTTTCTTTGGAACGGGGATGATAGTGGAGCGTTTGAAGCAGGCAGGTACTTTGCACATCTCCAGTGATCTGTTGAAGATCTGTGTGAAGATAGGGTGCCAATCTGCCACAGGTTTTTAGACAGGCTGGTAAAACATCGTCTGGGCCTGGTGCTTTCTTTGTCTTCTGCTTCCGGAAGACCCGATGCACCTCCTCTTCACAGACCCAAAGTGTAGGAGGGGGGGGAGAGTGAGGCTGCTGGAGGTGTTGGTGGGTGCATGGAGAAAAAGTCAGAATGGGTGTGGGGTGTGAAACAGGGTTTCTCAAATCTGCAATAAAACTCATTCGAATCATCAGCCAGTTGTTGAGTTGACACGGTGCTGGGGGATTCTGTCTTGTAATTGGTGATGTCTTTCAGGCCTTCCCACACTGATACAGGGTCATTGGCTAAAAACAGTTTTTTCAGCTTTTCAGAGTAGTTATTCTTAGCCACTCTGATCTCCTTTGTCAGTGTGTTCTTGGCCTGTTTATACAAGAAAGACTCTGTCCCCATTCCTGTAGGTGTCTTCTTTGGCCTGACAAAGCTGAGTTGTGCAGTGAACCACGGTTTGTCATTGTTGTATGTTAAATGAGTCCTGGTAGGGATACAGATATCCTTACAAAAACTGATATATGATGTAAGAGTAATATGACTTTAATACTGCTGGCAGATCTAATCTATGGGGATCTCAGTATTCCTGACCTCCATTAGACCTACACCAGTTTATTACATTCACATTTATTTATTTAGCAGACAGCCAGGCACAGGAAAAGTTTCTTTCCTCAGGCCATCTACCTCATGAACAGCTAAATCCCCCCTGGAGTGTAAACCAGTGCAATACACAACGTTATTTATATTTATAATTATATCTATTTATCACATCACATGTCTTACTCACATTCCCTTGCATTTGTATAGAACATACCTGTACATACATAGAATGTCTTGTGACTATTTTTTGTATATTGTGTACTTTATATTTTTTCAATTTTTTTTATCCTTTATTCACATATTCTATCTTCTCATCTGTGTCTTGTCACTGTCATTCTGTCTGTGCTGTGGAAGTTTCTGTCACTAAGACAAATTCCTTGTATGTGTGAACATACTGGACAACAAAGCTTGTTCTGATTCTGATTCTTTTCTACTTCCAATGAACTCTGTGTAGTGTTATCAACCCACATGCCTTATTCACCAAGGTAACTTACACTGCTAGATACATTACTTACTATGGGTCACTCATCTATACTCACACACTACAGGTGAACCTGAACAGCATGGCTTTGGACTGTGGGAGGAAACCCACACAGACATCGGGAGAACATGCAAACTCCACACACACTGAGCAATGATCAAACCCACATCCTCTTACATCACCCATGTGCTGTGAGACAGCAGCACTACTTGCTGTGCCACTATGCTACCCATTATTACCTTTCCTTTTGGCCTTCACAGAGCTCCATACACATTCCGAAGTCTGATGGACAAAGTCTTCCACCAACATACAGTTTACACTGCTGCCTATCTGGATTACATCATTATTTAGATGACATCACGCACACACAAGCTGTCTGAAACCGCTTGTCCCGAGCGGGGTGGCGGTAAACTGGAACCTAACCCGGCAACACAGGGCAGGGGAGGGGACACACCCAGGACAGGATGCCAGTCCATCACAAGGCACCCCAAGCAGAACTTACATTTATTCACTTAGCAGATGCTTCTGTACAAAGCAACTTATAATGGATACTACCTAGTGTTAATAGCCCACACACCTTATTCACCAAGGTGACTACACTGCTAGATACACTACTTACAAGGGGTTACTCATCCATGCATCAGTGAAACACACTCACTCATGACACTCACGCACTATGGGGGAACCTGAACAGCATGTCTTTGGACTGTGGGAGGAAACCAGAGCACCCAGAGGAAATTCATGCAAACTCCATACAGACTGAACAGGGATCAAACTCATGCTCTCTCACACCACCCCAGCACTGTGAGACAGCAGCACTACTCGCTGTGCCACTAAGCCAACTTGAACATCACCATTTTGCAATGACTGGCAAAATGAGAATAGTCTGAACTCTTTCTACCTGATCCCTTGCCTGGCCTAAAATAAAGTTACAGATGAACAAAGATCCTTGTGTTCACGTCCTTTTGTGCCAGCGAACTAGTACAGTTGTCAGAAGAGAGTTTGGAACATATGATGACTGGGATGGGAAGGGTCTGTTATAACCTTACTTGAATGCTTGCTGGTAATGAAATTGTAGAGGTCCTACAGTCTGGGCAGTTCCAGCCTATGATCTTCTCATCTAACTGGTACACTTCAGTCTGACCGTGTCCCATGTGGTAGCTACCGCAAACCAGACAGTTAAGACAAGATGAGAATGGACTCAATGATGGCTGTGTGGGATTGGGGCAGGTTAAATGTCTTATGTGTCTTGGAAAGTAGGCCTAAATACTATGCTACACCTTCTTTATGCTGAAGTTTCTTAACAATGATGCACCTAAGACCACATGGGATGATAGATAGATGGATAGATAGATAGATATGACCCATCCTGATAGGGTTTTTACTTCAAAATAAGTTTCAGCATCATGGATTTCTTTTTTGTGGAGCAAAGAAAGTTCTTTCACTGTCAGTTGCCAAGGACAGTCAAGACTTCCGTCCACAGACGTGAGTCATTGTGGGTAGACATGGCCTGCGTAACACAGTAAGCAATTGTTCTCCATGCAGAGACTGAGCTTTTGTTCAACTATGCAAACAATATAATCTGAGAGACAGGGGAAACAGCAGGGTGGACTCAGAATGAGTTTCTAATCAAAGCCATGCTTGTTTACACCTCAGGGTGCTCTAGTCTG
Source organism: Scleropages formosus (assembly GCF_900964775.1). Taxonomy (NCBI): domain Eukaryota; kingdom Metazoa; phylum Chordata; class Actinopteri; order Osteoglossiformes; family Osteoglossidae; genus Scleropages; species Scleropages formosus. The sequence continues at coordinate 4,632,084 of NC_041811.1, forward strand.
GACCTGTCACTGTGAGTTTCCCAGAATCGGTGGTGATCGGAGTCATGAGCTACATGGTCACCAAGGACAACTGACAATGACAAGGGGTATAGATTTTCCTCTCTTAAAATTAACTACACCTCTGCTGAGAAACTGAGTAAATATTCCATCAGCCATACCTCCATATTTGAGTTATGTGACATAAATCATTTACAAATGTTTAATATCAAATGTTGGTAATGTCTAAACTTCTTTTCTTCTTCTTCTTCTTCCTCCGCTTATCCGGGGCCGAGTTGCGGGGGCAGCAGTCCAAGGAGAGTCCTCCAGACTTCCATCTCTCACACACCTAGTTCAGTTCCTCTGGGGGAACCCCAAGGCATTCCCAGGTCAGCCGGGAGACTGTCTCTCCAACGTGTCCTGGGTCTAAACTTGTCTACATCAAATTCAGCGATTGAATGGAGGCTGGGAACTTCAGGCACAGTGAATCGATATCAGAAGAGATAAGCAATATGGTTTTTCTAAGAGTCATAGGGAGTCAACAACAAGAATATTATTATTATTATCATTATTATTATTGTATCAAATTTATCATTGTAATAAAGCAACTGAAACTGAAATTCATATAGGCTATAGGCATGGGATATTTTCAGACTTTTAAGGTAGGGTACTCTTTTTGTTTCTTTTGTCCTCCTCCCTCCTACTCCATGATATGTCTGATGAGGATCAAATTTCCAGTATGTCACCCACAGGGAGTTTATGAATAATAAGTAGACTGGGAGTGGACAGTGGAAGCAGAGAGGGACACATGGGTGGAAACAACAGGGACATCTGGTAGCATAATAGTTAGTGCTATTGCCTTTGGAGCCAAAGGTTGCAGGTTTAATCCCCACCTCTGGCTGTAGTATCCTTAAGCAATGTACTTACCCTAAATTGCTCCACTAAAAACTACCCATCTGTATAAATGAGTAAATGATTGTAAGCATGTAATAATTGTGACCTTAACATTGTAAGTTGCTGTGAAGAAAAGCATCAGCTACATGAAGAAATGTATTTAAAGGGTGGCAGCAGAGGTAAGGAGAGGGGATGGAAGTAGCTGGCAGACACAGGCATCTGAGATGTCAGGAAGTCATGTGATAGGTTGGCAGATTGAGGCAGAAGTAATTAAACTCAGAAAAAGGGAATAGATGGAGGTAGTGGTGGGAAGAAAAAGCAGCAACAAAAACATTACAAAAAAAACAAAACAACAGATGCTCTAGTGTTTTGGGTTAAACAGCTCATAATCTGGCCTCATCAAAAGGGAACATCACTATAAGAGACAGAATAGTTCTTAAAAACAACTGTGTATTTTCATGTCACCAATGATCCAGTTACAGAGATCCAAACATTTTCCACTTTATTCACATATCTTTAAAATTTGTAAAATTTGTTTATTGTGGGGGGGGGGGGGGGTCGCAGTGGGCTGGACTGGGTCCTGCTCTCCAGTGGGTCTGGGGTTCAAGTCCTGCTTGGGGTGCCTTGCGATGGACTGGTCCCATCCTGGGTGTATCCCCTCCTCCTCCAGCCTTATGCCTTGAGTTGCTGGGTTAGGCTCTGGTTCTCTGTGACCCCATATGGGACCAGTGGTTCAGAAAATATGTGTGTGTGTGTGTGTTTATTGTGGATCAGACTTGATTTGTGTTTATGCTGCCAGGTAAGAGATGGCAGTAAAGCGCACCAATGCAAATTTTAGACCGACTTAATTCAATGCACTTATACAGCGATTACAAGTTGGGCCTAGTGTTCTAGAGTATTGGTGGTCACAAACATTAAAGTTTTAAATTTAGTCATTTGAAGATTTTTAATTTTGAATGTCAATGTTGCTCAAAGTTAAAATAATAAAATGTCTGATGCACCTACTCAAGCGATGAACATCGGTCTGTCAAGTGGAAAGTAACAAACTAGGTTTACTTAAGAATAACATGTCTGCAGCTATGTCTCTTTCTGTTAATGTAATGCACAAATTGTATTTTCACTGAGATGTACATTGCTTTGGAGAAAAGCACCTGCTAAATGAATCAAATGTAAATGTAAATGAAAAAAGTCTTTTTATTTATAACATCTATACATGAGACTTTTGCAGATTTTGCAGTCTTAGAGTCAGGTTATTGTATTTACTACTTGCACAGAAAGGACTGGACTGGAGTTTGCCTTGTACCAGTTCTCATGGTGCAGTTCCTGTGGTATAGTGATTTCAACAAGTGTTTGCTTTTCTGAGGAGCCCAGAGTAACAGATGGTTTGTTTCCTGTTACTGGTAAGATCATCAGTGGTTTGCTGTAAAGAAACAAAAGACAAATGTTCACTTTAATCACACATGTACAATTTGTACAAATACATTACAAATGGTTCTGCGAACAAACTTGTGCTACATCAGCAAACATAGGTGTTGAAGTGGACAGGAATGTTCATAATCACACGTATACAAAACACTTTTTTGGTTGAAACTGAATATTCGGCATTTAATTCCTCCTGAAATATTGTCCGAAGTTCATGGTGGAATCAAAGCTCTTGCCAGTGGCTGTCAATACCACACGTTCTTAAGAAAACACACACTGGATTATTTTACCTGTTGAAGTTTGTTTTGTATATAATTGTGTTATTTAACTCCAAGATCACTGGATTTTGTTCCTCCAAAATTAACAAACATATCAAGAGATTTATTTTTCTACATATTTCAGTTGCTGAAATTTATTTTTCTACTGATGTGCTTGGTTAGTTATGTGTTTAAACATGTACAGGAAGTCCACGGATTAGGAACGAGTTCTTTTCGTCTGTCTTTAAGTAGGATTTTAACGTAAGTCGGAACAGTTAGGTACAGTTGGTTTTTAAGGTCAGTTAGTCAAATGTTTGTCTTATTATTTAGTATATCGTGTACCTTTCCATGCATAAAAACATTAAAGAAACACTTCCGGAGGCACTAAAACATCTTTAATATAACAATACAGTAATAATAATAATACAGTGTAATGATACACACACACACTTTCTGAACCACTTGTCCCAAACGGGGTCGCGGGGAGCCGGAGCCAAACCCAGCAACACAGGGCGTAAGGCTGGAGGGAGAGGGGACACACCCAGGACGGGATGCCAGTCCATCACAAGGCACCCCAAGCAGGATTCGAACCCCAGACCCACCGGAGAGCAGGACCCAGTCCAACCCACTGCGCCACTGCGCCCCCCAGTGTAATGATAATAATGATAAAAATAATAATAATAAATTAAACTACAGTATTTATAATAGAGAAAGGAGAGAATATGTGTGTGTGTATTAAAAAACATTAATGTTCACTCTTCCCAATTCCATTGAGATTTCACCTTTTCCTGATAGCTTTATATTTCCACTTTAGTTTCAATTGTAATCGTTTTCGTATATGTTACTGTATTTGTAAATACAGAAACACACCCACGAAACACTGTTAACAGCAACGTGCTTTGTGTGTCAAACTGACAGGGCAGGAGGTATGTGTGTGCCCAGTGGCAAAATCTTTATTATCGGTACACAAGGGAGTAAGTGAGATTTGTTGTCGGTCAATGCGCAAACATAGGTCTTGGGGAAAATCCGAGTCATAGTCCAGGAAGCAATGCAAGTGTTGGGAGCCCTGGACATAGGAGCGGGAATGAGAGATTGAGGAGAACGAGGGACAAGTTGGAAGGACTGATAGGTTGCCGCGCGTTCACTCGAACCTGGACAGACAGGTTTCTCAAATGAGATTCCAGAACTAGGGCGTGCTGGTAGGGGTTCTTTGTACCCCGCAGCTCTGATTTCGGGCAGGTGCCAATGTTCGGGGCGAAGTCGTGAGCGTGACAGTCCCGACTATAAAGAAGTAAGTCTTTGTCTTACCTTCAACTCATGCCCCCTCAAGCTGACGAACCAATGTAAAGACGGGTTGCAAAGTAGCGCCCGTCTGTTATTATGAATCATTGTATGTCCATCCATCCATCTTCCTCCGCTTATCCGGGGCCGGGTCGCAGGGGCAGCAGTCCAAGCAGAGTCCTCCAGACTTCCCTCTCCCCGCACACCTCCTCCAGTTCCTCTGAGGAAACCCCAAGGCATTCCCAGGCCAGCTGGGAGACGTAGTCTCTCCAACGTGTCCTGGGTCTGCTGCCCCGAGGCCTCCTCCCAGTGGGACATGCCCGGAACACCTCACCAGGGAGGCGTCCAGGAGGCATCCGAAACAGATGCGCGAGCCACCTCAACTGGCTCCTCTCGATGCGGAGGAGCAGCGGCTCTACTCCAAGCTCCTCCCAGGTGAGTGAGCTCCTCACCCTATCCCTAAGGGTGCGCCCAGCCACCCTGCGGAGGAAACTCATTTCTGCCACTTGTATCCGCGATCTCATTCTTTCGGTCATGATCCAGAGTTCATGACCATAGGTGAGAGTAGGAACGTAGATCGACCGGTAAATTGAGAGCTTCGCCTTACGACTCAGCTCCTTCTTCACCACAACAGACTGGTACAATGACTGCATTACTGCGGACGCCGCACCGATCCGTCTGTCAACCTGCCGCTCCATTTTTCCCTCACTCGTGAACAAGACCCCGAGATACTTAAACTCCTCCACTTGAGGGAGCAACTCCCCCCAACCCGGAGGGGGCAATCCACCTTTTTCTGACTGAGAACCATGGCCTCGGATTTGGAGGTGCTGCAAACCTCTCCAGTGCACGCTCTAAGTCTTGATTCCATGAAGCCAACAGGACCATATCGTCCGCAAAAAGTAGAGGCGAGATTCTGCAGCCACCAAAACAGACACCCTCTGTTCCCTGGCTGCGCCTAGAAATTCTGTCCATGAAGATAATGAACAGAATCGGTGACAAAGGGCAGCCCTGGCGGAGTCCAACATGCCCTGGGAACAGGTCTGACTTACTGCCGGCAATGCGAACCAAGCTCCTGCTCTGGTCATACAGGGAACGCACAGCCCGTAGCAGCGAGCCCTGAACCCCATAATCCCGAAGTACCTCCCACAGGATGCCACAAGGGACACACTCGAACGCCTTCTCCAGGTCCACAAAACACATATGGACTGGTTGGGCAAACTCCCATGAACCGTCCAACACCCTAGTGAGGGTATAGAGCTGATCCAGTGTTCCACGGCCAGAGCGAAAACCGCATTGCTCCTCCTGAATCCAAGGTTTGACTATTGGTCGGATTCTCCTCTCCAGTACCCTGGCATAGACTTTCCCAGGGAGGCTAAGCAGTGTGATCCCCTATAGTTGGAACACAATCTCCGGTCCCCCTTCTTAAAAAGAGGGACCACCACCCCGGTCCAGAGGCACCGTTCCCGAGCTCCATGCAATGCTGCAGAGGCGTGTCAGCCAAGACAGCCCCACAACATCCAGAGACTTGAGAAACTCGAGGCGGATCTCATCCACCCCCGGAGCCTTGCCACCAAGGAGTTTTTTGACTACCTCAGCAACTTCAGCCAGGGTAATGGACGAGTCCCCCTCCAAGTCCCCAGCCTCAGCTTCCTCTACGGAAGGCGTGTCGGAGGGATTGAGGAGATCCTCAAAGTACTCCTTCCACCGCCCGAGGACATCCTCAGCTGAGGTCAGCAGCGCACCACTTCTACTGTAAACAGTGTTTGTGGAACACCGCTTCCCCCTTCTGAGTCACCGGACGGTTTGCCAGAATCTCTTTGAGGCCGACCGAAAGTCTTCCTCCATGGCCTCACCGAACTCCTCCCAAGCCCAAGTTTTTGCCGTGGCGACTGCCAGAGCCGCGTTCCGTCTGGCCCGCCGGTACCCATCAGCTGCTTCAGGAGTCCCATGAGCCAGCCAAGCCCAATAGAACTCCTTCTTCAGCTTGACGGCATCCCTTACCTCCGGTGTCCACCACCATGTTCGGGGATTGCCTGCCGCGACAGGCGCCGGAGACTTTATGGCCGCAGCTCCGAACCACTGCCCCGACAATGGAGGTGTGGAACATAGTCCATTCAGACTCAATGTCCCCCGTCTCCCTTGGGACCTGGTTGAAGCTCTGTCGGAGGTGGGAGTTGAAGACCTCTCTGACAGGGGCCTCCGCCAAACGTTCCTAACAGACCCTCACTATGCATTTGGGCCTGCCAGGTCTGTCCAGCTTTTTCCCCCGCCATCGAATCCAACTCACCACCAGGTGGTGATCAGTTGACAGCTCAGCCCCTCCCTTCACCCGAGTGTCCAAGACATATGGCCGAAGATCAGAAGAAACGACTACAAAGTCGATCATCAACCTCCGACCTAGGGTGTCCTGGTGCCAAGTGCACTGATGGACACCCTTATGCATGAACATGGTGTTTGTTATGGACGAACCGTGACTAGCACAGAAATCCAATAACAACTCACCGCTTGGGTTCAGATCAGGGAGGCCGTTCCTCCCAATCACGCCCCTCCAGGCGTCACTGTCACTGCCCACGTGGGCGTTAAAGTCCCCCAGTAGAACGACAGAGTCCCCAGTGGGAGCGCTTTCCAGCACGCCCCCCAGGGACTCCAAAAAGGCCGGGTACTCTACTCTGCCGCTAGGCGCATAAGCACAAACGACAATGAGAAACCGTTCCCTGACCTGAAGGCGCAGGGAGATGACCCTCTCATTCACCAGGGTAGACTCCAACACATGGCGGCTGAACTGGGGGGCTATTAACAAGCCCACACCGGCCCGCTGTCTCTCACCCTGGGCAATGCCAGAATAGTGGAGAGTCCACCCCTGGTCGAGAAGAGTGGTTCCAGAACCCAAGCTGTGAGTGGAAGTGAGCCTGACTATATCTAGATGGTATCTCTCAACCTCCCTCACTAGCTCAGGCTCCTTCCCCGCCAGCGAGGTGACATTCCAAGTCCCAAAAACCGGAGTTGGCGCCCGAGGTTTGGGTCGGCCGGGCACTCGGCCCCGACCACCGCCCAAATCACAACGCACCGGCCCCTTACGGTCTCTCCGGCAGGTGGTGAGCCCACCGAAGAGCGGCTCCATGTCATGGCTTTGGGCTGAGCCCGGCCAGGCCCCGTGGGCATAGACCTGGCCACCAGGCGCTCGCATGCGAGCCCCGCCCCCCCCAGGCCTGGCTCCACGGTGGGGCCCCGGTGACCCCATACCGGGCGGGGTAAACGAAAGCCTTGGTTTAATCGTCATCATAAGGGGCTTTTGAACTGCACTTTGTCTCATCTGTCATCCAGGACCTGTTTGCCATGGGAGACCCTACCAGGGGCATATAGCCCCAGGCACCATAACTTCTGAAATCATTCAGGCACTCAACCCCTTCACCATGGTAAGGTGGCGGTTCAAGGAGGGGATCATTGTATGTAATAGGCTTAATTATGAAGTTTTCATTTGATTGTTACTTAAGGATAGGGGGTGCGGTGGCGCAGTGGGTTGGACCACAGTCCTCCTCTCTGGTGGGTCTGGGGTTCGAGTCCCACTTGGGGTGCCTTGCGATAGACTGGCGTCCTGTCCTGGGTGTGTCCCCTTCCCCTCCGGCCTTACGCCCTGTGTTACTGGGTAGGCTCCGGTTCCCCGTGACCCCGTATGGGACGAGCGGTTCTGAAAATGTGTGTGTGCGTGTGTGTGTTACTTAAGGCTGAAACCATGAGCGGGGTGTGGTGAACTGAGCCTAACCCGGCAACACAGAGCCGAAGGGAGAGGGGACACACCCTGGACAGGATGCCAGTCTGTAGCAAGGCAGTTCAAGCAGGACTTGAACCCCAGAGCAGGTCCTGGCCAAACCTGCTGTGCCACCATGCTCTCCTGTACATATACAGTATGTCATCATATGTGTGTATGTCTGTGTGTTGCTGCAACAAGTGAATTTCCCTCTAGGAGAAATTAAATTTCATTTATTCATTAATCAATTCAAATGTCAAGTGCAGTAGCAGGCGGACAGAAAGCCTCAGGAAGGACACCAACCAGATGGCCTGCATCATCAGGGTGCCCTAGGTTTCAGAGACTGCCACAAGAACCACATCATTACCTCACTTTCCCTCCCAGCCACCTGAAACAGCATTCTCTGTTGATGAGGTGACTCCTGGAGTCTGAGGTGAAACTCGCTGTTTAAAAGCCACCCCCCAGCTCACTGTCACCCCCACTGGGGCTTTGACAGGCTGATGGGTCTCTTGCCATAAGACTTTGAACCAAGGGGCCTACTGTGTGGAAACAAGGTGGAGACCTTTACTTTGGTGGCTCTGGGTCAAGACACACATACACACAAAGCTGTACAGACTTAAATACATTACTGGGAAGTTTAGAGGTGCTCTTCGCTAAATGCAGAAAAATGTATACATTTCATGTGAACTGGTAAATCTGCATTGTTTTTGTGTGTGTTAAATTACTCCGGCAGAAATTAAATCATTTATACCACATGGTAAATGGTAATGGTAGAAATCATTTTAAGTAATTTAGCATATGAACCTATTATTTAAAATCACATTGGACAAAAGTGTCAGAAAAATAATAGTTTCATTAGTCAGTAACAGCTAATAGTAAATGTCACAATAAAAACAATAACTTCTTTCTTTAAGGTTCCATACAAAAACAAAGTAAACAAAAGTTACACTGTCAATGGATAACTATTACATAAGGGAAGTTTAAAAAGCAGCAATAATTTGCCATTAGCCACATTTTTTTATACCGTAGATATTTTTGGACTTACCCTCGTAGTACAGTATAGTGTAGCGCAATATATATAGTACAATGTAGGGTTGTATAATATAGTATAGTGTGGTATAGTTTAATGTATTGCACAGTAGTATAAGGAAGTACAGTTTCTTTCAGCACTGACAAAGGCGAAATGCTGGGAAAACTACCGGTGATTCTTTCATTACTGTCTGGACTCACTTTACTTATGTTACTTTATTTAGCAGATGCTTTTCTCCAAAATGCAGGGGGTACAGTGGTGCAGTGGATTTGACCGGGTCTAGCTCTCTGGTGGGTCTGGGGTTCAAGTCCTGCTTGGGGTGCCTTATGACAAACTGGTGTCCTGTCCTAGGTGCGTCCCTTACCCCCTGTGTTGCCAGGTTGGGCTCTGGCTCACTGTGACCTCCCCCCCCCCACTTGGGACAAGTGGTTTCAGTCAATGTGTGTGTGTTTTCTCCAAAGCAACTGCCAATGAGCTCTATGTAGTGTTATCAGCCCACACTTTATTTACCCAAGGTGACTTACAATGCTACATACACTACTTGGAATGGGTCACTCATCCATACATCAGCGGAACACACTATCACTCACAAACTATGGATGAACCTCAATAGTATGTCTTAGTACTGTGGAGGAAACCCACACAGACACAGGGACAACGTGCAAACTCCCTACAGATTAAGCAGGGATTGAGCCCACATCCTTTTACATCACCCAGGTGACTCTCATGGGACTCTCAGGTGGTTTGCTGTGTCATGGTGAAGTCTGTACTTACTGACATGGTTATGTTTTCATCTTCTTTTTTGTGTTTGGGGGTCAAACAGGTGATGTGACCCGAGAACCACACTCTAATTTCCCACTTCTCTCCTCTCACAGCACACAGTGGTCATGTCACCACATGCCTGCTATGATCACTCCACCATATTCCTGTTCAAACAGAGGTTGTTCAAAGGACTTCTAAAACAGCAAAAAATACCAGTGTATTTTTTTACTGTGCAATAATGTTCCCTTTCCCTAGATTGCTTATTGGGTTGGGCAGCAACTTTTTAACATATTACTGACACATGATGTAAAAATTAGCAGCACCAGTCCCCAGCTGCTACCAACACATACTTTTAACAATTTTGTGTTCATATATATTTATTGATACAACAGGACAATGTTAAGTTACAATTTTATCCATTTATACAGCTGGTTCATTTTTACTCTATGAATTCAGGGTATCTTGAGTAAGAGTAATGGAGAGGGAAGTGGGATTCAAACCCAGATCATTCTAAAGGCTGTGGCATTAAGCAATAAGAAACCTACTACCCCACATTTGGACTGGTCCACATGCAGAAGTTCAAGACACTCTACCCAGGACCACCCTGCCACCGGTTCACGTGGTCCTCAAAAAGACTGGGAGACGTTGTTTCATTTTTATTTTTGTCAGTAAAAGAAAAATGTTGTCTCCTTCCATATTTCATAAAGTACCATGTTCCTGTGCATTCAACTTGGTTTTCTTTTTTGTCTTACGCAAATTATTGTAACATAACACAATGTTGTTTGACTATCTGTCTTTTATTTAAGATACCTGAATTTTGAATTTACAAACGTAGAAGTTATGTACTGTGTGCAAACCACTGCTTCCCTCTGGTGGCCAGATTTCATAAACACAAAGACATAAACAATTGTGCAATTAGACAACAAATTGTTCCAAGCAGGGTCACAGCAAGCTGAAGCCTACCCAGTAACATTGGGTCCAAGGGGCACACCCAGGATGGGACACCAGCCTATCCAAGGAGGGCTCAAACCCCAGAGCTGCTACACAGCAGGTACTGGCTAAACCTGCTGCACTACCACACCCCCATAGCCAATTACACAACGAAACAAGAAAACAATAAAAACTGCTGCGGCTTCAGAGTTAAAATTAAAGCGCAAGTATTTTTAATAGAAGGAATAAATCCAAGTCTGTTGGTTATATATTCTTCCTTTCACTGTCTCTTTTAGCCAGGATGTTCTAAAAAATTAGTAAAATGACTAATCATAAAAAACCTTACGTGTCACAAACAGAAGGAGAAACACAAAGAGGTGGAGCAGTGGTTTTAGGATGGCACTTGACCAAGAAGGCTGCAGATTTAATTCCCAGTAGGAGACATTTTTAAGGACTGACATTTCAGCTATGGGCAGCTGATATATAGCTTAACGTTGTAAGTTGCTTTAGAGAAAAGTGTCAGCTAAATGAGTAAATATAATACACCAATTGATAAACATTACAATAAGTTCTCAGCTGGTACTGTAATGGTTACACTTGCTGGCTTTGGTTTTAAGGGACACAGGCTTGATCCCTACCTCTGAATGTAGTACCCTTACAATATTCTCCAGTACACAGCCAACATAACTTAAAAGGAACTGACTGTACTCAAAAATCATATGTCTGAATCCAAATCTCTCCTTGTTGATGTAATGCACTTTTTTTTATATTGTTCTCTGACATGTACGTCACTTTGGAGAAAAGTGTCTGCTAAATGAATAAATGTAAATGTAAGGAATAGTATAAACCAAATCATTTCACACTTGAATTATTAACTTTTAGAAACTTTTCGTGTAACTCACTTCCAGCAGGGTGAACATAATTTCTGCTGGAGTTCAGAACACAAGTGGGATAAAAAGTGTAAATCTGGCAGAATGGTGCAATATATATACAGTGTGGTCTGAAAATATGTTCAGGTGATTAATACAGTGTGTTCTAGTTAATACGTTTAGAGAAATTATATGTTGTGTCTTGGCTTCATGCGCTGTGCGACTGTTTAAGGCAATGTAAAATGTTGGTAAAGGAAACGAGACGCAAAGTTTGTTGCTGAGCTTTAGGATGCGCCCCGACACACTTCTTAAATGGGAATAAATTGTTTGGAATAGATCAACTGTTGCGCTGGACACAAGGGAAGTTTCAAAGTGTTGCCATGCCTTATGATGACCTATATGTGAGCCTGCAAATAAAAGGGGGCATCGCACACCGGTCGGGCAGACATCCAGCTGTCCGGAGCTCTTCCATCGGCCAATGCTGTCTTGAAAAGTGTCTACATGTCTGAGTGTTTTGTATGGATCTCCTGCAGCTGATTAGTTCCAGGGGGAGAAAGAAAATTTCTTTCACAACAGAAACACTACAAACCTGGTCCTGTGATAGTGGAAAAAAATAATACAAAAGTAGCCATATTATGTAACTAGCAATTACACAAATTAATTTTTGAGAAAGTGACAAAAACTTAAATGCCATTTGCAGAAGTGTGACCTGAGTGAGGGCTTGGGGTTTTCCTGCAGGGTGCTGTGGATGATAAATAGATCCTGGTCCATCTCCCTCTCAGTGCTGCTCCTGGGCACTCAGACTCCCCTTTGTAGGTGGAAAAGGTATCCCAGAGACTCATCACAAGACCCCAGGTGGTGAAGGAGTGATTAGAACCACTCTTAGTGCTTCCAGGACTTATGGACTCCCTGTGAAGCGAGCTCACAGCAATTTGCTTAATCCCACATGCTTGGCACTTTCACTGTATGTCTACAAACAGATGCTTGTCAGCAAACACACCTTGTTCTTCCATTTAATGTATAAAATCATCACAAAGAGGAATTTGCACATCATACACAATAACTGCCCAAGTAAAATTATGATTCAGATTTCAAAATTTGCCCCAGGTGGAGGAATTCAAGTATCCTGGGATCTTGCTCACGAATAAAGGGAGAAGGGAGCGTGAAATCGGTCACAGACTGGAAGCAGCAGCAGCAGCAGCAGCAGCAGCAGCAGTGATGCAGTCGCTGTACCGAACTGTAGTGGTGAAGGGGAAGCTGAGCCATAAGGCAAAGCTCTCCATTTACCGGTCGATCTATGCCCCTACCCTCACCTATGGTCATGAACTTTGGGTAACGATCGATGTTAGGACTCACTCTCCGTAATAGGGTGAGGAGTTCTGACATCCGGGAGGAACTCAGAGTAGAGCCGCTACTCCTCCACATTGAGAGGAGCCAGTTGAGGTGGTTCGGCCATCTAATAAGGATGCCCTCTTGGCGCCTCCCTTTGGAGGTATACCAGGCACGGCCAACTGAGATGAGGCACCGAGGTCGGCCCAGGACCCGCTGGAGGAATTATATCCCACAGTTGGCCCGGGAATGGCTGGGGATCCCCCAGGCTTGAGCTGGAAGAAGTTGCGGGGGAAGTTGCGGCTGGGCCTCTCTGCTCTCCGTTGCCGCCGCAACCCTACTAGGACAAGCGGGAAAGAAAATGGATGGATGGAAGGAAATTCAGATTATAATTATTACTGAATTATCAAGGGGGTGTGATGGTGCATCGGGATTGACTGGGTCCTGCTCTCTGGCGTCCCATCCTGGGTGTGGCCCCTCCCCCTCCAGCCCCATGCCATGTGTTGCTGGGTTAGGCTCCCGTTCGCTGTGACCCCACTTGGGACAAGCGGTTTCAGTCTGTGTGTGTGTGTGTATTAGTAAATTATCAATTATCATCATTACATATGTAGAGGGCCAACAGTTGCAAAATATTCTCTTCTGGGGAAAATTTACATCCTTTTCTCCACACATGCAAGGATTTTTTTCATTTCCTGAACTATGCTTCATGGCAGTTTCATCTTTGTAAGAAAAGACAACATAATTCACTGGATATTATGAACACCTTTTTCTTATGCACACATAAAAGCATAATGGACAACATTGTAAGTGGTGCATTAAGTAGTTATATATGCAGAAAGTGAACATTTAAAAGAATACAAATGCATTTCTTTTACAAAAGTAACTGTATGAATGATCACAGTCCAGTAATCATGGACAGTTTATAAAATATTTTACATCTTTTCTAGGGAGAGCTGGTAGCTGAACACACAGGACCTTCTCTCTGCAGAATCACAACAGTAGGCCTTGAGGTTACACACCAGTGAAAAAGGCACTCAAACTAAACAATAATGATGTTGGATGAATTGTGCTGAACAAATAGAAAATACACTAGCCCCTTATGTTACAAATGTTCAAATGAAAATTTTTCAAAGATATGCCCATTTTCCAGTTTATCTGTAATAGCATTTTCCAATCCATTTGCTAAAATTGGTGTTTGCTGTGAAGAAATCACAACCTGTGTTTACTCTATTTGCACAGAAGAGCACCCCATAAGAGTGTGGGACCACCTTAACTCAGCTCACGTCCATATTATTTACACCTCATGCTTGGTGTTCCTGAATGTTGGTGATCAATAACAAGATGAAGAATGATAAATGTTTATGGCATAAACCCATGCTCAGCATCAAACTTTAGTTTGTGAAGTTATACTTTTCATTCATTGTAAAGTTTTCCTTTTAAAGACTTTAAGTTTTAATGCAGCCTAAATACATGTAACTTACTTCAGAGGTACTTCCCTGACTTCCCCTCAAGCTTTATATTTTACCTGAGATTTCTACATAACTACTCTGTAAATAAAATAAAAGATGCTTCTATTAACCTTTCCCTGACTGACTTAGGGGAAAAAGGGACTTTGGTTTTATGAACAAATTAACTTATATGCAATTCTGAGCCTAAATGTGTGCATAAACTGAAGAGCCCCTGTAGAGTGAATGGGTACAACCAACGTGCAAACTGATGTTATGAACATAGAAGTATGAAATGACACCTTCACAACAAGCTTCCTTTGCAAACATTCCATCACATGCAGACTCTACACCATTTGCTACTTAACATGCATACAGAGTATTATACTTGTACTTAAATGCAAGTGGCACTGTTTCGGGGGGTGTGACTTGTAGACATGGTTTGTTGGATCATTAAATCCCCACTTTACAGACACAAGCTCAGACAGTAGTTCAGATTTCCTCATAACAAGGGAACAATGGACAGCAGTAGAATCATAGAGTAGTTTGACATATTACTGGCAAAAGGAGTCCTCCCCATTTTTGCCTAAATCGCAGTTTAGTCCTTTTATGCTCTGCAATCCCTTCATTGGTGTAGCAAGGAGCCAGTGAACTTTACAAGGCCATTCTGGCTAAGGATGTAACTTCAAACGTGAGTAAAGCAATGCGTCAGGATGGACAAAGCTAAGTGAAAGACATGAGACTGCCCCCAAAGACAGGAATTATCTTCCAGACAGCAAAGCACAACAGGCCTGGTCTGAGTCTGGACAACCCCTGTAGACTGGCCAGCGAGGGCAAGAGGTTATCTCACGCTCTGAGACATGTGCAGAGGGGTTAGCATCTCCTCAAAGATGGCACCCTTGACATTGGAGCCTCGTAGGTTTGCTTCCTGGAGATCGCAGCCAGACAGATCACAGTTCTGCAGGAAAAGGAGACAAGAGAGAGTCACACAGGTCATATGTCTGGCACTCCTGTTCAACTCTATAACCACCAGAGGTCAAAAATGCATGGGTCTCATTCACATACCCCATCTTATCAAAATTATATAGCAGCTATTTGGTCTCAGGTCTCACTGAAATCCACCCCCAGCCCACTTCCCAGGCCCTGCAGTTTCTCCTCCACCCTGCCATCTGCTCACCTCAAGGTCAGTGCCAGCCAGGGTAGCCCCCCGCAGGTTGCAGTTCTTGAGCTTGGCATTCTTCAGTGTTGCCACGCGCAGGTTGATGCCCGTCATTTGACTGCCTTCCATATCCACACCCTTCAGGTTGGCCCCTGGAAGAATAAGCAGATCAACCAGGGTCAGAAATAAACCCAACATGAGGATGACAGTATAGCACAGCTATTTCAGATTACAGGTTCACATCACAAAGGGCCATCTGGCTATTTCACTAGAAAACAAAGCATATGATTTGTGTAAATGAATGTCTAAAATTACAAAAAAAAAAAAAAAAAAAACAGAAAAAGCAATCACAAAACACACTGTCATTGTAATGCAAATATTTAAGCTGTTTAGTTTTGAAGATACATTTTCCATATTTAATTCTAACAACTTTTTGTTCTTGACGAGTGAATAGTCCTTAATTCAACTCGTTTCCATAGGGTTTACAACTCTTGCCTGATGTTCCTGGGTGCCGGTGATCAGTAAGACGATATCAACAATGCACATGTAAATGGGATGAATCGGTGAACCAGCATTGAATCTGAGTTTGTGGAGACATTGTACTTTTATTTTCAGTCATTTTAAATTAGTTTCAATTTTAATGTACTTCAAACAACATGAGGTTTATGACAGTGAGCAAGAATATCTGAGATTTTCACAGAACCTGACCTTTCAATAAATCAAGGGACATCTGTATTACTATGCTTTAATTAATTGTGATTGTCATGTATGAACAAATCCAGTTACAAACAAACAGACTTCTCTCCCAGTTGCACTCATCAGCTGATGAGCTCATGTCCTGTGTAAACTGTACCTTCTAAATTTGCCTTCACACCTGCTGGGTCTTCAAAGTTGCACCCTTTGAGGGATGCACCCTCTGCATTGGTACACAGCATCTTCACCCCTTGTAAATTAGCATTCTAGAAGCACAAAGACATACACTCACAAAGAAAACAGCATAATTCCTGCTAAAAAAAAAAAAAAAAAAAAAAAAAAAAAAAATCAGTATGCAGACCATCATCTTTAGGAATTTCTCTCCCAACACCTTTTACTACACTAAGAGCTCTGTTAGTATAGAGTGGGGGACTCTTATTTTTGAAGACACATGACTACACTTAGGTCCATGAACCAAAGGACAGACCAAGAAAGGGACAGGGTTCAGACAAGAGAGAGAGGCTTACGTCCAGGTTGGCGGCTGAGAGGTCGGCCCGCTCCAGGTTGGCAAAGCACAGGTTGGCATGAGCTAGGTTACACTGGCTCAGATTGGCCATCTTGAAGTTGATGTAGCGCAGGTCAAGGCGGGACAGGTCAGCACCACTGAAGTTCAGTCCCTGGCAGAGTTGTGCATCTATTACTTTCATCAAAAGTAACTACAAACTATGGAGACAGGATGTAGGGGCTGCAATGGTTAAGAAACAAGATCTATGACCAAAAAGCTGTATGTTCAAATCCCACAGAATCCACTGCGGTTCTTCAGAACAAGATACTTAAAACATGCATTGAAGGAAATGTGCCATAATATTAAAGTATTAGTGCTCTGTTATGAAAAAAAATTTAAACAACTGAATATTATAGTGATTTTACTGAGATACAATGGAGAACCAGTGAAGACATTTCCAGGTTCTACCTGGCAGCGCAGCTCTGACTTGGTGGGCGTGGCCAGCAGGAAGCGAACAAACTCCTTGCGGGAGATTGGGGAGTGATCGTCAGCAGGCTGTGAGTTCTGGGCAGACAAACTTGGATTCAGACCCAGCAGGGGTACGGCCAATATAACAGCCCCCACCCTCTTTGTCCAGTTCCAGGTAAGAGAGACAAACAAAACCTGGATCACGGTGAGGTCTCTGCATTGGGGTGGGCCCTGTGTTTAAACTCTCTGACATGGCCTCACCTTTATCAGTCCCTCTAGCTGTTCTGCCAGTTGCTCCATTCCGAAAAACCGGGCTTCCTCAAGAACCCCTGGAGGAGGAGGGGGGGGAGAAAAAAAAAAAAAAAAAAAAAAAAAACGAACATCAGAGCACTGCTGGAGCCGTGACATGTCACTGGACAAGCAAATTAATCATTATTAATGAATTGGTAACTAGTACACTTAACTGAGAAACACCTTTTCTCCAAAGTGAATTATTGTATTATCCAGATCACAGTGATTTATCTATTTATAGTACTGGGTTATTTTTACTGTATCAATTCAGGGTTTGATCAACAGCAGAACAGCAAAAGAGTGCTTTCAACCCAGAAACTTGTAGCGCAAGGCAGCAGTTGTAATACTACATCACTTGTCCCTTTTAGACTATAAACGTGCTGAGCACAGAGCCTGGGTGGTGCAAGGGGATGGGAGTTCAATCCCTGCTCAATCTGTGTGGAATTCTTATGTGCTCCCCATGTGTAGGTGAGCCATGTTGAGTCCAGAGCCATGCTGTTCGGGTGAACTGGTGACTATTTAGCACTGCAAGTCACCTTGGGTGAATATGGTGTGGGCTGATACTACTATGTAGCGTTCATTGGAAGTTGCTTTGGAGAAGCATGTGTTAAATGAGTAAATGTAAATACAGCACAGTTTTAGCAGATCTCTATTATAGTTCAAAATGAAAACAAGTGAACAGAGAACAAGTTGATGCCCATCATTTGTGGGGCAGGTGGGGATGGTAGCATTGTGAATGGAGCTACTGCCTTGTGCTGCAGGTTCCATCCCCACCTCTGGCTGTAGTACCGTTGAGCAAGGTACTTACTCTAAAGTACTCCAGTAAAATTACACAGATATATAAATCAGTAAATCATTGTAAGCTTGTAACTGTAACCTTAACATTGTAAGTCGCTTTGGAGAAAAGTGTCAGGTAAATGAATAAATATAAATGCAACTTCATGTGAATCCTGTGTGCGTCTGTGTGTTTACACGTGCGCAACCACACCCACCCAGTAGGTTAATGCCTTCGTTGACAATAAGCTGCCCGTGGCGCAGATAGTTCAGGATAGGCTCAAAATAGTCGGGGCTGCGGTCAATCAGGTAGGCCCCCCGCTCGTCCCGCTTGTTGCCCCACACGTCTGTGAATGTGTGGGAAAGAAAATGTGAAGCAGAGTAGTCACCAGATGTGACCTCAACAAGCTGAAACGGCCTTTTTAGACTTACCGGGGCTGCTCTTCTCATGTACTATGCAGCTACAAATTTGAAGATATTAATTTCCAGTTTATTTAGGATATATTTTTAAATCTGTAAGTAATTATTTACCTGAATGAATTTTCTTCACTATCTATATCCTAAAATTTCAGTCTGTAGCAGAGCAAATTTCACCCATGTTCTCCAAATCAGCATATGGCAGTAAAGAGCACCCAAACAGGACATAAGTGCTGGACTGCCCAAATTCAATTCACTTCCACAGTGTTTACAGCTTGTGTCTGAAGTTCCCGAGTATCAGTGATTAACAAAAACATTAGTAACATTTGTGAGATGAATCAGTCAACTACCACTAAACAGGAGCTTTTTTTAATTTACATTCAGACACTTAAAACTAGTTTATTTTAATGTAGTTCAAAGTTAATGAAATATTACGATTTACAAAAGATTTTCATGCCAATAATTTTTAAAAGTATTTAAAAATGTTTGCTACTGTATAGTAGATTTTTTACAAAGCCTAAGCTGTAAATAATTCAAGGAGTATCTGTATTAATAAGCTTTTATTGATTGTGACTAGTGGTAAAATTGAATTTATGAACAGCAGTTATAAACCCATTTCCAGTTCCAATTGTGTTTGTAATATGAGGAGCTTGTAAGCTTAGTTTCACAGAAGGATCATTTCACCACCATAAAAAAATAAGAGAAATAAAAACACTGAACACCACCTCACACTGCCCGAAATGGCCAGAAAAGGAAGCACAAAGGAAGTATGTGAAACCGAGCTCTGAAGGAGAAATTAAGTAATAATAATGAATAGAATAATATTAATTAAGAAATTAAGCAGAAGTTTACCTTGGTCTCTGAACATGTGTGCCAGCATACTGTCAGGCTCCTTGTTCACCAGCGTGCTCCTAAAAAACAAGTTGCAGAAAACGTTTACCCTAGGTTTCGAAGTGGGAAGGACAGAACCAAATGTGTTCCATAGATACTAAGAGTCAAACAACCGTAGTCGGTGCATGTAACATACCACATCCTACACATAGCACATGCATGTCTATGACAGCCAGCTTACCGTGTGGTGGTGAAGTGGCGCCCCCCGACGTTCAGAGTGAGCCAGTCCGTGTGAGCCGGGAAGCAGAGCTGCTCTGGTGCTCTCTCAGTACTCTGTGGTTCTGCGGTACACCACTGACTAACTTAACCCATATTTTTAAAATCCATAACCATCAATCCATCCCAATCCCATAAAAGAGTAGAAGAAAACAGAGGGGAGCAAAGAGATGGGAGTAAAATCACTGACTGACTTACCAACAAAGGCATCTCCCTCAGAAACGTAGAGCACGTCGTCATCTCTGCCGGAAACAAGGACAGGGAGGGCTTTACGAAACTAAGGGCAATGAGGTCTGCCTCTGCACACAGCTCTCACGCAGCATTCAAGAATGGCATCAAAAATGTGTTTCTTGAGGATACATTTATCATTTGATTTAACATGTTAATTTATGTCTTCATTTTTAATTCTGGACTTGTACAATTAAAAGTTCACAAAAAGCCAAATTCCTTGGTTTCGACCCCAATATAGTCAAACAAATTCCTGCCTTTTTGAAGAATTGTTTCAAACCCATCTTTTTCAGAGCCATTTCTCCCCTGATCTTCAGACAGCCACATAAATGAGTCCAAGACTATCTGCTATGATTATCTCTGCATTTGCTATTCGAACAGACAACTACTTGAGAGATGCGAACCAACTACATAGTACTATCAGAAACACAAGCTGTGTGTCAATAATCCTGTGCCTAAACTTCATCTGTTCTGACCGCAGGTTTTTTTATTTAAAAAAAAAAAAAAAAAAAAAACCTCTTCGTTGTAGGTCAGTTAGGATGAAAAACATTGGCCGAATTAATAAATGAAAATGTAAAAAACAACAAGCAGAGTCTCATACCTGATAAGTGCAATGTCATCAATAAGGCCTCCTTTTACATTGTATATGTTGGATGCTTTAATTCCCAGCTTGGTCCTGGCCATTGACAGGAGGTCAACTAGCGTGCCGTACACTGCTACAACCTAGGAGCAATGATTCACTTTCAGTTCAATTCAGTTTGCAGAACTCTTCACACGCAGTGATACAGAGTATTGAAGAATCAGAAGACACAATACAAAGAAAAGGTTCAGTGGAGACATATTATATAAATATATTATAGTATATATTAAATCACTTCAAAAACTATTAGTTGTTAAAGCACATCAGTGAATTCGTAACAGGATTATTCAGGCAGCTTGGTGGTACAACGGGTACTGCTGGTAGCTCATGGCATCTAGACTGCACAACTGAACATGGGCTCATGTTTTTCTTCTGTTTGTGTGGGTTTCCTCCCATAGTGCAAAGACATGCTTCAGGTGCACTGGTTACTGGTAAGTTGCCCGTAGTGTGGGTATGTGTGAGTGAATGAGTGTGCCAGAGTGCCCTGATGTATAGATAAGCAAATAATTGATTGGTCACAGTGCCTTCTTTTCCTTGGTCCTCATTCTACTCGACCTGTCAGCGGCATTTGACACTATGAATTCTACTTTCCGCTCTTGGACAGCTTGGAATCAAAGGATCATCACTGAAACGGTTTGAGTCCTAACTACCAGGTAGATCTTACCTGATGGTTCGGCATGGCTCCTTGTTTTCCCCCTCAGTCTCTCTCAACTGGCATTTCACAGGGCTCAGTATTGGCCCCCCCTACTTTTTGCTATCTACATCTCTTCCCTTGGTTCTGTCTTTGCCCCTCAGAGGTTCTATCACAAGATATACCAACAATATTCAGCTCCTCTCTTTTCCCCGAAGCTAAGAAAGTATCATCTCATACTGCTGCTTGACTCTCGGAATCTCTGCTTGGATGTCTGAGCACCTACAATTCAACTTCTCCAAGACAGAGATCCTTCACCTCCCAGCTGATATGTCCCCCTGTCAAAATCTCCATCAAATTGGACAACCTGCTTACTGACAACACGTTGAACACAGGCCAATGTGATATCCTGACAGGATTACAACTCCTCTCACCTGTTTGGTCTTCCCACCTCCTCCATCAATCCTCTTTAGCTGATCCAGAATACCACCACCTGAATTGTTTGACCTGCCAAAGAATTCCCATGTATCCCCCTTGCTCCTCTCCAGTGGCTGCCTGTAGCTGTCCGTATCATGTTCGAGACTTTGGTTATGTCCTACAAGACCATCAACGTATGTGTTTCCCCAATCACTCAGTATCACTTATCACTCAGTACGCCCCCTACTAGCCCGTTACACTCCACTTCTGGCCACTTGACCACACGTGAGAGGTCAAAAATCAAAAACCTGAAGGTTCTTAGTTCTGGCTCCAATCATGTGGTGGAATGAACTCCCACTCCCACCTGCTCAACCTCCTTCTTCAAGAGTCTCAGTCAAAACATTTCTTTCAGATGCATCTCTCCCGCTCTACCTCCTTCACACTAGTCTAGTCAGTAGTGTCTGTTTAAAAGATGTACTACGACGTATTAGTTCTATAGCTAGTCGTGATAATAATGCAAAAACAGCTGTATTGGACTAGTATAAGTGAATTCAGACAGTGAAATCATCATCATCATCATCATCATCATGCACTTCCTGTCTTGAGTTAATACGTCGCTTATCAACGAACAACGTATAACAGCAGAGCAGTGGGGACAGCAGTGGCTACTTTGCGTCGACATTACCAAGCCAAAAATAATACAATTTAAAGAAACAAACGAAACTTATAAAACAAACTGAAATTCGTTTCCCCGGATGCTACCGATCATCATAATCATCATCATCATCATCATACAAGTAGAAGTAGATAGATAGATAAACTAGCGCATTTTGCTCGCTACGAGAACGGCTTCTCAACTTCAGAGTTTTTTTGTACATTCATTGATATGTTACCTTGCCGTTCCTGGAAGTCCCGTTAACGAAAAGCGTAACCCGTCTCATTTTTTCCTTGAAAATAATTTTAATTTAAAAACTGCACTGACACCAGCTGTGAAACGCTTGGAAACGACAACCTACAGTTTAGTTCTCCACACCCAATCACTGATTAAGGTCCGCACTTCAGCCAATCAGGAGAGGTGTTAGCGGCATCAAGGTAGTGTGACAAACAGTTCACCGGAAGTTATTGAACGTCAGATTCCTGCACAGGGTAAATATATGAATTGAAGTGTTATCTTGAACGCGGCGAATAAACCCTTTTAACTCCCTTCTGGACGTTCAGCAGTGCAAGGAGCCGAGAGGAAAACTGCTCGAATTAGCACCTTCGTAAATATACAATCTTGAAGAAAAATTCCGAACTGAAAAGAGAGAAGCACCAATCGCAGACAGCAGTCATTAATTTATTATAATGAATTTACAAAATTAAAAGTACAAGCAACACTTGAATAACAGTATTTTACATATTAGTCCACTGCTTTCAATTTCCGTTTAACAATACATGACTTCCTGTTTGATAGCACTTTACTGTACACAAGATTTAAATGACTAACCTTTTTTTGCAGGAGAAAAAAAAAAAAAAAAAAATTGGTCTTTCAATGCACTTATGTCATGAGTTGAAGACTTCCCATTTGGGGAAAACAAGCCTAGACCCTCAGGCTTCAATCCAAATTCAACCTTGGACAACAGAAAAGCTAAAGTGTCCACCTGTGTTGTGGGCTAGCCTGCTTTTCACAATGGCACGACCATTCATCCTGTTCCCTCTCCCCCTCAGCCACCACCTACATTACTTCTCACGATGAGTGTGTTCATTAGTGTTCACCTCCCGATCAAATACCTGAAAACAGTCTCAGCAGAGAGCTCTGAGTTTGGATCAGCTGCTCTTTAAGTCCTTAATCTCACAAGGGACTAACCAATGTCTGACATGATCATCTATACTGATGAGGGAAACCTTTCACACAGAACCATTGAAGGGGGAACACGAGCATTGTGAACTTGCAGATTGTGTTGCACCTGAGCACTATCGTCAGTGTGTAGAAGAGCCGGGAGATATTGACTGTGCAAATTACACTGGATGACCACCACAGGTTCCCAATCATCTTCTGCTCCTTAACCAACAGGGCCACAGCACCACAAAAACCACAAAGCATGTGTGAAAAACAGCATGGTGCCTTAGAGTATAAATTAAAATCTTCCATATCGCAGATGCTGTCAAAATCATCCTGGTTATTTGATGGGAACTAAAACAGTGACCGTTTCTTTGGATACCAACAAGCACCTTGTAACCAGGGGGATCAGAACATGAGATAAAGGCCTCAGTTGAAAATGGACCTCGCAAACCTGCAGAGTGAGACATTCACCTCCAGCGTTGCCTATATGGGGACAGCGATTAAGGGTTCAATGAATACTTCCATCTAGAGTATAGCCTTACCCTAAACATAACAGAAAGGAAATGTCCACAGTATTAAGACATGCACCTGAAAGCCAAGTTTGTGTTTCTGTCGGGTAGGGGTGGGGCTGGGAAAGGAGCGAGGGGCTGGCATATCCGAGTGCCTACCCATACCCTGTGCCAGTCCTGGCTGGCGCCCCTGTCGGACGGGGCAAAGGACAGTAGAAGGCGTGCTGAGCTGGAGAAGGCCAAGGTGACAGGGAGGGGTGGATACTGTTCTTTCTCTGCCAATAAGGCCAAGAATGCAGGGAATGTGGAATAGCTAATGAGGTGGGGGAAGGGGTGAACCAGGGGGATTGTGGGAGGTTGAAGGCATGGCATGCCCTCCCTCCATTAGAAGGTCTTCCGGTGAATAGCACGGGCACGATCCTCCTCGTACTCCTTCTTGGAGACCCACATCTTCTTGAAGGTGTCCAACGATGCCAGGATGGACCCCCTTGTAAGGAGTGAATAGATAAATAAAAATCACTGGAGCACAGGCTGGGTGTAACACAGCACCATCTAGTGGCATCACTATGTCCAACTGATGTTCTTGTCAAAGCAGATGGTTCCAATCCTTACCCGATCCACGTGGAGTACAGTCGCTCCTGTGGCGCAGAGATCTGCGAGGCAGGGGGATGGATAGTAATTCCAAGCAACTGAAAGCTTTTTTCTTCCTTATACTTATTCCATTTAAATGTATTATTTTATACTTTTTTCCAAGGTAAATTACAACGTGAGGTTTGTTGTACACTGAACTACTTCCATTTATTCATTTGGCTGATGATTTTCTCCAAAGCAACTTACAATATTATACTTATACCATGCAACTGTTGAGGTAGGTTTAAATAAACTGTGAAGAGTACATGGCCAATGCTCTGATTGTAAGGCAATGGCCAAAAGCAGTACTCCACCTGCTGTTACACAAATAAAGGTTAAACTACAGTACCTTTATCTTGACATCCTTGGGTGCCAACTTCTTCACCTCACTCAACAACCGATCCCCAAACCCTGAAAGCAAAGAGGAAACAAAGTAATTTCTTATTAAAACTAAAAAAAATAGCAATCAACAGTTTACACAACACACTGCCAGGGAGTAGTGCCCTCTATACACCAACACACTGAAGGGAAAATGGGATAATTACTAATCTAATAAACCAAATAATAATTAAATAATTGGCCTTATTTTTTGTATGGTTGTCTTGAGAAATGGGAACAGCAGCAGAAGTACATGAGTTCAAAAAACCTAAAGGAACTGATACAACAGGAGCATGAGAATACAAGGCCAGATGGAGAGGAATCGAGCCATTGACACCTTTGAGGAGTGTTGAACCGCCAGACAGGACAATATTGGAAAAGAGGGTGCGTCGCAGGTCCATGTCAGATTTCTGGATGGCGAAGGCCAGCACCTCATGGATGCCCTCACTCTCATCCCCAATCAGGTCTGGCCGGAAGAGGAGCTCTGGGGCTCGGAACCTTGCGGGTCCGATCTGCGAGTCACCGTGGGGTTGTAGCAAGAAATCAGGAATGAAGATGGGGTGGGATTGCAAACTGCTCACCAACAGCACCACGTGGGGTCACATGAACAATCATAGCAGGAAGATAAAAAGGTTGCTTGTTCTGCTGTGGTATCAATTACTGACATATATGGCTTGAAATTCTTCAGGTGTCCCAAATGCACAGTGAGCCCATGTTTTTTAAGTATAATCTATACGAAGCGGTACACAGAATAAACAATAATTACTAAGAAGTGATATGTGATTGGTCAATGGGGTGCAGAATAAATGTTGATGAGGGCAAGCAGGGCTCACATCCAGCGTGCTGCCGTCGGGGAGTGTATACTGTGCCTTTTCCGTCTCCAGGGTCTCATCCTTT
Organism: Scleropages formosus; assembly: GCF_900964775.1. Lineage (NCBI taxonomy): Eukaryota > Metazoa > Chordata > Actinopteri > Osteoglossiformes > Osteoglossidae > Scleropages > Scleropages formosus. The sequence goes on from NC_041811.1 coordinate 4,657,593, forward strand.
TGGGGGTTCAGTGACAGGTAGCACGCCCTCTGCAGAAGGGACACAGATACAACAGGCATTTAATTTCCCCAGGGCCCTAGAAAAAGTGCTGGTATGTGAAACAAGAAAAAAAAAAGAAGTCATTTTTGTGAAATCAGGAAAAAAGGAAGCTGCCCACCCCATATACTCAAAGTCCTACCCACTATTAGCCCTGCCACAGGTGTTTAATATCCCCATGGCTCTGGAGAAAGCTGCCTGTACGTAATGCAAAGAAACAGTCTGGTTACAGTAATTATCTCACACAGAAACAGCCTCTTAGACAGCCCTACCTGGAGGTATTAAGTTTCCCCATCTCTGGTATGGGTGCAAGTATGTGAAGCAACAGAAATGATCCAATTATATCATTCATCCATCATTAACAACTGCTTGTCCCAAACAGGGTCACAGCTAGCTGGAGCCTTACCCGGCAATACGGGACACAAGGTTGAAGAGGGAGGAGACACACCTAGGACGGGACGCTAGTCCGTCACCAGGCACCCCAAGCAGGGCTCAAACCCACCCTGCTAACACATCCCCTCAATTATATTATGGGGCAGCACGGTGACACAGCGAGTAGTGCTGCTATCTCACAGCGCCTGGGTGGTGCAAGAGAACGTGGGTTCGATCCCCACTCAGTCTGTGTGGAGTTTGCATGTTCTCCCTGTGTCTGCGTGGGTTTCCGCTGGGTGCTCCGGTTTTCTCCCGCAGTCTAAAGACATGCTGTTCAGGTTCCCCCATAGTGTGTGAATGACACAGAGAGAGAGTGTGTGTGTGTTCCACTGATGTATGGATGAGTGACCCATTGTAAGTAGTGTAAGTCATCGTGGTGAATAAGGTGAGCGGGCTAATAACGCTACATAGTATCCACTGTAAGTCGCTTTGGAGAAAAGTGTCTGCTAAGTGAATGAATGTAAATGTCGATATATCATCACATTTACTCGTACACAGATAGCCCTGCACACACAAAATTAGTTCTGCCCATAGTCCATACCTCCTTGATGGTGCGCACCACCTCGAACTCAGCTGAGGTGTGGAAGTCGTAGCCCTCCTTGCGCAGCAGCAGCCGCAGGTAGCGAGAGACATCACGCCCAGCAATGTCTACACGCATAATGGAGTGTGGGATGGCAAAGCCTTCATAGATAGGCACTGCGTGGGTTACCCCATCGCCTGAGTCTAGCACCACACCCGTCGTCCGCCCTGTCGCATACCTGCGTAAGAGAGCACGCCATGTCCCATCATGTATGGCAACACTGCCAGCCTCTCCAGCACTTCAACTCATCAGTCCACCATCATACGATTATGCATCATTTGTAATTATGTAAGCATTTATCTGACACTTCTGATTTTTGTACACGAAGCCGCACACCCTGATTTACCTATTAATACTGGAAAGTAATTTTTACTGTATCAATTCAGGGTAAGAACTCTGATAGAGCCTAAAATGCAGGGATTAGGATTTGAACTTAATACCTACAATTTCAAGCAAACAGCTCAAACCACTACATAATTGCTGGCCCACAAAGCAAAGTAGGAAACACTGATTTTTACTTTCTTTGCATTTTTGTTCTTGACTTTTATCCATCGTTACATAAGACCATCATTACTATTTTTAGAGGTGAACCCTTTAAGTACAAAACTGCTAACAATTCAAGCTACCTTATACTGGCGGAGAGGTTAAAGTACTACACATCACTAAAAGTTCTGGGATGCGCCTTAAAGCTACTTAAAAACAAAAACAAAAAAAATTGCTTCCCTGGACTGGGGGTGGTGAACAAAGGGAGGATGAGCTGCAAACACACTCACAAGCTAAGAACAGCCTGCATGGAGATGAACAGTGCCGGCACATTGAATGTCTCAAAGAACACCTCGGCTGCCCTCTCACGATTCTTGCTGGGGTTCAGAGGAGCCTCTGTGAGAAGAACTGGATGCTGAGGGGGGGGGGACCAACAAAAATTAAAACAGGATCTCTCAACTGACAACGGAGAATCACACAAAAATGGCTTAAGGTCGTTCACCACAAACCATGCCTAAAATACTAACATTTTTTACATGCATTTTCTTCACCATCTATTTTCTGAAATTTCTGTTTGCTGCACTGCAAAAGCAATCAAACAGAACAGGTCCACCTTAATTGATCTCAGTTCTTACACAGTTTAAAGTGGATGTCTGGTGTTCATGAGTGTCAACGATCAATAACAAGATGAAGAACAGTGCAAATGTTTATTGGATGAATAAGTCAACAATAAGCACTGAATCTGTTGGATTTGTGGAGATGGGTTCAAATTAGTATTTTAAAATCAGTTTTCATTTCTAAGAAGTAAGGAGTCAGTCTGGAGAAGTCTGTGTAAACTAATAAACTTAAAAAAAGCCTAAAAATCTTTTGAGGATTTTTGTATTTATTATAGCTTTATTTGATGTTTCTACAGAAACAAACCAAATCAAGATACTCACCTCTTCAGAGAAGGTCTGCAGCTGCTCCTTGGAGTAGACATACTGCCAGATGCGCTCCATATCATTCCAGTCCTTGACGATTCCATGCTCCATGGGGTACCTCACTGATAGCAACCCCCGGTGTTCCTATTAAGAGGTGAATAAATAAAAGGCCAGATCCTTAAATATACACAATAAATATATGGAAAAAACAATCTAACATTATGAAAAGGTGAAAGTCATCATGCATTCATACTTTTTCAATAACCATTCATCTATTGTTAACTATTTAGGGTGCAGGGTCATAAAGGCCCAGAGCCTATCTTAGGAACATAGGCATGAGGCAGGCTACACCCTGGATGGGATGCCAGTTCATCACAGGATAGCCACTCACACACACACACTATGGACAATTCAGAGTAACCAATTCATCTGTCTTTGGACTATGGGCAGAAACCAGAGCACCAGGAGGAAACCCACACAAGCACAGGGAAAACATTCAAACTCCACAGAGACTGTGGTGGTGTCAAAACCAATTTTAAACTCACAGTCCAGGAGCTCAGAGGTGCCAGTGCTACCTGCTGTGCTGCCATGTCCATTGTTCCAAATTAGAGGACATCAATTACAGTACAAAAATTGAATCCTAGGGCCTAGGGTAGGCAGGGTGACACAGACAAGGGTGGACGAGGTACCTCAGCTTTGGGTCCAATAAAGAGGTCCCCCTCCAGTGCACCTGCCATCACCCGCACATGTTTGGGTCGTCCCACACTGTCAGTGAGAGAGGACATGGAAGTTAACAGTCTCTTTAACCCCTAATCGAAAGGAGGCCCTTCACAGGAGAAGGAAAAGTGAATACAGGAGAGGAAGTAAAACAGGTGCACCTACTAGTTTGGGAAGCAGTATTTTGGGATCTGATCTCCAGCGAAGCCTGCCTTGATCACACCAGATCCCTGAAGGCCAGAGACAAGACAGACGAGAAAAAAAAGAGCATCAGAGTGACTAACCTACCAACACGTCAATGTCCCTGTTGTTTCTCCCTGATCATGAGATGACACCTCAGGGCAAAGGAAGATGCCAATGACTCTCATTTGCACATAAACAGACCTTATAATCAGCCTTAGCATCTAACAACTGTGTTATTTATAGTATAGCCACTACACAGAACAAATCATGAGATACATTTTTTTTTTTGCAGAACTGCATCATCCAACCAGCTCCTTAAAAAAATAGTTAAAAAGCACACAAAACTGGGACTGTGTGTTTAACTTTAAACAATTACAGGGAATTCACTGAACCACCATGTGTGATGCAAAAACACATCCGTGGCATGTGCCTTAATTTAATAAAAATCTGCAATTATTTTGGTGTTTTTGGGCTCCTGAAGGCTAATGACATGACCTCACCATCCTCACCTGTGCAAAAGAACCGATAGAATCGAAGCCCATCTAGAAAGCATGTGTGTGTCTGAATATAAAAGACGAAATATATTATAGCATGTTAACAAGGAGGTGATGGAGGAGATAATCAGTGGAATGTTAATGTTTTCATACTGATCAAAGTCAGGTGTGAGGAAAGAACCCAGTGCAGTCTGCCAATAAACAAGTAAACAAATAACACTGAATTCAAAGTTTCAATATTATAATATTCCAGTATTTCAAAATTAATTCGATGTTTCAAGCCAGGCCCAGTATTTCGAGCCCAACTGCCTATTTTCGAAAATGTTTCAGTTTACTTTTCCAGTTTTCTGTTGTTTTTCTTTGGCAGCAATTCAAGATTTCCGTATCTCCGTTTTTTCAGTGTTAATTATACTGTTCTCTGCATATGAATATTCATCATCGATCACTCATGATCGAGTCTCTGTCTGGTGGTGCGTGCGGTGCCCGGGGCTGCAATCGCATCTCATCTGCCACTCAGATTCAGAACACATCATCATGAAATCATTCCTATCTCTTGCCTATATACAGCGCGTAGTTTCTTCCTAATGAGAAATTTCACCTTATTTTGTTTTTTTTTCTTATTTGTTTGTTACTTTGTCGATATAACTGCAGTCTGTACCGTACGTGCCATTCAAATCAAATGGCCGTGCAGCGTTAGCATTAGCATCAGGGTGTGGATGCTACTTACATTATCAATCACAACGGGCTGATTGGCTATGATGTCGTACGATTCCATCACCACTCGTCTGCGATACCAGCCTTTCCAATGAATATGCTATTTTTCCGCAGTTATTCGCTGTCCTGTTTTAAACATCTAATATACCGCTCCTCTCACTTCTCTGTCTCAAACGGTCAGCGATTCTGTGCGAGCTACCTAAACAGGGGGGCGGTGCTTCATACATAGATAGCTCAATCAGCCAATAGGAAAAACTTATGACGGCAAAAAAAGGAGTCAAAATCGCGGAAAGGGAAGATGTGAACCAATGCGACAAAGCCATATGTGGGAAGTAAAATCAGAGTCAAGTTTGTACGCATTGAAATTTTATGATGTCATTTTCTTGATGTCATTCATTCAGGTACTCTTCAAAATACTACAGTTACAAGCTTAGAGATGTTATCAAAAAGATTCATTACAGTAACCCCATACACACGTTCATATATACATAGGGCCATATACATTTCTGTAGATATGTTGTAGGCAGGGCCACAAAGTCGGTTTCAGCGGATTACTCTGCGTCACTGTATGGCAATGTAGAATGGGAGGAGCCGCTTCAAGGAAGACATGGGCTTCTTCACAGACTCCTTCACAGAGTCTGTCACAATAACTCACACTGTCTCTTTAAGTCTCCTTCATTTCAGCTTCTTTTCACACTGCCATTATAACACCAACTCAGGTCATGATAGTAATCCACATTTAATAAATGTATGACTTTCAGGTAACAGAGAAGATTTGTTAAATCTACTTTGTTAAATGTACTTTGTATTTTTGTATTTTAACAAACCATGCAGAAAAGTTGTCATGATAGAAAAATTTTTAAGTCTGTAAAACAATGGAAACATGAAATACGCTTTGTGGAAAAATGCACGGCTCTATATGTAAGTGAATAAAAAAGCTAGGTGTTGTTTAAAAAAGAAAAAAAAAAAACTATTTGGCTTCATAGTGTGAGTGAGAGCCTGCAGAGCTGTGGCAGTAAGAGCATGTGTTTGCAGTAGTAGGGTGTGTCCTGCCAGCCATCATGTAAGACATCCAGGCAGGACACACCCTACTACTGCAAACACTGCCACGGCTCTGCAGGCAACTTTTCACTTGACACACAGTACACACTAAGAATCAGTATGGAAAGAAACAAACTAGGTTTACTTATGAATCACATGTTTGCAACTATGTCTCTTTCTCCTAATGTAATGCACAAATTGTACTTTCGCTGAGATGTGTGTCACTTTGGAGAAAAGCATCTGGTAAATGAATAACTGTAAATCTGACTTACATTTATCTGATACTTTTTTTTTCCAATTTACAAGTGCTGTAAGTGGAAAAATTCATTACATTTTAAATTAAAATAATAAATTTAGTGCATCTGATCAATCATGATATTGAGCTTAAAACAACTATTGATAGTTGATTTTACTAAAACAAGAAGAAAAAAACTCAGAAGCTGTGCAGAAGTTGCTTGTTTTTCAGAAAGGGGGGGCAGAGAATGCATCACCCAACTTTAACCTGATACGGGAGGTGAGGTGAATTCCATCAAGCACCCAAGTTGACATAAAGCCAGAGACATAATGGAAAATAACCAGCCCAGAGGTCCTGCAGGGATGGACCAATCAACCATGACTTTCATGGTTTGTCACAGCTTGGGAATGAGAGACATGATGACAAAAAGCCAGCCACATAGCAACAACCTGCAAGATATTTACATTATTTAACAAACACTTAACTTCCAGTGAACACTATGTAAGTGCTATCAGTCCACCTTCACCCCAGGTCACTTACAATGATGTGTACACAACTAATAAAGGGTCACTTATCCATACATCAGTGGAACACACTTTCTGTCATTCACACACTATGGCCAACCTGAACAGTATGTGGAAAAAACCCACACGAAGAGAACATGTAAACTCTACACACAGACTGCAGAGATCAAACCCACATCCCGTCACACCACCACTCAGGTGCTGTGACACCGTGCCGGCCAAGACGACTGCAAAAGTTTTTGTGTCATTCGTGCAATTTAGTTATAAACATAATATTAGTGTCAGAACTCCAACACTAGAATTCTATCAGGACCACCTCCCCTTTAACACACAACAGGATGCTGGAAGCTGCTTCCTGTTTGACGACAGTAGCGCGAGGACACAGTTAAAGGGAAGGTGATTTAATATCAGCAGTGGTGGCCTACCTGCAAATCTAATGAAATTAAATGTAAAACGTAGAAGGGCATCGGAGGTTTGAAGTCACACTAAGTCGAAATCGAGGTAAGATATGTTTTCGGCCATTTTGTTGTCTTTAGTTTAGTAGGTTAGGTAACGTGTCAGCGCAGAAAGTTTACGTTATCCTCCTCCTTGCTCCGAGTCCGAGCCGAGGAGGAGGATCATAACGTAGTAAACTTTCTGCGCTGACACGTTACCTAACCTAAGCGAAAGTTTAAAATAAACGTGTTTCTAAGCATTTTAAATGTATAATAATTTACCACCCAGGCCAGGTGCAATTAAATGTATAGTGCTTGTGTTGAGTATGACTCAGAAAAGTTGTGTGTTGGAAAATCAAATGCCACCATTTTGACATTTGCATGGAACCAAGAAGTATCAAGCAGCACACTGTCTGTCTCGTCATAGACGTTTTTCTATTTATAACATTTACGGAGTAAGGTTATGGGACCTATATAACCTTGAGGTTGTCAGTTCGAGTCCATGCGCTGCTCCTATGTAGTTTTTTTATTATGTATTTGCCTGAAGTTGATACACCAAGATTACTCTACTGTGTGTATAATCATTGGTATGGAATCAGTCAGTGTAAATTTCTGACTTCTTCTTGTATGTGTGTACAGTAGAGACAACAGTCCCTGTTCACAGACCCATGGTAAAGTGGGCGTCAGGGAGCAGACGTTACCTGCCATGGCCAGTGTGGAGGAACCGCCAGAGAAGTAAGGGTCCGAGTCCTTCGCTGCACTCTTGCTGTACTGTGTCTACATGAAACATAATGGTTAGAGCCATCACTCTGGACCCAGGTTCAAATCTGGTACTGTGGTACCATTGATAAAGGTACCCTGAACTGGTATAGTAAAAATTACCCAGATGTATAAATGGGTAAATCAGTGAAAACATCTTAGTGTACAAACAAATTTCAAGTCACCTTGGAAAAAAGTATCAGATTAATGAATAAATAATAACAGAAATACAGGTGGTCCTCAATTTACAATAGATTCCATTCTAATGACCACCTCATTAGGCCAAAATGATTTTATAATGTGAACCATAACGATATAAAAAAAATTAACATGAATGCTATGTTGTAAGTGAGGAGAGAAGGGAGCGCGAGATCGGCCGCAGACTGTACCGGACTGTAGTGGTGAAGGGGAAGCTGAGCCATAAGGCAAAGCTCTCCATTTACCGGTCGATCTATGCCCCTACCCTCACCTATGGTCATGAACTTTGGGTAATGACCGAAAGAATAAGATCACGGATACAAGCGGCTGAAATGAGTATTCTCCACAGACTGTTGGGACTCACTCTCTGTGATAGGGTGAGGAGTTCGGATGTCCGGGAGGAACTCGGAGTAGAGCTGCTACTCCTCTACATTGAGAGGAGCCACTTGAGGTGGTTTGGCATCTGATAAGGATGCCCCCTGGGCGCCTTCCTTTGGAGGTATACTGGGCACAGCCAACTGGGACGAGACCCCGAGGTCGGCCCAGGCCCGCTGGAGGGATTATATCTCACAATTGGCCTGGGAATGGCTGGGGATCCCCCCAGCTGAGCTGGCAGAAGTTGTGGGGGACAGGGGCAACTGGGCCTCTCTGCTCTGCCTGCTGCCACCGCGACCCTACTAGGACAAGTGGGAAAGAAAATGGATGGAAATAGATGGGCTGTGTTGTACACTAGGGCTTTGTTAAATTTTTGCAGTAAGTTCACACATTATTCACACTAGAATAGTACTGGTATAGAAAATTATAATTATATATACTTTAATTCTAAATCTGTTTTTTTTTCTCTCTCTCTTTTCAGTACCACCAGAGTACTCACTTTTTCACTTGTTAGCAATTGAAATAAGTAATTTGAAGGAGATCACAAGCAAAGACATTCATAAACAGCTGCTAACATAGTGGTTAGTGCTGCTGCCTTTGGATCCAGTAAAATTACTCAGTTATATAAATGGGTACGTAATTGTAGGTAACTTAATATTGTTAGTTGCTTTGGAGAAAAGCATCAGCTAAAATGTCATGTCAATATCATTGTACAGCAGATGGAGCCGTCAGTTGTAAATGTTACAACCAAATGGACCTGAATAATATAATAAGGTTGATGGGAAATCTGGCCTAAGTCGTGTATGTGCATGTCAAAGACCACATATAATGTATACTTTGAGGTATTATTGTTCTGTGTGAGTGCATGTTTGCTGCGCATCCCCCTGACTGAGTGTGATTCCTGCAGGCACTGCTGGGTGTGCTTTGCAACGGAGCGTGAGGACCGTGGTGCAGAATGGGTGAGTCCCTGTCGCTGCCGCGGTTGCACCAAGTGGATCCACCAGGCATGCCTGCAGCGCTGGCTCGACGAGAAGCAGAAGGGGAATGGAGCTGGGGCCGTGAGCTGCCCTCAGTGTGGTACCGAGTACCGCATTGTTTTCCCCAAAATGGGTACGGTCTGCCCATCACATGAATGACTAAACAATAGTAATAATTAATAATAATCCCCCTCAGCATACACTTAAATAATGCTGGTGATGCCTTTAAGGTGAATTTGTAATAGAATAGCCGTTTACCTGTACTCTCCAGGGCCCCTGGTCTATTTCCTACAGCAGGTGGACCGCGCCTTGTCCAGGGCAAGCCCCTTCGCAGCTGCTGGCGTTGTTGTGGGCACAGTCTACTGGTCTGCGGTCACCTATGGAGCAGTAACAGTGATGCAGGTGAGCTCTGTTAGCTGCCGGTTATTAGTTTGCTTCCTCAATGATGTCTTCTTCTCTTCTTCAGGCTGACTGGTCTGTGTTTCGCCCCAGGTGGTTGGTCATAAGAAGGGGCTGGATGTGATGGAGCGGGCAGACCCGCTCTTCCTGCTCATGGGCCTGCCCACCATACCGGTCATGCTGGTGCTGGGCAAGATGATCCGCTGGGAGGACTACGTGGTGCGGCTGTGGCAGAAGCACTCTACCAAGCTACAGCTGATCAGTGGCTTTGTGCCCGGTGAGGGTCACCATAGGGGTTGGGGGCTTCCACTTGGCACATAGTTGGACAAAAGGTGTTTTTCCGAATGAAGTTGATCCACCAGCATCAGTTTCTTGGCACGTGCAGCTAAAGTACATCGTCACCCACTAGAAGTCTTCTCTGGGTTAGATGATGGATTAACTTTTTAGTATCTATCAGAGCTTCCAGCCTTGTTTAAATTATCATTAATGAGCTTAGTGTTGTAAGAATTAATTGGCTTAGTGTTTATCATTGATTTAGCTTTAGTGTTAAGTTTCTATACAGTGGCTGCTCATTGATCCACAAACATCTGAGTTATGAATTTTCCAAGATACCGTTTCCCATTAATTTATTGTCTTTCCATTTTAACTAGTCCGTCCATTCCCTGGCAGTAGATGGTAGAACCCAGAACAGAATAAAAGTGTGGCTACCTTAATTCACCTCACTTCCACACTATAGCTCATGCCTGGTGTTGGAGATACACTGTCAAAAACAGACTGCCAGTCCCTTTGATGTTCCTAATGTGTGAAGCCAGTGTACTAAGCTACTTACAACGTTAGGTTTGTATATTAACTTACTAACAATTATACACCCATTTCTGTAGCTGAGTATTTTTAGTGTATCAATTCAGGGTGAGTACCTTGCTCCAGGCCTTTGCTGTGGGAATATTATACCACCTGTTGCTAACTTCAGGGAAACGATAAATAGGGACTCTGGGGGTCAGTAACAAAGGAATGTGACAATCACATCGCATTTGATTGTGCAGCAGTTTTCAACCCTACTGCTTTTCTCTACAGGGATTGGACGGCCATTGCCACGCGTTCCTGCTGATGGAGGTTACAGCAGTGACCACCTGTCAGTGTCACGCACACTGTGTGGTGCCCTCATCTTCCCCACCATTGCCAGCCTCGTGGGCCGCCTCATGTTCCGCAGGGTCTCCTCCAGCCTACAGCGCACTGTCCTGGTGAGGGGTCGGATCGGGTGGGCATGTGCTCTTCACAGCCACAGGACTCATTTCTGTTGTTGTTACGTTTTTGTGTGTGTGTGTGTGTGTGTGTGTGTGTGTGTGTGTGTGTGTGTGTGTGTGTGTGTGTGTGTGTGTGTGTAAGCGCTCCCAGTATCGGCACTTTTGCTGCAATGCCTCTTGAAAATTAATATCATTCTTCACTATCTACCCTGATCCTTCCCACTATAACACCTTTATGTAAAGCAAAATGATTTGAAAGAAGAGAAACATAAAAAATTATAATTTAAGAACACAATTATATTTTCTTACTTAAACTGACAACATACTATAAAGTGCTAAAAAAACATACACTGTTGCCATGGATGTAAATAGTTGGTGAGCAACCATTGTGGGGAGTTATGGGATGAGTGACTCCCATTGATGATTAATGGGATACAGATTTAATCACTTCTGTGTTGTTCTGTTTGAGAGCATTCACCCTGTCATGTGTGTGCTCTATGAGCTCTCTAGAGTGTGCTGTGTCCTATAGAGGTGCAAGAAAGCTTTTGTTTTGACACTTTCTGACACTTTCGGAGCCATTTTTCTGTAACTCTGCAAGTAGCATGGTGCTGTTGGTGGGTCTGGGCAACTTATATACAGTAAAGTACTGTTGTACTTTATTATAGTGGCGCAGTGGGTTGGACCACAGTCCTGCTTTCCGGTGGGTCTGGGGTTCGAGTCCCGCTTGGGGTGCCTTGTGATGGACTGGCGTCCCGTCCTGGGTGTGTCCCCTCCCCCTCCGGCCTTACGCCCTGTGTTGCCGGGTAGGCTCCGGTTCCCCGCGACCCCGTATGGGACAAGCGGTTCTGAAAATGTGTGTATGTGTGTGTGTGTATTTAAATTATTTGATGTTTTATGTCATTTTTGTAGGCATCAGTAAAAGTTAGTTGGAATTTTTGGGATGGGCTAGGAACCGACTGTAATTTTCCTCATAAAGAATAATGGGAAACGAGCCCCACCTATCTACCTTTTCCGTATCCACCCCATTTTCAGGAACGGATTAAGGGCAGATAGTGGGGGGGGGTGTATATACACATACATACCTATGCTGTTTTCCCCCTTTAAATAGACTGCAGATTTTCAGGGTCAATTGCTCACTTCCCACTAAATATACAATGTTTCAGGGTGGTATTGCCTTCGTCATCATCAAGGGCGTGCTGAAGGTGTACTTCAAGCAACAGCAGTACCTCATCCAGGCCAACCGGCATATCCTCAACTACCCAGAGTTGGACAACACAGATGGACCCCAGGACGAGGACAACGAGGACAGCGGCAATGAGTGACAATAAAAGATGTTCCAGGCCTTTGTTGTGGGAATATCACTTCCCTTTGATGCCTCAACATCTACTTACACTCCCCTTTTCTCACACTTAAGTCAAACTTTTTGCTTTGTAACCTCGTCACTGTTTTTATTTGGCTTTTTTCCTGTGGAGAAATGCTCTGGAGAAGTGCCAACAGTTATGCATGTGGACTCATTTTGTCTTTGTTGTATTACAGTAAAAACTAGGAGGGTAAGTCAAAAAGTAACCATGATAATGTTTTAAATTTGTGTGATATTTGCTTCTCTTTGGATGCACATTGACTCTTCAAAGTAGTGTCCATCTTCTTATGCGTATTTTTTAAAGTACAAACTCAATGTAGCTTTATGGTTGTTGTGCATGTGAAGTTGGACTAACTGGTCAGGACTAACCAGCTGTAGGTACAAAAACACTATGCAAACCTTCACATATAGTACCAGTGTAAAGTGCAAAGGATGAATTGGATTGAAGATTGAAAGCAGAGTGATACACGCATGTCCTACATCTCTGGGAGCTACTGCAGAAGAGCTGGGAAGACATGGTACCTCCTTTTCTCATGAAATTCTTTTACCAGATGCTTTTGTGGAAACAAGGTTGTGCCCAGCAACTGGACTTATGGTTTACAGTGATACTGTACATTGAAACTAATTTAAAAACACTGAAAATAAAAAAAATATTCTCCCCACAAACTAAAATTAAGTATAGCTTGTCGATTAATTAATCCAATAATTGTGTACTTCCTGAGAACTGTGATAGGTTGTAGGCCTGCTGTGTACTATTTCTTCCAGTAGGTGTCATTAAAGATTTAGTGTGAAGGTGGAGACTCATGTATTCAAATTAAGTCCATAAAATAACAATCATTTTTTGACAGAAATGTTAACTCTTTAGTATTGTTGTTAAACTAAACTGTGCAGTACGTGTCAGTGGCAAATGCTTCTACATAAAACAATTAAGATCAATGTGTGTAATTCTGAGCACTTTTTGCAGAATGTAAAACAACTCAGAATAAAATAATAAAACAGTTGCATTAAATCCATGGCAGAACTCTCAGGAATAAAGAATTAATACATGTGTACTTTCCTCATAGAATGCCACTTCTGTTTACTGGATCCAAAAAATTGACATGCATATCGGATCTGTTAGCCATGATGAGGGAATTATGGAGGCAAAAGATTTAGGGCCAACAGTGCCAATTTATTCTGATGAGAAAGGATAGCAGCTTGAATCAACAGTGTGATGTAAATCACATGTGAGATAAATTATTTGCACCTACGATGTAATGAACTGGAATGAACTCTGTGTTCAGATTGGAGCAAATTAAGGGGCTATCGAAGCAATACAGACAGAAATGAAATGCCAAGTGGCATTTTGTTGAGGTTATAACTCTGTTACTATGATATTATCCTCTCAATGTATTTGTCTTTGCTTGTACTCCAGAAACACATTGTCCCCCTTTGCAGTGAGTTTTATCTTGATGTTGCCTAGGGGTGACTTGTACCTGCATTGTACTGTAGAAAAGGTGTTGATGGTGTAGGACAACATGCAAGATAAGTCATTATTTTGATAGAACACTGGTCGAGACTCAAAGGTTTGCTCAGTCTGTTTATGACTTTGAATCGGAGAGAAAAGGCAGGAAATTAATTTCTGTTGGTTGTGGACTATGTGTCACCCCTCTGGAGTATTGGTGCTTTTACGTTTGACAGATTGATCTATTTGCAAGTCTAATGAAGCATGAATACTGCTGGACCTCGAACGGATATGAGGCAAATATGCGCTAAGTACCACACCTCAGCTCTCCTGGGGTGGGGTGCAGAGCTTATAGGCTGATTATAGATGCCTCTGGAGAAAACCGGTGTTGCTGATTCGGACCATGCTGCTTGATGGCGGCTCAGGGACAAGAATGGCACATGCCTACAGTGACCTTGTCCCCTGCAGTTGAAGTGCTGGACATCAGGTTCTCGTGACAAGTTTAAGTGTATGACAAATGTCTTGGAAGAGTTTAGAAGCTGAGATGAAATAGTTGCCACATGTTACATTTACATTATTTATCTGAAACTTTTCTAAAAAATAATTAACCATGATGATGTATTTTAACAGTTGAGTCATTTTTACTATGTCAGTTTAGGGTAAATACCTTGTACAAGTCTACTACAGTAGGAGATGGGATTCAAACATGGGTCCTGTTGTTCAAATTACAATGCATATGTGACATGTACCTGGTGGATTGCTAGTGTACTGTTCAGGTTTAGGGTGGATGTGTGTTGTTTATTAAGGACCACATTTTACAATTAAATCAATAAGGGAAACATCTCATGACTCTTGACTCATTACTTTATAAAAACATTGACAATATCCTATATAACCTCTCTGCAAGCTGAGTCAGAATGCTGCTTGCACGAGTTGTGTTTGATTTGCCGAAGCATTCCCACGTATCTCCCTTCCTCCTCCCTCTGCATTGGCTGTCCGGATTAAATTTAAGACCCTGGTTATAGCCTACAAATACATCAAAAGAACTGCTCCCAGATATCTACAAGACTTGATCATCCACTACACCCCAACTAGACTGCTAAACTCCTCCGCATTTCCCCACCTGATGGCCCCACGCACTAAAGGTAAAGTACAAAGGTTCTTGGTTCTGGCTCCATTGTGGTGGAATGACCTCTTCCTCTTATTCTGAACTGCTGAATGTCTGTGCACATTTAAAAAGAGTCTTAAAACTCACCTCTTCCAAACTCACGTCACCCACACACACACACACATTTTCAGAACCGCTTGTCCCATACGGGGTCACGGGGAACCGGAGCCTAACCCGGCAACTCAGGGAAGGGACACACCAAGGACGGGACGCCAGTCCGTCGCAAGGCACCCCAAGCGGGACTCGAACCCCAGACCCACCGGAGAGCAGGACTGTGGTCCAACCCACTGCGCCACCGCACCCCCTCTCCACTCACGTCACCCATGATCTCTTAAGTTCCTGAAAAGTGTAAATGTTCATGCACTATAACTTTAAGATCGTGCCCGAATAAACCTTTACGCAGTTACTCCTGTAATGTAATGTAAATGTTTATACGTACCTCAAGAAAAAAGAGATTACTAGGAGAGTGATCAGGAATCATTAATATTCTGATAAAGTTTCATGCAGCTACTCGTGATGAACATTGGTTCATATGGTGAAAAAACAAACTAGCTATACTTAAGAATCACGCATCAGCATCTATGTCTCTCTCTGCTAATGTAATGCACACATTGTATTTTCTATGAGATGTATGTTGCTTTAGAGAAAAGTGTCTGCTAAATGAATACAAATACACACTGTCTAAAGCCACTTGTCCTGAGCGGGGTTGTGTTGAGCAGGAGCCTAGCTCAGCAACACGGCACAAGGCTGGAGGGGGAGGGGACACACCCAGAAGGGGACATACCCAGAATGGGAGACCAGTCTGTCACAAGGCACCCCAAGCAGGACTTGAACCCCAAACCCACCAGAGAGTAGGCATAGGCCAAACCTGCTGTGCCTCTGCACCCCCACTAAATGAATAAATAATGTAAATGAAATGTAGTAATAGACAGCACTTCTAATAACTTTAAAGAAGCATGGATTCAAATTAGAAGGTCACAGGTTTGAATCTCAGTTACTGCTGTAGTGGTCTTAAGCAAGGTGCCAATTTTTAAATTGCTGTAGTAAAAATGACTCAACTGTACATGTGGATATCCAAGTGTAAGTAACTTAACACTGTACATTTATACATTGATTCATTTTTTTTCTAAATGATTCAGTATGTAATTCATATGATTACTACAAAATAAGTTGTCATTTTTAGGGAAAAACACTACATAATATACTAATATATAATTAATTTTGGGCAGCACAGTGGCACAGCGAGTAGCACTGCTGTCTCACAGCTCCTGGGTGGTATGAGAGAACATGGGTTCAATCCCTGCTCAGTATGTGTGGAGTTTGCATGTTCTCCCTGTGTCTGCATGGGTTTCTGCTGGGTGCTCTGGTTTCCTCCCGCAGTCCAAAGACATGCTGTTCAGGTTCCTCCATTGTGTGTGAGTGTCACACAGCGAAAGTGTGTTTCACTGATGTATGGATGAGTGACCCAGTGTAAGTAGTGTATCTAGCAAAGTTACCTTGGTGAATAAGGTGTGTGGGCTAGTAGCACTGTTTAGTATCCATTTTATGTTGCTTTAGAGAAAAGTGTCTGCTAAGTGAATAAAGGTGATTTTAGGTGACATATTTTTCCAAAAGGAAAAATTTTTCTTCTTTTTTCATAAGAAATAATGTTAATATGACATCCTCACAACAGGAATTTGCTTAAAGGATAATTGAACATAACAAACACATGAACCCTGTTAATTGAGGTGTATTAGTCTCATTAGTCGGCCCATGAGAGAGCTGGGAAAAGTGCGTGAATAATACAGGCCCACAGGCTACACTTACATTGCATACAGACCTCAGCAAAACAAACTGATAAAAATGCAGGCCTGTGCCCAGCACCACATTATGTGATTTGGATTTAATTAAGTACTAAATGGATAGGGACGAAGGGGGGTGCGGTGGTGCAGTGGACCTTGGACCTTGTCCTGCTCTCTGGTGGGTCTGGGATTCAAGTCCTGCTTGGGGTGCCTTATGAAGGGTTGGCGTCCCGTCCTGGGTGTCCTGTGCCCTGTGTTGTTGGGTTAGGTTCTGGCTCCTTGCGACCCCGTATAGGACAAGTGGTTCAGACAGTGTGCGTGCGTGTGAGAAGAGGACCTGTGTTTACCCACCAAACCAGTAGATGGCAGGGAAGAGGATCCAAATACTCTAGGAGTGTGGCAGCACCTTAACTCTGCAGTGCTTATAGCTTGTGTTGGGTGTTTCTAAGTGTCAGTGATCAATAACAAGATAACACATGGTTATAGGGTGAAGTGCTCAAGAACTGTGAGATGAAATGAGCATAACTAGAAGTCTGTTTGTCTTTATTAATTTTAATGTAACCCTAAGTTAATAAAAATATCAAAAATCTGCAAAGCACACACACACACACACACACACACACATTGTTCAAAACTACTTGTCATAAGTGGGGTCGTGGCAACCTGGAGGCTACCTGACAACACAGGGTGCAATACTGAAGGGGGAAAGGACATATCCTGGACAGGATGTCAGTCCGCCGCAAAACACCCCAAGCAGGACTCAAACTCCAGACCCACCACACAGCGGGACCCGGCCAAGCTCACTGCGCTGCTGCGTCCCCTATCTGTGAAGTATTTTTTATTTACATTTACATTTACATTTATTCATTTAACATACGCTTTTGTCCAAAACGACATACATCTCAGCAAAAGTACAATTTATACATTACATTAAGAGAAGGAGACAAAGCTGCAGACATGAAAGCCTCAAGCAAACCTATTTATTGTAGCTGTATCCCAGGTGGCATTGTAGCGGGGTCAGTAGAGCTGCTGCCTCACAGTGCTTGGGTCATTTGGGCATAGGGTCAAAGGCAGCTCAGTCTGTGTGGAATTTTCATGTTGCCCCTGGGTCTGTGTGGGTTTCCTTCAGGTCCTCTGGTTTCCTCCCACAGTCCAAAGAGATACCACTTAAAGCAAACTGGTGAAGCTAAATTGCTGGCAGTCTGTAAATGCGTGAAAGACTGTGTACGGTAGACCCACAATGGACTGGCTTCCCATTCAGAGAGTCCCAGCACTGGCCTTGTACTCAGTGATTCTGGGGTAGGCTCTAGACTGCAAAATGACAAATGGTTAGTGTGAATGGACAAAATGAATGGCTATATAGATAGATAGATAGATTTACTTTATTGATCCCACAAGGCAAATTATTAAAGAAAAAAATACCAGCACACAGGGAAATGAGGCTCTCAGTCTGAGAACCCTGTTTCCTCCAGGACCTGTGTCTCAAGCCAGCCAGCTATATCCCAGACTCCGGAAAAACAAATAATTTCCGAAGCAAATAAATTGAAAAGTGTTTGTGTAATTAAACTTTTGTGGATTGTGACTTGGTGGTAATACAGGTGGTCCCCAATTTACAATGGGTTGTTCCCCAAAAACCCATCATAAGTCAAAAATACACACACGCTCACACACACACTGACTGAAACTGCTTGTCCCAAGCAGAGTTTAAGTGAGCCAGAGCCTAACCCAGCCAGACAGGGTGCAAGGCTGGAGGGGGAGGGGACACACCCAAGGTGGGACACCAGTCCATCACAAGGCACCCCAAGCAGAACTTGAACCTCAGACCCAACAGAGAGCAGGCACAGGTCAAACCTGCTGCACCACCACACCCCCTAAGTTGAAGATATTGTAAGTCAAAAATGCATTTAATACACCTAATACACACCTCTACGTGACAGAATGGGAGATGCGAATTGCTCTCGCTGCCCAGCATTGCGCGAGAGTATCGCTGCGCATATCGCTTTACCGGGAAAAGTATGGTTTTTACTGAATGTCTATTGCCAGCTCACCATCGTAAAGTTGAAAAAATCGCAAGTCAATCCATCGTAAATCTGGGACCACCTATAGTAACTTTGGAGTTATGAACAAACAAGTAACAAACAGACTTACAGTCCCAGTTGTTTTGGTAGATTGAGTAGCTGGTGTAATTTAGTTGGAAAATCCTAAGGTGTTCAATGGTGAAGGTTACTGTCTAACAGATGAATGACAGACACCCTCAGTCTGTATTCAGTCCTTGTTTTATCCAGTGGCACCACTGTCCCGATAGCCCCATAGAACCAGCTGAGCACGGCTGAGGGCAGCTTTCTGACAGCTCACAGGTGCACCCTGGCCCACCCATGTTTAAACAATGTTTAATCAATGTTTTCTTCCCAGTAATGTTTATTTACGGTGTTACTGGCAGCTCTGCGTTATCATATTGTATTATGCCATGTTTGTCTTGTTTGCTGCTCTAGATGAGGCCATCTGGAAAACTAATGACTAAATTATTAACTTCTTTCCTTGCCATGTAAGTGGAACTTTATGTTCAATTTATTCTGCTCTATGACTGTTGGGTCTGTGAGATCTGCTGTAAAACCCTTGAGAGAAACATGGAAGCTAGAGAAAGACCCTTGGGACCAGTTAGGGGCTGTTGTAGAGAAGGTGCAGTGTGCTTGAACCCCAGCTAGTCTCAACCAGCTGTGTAGGGGTTGGGGTGCAGTGGGATGTCATGCCTAATTTCCACCTCCCCTTTGGTGAAAGCTGGTCTCCCATAGGATGTGATTAACAAAGGTTTGCAGAGCCAGACTGGTATGCCTGCGCTTGTTGTCACGTTTACAGGTGGGCGTGAAGCAGGAATCATTTTCCATCAGCACATTTTGCTCCTCTACAAATCTTCTCGTGATCTGCTGTGCCTTAATCATGTTAGTAAAACTAAGACATAAAATATTTACCTGTTTTCCTTTACAAGAGACCATTTACAGTTTACACAAATAGAGAGAGCAGTTAATGCCAGCCAGAAGCTAACTGTAGCAGCAATATAGTGGTTAATGCACTGGGCTTGGTTTTGAGGTCAAATAAAGAACTAATACTTATTGGCCAGTAGGTAGTGTAGCAGTTAAATTTATTTATTTAGCTGATACTTTCTCCAAAGCAACTTACAGTTTTTGACCCCTTTATACAGCTGGGTAATTTTACTGGGGCAATTTAGGGTAAAGACCTTGCTCAAGGGTACTACAGATGAAGATTAAAAGATTAAAACCTGCAACCTTTGGGTTCAAAGGGAGCAGCTACACTACCAGCTGCCCACAGCTGCATGTGTTCAGTCAAAGCAACTGGGTTTAAGTTTTCAATTCCACTGTAGTACTTTTACTCATGGGAGTTACCATGAATTGATACGTTGAAAATAATCCTGCAGTATAATGAGTAAATCACTGTAAATGGTTTCGGGCACAAATTTAACACTGTATGCGGCTTTAGAGAAAAGTGTCACATAAATGGTGCCTCTTCTTATAAATGTTAAGCTTAGAAATTCTGAGAAAGACAAACATTTTCCAGTTAATTTATTTTTAAATGTATTCCTTTTTCTTACCTATTTTCTGAAGGTCCCATTGTCTACAACCACTTGCCCCAAGCGGGGTCGCAGAGAACCAGAGCCGTGCCCAGCAATACAGGGCATAAGGCCGAGGGGAACACACCCAGGATGGGACACCAGCCTGTCGCAAGGCACCCCAGGTAGGGCTCAAACCCCAGACTGGCCACACAGTGGGCACCAGCTTAACCTGCCATGCCACCGCAACCCTTTTTCTGAAAGTTTTTTGATGCATATCAAACGTGTTCTGTGTTTACCCACCAAGCCAATAGATGACAGTAAAGCGCACCAGAGGCTCATAATATTGTGGAATAATATTTGTAGAATTGTTGCCTTTAAACTATTGCATCTGGTGTTTTTTGGTCATTTTAAATTATTTTTAACAAAGCTCAAAGATAACAAAAGTATCAAAATAAAAAGGCAAGCAACGCATTTCATTAAATTTACTATAGCTGTATCTGAGATTTCTGCAGAACCAGCAAATGAACTGAGTACATTTGCACTATTCAGTGTTTATTGTGTCTTGATTCTGACTTTGGATTAATTGAATTACAAACAAATTTAAGCCGCAGTTCTGTTAATAAGTTGAAGACCCAGTATAAATAACAGAAAATAAGCACTGCAAAGGGAGTGGATATAAATAGCACGACAGCATTTCTGAGTTAAAGTGACTGACACACAGCCAGCATTTCACTACACTCGTGTGTTTAGTTTGCATGTCCATGCACTGTGTGGAGTTTGCATGTTCTCTCCGTGTCTGCGTGGGTTTCCTCCCACAGTCCAGCGACATGCTGGTCAGGTTCTCCTGTAGTGTGTGAATGACAGAGAGAATCTGTTTCACTGATGTATGGATGAGTGACCTATTGTAAGTAGTGCATCAAGCAGTGTAAGTCACTTAAGTGAATAAGGTGTGTGGGCTGATAACACTACATAGTATCCATTGTAAGTCACTTTGCAGAAAAGTGTCTGCTAAATAAATGTAAATGTAAAAAAATGTTTAAGTATAATTACAGAAGACAAACACGCAACTCGACATAACATGAAGTGAGCCATGACAGGAACATCTGTCCCGTGTTATGTGACACTCCCACTCAAGGGGGCCAAGACAACAAAACAGCACTCTTTCAAAGCACTGCTTATTTAGAAATACACAGACTCGGCAGCACACAACAGGGGAATTAAACACTGCTGTCTTCCTATCTTCCCAAACACATCAGTGCGTTAATGTTCCTTGGCCGCTTCACATGGTACCTGCAAGTGAACTTGTGAATCACATGCCAGGTGAGCTCAGGTATGTGTGTAATGTTTTCTGGCATTTAGATCTCAGAAATGCTTTGTAAATTATTAAATATTCCTTGCCTTATTTGTTGTGTGAAAGACACTAAAATTTATAAAGTACAATCAAGACATCGACCAAGTAAATTTACAATCATACAATACATAGAAACACATTTTGGTATATTCAAGAAGCAATATTTTCATATTTATTGTTTCAATGCCTGGCTGTAGATTTTTTAAGTATTTTGCCACATTTCGCTTAGCTGCCATGTCCACAACATCGGCATAATTGGATACACCTGGGCTTGACAGGTTAAAAGGCAGAAGCGAACGATGAGTGTCACGGAACCTTGTTCGCCGATTACTCACTCGCTCTGAGTCAGCCTACCTGCTGCCTTTGTATCCTGCTCCCTACTCCTAGTGCCTCTTCCCTCCGCCCGTTTCCTGAGACCGCTCCTGTCCTGAAACCTGATCCGCTCACTAGTGTTCTGACCCACTGCCTGTTTTCCCGACTCCGATACTTACTGGATTTCCTAGTGTACCTCGTTTGCAGTCCGAAGACCCTTGCTTGTACCTGACTACGATTCCTGTCTAGCATCTGAATAAACCCCTGTGCACTCTGCACTTGAGTCCGCCCCTTCCTTCCGGGACGAAAACCATGACATTAGCAGGGTTGCTAGACTTTTCCAGTGTTACCTGTGTGCACCTGAGTGTTACACGTGCAGAAGGAACTTACTCGGGCACTGAAACACAAAATCACCAACACACAGACAAACACACACATACGCACGCACACACACACACACACACACACACACACACACATACCACCTCCCTGTGACCAGCACAGCTGAACACAGAGGGAGCTTGTTTAGGTCACCCAGATAAATCTAAATTAGATACAGACCTATAGTCTCAGTGTCAGAAGGTTTGAGTGCTGGATCTTATTGTACCTCGGGGCCCTTGATCTTCCAGTAAATCAAGAGGCTTGGAGAGGTGGGGTCAGTTCAAACAGATCCCCAGTGTCAAACAAGGCATTGATCCTGATTAGTCAGGCTAAACACATGGACACACAACTCCAGTGAATCAGTCCTTCATGAGATCCACACTGCGAGTTCATGGCGGCCAAGTAAACACTTGGGAGTGTCCTCACATCCTTCCAGTCCCCTGGTCTTACTGCACTGGACCTCCTTTGAGTCTCTCTGGTCTCTCCTTCTTTATTGATGAACAGATGTCAAGTAAAGTGTGTTACTTCATCTACACACTTACCGTGATCTCAGAGACATACACGCACATTCTGACACACCTCACACACTGTGTTTGAAATGTTCCGCAGTGTCCCACTGATGTGTCTGTCTCCGTAGTCTGTGGAACTGTAGTGCTGCCATCCCTGGGCAGCTTACAAGGAGAAGGTGGGTTGAAAAGCACTGAAACAGAACCAAACAGGGGTGCTGTTGCATCACCTCAAGTGTGGGCGTAAATTTGCCGGAATGCAAGCTGGAAACCATTCACACATCGTATCAAAAATAATACACATCCACATGACAAGTGTCATGGGGGGCCGTTCGAACCGGGACAGCAGGACCCAAGTCCGGAGTTGTTTGTCTGGATTCAGGAGATAAGGCAAATTCTTGGAGTGGAGGACAAGGGAATGGTCGGTCGATCGGCGGTCGGAATCAGAGCTAGGATCCATGGATGAGGTCAGGGGACGAAGCGAAAGGTCGGGCGGTCTGCGGTCGGCATTGGAACGAAGATCCGTGGACGTGGTCGGGAAACAAAGTGAAGGGACGAAAAGTGGAAGATGAGAATGGAGAACAAATGTTGAGTGTACACTGGACATCACGAAGGAGGGCGGTTGTCTCTGATGAGATTCTGCAAAGGTTTTTTTTAAAATAAAAAAAAAATAAAAGAAAAAAAAATTTTAAAAATTGGTGTGGGTATCAGAATTTGTGTCTTATGCATCTACTTGAACGATGAACTTCGGTGTAGCAAATGGTAGGGAAGAAACTAGGTTTGCTTGAGACTTTCATGTCTGCAGCTATGTCTCCTTCTTTCAATGTAATGCATAAATCGTACTTTTGCCGAGATGTACGTCGCTTTGGACAAAAGCATCTGCTAAATGAATAAATATAAATGTAAATGTAAAGGTAAAAGTACTGCACCTTTGGAGTTAAGAACAAAACAAAATAAGAACAGACTTCTCTCCCTAATTGTGTTTGTACAGTAAGTTGATGAGCCAGTGTAATAACAAGATAATGTAGGAACTTTTAGCAAAAGGAAAGATAGTCATGGTACAAATACGAGAGGCACTGCAATCTGAACCCCACCCCTCGTCCAATTGGCTTGAAGGTCACGATGGGGTCAAAAAGTCAAGATAGCAGGGCAATCTCCTGGGCACGGCAGCTACTATACCAAATGCTAGCCGTAAACGGCATGCTCATGGGCCTGGGTGTTGGGTGAGCCGCGGCACAGGGCAGTGGACTTGGTGACATCGGTGCCCACAGTAGACAGGGGGGAGCTGTCGTAGCTCTCATGCACGCCCCAGTGACGACTTGCCCGTGGGCACCAGCAGCGGCGCATGGTGACACATAGCTCCTTCTTGAAGTTGCTGTTGAGGAAGCCGTAGAAGATGGGGTTGATGCAGGTGGATGCCATAGCAGCCAGGTGGCATGCGGAGAAGACAGCATCGTGTATTGTGCAGTCAGGCAGTGCCTGGTCGTACCAATCAAATAGCGTGTTGAACACGGTGAGTGGCAGCCAGCAGAAGGCGAAGGAGGCCACAATGGCAGCCAGGATTCCGCTGATACGCCACGCCCCACGCACCTTCTGCCCCACTTCCATGGGGCCTGCCTCTTGGCACCATGCTCGCTGCACAGCTATACCTTTGCGCCGCTGCAGCTGCTGGAAGATGCGTAGGTAGCAGAAGAAGATGACAGAGAGCGGCAGGCAGTACTGCAGCACCAACAGTGAGGTGGTGTAGGCAAGCCGCAGCTGGTTTGACGGCCACTCCTCAATGCATACCAGGTGGTCACTGAAGAGCCCCAGCTGTTCAGGCAGGTTGTGGTACGGGTCGTTGGTCAGAATGTGGAAGCAGAAGAAGGGCAATGACAGCAAGCAGGCCACCAGCCAGGTGATGGCCACGGCTAAGTATGAGTGTCTGACGACCGGTGTCCAGCCTGTTGGGTGGACAATCAGCTGGTGGCGCTCCAGGGCAATGAGCACCATGGAGAAAAAGGACACGGTGACAGATGTGCACTGTACGAAGGGTGAGAACTTGCAGAGCACCTTGCCCAGCACCCAGCGGTCCATGATAGTGTAAGCGACCGTGGTGGGGAGACACACAACACACACAAGGATGTCAGAGCACGACAAGTTGGCAATGAGAATATTGGTCACATTGTGCATCTCCCGTTGACGCACAATCACCAACACAAGGCAAGCATTGCCCACCAGGCCCACAGCAATCACTACGCTGTAGGCCATGACGAGGAAGGTGGCCCCACTTACAGAGGGTGGGCACTCTTCATTCCACCCAAAGAAGCTGTTGTTATTGGTCTCCACAGCTCTAGAGGGTGGTAGCGATCGAGTGCTCGAACTGACATCAGATATGTTGAGTGTCATTTCCAGACTCATCCTTCATCGTCTTCAGCCGGTGAAATATCCCAGCATGCAGTTTTCGTTAGCTGCACCTGCAGGAGAAAACTGAGAGCAGACTTTAATTAGGGTGATTTATTATTCTTTAAGTTATGTATGAATGCTTTTTGCAGATGTTTTTAAACTGATCAAATGAAAATGGGGAGGACAGATTTTACGAAAAGTCTTTGAGAGTTAGACAGGCTGACTGTAAGTAGCTATGTCACGCCTCCGGGAACGAGCAGAGCGGCAACACCTACGGCTAACTGAGAACCCCTGGGATATAAGGAGCGCTGAGTCCACACCACAACACGGATTTTTGCAAACACCTTCATGGTTTTGCAGTCTCAGCGTCCTTTCTTCGCTTCTTCCCTTGTTCCTGGTTTTTGACTCTCGCCCATCCTTCCTGACTACTCACACACACACACTTTCTGAACCGCTTGTCCCATAGGGGGTTGCAGGGAATCGGAGCCTAACCCAGCAACTCAGGGCGTAAGGTTGGAGGGGGAGGGAACACACCCAGGACTGGACACCAGTTCGTTGCAAGGCACCCCAAGCGGGGACTCGAACCCCAGGCCCACCGGAGAGCAGGACCCGATCCGCGTCTCCACGCCACCGCGCCCCACCCTCCTTCCTGACTACTGAATAAAAAATATATTAAAGAGGACCTATGTGTCTTCAACATTTTACATGAGTCCAGCTGATTACAGTGCTGGAAAGGCTGCAAAAACACACCAATCCATGGATGCTGTTATGATTAGTGCACGTCGAAGACAGGCACACCTTGAGGAGCAAGCCTAACCCAGAATTACATCAATAACCTTAGGGTTCACAGCTTACATGTTACATGTCGTCCATCTGAATAGACACGTCGGGGATGAACTAGTGCAACAATGACTCTGTCAGTCAGTCTGATGAAGTCATTACCTTTGCGGCACAGACGAGGCCAGAAATTCACCCTTATCTGCAAGCTGGCCGCCACAGGACAGTTCTCCAGAATCACTTGGCAGCTGGGTTACGTAACAACATTAAGTACTTGTTTGTCACATGGCACACCTGCTGCATCACAAATTAAATATATTTAAACAAGAGTACAAAAAGAAAGATGTGAATTATTATTATTAACCATCATTCATCTGACACTCGTCCCCAAGGCAACTTACAATATTAGACTTGTACACTACTTTATATACTAATCTACTTAGCCTACAGTTTCTTTCTCATTTATAAACAGGGTAACTTTTACTGTATCAGTTCAGGGCATGTAGCCTTTGACAAAAGTGCCACAGCAGAAGGTTTATACACTAAGATACTTACACTAACTTACCAGTTCAAACTCAAGGTCATTTTTACTGTATTAATTCATGCATGTATGTATGTATGTATATATTCACAAATATTTCCTAGACTTTTGCAGAACCTGAGCCAAAAACAAATCAAGGTGCGCTTCTACCTCAAGGCAGCCTTTTATTGATTGTCATTTAAGGACAAAAAAGTATTTCTGACTTATGAGCAAATCAAGTTATGATCAGATTTTCAGTCCCAATTGTGTTCACATGTTGAGGAGCCACTTCTTATTATTTTGCTGGTTTGCCACAATGCAGTCTGCAGAAACTTACGATTTCAGCCATGTATACACACATAGAAGGATATGTTACTGGAGCAGTCAAGGTTGAGTCCATGTCTTTAATCACTCGGCTACCAGCTGTCCTACATGACTGGCTTTGTTTTTTTGGCCTTTATCACTTCAGCTTCATCCCCTTTGTGTACTAAGCTACTTATTGTGATTTACCAATTTATACTGCAACATAGTTTTTCTACATCAATTCAAGAATCAACTACCTTGATTAAGGGAGAAGAAGGTGGGATTTGCACCCAAGCCCTTCAGCTGCAAGGTAACAGTACTAACCACTACACCATCCAGTGCCCCCAACAATATATACAGATACATTTAACATAGCAAAGTACAAAACTTGTGCAAACTGACAAAATGACACACACTTATTCTGCAGTTTATGTAAATACATAAATACACGAACAGTAGAAACATATACAATTTCTTCCTGCTTTTGCATCTTCCTTGATAAAAATGGAAGCATCTTCTCTCTCACAGATTCTCTAAAGACCCAGAGAGGCTTAATTTGTCTTTGCATGGCTCCTGTGACTCAACAGCATTTTTCCACATGCACGCAGGCACACACACAAGCACACACACAAAGGAATGATAATGGGGACAATTTCCTCCTGATCCAGAAAGCATCAGAATCAATCACCTTCTCAGAATCACTTTATTTATGCAGATATGGTACTTTTATAATACTTCCCGAGCCCAGGGGATGGCTCATCCTGTGTGATTTGAAAGGCACAGTCACCAAATTAAAAAGTGCAATGCTAAAATAACACATAGAGCCCATCTAAGAACCCCAGAAAAGATGAAGGGCCGTCCAAAAATAAAACACCTCTTTAGTTAGCAGCGCCAAAAAGTACACCCACAGCCCCCTCCAGAAACACGGGCCTGCATGAGGGACATATGTATCAGGCACATGCACACATGACTTCCGCTTTGATATGTAGGTTGGGATGAAGGAGTTTGAATCTTGGTTGCACATCAGTTTGAAAGCCTTGGGCATGGTTCTGTACCGTGATGAAAGTGACAGTGGAGCAGATGATCCCACAACAAAACACATGTATAAAGTCATCTATCAGAGAGAAAGGCATGATGGGAAGACTCCCAGATACTGCCCTAGTAATAGCAATGTTACATGTGCCAGGATCAGCTGTGTTGGCTGTTCCACTTGACCCTATTAACACACAGACCTTATCTCTGAGGGCACTCCTGGCACTCCTACTCCTCCATGCAAGCTATGCCTTGCCCCATCTTGCCCTGTCTACCACCCCTACCAGGTTCCAACAAGCTCCTCGTCCACCTTGATCTGTCAGCTGACAAGTTGGACAGAAGTGTAATGGCTCCCTCGACACACTGTCACTGTTCAGACTTAAAGCCAATATTGTACAAGACCAGAAAGTATGCAGGCAAAGACACCAAAGACCCTTCCCACTTGGGCCATCAGATTGCCTCCCTTTTGAGACATGACACAAGGCAATAAGGATTTGAAAAGGAAAGCACAAAAACAGCTTTCTGCCCTCAAGCAGAGTTTCTTATCAGCCTTTGAAATGCACATTGTAATCCATATCCACACTTCAAGAGATATTAAGATTCCAATGTTGGCATCCAGTTTTAAATTAATTTAATGCAACTGAAATTGCCACTGATAACACAATATATAGAGTAAAGATAATTTAGTGATTTTTTTATGTTGTTCTTGTTCTTATTCTTACTTATCCCCAAAAATCAGCATCATCAGATAGGATCTGTAGACACTACAGTGCCACGACCACACCTCCGGGCCAACACGGAACACCTGTGACGCAACGCAGACCGCAGCATAAAAGGCTGCGTCAGACAACCAGCTGATGTGGAACCTTGATCTGCCTCCTTGTTAGCGACCTTCTCCAGCCATTTCCTGTTCCCGAACGCCTTCCCCGAACCCGTCCCTTGTTCCCCCGATCTACTGCCTCCTTCAGATCATCGACCTCTTGCCTGTACACTGACCTCGCCTTTTGGATCCTCCCTGTTACGACGTTCGCACCTCGAAGACCCTTTGCCCGTCCTCTCACCTCCTCTCTTGGATTTCCCCGAAGACACCACGATTACCACTCTGCACTTGGGTCCGCCGCTTCCCTCAGACGCGACCATGACAGAAGGTTCCGCCACGTATACGGATCCAGCGGAGCTGAACCATCTCCAGGCGGAGTTGGACTCGCGTGAAGCACGCTTGGCAGGTATGGAACAGATGCTCCACAACCTCATCGCCTCTTACAAGCAGGTGGTAAGCGTGCTGAATACGTCGCGTGCGCCCACACAGCCCATTGAGAAACACGCAGCCGGTCCTGCAGCGCCTGACTCGTCGAACGCCACTCCTTCTCCATCACGCGGTTTCCACTTGTCTCCCCCGACCCGCTTTGATGGGACCCCAGCACAATGTGAAGGCTTCTTGTTTCAATGTGAGCTTGTTTTTTCCAGTATGCCCCTAGTTTACAGCACAGAACAGAGCCGGATCACCTACGTCCTCTCTCTGCTCACGGGCAGAGCACTTGAGTGGGCGACAGCAGTCTGGACAAATGGCTTCCCCAGCACTTATGTGCAGTTCAAGAGCCGGTTCCTCGCCATTTTCGGACTGGCTCAACCGGAGGAACAGCTGAGTGAAAGATTCATGAATCTACAGCAAGGTGACTGACCCGTGGCAGATTACGCCCTAGAATTTCGTGTTCTCGCAGAACGCAGCGATTGGGGAGAGAGAGCCTTGCTGGCTAGTTTTCGCCGTGGTCTAAACCCACACATCCGCGGTGAAATGGTGTTCCGAGGAGAAAGATGGACCCTTGATCGGTTCATAGAAACCGCTGTTACCTTAGATAACCAGATCAGAACCCAGGGACCAGCCTCAGAACCGGCTCCAGAAAGATGCAGTCCCGAACAGGAGGAAGCAAAGCCGGTGCAGCTGGGGCTGGGGCGCCTGCCCCTCACCGAACGACAGCGAAGACTACGAAAACGCCTCTGTCTTTACTGTGGTGACCCTAGTCACTTCCGTCTCCAGTGCCCTGTCCGCCCTGAGGCCAAGGTGAGTGGCACCCTCTGTTGTAACCGCCTCGCGGTACCTGTAATGTTATCCTGGGGAGCAGGACAGGTACAGACGCAAGCAATGGTGGATTCGGGAGCAGCAGGGTGCTTCATGGACATTGGGTTTGCTCGGTCTCATTGTATCCCTTCCAAACCCATTGGGGGCGTCTTAAAGTGACCGCCCTAGATGGCCAGCCCCTCGGGAAGGGTTTTGTGGACCACCAGACAGCCCCTGTAACTGTGAGAGTAGGTGTATGTCACCAGGAAATGTTGAGTTTTTATTTGATTTAGTCTCCGGAGTTGCCCCTGATTCTCGGGTTCCCTTGGCTCTCCAAGCATGACCCGGTTTTTCAGTGGAGTACTGGGGAGTTGGTGGCTTGGGGACCCCAATGTGAGAGAACCTGCTTAAAGCTACCCTGTCGAGCTACGTCTATAGAAGGCTCAGAATCGGCACTGCAGGTGCCAGTTCCTCCCGAGTATCAGGATCTTGCGGAGGTTTTTAGCAAGAGACACACATCCGAGCTCCCACCGCATCGCCCGTGGGACTGTGCAATTGATCTCTTGCCGGGTACCACGCCTCCGCGTAGTCGCATTTACCCGTTGTCCAGACCCGAACAATCAGCCCTCCAGACTTATATCACCGAAGCCTTAGAGACAGGAATTATTCGACCATCCACGTCCCCCGCGTCTGCCGGGTTTTTTTTTAATCGAGAAAAAAGATGGGGGGTTACGCCCCTGTATTGACTATCGGGGGTTGAATAATATTTGTGTGAAATATCCACATCCTCTGCCTTTGATCACAGCCGCCCTTGAGAACATTCAGCAGGCGCAATGGTTCATGAAGCTAGACCTGAGAAGTGCGTACAATCTAGTCCGTATCCGGCAGGGTGACGAATGGAAGACTGCTTTCAGTACCACCCTGGGTCATTACGAATACCTGGTCATGCCTTTTGGTCTTGCGAACGCACCCAGTGTATTCCAGGCGTTTGTGAATCATGTGCTCAGGGACATGATCCACAAAGGTGTCCTGGTATATCTTGACGATATCCTGATTTATTCTGATACGTTGGCCAGACATGTACTGACTGTCTGACAGGTGCTCCAGAGACTGTTGCAAAACAGATTATATGTGAAGTTGGAGAAATGTGAATTCCACAAGCAGAAGGTCTCCTTCTTGGGGTTCATACTTACCCGAGACGGCATTGCTATGGATCCAGGTAAGGTCCAGACCATCCAGCAATGGCCTCACCCAACCACCACTAAGGCTCTCCAGCGATTTTTGGGGTTCTCCAATTTTTACCGCCGGTTCATCAGGAACTTCAGCATGATCGTCGCACCATTGACAGCACTTACAGCGAGTAAAACCCCTCGTCTCCCGTGGAACCCAGAAGCCCAACGAGCCTTCAAGAACCTCAAACTCAAGTTCTCTACAGCCCCCATTCTGCATCAACCCAACCCTGAGTTGCCATTCGTGGTGGAGGTTGACGCCTCTGAGTCAGGGGTAGGCGCTGTCCTTTCTCAGAGGCAAGGTAAGCCCGTGAAATTATACCCTTGCGCATTCTTTTCCAGGAAACTGTCTGAGGCCGAACGAAACTACGACATAGGAAATAGAGAGCCCCTAGCAATTAAGTTAGCCCTAGAAGAGTGGAGACATTGGCTGGAAGGGGCACAACACCCTTTTTTGGTACTCACAGATCATAAGAATTTACAATATCTGCAGACAGCCCGGCGCCTCAACACGCGTCAGGCCAGGTGGGCGCTGTTCTTTTCTCGGTTCAACTTTACTGTCACTTACAGACCAGGTCAAAGCGGACGCCCTTTCCCGGCTGCATGACGAAACGCAGGAGGTAACGGAACCAGACTACATCCTGCCCAGGTCCTGCTTTGTGGCACCCGTTCAGTGGGACTTCACCCAGGACCTGGCCCAAGCCCAACAAGGGGACCCCGAACCACCAGGTAAACCTTCTGGAAAACAATATGTTCCACCAGGTCTGAGGACGACTCTCCTACAATGGGCCCATGACCATCCAGCGGCGGGGCACCCAGGGTTTGGGAAGACTCAGGCTAGGATCCAGCAGCTCTACTGGTGGCCGTCCCTCCGGGAGGACGTACAGGACTACATCCGGGCGTGTCCAGTCTGTGCTCAGTCCAAGGCTTCAAATCAGAGTCCAGCAGGGCTCCTGGAACCCCTGCCGGTACCCAACCGTCCCTGGACGCACCTAGCGTTAGATTTCTTAGTGGACCTCCCACTGTCAGATGGTAAGACCACCATCTTGACCGTGATCGATCGTTTTTCCAAGGGCTGTCGCTTGATTCCTTTGCCCAAGCTCCCCTCTGCCTTGGAGACAGCAGAGTTGCTGTTTCAGCATGTATTCCGGCTCTACGGTATACCCGAAGACATAGCGTCCGACAGGGGTCCTCAGTTCACATCGCGTGTGTGGAGGGCCTTTTGGAAAAAACTCGGGGTCACAGTGAGTATGACATCGGGGTACCACCCTTAAGCCAATGGGCAGGTAGAACGGCTACAGCAAGACATCGGTCGGTACCTCAGAAGCTATTGTCTTGAACACCCAATTCACTGGGTTCGATACCTTCCGTGGGCAGAGTACGCCCACAATACGCTCACCCATACCTCTACAGGTGTCTCTCCATTTCAGTGCATCTTGGGGTACCAGCCACCATTGTTCCCATGGCAACCGGGATCCAGCGATGTGCCGGCTGTGGACTCTTGGTATCGAACCAGCAGCAAGGTATGGGCAGCTGTCAGACGACATCTCCAAGAATCACAAACCCGTATCAAACATCAAGCCGATCGACATCGGCGGCACCTCTCCCTTGCACCCGGACAGAGGGTATGGCTATCAACCCGGGGTCTCCAGGGACCATATATGTCAAAGAAACTCAGCCCAAGGTACATAGGACCCTTTAAGATTATCCGCAGAGTTACCCCGGTCTCATATCGCCTGCAACTGCCCCAACACCTACGCACACACCCGACGTTCCATGTATCCTTTCTCAAACCCTTGGCCACCTCCCTACACCAGCCCGCAAGCACGCCTCCAGACCCGATTCTCCTGCCTGACGGTGGTGCACCAGCGTATGCGGTACGGGCGCTCCTGGATTCCCGCCGTCGTGGACGGGTACTCCAGTATCTGGTGGATTGGGAAGGATACGGACCTGAGGAACAGTGCTGGGTGGTGGCATGAGACATCCTTGATCCAAGCCTCATCATCGACTTCCACAGGAGTCATCCGGATCGGCCCGCACCTCGGCCTCGAGGCCGTCCCCCTGGTCGGCCTCGGCGGGGGTACTGCCACGCCCACACCTCCGGGCCAACACGGAACACCTGTGACGCAACGCAGACCGCAGCATAAAAGGCTGCATCGGACAACCAGCTGATGCGGAACCTTGATCTGCCTCCTCGTTAGCGACCTTCTCCAGCCATTTCCTGTTCCCGAACGCCTTCCCCGAACCCGTCCCTTGTTCCCCCGATCTACTGCCTCCTTCGGATCATCGACCTCTTGCCTGTACACTGACCTCGCCTTTTGGATCCTCCCTGTTACGACGTTCGCACCTCGAAGACCCTTTGCCCGTCCTCTGACCTCCTCTCTTGGATTTCCCCGAAGACACCACGATTACCGCTCTGCACTTGGGTCCGCCGCTTCCCTCAGACACAACCATGACATACAGAAATAGATGGAATTAAGACCATCCTTCACCTTCATTCTTTCATCATGTTTCTGTATCTACTGTGTGCATTTTGCTGCCAACTAATGTCAGAAAGCAGATACACAGGTTAATTTCATTTCTCCACTGGCAGGAAATTTTAGAAAATATAGCGGTGATGAAAAATGCACTTTAAAATTAATTAACTGAACAGAGTTCATACATTTCATAGTTTGAATGGAACGCAAGGTAAACATGTCCTGTTTGTATTGTTTGTATGGTGTTTATCACATTTTCTGCAAACTTCATGGTTTCCCTACCACTCTGATGTTGTTCTATATGTTGAATGTGTCAAAAGGAGCACCAGCCACATCAAATTTCATGCATGTACAACACAGTTAATCATTAAAATGAGCATATCTTATGCCAGATTGCTACAGTCTCATCTTCTGTGTCCATTCATGTCTTGCTGGCTCCATTGCATGGAACACACCCCCCAAGACAGCAATGGCTCATGTAAAATGTTGACAAGACAAAATCAAAAAGAATCAAACGGGTTTCATTGCACTTATAATGCCAGATCTGAGGATTAAAAGAACATGGTCATGATCATGTCCATTCCATCAGAGCATGAGGAGCACCTTAAGCTATAGCCTAATCAAAATCCTAACCCTAACCCTATTCTGTTAAACACATGAGAATGAAATGGCCTTGGTTATTTTCCCTGATCGTCAAGAGGTACCCTGCAGAAGGTGGTCCACAGAGCCCCGGAACGTAGCCACCCTCCACCCTCTCTGGTTCCCTCCACCACCTCAATTAATTTTGGCCTTATGAAGCACCTGCCAACAATTTCTATCTCAGAACTAAACCTGAATTTAAATCCTGGGCACTAGCTTGGATGTCAGTGACAGCTCATTCTATTACCTGAAAGCAGCAGATGAGCTGTCTTCCTTCCCCTGTCCAGCTCCTTACCCCTCTCCCATGCTCCCCTCCTTTCTAAGCAATTCTGGAGTTAGATACCATTCTCATTCACAAAGACACAGATTTTCCTGTTACAAGTTCCAGTCTTCCAGTCATTTGCATACCTTTATCAGATAAGCAACAAGATGTTGAAGTGGGAACTCAAGGCCGGCTCAGTTGCAGGGTCAGCTTTGATTTTCAGCACAACTTCAGCTACGCTTATGATCACAAAATAATTACGAAACAAATGCCGTGTCTCTAAAGCCACAGAAAGTTGGAAACAGAATTAAACACTTGAGTATGGACATCTGGACAATCAATCATGTCACCCCCCCACGGATCAGGGTTGCTAAAGAGCCATCTCACAATGAAGGAGTCCTGAGCATAAATAAAAATGACTATCCTTCCATTCTTGACTATCCAATGGAAATGCTGTGTGACTCAGCAAGCTCATAATGCATTAAATTGCAATTAGCATGACTGCCAAGCATGCTACCACCTAGTGGACAGGTATAGGAACTGCCTGCAGTTGTTTCTAACTCATTAGACATTTACTTACTACTTATTCAGCTAGCTGATGCTTTTCTTCAAGGCAACTTACTTTTTTCACTGTTGTTACTTTTAAACATTAAACTCCTTACACTATTTTACTCATTTATACAGCTGGGTAATGTTTACTGTATCAGCTGAGAGTAAGTACCTTAATCAAGAGCACTGCCCTGGGAGCTGGGATTTGAGCCCAGGTTCTTTGATTGCAAAACTACAGCTCAAACCACTGGACCTTATGGTACATCTGAAGATATAAATTAAAGTTACAGTTGTGCAGATTCACTGTTTTCAGTTACTATGTACTACAGTGTCTATATTATAATCTCCACCAGTTTTCTGCAGCTTCTGGATGATTATTTAGTTAGAATGAAGAAAAAACAATGTGAAACAGATGGTGTTGTGGTTGAAAAGCTGTTTTGAAAATTAAAAAGCTTGTGGTTCAACTTACTGAAAAATTAAAGTTTAGTATTAAGTAGATGGGGGGTGTGGTGGCGCAGTGGGTTGGACCACAGTCCTGCTTTCCGGTGGGTCTGGGGTTCGAGTCCTGCTTGGGGTGCCTTGCGGCGGACTGGCGTCCCGTCCTGGGTGTGTCCCCTTCCCCCTCCAGCCTTACGCCCTGTGTTGCCGGGTTAGGCTCCGGCTCCCCGTGACCCCGGATGGGACAAGCGGTGGGGTGCGGTGCGGTGGTGCAGTGGGTTGGACCACAGTCCTGCTTTCCGGTGGGTCTGGGGTTCGAGTCCTGCTTGGGGTGCCTTGCGACGGACTGGTGTCCCGTCCTGGGTGTGTCCCCTCCCCCTCCAGCCTTACGCCCTGTGTTACTGGGTTAGGCTCTGGTTCCCCGCGACCCTGTATGGGACAAGTGGTTCTGAAAATGTGTGTGTGTGTGTGTGTGTGTGTGTGTGTGTGTGTGTGTGTGTGTGTGTGTGTGTGTGTATTAAGTAGTGAAGGGGGTGCGGTGGTGCAATGGAGCAGTGGGTTAGACTGGGTCCTGCTCTCCGATGGGCCTGGGGTTTGAGTCCTGCTTGGGGTGCTTTGCCATGGACTGGCGTCCTGCCCTGGGTGTGTCCCCTCCCCTCTGGCCTTACGTGCTGGGTAGGCTCTGTGACCCCACATGGGACAAGCGGTTCAGATAATGCGTGTGTGTGTGTGTGTGTGTGTGTTAAGCACTGATGCTTTTGGACCCAAAGAATGTTCAAATGTCATCTCTGCTGTAGTAGCCTTGGCCAAGGTACCTACCCTAAATTGCACTAATAAAAATTATGCATCTGCAGGTAATCTAGACAGGGTGAATATCTGATCATGAGCATCCTGCTGAAAACACAGACAGTAAATGCCATAAAGCCTAAATGCCTAAAGCAACAATGCACAAGCTCATCTTAGAGATGCAAACCTATTACCCAGCAGGAATTGCTCTAAAAATCTCATCAGGAGGTCATTTCCACATGTTGAGTGGTCTTGACATTGAAGAGGCTGAACTTTTGCTTGAGTGGTTGTTAGTTCAGACACCAAGATGCGAGCTAGTCTTATAATCTTATGGAAGGCAGAATGAACGCTTTCAGAATGGAGTGAGGCTAATTGGTTTAGTCAGATCCAAAGCAGGACGTTCCAAATCCTGATGTTTGTCAAGGGGGCCTGCTGTGACCAGTGGCTGCCGTAATTGAATTGCTGTATGTTTCTTCTTCACATCACAATTACCGTGTTTCACAATGCAGGATAGACCACAGGTCTGCTTTTGGAAATCGTTTAATTAATGTTTTCTTCAGTAAGTCTCCTGGTCATTTGTCATATTTCAGCCAATTTTGTTAGTTGGATCTGAGATTGTCACGTCCCACGGGGTCACTGCCCCTCCTGGTCAGAGGCGGCGCCACTCAGTGCCGCTAGGTAATGCTCACATATCACCTCACAGTCTCATAGGACACGGAGGTATAAAAGGAACCAGCGGAGCAGAACCGATTGCGGATTCTTAATTAGCGGTTCCATTGTGCCCTCTTGGCGATTAGTGGTCTCTTTTTCCCTCAGTCTATTTCCTAGGTGTTCATGTTCCAGTCCCGAGTGCCCGTCCTGTCAGTTCCTGCCTCTTGTTCTCCAGTCCTAATCCTGGTCCAGTGTTCCAGTCCGGTATTTCGTCACGTCTCGGGGTTGCCGTCATACTCAGAGAGTAGCGTTTCGCTGTTCACCGTAGTTCAAACACCGTGTGTGTTTCCTGGTCTCGTGTTTCCTGTTTCACTTCACCGAGTGTCTTACAGTACGCACAGTGCACTTTTAACATCACGCTGCACGTGAGGTAATTTTACGTTTCGTCCATGTTCGGACGTAATAGCAACGCGCGTCCGTGTCGGACTCCCGTCTGGACGCTAGTACAGAGATCATTTCAGTCACAGTGTATCTGGGAATAAAATCCTGTGGAATGAGAAATCTACAAAATTAATGTAGAGAATAAGTGCGAGCATGATAAATAAGCTGACCTTCTCCCTCAAATAAGTTAGAAAAATTTGAAGATCTTATTAGTTGTTCTGTGCCGTTCAGATGGGTCAGAATTGCACGCACTGAACACAAAATGCATCAGAAAATAAAAAGGCATTTCATAACAGGAAAAACTGAAAGATTAACTACCCAGTGTGTCAAACATGTATTTGCTTTTCATGTTTTCTGGGACGGCGGGGGGAGTGGTGGTATAGCGGGCTTGGCGTATGCCTGCCCTCAGTTCTGGTGGGTCTAGGGTTCGAATCCCGCTTGAGGGGCCCTGTGATGGACTGGAACCCCATCCTGGGCATGTCCCTTTCTGTACCCTGCGCTGCGACCCTGCTCGGGACAAGCGGCTTCAGTCAACGTGTGCGTGTGTGTTCTTTGACACATAATTTCAGACGATAATGTTTTCCTAAAGAAATAGATGACCTACAAGATGACATATTATTGTTCATTTTAACTTCTTATGAATAAAAGTGTTCTGTATATCATTTACTGAAACACTGTAATTTTAATGAAAATTTCATTGTCGAAAATTCTGCACTTTTCACCAGTTGGCAATTGTTAGCCTGCAGCTGCGGACAGCCCACAAAAAAACACCGCAGAAGTCACAAAACAAATCATCTCATCTTATTATATTTCATCGACTCTTATTTCAGGTCTTACAGGTTCATATCGATGATGATCAAAACGCCACTCACTGATAATAGGGGAATCTATTTTTCTGGAGTGATATGAAACGAAATGAAATGTATTTAAATAAAAACTTACCTTTGAACCAGGAGTGATATCAGGAGTTTGGACTAATTTCTACACAAAGAAAAGAGCGTTTGATCTTTTTTCAAGAAAGATTATTATTATTATTATTATTATTATTATTATTATTATTATTATTATTTGTCATGGTCTTCTGAAGAACCGAGAGTGGTTTCAGTTCCAAAATGTGTTGTGTTCCGTTATCGACCCATGGCACGAATGTTCTGATGTAAAAATAAAATTATTCCGTTTACCCTGCTGGAGTGGTACTGGATGTAGAACAGGCGTGTCCGAACTCGATCTGCACGAACAGCGTTTCTTAATAAAAAGCAGTAAGATGAACAATGAAGAATGGATATGAACAGATAGATAAGGTGAGCCGAACCCCGGTTCTTACCTCGGACCCTCGGTGTCGATGCTCCAATGAAGTGCTGCGCTCTTCTCTTACGTGAGGAATTTCAGTTACACGCTGGAGTGTTCAGCAGCCTCCGGAACGGTAGCGGAACGAGGATGAGGATGAGGACACTAGAGCATCTGGAACACATTGTGCGGGGGGAGATTAGTTCTTATCTCGGAGACCCAGCTAACAGATGACTTAATGATGACTTTCCGTGTTCCTTCCACAATGACAGAAAGATGTGGAAGAGATGCATAGACACATGCCAGCTGTTACTGTAGATCGTTAACCTTTGGAATCACGACCAGTCTGGCTCATTTTGAATCCAATGTCACCTGCGTGAAGAGCCGACTCTTTTCCTTCATTCATTTAACAGAATCCAAATTCTTAGAGACAGCACCATGAGAAAATCATATACAATATTAGAAAAAAAACATCAAACATTTTGCAGCACCTTTACATACATTCATATATATATATATATATATATATATATATACACACACACACACACACATTTTCTGAACCGCTTGTCCCATAAGGGGTCGCGGGGAACCGGAGCCTACCCGGCAACTCAGGGCATGGGGACACACCCAGGGCAGGACCCGGTCCGACCCACTGCGCCCCCCATTATACATATATATTCAGAATATATGTTCATCAAGTGCAATATTTAACCTCCATGGGGGTAATAATAATATGTGTAATAACCATTGGAGCATTAACATTATTATTAACATTAACCATTAGCCTGTTAATATTATTATTAACAGTATTATTGTAGTCTTTACTGTGTATTTCACTGTGTATGGGATATTTTACTGTGTACTTTGTGTGTGTTTTGTGTGTATTGTGCATTTTACTCTTGCCCCCTCCCCCTTTCTTAAAGTATTTGTTCCCTTTTTTAATAGTATTTCCTCCTTTTTTAGTATTTACCTTCTCTATTACTGTAGTAATTTCATTTATTGTATTACTGTAGTTTCATTTATTGACGTTTTAGAGTATTTGTTGTGTACATGTTGCTTATACGTTTGACTCTTTCAGTATCGCACAGGAATTCCTATGTGCCCGGACCATGTGTACGTCTACAAATGGCAAATAAAGTTCTGTTCTATTCCATCAGTATTCATCAGTGTTGATGAACATATATTTTGAGGTTTAGTGTCCATTCCCCAGCATATATGTTCATCAACGCTGATGAATGCTGTCTGAACCAAGCAGTGTGGCTAAATCATGGTCTTTAAAAATGTTTCAGTTTCATGAGTCTGACTATCAAAGAGGCAAATTCAGCTAGAAGTTATTTTTACTAGTGTAATTTAAAACAGTAAACAGAGTTAAAAGGCAGTAAAAAGGCTTACAGGTTTCAGACTGCTGGAGGCTCCTTGCTGTTAGAACATCACCGCATGCTGAATCCTTTCAGACTAAATGTCATTAATGCCTGGATGCTGACATGGTAAACAGACCAGACCTAGGAGGGTGGGTCACAGGCCCACTCCCTCCTCTTCCTTATTACAGTCTGTTATACAGTGTGTTGTTGTTGTTGTCCTCCTTCTTATTATTATTCTTATAAAAGTGACAGCACGGTGGCACAGCAAGTAGCGCTGCAGGCGTTGCGAGAGAACGTGGGTTCGATCCCTGCTCAGTCTGTGTGGCGTTTGCGTGTTCTCCCAATGTCTGCGTGGCTTTCCTCCTGGTGCTCCAGTTTCCTCCCACAGTCCAAAGGCATGCTGTTCAGGTTCCCCCATAGTGTGTGAGTGACACGGAGAGAGAGTGTGTTTCACT
This sequence comes from Scleropages formosus, assembly GCF_900964775.1. Taxonomy (NCBI): domain Eukaryota; kingdom Metazoa; phylum Chordata; class Actinopteri; order Osteoglossiformes; family Osteoglossidae; genus Scleropages; species Scleropages formosus. Next base: position 4,697,863 of record NC_041811.1, read on the forward strand.
GATGTATGGATGAGTGACCCAGTGTAAGTAGTGTATCTAGCAGTGTAAGTCACCTTGGTGAATAAGGTGTGTGGGCTGGTAACACTACATAGTATCCATTGTAAGTCACTTTGCAGAAAGAGTCTGCTAAATAAATAAATGTAATAATAATCATAATAACAGTGGATCAGAACCAACCCAAGCCTGGCTCAGTGTAGAACAGAAAGAACAGGATCTACTTGTTCTACAATTAGAATCTATACTAGAGGGTATTAACCTTTTCTGGGTCTTGAACCCTTTTAAGAATCTGAAAAAAGCTAAGGACCCTTCCTAGAAAAATTAGCATAAATAAACTCGTAGAAAATATTATGATCAGTTTATTGGACTGAAACTTCTTTAACTCCGCATAGAATTATGCCAAGTCATAGCACAGTACCATTGTGATTGTAATTTAATTTGTTAGACAGTGTTACTTTCAAAGCAAGCCTGCACTTCATGGCCCCCAAAGCCCATCCACGGGCCCCAAGGGGCTAATGGACCCAAGATTAAGAACCCCTGGCCTTGATCATATCACTGTTTGCAGTAAACACAATCAGCCTGGGACAACATGTGGATAACTGGTAAGAGCTGCAGCCTTGTAATCATGAGCTGAAATCCTACCTCCTGCTGTAATACTTTTAATCAAGGTACTTACCCTGAACTGCTACAGTAATACTTACTCAGCTCTGTAAATTGATGAATGAATTAATAATACTTACTAAGTGTCTTACTATCAGAAGTTGAAACTTGGTATTAGGCACATACACAGCCAGTTGTGCATGTTTCTGTAGGCTACACACAGTAGTTCTCCAGATGGGACTCAAACCTTCTAATCCTAATTCTCTGGGCTGTATTGCTTTTCCTCCTTGTACTGTCCCTCTTAGCACTATCTGCCAAGGCAGTGAACGGGAGAATTCTCATGGGAGAATTCTACTCATTCTCCAACCCCTTGCTGCTTCCAGTTACCCAGCGGCTCAGAGGATTCATTGGCCACCACTTTTGTGGGACACCAGTAGGTCACAGGGTTATTGTTCAGCTCTGCATCCATCTCACACAAACATTGTTCTTTGTATTTATCTGAGCAGATAACTCCCAGATCACACTCTTAAAAGCAATGTCTTTGCTTCCTCAAACCTGATGCTGGGGACTATCTGCTGGAATTGTGATTGATGCCTTTGGGTGTTCACCCCAGTGAACTCTTTGTTTGAGGACCCCAAGAGCTGGTCCAGCACAGGGGCTGGATCTTGCTTCTCATAGGATACAACATGGGTTCAAAGAGGGCAGGTGTGTTGGCCTAGTGGAAAGGGTACTATGCTCACAGTCAGCATCCAGCTGATGCCTGTCTGTTTCCATGGCGACTCAATGGTTCTGAGCTGTGAGTTGCAAGAAAGAAAAAACAATGACTTGGATGACAGATGTCACTGTAAGTGTTGACTTTCGCAGGCTTGATCACAGGATGACCAGGTTGTCTGAGTTCCTGCCTGTGATCAGTCCCAAAAACTACATTACCAGTAACAGCTGCTGCTGATATTTATAAGCTGGAAAGCTAAAAACTTACTCTCATTCAGAATGATTATGGATGTCCATGCAACTAAAACCAATTTGACAGGCTCAACCAATTAGATTAATAGTGAATATTCATTATTATTTATTCATTTATCTGTCACTTTTCTCCTAGGTGGCAAAATATTACATTACCTACTTTACTGTAATTGTACTAATTTACCCAGGGTAATTTTTACTGCAGCAATTTAGTGTCAGCACATTGTTCAAGTGTGCTGCCACAGCAGGAGTGTCATAGCCCCCAGGGATAATACCCCTACAGGCCAGAGGAGGCGCCACTCAGTGCCCCTAGCCCAGGCCCATGCACCTGTTCACAATCTGAGATCGCTGAGGTATAAAAGGAGCGAGTGGCAGAGAGCAGGTTGTGGATTCTTAATCAGTGTTTTTGATTGTGCTCTCTTACTGATCAGTAGTTCCCTGTTCGCATAGCTTGTTCCATAGGTGTTTATGTTCCAGTCCCGAGTGCCCGTCCTGTCTACTCCTGCCTCTTGTTCTCCAGTTCTGGTCCAGTGTTCGAGTCCGGTATCTCATCACATCTCTGTGTTCCAGTCCTACTCGCAGGTTCACTTTTCACTTCACATCTGTGTGCGAATACACTGTGTCTTTCAAACCAAGGTCCTTCCATTGCAATGTGATGACTCTAACCACTATGCCATCTGCTAGCCATATTTACATGGATTTCTCACAATTCCCAGTCTTTCAGAACAGGAGTCAAGTTCTCTTGATCATGTGCTTTTTGGGGCACCTGCTGACCTGGAAGTATTCTGTTTTTCACAGTGGCTGTTTCAAAATGATGTCTACTGTAGATTCATTCTGTTCTGTTGTGATACCTCTTTTCCTGGGAGCCTGGCATTGCTGCTGAAGAGATCCCTTGATGTGGCTCTTCTTCTAGAAGGAAAAGATGTACTCAAAGTACCATTTTTCTGGAACGGCCAAATCATTACTAATTCCCTTTGAAGAGCAACTCTTATTTTTTTTGTCAGGGATTGACAGGCCTGCAGGTGATGAGAGGCCAGTTTCGGCCATACCAGAGCACGGGGGCATGTTGTTTCTCAGCTGATATCCAAATCAATTTGCCCCATTAACGAGTTTCAGTCTGTAGATGGGGGGCATGGTGGTGTAGCGGGCTTGGCAGGGTTCTGCTCTCTAGTGGGTCTGGGGTTTGAGTCCTGCTTGGGGTGCCTTGCGACGGACTGGCGTCCCATCTTGTGTGTGTCCCATTGCCGTCTAGCCTTGCGTGCTGGGTTAGGTTCCAGCTTGTCACGACCCCACTCGGGACAAGTGGTTTCAGCTACCGTGTGTGTGTGTGTGTGTGTGTGTGTGTGTGTGTGTGTGTGAGAATCTGCAGATATGGATTTGACTGGCTTGCGCATCTGTTGAAGAAAAGTGATACTTCAACTGTGATAAGAGGTAAGTGACTGAGCAGGAGTGACATGCTCACCCCTGTGAGCGCTGTGGGAGAGAGAGGTTGAATGGCTGCCTCTCTCAAATAGACTATTCTCCAGTGGCAGAGAGAGAAATCGAATTGAGTGTTCCTTTTGTTCATGTGCACATCAACATGCATTTATCAGGGGGGCTGCTGAGCTCCATGTGACCAGTACAGCTGCTCAGCTCCAGAAACATTCCAGCATCAACATTCCAATATGTCAACAAAAAGCTGTTCACTTTCTGTTACTGTGTATCCAGGCAGTTAGTAATGATCTTAAGATGTTTAAATCACAGGGGTGGCTGCCATTAAGAGCTGGCTGCCACACTTAACTTGAACATCCAGCTGTGTGAAATCTTTCCACGCCTCTACTTTTTAAGTGATAAAGGCAACTGTAAGGAGAGTGGGAATGTCAGATGAGAAGGCATCTGTACACCAAGCTCAGGGGCTCAAAGAAGATCAGCTATTATTCCTGCAATCTAATCAGCAGCAAGATCTCTCACAAATTTCCTACTAACCAAACAGAAGACCCCACCCACAGGTTCCTCCTCCTGCCAAAGACCACACCCTGTATTTCCTGCCCCAAAGACCTAGCCCACAGTCTCTGCCTTTTCTCAAAAATCCTTCCAACGAGGTTCTCCACTCCACCCACAAGTTCCTCTACTTGCCAAAACATCATACCATAAGTTTTACCTTCTGTCAAAACTCTTTCCCATGGGGTCCTTCTCTTTCCACAACAACCTGCCGAAAGAGCTTGTCCACAAGATTCTCCTATTGCCATAAATTTCTACTTATAAGCTCCTCCTGCTAAGATAGGATTCTTCCCAACAGTCCTGTTTTAAAAATGACCCTGACCACAAATTCATTCTTCTGCTAAATACCATACTTGTAAGTTCCTCCTGTCAAAGACCCTACTTTCAAGGACCTTATCCTTCCAAAGACTTTGCCATCAAGACCCTCCAGACCATATCTTCAAGCTACCCTACTGTCCCCAGAAAATACCCTAAAATTAGCTCTTTCTGCCTGACCGCTCCCTTCCTGGATCGGGGCCTTGGCGTGGCGGAAGGGCTTGCATGATCTAGGGATCTCCAGAGCTATGTCGTTGGGAGCAGTATGCTCCTGGTAGGGTCTCCCAAGGTGAACAGGTCTGGAGTGAAGATCCAGACTAACACGATCTGAAAAATCCCTATGACAAATGTGGAACAGAAGATTGTTAACCCTGCCTGGAATAGGGTCACTGGGACCTACCTCTGGAGCCAGGCCTGGGGGTAGTGTTTCTAGGCGAGCGCCTGGTGGCTGGGAAGCCCAAGTAACCTGGCTGGGCTCAGCCCAAAAAGGCATCATGGAGGGGGCCATGTGGGCCCACCACCTGCAAGGTCCAACATGGGGGTCAGGTGCTTAGGGAGATGCTTAAGGAGTATGGGTTACCGGGGCCGCTACTGCGGGCCATTCAGTCTCTGTGCATACGGAGTGAAAGCTGTGTCCGCATACTCTGCATTAAGTCAAGCCTGTTCAATGTGGGTGTTGGACTCCGCCAAGGTTGTGCTTTGTCTCCACTCCTGTTTGTGGTTTTCCTGGACAGGATATCAAAGCGCAGTCAAGGCCAGAAGGGCATTCTGTGTGGGAGTTGGAAGGTGACATCTCTGCTTTTCACAGATGATGTTGTCCTTTTGGCACCGTCACAAGGTTGCCTCTAACAAGCACTTGTTCACGAGTGGGGGGAGAAGGGAGCGTAAGATCAGAATCAGAATCAGAATCAGAACGAGCTTTATTGCCAGGTATGTTTGCACATACAAGGAATTTGTCTTGGTGACAGGAACTACCACAGCACAGACAGAATGACAGTGACAAGACAGATGAGAAGATAGAGTATGTGAATAAGGGATGAAAAATATAGAAAAATATACAGTACCCAATATTATATACAAAAATAGACACTAGTTACAAATACAAGGGAGTGTGAGTAAGAGATATGATGTGATAAAAAGTTATAAATATAAATAGCATTATGTATTGCACTGGTTTACTCTCTGGGGGGGATTTAGCTGTTCATGAGGTAGATGGCTTGGGGAAAGAAACTTTTCTTGTGTCTGGCTGTCCTGGTGTTCAGTACTCTGTAGCGCCGGCCAGATGGCAAGGGTTCAAAGAGGAAGTGGCCTGGATGTGAGGGGTCTAGAATGATTTTGCTAGCCCTTTTACTGACTCTGGACGAGTGCAGTTCTTGGAGAGCTGGGGGGATGTGCCGATGATTCTTCCAGCAGTCCGAACTATCTGCTGTAGTCTTCTGATGTCTGACTTCGTAGCTGATCCGAACCAGACAGTTATAGAGGTGCAGAGGACAGACTCAATGACTGCGGAGTAGAATTGCATCAGTAGCTCCTGTGGCAGATTGAACTTCCTCAGCTGGCGAAGGAAGTACAACCTCTGCTGGGCCTTCTTCACAATGGAGTTTATGTGGAACTCCCACTTCAGGTCCTGTGAGATGGTAGTGCCCAGGAACCTGAATGACTTCACTGTTGCCACAGTGCTGTTCATGATGGTGAGTGGGGATAATGCTGAGGTGTTTCTCCTAAAGTCTACGATCATCTCCACTGTTTTGAGCGTGTTCAGCTCCAGGTTGTTATGACTGCACCAGACAGCCAGCTCTTGGACCTCCTGTCTGTAAGCAGACTCGTCACCATCTCGGATGAGGCCGATGAGTGTGGTGTCGTCTGCAAACTTCAGGAGTTTGACAGAGGGGTCTTTAGCGATGCAGTCGTTGGTGTACAGGGAGAAGAGCAGTGGGGAGAGCACACATCCCTGGGGGGCGCCAGTACTGATTGTGCGAGTATTGGATGAGAATTTTCCCAGCCTCACTATCTGCTGCCTGTCTGTCAGAAAGTTGGTGATCCACCGACAGATGGAGGTGGGCACAGAGAGTTGGGTTAATTTGGACAGGAGGAGGTGTGGTATGATGGTGTTGAAGGCTGAGCTGAAGTCCACGAACAGGATTCTCGCATAAGTCCCTGGTTTGTCCAGATGTTGCAGGATGTAGTGCAGTCCCATGTTGACTGCATCATCCACAGACCTGTTTGCTCGGTAAGCAAACTGCAGGGGGTCCAGCAAGGGTCCAGTGATGTCCTTCAGGTAGTCCAACACCAGTTTTTCAAGTGACTTCATGACCACAGACGTTAAGGCGACAGGTCTGTAGTCATTAAGTCCTGTGATTTTGGGCTTCTTTGGGATGGGGATGATGGTGGAGCGTTTGAAGCAGGAAGGGACTTTGCACAGCTCCAGTGATCTCTTGAAGATCTTTGTGAAGATAGGGGCCAGCTGGTCAGCACAGGTTTTTAGGCAGGCCGGTGAGACACCGTCTGGGCCTGGTGCTTTCCTTGTCTTCTGTTTGACAAAGACCCGACGCACCTCCTCTTCACAGATCAAAGGTGCAGGAGGGGGGAAGGTGGGGGTTACTGGAGGTGTTAATCGATGAGAGAAGATCAGAATGGGTGTGGGGTGTGAGATAGGGTTTATCAAACCTGCAATAAAACTCATTCAAATCGTCGGCCAGTTGTTGAGTTGACACGGTGCTGGGGGTGGTGTCTTGTAATTTGTGATGTCTTTCAGGCCTTTCTGCACTGATGCAGGATCGTTGGCTGAAAACTGTTTCTTCAGCTTTTCAGAGTAGTTTCTCTTAGCCACTCTGATCTCCTTTGCCAGTGTGTTTTTGGCCTGCTTATACAAGACTCCGTCCCCATTCTTGTAGGCGTTTTCTTTGGCCTGACGAAGCTGTCTGAGTTTTGCAGTGAACCACGGTTTATCATTGTTGTATGTTAAACGAGTCCTGGTAGGAATGCACATATCCTCACAGAAACTGATATATGATGTTACAGAGTCTGTTAGCTCATCCAGATTGGTAGCAGCAGCCTTAAAAACATTCCAATCGGTGTACTCAAAGCAGGCTTGTAAGTCCTGCTCTGCTTCCCCAGTCCATCTTTTAACAGTCATTATTACAGGTTTAGCTGATTTCAGTTTCTGCCTGTAGGTCGGTATAAGATGAACCAGGCAGTGATCAGAGAGGCCCAAAGCTGCCTGTGGAACAGAGTGATATGCATCCTTTACTGTGGTGTAGCAGTGGTCCAGTATATTACTGTCTCTGGTGGGACATGTAATATGCTGTCTGTATTTTGGCAGTTCACGGGAGAGATTTGCTTTATTAAAGTCCCCGAGAATGATTATAACAGAGTCCGGGTGTTGCTGCTCTGTGTGTGATCTGATCGACCAGCTGTTGCAGCACTGCGTTCACACACGCTTGCGGTGGAACGTAAACACTTACGAGGATGAACGAGGAAAACTCCCGCGGCGAGTAGAAAGGCTTGCAGTTGATGAAGAGCGCTTCTAGGTCGGGACAGCACATCTTCTTCAACGCTGTCACATCTGTACACCACCTTTCGTTGATGTAGAAGCAAGTCCCACCGCCACGTGATTTCCCCGCTGATTCCGTCGCGATCCGCTCTGAACAGCTGGAAGCCCGGCAGATGTAGCGCACTGTCTGGGATGGTTTCATTCAGCCAGGTTTCCGTGAAACACAGAGCAGCAGAGTTTAAGAAGTCCTTGTTTCTTTGGGACAGGAGGAAAAGTTCATCCATTTTGTTGGGTGAGGAGCGGATGTTCGCCGGATGGATACTAGGCAGCGCTGTTCTAAAGCCACGCTTTCGGAGCTTGACTAGCACGCCGGCTCGCTTTCCACGCTTGCGCGTCTTGGAGCGCTTGAGCAGCGCCGCTGCACCTCCGACTACAATGTCCGGCAAAACGTCAGAATAGTCGAAAACCGGTAAAATGTTGGGTGGTGTGTATTGCCGAATGTTTAGCAGTTCTTCCCTGGTAAAACTGATTGTCGGAGTATAACTAAAGACAGGGCAAACTAACAAAAACAGTAAAACAACTGTGGAGCTCCACACCGAGGCAGCTGTTCACGGCGCCATCATGTGAATTTTTGGCCGCAGACCAGGAGCAGCAGCATCAGTAATGCGGTCGCTGTACCGGTCTGTAGTGGTGAAGGGGGAGCTGAGCCATAATAAGGCAAAGCTCTCCATTTAACGGTCAAGCTACGTCCCTACCCTCACCTATGGTCATGAACTTTGGGTAATGACTGAAACAATAAGACCGCAGATACAAATGGCTGAAATGAGTTTTCTCTGCAGGGTTGGGACTCACTCTCTGTGACAGGGTGAGGAGTTCGGACATCCGGGAGGAATTCACAGTAGAGCTGCTACTCCTCCACATTGAGAAGAGCCAGTTGAGGTGGTTTGGCATCTGATAAGGATGCCCACTGGGCGCCTCCCTTTGGAGGTATACCGGGCAAGGCAAACTGGGACGAGGCCCCGAGGTTGGCCCAGGACCTGTTGGAGGGATAATATCTCACAGTTGACCTGGGAACGGCTGGGGATCTCCCAGGCTGAGCTGGAGGAAGTTGTGGGGGACAGGGGCGGCTGGGCCTCTCTGCTCTCCCTGCTGCCACCATGACCCTATTAGGACAAGTGGGAAAGAAAATGGATGGATGGATGGATGGATGCCTGACCACTGCTTCAAATTTTTTCTGCTGCCAAATTTATGCTGCAATCAAGTCTCACCTTCAGCAAAGACCCCAAATACAAGCCCCTCCTTCTGCCTAACACCCAAAATCCAGAGTTTCTCCTCCAGCAAAAGGCCCCATTTACAAGTTCTCAATCTTGTTAAATCCTCCAGATTACCCCCTCCTATCAAAGGTCCAGCTCACTGGTTCCTCCTCCTGGCATTACCCCATGTTAAAGTTTCTCTGTCAAAAGGTCCCAGCTATATTTTTTTTTTGTCTATCATATGATAAAGGTTGTTCATGAAGCTGTACTGCTCTCTAAGCCTCCATCACTAATAACTAACAGATATGACATCAGGGGTGAGAAAGAATCCAGTCATTGTTCATTTTGTCACCTTTTCAGTTTTGGAGCACCCAGTTTAATCAGCCACATTTGCTCTGTGAGTAATCATCTTGGCTGGGCAGGACACTTTGATTCACATGCCCAGTTATCATATGTTCACACCCAGGACAAGACAGTACACCAGTCCATCGCAAGGCATTCCAAGCAGGGCTTGAACCCCAGAACCACAAGAGAGAGGGACCCAGCCAAGCCCACTGCACCACCACACCTCCCAGTAAAAAGAACAGAGAGTAACATTATTAGACTGTAGGCTTTGTTTACTTGGCTGACAGTATTTACATTACCATTGTTTTAAAATCACAATACACTGAGCAAACACAATATCCCCTGGCAAAAAATCAGTGTTCATAATTTAGATTGCAGTGCATTAGACACATTTCAGAAGGCACTGAATGTGTGCATATAAACTGTTAGTTAGAAAACTACTATAGTTATCACTAATATGGGGCTAATGTAGTTGGATTTTCAAGTCTCGCGTTTGGAATTATTTCTTGTTCATTTAGCAGATGTTTTGCAACAAAACAACTTGGTGATTTACAATGATGTAGCCATTTATTTTTAAAAGTACAATAAATAAAAATAATATTTTAACGGCGCTGAGGGGGTTATACCGGCACCCTGTAAATAGTTGATGTTAGTGTTTGTGTGTACATAGTTGTGTGTGTTATGTGCTGATTGGTTGTTGTTCTATTTATGTTTAATGTTGAAGAGGGGAATTCTGGGGAGTCCTGGGGGTAGCCCCTTAACTGTGGGGCATAGTTGGGGGGCTGGGAGTGACCCAAGGGGATTCTCCAGTGTTCTGCACCTCTTGTACTGTCTGAAGCATCTTTGTCAAGACTGCTGGTGAAAGACATGTATGCATTGTTGGAAGTCAGCTTTCTTGTGGCAGGTGCTGCTAGGGTTAATTGAGAAGAACATTTACCCAAAGCTAGATGGAAAATGGGTTTGTAGAGGACAAGGTTCCTCTCCTTAACAGGGAAAACATTGGCGCTGAAGGTGGACATCCTCCTCACTTTGCTCTACCTTGCGTGGGTGTACCCCTTGCCCCGCATAATGCAGAGAGGCCTCACGAAGGATGTTTTTGATCTCATCTGGGGGGGGGCAGGTACCTTCCAAAGGAGGAGGGAGGGAGGGAGGGAGGGAGGGATGTGCCTGATATTTCTCTTAAACTGGGTTGTCTTTTCCTCTCCCAGTTATGTAACCAACTGGAAGCTCCAATTGAGCATCCCCACCAGTACTTTGTGCGTCTTTGGTTGGCCCTTCCGATGTGCCAGTTGGTGAAGTCCTGGTCCAACACCAGGCCTAATGCTAAGACACAGCCCGCCCATTACAGCCACGCTGTAAAGTGGAGTAAGACCATGGCGGCCGGGGTTGATACAGAGACCCTCTTTAAGCACAGGGCCTTGTAGAAGGCCTTGGTTGAGAGAAGAGGAACTCAAGCTCTTTTGTGGCTTGAGGAGGGCACCTGGGCCAGGATTCAGCCAAAGGGACTTGACCACCATCTGCAAGATTTGAACTGGCATTGTTTACACAGTAAGTTGCCGGTCAAAGTAGTCCTGTACAGGCACAAACTGACCAGCCACCCACTCTGCCCGCGACAGGCCTTTTGGGACTGCGGGCAGGTGTGGAAGGTCTGGCATTTGATAACCTGCCTGTGCAGGAAGATCGATCCACAGATGGTATTGACGTATGACAAAGTCTTGAGGGGATGGGACACTGGCGTTCAGAGGGCAGCAGCCACCCGGACGTGGCTAATGATCAGCGTGGCCAAGCAAATGCTTTGGAATGCAAGAACCCAGCTGGTCCAGACAGGGGTAGACCTGGGCATCCAGAGTGTGTATCATAAAATCCGGTCCGACGAAATGTTTAGGATGGAGAAAGACATCATTCAGTGGGGTTACTCAGAAGCCAAAGAGAGGTGGAAAGGCCTCTTTTGGCTGTGACCCCACAGGTCTGTGACAGATCCTCCATCGTGGGGTAAGTAACATACGTCCTTTCGCACTTACAAAACACCGTAACCCCTATTTTTGGTGAATGTAAGTGTTGCGTTTTGTGGTGTGTTATATGTTTTATGTTAGGTGTAGGGTTTCTAATTTTTGTGACAAATTTTATTTATTTTGCACTATTTTAAAAATTTACAGCACTGATTGCACTTTTAAGTAGTCACCTATAAATGACTACGTGTGGGTTGTGTTTCTATTTTCTTTATTTATTTATTGTTATTTATCTATTTATTCACTTTGGTGCAGTGTAGATTTAGTTCAGTTGTGTGGTGCATGTTGTGTTTTAACTCTATATATGTACTTTAACATTCACCTACTCCGCTAAAACAACAATAGGGGAGACGTGTTGCGAAAAGGGAATCACCCAAAAATGGTAGGTAAGGTGTATGGTAACACCCTGGGAACAGGCCAGGGGACCTCCCATCTTGAGCGGTAAATGTTACTGGGTAAGTTTTCCTTTAATTATATCGAGGGGGTGCGGTGGCGCAGTGGGTTGGACCGCAGTCCTGCTCTCCGGTGGGTCTGGGGTTCGAGTCCCGCTTGGGGTGCCTTGCGACGGACTGGCGTCCCGTCCTGGGTGTGTCCCCTCCCCCTCCGGCCTTACGCCCTGTGTTGCCGGGTTAGGCTCCGGTTCCCCGTGACCCCGTATGGGACGAGCGGTTCCGAAAATGTGTGTGTGTGTATTTATTATGTATGGTTTTAAGCCTTGGGGTATGTCTTTTAGTGTTTTAAAGGTTTTGCCATGCGTTTCTTATATTAGTTGGTCTTATTGATTTTAGTATTTTATTTTAAATTTTGTCTGCATGGTAGTTTTTAGGATTAATTTATTTATTGAATAAAGATTTTAATTATCGGAAATGATGAATGGAGAAATTTTATTCCTGTCGAGTAAGACAGTGTATGGAGCCAGGCACCCTTTGTGTGGGTTGGTGATCCATTCTGATCTGTAAAAAAAAAAAAAAGACATGTACGCGTCTAATAAACAGCACGTTCGTTTTACCCTGACTACTGAGCCAGTTTCTAGTTGCTCCGTGGGGGGATGCTACAATATCAAGAAAATTTGACACATTACTGCAGATCTCAATGCTAAAAACAGTGTGTGTTATTTCTGATAGACACTATAGTAACAGCTGAGGCAAAGACTCCAAACCCATATGTGCTGGTTTGAAGCCATGGAAGAAAATGAATGTACTCTTTACCTGTCTAAGAATTTTAATTTTTGTAAGTGTTCATGCTCTAGGCAAGCATCTGCTAAGGCAAGCAGTTCCCGATTTCCGAAATCATAATTCCTCTCGGCGGTAGTTAGTTTTCTAGGGAAAAAGGCACATGGATACATCTTACTGGGTTGGTCTTGGCGTTGTGATAGTACCGCACCCACTCCGGTCTCTGAGGCATCTACCTCCACGACAAAAGGCAGCTCCGGGTTCGGCTGCCGTAGAATGGGCGCTGCGGAAAATCACTGCTTGAGGTCGTCGAAAGCCCGTTGGGCTTCTTGGGTCCACGGTAGTCGGGGTGTCTTGGTGGCAGTCAGGGCCGTTAACGGGGCAGCAATCATGCTGAAGTTTCTAATGAATCGGCGATAAAAGTTAGCAGAGCCCAGGAAGCGCTGGAGGGCTTTAGTGTTAGTGGGACGGGGCCATTCTAGGATGGCCTGTACCTTCCGGGGATCCATAGCTATGCCGTCGCTGGAGAGTATGAAGCCAAGGAAGGAGACCCGTTTCTGGTGAAACTCACACTTCTCTAGCTTCGCAAACAAGCGATGCTGGAGCAACCTCTGCAGCACTTTCCTGACCAGTTGGATGTGGGATCCCAGGGTCGCGGAGTAGATCAAAATGTCATCTAAGTAGACGAGGACCCCGTTCTGCACCAGGTCTCCTAGGATATGGTTGACAAAAGCCTGGAAGACACTGGGTGCATCTGCGAGTCCAAAAGGCATGACCCGATACTCGAAATGCCTTATGGCAGTGCTGAAAGCCGTCTTTCACTCGTCCCCTTTTCTCATCCGTATGAGATTATACGCACTGCGCAGATCTAGTTTAGTGAACCATTGGGCGTGACGGACTTGTTCTAAGGCTACAGTGATCAAGGGCATGGGGTGCGGATACTTTATCGTTATGTTGTTTAAGCCTCGGTAGTCTATACAGGGACGGAGTGCCCCATCTTTTTTTGCAATAAAAAAAACCCGGCGGATGCAGGTGAAGTGGAAGGACGTATTATACCAAATGCGAGGGCTTCAGAAATGTACTGCTGTAAAGCCTGGAGCTCAGGGCATGACAAGGGATAGATTCGGCTGCGCGGTGGTGTGGTACCTGGAAGGAGGTCGATGGCACAGTCCCAAGGTCGATGAGGCGGGAGCTCCGCTGCCCGGGTCTGAATGAACACCTCTGCCAGGTCTAGATATTCCGGAGGGACAAGAGTCTGTTGCTGGTTATTGGCCCCTTCGATGGAAGTGGCCCTGCATGGCAGCTTCAGACAGGTTTCCTCACACTGGGATCCCCAGGAAATCAATTCCCCAGAACTGCAGAGAAACACTGGGTCATGACGGGACAACCAGGGAAAGCCAAGAATGACAGGGACATCTGGCGAGGTTATTAAGTACAATTGGGTAGTCTCCTGGTGACACGCACCCACGGTGACTTGCAATGGTCCGGTCTGAGTATCCACATATCCCCCTCCTAATGGCTGTCCATCCAGGGCATTAATTCTCAGACGCGTCTGGCACTGCACTTGCGGGATCTTATGCAATTTAGCGAATGTGGTGTCCATAAAACTGCCTGCCGCTCCGGAGTCAACCAAAGCCTGAGCCACCACCTTCCCCGTGCCCCAGGATACTTCAATGGGTACTGTGAGACGGTTGCAGTGGAGAGTACCACTCACCTGGCGACCTGGTCACACAGGGCATTGAAGTCGGTGATGACCCGGGGTCCCGCAGTACAGGCAGAGCTGTCCCTGTATCCTCCTCTGGCGTTCTGCTGGGGTAAGCCAGCCATGCCCTAACTGCATCGGCTCCGAACCCCTCGGCTGGGGCTGTCTCTGTCCGGGGGCTGTCTGGTCCGGGTGTGCTGGTCTCGCGCAACATTGCCTAGTGCAACAGCTGTCTCGATAAACCGGTCTAAGGTTCACTTTTCTCCTCGGAACGCCAACTCCTTGCAGATGTGCATATTCAGCCCCCGCCTAAAACAAGCTAGTAACGCGGGACTGCCCCAGCCACTGCGTTCCGCTAACATGCGGAATTCGATGGCATAATCCGCCACGGGGCGGTCTCCTTGTCTGATGTCTAAAAGTTTATCACTGGCCTGTTCATCGGCCAGGGGCAATCCAAAAACAGCAAGAAACCGTGTCTTAAAATCATCATACGTACTGTGCATGCACGACTCCCATGCCGCCGTCGCCCAATCCAGTGCCCGGTCCGTGAGCAGTGATATCAGATAAGTTATACGGCTGTGATCCGAACCGTACACCTGCGGCAAGCTAGCAAACACAAATTCACACTGCATGATAAATCCGGCGCAGCGGGTGGAGTTACCGTCATAGCGTGTTGGAGGTAACAGTTGTGGGTCCTGATGCGGCGGTGGAAGAGGATTGGAGTTGGCGTCACGTTGAACAGGCGCTGTGTGCAGGCGGACGCGGCTGCTTGTCGGAGGCGAGTAGTCCCTGTTCCTGCAGGGTGCTTACCAAAGCCTGGAAACCCTCAGTGAGCCCCCCGAGCGAGTGTTCAATCGCTCCCAATCGCGCTCCCTGAGTGGAGAGGGCTCGTTGGATATGTTCCTGTTCGACTGGGTCCGTATTAGAGGTGGAACCTTCCAAACAGCACGTTCGTTTTACCCTGACTACTGAGCCAGTTTCTAGTTGCTCCGTGGGGGATGCTACAATATCAAGAAAATTTGACACATTACTGCAGATCTCAATGCTGAAAACAGTGTGTGTTATTTCCGATAGACACTACAGTAACAGCTGAGGCAAAGACTCCAAACCCATATGTGCTGGTTTGAAACCATGGAAGAAAATGAATGTACTCTTTACCTGTGTAAGAATTTTAATTTTTGTAAGTGTTCATGCTCTAGGCAAGCATCTGCTAAGGGAATAATTGCTTTGTAGATAGTGTAATTAGCTGTAGCCTTCTGTCAATGGTATGGAGCTAATTTGAGGAGCTCTGTCCATCACAGACCAGATGGGCTTCCTGTGCTTTACATTGCAAAAGGGTTTGAATCCCATTCCTGCTACAGTACCCTTGAATGCCATGTTCCGTATCCGGATTAGCAAGGACGGACCCAAATGCAAGACGAACAGGACATTTATTAGGGAAATCCAAAGACGTTGTCGCAGACAGGCAAAGGTCTCCGAGGGGCATACGTCGTTCAGAGGGGTGATCCAAGAAGCAAAGTCGATAGGGAGGCAAGGAGTCAGTAAACCGGGAAGCAAAGTAGGTAGAAGGGAACTGGGCATGGGGAACAAGGAACAGGGAAACCGGGCGAGGAGCGGGGTAGGTAGTAGCCCAGGTGTCTCGTGAGGACGGAGGCGAACAAGGTTCCGCGTCAGACTTGGTTCTGGCGTTGCCTTTTATGCCCCCGTCCTGACTGGTTCCCTGGTCGTTGTGCTGATAGTGCTGACGTGGCATTGAAGAACATATCTACTGTGAATTGAGACCATAAAAATTAGAAAACTGTACAAATAGGTAAATAATTTTGGAAAAAAGCATCAGCTAAATACAGTACATTAGGACCTCTTCTTTCACATTTTTTATGTTTCAGCTTTATGCTGAAATCCTTTAAATTCATCCCTGCCCAATCTATTATTCAATTATAATGACAAAGCAAAAACAGGATTAGAAAATGCTGAAAATTTCTTAAAAATAAAAAACAGAAATATCATATTGAAATAAATTCAGACACTTTACTTAGTGCTTAGTTGAAACATCTTTGGCAGCAATTACAGCCTTCTTGGGTAAGATGTGAGAAGTTTTGCACACTTGGATTTGGGGATTATCTGCCATTCTTCTCTGCAGGTCCTCTCCATCTTTGTCAGGTTGGGCGGGGACTGTCAGTGGACATCTATTTTCAGATCTCTCCAGAGATGTTGATTGGATTGAAGTCCGGACTCTGGCTGGGCCACTCAAGGACATTCGCAGAGTTGTTCCTAAGCCACTCCTGTTTTGTCTTTGCTTTGTGGTCATTGTCCTGTTGGAAGGTGAACCTTCAGTGCAGTCTGAGGTCCAGCTTGCTCTGGAGGAGGTTTTCATTACTGCGCAAGTGAGCAGTGCTTTGTTTCCTCCAGGCATGATACTTAGAATAGAGGCCAAACAGTTAATTTTTTGCTGAGGAGAGGTTTGTCTGGCCACTGTACCATAAAGCTCAGATCTGTGCAGTGCAGCAGTGATGGAGAAAACAAGGACAACCATCTTCACACAGGATTTCTGGAGCTCAGCCAAAATAATCACCAGATTTTTGGTCACCTCTCTTACCTTCTCCCCTGATTTTTCATTTTGACTGGGTGGCTGGCGCTAGGAAGAGTCGTTGTTACAGACTTCTTCCATTTAAGAATTATGAAGGCCACTGTGCTCTTAGAAACCTTTAGTGCCGGAGAATTTTTGTAGCTTTCCCCAGATCTGGGCCTCGACACAGTCTTGTCTCTAAGCTCTGCAGGTATTTCCTTCAATCTCACGGCTTGACACATTGTAAATTGACCTTTTATTGCTATGTGTAGGTATTTCCAAATGTTGTCCAATCAATTGAATTTCCTACAGGTGGACTCCAAACAAGGTGTAGAAACATCTCAAAGATGATGAATAGAAATGAGATGCACCTGAGCTAAATATCAAGTGTCATAGCAAAGGGTCTGTATACTTATGTCATGCTGATAT
Source organism: Scleropages formosus (assembly GCF_900964775.1). Lineage (NCBI taxonomy): Eukaryota > Metazoa > Chordata > Actinopteri > Osteoglossiformes > Osteoglossidae > Scleropages > Scleropages formosus. The sequence goes on from NC_041811.1 coordinate 4,714,687, forward strand.
TTCAGTTTTTTATTTTTAATATATTTGCAGAAATTTATAAAATCCTGTTTTCACATTGTCATTATAGAGTGTGGGAGGTGGTGTTTAACCCAGCATGGGAGAGAAGAGCCCAGAAATCAGCAGTGCCAGACGAAAGCTGGAGAATATTTAGTGGACAACATCATCAGCCAAAAGCAGAGACATCACCTTCCGACTCCCACATAGAATGCCCCCCTGACCTTGACTGCGCCTTGATATCCTGTCCAGGAAAACCACAAACAGGAGTGGAGACAAGGCACAACCTTGGCAGAGTCCAACACCCACATTGAATGGACTTGACTTAATGCCAAGTATGCGGACACAGCTCTCGCTCCGTGTGTCCAGAGACCGAATGGCCCACAGTAGTGGCCCCAGCACCCTATAGTCTCAAAGCACCTACCACAGAATTTCTTGGGGAACGTGGTCATAAGCCTTCCCCAAGTCCACAAAACACAAGTAGACTGGATTAGCGAACTCCCATGCCCCCTCAATTATCTGCACACACACACACACATTTTCAGAACCGCTTGTCCCATACGGGGTCACGGAGCCTACCCGGTAACACAGGGCGTAAGGCCGGAGGGGGAGGGGACACACCCAGGACGGGACACCAGTCCATCGCAAGGCACCCCAAGCGGGACTCGAACCCCAGACCCACCGGACAGCAGGACCGAGGTCCAACCCACTGCGCCACCGCACCCCCCAATTATCTGCAAGACGGTAAAAAATTAGTCCACTCTTCCATGGCCAGGACGAAATCTGCATTGTTCCTCTTCAATGGAAAGTTCAACTATCTGCCAGAGCCTCCTTTCCAGCACCCTGGCATAGACTTTCCCAGGGAGGCTGAGAAGTGTGAGACACCGATAATTGGCACACAGTCTCCGGTCCCCTTTCTTAAAGATAGGGACCACCACCCCAGTTTGCCAATCCAAAAGCACTGTTTCCGAGATCCGTGCAACATTGCAGAGGCGTGTCAGCCATGACAGCCCTACAACATCCAGGGCCTTAAGCAGTTCCGGATGAATCTCATCCACCCTCGGTGCTTTGCCACTGTGGAGCTTACCAACTACCTCAGTGACTTCCACCTAGGAAATGGCCTCTGATAGCCTGGAAGCCTCTGGCCCTGACTCCTGAAAGGGAGGCATATCTCTTGGATTTAAGAGTTCCTCAAAGTGCTCCTTCCACCTCACATCAATGTCCTCATTAGAGATCAGAGTTTCTCTACTCTTGCTAAGCACAGCTTCAGTGAAGCTCCTCCGACTCCTCCTGAGCCCCTGGATAGTTCTCCAGACCCTCTTTGAGGCCGACCAATAGTCATTTTCCATAGCCTATCCAAACTCCTCCCATGCTCTGGATTTTGCTTCTGGAACCATAGCCACTGCTGCCTTTTTTGCGTGCTGGTACCTGTCTGCTGAGTCAGGAGTCCCCAGAGCCAACCAGGCCCTAAAGGCCTCCTTCTTCAGGAGGAAGTGTCCACCAGCGGGTTCTCGGGTTGCCGCCATGACTGGCACCAACAAGCTTTTAGCTACAGCTGTGCCTGGCTGCATCCACAATGGAGGTTTTGAACAGGGTCCATTCAGACTCCATGTCTCCTACCATGTCTTTTCATTGAAATTTTTATTTCCTGGTATATTTAACCAGTTCCAGATATTTAGCAGAATTGAAGATTAAATTCAGTAGATTGTGAATTTCTTGTTTAACTGACACTTTTATCCAAAGTGACTCACAGTGATGCCACATTTGTGCAGCTGTGTGTTCATGCTTGAGCAATTCCACGTATGAACTGCAAGGAACTGCAGGTGTAGCGTTGGAACTCAAACTAATGGTCTTCAGGTTGCAAGCTCCTGTCTTTAGACGCTATACCAGGTGCTTCCCACAAAAACAGCACAAAAATATAAAAGTCCATCTCTAGATGCGGTTTTCCATGGCAACACACAATAAGTGGATTTTTTCAGTGTACTAAACTAAGCCAAGACATCTCACCATAAGTGATCCATGTGTTCACTAACTCCTAGATTTGGTCTAATGTAGCAGAAGTTATGGACACACCACCCTGATCTATAGTGTGTATCCTGACAGACACAGCAGTTCTTACAACCTTCATAGTGTGAAGCAGCCTAAATTAGACTTCATCGCTTGAAAGCTGACAGCAGTGATAGGAGCTTAGGTCGAGGCAAGGAGGCAGCCTGGGATGTGGTGCAGGGCAGATCGGGTGGGAAGGGTAACCAGTGCAGAGGAAGTGATGGTTTTGTTCTGGAACTCTAGGGATGAGAAGAACATGGAGTTATATTATATCCGTATTCAGACATGACATGAACGTGCTCAGTCATGAGCTGACTGAGGAGCTCTCTGAGGAACTCTTCTAGTAGCTGACAGGCACATGCAGCCAGAAAGTAATTACTATTGTATCTGGTTTCTGCATGATAGTAGGACCCTCTCGCCTCTTGAAATCCAAATGGATCATATTCCTTTAGAGCTTAAAGCTGCAATAGCAGGAGGGATGTGCAGCGCTTGGCTGTCCAAGAACATTAGATCAGCTAAGATCTCAGACCAAAACAAACAATCCATGTACCAGTTACAGCCAATGTGAATTGCTATGTAGAGATAAATTGCTTCTTTAAGTGTTCTGGAATATACAATAGTGTTCAAAAGCTTGGAATCACTTGGAAATTTTTATGCTTTTCAAAGAATTGATACTTTTTTATCAAGGTACCATTAAAATGATTTAAAAATGTAGTCGATACATCATTAGTAATATTGCAAATAGGTATTACTGTTTGAAATTACTGATTTATAATTTATTATTCACATATAACTACAAAGGGCCATTTTCAGCAGCCATTACTGCAGTGTCCTAAAGGTAGATTCTAATGATAATGGTCATAATGATAGAGGAACATACTTTGATGGGATGCCAGCCCATTGCAGGGCAATCACATAAACTACAGGTAATTTGGAATCACTAGTTCACTTGAAACACATGTTTTTGGACTGTGGAAACCAGAGCACCCAGAAGAAATGAAAGAAGAGCATGTAAACTCTACACAGGGCTGGATTTGAACCCAGCATTGAATTTGAGGCCAGGAGCAGTGAGGTACCAGTGCTACCACTGTGCCACCTCAGCTTTATTATTTGATGTTTTTTTTTGTTTCAACTGCTTTACAATTAATGCAATAGCTGTGTGCACCAACACAAGCAAAAAATTGTAGTTTCTGTGCCCTTGGCACGTGATCATCAGTCTGTAGCCTGAAGTCCTAAGAGGCAAGTTGACACGGTACCTCAGGAAAATTGAGCCGTAAAGATGGACACAGTGTAAAATTGCAAGTTATGTAAGAAGCTGAAGGGGGGTGCGGTGGCGCAGTGGGTTGGACCACAGTCCTGCTGTCCGGTGGGTCTGGGGTTCGAGTCCCACTTGGGGTGCCTTGCGACGGACTGGCGTCCCGTCCTGGGTGTGTTCCCTCCCCCTCTGGCCTTACGCCCCTGTGTTCCCGGGTAGGCTCCGGTTCCCCGTGACCCCGTATGGGACAAGCGGTTCTGAAAATGTGTGTGTGTGTGTGTGTGTGTGTGTGTGTGTGTGTAAGAAGCTTTGGGTAAACAAAATCAGAGAGGAAACACATAGCAAATGCTTTCAAAGTTGTTCTGTGTGAGAATCGTACTAATTAGGGCTGACGGCGGATTTACACTGTAGTCGAGAGAGTCCCTGTGAAAATAACAGATAGAGCATGAACAGTTTTAATTTCTTACATTATATCATGACACTGTTTCACAAACATTACAAATTAACTGACTCAGTTAAGATGAGTAGTTCTATGAAGCCATTTAGGGTTAGGTTTGCTGACAGCTACGAAGTTATACATTATGTTCTTCCTCCTGACCCATCTTTAATATTCTCTTTAATCGTCTTTGCTCCAGTTGGAGCATAGAGCCTTTAATGCTGTTATCATCATTTATGCAGCAATGGACTGACATCCTATTCAGGGTGTACCCCCTCAGCCTTGCACCCAAATGCTTCTGGTATATGTGACCCTGCTCAGGGCAAGTGGTTACTAAAATTGATGGATTATTATTATTGTTGTTGTTGGTGCTGCTGCTGCTGCTTTATTCATCACTGGTCAGCCCTAAATGAAGAGTGTGTCACGAGGAGAGCGTCTGACAGCTGCAAGAGACATTATTACAAGGGTCACTGGAAAGACACCTATCTTCTGCCATCACAGCAGGTGCACTGCGCAGCCCAGATGGCTATTTATATGAAACATAATCACCCTCTTTGTTCCTTCCTTAGTGACACAGTATGTTAATCTAAAGTTATACTGAGGCAATTAATCTTCATCTGAATTGTTGTTGCTGTTTGTGTACTTTTAAGTCCTGTGGTGGCAGAGCTGTTTCATGTCACAACAGTAATATCCCAGAAATGAATTTAAAACAAAGAGAGGGAGACTCCCACCACAGGGAAGAGGAAAGGCAGAGATGTATGCATGCTCTCATAGTCAATGGGCAGCACAAATTTTATGTTATGCACTTCTGTTAATTTAGCTGCTGCTTTTCTCCAAAGCAACTTGCAATGTCAGGCTAACTATGCTGAATTGTATTGTTTATACATCTTTGTAATTTAAGGTGAATATTGTGACTAATGGTACTGTGGCAGGAGGTGGGATTTGAATCCAAAATTGAAGTGGCAACTCTTACTACTATGCCACCACTTTCCCAAGTTTATTATATCAGGACAGGCTCTCAAAGGTGGATTTGAGAGTGTGTAGGAAACAGAGTTTGGGATGGTGGAAGAAGAAGGGGATGCAGGTGAGATGAAGCAGGCCATGATCCTCAGCAGAGCCACAAAGCCATTCAGCTTTGAGGGTGAAGTGTTATTCATTAAAACGCAGCACAGCAAGGTGACTGACGCTGCTCTTTGTGATGTAAATCCACACGGCAAACAAAAGGCCTCACCTCAGTGCATTCATATTTTGTCAGAAAATTATGTGCAAATAGGCAACTGGTATATGTTGAAATTGTAAGACTTAATTATATAGAAATTTTTTGCCTTCCAACCAGGGTTCAGTTAGTGTCAGGATAGAATGACTGGGGAAAAGTGTCAGGAAAAAGAAAACAAAAGAGGAAAAAAACCTTTCACAGTGTTTCCTACTAGAGATCCACACGCTAAAGCCAGTTCTTTCAGTTCTGTCTTTGAGTGAGTTGAAGACCGTCACATCTTCACTAATTTTTGTCCATGGGAAGGACTTGCCCAAAATAAACGGGATCAGTTTGGTGGTTTATTTCCCTAAAGATGTCTGGCTAAATACACTGGCTCCACATCTTACAACTACTATTTGGACCACAAATCACATTTATTCATTTAGCTGACAATTTTCTCCATACTGACAACATTGAGGTACTTACAAGTATTTACTGTATATAGCTGAGCAAGAGGGGGTGTGGTGGCGCAGTGGGTTGGACCGGGTCTTGCTCTCCAGTGGGTCTGGGGTTCAAGTCCTGCTTGGGGTGCCTTCTGATGGACTGGCATCCCGTCCTGGGTGTGTCCCCTCCCCCTCCGGCTTTATGCCCTGTGTTGCCGGGTGGGCTCCGGTTCCCCGCAACCCTGTATAGGACAAGTGGTTCAGAAAGTGTGTGTGTAGCTGAGCAACTTTACTAGAGCAATTTAAGGTAAGTACCTTGCTCAAGGGTACTAGAGGTGGGAAGTAAACCCTCAACCTTTAGATCCAAAGGCAACAGCACTAACAACATTAACCTCATCAGTTCATAATTCCAGTCACTTTTACAGCTAAGTCACAATCAAAAAATAACAGACTTCCATCACTTTATTTGCTGCTTGGATTTTGTAAAAATCTCAGATATTGTTATAATAAATACAGTCTGCAAGGGTTTCAGATATTTGTATTAATATTGACCTACAGTAAAATTATAACAAATTTAAATTGAGAGAAAACAAAAATAAATTCCCTCCACAAACTGAGTTCATGTGGATTGTTTGTGATTCATCCCACAAACATGTCCAACATTTCTCATCTTGTTATCCAGTTCAGTTCAATTTATTTTTAAGGAGCGCTCTTCTCACACAGTAACACAGAGCACTGAATAAAGGCATAAGGCAAAGAAACAAAAAAGACAGCTGACTACAGACTAGTATCATATAACAAGGAATCTTCAGTAACTCTTGTGCAGGAAAAAGTAAAACTTTAGGGTCATGGCAGCAAGCTAAACCAGCTTGTCTGGGTGCTTGTCCTTCCCATCATCAGCATCCACCAGACAACCACTGGATCTAACACTCCACTGATCAGTTTACAACCTCCTGATATAAATTTGATTGGAAGTTAGAGTTGCTATGCCACACTCCACCCTCTCCAGCTACAGAAATGGATTTATTGTGGTGTAGGCATTGCTATAGCATGCCCTACCCATTCTGCTTGCAGATGTGACTGTGTTTGTATGTCGAGAAAAAAGACTGTGCCTAAAGCATTATACTGTTCACAACCAGCTGAATGAGAATCCCTGTCTCACTTGACACACGACTGCACTAATTACCCATGAGTTCTTTCAGAGTTCACCATTGGAGGCCCAGTGTGGTGCACCTAATTACTTCTTGATAAAGGATGGCCCATTTTGAGCTGGCAGCAGAGATTAAATATGGAGACAATGAGCCGCAAAGTGCAACTGACAAGATAGGAACAGAACAGATATAATGGCAGCTTTGAATCTCATAAATTTAGCAACACACTACAGTCAATCTCACAGTTGCTTGATATACTTAACAGCCCTTTCTGTTAATCATGAAAACATCCCATGGAGATAAATGAAAGCTGAAGATTCCCAGCAGTGCTCCAAAGTGCTCCTGCAGAGTCTCAAACCAGCGAGGGATGACATCTCCCTTCACACATCTATAAGGGTCTCCGGTCAATCTTGAACATTTATCTGATACTTTCCTCAAAAGCGCTTACAATTACTTACCCATTTAAACCGGTAGATCATTTTTACTGGCCTAGCCTAGAGTAACTGTCTTGCTTAGAGGTACCAAAGCAGATTTGACCCTGCAACCTGTGGATTCAAAGTGACAACCCTAAGCACTATGCTAACAGCTGCACTGATCTCATGCTTCTCTTGGCTGGATTTTCTGTAGTTATTGTGTCACATAACTGAAAGTACATCTGTTTTTGGAAGAGTCATAAAATTATTTTTTATGAATCCTTGCAGCTTGGTCCTTTGGTTCTGAAGAAGCAGACAAGCAAGACATCCTGAATTTAGTTGCGTGTGTTATGAAAACTGAAATATAGAACAAAGGAATTCAAGCACAGACAGAGATGAAGAGAGAGGGAGAAAGGGAGAAAGGAAGGAAAAATTTTAAGGGTTATTGCATCTCTTCTGTGCCCAGTGATTCCAGAATAGGCTCTGGACCTCCACGATCCTGAGCAGGAAAAGCAGTTCGTGAAAATGGAAGGATGGATGGATGGATGGATGGATGGATCCTGGACTTTTGACTTGTCAATGTCAGCAGATAGTACCTTGTCAACAGAACCCTCCGAACTGATCCGAAACACACTGGGCAAAGGCAGCGCAGACTGCATATCTGATATCTCTCTACATTCTCAAATTTCCTGGAGTGCCACCTTACTGCCAAAAAGAGGACATGGTCCCAGTTGTCCTTCAGTCTGAAACCTCTAATACTTCTCAAAGAAGAAGGATCAGTCAAAAATGGCAAAGTAAGAAAACTTATTCAAGCTGTGTCTGTACAAGAGATTATGGGAAGCTCAGTAGGATATGCAAGGGAACCATAATCCGCACACACATGCGCATAGGTATGCGCACAAACACATACTGTATACACACTCATACACAGGCACAGAGGAAAATCAAGCACACTAATGCTTTTACACACACCAACACTTGTACCTGGTTACAATGACTCCCCAAAGTTAGTCTCTTCCCTACGTGTTCCAACTCCCTTCTCCCAACTCAGATATTTTGAGGATAAAATCTAATTGAACTCAAAGCCTGAGTTTCCATGTCCTCCTATGAGAAAAACCACATACCTGTCAACCTCAGGATATAGTACAGGTTCATGACACCCCTTGAGTAGCAATGTCACTCCTGGGATTTAAACCTAAAACCAGTTTTAAGAGGCTATCAAGGCAGTGATATTGCATTCAACAGGGGATGACAAAGGAGGTTCTTTGAAAATTATTCTCTTTTTATGCCATATAATTCTCCAAGGGCTTCACTTTCTCACACCCAGAGTGCAAGGAACAGGACAAGGACCTAAAGGATGTCCTTCAGGATATTAGTGATGTTCTACAAATCAATATTTCATAAATTTCAGGATCAGAACAAATACGTAAAAACAAAGGCTCAGGGAAAGACTCCACTGCAGGTCACACAGGAAACATTTTTGGAATTTATTTTAATTTATTTTCCCCAGCAAATTTCCTTTTGGTTCAACACATTTAGTATGCAGACATCTCATCAAGGCTATTTCTCACCTTATCTATATAGATTTTTCCACCAAATCCATGTAGCAGATTGATTTTGGACAGACATCTCACTCAGAGCTCGAGGCTTCAAACCCTTTGGTTATGACTTTACCTACAATACCCTGGATCGAAGAGCCTTTTCCTCTCCACCTTTTCAGTCACATAATGTTGCACTATTAATGTGTCAGTTTGTCTCATACATCTCTGGAACTGTAAACAAAGTTCATATCTCAGTGGGGCATGGTGTTTTTTCCATTTCCTTATTATTACGTTAGTAATTATTACTATTAAATTAATAAAAATAAATACCAAATCCAGCCTTGCAGTATTTGGCATTTATTTTTATTAATTTAATAGTAATAATATAATTCTCCAAAGGCTATTGCTATTATTATTATTATTAAATTAATAAAAATAAATGCCAAATACACCCTTGCAGTATTTTGCATTTATTTTTATTAATTTAATAGTAATAATAGTAATTATTAATTTAATAGTAATAATAGGAAGCAGGAAGCAGTGGGAAAACACCAAATTGCCTTGCATAAAGGTAAGGACCTTCACTAGATTCCAAGAAAGATGTTTTTAATGCAACAAAAGCTTCACTGGTGGCACATAACTGAAAAATGGTGTAACACTTGTGAGGGCTCTTTCCAGAACAGCTGTGAAATTTAGAATGAGAACTTTAACCTTGACAAAGGGCGACATCTTGTGGTCGCAAGTGAAAGCAACACATATTTATATTGTATTTTGTGGTGCGCTGTACATAAATATTCCACTAAATTAATGAAAAAAAATTGTTGACTTAAATTTGAATCACACCCTTAACTTTTACAGTTAAAACACATGGTATTTTAATTAATGATCTGAAATTATTCAATTAAAGCGTTTCATTTTTTAAACATTTATCAATTTTTTTATACATGGGACAGCTGGTACTGGTTTGCAATGGTTAGAGCTGCTGCTTTTGGACTCAAAAGTTGTAGAATCACATCTCATCTCCTTCTGTACCCTTGAGCAAGGTACTTACACTGAAATTACCCAGCTGTGTATAATATATGGATAAAAAAATTCTAAAGTAGCTTAACGTCGTTGTAAGCTGCTTTGGAGAAAGTGTCAGTTAAATAAATAAATGTAAACAGGGGGAGGGGGACACACGGGACGTCTGTCCGTCGCAGGGCACCCCACGCAGGACTCGAGTCCCAGACCCACCAGGGAGCAGGAGCTGGCAAAGCCCGCTGCGCCACCGCATCCCCCTAGGCTATTTCAAATATAGTTCAGCTGAAATTGTTACAGCCGCAGCGACCTGCCAGGTCACCTGGGCTGCAATTGTACTCTTTTGTGTATGTTCTGCACGTCACCAACTGTTGTGACACCAGAATCCTGCGACACGAGACTGTGACGCATACTGCGCGACTCTCCTCTCGTTCATTGCAGCAAAGGAAGGAGACATGGCAGCAAGGTTACTGCTGAGGTCTGCGGTCCGCGCAGCTACCGCCAGTCAGGCAGCACCGGCTCTGGCTCTTCGTCGACACATGGCCACCGGAGGTAAAAAATAAAAAGAGAACTGGTATGACTTGGTAGGAAAGCGCTGTTATGAGCGCATTCCCGGGCCGATGTGCGAGAAGGACGTGAGTGACTCAGTCAGATAATCCTAAGCTACTTCCAGTTAAAACATGCAAATAACACCGATCCGGTGAGCCTCCTCGGTAACAAGGGCCTAGGTAAGCGGCTAACACAGTAACAGCGAACAGCGCCACTGAATATAAATTATAACGGGATTTGTTGCGTGTTTGGTAACTGCTGAATTACGTGGTGATCACGCTTGCGGAAGTGACTTTGGAGCGTCGCTGACCCCGGTCGTCGTGGAAAGCTATATATATATATATTATATGTTTTTTTACTATTTTTAGTTTTAGTTATTCATTATTCATCTTATGGTAATTGGCTGCCATAACATAAGTTGTGATTTAGCGAAAGGATGTGAGGCCGATCGGAAAATGTAGGCCCTTCATTTCTGTGTCCTGTGTGTGCGGCACAGGCTGCGGCCTTCAAAATAGAAAAAAGCAATAGCCTTATTTGAAAGGTTATGTAAACATGATATCTAACGAGTGGTGTATTTATTGTTAATCGTTGCAGATGTTTCCCTGCTTACTTTGTAAATCTCTTGTCAGCCAAAGAAAGTAAAGATTAATAAAAGTAATCACACTTGACAAGCTGTGTAAACATGAAAGTTGGTGTAATCATTGTAAATCATTGTAAAGTCGCTTATCTAAAGCTCCAAGGCTCCTTGGCTAAATGTATTTTCTCGATTTAATAATAGTTTATGACATCTGACAGGTGTTGTAAATACAAAATGGGACAGGTAGTGCAGATAACTATAAATTAGCGTAAAGCTGATATTGCAGTGTAAGTCATATTGGTGAAAGGTGTCCGGTAAGTAAAGGCTGTAAATATGTCTGATGTATTTGTTTCTTTGCCCTATAGGCAAGCTCTCTGTGTCACTGCGGGAAAAGAGCGCTCTATAAAAATAAATTGAATTGAACTGAATTAATGATTACTGGTGATGTGCGGTCACGCAGTGGGTTTGGCCAGTGCCTGCTGTATGACGGGTCTGGGGTTCGAGCCCTGCTTCAGGTGCCCTGCGGCAGACTGGCATCCCGTCGTGGGTGTGTCCTCTCCCTCTTCGGCCTTGCGCCCTGTGTTGCTGGGTAGGCTCCGGCTTGCTGCGACCCTGCTCAGGACAAGCAGTTGTAGACGGTGGTTGGTTGGTGACATGTGGCAGTGACAGTGTGTGCCTCTCTCTTGCAGGCATTCCCACTGATGAGGAGCAGGCCACCGGCATGGAAAAGATGGTCATGCAGGCCATGAAGGAGGGCACAGTGCGTACCTGACCACTCGCTTCCTTGGGTGTACAATATTTTACCCACCTGATTCTTAACTATTAGGTAGCATTTGAAAACTCATTGATCCTGTAAATGACAAGTGGTGTAGTGGTTAGAGCTTCTGCCTTGCTGTCAAAAGACCTGAGTTGAAGTACCCATCTCCCACTGTAGTACTCTTGAAGGGCGCTTACTCTATATCGATTGTCAAAATGAACCAATTGTATAAATGGGTATCTGTGTAAGCATTTTATTGTAAGTTATGTTTGGTGAAAGTGACAGGTGAATAAGTAATAATAGGTTTTCTGATCTTGTCTATAGGCTGAACTGTGTTACTGAAGGCAGGTTTCAGTTGCTGTTTCCACTTAGTCTGTGGCGTTATGTTATCTCTTTCAGGACCCTTACAGCATGCTGAAGCCCAAGTCATATGCTGGGTCCAAACAGGACCCCCACCTGGTGCCATCCATCAACAACAAAAGGATTGTGGGCTGTGTCTGTGAGTGTGCTTGTCACCCTCCATTTCTAAACATCTTGTTTTACAGACACTTCCTAAATATTCTTCCTGTAGAATGAAACGTCAAGTTCTTCATTTGCTACAGTTGTTGGTTGGTTCATACCCCAGGGCCTTTTCATAGTACATTTGGGCTAAACGCATATTTACACTTAGCTGCAATGTATGGTGCTACCGCTGAGGGTCAAAATTAAGTCAAGGACATGAACTGTTTGTAGGCCTTTTGCTGCTGCTTAACATTGAGTTTTCTACACTCTGTAGGTGAGGAGGACAACACATCCATAGTGTGGTTCTGGCTGCATGCTGGTGAACCTCAGAGGTGCCCGGCCTGTGGTGCCCACTATAAGCTGGTGCCCCACGAGCTGCCGCACTGAGATTTACAGACAAAAACACACCAACCTCCTGTGTTATCCAGATAGCATACCTCTTTGACATGAAATACAAGGGTCACAAGCCTGCGACCAGACCTTACTTTGATAATTCCATTTGTCCTTGTTTACATCTGCTTATGTACTGTACAAGGTTACATTGGTCCAGAACCTCCTACTATGAATAAAACCTAGTGTCCTAACTCCTGGTGTGCAGTCTGATTTCCTGCTGCCTTCCTTTCAGAACATTTACAGTGGTTCTCCTGAGGTATCTGTAGCAATTTTGCACACAGTGCAGCAAATGGTCAGGAAACATGTCCTCACAGAAACTGTACATTTCCAGGCCATCACTTGTGCCAAGGTGGGAATCATACTACATACACAAGAGCATCTTCCATTTCCTTAATCTGTTTCATACAAGTTCCTGAAGAAGTTAAATCTTTCCCTTAAAAGACTAATGTTGTAGTCCTACATATCAATAGTGGACACCGTCACTCTACTGTGTGTCAATTTTCATGGCTTAATTCCAGTTTTAAATTCCTTTATTTTCCAATAAGTAACACCAGCATGCTCATTCCAATTTTTTTAAAAAGGTTAAAAGGAATACAAAAGTAGTAAATGAACATAAGCAAAGTTTCAATAATTATCCGGTCAAAATAGAAACAGTAGATAGGAAAATTTAAGCTAAGACACATCGGCCAAGAGGAACAAGGCCTGGTACAGAGAAAATTCAATAACATTTTAAATCACCTCAAATTCAAAAACAAACTGGATCTGCGACTATGGCTCCACTGCTCTGACAGCACAGAAAAGGAGCAGGGGGTGAGTGGTTAAAGCATTTAATTTTACACTATTCAGTGCTGCTTAGTAACACAAGGTTTGCTAAAACAGCCTGTAGGTGGCACTGCTGCCCTCCATCCTCATCCCTACAAATGAGACCAAACTTTTCCTTTATATCTCATGTGATCCTGTGGAAGTGCTGATCCCAAATAATACAGAAGGAAAAAAAAAAAATCATTTAACATAGTTACAAAATCCCATGGTCCCTTTTTTAATTCATTCATACTTTTGGAATAACACCAGTTCTTAAGGCATGTTTGTGGCTTTGCTTGTGGCCCCACAAATTTCTGTTTTGCAGAGTGGGGGGGCGGAGGCTCTCGGCCATTGGGAGAGACTCAAGCCTTAGAGGAGGTCCACGTAGTTGGCTGGGAACATTCCAAAGCTACCATCTGGTGCATAGCCTCGCCACCAGCCCTCATCAATCATCTCGATCCCTGTGATGATCTCGTCAGGGTCAAAGGAGATCTCAGTGTCATCAGCTGTGGGGATTCATGGCAGGAGCAGTTTAACAACAATTTCAACATTATAAAAAACTTGTGCAATGGTTCCACATATTATGAACATTTTCCTATTATTATTCACTTATTTCCTTTACATCTTTTCAGCTGGCATTAAAGAGACTCAAATTTCAGTTAGCACTGACATTGTAACCCGAACTGATTTTCAGTCATTGTCACTAAATTTTACATAATATTTTTAATTTATTACAGCTTTAGAGGCTTTAACAAAAGCCAAACCCTTAATAATATGAGGGAGACATGTACTATTGGCCTCTTACTGACTAACTTGGTGGTAAAAGTTGAGTAATGAGCTACAAACAAAATGAAGTTATGAACAGATATCTGATCCTAATTGTATTTTTAAGTTGAAGAACCAATATATATTAACAAGAAGGTCACATTCAAAAGCTAGGTGAATCGTTTTGCATTCACCAGACAAGGATCTGACAGGTATCCACATTAACCCCTACCCAGCATCCCACTAATCAGCCGCCAACACACGCACCAGCCTGGTAATCGTAGAGTGCCCGCGCACAGATGCCCTGGTCTGTGGCATTGTCCTCCACTGATGCAGCCTGAACAGGACCAAAGATGGATCAGTTTAGACTCCTTACCCCCCACCTCTACAACCACACAGCATTCCTTTAAAACATGTTGTCTTAACACCCCTAGAAGCAATATGGAGATCAACTGTCCCCACTATAGATGGAGCCTTCAGAGAATCTTGTTGGCATAGTAATAAGGACCCCATAAGACTGCTCTGTATGTCCCTCACAATTCTTACATTGCATCGCCTACACGAGACAACAAATTCACACTATTTCTTGGCATGAGGGAACTGGCCATGACATCACTGCACCCAAGTTGGCATACTAACCTGGGGTGGTTCCTCATAAACGGCATCTTCTGGCATAGATTCATATAGGTCTTCCTCCTCCTGTGGCACTCCCTCCTGTGCAGGGAACTCTGGGGGAGTCTCTGTATGTTGGGGACAGTCACGTCAGTCATATGACTCCCTGTGTCCATTATAACCAGGGAGTGGGGCTGGTAGGTGGGGTTATAGGCAAATGGGGGAAAAGAAACATGAGATGGATGGAATGGACAGAGTGGCCCACCTTTCCAGCACTCTACTGGAACAGCTTCTGCCTGGTTCCTGGGGGGCTCCTCCATACAGGGCTCTGATAATCACACACACATACATTACACAGACATAAACAAGGCATGGAATGACACACCCAAACAACAGCTAGAAGTGAAGATGAAGGCAAGTGTTGATGAGCGCCCCTAAAGAATATCCATATAGCATCAAACCTGGCGGTGTGACACAGGAGATCAGCGGGGCCGGCTCTGGTGAGGCTTGGCACAAAGGTGAAGCTTGGTGCAGGGGCAAGCCTGATGGTTCAGAGTCACTGAGCTGCTTGGAGAGAAAGGGGCTACGCAACCGCCCTGTGACACACAAGATGGACAGAATGAAGGTGCCGTTGAGAAAGGAAGGTGGACAAAAGAGAGGGTTAATGGAGACCATCACAGAGTGATAAACACCGAAGCTGTGACGGGATGAGCCAATCACATGCCAGCTTCTCATTGGTTGTTTTGAGACTGGAAGAAGGCGGTTCGTACCTGGCTGGGAACTGACAGCGGTGCTGTCTGGTGTTGCATCCCTCTCTCTCTGTTGAAACAGGTCCCTGGGGTTCATCGAGCGCTGAGAGATCACAGAGGCTGCCTCCTGGAGCAGAAAAAGTTAGCCAACACACACACTGTATACAGCAGTGCGACACACAGAAGTGCAGCCGCAGCCACACCCACCTCCAGGACTATGGGCCAGACCTGATGAGGAGGGTCAGGAGCAGCAACACTATTTAAATGGAGTGACGGAGGATGGGAGGCATCACACTTCGGAGCTCAGAACAGGTCTGGATACAGATTTTACCCAACGCTCTTGGTCTTAGATGTTTGTCTTATTGTCTTTTTTTCCCATTTTTAATAAAACATCCATGTGTCCACCCCAAACCACCTCAAGCCTGGTCACTCCCCAAACCCAGCACACCCAGTATGCCAGAAGTAGCTGGGGAATGAGACCCTGGGAATTCGTGTGAACAAAGCAGCAGAACAGTTATTAGGAAGAATAAATGAAACCACAGCGGGGCGGGCCTAAGAATGTGACAGAACGCAAGCATATCTAATTTGTCTCTTAAGTGCTTCTGCAGTGCAAATGTTTGCAAATTTTCTTTGGATTGGCAGATAATTTGCGATGCATATTTCCCACCCATACACCAATTTTATTTTCAGCCAAACAAGGTGCCCTGTCCCAGAGGCAAGCCAGGGCCATTTCCAGTCTCAAGGAAAACACAAACAGTGTACTGATTTAAATATACCTGAAGCACCAGGTGAGCTGATTTCCAATTCAATTAACAGGGCATCAAGAAAGAACAGAATGAATGAGACCAGAAAATTTGAGACTACACAAAAATGTGCTAAAGAGTGGACACTGACAGGTAAAGACAAAGCAAAGAAAGGTGGATAGAGAGAATGAATGGAAAATGGATTCAAAGAGAGCTAATGGACCAGGGTTAGAACCTTCTGGTACACTGAAACGCAAAGAAAAAAATCTGGGTACTCACACTGGCTTTGGCTACAGATTCTCCACGGTTAAAGCCTTTCTTCTGAGAGGCCTGAAACTCCTTCTCCTGCTCTTCCTGGAAATCCAGAACCACTGGTTTGAATAAGTAAACTGTTCAAGGGTACTGCGGCAGGAGGTGGGGTTCAAACCTGGCACCTTTAAGTCCACAGGTGGCAAATGTAACCACTACGCTACCTACTGGCGCCAAGTGGACACATCCTTACCATGTGACCTGATGTGATACAGCTGCACTCACCAACTGGTTTCTCTGCTGGTCTCTGCTCTCCACTTCCTGCTGTTGCTGGAATTTCCTGTAAAACGCACAAGAAAAGGAGGTTGGTCCAATGGACCAGGCCAAGCCGCAGCTGTGATATGAAGGACTTATGGCACCATGGAGTCCCCCTCTTAGACAGTTGTGAGTTGGAGAGATCCTAGAAGAGTGGCTCACTTTTGCTGTTCAATCTGAATGGCCCGTTTCTTGTCGCGACACTCCCTCTCCTGGGCCTCCTTGGCCTCCCGGGCCTTGCGTTCCTGGTCCAGTCGCTGCCTTTCCAGCTCTGCCTTCCTGCGCTCCTCCTCCTGCCGCTTCTCTTCATCTTTCTAATGGGACACGGGCACAGATGATAGAGAGGGCAGGTGAAGTAAACCCTTGATCCCTAATGCATACTGTATACTGGGCCTTCTCACATCATCTGTACTCAAACTTCTGACTGCTACAATATACAGTAATTTTGGCTATTACGTGATAATTGTGTTTGTCGCAATGAATCACTGCAATGCCAGTTTATGAGTAAAGACAGTTTCCAAGGAGGAAAAATGGAGTTAGTGACAGAGCACATAAAACATACAAATCACCCAGTATAAAAAAAAAAAAAAAAAAATCATACTACAGCCAAAAATTTTATACAAATTAAATTGCAAAAACATTGCAAACCCAAAATTAAATTAGGATTTATTTGCAAAATCATACCACATCCAAATTAGACAGTGGCAAATCCACGACAGACATAATCTACTGCAAATAAACAGATATACAGTATACTTTTAAGTATGCAGAGTTTGTATTACAGAAAATGTCACTAAACTGCAACATTTCAAAGACGCAGGGCAGTGAAAAGCCAATGTTTCCTTAATATATAACACAGCAGATCTTTCATTTTCTAAGGAAACTTTGTTATGAAACATGGTTTTTATTACATTTTTTCTCAAGAATACAATTTATTTTTCTATATTGGTAGAAAAATTTGGCCACCCAAATTTTGGCACCCTTAGGCAAATGCCTAGGTTTTCCTAATGAATATGGTGATATTCTGGTACAGTTTTACGCAGCTACTTGCTTTGGAGAAAAGAATCAGTTAATAAATGTAAATGCACCTCAGTCTGAGCCCAGAAGTTGTCTTTGTTGGTCTTCTTGATCTCGGACATGGCATTGGTCTTCTGGTAGACGGAGCCCTGCGAGTAAACACATCTGGGTCTAAGTGATGGAGTGCCGAGCCTCCCCCATAGCACACTATCAAACAATTTCACAATGTCAACTCCAGCTCCCACAAATCCAGCCATTTGAAAGCATATGCAATGCAAGTTCTTCTATTTAGTTTACACAACCAAAAACACACACCCACCCTTAAAACCTTTCAGAGTAAGAGTGAAAAAGCCTAAAATCTCAGGAAAATTATTCCTAAATACCAGTCAGATTTACATTTGTATTCATAAATATAAATGCATATATACACACACATTTCAATTTATGAATGCATATAAATGTAAGGGATATTAAAAAAAAAAAAAAAAAAAAAAAAAAAATATATATATATATGAATCCCTCTGTGCATTTCTCTATCCCTCAGAGCTGCTGAATACCTCCCAGCATTGAAGTAGGGTTTCAAACATCTCTTTCAGAGCCACTTCTCTCCTGAAAGCTATATAAATGAGTCCAACACCATCTGCTATGATTATCTCTGCATCTTTGCTATTTGAATCACTTCTACATGCTTCTACTTGAGGGATGTGAACCAGCAACATGGTAGTATCGGACAAAGCTTTGCAGATAATCCTGTGTCTGTGTCTAAAGTTCTGTCTATTGCTGATGAACTTTTGTTTGCTCTGAGTTGCAAGTCATTTTGGATAAAATTATATGCTGAATAATATTAATTTAACAGTCATGGACACAGGGGAAATGGTTTGAATCACAGGTTTCTGAACTGTACAGTTAACTGGCACACTAGATGACCACGGACAATGTCTGAATCAGCATCGACACAAAAGCCCAGATGACCACAAGAGAAGTTGCTTCAAACCAAGACATCAGCTAAATAACATGCAAAATAAAAATAAGCCCCAACCGCAGCCTTCTCTCCTCTCTCTGTCTCAGACAGTGTATCACTGCAGTCATTCTTTTCAGGTACACACGCCTCCTTCTGAGGTGCTTTAATACTTACTTTCAACAGTATGTGTTTTTTGATTATTTTTAGTTTTAATATGTAGCAGTACTTTCACATTGTGTGATTTGTATGTTCTTGGAGTTATTTGTTCATTTTTAGTTATATGCGTCATAACAATGAAACAGAACTCTTAAAATGTGAAGGTTCAGTGGTTGGCAGATTTTGAGCTGCAGGTCATTTAGTCGTTTTATGAATTTTAATGGTCTGAAAGCCAAGCAGTTTTTGCACTTGGTCCATAAAGAGTGAAGTACCATACATTTACTGAGAGTATGGAATGTTGTTGTGCTTGTGATATTATTGTTTGGAATTTTTTTTATCTTGTTCATTTGTGGTTTATTTTTAAGTAAGAATTTATCATTGATAGAGACATGTAAAAGTTCTTATAAGTTCTTTTGCAATTTTATTGCACTCAGGTGTTTAAATTTGAATAAAATTCGTAAAAAAATGTATATTTTGTTTATCCTGTCTTCAGCTATACAAATTTCAAAAGATGGGAAATTAAGTAAACTGACTGTCAAGCATTTGTGGAAAAAATAAACTACCCAACAGACTGGGTCCCTTTTGACCATCAAGGTGTCAATCATTTCTCAAATTTCTTTTCTGCAGCCAGTGTAAATGCTCAACCGTGAAGGCAAGACAAACAACGCTGCAGCACAACAAGGGAATTAACAGCGATGTACCAAGCAGGATGAATTTAAGACACAAGAGATTAGGAAAGATTCTCCTGTGTTCCTTTGTCCAAAGCAGACTGCTACATTCCCCTTTTTATGCACAAGCAGGTAAACACCCAAGAGCCCAAAACATGGTAAAATGAAGAATGAAGGGCTATAGATGTGATGTGCGCTATGGATGGAGGACGGGGGTCCTCACCACAGGGCCCTGGGGGCCAGTGTCCCGGAAGCGGCTGGACTCTTTATGGAAACTGTAGTTGGCCCCTGATGCCTTAGCCACCTTCTGCATGATGGACTCCGGCTCCACATCCTCCTCCGCACGGGCATTGACGGTCACGTGGGCTCCCTGGAATGACATTGGCATGGTGGCAGGATCTAAATTAATTGGCACAAGTTCTCATTACAGTAACACCTGAATACACTCAGAAAACAAATACACCTGGTGGAGAACCTCACCTCCTCCCTCAACACCAGCACGGTAGCCAAGAAAGCCCAGTAGCATCTCTACTTTCTGCAAAGGTTGAGGAAATCCCATCTCCCACCCCCCATCCTCACTATATTCTACAGAGGGACTATCGAGAGCATCCTTAGCAGCTGCATCACTGCCTGCTTTGGAAATTGCACTGTTTCAGGTCGCAAGACCCTACAGCAGCTAGTGAGGACAGCTGAAATCATTGGGGTTTCTCTTCCCACCATTACAGACATGTATACAACATGCTGCATCCACAATGACACCAGTGTTGTGGATGACCCCACGCACCCCTCACAGAAACTCTTCACCCTCCTGCCATCTCGAAAAAGGTACCAAACATTCGGGCCCTCACGGCCAGACTGCGGAACAGTTTCTTCCCCCAAGCCATCAGACTCCTCAATACTCAGGGACTGGACTGACACCAACTCACACACATATACACGCACACATACCCATACTCAGCTGAACACGATTCCACTCCCTTTGCAATTTTTGCAATTATGTTTACAATTTTTAGAGTATTTATTATTATATTGTAATAAACTATTGTATTAAATATATTGTAATATAACATTGTAATAGAATATATTGTAATATATTGTTTTTCTATGTAGCACCATGGTCCTGAAGGAACATTGTTTTGTTTCACTGTATACTATACCAGCTGTATATGGTTGAAATGATAATAAAGCCACTTTTACTTTGAAGACCAAAAATTGTTTGTATGACTTCAGTTTTGCACGCATGCACACACACACACACACACACACACACACACACACACACACACACACACACACACACACACACACACACAATTTTCAGAACCGCTCGTCCCATACGGGGTTGCGGGGAACCGGAGCCTACCCGGCAACACAGGGCGTAAGGCCGGAGGGGGAGGGGACACACCCAGGACGGGACGCCAGTCCATCGCAAGGCACCCCAAGCGGGACTCGAACCCCAGACCCACCGGAGAGCAGGACTGCGGTCCAACCCACTGCGCCACCGCACCCCCTGTTATCATTTAACTTCAAACTACTTTAAAACAAATCTTAAATTACTGGAAATAAAAAATTGTCTCCACAACCTCCTATTTGGCCCAATGGGCTGACCATTCATCCCATAAACATCTGCAAAGTTCCTCATTTTGTTCCTCATTTTGGTCAAAGACTCTCAGGAACACCAGACACAAACTGTAAAGACTGTGCAAGTCAGCTGAATTAAGGTGGTCCCAAACTTCTATTTCACTTAGGTGCTATATAATGCCATCTACTGGCTGAAAGAGTAGAAACAGGTGACACTCAAGCAGAAACAGAAGTTTTATAAAACAGAAAATTTAGTGTAATTAAAAAAAAAGATAAAACAATATTTCTTCTATTCAAAATTTGTTGGAGCATGAGGAACCACTGTCATAGGTCATCAAAATTTAACTATTCATAATTTTCTAAAAATATAAAAATGATGACTACACTGCCACAGGACACAATTCACCTTTCAATAAGTATTTGACAGGACACATGCTGAAGACAAGAGAAAATGGCCTTACAAGTTAGTTACGATTAACTCAGCATGAGCAGCGTGACCTACAATCACCTAAAAAAAAAAACAAATACAACGCAGAAGTGAGGAAACAGCTTCTGCAGTGGCAACCACAGTGAAACTACTTGGAACAGTACCTAGTACATGACATTTAGCTGAACAAATAAGGAAGAGATTCTTTTCTGTCATGCAGATCTTTTTTTCCTGCTTAGAGACTGAAAGCACAAGAGATATTTACTAAAGCTAGCTTTTTTTTTTTTTATTATTATTATTATTATTATTATTATTATTATTATTATTATTGGGTCAGCTGATAGCGTACTGGTTAGAGCTGCTGCCTTTGGACCCAAAGGCTTCAGGTTCAATTCCCACCTCTAACTGTAGTATCCTTGAACAATGCACTTACCATGAATTGCTCCAGTAAAATTACCCTGTTGTACTAATGGGTTAATGACTGTAAGTAGCTTAACACTGTAAGTTGCTTTGGAGAAAAGTGCCAGCTAAATAAATGTAAATTATATTATTAACCCTTATAAATGACTACTTTATTCATGGCAGCTTACTGTGGTACATTATTAAATTTGCAATAATTTACCTGTTTATACAACAATGTAATTTTTACTGCTATCCATTTAAAGTACCTGATGAAGAAAACAACACCAGAAATGTGAATTTGTTCACTTGACTTTTGATCCTAGGTCCTGCATACAAGCCTTGCTGTAGATCTGAACTACCTCAGCACATGGCACACTCATTATAACTCCTCCTAAAACTCTCATTACAACCTTCAAGACACTGAAACTTGACGAGGAGGGGGCATCCCAAACAGGAGTGTCCGTCTCACCTTCAGGAAGTTGGCTATGGTGCTCACGTGGTTGGCACACTGCCCTTTCCTGGCATCCTTGACCCCTTCACCAGTCTGAAAAAGAACCGCACACCCATGTGTGCAAACACAGTTTACCATCTCTCTTCATCAACAGGCCAATGGCAGGAGTGCCAAGTAATGGTGATCACAATAGTAACGGTAATGGTGCCATCTGTGTCGCTGAAACACTTACCCAGTTGATAAGGACGTATTTGGGCAGTCCGGAGTTTGGGTCTTTGACACGGCAGAAGCCATACATGACCTTCCCACTGTTGAGCTCCTCCACGAGCTCCTCCAGACCTCCCTCTACAATGTTGAGACAAGAGCATTGCCAACAAAACATCATATCATCATACTCTCACAGGGCTTGGAGACCAAACATGAAGTAATGTCTGATGCACACCAAACAATCACAGAAGTGCAGATACATGCAACAACACACATCATTCAGTTTACTTATTTTTTATTTTATTCTTTCCATTTAAAGTGATAATGTGTATTTTAAAGACAGGCTGACAGTTTCTTTGTGAGAGAGAAAAAAAAGAACATTGGTTCTTTACAAAAAGTTGGTACATGCTTCCAGTCAGCCTTTGTTAGAAGTTATATTTAGAGCTCTACCTTCTCTTGTCATAGCAAAAATATTAGACATGCACACAGTCACATTTTTAAAAATGTTCTTAATATATTACATATGGTGTAGGAAATAAGAGCCACAAACTTTGGAACAAAACTTTTACAGAAAAAAATTTTATGCACAAACATTCAATATTCTGCAGATGTTTTTACAGGAACAAAATATATTCTATGGATATAAATACTAAATATTTTATTTCAAATTATAGAAATATTTTACACAATAATTTACATGATATTTTTATAGTGTCATTTTTCCTGATACATAAAGATGACATAGATCTTCACTCAAACCACAGTACATATTTTTGGATGACTCATCTGAACACTGAGTTTGACAGAGATGAATCAACAGGGAGAAATTCAAATGCACATATTTACATTTATTCACTTAGACTCTTTTCTCCAAAGCGATGTACATCTCAGAGAAAAATACAAGTGCATGAGTGCACAGTCTCAATTCAATCAAGTCAGAAAAAAGCTCATAGTCAACGCAGGTAAAAAGAAAAAAAAAAAAAAGAAATAAATAAAAACAAACACAGGGTGGACTTTCTTAATGTGCCACACAACTATTACAGTGGTTGAAAGTTTGCCAACTCAACTCTGGAGTGCAGCGCTGGGGACACTTACCTCCCTTCTCCGCCAGCCGGATGTCATTGGTATTTCCCTCATAGGTGAACAGCACCCTGTGTGCAGACAAAACAATATGCACCAAGGATAGTAATTATCCAACCATACATCAATCTTCTTACCTGCTTGTCCCTGGGATGGTAATTAGTGTGATGTGTTATTTTAGTGTTTTATTGTCATGTATTTTTTCAAAAAGGATGTTTGAACTTCGTTCTATAATTTATGAAAAGCCAACTTGTTTAATTGATTTTACAGAATGATTTACATTTACTCATTTACCTAAGGAAATTTTTCTCTAAAGTGACTCAGTGTTAAGCTGGTGTTCTTCATTATGAGATTTTACAAAAAGCTGATTGTTTACAAAAATGAACAATTATTATGTATGTTTTAACAGATGACAAATTTTATGCTGAATTAAAGAAGTTTATTCAATAATAAGGTTGGTGGAAAAATTGGGAGTCAGGAAGAAAATTAATGTGTGAGCCTCAGATGAGAAACCTCAGCATGTTAACTGCAAACATCTCATGTGCTGACCTGCAGGCATCTACAGCCACATAATAGAAGGAAATACATGGTTATGAATGCCTTTCTGAACACTGTGGTCTGATGAGCTGATGTTCTCCTCTGATCTGTGTGCACATCCTGGAGGAACAAGAATGACAACACACTCTGACTGCAGCAGCATTCATTGCACTATTCCTAAGATCATCACCAAAAAGCTTGTTTTCTTCCATACTCCTACTAAACCACAACCCAAATTCTGTTTTCGAAAGTCATGGAATTTGTTCAAGTAATGTATTTGGAATAAAAATGTATGTTGTTGTTATGGTCCATACCAGAAGCTGTGTCACAAATATGCGATTTGCTCAATGTCTAACTTTCTTCCAGTAGAAAAGCCAATATTCGACCTGCATAATTCTAATAAATTTTAGAACTGGGCACTGACATACAATAACCCTTTGGCTTTGTATCCCATTTTTTGTATCTCTATGATTTGTGTTTCTCAGCCATCAGGTTCTGTCTCTATGCTGCTTGGAACCAGGTCTGTTCTGGGTCCCAGTAGCATGCACAATGTTTAGTTTAAAAGAAAAAAAATAAAATTTATAATAGCCTTTTCTTAGCCTAAGTTTTAAAAAAGGCAGTACAAAACAATGTCAAAAATATCAACAGCTTTTGAAGTCTAAGACAGTACTTCTCAGAGGTCAGCAATCACTGTCACATACTGATGACACTGACAATAAATAGTATGTTCAAAAATGTCTATAATAAAACTCCACCTATACAGTGTGTACCTTTTAACTCTTTGTGTGGTTGACTACATACAGGAAATAAGTGTTTCTTAGCAGTTAAACTAGAGACCACTTTATGTGGGTGTTGGTGGAGTCGAAAGGAAGGGTTGGTCTAGAGCATCATTATCATGAAGTATGGACTAGTGTTTACAGTAACAGGGAAATACTGATGTTACAGAATCAAATTCCTATTGGTTTCTATCAAGTTCATGAATAACTGCTGTGTACCTTATACAGAACACTTATGACCAGATTCTGCAACGTTCAGCTGTAGAAATATGTACAACTGCGAGTTACCTAACGGCTAACACAACAACAAAAATGATTATAAAGCCAAAGAACAGATGTTCTACCTTAGTTCACTGGCAATACTAAATGTGTTCTTCCAATATTTGTGGGTTGGGGTATGCAAATAATGAAGCTGTAAAAATACTTCTGAAGTAGCATTTTCCATCCGAATTACACTTTTTTGCAGATCGAAAAGAAAACTGAACGTATGGATGGAAAATACTGTGACTGGTAAAAATCCAACAAGTATGTGAGTAGGAGCCAATGGCTAGCAGGCAGAAATTTAAAGTGAAACTCTGAAAGTGGACTTTAACTCAAGCTGTCCTAAAATTACACTGATTTGTCCTCTGAGAAAACATGGGACAATGAGCTGTGCCCATGTCAGTATGTGTTCACTTAGCCTCCAGCTCGCTTCTGACACTTGTGCTTAGAGGTCACAGAACTGTGGGTGAGGGGACAGGAAGTGGTACTATTGTGAGAGAGAGCCAGCCAGCCAATGGGGAAAGATATGTTAGACTGTTACATTAAGGAGAAGAAAAATATGGCAGTGCAGCTGGCCCAGAGTCACAGCAACCAGAGTTGAACAAAACACAATCCAACAACCATGTTCTATCAGGTCCACTGGAGGGGGGAGCTCAAACTGTGCCGAGCCAAGTCTTGTTTGGTGGAGACCGGGGATCTGTTTGTCCCTCAGCACATAAAAAAGTACTGTGCCCAAATCCCTACCAATAGCAATAACATTACTGCCCCAAGAAAAACACTGGGGTGTTACAAACACACACAACGGCTGAATTAGTGACCCCAACATTGCTGGTTGAAGCTGCCATAAGGATGATTGCTTTCACTCCCGCCCGCAGTTGTGTTAAGGAGCGAAACTAGGGACTGTGAGCAGAATAGTGTGAAAGTGTCAGCTAAGCAGTCGAACCGTTAGGTTTCTTCTCAGTTGGCTGAGCTTCCTGCGTGTTTGCATTGTGGCACATGTGGTTTTATGCAGTTCCTCTTCTGTGCATCACCACTGTTTCTGATCACGTAGAACAGACATCGAAACATTGTACTGTAACAGATTTAGCTGCAGCTATTGAGAGCCCAGCTCGGATTGGTTTGGGGAGTTACGCTGGTATTTACCAGGCCAAACACTGAACGGAAATTAGAGCAACACACTGCCGCCCCATACCAAAACCAGGCCTTTTGGTGTGATCATTCAGACTGGGAGCAGAAACAAAGGGATTACTTTCTGCTCAAGGGGCAGTGCTCTGCCACAGTAAAAACCTGAATGGGTTTCATAAGAATTGGAAGTGCTTCTAAGAGGTGTGTGGTTACACACTAGGCTATAATGTGCTTACAAATCTGAATTTTTAAATATGCCATATAAAAGTATGTGGGACCTTTATGAGTGTTTTTCATTCACTCAGCCAGAGACACTTTCTCTGTTTACTTAACAGACAGGTTATCCGATTAATTGCACTTTTTTCCCTGGGTCAGGTGCTCTTCCCAGACATGTGGTCTCCACTATTTGTCCCTTACTGAGGTCAACAATAAACATGTATGATGGTTCCTAAAACATGATCAAACTGACAATGAAACAAGTGTCACCACACTGTACGTGTTATTATGACAACAGACACATTAATACTGAGGGATGCACTGAGTGGTTATGGACAAGAATGTGTAACCAGAAAGTTGGAGATTTAGGCCCCACTTCATGGAGATTCCAGATGTAGTACCCTTGATCACATGCTCACCCTGCACAGTTCCAGTAAAAATAAATATATTTATACTGTATGCCACTTCAGGTAAACTAAATAAATCAACGTTAACCAGCTGTCCTGTGTGCCATTATGTCTCATACATTTATTTAGCAGATGCTTTTCTCCAAAGCAACTTCCAATGAACTCTATGTAGTGTTATCAGCCCACACACCTTATTCACCAAGGTGACTTACACTGCTAGATACACGATGGGTCACTCCTCCATACATCAGTGAAACACACTTGCTGATTAGGTTCACCCGTAGCGTGTGAGTGACAGCATCTCTTTGGACTGCGGGAGGAAACCCACAGAGACATGGGGAGAACATGCAAACTCCACACAGACTGAGCCGGGATCAAACCCACGTCCTCTCCTACCAAGTGCTCTGAGACAGCAGCGCTACTCACTGTGCCACCATGCCCCCTCAGCATATCTGTTCTGTTAATTGCTCAGGAAAAGCTGCTTTTGAGATTTTGGTACAATTATGGTATAGCAGAGGTGTCTAACAGTGCACCTCCTACAAAAAAATGGAAACAACAAACAGCATCAACTTCAAGAACCATTGATTGCCAATGCATTGTTGTATCTGCGAAATGATTAATCGACAACACATGCTCAATCACGCACTGTATCAACTACAAGAATCAATAGCAAAACGACTCAATGCACGAATTAAACAGCATATCAGCTAATGTAAGCGCAATTCAATTTGGTTACGGAGTCATGCAAGTATCAGTATGTCTTCACGGGGCGAAGCGAGCGTTGTGAAGTACTACACACTGATCATCATGGACACTACGTCCAGCGTTACAATAATAAAATCGCATCCTCTCTAAAACACATGAACGGCAGTGTTGAACATGTCTACACAGCAGCATACCTCACCGAGCGCAGAGAAACAAACACGACCACTGCAGGTCGTTGGTTCGAAACAGGAAGTTGGCTACAAAAAAGCCGAAGAATGGAACGTTCGGGTATTCCGCACCGTGCGCGAGTTCCGGCACGGCAGGCGAAACGGGCAGAGATTTGGAGGAAGCTCATTTACATTCATATTTACATTTATACTCGTATTTATGTTAACAATGAATGAGGTTACTGTTTAGTAGAAAATCAGTGCCAGCCGGGACGACGTCTTGCCTGACCCGTTCCCACCACGATCATGACGTCCCCCCGGACGACCCGGCCCCCTTCATTTCCTCGTACTCCTCACCAGTTGGTGCCCGACTTCTCATCCACCACCTCCCGGTAGGCGGCCGTGAGCTCCGGCCCGTTCTTGCTCAGGTTCACCGCCATGCTTGCGCTCGCCTTCCCTTCCGGACGACTCTCTCTGCGACTCTAGAGGACCGAGTGGGTGTCTACACTTACAGGCAAGTCCGACTCCCGAGCGCCCCCCCGGCGAAGCAGCACCGCCCCTTTGTGGCGGGCGACGGAACTCGCTGCGACGTTCAAAGAGCATGAGGAAGAGGAAGAACAGGTAGCGTTTTCAGCCCCGTGGCGTGACATTTTTACACACACTTACCAACACATATAAATATAGAACTGGTAGTGCACTGTACTGGGAGCCTTTAGACCCACAATTCAAATCCTCTTTTCAGCAAGGTACTCACCCTAATGTCTCCACTAAACTTACCCAGCTGTTTTATGAGTAATTGTCATGTCAATTACCATCCATCCATCTTCTGTCCTGCTTGTCCTAAAAGGGTCGCGGTGGCAGCAGGGGGAGCAGAGAGGCCCAGTCGCCCCTGTCCCCTGCAACTTCTTCCAGCTCAACCTGGTGGATCCCAAGCCGTTCCCAGGCCAACTGTGCGATATAATCCCTCCAGCGGGTCCTGGGCCGACCTCGGGGCCTCGTTCCAGTTTGCCGTGCCCGCTATACCTCCAAAGGGAGGCATCCAGGGGGCATCCTTATCAGATGCCCGAACCACCTCAACTGGCTCCTCTCAATGTGAAGGAGTAGCAGCTCTACTCTGAGCTCCTCCTGGATGTCCAAACTCCTCACCCTGTCACGGAGAGTGAGTCCAGCACCCTGCAGAGAAAACTCATTTCGGCTGCTTGTATCCGCGATCTTATTCTTTCAGTCATCACCCAGAGTTGATGACCATAGGTGAGAGTAGGGACGTAGATCGACTGGTAAATGGAGAGCTTCGCCTTATTATGGCTCAGCTCCCCCTTCACCACTACAGACCGGTACAGCGACCGCATTACTGCTGCCGCTGCTCCCAGCCTGTGGCTGATCTCGCGCTCCCTTCTTCCCTCACTCGAATTCTCAGTTACTTTGGAAAAAAAGAATCAGGTAAATGTTTAAAAAAAAAGAAAAAAACTTTTATTTTGGAATGTTGAAAGCTGCTCAGGGGGGTGAAACTGATGGTCTTTAGCCCATTTGTGTTTTTAGAGAAACTACAATTATATTATTCACTTGCCACTTAACACTTTTATCCTTTGATCCAAAATGACTTACAGCTGTTTATCCATTTATACAACAGGGTATGTGCATTGCTCAAAGATACTACAGCAGTGTGAGGAGTGCGATTCAAACCATAAACCTTCAGGTTACAAGTTGTTTTCCTGAAGTACATTTACTCATTTAGCAGATGCTTTTTCTCCAAAGTGTTGACATCTCATAGAAAATATGTGTGCATTACCTTAGCAGGAAGAGAAACTTGGATGCAGACATGTGATATTTAAGTGCAGATTGTTTCTTTCCACCATATGAACCAATGTTCATCACACGAGTAGCTGCATAACACTTTATCAGAATATCCATGATACCTGATCACCTTCTTGTTAATTTTTTTTTTGGAGATGCATATAATCATTTGCGTTACATTACAGGAGTGGCTGCATAAAGGTTTATCTGGGCCTGATCTTAAAGTTATAGTGCATGAGCATTACACCTTACATAAACTTAGATCATGGGTGAAGTGAGTCTGGAAAAGGTGAGTTAAGACTCTTTTTAAATGTGGACAGAGAATCAGCAGTTCTGAGTGAGGGGAGGAGGTCATTCCAACAGCGCCAGAACCAAGAACCTTTGTGCTTTACCTTTTGTACCTGGGACCGCAGGCAGAAGTGCAAGAGCATAGCAGTCCGATTGGGGTGTATTGGATGATCAAGTCTTGCAGATAGCTGGGAGTAGTTTTCTTGATGCATTGATTTTGTAAGCCATAACCAGGGTCTTAAATTTGATCCAGGCAGCTATTGGAAGCCAATGCTGAGAAATGAGTAGAGGGGATACATGGGGGCGCTTCAGTAAGTGAAACAACTTGGGCAGCAGTGTTCTGTATGAACTGTAAAGGTTTGATGGCAGTAGCAGGAAGGCCAGACAGGAAAGAGTTGCAGTAGTCTAGATGGGATGTCACCGTGGCCTGGATAAGTAGTTGCGCAGAGTCTGTTGTGAGGAAAGGACGGATCCTGCGGATGTTATGCAAGATGTATTTGCAAGTCCAGGTTCTGGCTTCGATGTGTTGAGAGAAAGACTTGAATCAATCATTACTCCCAGACTCTTAACTGAGGAGGTAGGCAAAATGAGTGAGTTGTCCAGTTTTTCAAGAGGTCATGACAGGAAGACAAGCCAGGTGGAAGGTATAGGATCTCTGTTTTGAAGGGGCTGAGTTGTAGGTGGTGATTAGACATCCATGTAGAGATGTCCCACAGACTCAGCGATGTGCATGGAAATTTCTGATGCTTCAGGTGGAAATGAGAGGAAGAACTGGGTATCATCAGTGTAGCAGTGATAGTTGAATCCATGGGAGGCGATGACAGAGTCAAGGGAGGAGATGTAGATTGAGAAAAGCAGAGGACCCAGTGCTAAGCCCTGCAGGACACCAGTTGAGAGAGGCAGGAGAGAAGAACGTGAACCCTGCCAGACCACTTGATAGGATCTTTCTGATAGCATGTCAGTCAGCTATGGGGTGACACTGTGGTGTGCTGGTCTGGAAGTTAGTGGACAGTCAAGAGAGGAAGATAGGGCAGATAGGAAAATGCTAGTGGCATTGTCTGTTTATAGATCTGAGAATTGTGCAGCAGAAGGGAGAGAGGCAAGGCAGGAACACACACACACACACACACACACACACATTTTCAGAACCGCTTGTCCCTTACGAGGTCACGGGGAACCGGAGCCTACCCGGCAACACGGCGTAAGGCCAGAGGGGGAGGGGACACACCCAGGACGGGACGCCAGTCCGTCGCAAGGCACCCCAAGCAGGACTCGAACCCCAGACCCACCGGAGAGCAGGACTGTGGTCCAACCCACCGCGCCCCCCTGGCAGGAACACAAGAGTGATTTTAAGTTGTGGCAGAAGGTGACAATGGGTGCAGAAGAAGGAGAGGGATTAGTGATAAGGCATGGGTGGAAAGAGATAAAGAAATGATGGGAGACATGCAGTAGAGTAACAGAGAGGACAGCCACAGTTACGGGAAAAGACAAGGTCAAGGCGATTGCCAGCTTTGTGAGTAGCAGGGGACTGGGACAGGGAGAGGTCAAAGGAATGCAGGAGCTGCAAAAGGCTGCTTGCATGAATGTCCTCCCCATGCAGGTTGAAGTCATTCAGGAGGATCAGCGGAGTGTTGTCCCTTGGGAGAGAGCTCAACACAAGGTCATCCATGAAGCGGTAGAAAGGGCGGGTACAGAACAACCACAAAAAGAGTGATTGGGGCAGTGATGGATACAACATGCAATTCAAAGGAGGGCAGGTCATGTAGTTGGAGAGGGAGAAGAGAATATTCCCACCGGGAAGAGGTGAGCAGGCCTGTGCCTTCAACTCTGCTGGAGGGACAAGGGGTGTGGGAGAAAGAGTAGTTAATGGAGAGGGCTGCAGGTGTGGCTGTGTTGTCTGAGGTAATCCAGGTTTCAGTTAGGGCCAGGAGGTCCAGTGAGAGATGGGAGGCATAGGCTGGTATGAAGTCAGCCTTTCTCACAGCAGATTGGCAATTCCAGAGTCCCATGGAGAGGTTGAAACAAGATGGAGGGCTTGATAGACAAGGATAAACCAGGTTACTGTAGCAGCAGGAGCATCTAAGTCTCTGATGGTGGTGGTGGTGTCGCACAGTTTGGTTGCCGTAGACAGCTTTGATGTTCAACATGTTTGAACATGATGATGAAGGCAGAATTCACGTAGTGGTGGAGGCCTCCCTTTAGTGGACTCCCACAGGTAGACTCCCTAATCTTTGCACCCCGAGTCTTAGCAACAAGAGGCTGCTGCTACGGGTCACCAGCTGCTATTTGAACCAGGTTAATTCAACTCAGCTGAGAGTCTAAATCAAAACTACTCCGGCAATGGTAACCAAAACAGACAGACACGATTAATCAAATCAACCAGTCACAACCCCTGTACAGTACGGGACACAGTATTTTTACCTTGACACGTACCCTAACACACACACACACACTGGCTGAAGCCGCTTGTCCCAAGAGGGGTCACGGCAAACTGGAGCCTAACCTGGCAATGCAGGGCGAAGGGCTGGAGAGGGAGGGGATACACCCAGGATGGGATGCCAGTCTGTCGCACGGCACCCCCAGCGGGACTCGAACCCCAGACCCACCAGAGAGCAGGACCTGGCCAAACGCGCCACGCTATCACGCCCCCCACCCTAATAAGCCACAAATTCAAATAAATAAATACATACATACAAACAAACAACAACTGCACAAAAAAACAACTAATTGTTTCTCTCTATCTGCACAGCTACAGTACACAAGAAGGATAAGCGTCGGGATATAGCGGTAGCAACAAATAAACTTACCGGAATCACAACTGCAGCGACGATCCTCCAACACATAATGCACAATGAGGTACTGTACTACAAAGAATAGCACATATATTTATTATACTGCTCGGTCTGCATGTAGTTTGCATTTTATCTCCATGTTTCTGAGGGTTTCTTTCCGTAGTCTAAGTTAAGGTGAATTGGTGACACTAAATTGCCCATAGTGTGTGAGTAAGTGAGTAAGTTTGTGCACATGTGGCTACCCTTCAGCGGACTGGTGTCCTGTCCAGGGTGTACCACCCCTCACCTTGCAGCCAGTATCTCCAGGATAGGCTCTGGTTCAACGTGACCTTGCCCAGAACAAGCAGTTTATTGAAATTGTATGGATGGATATTTATTATCATTCATTATTTGTATCTCATAGCATATGAGAAGTGTTAATGCAACAGAAGGTTAATATCGATAACTTTGATCGAGCGTTGTTTGGGGACCTTTTCTTTGGAGTTGCTCCCAGCATGCTGCTTGTACAGATAGTTGGAAGGAATAAAAGCCTTGACGTTTCAGACTTATCTATTCAAACTAAATTCCACAACACCCAAACCTAGCTTGACACGTGCGTTATTCACTTAGCTGACACTTTTTTTCCTAAGCCAATCTTAAGATACCCGCAACTATTTACCCATTTATACAGCTAGGTGGAGCAGTTTAGGCTAAGTACCTTGCTCATTTTGTAGGCAGGCTTTAAACCAACACCCTTCAGATCCAAAAGAAGCAACTAACAACTGTGCTACCATAGCTTGTTTTATAACAAGTTTGTAAGCTAGCAGACTGTTCTTTTATTTTGTTTGTATTTTGTTACCATTATTCCCAACAACTTTATTGGAACAGCAATGGTTTGGTTTGTTGAAAATATATATTTTCTCCTTAAAAAATTCAAACCACACACTAAAGCTGTTAACGTTGCAGGTGGTTCAGAACAATAAAAAGCATAATTTGAATCAAAGTAACTTTACCCTTGAGTAGATTCTTTGACTTTACACATACTCAGATTTCTTGAGTGTTCTACTTTTAAAGTAAATATTACCAGAGTATTGTTTTCACTAATACGCACATTTCTGGGTGTCTCTGAAGCAAAATGAAAGCAAAAAGACAGAACGATGAATCTCAAGTGAGTTGCTCTGGCAGGCATCCATGCCCCACTAGATTCAGTTTAGATGTGTTTGGCCTATGTGGCACATCAGAAACAGGATGACTCAGCAAAAACAATGTTTCTTCAATATTTCTTGTCTCCAAGGCCACAAGTGTGTTTACATAAAGGGAAATAATTTGACAGCAGAAATAAAGTTCAGTTTTCTCATTATATCAACATATGCATGTGTATGTGAACACTTGTAAAACAGCCTGTATGGATGAAAATCTCTTACTACTATGCAAAACTTTCCTATAATGTCTCAACAGAAGGGAAGATGCAGAGGTTTATGATTCTACCAGAACTTTGGGCTGACTTTCTGACTGACATATTGTCGGGGTCAACCGTGCATCACGCACGGCAAACATACTCCACAGGGCCTGCATGGACACAAGAAAAGTCAGGCTGTTATCAGAGAAGCCTCATCTCCTGACATGATTACAAGCCCTTCAGAAGATAAATAGTAAAATTTCATCATAATCACAGCAACATTTCTATTTCAATAAATATTAACAATGAGAGTTGTAAAAAGAGCCATGTCTGTCACAAGGATGGGTGTCCTTTGGTATTGAGAGGAGGATAAAGGTCATGCTGCATATTGGTGATTTGTCCAGCTGTCTGTCCATTGTGGACTTGTGTGTCTCAGCCAACTGAACAGGGTAGTCAAAGAGAGCAGCTGGTTTGTTGTTCCTCCTTCATCTCTGGCCCTCACTGACATTCTCCTTGGCACTGTTCACACTAAAAAAATGTTCTGTATTCCAAGTCCTCATTCACTATTTCAGCGTCATGTCCTCCGTGTTTCCCCTTCACATTGCATACTTCTGCGTCCATTCCATTGCAAGTCGGTTGTACCTGAATGAGAAAAAAGGGCCATTAATTACAAACACAGTTCATGCTGGAAACCTGTTCTTAACTTATTTTGTTTCTAACTTGAAAATTAAAGTTATCCCCAAGTTACAATCAATAAAAGCTTAAAAATGCTTTTCCTCGATTTCTTCACCAATCTTGTTTTTTACTTTTTATTGACTCCCAACTGCAGTAAAATTTAAACTAATTTAAACTTACTTAAAATAAATGTTGTTTCCACAAACTCCTATTCAATCATGACTGCTAACCAACTTATTCCATAAATATGCTCAAGGTTAATCATTTTCTCACCACTCTAACCCCATGTTGCTATCCATGACTTCACTGCCCATTTAATGGCTCAGCAGGTAAAAACTGGTCTTACAGACAGAAATTTTACAAAATACATGAGAAAATATACATTTAAAAAGCCTCTTGCAACACGATAACTCAACACAAGGAGTCAATGGGCATTTTAAGATAATTGTATTTTATGGTATCTCAATTACATCATAATATTTTCATCTGCCTGCCATCTTGTGGCTCTTTTTCTGGAAACAATGCTAAATTGTGAAACCGACACATAGCTGAATATCCACTAAGGGGGGCAGGAAACCTTTAAAGGCATCTAGTTTTGACGTACAACTACGTAGCGTTCTACATCTTTCTCCTCAATAGGGAGGGTAACTTGGGAACTGCCTGTCACGAAAAAATGCAACCCTCGCCG
This sequence comes from Scleropages formosus, assembly GCF_900964775.1. Taxonomy (NCBI): domain Eukaryota; kingdom Metazoa; phylum Chordata; class Actinopteri; order Osteoglossiformes; family Osteoglossidae; genus Scleropages; species Scleropages formosus. The sequence goes on from NC_041811.1 coordinate 4,749,948, forward strand.
CTACTGCTCGCAAATGAAAAGACACAGAGAGATAGGGCATATACCGTTAGACAGAGGAAGGAACACCGCATCAAACGAGATATGAATGGGCGCTGCTGGTTCAGCTTGAGCGAGCTGGCATCGTTGCGAAAATGTCCCTCATTTGGCTCGTTATAGAGTTGCCGCACGTTGCGCTACATGTCATCACGTTCAAACCACGTCACAGCGTCGCGCCGGCAGGAAAACTGCAGACACAGCCAAGCAAGACACTGGCTCAGCGACAGGGTGCGCAGGAGAAGGCGGCGCAGGAGGCTGCAAAATTGCCTCAGGCGGCCTCGGAGCCTCAACCATCGACTTCTCGCGCACCCGACACTGCCGTGCAGTACGAGCCCATATACGTGGATGCACCAGCGACTGACCTGATATTTGGCCGAGTGGGTCGGGGCTCACCACCCACACGACACGTAATTCTACGTTAAAACATGCAGCATAGTAAAGCTGTGCAACTCTGATTTTTTTTTTTACCTTGAGTATTGTTTTTAACTAAAAATAACCTTTTGCCTTTAGTAAATATCCAGGTACACACGTACAGAACAACAAGGCTAAAAGAGGTTCCAAATGTGTATCACAACTCACTTTTCTCTGTCAGCTTTGTAGGTGTGTGCGATCTCTGGTACTAGCGGGTCATCCGGGTTTGGGTCACACAGCAATGAGCAGATGGATAGGAGGACTGGAGGAGAGGAACGTTTAACCAAGTGAGTGTGGCACTGGGTACTGGATGCGTTCTCTCTGGGGAACCACAAACAGGTCGTACCTTTGGAAACGGTGAGTGCAGGTGACCACTGCGACCGCAGGATGTCCAGGCAAATACTGCCATTGCTGTTGATGTTGGGGTGGAAGATCTTAGTGGTAAATGCTACCTAGAAATACCGCAAAGAAGAAATTTCCGAAAGATTTTTTTTTTTTAAATTTCATTGTTATATAAATTCTAATTAAATAATTCAAAAACACTGAATACAACACATCTGGAAAAATAATAATATATAATATACAGGTAATCAATAATGCATCAATATATAAACAACAATATATTTTCACCATCACATTATGGTCACACAATAAAAAGTAAATTAATATCTTGGTTCATGACAGAGCTTATTCACTTATTTGTGATGTGAATCAACTTTGAAGTTAAGCTAAGTGTCACATACAGTTATTCATTGAGCAGATGCTTTTCTCCAAAGCGACTTCCAATGAACTCTATGTAGTGTTCCCAGTCTACACACCTTATTCACCAAGGTGACTTGCACTGCTAGATACACTACATACAATGGGTCATTCATCCATACATCAGTGGAACACACTCTGTCACTCACACATTATGGGTGAACCTGAACAGCATGTTTTTGACTGTGGGAGAAAACCCACGCAGATGCAGGGAGAACATGCAAACTCCACACAGACTGAGCGGGCATCAAACCCATGTCCTCTTGTACCACCCAGGCACTATGAAATAGCAGCACTACTCGCTGTGCCACTGTGCTGTGGCACTTTTAATTTAAAAGTTAAAACCAGAAACTACTAGTATAACATGTCGTAACAGAAAATGAAACACTGGGGCATTAAATCATAAAACCATTAATAGCGATCACTGCAGAAATGATTAAAACATGCACAGTAAACTTTACTACAGTTAAAGGGTAACACTGTAACCTCCAATACCTTTACATTTATTCATTTAGCAGACACTTTTCTCTAAAGCAGCGTACATCTCATAAAAAATACAATGCGTGCATTACATTAACAGAAAAAGCGAATGCGTGATTCTAAAGTTTAGTTATTTTCCACCATACGAACCAGTGTACACACGAGTAACTGCATAAAACTTTACCTGAATATCGATTCCTAATCACATTCCTTTTTTTTTTTTTTAAATAAACATTTACATTACATTACGTGAGTAGCTGCATGAAGGTTAATCCGTTGTACAAAGGGTATGACCTCAAAGTTATAGAGCATGAACTTCTACACATTACACGAACTTAAGAGATCATGGGAGAAGAGAGTCCGGAAGAGGTGAGTTTTAAGACCTTTTTCAAACGTGGGCAGATTCAGCAGTTCTGAGTGAAAGGGTAGGCTAGACACAAGAGTTGCAGTAGTCCAGACGGGATATCACTATGGCCTGGATAATTAGTTGTGCAGAGTCTGTTGTTAGATGAGGACGGATCCTGCGGATGTTATGCCGTATGTATGTGTAGACTGACAAGAGTAGAGGGCCCAGTACCAAGCCCTGTAGGACACCAGTTGAGAGAGGCTGAGGAGATGGATGGGAGCCCTGCCAGACCGCTTGGTAGGATCTGTCTGATAGGTAGGACTCGGACCATTTTAATGTTGTTCCTTTGATGCCAAGCTGACCAAGAGAGGAGAATAGAATTTGGTGGTTGATAGTGTTGAATGCTGTAGACAGGTCAAGGAGGATGAGGACCGAGGAGAGGGAGGCCCCTCTAGCTGACTGGAGAGCATCTGACAATGCCAGGAATGTAATACAGAAAAGTATTTACATTTATTAATTTAGCAGGTGCTTTTCTCCACATTGACTTACAACGTTAAGTTACTTACAGCTATTTACCCTTTTATAAAGCTGGGTAATTTTACTGGGGCAATTTAGGGAAAGTACCTTGTTCAAGAGTACTATAGCTGGAGGTGGGATTCAACCCTGCAACCTGTGGAACCAAAGGAAATAGTTCTAACCACTACGCTACCAGCTGTATTTCTCTCTCTCGCTCTCTGTCTCTCTCTCGCTATATATAATAAAAAAGGGTAAACAGTTGCACTGGGTCGCTGCATGAGAAGAGCGCTCTATAAAAATAAATTGATTTGCAAGTAAAAAAAAGTAGCAGCTGGAGTTGTAAGTAAAAAACAGCAATTGTATGGCCTAGAGGTAGTAAAGGACTACCCCTGATGGAGGAGAGCAGGGTTACAGAACCAGCTAACAAAACCCTACTGATTATGACAGCTGAATCCTCTGAGCTGACCACGAGAATCAATGCCGAACAGAATACAGTCAATCCCCGGACCCGACTCCCACGGCTCACTGACAAACTCCCATCAGAACAGATGCTTTCAGATGTCAACACAACTCTGCTCACTATCCCCACTACTACCATCACAGAAATGAATGAGCTTTTATATCTAACAGTAATCCCAGAGATGCTGGGCTATAAGATCAAGATCGCAAGATGCCGAGAGTGCCCTCCATGGCAAAGAAGGCTGAGGCCAAGATCAAGGAAACCCGGCGATACATTAGCCGGCTAACAGAGGTGCAGAAGGGTGTGATTGAAGACAGATCCTGGATGAGAAAGAAGTACAGAAAGATGTCCATAAGTGAGGCCCTGGACACTGCTAAACAAAGATAGCTCTGTCTGCTAGGGTGAAGAAATACACTAGAGAAGCAGAGGCCAGGAAAATAAATGGCCTGTTCTCCAAATAACCATCTAGAGTGTACTCCCAGCTGCAAGAGAACAACAGCACAAGAGCAGATCCACTCAAGACTGAGTCTAAGCAATACTGGAAGGATATATGGGAGAAGGAGGCATAACACCATGTTAATGCCCAATGGCTGGTGGACTTCAGAACAGACAACCGCAACCTCCCAGAGCAAGAACCAGTCATTGTCACAAAAGCATACAACCAACACCGAGTCTCAAGTATGAAGAGCTGGACAGCACCAGGACTTGACACGATCCACATTTATTGACTGAAGAAGCTAACTGGACTCCATGAACACTTGGCAGCACAAATGAATGAACTGCTAACATCAGGGTCTCACCCAGACTGGTTAACACAGAGCAAGACAGTCCTGACCATGAAGGATCCCCACAAGGGTACAACACCTTCAAACTACTGGCTGATAACCTGCCTCTCCACAACATGGAAGCTCGTCTCATCCATCACAGCGGCCAAGTTGAACAGGCACGAGTCAGTATATGAAAGAAGCTCAGAAGGGCATTGGAAACAACAGCAGAGGGTCAAAGCACCAGCTACTGGTTGATAGAGCAATTACCCAGGACTCTAAGATCAGACAGACCAACCTGAGCACTGCCAGGATTGATTACAAGAAATCCTACGACTCAATACCCCACACATGAATACTGGAGTGCTTGACACTATACAAGGCCAACAGGACACTGAAAGCCTTCCTCAAGAACTCAGTGGGGCTCTGGAAAACAACACTAGAAGCTAACTCCAAGGCCATCGCACAAGTGACTATCAAGTGCAGAATATACCAAGGTGATGCACTGTCCTTACTGCTGTTCTGCATAGGCCTGAACCCCCACAGTCAGATTATCACAAAGAGTGGATATGGATACAAGTTCAGAAGTGGAGTAACCATAAGCCACTACCTCTACATGGTTGGCATCAGGCTCTATGCCAGGAGTGAACGAGACATCAATTCACTGATCTACCTCACCAGGATATACAGCGATGACATTGGAATGTCATTCAGACTGTAGCAAAAAGAGGGAAGGTGATCAGGACTGAAGGAGTGGAGTTACCAGAAGGCAGAACTGCAGACATACAGGACAGCTACAAGTACTTGGGTAGCCCACAGGTCAATGGAAACCATGACATGGCAGCAAGGAGGCCAGCCACAACCAAACACCTCCAAAGAGTAAGGTAGATCCTGAGAAGTCAGCTCAATGGTAGGACTAAGATCTAAGCTATCAACATGTATGCCCTACCAGTCAGAAGATACCCAGCTGGAATAATAAGTTGGCTACAGGAGGACATAGATGCCATAGATGTCAAGACATGAAAACTTCTCACAATGTACGGAGGGTTCTACCTAAAGTCCAGCACACTGAGACTGTACAATAAGTGAAAAGAGGAGGGCCGAGGGTTAATAAGTGTAAGAGACACTATTCAGGATGAAACAAGAAGCAACCAAGAGTACATCAACAAAGATGGTGCCCCGGACAAACCGCTAAGTGAGTACCGCAGGCAGCAGAAGACAGGGGGTGATGAGAAAGAAGAGGAGACATCATGGAAGACCAAGCCCCTCCAAGGGCTCTACCATCAAAAGATAGAGGGAGTGGCTGACATCAAGAAATCCTACCAGTGGCTGGAAAAGGCGGGTCTGAAGGACAGCACAGAGTTTCGGATCATGGCAGCACAAGAACAGGCTCTATGTACAAGATCCATAGAGGCCAAGGTCTACTATAGCAGGCAGGACCCAAGGTGCAGGCTGTGCAAAGATGCCCCTGAAACAGTCCAGCACACAGTAGCAGGGTGTAAGATGCAAGCTGGGACAGCATACACTGAGAGGCATAACTGAGTGGTTAGGATAGTGTACAGGAACATCTGTGCAGAATACAGACTAGAAATCCCCAAGTCCAAATGGGAGGCACCACCAAAGGTGGTTGAAAACAGCAGAGTTAAGGTTCTGTGGGACTTCAAGTTCCAGACTGACAAACAGTTGCTGGCCAACCAACCAGACATCGTAGTAGTCGACAAGGAGGAAAAGAAGGCAATTTTGATTGATGTGGCAATTCCAAGTGATAGCAATATCAGAAAGAAGGAGCAAGGGGCTGTGACCCCCAAACGGGGAGAATGGCTCCAGCAGGTTCTGAGAATAACATTTGAAGTCTCTCTCCAGAAGAGTGCAGTCCTAGGAACAGCCAAGATACTGCATAGAACCCTCAAACTAAGGCTTCTGGTAGAGCACCCGAACTTAAGGAAGACACACACACACACACACACACACACACCATGAAGACACCAAGACACCACATGCGGGTGAGAGGGAGATGATGATAATAATAAATACCCGGATAGGTTAATATCCTGCTCACTTCGGCAAATTTACAATTATATTGAACCAGTTTTTAATGCTACGTAACAATCAGAAATGCACCCCCTTTAGCATAAAATGAAATGCATTTCATGCTTGTCAAGATAGTTAAGCCTCACCATTCAACCGTCAAGGATTGAACGTTTCCACACCCCTGTAAATAAACATTTTTTTATTCTTGAAGAAGAAAAAAAAACACCTTGCAAAAAATTTCTGCACAGCTGTTAGAACTTCATGTACACTAGCCGTAAAGCCAGCTCCTAAATTGCTGTTTTTTTAAATTCAGTTAAACCCATATATATCATATAACAAGCTCCTCACCTTAAAAGCACAAAAGGAACTGGAAGGCTGTTCTTAACTCAATTTCTTTGTAAATCCGAAGACCCTGTGACTACTAATAAAACAAAAATCTATAAAAGCTACATAATACAGAAGTCTCTCAAATTAATCACAACTTAGGTTTAGGAAAAATCTCAAATGAAACCATATTAAAAATTATTGTAGATGTTTATTTTATATTAACTTGGACCTATATTAAAATCTGAACTCATTTAAAGTTACTGAAAATAACAGTTGGATCTTCACAATCACCTATTCAATCCCACTTGCTGACCAATTTTGAACAGAAGGATGTGCAGCGTAACTTTGAACTACAGGCAGTCCCCGGATTACAAACAATTTCCGTTCCTCAGCCTAAGTCGCATTTTGACGTAAATCGGAACAGTTAGGTATGGTGGGCATCTAACGTCAGTTTGTGAAATGTTTGTCTTAGTATACTGTACCTTTCTATGCATAAACAACATTAAAGAAACACTTCCGGATACACTAAAACATAACAATACAGTAATAATAATACAATGTAATGACAATGATAACAATACGATGAAAAGACGACACGGAGGAGGCTGGACCCAAGTGCAGGATTGTTTATTCCGAATCAAAGGACTAGACTTATTCTCGTGCTCGGGGATGGGCGAATGGTCGGCAAGCTAACAGAAGTGAAGATCTGAAATCATGGTCAAGGGACAAGACGGGCGGTCATTATCAAAGAGACGTGGAATGGGACTGGAGAACGATAAGGGACAGGACTTGGAAGAGCAAAGCGAGGAAGGTTTGAGAACATAGAGGGGACGATTGTCTCAAGTGAGATTCCGCAACTGGGAACAGGTTGAGAAGTGTCTCATAGCTGAGTGCTCCCTGAGAGAGGAAGAGTGTGTATGGGCACGCACACGTGTGCAAAACATTAAAGAAACTTTAATGTTCGCTTTTCCACTGCTCATTGGCATTTCACCTTTCGCTTTATTATTTCCACTTTAGTTTCAATAGTGATCATTTTCCTTTTCTTTGATGCGTCACTATCACATTTATGCTTTGGTGCCATGGTTATGAGGGTAAAAACAAAAAAATTCAAGCCAAATACAGGAACAGGCACGAGATACGTGGTCTGACTAAAAAGAAAGAAGTCTTTGTCTAAATTCGGGCTCATGCGCCCCGCCCATGAGTCAACAAACCACTGTAAATGCACAAAGTTTTGATGCACGTCGCAAAGTACCACCTGTTTGTTATTACGAATCATTGCATATAACTCAAATTTTTAATACAGTAGGTTTTCGGGGGGGGGGGGGGGGGGAGGGGGTTGTAACTACGGGTTGTATGTAAGTCGGACGTTTGAAACCGGGGGACTGCCTGTATATTAAAATCTACACTTACATTTATTAATTTAGCAGGCGCTTTTCTCCAAAGTGACGTACATCTCAGAGAGAAATACAATGAGTGCATTACGTCAACAGACGGAGAGATCTGGAGTTAGACACGATTCCACTATTCAATTTGTCACATTCCACCATATGAACCAGTAAACATCACACAAGTAGCTGCATAAAGGTTTATGCCTTATCAAACAATTTCTAATGAAAAATTATTAAGCATTTACACGTTTATCACGCGCTTAAAAGATCATGGGAGAAATGTGAGTTTTTAGACCTTTCTTAAATGTTGAGAGATTCGGCAGCTCTGAGTGAGAAATCATTCCACCACATCAGAACCGAAAACCTTTGTGCTTTTGATTTTGAACCTTTTGTGCGTGGGACCACCAAGCCGGTAGAGATGGAGGAGCGTAGCAATCTGGTTGGGGTTTAGCAAGTGATCAGGTCTTGTAAATATCAGGGAGCATGTTCACTGGTGATTTCATAGGCCATAGCCAGACTCTTGAATTTGATCCGGACAGCTATAAGAAGCCAATGCAAGGAGACAAGGAGGGGATACACGGGAACACTTTGGCAGGTCAAACATGACAGAACAGCGTTCTGTACCATCTGGAGAGGTCTGATAGCAGAGGCCGGAAGGCCAGGCAGTAGAGAGTTGCAGTAGTCCAGGCAGGATATCACCATGGCCTGAACCGGGAGTTGCGTAGACTCTGTTGTGAGATAGGGCGGATCCTGTGGATGTTACGCGGGATGTATCTGCAGCACCAGGTTGTGGCTTCAATATGTTGAGAGAAAGACAGACCTGAGTCAATCATTACTCCCAGGCTCTAAGCCGAGGAGGTAGGCAAGTTAGAACGAGTTATCCAATTTGACAGAGTTCTTGACAGGAAGACAGACCAACTGGGAAGTGGAAGAACCTTGTTTTAAAGAAGTCTAGTTGTAGGTTGTGATCAGACACCCAGGCAGAGATATCCAAGAGGCAGGCAGCAATGTGAAAATTAAAACTAAATTAAAAAAGGCATCTCTGACAAAACTGCACCTCTTCTAACTCTTCTTCAATAACAACTGTTGTCTGATTCATCCCAAAAACATGTGCAATGTTCATCAACTTGTTACTGACCACTGACAAACAACAAACAAGAGCTGTAAACACTGTGAGGTAGTCAGGTAAATTAAGAGATCCCACATTCCTATTCTGTATGAACACACATTACTGGCTGTGCGCAGAACAGCAGGTTGTGTTTGCTCTAAAATGGGCATAACTTTTTAAAAAAATATTACAATGAAGAAAATGCAATACACTGGAAAACATATAATTAAAAAATTAATAACTATTTGTAACACAAAGAGTCAGTGTGCCTGTGCCTAATCATGAATTGTTGAGAATCGAGTGGGCAGCATCAACAGTGCAGGCTCCACTCAGCAAGTGAGGGGGAGTGGCAAAGCAGATGAGTTTACCTTCGGTGGTTTAAAGGGGTAATCTGTAGGGAAGTGGATGGTCAGGAAGAAGACTCCACCCTGGAAGGGACTGTCGTTCTAGCAATAAGAAGAGGAAGAGCAGACAGAGTGATTTGGGATGAGCAGTGGCTAATTCGGGAGAACATAGGAGGGAAGGTAAGTAGAGAGCACCACTTACCGGCCCCATGATGGTGGCCTGCCAATGGAACACTGCAAAGCCAGAGAATTGACCATTAACTTGCTCAACAGGAGACCTCAATGAACCTGTACACTCCTTTTAGATGGAGTATGCTTATTTCGAGGTGCAATAAATTCAACCAACGCAAGGGCCATGAGATTCCACATAAGCTCACACTGCTCAGTTTCTTTTTTTGACATTTGTAGCTAATCAACTGATTTTAATCAGACAGGTAGAAAACCAATGATATTGTTCACAATACTAGGTGGGTGGAATATGCAGTTGATATATTAATTTGACAGGTAAGGATCCAGTCACAATGTTCATAGTCCTAAATGGGTGGAATAATACTTTAAATTCACCTCTTCCAGACTCACTTTGCCCATGACCTCTTAAGTTTATATAAGGTGTGTATGTTCGTGAACTACAACTTTAAGATCATGCCCGGATAAACCTTTACATAGCTACTCCTGTAGTGTAACAAATGTTTACAGTATATATATATATATATATATATATATATATATATATATATATATATATATATATATATATATATCTCAAAAAAAATTTACTAGAAAGGTTATTTGGAATTGTGGACATTCAGATAAAGTTTTATGCATTATTTCTTTGATGAACACAATCATGCACCTGCAACTGTCTTTCTTTCTGCTAAAGTAATGCACACATTGTATTTTCATTGAGAAGTAAACGTTGCTTTGGAGAAAAGCATCTGCTAAATGAATAAATGTAATTGTAAATATGCATCTGAATGTTAATAAAGACAGATAAGAGACCAATCACATTATTTATAATGCTAAGTGAGGGAAACATGAAGCAGATATGTTAACTGGGCAGGTAAGGGAACAATCAGAGAAAAAAGACCAAGGCTGGAACAAAAACCACATGCAGATGGAGCTTCTGTCCCCTGACACACGCATTTCAGACTCAGTAGATAAATAATTATCTTATTTCTTCCTTCACTTTATCATATCCAATATTCTAACACACATTGACAGTTACAAAAGTTATAGAAGGGGTGAAAACCAAGCAAGAGGGAAGTCAACATGACATGTCTAACATGTGCAGCTAGCTTCTGTCTGCCTCTTACTTACGGTCCTCCCCAACTGGGCCAGCTGAACACTGTGCCGGAGGGTCTCGCTGCAAATCAGTCAACTCCTGTGGGTGAGGTTAAAACAAGAACAGTCCTGTCACAGCACAGAACAGACTGGCACAGCATGGCATGGAACACCATGACTTGGCTCAGTAAAGACCAGCAGGGCACACGACGACAGCAACAACAAAGGATGTTCTTGAAAGCCACAGGGGTCACCAAAGAGAAGTACATAAATTCAACCAAACTACTGAGATAATAAGAAGAATATGGAGCAGTGACAGATTAGTCCTGTTCCATGAATTGGGGGGCTAATACTGACACATGACGTAAGTTGCTATCCACTTTGTCTCACATCATGTTTGCATTTACCGGAGAGTCTGTACTGTGAATGTAGTAAGCACAGCGATTTCTCCAGGAAGGCCCAGCATTGCAGGACCCTGCTGGGGGGGGGGGGGGCACTTCATTAATTCTGATAAAAATACCCATGGGTGGGGCCCGGGCTGCTGGCCTCCTATCCATATTTGGGCATGGTGACAGTGGGGGGGGTGCTGTATTTAGAAAGACCGCGTGCTGCAGCGCGCTCATTGATAACACGCTGCCGGGGGAAGGGGGACATGATCATTTGGCAACACCCCCACCCCCACAGGTGGGGTCCACCAGGAGACAGTCTCCTTTCATTAAAACATACCATTAACTTCCATTCAACATCATCATGATGATGCATCATCGTTATGGTGATGATAATTATCCTCTTAACTTAGCTGAACATTTTAACTTAAGACGTCGAGAAAACTCAACAACAACAACATCACTCATGAGCTCTTACAGCAGCGGTCAACGCGCCGGGGCGGTGAGCTTGAGCTCCGATACCGAGCGAAGTGGCGCACGGCTCACTCACCTTCTGGATCCTCTTCAGCGCCATGGCTCCGCACTTCCCTCGCTCGCGGCGCTCAAGAACTGGCCTGCACACGAGTGCTGCCCTGCGCTGCCCTCCTGCCCCCTGCGGGTCAGTCTCCTGTCTCGGTTCCTCCCTCAAGCACGACACTCGCCCACCCCCCGGAGAACGGGGACATGACGCGCATCAACGTGAGAAACGAGGCGAACGTGTACCATGTGTTCATGGGTGATGTAGTCTTCAACCAAACAAATCTACACCAACAATAATAATACCATCTTTTTTTATTTAGGAGACATTTTTCTAGAAAGCGATGCAGAATGATTAATAACTAGTATTTAGCTACTTTCATCGAAGCCAAAGCAAGATACTAAATTTATCCCCACAAAACTGCCTACAATCTTATACACAAAATGGACAATAGTCACCAGTTCGCCTGAAGTGAAACACGTGTTTTTATACTATTGGAAAAAACCCAAGGAAACTAAGCCACAGTTATAACCCATCTCCAAACCCACAGTCCAACAGTGAGGCACCAGTGCTACCTGCTGCTGTGGTATCAAGCTTTTTACATAATCAATGCACTCTTATTATTATTATTATTATAGTGTGTGAGTGTCACAGAGAGAGAGTGTGTTCCACAGATGAATAGATGAGTGACCCATTGCAAGTAGTGTATCTAGCAGTGTAAGTCACCTTGGTGAATAAGTTGTGAGGGCTAGTATCCATTGTAAGTCACTTTGGAGAAAAGCGTCTGCTAAGCAAATAAATGTAAATGTAAATGTAACAAGTGGGACATCTTGTGAAAGCAGTTCATTTTTTTTTTTGCAGATCTGCAGTTTTCAAACCGATTATTATTGTTGTTGTAAACTAATAATAGTAATAGTTCACAAGCTATCCCACATTACATTTTTCATAAGTACCTTAAAATGCTGACTTTTCATTTCTGTGCTTCACTTTTATATCTGCAGATGCAGTGCAACTAACTTTTTTTAATCCAAAATGGATTACATGGATTGAACTATTTTGAGTTGAATTAAAACTATTTAGTAGTTACTATAACAGTTATACGCCATATGGACTACTTTTAAAAGAATTAAAAAGGTACTACCCACATTGGAGTTAGTTAACTTTGTTTTTTAAAGTCCAGTTCCAGCATTAATGTAGTATGTCCAGTCATACCCTAAAACCAGTTAAATTATTCATCTAGTTGTTGCGTTGCTTTCACATTCCATGGCAGTGAATTCATATCACTTGCTAATAGATGTTTAACTAAGGCCTTAATCTGGTTTTGGTGATTAGATAAAAAGAAATGAAAAGTGCACTTTGGAATTGATGTCCAGCTGGTCATTTGCATTATCTGCCCTAGATGCATCCAGGAAAACAACCTGAGTGCCTTCAGTTGAGAGAAAGTCATTATTTAATTCTCTTAGGTTAACCTAATACAGTTAATTAGATAGACCGGTGAAAAGACATGTCAGGGTGAAGTGTTTAAAAAAAAGCAACAAGAGCAAAAATTTAGATAAATCATTCCATTCCAATTGTATGTTTATGAGAATATCAGTAGGTAGTGTCCCGGGCAGGGCTGTTGCCTTGCAAGGGTCCTTGTTCAAATCCTCACTGCAGTACTGTTGAGCAAGGTACTTACCCTGCACTGATACAGCAATAATGCCCAAGTGTATACACTGATAATTTTTTAAGGCTACAAATGTAACATTATAGGTCATCTTTAACAAAGCTGCCAGCTAAATAAATAATAAAACCTTTTAAAATTATTCATTTTATATATGCTATAAAGTAAGTGTGAACTACATTCCAAGTAACTGCAGGCTGTGTGAATGTTGTATTCTAGAAAAAACCATCACCATATTTACAGTAAAATATTCTGGTGTGGTGGGGGGCGTGGTGGCGCAGTGGGTTGGACCGGGTCCTGCTCTCCAGTGGGTCTGGGGTTCAAGTCCCGCTTGGGGTGCCTTGCGACGGATTGGCGTCCCGTCCTGGGTGCGTCCCCTCCCCCTCCAGCCATATGCCCTGTGTTGCCGGGTAGGCTCCGGTTCCCCGTGACCCCGTGTGGGACAAGCGGTTCGGAAAATGTGTGTGTGTGTGTGTGTGTGTGTGTGTATTCTGGTGTGGATTGGAAAATGGGCTGTCTAGATACCTGAAACCATAGGTGGATTTCACAGATAAAGGCATTTTTCTTGTGTTTAAGCATAAAGACAATCAAAATATGTGTTTCTGAACAAATCTGTATGCAGTCTTTGGTAAATATATTTACAAAACAAAATGGTTAGATCCTAAACCTAATATTACCTTACTGAAAATTGAATTGGAAGAATATGTTAAGACTTTACAACATATATAGAATAAGAAAACAAGATGCACTGTTGAGCTGTTTGTATAAATTTTCCAGAATTTGGTTGTCAATCTTGACAAAAAAGTGGAAAAGGTATGTAATTACATTTATTCATTTAGCAGATGTTTTTCTCCAAAGCAGCTTTCAATAAACTCTATGTAGTGTTGTCAGCCCATACCTTATTCAGCAAGGTAACTTACAATGGCTCACTCATCCATACATACACACTAAGGGGGACCCTGAACAGCATGTCTTTGGAGTGTGGGAGGAAAGCCACATAAATACAGGGAGAACATGAAAACTTCACACAGAACGAGCAGGGATCAAACTCACACCCTCTCGCCACCTAGGTGCTGTGAAACAGTAGCGCTACTTGCTGTGCCACTTCTCTAGGCATGTTTCCTTATAGTGTTGTTTATTGTTGATGTAATCAGGAGGTAGTGTTGGATGTATAGTTGTTTATTTTGGTGTTGAAATAAAACAAAATTAACAATGCAATTTAGATTATAAATAATATGAAGTAATAAAATTGAGTGGTGCAATGTGTCTTGCTCACCACAAGGTGGCACTTCTCACTTTATTTCTCAAGAGTAAACACATCAGGACTGAGCAATGATTCTGAGCCGAGCACAACTGGGACGGGGTGCTGCTTGGCAATGTCCGATGAGGTTTTTTTGAGGGGGAATCCTTTGCTCCTCGGGTTGCATGGCTTACTCAGGTTGATAGTCAGTGTTAACATTTATAGTGCCTTGAGAGTCCAAGACACAGACACTGCTTGTCTTGTCCCATGCGGGGGTCGCGGGGAGCTGGAGCTTAACCCTGGCAACACAGGGCAGAAGGCTGGAGAGGGAGGGGACACACCCAGGACGGGACGCCAGCCCGTCGCAAGGCACCCCAAGCGGGACTTGAAACCCAGACCCCCTGGAGAGCAGGACTCAGGCAAACCCACTGTTCCACCACACCCACCCTGGGCCCAAAAACAGCATTTATCAAAGACTTTTCTTCAAAGTGACATACAGCTCAGGTTGAACAGAAGTGCATCAACATCAAAGAGCTTTAGATACAGACACAGGATTATCGATGTGATCGGGTGTGTCTGAAACAACCATGTTGTGGTTCAGATTCTATTCAATTTATTTTTATAGAGCACTTCTCTCAGACGGTGACATAGAGCACTAATTAAAGGCATAAGACTAAGACAGTTGACTATATACTAGAGTAATCATTATCTATGAAGTTATAAAAGCTATAAGTATGCCTACTTGCCATAGAGGAAAGGAACAAAAAACTCCCAAATGAAAGCCAAGAGAAAAAAAAAAAACTTCTGTGGGGTCCACGTGCCGATGGCTGCCCACTCCACCTGGGCATTTTAGATTAAAAAGACTTTTAAGTCAATTTACAACTAATAATAACATTGTAGTTGAGTGTTAACTTGATGTCCCAGTTCACAAAGGTACGTCTCATCCATCATGGCAAGTGGTCATCAACTTCAGTCAGGATGGGGTATGATGGCTGGACCTTTCTTGAATGATGGGAGGGATAATGAGAAGGATGCTCTGAAGGACAGAGTGAGCTCATTCTACCACATTGGGGCCAAAACTAATAACCTTTGGACTCTGATTTTTGACACCTTGTAAGTGGGACCACCAAGCAGCCAGAAGTGAAGGAGCATGTCTAGTTTGGAACTGTGTAAGTGATTTGACAAATTGGTTTCTGCTGCCTCTAGGAATGACATGGCTTGGGGTAGTGTTGACCCAGGGGCTTTTCTGACTGCAGACATGGTTGCTCAGCAGTAACCAGAGATGTGGAATCTGCAGGCTGCTGTCTCATGTCTCCTTCACTGTGGGTTCTGAAGATCTCATCTCTTATTGCCACTGCTGCACACTCCCTCTTACCCCACTTCTCTGCTTCATCTTGAACCCAGAAAGAGTCGTTATTGCTCCATCTGCTACCTGTTGCTGTCTTTAGCTCCCACGCAGGGATAGACCTACAGTCATACCACACCGTGACCTCATTGGAAGCAGAAGCCTTTTTGCAGAAACCCACATATTGCGTTTCCATCCCCTCGCGCCCACACAGAATGCATTCTGACAGTAATCCCACGTGGTTGATGATCCCCAGCAGACATGATTGATGTGACGTTGGTCAGGACACTTGGAGACTTTTGACACGTTTGCTGTCAAGTGAAACTGACCTCTGATGGTTTCTCCTATGCAATCTATGTTTATGAAAAAGGAGTACATCTTGTAAGTATGTAAGGAATAATTCATTTTTTTGAACTTTGACAAAGGACATTTTAAGGAACTGATATCAGTTGACAGGCAAGTATATTATTGTTTTAAATGAGATTCCTGTTGGAACTTTTTGATTATGTGAATATAGTATTTCATTCACATGTTAATCAATCCTTAATGGAATAAGAACAAGGATGGATATTTTTGTATATGTATGTGCATAGAGCGGGGGGACATGGTGGCACGGTGCATTCAGCCAGTGCCCACCAGGTGGCAAGTCTGGGGGTCAATCCCCTCTTGAGGTACCCTGCAATGGACTGGTGTCCTGTCCTGAGTGTGTCCCCTTCGGCCCTGCACCCTGCGCTGCCAGGCGAGGCTCCAGCTCGCCGTGACCCCACTCGGGACAAGTGGTTGTTGACGATGGATAGATGGATGGATGGATGGATGGATGTGTGTGTGTAAAGCATATTTTATGCCTGACAGTTTTAATGTGGAAAAAAAACATGATATTAAAACTCTCCTCCAAAATGCATATATACACACACTTCATTCAGTTCTGTTTACTCTCACTAAAATGTCCCTGCTTTTTTCAAAGGACCTTAGTAAAGTCTGTTATATATCCTCCCGATATCCAGTCATTAACTTTTGTCCACCTTAAAGGACACATTTTTTAACCGTATCTGTTAAACTGTAAATGCTGTAATGCTATCCAAAGAGATCTCTTAGCCATGTGTTTGGGAGTGGAGCTTGGACTACATCATAGAAATTATTATTATTATTATTATTATTTTTTATAGAGCGCTCTTCCCACGTAGTGACACAGAGCACTTTAACACAGGCATACAGCAAGAAAAATTGATACAAACAAAGAAGACAGTCAACTAATGGCTACGATAATGAAGAACTTATTATAGAGCTACAAGTATACCTACTGGCCACTGGGGAAAGGAACAAAAACTCCTAACTGAAGTTTGAGGGAGAAAAAAAAACCTCTGGGGGTCCACGGGCCAGTGGTTGCCCACCCCTCCTGGGCATTCTAGAAAGTAACAATTTGTAAGCCAGTGTTTAACAAGTAATTATAATGTTGGTAAATGGCATCTTGGATCCCCAGCTCAGCATGGAACATCTCGATTGCCATGGCAAATGGACGTCATCCTCTGTCAGCACGGGATTCATCTGTCACCACTGGCCAGCCTCCTCAGGTCTTATGTAGTGAGGTAATGCTAAATGAGAAGATAGGACAGAGTTAGTAATTTGTTACTTAAGTAAATTTAAAATGGGGGGGTGCGGTGGCGCAGTGGGTTGGACTACAGTCCTGCTGTCTGGTGGGTCTGGGGTTCAAGTCCCGCTTGGGGTGCCTTGCGACGGACTGGCGTCCCGTCCTGGGTGTGTTCCCTCCCCCTCTGGCCCTACGCCCCTGTGTTCCCGGGTAGGCTCCGTGACCCCGTATGGGAGAAGCGGTTCTGAAAATGTGTGTGTGTGTAAATTTAAAATGCATTATTGTAAAGGTGATAAAATAAACAACCAAGGCAGGTCGAATTACATTATGAGGTGAAACGCCTGAGTGAACATATAAGTCTTAAATCGGGATTTGAAAACAGAAACAGACGGGGCATTTCTAACAGTAACTGGTAGACTAATATATCCAAAAACCATTTTGTGTTGTCACATGAGGATGTAATTATGGTGATAATAGTTATAATAACTATTATATTGTTTGGCCCTAAATGTACTCACTTTTAAAAAAGCTTATTCAGAAGCACTTTCAGCACAAGTTTACAGTGCAGTTCAGCAGGTTATTTACTTCACAGGACTAATTACTGAGCTTTGTGTCTTTAAAAGAAACACAGGAGTTGTGTTTGTCGTTGCACACCTGTGTGACTGATTTGATGACACACAGTGGTTCGCTGGCCTGCAGTGTGTGAGCTCCAGGCTCCCCTTTAACATGTTAATGAAATGGGCTCATTATTGCCACTGTAAACTATTGGTTCATGTCTGATTTCCTGGAGAACAATTTAATTCCCCATCCTTGTCAGTGCTGGCAGCTATTGGCGAAAACTTTTCTGGACCTGAGGCCCACCTCAGAAGATCTCACCACTATTTAAGGGCTTATTATTTACTGAGATACTCAACTCTTCTTCATTAGATAACAGCCCTCCATCTTTAAACTGATTTGTGCGTATTCACTTACGATGTTCAGACTTACAGAATCAATTTTGTGTCTCCTTATTACAAAATATTTATAACTTTAACATATTCACATATGTTTGCACACATAAGGGATCTGAAATGATGGGTGCTCCTTCAAACACAGCTGGCATACAGAACAACATCAAAAGCATGTAACATGAAGAAATAAGTAATATACAATAAGTGGCAAACAGGATAATATAGGATAATATGGGATAGTATTGTATGATTACTTGCAAAGATACATATGAGCATATTAACTAATATGGACACAAAGATGGATATAAGCGACAAGCTTAAAAATAAAAAAAGTCTTGTGTTCAGTTAAAGTAAATTAATTTCCCGTAAAAGTAAAACTCCCACACACTGACTGAAACCACTTGTCCCAAGCAGGGGTGCAGTAAGCCAGAGCCTAAGCTGGCAACACAGTGTATGGGGTGACACACCCAGGATGGGATGGGATGCCAGTCCAATGCAAGGCACCCCAAGTGGGACTTGAACCCCAGACCCACCAGAGAACAGGCACAGGCCAAGCATGCTTTGGCACAACACCACCTCTAAAGGTGAAACTGCAGGGTGTAAATAGTGAGAAAACTTGGTACAGAGTATTTGGAAAGCCCTCCCCAGATGACCCATGCTGAAAGCAGGCTATTGAGTAGGGAGCTTTAGCCACAGGTGAGAGCGAGCTCTGGTGTTGGTACTCCAAGCCTCCACCTCCTGCTGGGAACCACGATTAATTGCTTCTCAAGCACCAATACCCCCCTGGGGCTGGCCAGTTTATTCTACTCTCCATCAGACCATTAAGCCCCCCCAACACTTTGCCTCCTGCCCCTTAGCCTGGCCACCCAGGGCCTTGCACTCCTCCCCCACTGCAGCCCTGCATCTTGATCCATTAACATTCCTCCACATACCATCCATTGAGCTAGCCCTGGGGCTTATCCTGGGGGACATCTTCACACCTCCTGCTGTGTGGTGCCAGCCCTCTCGTTAGTGTACGCCAGGGGTTTGTAATCAGCATATCACAATTTTTGTGCTGAGGGCTTCCAAGTTTAACCATCCTGGTACTGCAAAAGACCTCTAAAAAGGGAAAACAATGGGCCAGTGATAGGAGGCACAGTGGTTGGATCCATTGCCTTGCAGTCCAAAGACCCAGGTCCTACTCTTGCACCCTTGATCAATTTACTTACTCTGAACTGATACAGTGAAAATTACTATGCTGTAGAAATGGATAAATTAGTGTTGGTAGTTTATTGCACAACCTCTGTATTACACTGTAAGTTGCCTTGGACAAAGATATCAAATAGATAGCAGTTTATAATAACAGAAAATGAAAACCTGTGCGTTTACTAGCCTCAGAAATGGGGGCACTCCCAATGTAAATTGAATTCCCAACATGTTTTGCTCCTTATATCCTCTGTTCTCTTGCAGAAAGTCCTGTTTGCTCCCACAGAGTAGTCATTATATTTTATTGGCCATCTCATTTTAATGATCAATTTCTCTGGGACACTTGAGTAATGAGTCACTCTACTATACTTACATTTATTATTTACCTGATAAAGTTTTCCACAGCAACTTCAATTAATAAGCTGCTTACAATTATTTACACATGAACACAGCTGGGTTATTTTTACTGGTGTAATATAGGGTAGATACTTTCAGTAACAGCAAGAGGCAGGATTCAAACCCAGGTCTTTTGAATTCAAAGGCAGTAGCTTGAACCACTGTGCTGTGCTCAAACCATTCTGGTGATGAAGGTTTAAACTGAACCTCCAGGGTAAACATTGCATTTGGTGAAAGGCTGAAGGCACTGTTAATGTTTCTGTGTATGGTTTTAACATGTTTCCCTGAGACCTGGTTAAGGTCATCAGCCTGAGTGATGAGCCTTGATTGTATGAAAAAGGAGTTCTTTGGATGAGCCACACAAAGGTTAGTAACCAAGGAGCTCTGGAGGAACTTAAAATGCCTGAGTCACCAAACAGACTCATACAGCTACAAAACTTGCATAAATGATGTAATTTAATCGACAATCTGAAGTTGGTGCTGAGTCCAAAGGCAGGTTAGCAGTGTAAGTACCCCTCTTTGACCCCTGCAGTTGTGGTAACAGGTTCTTGTCTGTAATTCCTTATCTGTGGGCATTGCTACCTTCCCAAAATCAGAGCAGCAGGGTATAAAGAAGCCATACCTGCACCCCCTTGTTGCCCTTTACAACATCACACTGACAGCAAACCCAGGTAATCACCAGCTCTGTAGCTGTTTTCCTGGCATGGCTCTCATACTACCACAGTAGCAAATTGACCCACCATCCAAACACAGTCACCACTGTTATTTTTTAAACAGCACAGTATTTCTGTTTCATTTTGTTTTCTGTATCTTTCCATGATGTTTCTTTCAGGCCCTGCAGAGTGTTGCTCAGATCATTTTTAATCTTTGATGTGTCACTATTACCTGTGTGTAGTAGCAGTTTTTTTGTGGTATTGCTTGTAAGGGCTAGCAGGTGGCATAGTGGTTTGAACTGACACCTTATAATCAGTGAACCCAGGTTCACTGCCCACCTCCTACTGCAGTACCCTTAATCAAGGTACTTACAGTGAACTGATATAGTGAAAATTAACCAGCTGTATTGATGGGTAAATCATTGTTAGTCACTTTAGAGAAAATCATCATCTATATAAATGTACAAATGGTAGTAAGTAATGATTTTTCAAAGAAAAAATGCAGCATGTACATTTTTCACATCTTTTTCCTGGTTTCTGAGGTAATCTAATTTGGATTTTGAAAACACTAAAATCACCAAGTGTGGCTGGTAGGTCTTGCCAGAGTACCTACAAACTCCAGATTTTACCCCCATTTAGACAATGTCTGGTGCTCACTTCCACCTTGTGCATTGTATATGACACTTAATTTACAGGCAGTCCCTGGATTACTAATGAGTCCCATTGTTAAGTCTGTCTTTAAGTCAAGTTTTTACATAAATTGGAACAGTTAGGTATGGTTTGTATCTAACATGTTAAATGTTTGTCTTAGTATATAGTATATAGTGTGCCTTTCTATGCAAAAAAAACATTAAAGAAACACTTCCAGATACACTAATTATTTATATAATAATATTTTTATAATAATAATAATAATAATAATAATGTAACTACAGTATTTATAATAGAGAAAGAACACAAAAAAATGAAAGCTAAATACAGTAACATACAAGAGACACTGTTAACAGCAATGTGGTCCAACTGAAAAGAACATATGAATGAAGCGTGCAGGAGACTGAGGTATGTGTGTGGACCCAGTTGCAGGATCTTCATTGTTGATACACAAGGGAACAGGAAAGTTCTCGTGGTCGGGGACAAGTGTGGGTTGGTTGATGCACAATCATTGACCTTGGGGTGAATCTGGAGTGGTCAAGGAGGTGATGTCTGAGTCAGGAGCCATGGATTTCGGCAGTGGGGAACCAGTGATGAAGGAGTATAAGGGACTGGGAAGGATGGGTAGGTAGACAATGGTTCACTAGTGAACACAGGATTAAAGTTTATTGGATGATGTCCCGTAACAAGGGGGTGCAGTTACAGCTTCTTTATACCCTGCTGCTCTGATTTTGGGAAGGTGCGGGCGTTTGGAGTGAGGTCGTGGATGTGACAGAACAACGTCTTTGTCCAACCTTGGACCCATGCGTCCACGAACCGACAAACTGCTGTAGACACGCAATGTTTTGATGTGCATCACAAACTAGTGCCCATTTGTTATCATGAAAAATTGTATGTAACTTGAATTTTTAATGTAATAGGCTTTACTGGTGTTGGTTCGTAACTACGGGTTACCATACGTAAGTCGTATGTTCATAACCGAGGGACTGCCTGTAATTGTTTCGCTGATGCTAATTTCTCCAAAGCCACTTACAATGTTAAGCCACTTACTGTCATTTATCCATTTATACAGCAGGATCATTTTTATTGTATCAGTTCAGGGTAAGTATCTTGCACAGGGGTATTACAGCAGAAAGTTCAAACTTGCAACTGCTTGGTCCATGCACAGTGGCTCCACACAATACATTCCCTGCCCCCATTTTATGAAAACCAGCCAAAAGTCTGGTGCAGCAGGTGGCGTAATCATTAGAGATTTTTCCTTGAAATGAAAGCACCTGTTTGAATTCCAGCTCTTTCTGTAGTGCTATTAATCAATGTATTTATGCTGAGCAGATAGAAATTAGAAGCAGTAGAGATCGAATTATTAGATAGAAGCAATAGAAATTACCGAGCTGCATGAATGGGTAAATGGTTATAAGTAGCTTATCACACAAACCTTATACTTTGAGATGTGACCAAAAGTATCAACTGAATAATATTAACATTTTTGCCCCAATCTTGGGAGCCCATCACCTCCCATTACAGCAATGCTACAATTATTTGAGGAAACATTTGTAAGAGACGAGGCAGGAGACAGGAGATGCAGTCGCCTGTTACTGTGGGCTTTTATTTGCCTAGACAGCGGAGAAGGACGGAGATGGGAAAGGGGGAGCAGGGAACAGGTAGGGAAAGGTTTCGTGCTGGCTGGGAGAGTCAGGTCGATCAGGACGTGGGCTTCGTGTCAGGGATCGGGTCGGCGGTCGTCTCGGTCTGGTTCTCCTCCTCGGTCTCTTCCTTCTACTGCTGGGCACTGGGGAAGAAATAGGGGATGAAATCAGCCCCAGCTGTGGCTGCTTTAACCCCGTCTCCACCCCCTCCCCGGGCGGCCTCGGCATGCTACAACATTATTTTGCTTACTACCATGACTAGCAGGCCGCGCAAAAGCACAACAGGTATCACTGGCGCATCACAGTGCCTGGGCCATACATTTGAATTTGGGTTAAAATCTGCTGTACATTTACATTTATTCATTTAGCTGATGCTTTTCTCAAAAGCGATGTACATCTCATAGAAAATACAATGTGTGCAATACATTAGCAGTAAGAGAAACTTCAAATGAAATTAAATTGCTTTATTGTCCTTCACCATAACCACAAGCGTACAGGGGGTGAAAATCTTTGGTGCGTTCTCCGCAGCTGTTTGGAACAAATTACAGATATACAGACCACCACCAATATACACAATATTCATGTAGGACTCAAGATGTAGAGATGCAATACGCTACAAGATGTAGAGATTCAATACGCACCACCCTGCCCTCTCCTGCTGCCTGGTATGCATTGCACCAAACCTCCATGTTGGACCTTGTGGGTGGTGGGCCCACATGGCCCTCCGGCGTTGCCTTTTCGGGCTGAGCCCGACCGGGTTATGTGGGCTGCCCTGCCACCAGGCACTTGCTTAGGAGCACTACCCCCAGGCCTGGCTCCAGACCCTATTCTGGGCAGGGTAAACGTATTCCTGTTTACTTTTTCCTTGGAGGTTTTTGGATAAAACCAAAAACTAAAAAATTTTTAATAAATGTCTAACTGGAGTGTTTCATGTGCAGTGTTCAAATTTAGTTTCGCACCAAGCTGTGAGGTGGCAGTGATATGAAACACTGGTAATAAGTTATTTGAATGCCTTGGATAAACTGGAGTGTAACAATGATGTATGCTCATGCGTAAATTCAAAAATGAATATGAAAAACATTCATAATTTGGTTCACCACACAAAATGGCCACTTGTGGCCATTATATGGCAGGTTGCCCTCCACTTACTGTGTGTGTGTGTGTGTGTGTGTGTGTGTGTGTGTGTGTTACATTACTCTGCTACATAAATGGATGAATTACTGTAGGGTGTTCATTGTTGTGTATCTAGTGCTGTAAATAGAGGACAAAGTGGACAAAGGTAGTCTTTAAATACTTTTTAATAATCATTACTTTGGAGTCACTTTGAAGAGAAAAGGTCTACTACTTAAATAAAATTAAATTTAATCTTTGAATGTCTCCAAAAGGTTGTAGATTTACATCCCAGAAACATCCTTGCTGTTGTGTCTTTGAGCATAGAACTTGGTGTGAGTTGATTCACCAGAACCATTCAGCTTGTGTCAATTTAGATAAATTTTAAGCTAAACTAAGGTAAGCAGCTAGCCAAAGTAAAAAGTTGCAGAGCCATCCTTGTAAGCATCTCTTTTGCAAACCACCAGGCAAACACTCTCCAGCTGTTTGGATTACAATGACGCCTCCTTCCATCGCTCTCCTTTTGCTCGCTTCCTTGGGAAACAAAAGAGGGATTTCCTCTCAAACAGATACAGGTCGAGGCACTAGCAGACAGAGTGTTTGGAATGTGACTAAATTAAGATTAGACTAAGCAAACAGAGATGTTTGCGGGCAGGACGTTCTGATGCCTGGGCTAGTGTTGTACCACCCCAGAATATTGTGAGATGGGTCATGCTTGCAAAGGTCCAACTGACACAACCATTAGCAGGTAACACACTTACTACCCCTATACCACCTGCCACCTGCTAACAGGCCAAGAACATGTGGATTTACCATCAGCGCTAATGCAGTTTCACCTGCAGGCCTCAGAAAACAAACTTAATTCATGATTAAAATATTAATAATTTATTTATAGATGTTATCTCTTATTTCTGTGGCACTTAGAATGGGTTCTGGGCACATCTGATAGTCACATGTAAGCTAAACACCGCAGATGGCAGTGAACAGTGTGGAACTCCTAAAGATTTTGTTCATTTGTTTGCTTATAGAATGGACAGATAAATAGAGCACTTGCATTATCCATTCCTGTCATGCCTTTAGCCCTGGGCTAACAAAGCCAGACACATCTGTTTTCTTGTGTTCTGGGGGATCTTCACTGGCCGCTCACAGTTTTCACAAACCAACGTGCAGGAGAGGAAAATGGCTCCTCTTTTGTTCTTTGCATCAGCCTGCCACCTGAAGTCAGAACACTCATCAGTGTATTCCTTAGCAATGAAGAACAAAGATTAAATTAAACATGAAAAATGACTAACAGATACAAACACTTAGCAGCCGTGCTACCCGGGTTCTACTGTTGCCAGGATGCTCTACAGCCTTTACTGGATATGGGCTTCAGCTACATTTTATAGTTTCAGTCACATTCCCACAGTCTGAAACATCCTGTCTCTTGGTCTACAGGAAATGTGTTTAGGGACTTAACATCTATGAACATTTCCAAAATGGTTGCCCCCAAAGATCTTCATAGTATTGTAGGCTGTTAGGTATGGGGTTCACTAGGACCAGACTTTGGGTGGTGTAAGGGAGCCCATTCAGAAGAAACAGATCCTGTCACTTCACACAACGAACCATGAGGTACAAGTGGGGTCAAAGGTCACAGGGTGCTGCTCAAGGGGCTCAAAGGGTCAGGGTGTGAGCCATAACGAAGAGGCCAAGCAGCAGGACAATGAAAGAGGGTGAAAATGTGCCGGCGTTCTCTCCTCCGTGGGCTTCCTGTCTGACTGGCATGTTATTTAAAGCCCAGAGCGCCTTTGGCGGCCACAAAGGAACAGCTGACCACTGCATTATAAACTTCCTGTCCGCCTCTGGCCCATTTGCTGTTTGTGTAAAGCTTTTTTCCTGTCTCGCTTTTTGTTGTGTCACAAAGGGGGTGAATTCTTTTGAGGAGGTCTACTGAGACTGGAGTATGTCAGCATTGGAGGCCTGGTAGTGTGGTGGTTAATGCAACTGCCTTGCGCTGACGGAACCAGGTTTAACAATGAAGGAGAGAGGCGCACAGGGGTTATGGCCACTTGCAACCTCAGTGTTCCCCCTTTGAGTCCCACGTCCTGCTATAGTTCCCTTGATCAAGGTTCTTACTCTGAATTTACAGAGTTAAAAAGTACCCAGCTCTAAAAATCCAAAAAAGTATTGGATAAATTAATTCCATATTAATGAGGTTGCATAAATTGTACTTTTGCTGAGATGTACGTCGCTTTGGACAAAAGCATCTGTTAAATGAATAAATGTAAATGTAAATGTAATTGATCATAAGTTCAGATGAGCTGTTTGAACAGACCAGCAAGTAATCAGGAAACACTCAAAATCTTTATCATCATACAGTATGTTTTACAAGATTTCATTACACCACAATAACCAAATCTAGAGATATCTGGAGAATTAAAGTAGTCATAGAAGATTTAAACTTGTTTAGTTTATGTCACGCCCCCCGCTTCCATACAACAAGTGACACCTGTGGCTGATCAAGGGATGGAAGTATAAAGGGCAGCTCTGGACACAACGGTTTGCAGAACCTTAGTTAAGCCTTACCTGACAACTGTGTTAGAACCTGTGTTCCCCTTGTCATTGTCTTCCTGGCTTCCACGACTCACGGCTTGACTCTTGGATTTCGTCTCTAGATTCTCCTTGTTACTAAGCCTGCGCCTTGGTGACTCTTCGCCTGTTTTCAGACTATGAGATTGAACTTCCCTTTGAATAAACCGCCCTGAGCACTACAATTGGGTCCAACGCCTCTTCAGTTTATCAAACACTGTTTTATGCAACCACACACACACTTTCGGAACCGCTCGTCCCATACGGGGTCACGGGGAACCGGAGCCTACCCGGCAACACAGGGCGTAAGGCCGGAGGGGGAGGGGACACACCCAGGATGGGACGCCAGTCCGTCGCAAGGCACCCCAAGCGGGACTCGAACCCCAGACCCACTGGAGAGCAGGACCCTGGTCCAACCCACTGCGCCACCGCGCCCCCTTTATGCAACCAATGATTGCATAAACAAATAGTATTAATTTATAGTTATTGAATTATTCACATCGATATACTTTAACGCAGGGATGTTTAACACAGGAGTGTCCAAGATGTAGTTCAACGGCTACACATAACGTAGCCTGCAAAGACATTTGTACATTTTGTAATATATTCTATAGCTCTCATACATGCTATAAATTCTACTGAGTCACACAATACCACAGTTTCAACTGAATGCACATCGAAATAAAATATGTTTACATTTATTCACTTAGCATACACTTTTCTCCACAGCAACTTACAATAGATACTATGTAGTGTTACTAGCCCACACACCTTATTCACCAAGGTGACTTACACTACTAGATACACAACTGACAATGGATCACTCATCCACACGACAGTGAAACACACTCTCTCTGTGTCACTCACACAGTATTGGGGAACCTGAACAGCATGTCTTCAGACTGCGGGAGGAAACCGGAGCAAACCCACGCAGAAGCGGGGAGAACATGCAAACTCCACACAGAGAGAGCTGGGTTCAAACCCACATTCTCTTGCACCACCCAGGCACTATGAGACAACAGCATTACTTGCTGGGCCACCATGCCACCCATATAAAATGAAATAGTGATTTTTCAGTTTTAATTTAAATTTAAGATTCAGAGTGTCACTAACTATGAATTTACATCCCCAGCCCTCAGACCACTTCACAATGAGTGTGGCTCTCGACACCTCTGTTTAAATGTGACCTGAAACTATATAGGACGCCTTATGTAAGGTTTATACAGTGAGTGACACACAATGATTCATTTGTACAGCTGTGTTAATTTTACTGCGGCATTTCAAAAGAACTAGCCTCAGGGTTGCTGGTAATGTAGTGGTTAGAGCTACTGGCTTTAGACCCAAAAGGTCACAGATTTGAATCCCAACTGTAGTACTCTTGATCAATGTGCTTATCCTAAATTCCTCCAATAGAACTGGCCAGCTGTGGAACTGTAAGCTGCTTTGGGAAAAAATACCAGCTAACTAAATAAATGGGTACTGAAGGAGTGGCAAGATTTAAGTAAGAATATTAAGGTTGCAAGTGGCTGTTACTCCTATGCTCCCCACTCTGCTATTGTTTGTCCACTTTCTTCAATGAGCCATGACTTATTTGTCCAGCCATTAATAAAACACCTTCAACTGTGGACCATTATTCCACCATCTTACCTCCTTCATACTGTCATAGATTACTCACACTGTGCAGAGCAATCATACTGCAAGTTTATGGTCATGTACTTTGATCTTTATGGTCATGTACTTTCAGATCCAAAATTACAGCTCAGTTCCTTCTTGGCCACTTTTTACATACCATTTCTACCCCCATCCCATGCAATTGTTGGGCCCCTTGGTCCCCTGTGTGTTCAAACTCACAGATTTAGTGCCTTGAATGTGTTCTGAGTGGTGGGGGTTTGGGGTTGATGCTGAGCCCATGTGCTGTTTCCTGGGCTCACTCACAAACACATATATCTGGTTTATGACATAGGGCCTGCAGCTGGGCGTTATATTCCAGATGTGTTCTATCCGCACATTCCAAATGTTGTGAACACGTTTCAGAAGCCCCTCCCCCACTGATGCACAGGTACATTATTATAAAAGTGAGAGCTTCACCGTGTGGCTCTGGCTCACAGCTGCAGCAGACAGAATGCCAGGGGATGTGCTTCACCATGGTCTAGTAGCACTTTCTTGATTATATGATGTTTACAAGATAATAGTCATGAAAATGATTTCCAAGGGAAGTCAAATACTGTACAGCCTTAAACGGAAGGATATTTCCAGAAGGTTTTTAGATTAAGTACTTTGATAAGGAATGCAAGACCCCTTCTGAGTTTTGAATGTCTCCAGACTATCTGCTCGCCCCAGTCAGTATGGGACTACAGTAATACTAATGTCAGTCATTAATATGCTCTATACTGTTAATAATAATATTGATGTTACTCATTAGCATACTACACCAATACTTGTGTTACTCACAGAAGTAAGTGTATCTAGCAGTGTAAGTCACCTTGGTGAAAAAGGTGTGTGGGCTGATAACACTACATAAAATTCATTGGAAGCTGCTTTGGAGAAAAGAGTCTGCTAAGTGAATAAAGGTAAACATAGCAAGATCATGGTTACGCTGAAATCATTTAAAAATAGCATATGCAATACATATGAATGACAGGTCAGTTGCATGTTTGTTAAGTTGCCCTTAGTATACAAATATAGTACTGTAAGTCACCTTGGACAAAGGCATCAGCTTAATAATAATAATAATAATAATAATAATAATAATAATAATAATAATAATAATAATAATATAGGGGGTGTGGTGGCGCAGTGGGTTGGGCCACAGTCCTGCTCTCCGGTGGGTCTGGGGTTCGATTCCCGCTTGGGGTGCCTTGTGACGGACTGGCGTCCCATCCTGGGTGTGTCCTCTCCCCCTCCAGCCTTACGCCCTGTGTTACCGGGTAGGCTCCGGTTCCCTGTGACCCCATATGGGACAAGCGGTTCTGAAATAATAATAATAATAATAAGTAAGGGCAAGATGAGTCCTTGTGTGGCAGGGCACAAAAAAAGACCACAGCAGATTTCAAACTGACAGCCACACCTGGTGCTTACTTCAACTTAGCAAACCTCTGACCAGGTGTAGCCACTGGTCCCAGGTAGGGATGTGGTAGGATGCAGTCTACCACTGACATATTCCATTGAGTGTTAAAGACCTCTGAAAAAGGTAGTCAATTGATTATTGGATGGGTTAAGACATATCTAAACATAGGCTTTGGCATTAGCTGGGGAGCTCAGATTGAAGTCCATCAAGATTGTTGTGGTGCAGTGACTTTTCTGCATTCCACGCTGGCTTTTCTGTCAAAACCTGCATTTCCTGCCCAAACCCGGCAGCATTAGTCCACCACATTACCACTAGCCTGAAATGTACCCTCTTACAGAGCTTTTCAGTCATTTCTACAGCTTGGAAATTTTTTAAAAAAGGTCCAGTACAATTCCATGATGCCTCCTGCGAAACAGCAAAACCGCAAGGACGTTTAAAAATTTTTCCCGTCCCTGTTTTTTTTACAGGCATGAGGGTTCCTGATTTCTGGCTACGCAGCCATTCCATACTCAAAGCTCTCATTGGCAGGGCTAAAAATATGCAGAATGATATAATCTTGAGTAAACTCAAAAAAAGTGTTTTCTTCGTCTGATTAGTGGATCTAATGGAACAGCCACAAGAGAAAAATGGAAAAACATACACATTCATTATTGTTTTTATTATGTCAGTAAGAAGCACAGTGGGTTTGCTGGATCCTGGAGAGATCCTGTTGCTGCACCCATGGGCAGCGTACTTGACCTTAAAGTGCTTCATTAATTCTCATGCATCCAGGTGTATAATGTTGCTCTGGATAAATGTGATTGAGTGATATTTTTAAGGGAGTTAATTCTGGATGCTCCACCCAGGTCAGAGCTGTGCGATGTTCACAATGAGGGTACTCAGAAGCTGAACGTGGGTAGCTGAAGTGCATTGCAATACAATTTTATGGTCTTGACTTTTACACGTCAGAGCATAAAAATTTATAGCTTCCAGATACTGGTCCTTGCACTGAGTGGGGCCTGTGGGCCATGTGTGTGCTGGAAGGGGGTTGGGCGAGTGCTAGCAGTGATTCCCCTGTAAAAAGGAGTGTGCAATCCTCAAGAGCACTGCCTCTTGCAAAGCCTGGGATTCCCTGCAATGACACCACGGCATTCCTGCTCCCTTGATGGCACACAAGAGAGCTTCAAGAGGCTGACAGGCAATCTGGGCCCACCCAGGTCACCTATAGTGTCACTGTGACCTGCCTGTAGGACGACTAATGACTTCTCTCCAAGAAGTGTTTGGAACATCCAGAACATTTTAGGAGAATAAAGGAAAAGGAGCTGATAGTGGCAATTCTTTTCATTTCCCTCTTCCTCCTTGCTCTTCCTCTTGCTGTGATCCAACATCTGCTCTACAAAACTACTGCTTGACATTTTTAGGTTGTATTTTATTCAGTCTCTTTGCAGTTTCTTAATTCCAGAACTACATACATTGTGACAACAAACAGTTTAATTACTGAACTGATCCCATTTAGTGTCACGCCCCCCGCTTCCACACAACCAGAGACACTTGCAGCTGATCAAGGAACGGGAGTAAAAAAGGGCTGCTCCGGACACAGTGGATCACAGAACCTCCGTTCAGTTTACTACATTCGTTGCGGTCAAACCTTTTCTTCTCGACTCCCTCCGTGTTCCCTGATCCCTTGTTTGTCTGTCTCCATGTCATCGTCTCCTCGGTTTTCTGATTCATGGCTCATTTCCGGATTACATCTTTTGGATCTTCCCTGTAACCATGTTTGCTCCTCGGTGATCCTTTGCCTGTTTTTTAGACCACAAGATTTAGCCTGCCCCTTTGAATAAACACTTGAGCACCTGCAATTGGGTCCATCGCCTCTCTCCATGTGTCATGTTTTCCTCCTGGAACACAGACACCAGATCCAAGTGCGAAGCTGAGGGTGCTTTATTATGGGAGATCCAAACTCGTTGTCCAAAAAACGAGGCAAAGGGTCACTGAGGTGCGAATGTAGGCAAATGGAGAATCCAAGAGGCATAATCCGAAAAGACAGGCTAGAGGTCGAAGAGATACTGGGAAGACTTAGAGATACAGCAGAAGGGTTCGGGAACAAGGACAAGGACAAGGACAAGGAAAGGGAAACTGGGATAAGTGGGAGACTAGATTTAGCCACACAGCAAGAAGCATGGCTGAATGAAGGTTCCGCGTCTTGCTGTGCTCTGAGCTCCTCTTTTATGCAGGCATCCTGTGATCCGCCACAGGTGTTCCCTGTTGTGTGGAAGTGGAGGGCATGACACCGTGTGGAAACCATGACATTTAGGATGAATATCTTGTTCAAGGATGCAGTCAAAGGCACTACTAAACCATCCTTAAGTGCAATTCCATAACCACTGATTAACCACAAATGTGGTTGTATTACAGTATGTCTGTAGTTAAATCATTGTTTTAGACAGGCACTATGAAGATTGATCTGTAAATTCCCATTTGAGCATTTTTAGTGAGGTATTGATTCTACTTTTTAGCAAGAACATACAGGTAGCACATTAAGTAATGACTCAAGTGTTCATGCATGTTTAGCTATTATCACACATCCTTCTGCATTATACTTGATCAAGGTACTTACCCCAAATTGCCCCAGTTTAATTTCCCAGCTATATAAATAGGTGTACTAGTGTAAGCACATTAACACTGTAAGCCACTTTGGTGAAAAGAATCAGCTAAATAAATAAAGGTAAATGTAAATATTGCTATCAATAAAGAACTGTTGCACCATGGAGTAACATTCTTATGACAAATGTCTTCCCACAGTGGAAGTCTGGTGCTGTGTTAGAGCTATCACCTTTAAACTCCTGGTATGACATCCCAGGGGTTATTCTTCTGAAACCGAGAGTATCTTCACAACGTGTATTCTTCTGTAGTGAAACAATTCTGTGGGTAGCCCAGTCAAAGATTTCCTGCCGGGGGACATAGGAGTCATGACTTCTAGCTGTGGTGTAGGCACTAAGTGGAGGTTCTATGGACAATGTGAAGTCATTGTTGGCATATGGGCACAAAGCATAGCGGTCCTGAGTCTCCAGGCTTCTTGCGTGTGTTTCTTTCACATTACAAGTTCTCACAGCACATTTGAGAAGAAGACATAACACAGTAGGAAGGGAGTACAAATGGGTGGCTACACACAGGTTAGTTGAAGAACAGGCCCAATAGGTTTATCCATCCATCCATCTTCCTCCGCTTATCCGGGACCGGGTCGCGGGGGCAGCAGTCTAAGCAGAGCCCCCCAGACTTCCCTCTCCCCGCACACCTCCTCCAGCTCCTCTGGGGGAACCCCAAGGCGTTCCCAGGCCAGCTGGGAGACGTAGTCTCTCCAACGTGTCCTCGGTCTGCCCCGAGGCCTCCTCCCAGTGGGACAAGCCCGGAACACCTCCCCAGGGAGGCGTCCAGGAGGCATCCGGAACAGATGCCCGAGCCACCTCAACTGGCTCCTCTCGATGCGGAGGAGCAGCGGCTCTACTCCGAGCTCCTCCCGGGTGACTGAGCTCCTCACCCTATCCCTAAGGGTGCGCCCAGCCATTCTGCGGAGGAAACTCATTTCTGCCGCTTGTATCTGCGATCTCATTCTTTCGGTCATGATCCAGAGTTCATGACCATAGGTGAGGGTAGGAATGTAGATTGACCGGTAAATTGAGAGCTTCGCATTACGACTCAGCTCCTTCTTCACCACAACAGACCGGTACAATGACCGCATTATTGCGGACGCCGCACCGATCCGTCTGTCAACCTGCCGCTCCATTTTTCCCTCACTCGTGAACAAGACCCCGAAATACTTAAACTCCTCCACTTGAGGGAGCAACTCCCCCCTAACCCAGAGGGGGCAATCCACCTTTTTCCGACTGAGGACCATGGCCTCCGCGAACCGCCACCTTAATGTGGTGGAGGGGTTTGAGTGCCTGAATGATCTCAGGAGCTATGTTGCCTGGGGCTATATGCCCCTGGTAGGGTCTCCCAAGGCAAACAGGTCCTGGGTGACAGACGAGACAAAGCGCGGTTCAAAATCCCCTTATGACTATTAAATCAAGGATCTCGTTCACCCCGCCCGGTATGGGGTCACCGGGGCCCCACCCTGGAGCCAGGCCTGTGGAGGGGGCTCGCATGCGAGCGCCTGGTGGCCAGGTCTATGCCCACGGGGCCTGGCCGGGCTTAGCCTGAAGCCAAGACGTGGAGCCGCTCTTCGGTGGACTCACCACCTGTCGGAGAGGACATAAGGGGCCGGTGCGTAGTGATTTGGGCAGTGGTCGGGGCCGAGTGCCCGGCCGACCCAAACCTCGGGCGCCAACTCTGGCTTTTGGGACTTGGAATGTCACCCAATAGGTTTACTGACCCTTAAATGATGAAGAACTGGTCATGGCAGTCCTGATGGGATAATGTTTGGTTTTTTAGCTTGCTTATAGTGGACTGATATGGTGACTGCCGGTTTCTTGCAGTTGATCATGCAAAAGCCACTTACTATTGCCACTTCCCAGCACATCTGTGGCTTCTGCATCACACTACTGTACCAATCTCGCTCATGGCTGCACCGTGTGGAGCTGCTCCCGTTCCTGGCCTTAACCATTAGCACAAACAGTCAATTTAGACGACTGCCCTTCCTGTCAAACAATGGGAAACAACACACACACACACACACACACACACACACACACACACACACACACACACACACACTGACCAAAACTGCTTGTCCCAAGCGGGGTCGCAGTGAACCGGAGTCTAACTCGACAACACAGGGAGTAAGACTGGAGGGGTTAGGGGACACACCCAGTACAGGACACCAGTCCATTGTAAGGCACCCTAAACAGGACTCGAACCCCAGACCCACCAGACAGCAGGACCCAGCCAAGCCCGCTGCACCACCGTGCCTCCCTCATGAGAAACAACTTGCTAGTGAAATGGGAAAGTAGCACGGAATGAATTACCCATGATGTGGGAAGGTAGCACTTTCATAACAGTTAAGGAACTGCCCATTCACAACAGTGCCAGTCTTGTATCTCTAAGCTTATGTAAGCTTGAACAAATGATCGAGCTTTGCACTTAGGTAAAGTTTTAAAATGTAAGCTGGGTATGTGGTACTACAAGGAGTCTGCTGGGTAAATGGTAAATGAAAATAATATACTCCTCTGTGCATTCAGCAGCAATCAGAGCGCTGTCTAGAGGTGAAAAGAAAGGGGAGGGGATGGGGCCAAATGCTTAACAAGACAAGCCATAAATCTGGAAGCATTTCAGCAGGAAGACAGCAGGCCCAAAGCAGACATGAATTGGTCGCTGAACAAGGCTTGCCTCGTCATGACCCATGACCCTCATAAATTTCACACAGATGTCAGTAGGGGCTTGAAAGGCAGTGCATCCATCTCCTAAGACCAATGCATTGAGACGCTGAGGGGAGTGGGAAGCAGTGTTGAGAGTGTGGGTGGTACAGCTGGCATTACATGAAGCTACCAACTGGTGCAATCAGCACCGCCCCTCATTGCCAACACCTCTGCTCTCCTAAACAGATTGAGTGCAATCTGCTTTCAGTGGGTATGGAATCATAGTGCTGCTTCCAGCCTTGGGTGTGAAGGGCCTTAAAGTGACTCCACTGCAATTAATGTGGGGAAAAATACATTGCTATAAAGGTGACAGTGGCTTTCAACTGAAAAAATTTCCAATTGCATGCTACAGGTAAACTAAAAGGAGTCCAGCTGTTGTACCTTTGGTTAAGGTAGTTCACCTGAATAACCTCAACAAAATCCTCTTTTATGCAAGTGATTAATTTGGCAGGTTATGTCTCCTGAGACAGACTTTCATCAAATAAGCTTCATTGAATAAATGGAAACATGCAAGATACACAAGAAAAGATGTTATACCCTATGAATATTTTTCAATGGCTGTATACAAGGACCCAGTCCAACCACCAACATGAGGCCACAGAGAGCAACACCCAGCATAGCCAACATACATCTCCATGACCTGAGACCAAGAAGCTTAACTGACTTCTCCAACCCACCCACCAAACCAACGAACTAATCCCACCAACAAAACCAAACCAACAAACCATATCTAACCCACCAACAAAAACCATCAAACCACACCCACCAAAAAAATCAAACCAACAAACCAAGCCTAATCCACCAACAAAAACAAAACCAAGCCTAACCCAGCAAAAATCCAGTCACCAAACCAACCCACTATCAAAAACCAACCATTAGACCAAACCCACCAAAGCCAAACCAATAAACCAAGCCTGACCCACCAACAGAAAAACCAACCATCACACCAAACTAACCCCAACAACAAAAAACCAGACCAAGTGTAACCCACATCAGAAAAACCATTAAACCACACCCCCAACAAAACACCAAACCAAGCCTAACCCACCAACAAAAACCAGCCAGCCATCAAGCTAACCCACTAACAAAAATCAACCATAAAACCAAACCCACCAAGCCAAACCAACAGACCAAGTTTAAACCACCAACAAAAAACAACCATCAAACCAAACCAACAAACCAAGTCTAACATACCTACTCAAAAACCATCAAACCACACCACCAACAAAACCAAACCAACAAACCAAACCTAACAAAAAACAACCATCAAACCAAACCCACCAAAGCCAAACCAACAGACCAAGCCTAACCCATCAACCAAACCAACATACCACACCAGCCGGGTACCAACATGAGTATTTCACTGAAGTTATCAAGCGGGCATAAAAACATACATTCAGTGAACCCGAGTATAGAGGACACACTGAGTTATCGATGTCTTAAGGCACACAGAGCAGACTACGTTTTGTGAGGAAGCGTGAAAATCATGTCCAGGGTAACAAGTGTAAGGCCTGTATCAGGGATTGTGTAAATTACTGTCTTATACAAACACACACAACGCTCTTTTAGAACATCTTGGAGACCAGAAGGTTCTACTTTCATGTCCCCTGGTGGTTCGCTACCATCGCCGGTCCCAAGCCTGGATAAAGGAGGAGGATTGGGTGTGGGGCTAGCAACCCCACCCCATAAAAATACCCACTGCTACAGAAACAGGAAGCGAAACTCAACGTATTCAATGAAATAACAGCATCAGAGACGTCTGAAGTGATGTGACGGTGTTAGAACAAAGCCCCCAAAGGGTCCTCCCAAAGCCTTATGATCGGATTTTTCTTCGATGGAAAAAGGAACTACAAGAGTTGGCACCTGGAACATCTAAACCCTCTATCAAGCGGGAAATTAGCCGAACTACTACACAAATTCAACAACTATCAAATGGACATCCTCGAGCTGAGTGAAGTGCGATGGACAAACAGCGGACAGTTGATTAGCGATGGCAAATTAATGCTTTACTCCGGTCATGACGCAGAACACGCACATGGAGTTGGGCTCATGCTCTCAAAGCGTGCAGCATCGGCCATGACTGGCTGGAAACCTGTATCAGACCGCATCATCTCCCCCCGTTTCAAAACTCGACACGCCAAAGCCACCATCGTTCAGGCATATGCACCAACTGAAGACGCTGATGATTCATTGAAGGACGCCTTCTACAACCTCCTACAACAAGACCTGGACGCTACACCTAAGCGTGACATCGTCATATTGATCGGCGACTTGAACGCACAGATCAGTAAACGGCGAGGAGGTTTTGAGCAGACGATAGGACAACACGGAGCAGCTACCATACTAATGATAATGGCGAACGTTTGATCTCCTTATGTGCAGCAAATGCTCTCTGCATTGGAAACAATTTCTTCCAACACTGTGACATTCATAAACAAACATGGATATCACCTAACGAACGAGTAAAAAATGAAATTGACTACGTCTGCATCTCTTGAAGATGGCGTTCATCACTCCTGGATGTTAAGGGTCAGCGAAGCGCAGATATTGGTTCTGACCATCATCTGCTCATGGCTAAATTCCACCTCCACCTTAAACGGCTACCGACATGCCCTCAACGACCCCGGCCATTCAACGTGATGAAGCTTCAGGATCGACATGTAATCAGCAACTTTCAACTAGAAATTCAAAATCGTTTCCAAGCACTCGCCGAGTTAACAGACTTAGACTTAGAAGAGCATTGGAACCAGTCTCGAGAAGTAATTGTAGCAAGCGCATAATCATCAATTGGCCGAAGAAGAGGCATATACAAAGAACAGTGGATACAGGATCAAACATGGGATCTCATAGACAAATGACGACTGGCGAAACACATTCACGATCAAGCGTTTGAAGGTGAAAGAGCTAGACCCGACGAGGTTTACCGTGACCTCGATCGACAAGTCAAGCAAAGAGCCCAAAGAGACAAGCACAATTGGATCGATCGAAAAGGCGATGAAGCTCAGAAAGCTGCTGATCAGAATGACACCAAGACATTATACCGGATCATTCGAGAACTATCTGGATCCACCAGCGGCCACTGCGGCCCTATCAAAGATCAAAATGGTAAAATGCTCTTAACCAAAGAAGAGCAGAATAACCGTTGGGTCGAACATTTCAAAGATACACTAAACCAGCCTCTGCCTCGTCGACGTTTCCCGATGATCTTCTAGAACCGGACGATGATCTACCAGTCAATATTGGACCCATAACACAAGATGAGACAGTTACAGCAATACGAATTCTCAAATCAGGAAAGGCTGCAGGTCTGGATGAAATAGCACCTGAGATGATCAAGCTGGGTGGACCTGAAGTTAACCTCCTCAACCACTGTTGGGCACAGTCCCAAGTCCCAGAAGCATGGCGCCAAGGTGTCATCATTTGACTCCCAAAGAAAGCAACCTTACAGACTGCAATAACTGGAGAGGTATTACCTTACTTTCTGTGCCAGGCAAGGTACTATGTACAGTCCTACTGAGATGCTTCCGACAAGCTGTAGATTGAAAACTACGAGAAGAACAGGCAGGATTCCGAACAGGGAGGTCATGCAATGAACAAATATTCATTCTCCAGAACATCATCGAGCAAAGCCTAGAGTACCAGCAGAAACTATCAATCAATTTCATTGATTTCACCAAAGTATCTGACAGTGTCGACCGTGAGACCCTGTGGAAAATCGCCCACAAATATGGCATCCCAGAATGCTTTGTTGCCCTGTTCCGCAGCTTATACTGCAACTCTAGTTGTTGTGTCCGTACTGATGATGGCGTCACTGAATTCTTCACCATCAAAACTGGCGTCCGACAAGGATGCATACTGTCTCCTCCTATTCCCGATTACAACTGACTTCGTCCTAAGAAGATCCATCGATACCCAAATATTAGGGCTTCCATAGAGACAGGAGACAAGACTTGCTGATTTAGATTTTGCTGATGACATTGCTCTTCTTGCCCCGACACAAAAAGAACTGGTGACACAAACCCTACTACTAAAGCAAAGAGCAGCCCAGGTTGGACTTCGGATTAGCAGCAACAAAACCAAAATTATGCGGATTGGATGTGCACGAGCAAATATACCAGTTACTATTGACCAACACCAGATTGAGGAGGTTGACAGCTTCACATACCTAGGGAGCGTCCTGACTACAGATGGAGATGCGACACACGACGTCCAATGTCGCATTGGAAAGGCAACTGCAGTCTTCCAACACCTGAAACCGATATGGCGCACTAGCACAATCAGTTTACAAACAAAAATACGACTTCTCCATGCCATCGTTGTCCCAACAGCGATATACGCCTGTGAGACATGGAAGATGACAAAGAACATCATCCGACAGATAAATGTCTTCCAACAGCGATGCCTTCATCGAATACTAGGCATCTCATATCGAGAACATATCACAAACCAAAAACTTCATCAACAAACATGCATGCGCCCACTGTCGGAAATCGTGGCTGAATAACGTTTCTGATTTGCAGGTCACATCTTACGCCAACCACTAACCCGACTCCCAAGGACAGCCATGAACTGGATTCCATATATGAGGAAGCAAAAACCAGGACATCCAAAGATCACATGGAAAAAGACCTTCGTTAAAGACCTAATGGCCGTCAACCTGTCACGGGATGAAGCCAAGGCTGCTGCAATTGATCGAGTACGATGGAGAGCGCTCACTGCCCAATGCGCCGAACAGCATGGGAGGATCTAAGTCTAAGTAAGTCTAAGTTCCAGGGGGTCTTAGAACAGGAGAAGGTATGGACCGGATTGCTGGTGTGGTATTCGTGCAATTTCCAAAAAGGGAGCGGAATCTGTTCTGTGTGTCAACCACTAGGTGACTTCTTTTAATGCACTCATACCTACCTATGAAGATATAAATTATAATACATATTTTATAATATTGCATTAAATATTATAAAATATTATACAAATATATTAGAAAAGAATATTATATCACTAGGGGGTGCGGTGGCGCAGTGGGTTGGACCAGGTCCTGCTCTTCAGTGGGTCTGCGGTTCGATCCCGCTTGGGGTGCCTTGCGACGGACTGGCGTCCCGTCCTGGGTGTGTCCCCTCCCCCTCCGGCCTTACGCCCTGTGTTACCGGGTAGGCTCCGGTTCCTCGTGACCCCGTATGGGACAAGCGGTTCTGGAAATGTGTGTGTGTGTGTGTGTGTGTATTATATCACTCATGGTTAATAAAAAACTGAACTGCATACACAGATGGTCCAAAGGATTTCAGTTATCCATGAATGGGAGTACTTCTCTAGGACCACTGAGTTGGGTGCAAAGACCAAGGACAGCCCATGCAACTTACTGTCACAAATGACAATGGACTTTAGTATCAGCAAAAGGATTAAATCCCTCTCCATTTTCAGTCCCTAGATTTTCTGCCAAACATTCTTTATTTTAACATTCTATTTTTTAGTTACACTTCTTAGCTAGTAGTAAAAGCAGATATTTTCACTAATGTGATCTTCACCTTCGAGCCCTGCTTGGGGTGCCTAATGACGGATTGGCGTCCCGTCATGAGTACGTCCCGTCATGGGTGTGTCCCATCCTGAATGTGTCCCCGCCCGCCTTGTGCCTTGCGCCCTGTGTTGCCGGATAAGGCTCCTGCTTTCCGAGTCCTCACTCGGGACAAGTGGTTGTTGACAATGGATGGATGGATGATCTTCACATTTAGAAGGCTAAATCAAGTCAGATTGCCATGGTGGAGGTTGCGAGTCAAGCAACAGACTCTGGTGCAGGTTTGTCCTTTTATTCAACAAGAGGCAGGCAAACAGGTAGTCAGAGGGCAGGCGAAAATTGGTTGAATGGCGAACGTTGTCCGGGGGAAAACACAAAGTCAAAGTCGGAAGAACAAAGGAAAGGAATGGAAAAACAGTAAAAAGGAAGCAAACAGGAGGACAGAGTGCTGTGGTTTCTCTATGAGGTTCCGCACTTGTGGGGCTTCTGGGTTGTTCACTGCTTGATCAGACGCAGGTGCTCCCAATGTGTCAGTGGGTAAGGACATGACAGTAACCGCCCCCCCCGTACAGGCACCCCCAGGGTTGAAGTGCCGGCCAGTCTGGGTGGTCCCTGTGCAAATCAACAATCAGAGTAGGGTCCAAAATGTCCTGAGCAGCCACCCATGACCGCTCCTCCAGCCCATAACCCTCCCAGTCCACCAGATACTGCATCAGGCCCCTTCCGTCACCCTGAATCAAGCATGGGTTTCCTCCAGGTGCTCCGGTTTCCTCCCACAGTCCAAAAACATGTTGTTCAGGTTCACCCATAGTGTGTGAGTTATAAAGAGAGTGTGTTCCACTGATGTATGGATGAGTGATCCATTGTAAGTACTTTGGTAAATAAGGTGTGTGGGCTGATAGTAATGCTACAAAGAGTTCATTGGAAGTCGCAGTTTCTGCAAGTCTCCCTATCACTGGGAGAGGACTCTTCTACCCCCACGAGCGAGTCATCTATCTAGACCATGAATGGCAAGGAGGGGTCGGGGTGCCTCAGCACGGGGGCAGTGTTGAACCTGTCTTGCAGTTCCCAGAAGGCTCAATTGGTGGGTTTCTTCCAGGGTAGCCGGGATCCCTTACTCGTGATGAGAGCTGTGAGCGGGGCAGCGATGGTACTGAAGCCCTTGATGAACCTGTTGTAAAAATTTGCAAACCCCAGGAAACACTGAAGTGTCTTTACAGTAGTTGGTTGGGGCCACTCCAACACCGCCTGGACCTTTTAGGGATCCATAGCTACTCCATCCTTGCTGAGGATGTAACCCAGGAAAGACACCTGAGACTGGTGGAACAGGCATTTCTCCCCCTTTACGTAAAGGCAGTTTTGAATCAGCGATCACAACACTGTCCTCACCTGGCTCACATGCTGTTCCTTAATCGGGAGAAGATCAGGATGTCGTCAGGGTACACCAGTATGCATTCGTTGACCAGATCTCAGAGCACATGGTTCATGAATTCCTGGAACACTGAGGGAGCATTAGACAAGCCAAACGGCATGGCGAGATATTCATAGAGACCTAGGGTGGTGCTGAAAGCGGTTTTACACTTCTCTTCCTCACAAATACAGACTGATTGTAGGCACTCCTCAGATTTAATTTTGTGAAAATAGTCACCCCATAGACCCTCCCGAGGGCTGTAGTAATCAGGAGCAGTGGGT
Source organism: Scleropages formosus (assembly GCF_900964775.1). NCBI lineage: Eukaryota > Metazoa > Chordata > Actinopteri > Osteoglossiformes > Osteoglossidae > Scleropages > Scleropages formosus. Next base: position 4,791,695 of record NC_041811.1, read on the forward strand.
GTGGATAGCGGATGGTGATGGAGTTCAGGCCCTGGTAATCAATCCAGAGATGTAACCCCCCGTCTTTCTTCCTAATGAAGAACCCCACGGACGAGGGAGATGTGGACAGGTAAATGATCCTCGCAGCCAAGGCCTCAGCAACGTAATCCTACATGGCCTTCTGTTCAGGGAGGACAAAGGGTATACGTGGCCTCTATATGGCGTGGACCCCGGCATGAGGTCAATCATACAGTCCCAGGGCCTATGCGGAAGGAGTTTGGCAGCCCGGACCTTACTGAAGACCTACATAGAGATCAACATACCCGTGGGGGATCTCCACCTGGGGAGCCCCTTCTATTCTTTATGGAGGTGGCACAATAGGGAAGGTGCAGACAGGAACTCCCACATTGTGCTCCCCAGGCCACTAGTTCCTCCGTGCTCCACCGAAACACTGGATTGTGGCGTACCAACCAGGGGAAGCCCAGGATGACGAGGGTATCGGGGCCATGGAGGAGAAAAAACACCATGTCCTCCTGATGGCATGCTTGTATCGTCACATGGAGGGTCCTACTGCAGGACTGTATGATCTCTGTCCCCAGGGGTTTCCCATCCAGAGTACTCAGTCATAACGTTGTGTCACGCGCTTGACTCGGGCTACTGTTAACCCGTGCAAGCTCTGTGTCTATCAAACACCCACCTGCCCCAGAGTCCACTAGCACACGGGTACTAATCTGATTCCCAGGCCACCCAACTGTTATCGGCACGGTAAGCTGCCCTGACCAACAAGAACAACTGACCTGTGGGTCAGAGCAGGGTCCAAGCGGGGGTCACACTGGGCAAGGAGAACCGAAAGTGACCGGAAGCATCACAGTAAAGGCACAAGCAGTCTTGTAATCTGCATCATTGTTCGTAGGGGTTCAGCCTATTTTGCATGACCTGCAGGGCTTTGGGGTCTTTGCCTGGTAAAAGCTGCCATTGCCTCCGTTCATTGCCTCTGTCCACCGCCTCGGGGTTCATTCATGGGCGAGGGTGTCCACTGCCATGGTGGTCTCAATGAAGTGGCCTAGGGTCCACTTCTTCCCGCAATAGGCAAGCTCTGCCTGGAGGGGGGTTTGGAGCCCATTCCAAAAACACACCACTAGAGATGCTGGATCCACTCACTTTGTTCAGCCAAAATCTGGAACTCCAGCATGTCTTTGGCCACCGAACGGTTGCTTTGATGGATCTGCAGGAGGCAGTCGCTGGCAGCGCGGGTGGAGAATGGGTGGTCAAAGACTGCCTTGAACTTCTTATGGAAGTTGGCGTAGGTGGTCTTGGTATGGGTGCGCCAACCTGCCATCACCCAACATCACCCGGGTCCAGTCAGGAGCACCATCAGGTATGCTATTTTGGTCTCATCCAAACAGTAGGTCTGTGGGGAGCCAGAAAACACTAGCTTGCATTTCATAAGTAAACCTTGACAGTTGTCCAGCGACTCATCGTACCTTTCAGGGGTGGCTAGAGGTGCGCCTAAAGCTGGCGTGCTCAGCGGGACCAAAGACTGGTTTTCTCCAGGAGGGGCTTCAGCAGCTTTCTCATTGATTTGTATAAGGCCGCTGCAATGGCAGGTCAAAATCAGTCTGTGGAACGTCCCTTCGACCCCCTTCAGGGCTTCATCGTGGGCTCCCAGCAGGGTGCCCTCCACTGAGGTGACACAGTGCAGGCAGATGAGCACTGCTGAGACTGAGGTAAAGGTGGAACCTTCTGTTACAGTGGAGGTTGTGAGTTGAACAACAGACTCAGGTGCAGGTTTGTCCTTTTATTCAACAAGGGGCAGGTAAACGGGTAGTTGGAGGGCAGGCGAAAGTAAGGTGAACAGCGAACATTGTCCAGGGGGAATACATAAAGTCGAAGTTGGTAGAAAAAAGCAAAGGAATTGAAAAACCAGGAAAGTAGTGACAAGGAAGGAAACACAGGGACAAAATGCCTCGGTTTCTTTATGAGGTTTCGCGCTTGTGGGGCTTCCAGGTTGTCTTTTTATGCCATAACCGCTTGATCAAACGCAGGTGTTCCCAATGTGTCAGCAAGTGCAGGGGTGACACAGATGTGATATCATTTTCTTCAACGCATCATTGCAAGCTATGTTAGTCACATCTGAGTGAGGTGGGAACTTCTGCTGCTTTCCGGAACTTCAACAGGGTGGAAAAAGGGGTTATTTGAGGGCATAATGTAATTTAGGAAAGCTTTTCTGCTCCAACCCCTGGCAAATGGGTCATGTGTCAGGGTTTTAGCCAACTTCCTTCTTTTACATTTTCGTCTCATGACGCTGCACGTTGAACCGTGACGCAATTAAACAAAGACAGGAAGACATTTTGGAGAGAGGAAAGACAACTGACTTTCAGGACAGTCACTGTTCCAAGCTTGGAAATGGGTGCAAAAATGACTGCATCTTTCTTTGTACAGAAAAAATGACAAACTTCATGCAAAATAATGGTGCAGACACAAAGCCACATGAGTTCTACAGATTGCTCCACGTTTCATGAAATTTCAACTCTGCTGAAATGCCTAAACAAATTAATATTATTAAAAAAGCCTCTTCTGAGGTTATATCGGAAAAGAAAAGAAATCAGGAATCAATGTACCTGTCCAAAATGGGGTAGTATACATATCTGGAAGGGTTTGGTGGGAATGCTGGAGTGTCAGCTCAATCTCTGCACTTTCTCCCTGAGTTGTGGAAACATTCCCAGTGTAGCAGATGTACAGTGCAGATGAACAGACCTTTCTGTGTGATTTACGCTTATCGGGCACAGCGGCAAAGCCTCTGTTCTGTTGTGCAGTGTGCTACAAGGGTCATCATGGATGAAGAAACAGTGGGCAGCCACCATCCCTGAGCCTAACCTGCTATAGTGAACACCTCCGATGGCAGTAAAGGTTAAATATGCACAGATAGGTGTAGAAACACATTCAGTGACTGAAATTTCATTTGACAGCTTTTATTACGAAGCTAGTGTTTAACAGATTTTTTGAAATGGAAGACAAATACATTTCCTCAGTTCAAACAGTGTTGCGCTGTGGACTCTTGGATGACAAAATCAATCAGTCTTCTTTACTTATCTAATCTTGACTGAAGAGATGCATCATTAAACAAAATGGTAGTATTATTTCACCCAGCAGAAGCTTTTATTCCTTGTTGCTTCTTTACATTTGTGCCAAGCTGGATATTTTCTGAAGCAGCTCAGACTGAATGTTTCTTTCAAATAAGTTTGTTTCAGAAGGGACTTGAACCTCTCATCTCAGTTGAATCTCTTAGATGACCTCATCTGATCATGAGTCTAAATCCTTTATCTCTGTGCTCTCCACTCTCTCTTTGCTGGAAGAAATCCTACCTCATTCATCTGTTACTTTGACATGCCCATGAGGCTGTTTTTTGTTCTTGAGAGTAGCATTTTTCATAGATTCAGAAGGTCAACTCCACTGAGTTGATTACTCAAGTACAGATCAGCATTTTACTTAATCTACTTTACCACAACCAATTCAACTTTACAACAACTGAATGGATGACTGCAAAATATGCAAGTAGCTCAGGGGACAAGTGTCTACTATGCCAGCTATGAATATGCATTTTGTTTATGTCTTTTTAAAGAAGTAAAAATCAGTACACAAAGATGAGATGTACAAAAGCATAGTTGTGTATAATTAGCCTCTCTGTATTGCAAAATTACACAGCTATATTAATGGGTAAATAGTTGTAACTAACTTATATTTACATTTATTCATTTAGCAGATGCTTTTCTCCAAAATGACGTACATCTCAGAAAAATACAATGAGCGCATTACATGAACAGAAAGATAGACCTGGATGCAGATGTGTGATTCTAAAGCACAGTTAATTTGTTACTTTCCACCATATGAACCAATGTACATCACACAAGTAGTTGCATAAAGGTTTATCAAAATAATCGACAATTCCTAGTTACATTTTTTTAACAAACATTTACATCACATGAGTAGCTGCATAGAGGGGGTGCAGTGGTCCAGCTCTCTGGTGGGTCTGGGGTGCCTTGTGATGGACTGGCATCCCGTCCTGGGTGTGTCCCCTCCCCCTCCAGCCTTATGCCCTGGCTTGCCAGGCTAGGCTCCGGCTTGCTGCAACCCTGCTTGGGACAAGCGGTTTTAGAGAATGTGTGTGTGAGAGTAGCTGCATGAAAATGAATCCGTTATTAAACGGTTGTGATCTCAAAGTTATAGAGCGTGAACATTTACACATTAACATGTACTTAAGAGCTTGACACTGGAAGTTGTTTTAGAAAAAAAAACATTGGCTAAAAGGATAAATGTAAATATAATACACAGTGTCTAATTTCTTTGGTGTCAGGGAGATGTTGATATTCAAGATTAGGTGGCAAATTAATTATAATGGATTCTCAGTTGGAGTAAACAGGACTTTCAACAATACGAGACAGTGGAAATAAGCAGCAAGGCATGATGAGACTTTAGTTTAGAGTGTGGGTCCCCAGTCATGAGAAATGCAAGATTTTGATTTTCTGTTGTTGCTTACTTATTTATCTGACACAATTACCCAAGGCAACTTACAATGTCGGGGTTGTACACTGAGCTTCTTACACTGATTTCCCTAATTCAATTCAAGGTAAATACTTTAATGAAGGGGGGTGCGGTGGCGCAGTGGGTTGGACCACGGTCCTGCTCTCCGGTGGGTCTGGGGTTCGAGTCCCGCTTAGGGTGCCTTGTGATGGACTGGCGTCCCGTCCTGGGTGTGTCCGCTCCCCCTCCGGCCTTACGCCCTGTGTTACCGGGTAGGCTCCGGTTCCCCGTGACCCCGTATGGGACAAGCGGTTCTGAAAATGTGTGTGTGTGTGTGTACTTTAATGAAGGGTACTGCAGTCGAGATGGAGATTTGGACATTGAGTCTTTGGTTTGTTAGATATCTGCTACTTTCTTAGGGGATTAGATGTATGCAGTACCTGTCCTCCTCTACATCACCTTAGAAGATGCTGTGAACACAAGACAGGAACAGGTCAAGTCAATGAATGTGGAGTGCGAAGCGTTCATTGGAGGAGTATGTCTTGTTTTATCTGACAGTTATACCCCACTCTAAGCACATACTTTCACCAATCTGAGATCAACCCCCGAGCTGAGCATTGCTGTGGTGAACAACTAATGGCATGGTTGACTCAATATCTCAGTGTTGTGACAGTCTGTTCCTTTATTTCCTGTAAATGTCTGTTTCCTCCCTGATGAAATATACCAAACTACAATAGACTTAGAGATAGACTCTATACACTCAAACACAACATCTGCAAGCTGAGACACACGTGTGCAATGTCAGCAAAGCACTGCTCACATGCATGTCCCTGTGTCATATGTTGTAAGTATTAGAAAAAGAAGGCACTATACTTACATTATGTGTTTATTCAGTAGAATGTAGCTCAGAGCCAAAGCCTACCTAAATACAAACACAAGCAGTTTTCTTTGGGATTCTTATCTCTCAGTGTACTTGTCTATCTATGTTTCAGTGTAACCATCTTTCTCCCAATCTATGTATCTCTTTGTCTATCCATCCATTTGTCAAGATGTGTATTTATCTATCTGGACATTTGTCTAGATAGTGTTAGATCCATCTGTCTGTCTATCTGTCTGGTTGAGGAAGGGACACCTGACGTACAACAGAAGAGAGCACAAGATGAACACAGTTTGTGAGAAAGCACAACAATTCTGCACTAATGGGGCTTGTTTTCCACAGGCCCTAAAGGACCTTCTGGGGTTAGAACCTTTCTCTTACTTCACACCTCTCTCTGGATAAACAGTCTCCCACATTTACAAGGGAAATGCTGCAGATGTCCTCCCCTTGTACAGCAGCTCTGCCAGGGGTCTGCAAGAGTGTTTGCCACAAATGGGTGTGTGTTGGGGTAGAAGGCATCAAATATAGATAATAGGAAGGATTTCACATGAAAAGTTAAAGAAGCAAGGCTCTAAAAATAGACAGTGGTGGTTTTTTACAACATTTCCTTTTCTATGCCTTCCCAGAAGGAGTGCCTCAACAAGGTCGACTGGCCCAGTTGGCACCCATATGTCCCTGTGGCCTTTCTCTGGTCACGGATGAAATGAAAGCAGGGGACTGCCAAGGGTTTGGTTCCCTGGCAATACATGGCCAGATAATCTTTCCAGCAACAAGGGCTGTGGAGATTTGTATTCTTCCTTTCAGGCTGAGTCAGAAGTTGCTCTCGGTTCCTCATTCCCACATCACTCACAGTGTTTCCCTTCAAGCCCCAGTCTGATGACCACTTGAACACTTTTTCACCTCCTGATTTTCACCCAGAAGTGGCTTCTGGTTTCACATCCGAATCAGCTGTTTGCAGAGCAGTTCACAAGCTCCACCTCTACACCTCAAAGACCCTTTGCGGATGGCTGTTCTAAGTTATAATGGCTTTTCTAAGTTAGACTAGGCTTTTCCCGTAGTAGAACAAAACTAGCTTTCATAAGCTGATGATCACAGTCAGTAAACACAAACCACAAACTGCAGTCTGCCTAACAACACTAAAAGAGTATGTTTAGTGGTTGAACCACACAGTTTAACATTGACACAGATGAATGCGCTTGAGCAGACATACATTAAACAGTAGGCTGTTGAATTGGTATAGTTTTCAAAGAAAGTAGACTTGTGACCAAAAGGTTGCATGCTGAGATCATGGAAATTGAACTGTTGCAGCTACCAGGCTTCAGAACCATAATAATTTCAGCAAAATATTTTCCTGTATAAAACAAACCATAAAATTTTCATAAAAAGTTCCTTTGCGTAAACATACTTGCTAAACAGATCCACAGTGTCATCATAGTGTAATTACCCAGGGTACACTGTAGGCAAAGGTTTAGGTTGGTCCTCAAAAGGATAGAATGTGCCTGTGCAGGAGCCACATTACCAAAGGTTTCATCTTGTGGCAGTGAAAGTAGGATAGGAAAAGGCAGGGTAATGATGCAAAATTCATGTGTAAGTGCTAATGAGGAGAAAGGAGGAGACTTTGCTTCATTCTCAGTCTCCTTGGAATCTGCCTGTCCATTGTCAGGCACAGGTTGTTATGGTGATGTTCTGGGAGTAACAGAGAAGCGAGGAACACTGCTGAAGGGAAAACATGAGGCGAGGATCTGCTGTTGGAATGGTCTGACTAACAGACCTCTTTACCTGCTGCTGCTGGAAGAGGAAATAAAAGGAGTTGGCTTTTCAAGACTAAGACATTGACCCTTCCATAGCTCAAGCTGAACAGTTCCTGGCACATCTCTCAGTCCCATTTCCACTGCAATTTCAATCTTCATTTGGAAATTTCCAGTTCTGTTTTAGAAGAGAGCTCACCTAGATGGAGACAGGAATTCCTTTCCTAGGTTTACTAGTATCTATACATACTGCATACCACACTGAGCCATTTACATTTTTTTATTTAGCAGAAACATTTCTCTGATACAACACACAACTCAGAGTAAACAAAACTGCATTTCATAAAAGACAAAAAGTTTTATAGGTATAGACATCTGACTGCTGAAGCACAGTTTGTCAAAGTCTATTGTTTTTACCAATGCACATTACACAAGTTGCTACTTATAGAACTGAAAGGAAATGCAAAGGTAATCATGACAGATGATGTGATGCAAGTTTGGAGATCAGATACAGTATGAGATTAGGAGAGAAGTTCGTTTGAAAGAGATACATTCTGAGACAAAAGGGGTTCAGCGGTTCTGTCGGAGAAAGGGAGCTCATTCTAAGTTCAGGTTCAAGTTTATTGTCATAGATACAAGTACCATGTACAATAACATGAAAATCTTCCTGAATGCTTCTCCACAGACTATGGGTAAGGACAGTAAAAATACTGCACAAACAAAACAATGACAAACAAAACAGTGTCAATGACAATAAATAACAATAGCAGCAATGACAGCAATAACAATAAATAATGGTAACAGTAGTAACAATAATGCCAGTTGACCATCAGAGAACTCAGAACAAGAGAATGAGAATGAGAATGCTTAAAGTGACAATGTAATTTACCAATGTGCTTGGGTGGAGCAGTCCAACTCTAGTTACTAAAGGTGGCACATTGGTTAGTGTTATATAGTCTTACTTACTTACTTACTTATGCCTACTACCCCTCCTGGGGCATAGGCCACCAACAAGGGCTCTCCAGGCATCTGTCTGAGATGTCTTGAGTACTTGTTGGCGTTTCTGTAGCGGTGTGGGTTTTTTACGGGATGGGGTCGCTAGCCCCATGCCCAACCCTCCTCCTTTATCCGGGCTTGGGATCGGCAGGGGACCCCGAAGGAATCCCTAGGCGGAGTTATAGTCTTACAGCAGTGGGGTAAAAGCTGTTCCTGTACCTAGTCGTGTGGGTTCGAATAGACCTTAGCCGTTTTGCAGATGGCAGGGAAGAGAAAAGTGCCCGTGCGGGGTGACTATGATCTCTCATGATGTGCATCGTCTTTCTGAGGCAGCGTGTGGTGTAGGTGTCCTCGACTGCTGGTAGCTGTGTGCCGATGATTTCTTGAGCTGTTTTGACTACCCTCTGTAGGGATTTATTGTCCTGTATGGAGCAGCTGCCACCCCAGGAAGTAATACACCCTGTGAGGACGGACTTCACAGCACACCTGTAGAAAGTGGTGAGGACTGTAGTGGACATCCTGGCTTTATTCAGACGCCTGAGGAAGTGGAGGCGTTGATGAGCCTTTTTGATGGTTGATGCTGTGTGCTCAGTCCACATGAGTTTGGCAGTGAGGGTGACCCCGAGGAATTTGAAGCTGTTGACCCTCTCTACCATGTCCCCTCCTATGTAGATGGGTGCCTGAACCGTATCCTGTTTCCTGAAGTCAATCACCAGCTCCTTAGTTTTACTGACATTTAGAGACAGGTTGTTGTCCTGGCACCACTCTGCCAGGAGCCTCACCTCCTCTCTGTAGGCCATCTCATCATTGTTGGTGATCAGACCCACAATGGTGGTATCGTCAGCAAACTTTATGATGGTGTTGGAGCTGTGACTGGCCACACAGTCATGTGTGAACAGGGATTATAGCACTGGGCTCAGGACACTTCCCTGTGGAGTGCCAGTGTTGAGGATCAGTGGGGAAGAGGTATTACTGCCAATCCGCACACGCTGGGGTCTGTTGGTGAGGAAATCCAGGATCCAGTTGCACAATGTGGCACTCAGTCCCAGTCCTAGTAGTTTGTGGATCAGCTTGGTTGGGATGACAGTGTTAAATGCTGAGCTATAGTCTACAAATAATAGCCTTGCATAGCAGTTTTTGTTATCCAGGTGAGACAGAATGGTGTGAAGTGTGTGTGATGTTGCATCTTCAGTGGATCTGTTGTGGCAGTAGGCAAACTGCAGTGGGTCCAGAGTGTCTGAGATGGTGTCCTTAATGTGTCCCAGTACCAGCCTCTCAAAGCATTTCATTGCAATGGGGGTCAGTGCCACTGGGCGATAGTCATTAAGGCAGCTCACTTTGTTCTTCTTAGGAATGGGGATTCCACCACTGTAGCTAAATTAAGCACCTACTGACTTTTGATTTTGGACCCCTTGGAGTTTCATTGCCAAGCGGCCAGAGGTGAAGGAGCACAGCACTCCTGCTAGGGTGTAGGGAGTGATCAGTGATCAAACCCTGTAGGTAACAGGGTGCAAGACATACTCAGTAACTACTGTAAAGTGCTGACCACTGGCAGCCACTTGGGATATCCTGGTTCACCCCAGATAGTAGTTCATATTATTATGTGCCACTAGACCTAAGACTTGATCTTGTGCTGCAGTCTTGATCATTTTTTCTTCATGCCAGAAAGCAACACTGATGATGGATACCAGTGTCTCCAATCCCAGGAGTTCCTGTCAAGTAATGCTAAAGCCAATTCAGGCCAATGAAGATCAACTACCCAGTCTGAACAGGTACCACCAGTGACTCTTCCAGATTTACAGGCTTCAGGTGTAATACATGGACATGCCACCCATTGTGAGGGGGAGCCAGGGAATTTTGCAAGGGTATGCTAAAATATATTAATGAAGCTGATTCTTGACTACTTACTGTTTCGTTCAGCTGGGCTGCAGGACAAGGGATTTTTCTTCGTCTCGTCAACAAGGTTGTTTACACTGGGTAAAATCCTGATTTTGATTAAATATGTTCCAGTTAATTCTACTGGGCAATCATTAATGGCTGGCAAATGCTTCTGAAAGGCCTTCTGAAGTTGTAGCTTTATGTGTCACACAGCAACCAATCTGAACTGGCTGATATTGCTTCTACTTAATCTATGATTTTAATGTTCCTGATTTTCTGAAAAGCTGAAGCCCAGTGTCACGTCCACGCCCACAACACAAGCAACAACACCTGACTCCGCACTAGCTCATGAGTAATCACTCACCCTATAAAGACCCTCTTCAGCTCCTGTACCATTGCGGAATCTCGTTTGGGACAACTGCCCTTCCTCGTGTTACTACACTCTTGCTCTGTCCACAATCTCCGGTTTTTTTGACTCCTTGCTTCGTTCCCCGACCACGTCCATGGATCCTCGTTCCTGTCCTGTTCGCCGATAGACCCTTCGCCTGTCCCTAGTTTTGAGACCTTGCCTCTTCCCTCAACGTCTAACAAACAACGCTGCACTTGGGTTCAGCCGTCTCAGCTCCCTGTGTTCCGCGTGACACCCAGGGGAGGGATGAGACTGAAAAAGTATGCATGCCTGTAAAAGTATGTTATGTTTTCTGGATCAATGCCAATCTGGCCAGAAGCAATCTTGAGTCCCTGTAGATTATTTCTTGGTGCTTTTCCAGTTCTCTAGTCCCCAATAAACAAGTTCTGGAAGCAGGGAAAGAGGAACCCATCTTTATGGTCCTTATCAGTTTCAATCCTTATGCCCCATGTTCAGACTCACTCAACAACTTCTTAAAGCTTATTTTTCTACTGTTTGGTCAGGTTATGAAATGTATCCAAGAGTAATAAGGAACCATAGAATAAGTGAGGTTCTCCCTTCACGGATAACTGGTAAGTCAACATGTCAATAATTCATCTCATGCGGCGTTTAATATATCAAACTTTGAATAATTCATCTTCCATGGCACAGTGAGAGTCATCCTTCTTCTTTAGTGTGGCTGTTCATACTTATTTCATTTATGCAGGGTAAGTATTAAATAATACAAAGCAATGCTTGCCATATTCCACATGGAAAGAATTTGAGTTCAAGGACGAATAACAATCACATTTAAATTTTAGAGCTCCCTGCCAGCGATCTCAATGGAACATTTTCACATCCAAGAAACTCAGAGACAATATCATGTGAGATGCCTTCTGTGTAAAAAGTGCAACAGGCTTCCTCTGAGTCCAGTACTAATGTAGATCTGTACAGATAAAGGAAAAAGACAATAATCACCAGGAAGTTTGGGTTTGTTTCAGAGGTGATAGATGACTCAAATGTTGATGCAGGAAATTACTTGGTTCTTGTCATGGAAGAACATGACAAGTTCCATTTGTCCATCCATCATCAATAACTGCTTAGCCAGTGCTAAGTCATGATGGCCCAGAGCCTGTCCTGGAAGCATAGGGCATAAGGAAGGGTACATCATGAATAATACAGCAGTACATCACTGGGCAACCATAAAAGTGTTGTTTTCCATAGTTGCCATTTTCCATGTGCATATATGAGAAAGTGGAATAGAAAAACTGTGACACAGGAGCCCTCATTTCTACCTGAATGGTAAATCTCTGTGAGGGGTGTGGTGGCGCAGTGGGTTGGCCCGGGTCCTACTCTTCAGTTGGTCTGGGGTTCGATTCCCGCTTGGGGTGCCTTGCGACGGACTGGCGTCCCGTCCTGGGTGTGTCCCCTCCCCCTCTGGCCTTACGCCCTGTGTTGCCGGGTTAGGCTCCGGTTCCCTGCAACCCCGTATGGGACAAGCGGTTCGGAAAGTGTGTGTGTGTGTGGTAAATCTCTCAAGTGTGATCTACTGGAAACAAGTTCAAATGTTCCTCTTAACTGAACATAGGTAACTAGATATGACCTGGCTACTTCCTTTATCAAAGCAATGATTTAGATAGCAAATAACCTCACATGGTTTTTCAACTGCAAAATGAACACTAAAATGTCTTCTAGAACCTGCAGAGATCTGACACTCAAGGAACAAAGCTGTGGGTACGTTTTCTGTCTGAACTCCTGTAGCTTTGACCTGCACCTCCCATTAGAGTACAACCTCGGTGAAAAATCAGACGGTTAAAATGCAGAAGTAGAACCCATAGAACATGGAGCTCAGCTTGTACAAGAGCAACCCCAACTTCCTGTCAGAGCAACAAACAACAGGGACAGCAGAGATCAGACACTTTTTCTGGTGAGAATTTGGGAAGAATGATGACTCAAGTCAAGTGGCTTTATTGTCATTTCAACCATATACAGCTGGTAGAGTATACACTGAAACGAAACAACGTTCCTCCAGGACCATGGTGCTACATTAAACAACACAAAGCTACCTACACAGGACTAATAAAGTGCACATGTGCAAACAACACAAGACAGTACAGCAATTAACAAAACAATAAACACAGTAAAAACAAAAAATATTATAATAATAAATACTACAGATTTAAATATACTAATTAGCAGCAAAAACTAGAGTTGGTTAGTATAGTATCGTGGAATGGTCTTCAGTATAGTATAGTGGAATGTGTTCAGTTGAGTATGGGTGTCTGTGTGTGTGTGTGTAGTGTATGATTCCATATTAAAGAGGAGATAAATATGTAGGGAGCAGCTGAGGGCCAGGAGTCTGAAAAAGGGAGGATTCGATTCATAGAATGGGAACCTGGAGGGGTTAGGGGGGTGGCATTGCTCCTCTTTGTCTCTTGACATAACTTCAGGAAGCCAACATCACCCTTCGCTCACAGGTGAGGTCACCCTTTGCTCTGGGGCTCAGTGGCTTCTTTCTGTGGGCCTCAGAAAAAAGTGTGGGGGACACCATCAGTCCCCTCAGTGCATCCATAGAGAAACAACTGTAAACAACAGGGCCTGTCTTGCAGTGCATTTCTGTCCTGTTGATAACCAGTGTGGCAGTGTGTAATTGTGGCTGCTGTGACCCATCATCACCACATGCCAATTGTCATATTGGAGAACTAAAGGGTGTATGTTTGTGTGTGTTGTGTGGAGGCACCTATATGTACCATGCAAAACACGGAGCGGGTGGGTGACCCCCCCTGGGTGACCCCCCCACCCCAAAGTACTGCCACAGACCACCTGAAAAGCATGAGGGAGCAAGGGGGGTGGGGCTATACTGACAAATGTAAGATGTGAACAGGCTTACAATGGTCTTAACTGTGAGAGCAGAGGTTTAACTGTCACCATCTAAACCTCGTGGTCTGTCTGGCTCAACCATGCACATTTACTTAGCGAGCATGCAGTAAATCCCAGCCAGGGTTGCTGCATATTGGAACAGGACCAGGAGCCACATGCATCAGCAGAGCCACTCTGCGGGAGGTCACAAGGTCAGGGGAGTGAGGTCAGATGGGGAAAGTCACATCCTTATTTTGGCAGATCAGTCAGAAGCTTTAACCCTAGTGTGTGAGCACATGAGATCATTTTACCATTAATGTTGCCGGGTAGGCTCCGGTTCCCCGCAACCCCGTATGGGACAAGCGGTTCAGAAAATGTGTGTGTGTGTTTGACTGTATGAGTGAAAGTCCTATGGATGACTGCTGTCCAGTCCAGAATATCTAGTGCCTTATTCTCACTGCTTCATAGTGGATTACTGTCATAAAATTGCAAAAGCAATTAATGAAAATGAAGTTATTGTATTAGAAAAAATAAACATGTACCTTTATTTTTTCTATTAAGTTCAATCCCCACCTTCGGATGTAGTACCCCTGAGCAAGGTACTTACATTAAAATTGCTCCAGTAACATATCCACTTGCATAATAACTGGGTAAATAATTAGAAGTACTTTAACACTGTAAGTTGCTTTGGAGAAAAGTGCCAGCTAAATGAATAAATGTAAATGTAAGTTATGTTTTTAAAAAAGAGCTAATGTTCTATCTAGCATGTACCTAGCTTTACACCCTGTCTTTCCCGGGATTGACTTCAGACCACTGCGCCTTTTAACTGAAGAAGTGCTTTCTGAAAATTGTTGGGTGAATGAATGAAAAGGCTCAGGGGCAGCAAGTGGTGTAGTGTTAAAAACCATCAATCTGCAAATGACAGGCTGTATTAATATTAGCATTTATTTGACACATTTATCCAAGATGACAAGTATGCATTTTGTTTACGTCTATTTAAAGAGCAAACTTTCCTTTACTCACACGCTAGAACTATGTCTCTTTCTCCTAATGCAATGCACAAATTGTATTCTCTGAGATGTACGTCACTTTGGAGAAAAGCATCTGCTAAATGAATAAATGTAAATGTAAAGAAGAACAAGTTAATACACAGAGATAAACCTTTGACCCTTTCTTCACTGCAAATTCTGGTGTTAGGATTGAACACTGAGCTACTAACACTGATTTACTCATTTATACAGCAGGGTTATTTTCTCCATATCAATTCTGGATCAAGGATCTGACCCTTTTCAAGAAATTATGCCTTCCAAATATATGTAGTTAGACAGACAGATAGTTATTGAAAGAAACTGCTCCACAAAGTAGCTCTGTTGTTGATATGTAAGGGGACTGTGTTGCGCTCTGCCCAACGATCATGATCCAGCGGTTGTTTCGGAGGAGCGGTTCCTTTAAGGACGCCACCCTCCAGTGCTTCGCGCAACACAGTGTCAGCTTTCCAGCCAAACTCCTCCTCTATATTCTAATAGAGCTGCATGCCCGCCTTCGGCTTCCACTCCATTCCACTTCATTTCCTGGCCACAGCGGCGTGCCACATTCCTCCCTCTGGGCGCACTCCCTTCTCCTTGTGTTTTCTTTTTCTGTACAACAGTCTTTTGAAACGCATCACCGGACATGTTCTGTTAATCGCGCAGTCCGAAACTTTCGGGAAATGCGACGTTCACCTTTTTTTGTCACACTTAATTCATGGAGAAACTAAGTGGCGGTAGTTGTTGTTCTTTTCTTTGACTTTTGGCATCCAGTTTTTTTTTTTTCTTCGTTTTGTTGTTTTTCTCTCATGTGGACAACTTTCATCGTGCGGCCTGTCTCGAGGGAGTCATGGCTTTGCTGGGGTGACTCCGGGCTTCCCTGGGTTTTTCGACCCCCATCCCCGGGGGCGCGCACAGTTTGGTTGGGGGTCTCGAGCAAGTGGCGCAACCCTTGAGGACTCGGGGACACGCGTTACGGTGGATCCTTGGAAAACTTAACATTTTTCTGCTCCTAATCAGTCCGAGCGGTTCGGGGGCGGCGGGCATCTCGCTCACAGACATGGCCCTCAGCGCTGTTGTTGGCGCGCGCATGGATATTTGAATGAAAGTGGGAAAAGTTGTGTTATTAAACTAAAACAGTAAAAGTGCTGGTTTTTGAAAACGTAACCGTGACAAGTATTTCATAATAAAGACGGAATCGAGAAGCCTGGGAGCGGAGATGCCGCAGCTAAACGGTGGTGGTGGTGGTGCCGGGGACGAGCTCGGGGCTAAAGACGAGCTCATCTCGTTCAAAGACGAGGGCGAGCAGGAGGAGAAGAGCGTGGGCAGCACGGCGGCGCGCACAGACCTGGACGAGGTCAAGTCGTCGCTCGTGAACGAGTCCGAGAACCATGGCTGCAGCAGCTCCTCCGACTCGGAGGTACCGGCGTGGCCGTGCGGAGGGACCGTGAGCGCCGCGTCTGTCACACCGGGCTCAGAGGGCACATTTATTTATTCACTTACAGATATTTAAATTCTGTTTTTGTCTTTACGGAGTAACGTGGCCCAAGCGATACAAACATATACTGGGAACACCGCTTCTTTGTCGAATCTGTGTGTTTCTCGTTACATGTGATTTCATCTGCTGTGTGTGTAGACAGACAGGCAGCCCCAGAACAGACCGGATTTGGAGAGCAGCGACAAGCACAGAGATCACTTCGCTGAAGGTAAAACGGGTTATTTGCAGTATTTCTGAGCACACTTCTGTTTTGTGTCTCTGGTGGTGTATTCTGTATTAAACACACACTTCTCCTGTACGCTGGCAGTGCGCGCGTCAGCCTACCAAACACACCTCACACTCTCTTCTTCTCCGCCTCTCTCTCCAGCGCTGAGGAGACAGCAGCCGGACGGTGGTCTTTTCAGAGCGCCCTCGTACCCGGCTGGGTACCCGTTCCTTGTACTCCCCGAGCTCGCGGGACCCTACCTGTCCAGCGGAGCGCTTTCCCCCACGGCTCGCACGGTAAGTGGCGCCGGTGGAGCGAGCGCGCCCGAGGTGGGTTAGTGAGACTGACTCCGTGTGGCGGCCGCGCTGTTTGGTGGTGGCAACGTGGGGGGGGGGCAAAAAGCACTTTTATCCGCTTGGCCGGCGTTTAAAACTTTGTGACAGTCTGCAGATGGTATTAAAGCACCTCTTTGTTCTTGCTACTGTAATTTAAGAGGTTTGAATGACAAATTTTCAAGCGAACTTGATCAACAGGCCCTGAGCTGTAGGAGACCTGCAAGAAATTACTGTTTCGCCATGTTTCCCTTTCTCAGCTGCCCTGTGTTTTCTCCCGTTTCTGTCCACCAGGCTATGACTTTTTTTTTTATTCAGGAAAATTGGATTACTCAAGAGTTTGAGAGCATGCATAGCACTTGATCTCACCACCTCCTAGCAAGTGCAAGTCCTCTTGAATGGTTAATGGGAAGGCAGGAGCGATACAAGCTTATCAGCCATCAATTAATAACACAACACGCCTGCTTCTATTGATTACGGACAGCCAGTATCGTAGTGGTTAGAGCTACTGGCTTTGGCTCCAGAGGTCGCAGGTTTGATCCCCACCTCCAGCTGTAGTGCCCTTGAGCAAGGTACTTATCCTGAGTTGCTCCAGTAATATTACCCAGCTGTATAAATGGGTATGTCATTGTAACCTTAACATTGTAAGCTGCTTTGAATAAAAGCATCAGCTAAATGAATAAATGTAAGTGGCTCAGGGATGTCACTGTTGGCTAATGAAAGTTATCCATATCTGTCAGGGTGCTGTGTTTTCTATCTAATGCCCTGACAGGCACTCAAGTCAGGTACAGTGACACACACTGGGTTAGTGGGCTTATCAGAGTGAGACCCCACAGCCTGGGTTCTGGTTGGGGTCTCTATGTCTGGACCCATTTCAGGGCCTGCAGTGGACAATTGACACTGCCTCTGCCATCCAGGCTAACAGGCTTTAATATGATAAATCAGATTAATTACCTCATCTGGATTTAATCTTATTTCTTAGTCATCTAGGTTATTTTGCAGTTTCATCAAATCCAAATTTTGAATTTTTTTGTTTTTCCAAATTACCTTTAAACTTGTATGAGTTTTCTATTATTACATTTTAGGCGACACTTATCGCCAAAGTGACTTAAAATGGATGGACTTAGTGCTACTCGGAATTGCTTACACATTTATACAGCTAGGCAGTTTCTTGGCTAAGTACCTGCTGAAGGGTATGGCAACAGGAGGTGTAATTTAAACCTTAGGCTGCAGTTCTAAGCACCTGCTGCCCCTGCCCCGTGTTATCAGTGACATATCATGGTCTTCTACTGAAGTGTTCTCTTCAACTTGAGGACAGATGTCAAACTGCTTTGAAAATTTGCATAAATATTTGTATTTCATTTAGCTGATGCTTCTCAAGTAATTTACAATGCAAGGTATGATTTACTAATTTTTATCCATTTTCCCACTGGAGTAAATTTTTAACTGATGAAATTTAGACTAAGTATCTTACTCTAGGAAACTACAACAGGAGGTGGGATTTGAACCTGCAACCTTCTGGTCCAATAGCAGCAGCTCTGACCACTGTACTATCAGCTACTTCTATCTTCCTTTCTGTTATTCATAGAAAGTTAAGTGAAATAGGTCACCGTTTCAGCCACTGTGGAGGACAGGAGAGGCCTCTGTTGGCTGTGTGTTTGTCCAAGAGATCAAGCTCCGTTTTATGTTGGAGTCCAGACCCTTTGAATGGGATTTGTGAACAGACGGGCCAGGGGGTCACTGGTCAGGCACACATGGGTGGAGTTGCAGGGTAATTCCTGAAAAGTATACCTTAATCAAGCAGGTGATATGCTTGAGTTCAGTTCCACAGCTTCCTCGTGCTAATCTGAACAGGTAAACATAACCTGTCCTGGTGTTTTCTTGCTTTGGGTGCCAAACTTGTGCCCTGGCATTTGTTTTATCCCTTCCTGAAGTTTTTTTGATTTGGCTCCCCAGAAGTTGGAATCCAATGAAACTGCTCTGCCCAGTGTGTTTTTGAGATGGCTGTGATTTCATGGCACTGGCCTCCAGCTCACTATCAGGACTGCATTACACAAACTGAATTAACCACTTTGGAAAGCGCAGATATTTTGAGACTTTTTTCCCCTCCCCAGTGCTGGTTGGTTTATTTTAAAATGCTAGTACTGTATTACTAAGTTGGTAACTGTCTGCGTGACTCTAATGTGCAGTACCTGCTCTACTCTGATACAAGTCACCTGTCACTTGTACTACTCAGTTCCCTATGGTAGAGCAACATGGGAACAGTTGTTAATCATTAATTGGCTGACACTTTTCTCATGGTGACTTGTTTTAAGTTTGTGTGTAATGCTGCTTAGAATGATTTACTAATTTATTCAGTATGCTACTTTTGTTAATTCTGGATTGAGTACCATATTCTAGGGTAGCAGCAGACGGCGGTGGGATTGGGTCTTTTCGGTGCAAGATGACCGCTCTAACCGCTATGCCACCTGCTGCTTCTGTGATGAATCTGTAATGAATCCAGGTGGACTGAGCATCAGTTAAAAAGGATAGTTGCTGGTATAGTGTGTGTGTATGCGTGCACAGGAGCATGTTTTTCCTCTATTATTTAAATTGGTAAAACTGTAAGCCAATTTGTATAATGGCATCTTCCAGGCAAATTAGTGGCATATTTATGCAAATAACCCAGGATGCTGGGTTTTATCAAAAAGGGAGTGGTGGAGTCACAAGAGGCCCCGTTTAGGAACATCGCTCCCACTGTCCCTTCCTAGGATCCTGTGAGCCTGCAGCAAACTCTGATGGCTCCCACACTGAGCTTGGCACAGTGGAGAGGCACAGGAGCAATACTATTACAAAAAGGAATATTTTTTGCCTCTTATCAGTAAGGGAAAAGAGTAACATTGTATTGGCTGTGGTCCCTTACATAATATTGTGGCTGGGTCGGTACAAGAACTTGTACACTGCTGTAAGTTTGGCTGAAAGAAAGAGATGTATCACAGAAAAATAAATGTTGAAACAAAATGCAAATAAGCAGTGAAGCAAATCGAGGAATATGCACCAAACAGTTAATAAACAACCATTTTGTTGCGCAGATCTTTCGTCACATATGCTCAGCGAGGAAGATTGCCAATGGATTTCTGCAGCGGAAAGGCTCGGAACACTTTCAGTTTAGACTCTGATATGGGGGGGTTGGGGACCTGAAATGTGTAAAGAATCCTTACAGTCCCTGGGGCAGATGTAAGCTCCATCTTCCCTGCCATTCAATAGTTCACATCAGTTTGCTTTTTTAATTTGGTTCAGTGTCCACAGTACCTGTCCACACAGTAAGCAGTGTAAATGTAACTTGGTGTTTACACACCTTGTGTTTTTTCTCTCCTCAGTTTCCAGCTGCTGAATGGGGCGAGGGCATTTTTTTTAATTTTTTTTAATTTTTAAACACATCTGTGGTTATGGTTGTCCTATGTTAGGAAAAGAACACCCACAAGGTTAATTGAAGTTGACATGTGAAAGTGATACTGTTGAAGGATTCAGCATTGCTGGGAATGCTGACCCTTAGTTGCTTGGAACAACGGCTTGGTTGCGTGTCTTGTTGTTGCTGTAAGATCGCTGGAGCCATAGTAACCAGGTTAATGGATGTGAACTTTAAAATTGCACAAACCAGCATGTCTGCACGGTTTTAGTTTAGTCTCCAATGTGGTGTAACAAGGGGAGCACGATGGCGCGACAGGTTTGACCGGTCCTGCTCTTGGCAGGTCTGGGGTTCAAGTCCCACTTAGGGTGCCTTGTGATGGACTGGCATCCCATCTTGGGTGTGTCCCCTCTCCCTCCAGCCTTACGCCCTGTGCTGCCGGGTTATGCTCCGGCTCGCCGCGACCCTGCATGGGACAAGCGGTTTCTGTGTGTGTGTGTGTGTGTGTGTGTGTGTGTGTGTGTGTGTGTGTGAGACAAACTTCCTCTGTCCTTCAGCACTGCTGAATTCATCCCAGCATTCAAGAAGGGTCTCAAATCCATTTTTCCCAGCAATCTCTCTCCTGATCTCCAGGCAGTTACATAAATTCCTCTAAAACAATCTGCTATGATTCTCTGTATTTGCTGTTTGAATGTTACTTCTATAGGCAGCTACTTGAGGGATGTAAACCAGCAAGATGCTGGTATCAGACCCAACAAGCTATGCATTGATGATCTTGTGTATAAAGTGCTGTCTTAATCTGTTGTTAAACTTTTGTTGACTCTAAGCTGCAGACTACTTTGGAGAAAAGCCATATGAGTAAGTGTAAGTGGACAGCAGTGGGTTAAAGAGCTTTGAGAGTCTCTATGTGGGCTAAAGGTTCCAGTCTGTGTCAGCAAAACGCCATCAGCATGACGGTAGTTATCTGTCATCATTACTATGTTTTTTTCCCAGGAGCTGAACGCTAACAGATGTTTTCTTGATATGTTTATGTATGTTGCCATTGTAGCCAGTATTGGAAAATGCCTTAAGTTGTTTGCAATTTGTACCTGAGCAGTGTCTGTCTGGCTATGGGTCTAATGACTAAAAAATGTCATGAGGCAGCTGGAGAACAGGACCTCTTGTCACTGAGTTAAGGGTCCGCGCATGGCCTGCATTCTGGCCCAATCTGTTGAGACTTCAGGGGAGCTCTTTGTGTTTCCGTGGCTCCTCCCAGCCAGCCCAAAGGTGTCAGTTCGAGTGCCTGTAAGCAGACACCCCCCCCCTCGCAGGCAGCTCTCCCCCTCATTCTTGGTCTAGGTAAGTCAAATAGCTGCACAAACCACATTTTACATGAGTGCCTAAAGACTGCATCTCCCTCAGTGCTGATGAGCTGCTTGGCAGCACTGTGGCAGTGGGGATTGGGGTGCAGGGGGATGGGCAGTTCGGTCCCAGTGCTGTTCCAACATGCTTAACTGCACCATACCTGGCTTCCTCTGTTATTTTGTTTTTTGTCTCCCCCCCCCCACCTTTCTTTCTTCCCCTGCTTGGTTTGGGTGTTTTATGAGTGCAAAAATGGTGTAAACAGCAGGACTGTTGCAGAAAATGAAGAGGAGTGCTAGGAGGGGGAGAGTCTGCCAGTCAGGCAGAGGCAAGACAAGGGCGGGGCCTGAATGCAGATGGGGCGGGGACAGTGACTGGCTAGACCCGGCCCACTGCCACAGAAGAGACATTGTCCAGGTTTTTGCTCTGCCAGCATTCCTCTAGCCCGTTCTCCAGGCTGTGAAAGAAACCCAGGGACCGCTCAGCAAGTGTTTTTAAGTGACTGTGTCAACACTGCTTTGGGCGTCTTCTCCAGGTTTAGGGTGTTAAGGGGTAACATTTGTATTTAAAGGCAAACCAAACAGCTGCTAATTAATTTGAAGGCTCCATCTTTTTCTTAAAATGTTTTTTCTGAGAACATTTGTGGAGTTAGCAGGCCAGAGATTGGTGAGCTATTGGGAAAATAAGACTTTGATAAGTTGTGATAACTCATTCCTTTGCCGTTGTGCAATGTCGTGTTGAGAAACTGGCAAGAAGGAGCAGAAATAACCGCTTGTGACGTGGGAAAGTGCCTGCAGAGCTGTGGACCTCGTCCTGCACTGAGACTCTGGTTTTAATGCTTGGATATTAAGGAAACTGCTCCTTGTTCCATTTTGTTCAGCTTGTTTACAAAAAGGGATGCCGGTTAACCAAGGTGCAGGGGGAAATTCTGTCTCATTCTGTTCCTTTGAAGTGAATGCTGGAAGAGCTTCTAGAGATTTCCCTGACTTGCTGAGGACACTGGTGACCTTGCCAACATTATCAATGCATGTCCCTTTATCAGCACTTGGGAGATGTGGTCATCTTTAACTGTTTACCTTCAGCGTTATGGAAGTTGGATGGTCTCGCTGAACCCGTTAGCCACCCGCTGAAAGGTCAGACCTTCTTTAAAACAAATAAATGAATAAGTCTGGTGTGTGAGTTTGGCATTGGAGGTGGTTTTGCGATGGCTGCAGGAAGCTGCCTGGAGGATGTGGAGGCACAAATCTCTTGCAGCCCTCTTTCCTGTTGATCTGTAGGGGAAGAGCAGAAGTGCTCCTTTGGTATGACCTGTGCTGACATGCTCTGGCAGCCCACCCCTTGCTTGATGTTGTGAACCTGTCACATTTTGCACACTCCGCAGTCTGGTCCTGTTCTGTCTAAAGCCTCCTGGGGCTGGCTTTTAAAGCTTCAATTGGGGGTGGTTAAAGTGTATGTAATCACCATGACGACAGAGCATGCCTCAATCCAGTGCATCACTTTCCACATGAAGGTAGTGCAGTCTTAACCCGAGTACCTGCCAGTGTGGCCACTTCTTGACTGTTGCGCTTTGGGTTAAGCACTTCACTCAAGAGTAACACTCCCTGGAAATCTATCCTTAAGCCCAGAGCACTCAGTACTATTCTTTCTCAGTTTTTGGTATGGAAAACAATACAAACACAAGGCAGGAGGCAGCGTAGTGGTCAGAGCTGCCGCCTTCACACTCTGAGGTTGCAGATTTTATTCACCTCCCCTGTTTTGGCACCCTTGATCAAGGTTCTCACTATAATTTGATCTAGTAAAAATGACCCTGCTATATAAATTGGTACATAGCAATACACTGAAAGTTGCTTTGGGGAAATGTCAGATGAATGGAAAAGATCTCTCTAGTGTTGCAGCATGTTTGCCAATGTCTGTTTATGCACACTTTGGGGCCGAGAGCCAAAGTCAGCGATGACATGTCAGGAGTCAGTGCTTGAACCTGTTTGCCGTTGCTTTGAAAGATGCCAGATGAGCTCCTGTAGTGTGTGGTTGGCTGTGTACATTGAAACAAAAGCAAAGCCTGGTGCATGTGTGCACGCGTGTTTGCGGCTCAACACCTTTAAGACCTTTAAGTTTCCCACCGGCTGATAGCAGTAATCTGCTTCTAGATAACCCTCACCTTCACAGTCTTGGAACCCTTATCTTTTCCCACTGATAAGGTCCTGTGTGGCTGGGGTGACCGGACCTCGAGGTTGAGTCGAATTGCCCCCAGGTCAGTTTGGACCCCTACAACCGGACACAGCCTCTGTGGCTGTCTCCGAGGTTGCAGTCATTGTGCCTGTGAGAGCTGGTTAATGAGCTCAGGTTTCATCATTCTGCTGCCCCACATCTGCTGTTCCCACTTCCTGTGGCTGGAGTGAATTCCTGGCTGTGATACCATCCAGCTTGTACCTGTTGCCTGTTGTGGCTCTGCACCAAAGGCGATGCCTGTTGCATGTCCACTGACCCCCCCCCCCCCCCCCCTTTCTGGTTTTTCCTCTGCAAGTTGGGGAGAAAGCTGCGAGTTGCTATTAGATCACAGAAATCAAGACTTTCTAGTACACTGAGGCTGAAGTGCTGCTCCCACCTGCACCCTCACCTGGGGAACAGGTGGCAGTGCCACTGGAACCTACTGGAGAAAGTTGGTTAAGTGATTGTGTTATTGTACGCCCAATGCAGAGACCTATAGGAAACGTAAGCTTGAGAGACCCAATGCAGCATAAATGTGTAAATTTTTTTTTTTTTTGTTCTTTTCCTTCCTGATGGAGTTGCTGCAATTCATTTAGCATTACTGAGCAGACTCAAATTTCTGCACGTGATACGTTTGCACACCTGTGGTGTATGAGGCCCATCACTGAGCTTAAGACAGTGTCCTCTCAACAAGCATCACAGTGGTTAGAGCAGTCTTTTTAGGCACTTTTAGGATTCATATTTGACTATAACTTCCAGCTGCAGTTCCCTTGATTGAGGTACTTACCCTGAATTGACACAGTAAAAATTACCTAGCTGTAATAAATGTGCAAATCATTTTAAGGAGCCCAGACTTGCCATTCTAGGGAGTTCATTTCAAGTCTCACATTTTTAAGTCACTTTAGAGAAAAGTGACAGACATGTGAATGAATATTTGCTGTAAATAAATCTTTTGAAGCACTGTGCTACATGCAGCTCTGCAGTTCCCAGAATTCAGTGCTGGTTTCTGACCATATGGGAAGCGGAGTGCGAGTGCTGCTGGGCAGAATGTCAGCTGTCTGTCAGTCTGCTAGCTCTGGCCCTGAAAACTCCACTGCTGATGGACTGATAACTGCACTTCTTTGTCTCTCTCTCTCAGCTTCAGGCTTTTCTCCACAGGTGCTTGGCCTGATCAGATAGCAATGTGTCCTGGTATCTGATGTTGTACACAACACAGCACGGGATGCAGGTGTGTCTGCTGGGTTCACTGCCATTGGCTTTTTGGGTCAGACTCACCAGTTTCTAGCTGCCCAGCATTGTCCATAGGAGCACAGCTGGACATTGCACCTAGAGTTGAGCTGCAATGAAATGAGTTTCCATTGCAGATGGAAACCGCAGATGCTGCACAGTCTCTTCTGTTCTGGATGTTTGGCAGCTTGATGTAAAAAAAAAAAAAAAAAAAAAAGGGTGCCACTTTAACATGGCAAGTGTGTTGAGTCATGGCATTGCAGGTGACGTGTTGTTTGCTCATTTGCACGTATGGATTTTATCAGCACTGCTTCATCCGTGTATCATGTTTTGTGTAATGGGTCATGCAAGAGCTGCTTATGAAGGACTCTTGTAGAGACTGAGGAACCCTGTCTTCAATTTCGTGGTCACATTGTTTTGGTTTGACAGTTGGACATGTTTGCTGTTAGGTGAACAGTTGGACCCTTTTCACAAGTACCAGTGTTATGCTTTTGATGACTGTACCATCTGCAAGAACAATTTTCAATATGACTGTTATACAGTAGATGGCAGAATGACATGTTTTTGAAGATGTGAGCATTTTTCCGCCTGATTACATTTTAATTCGTATTTTTTTTAAATTTGTGTGTACAGGAGTGAACATAACCTGTATTTAGCTGCTGAGCTTATAGGTGGCAGTAAATAGCACCCAAGCAGAACTGGGGTGTGAGACTGCCTTGATTTAGCTCTTTGAGTGTTTATAGCTTCTTTACAGTCTTTGAGTATTAGCTCACACCTTGCTGCAGATAATGGAAGCAAATGCTGTCATCAGAATAGCAGTCATTTGCCATAACTCAACTCAACTCCCCCCCTGTGGTGGAAGAGTGCGTTGTAGTGCTTTTCTTCTTTTGTCTCTTGTCTTGCAAGAGAGGACCATGCAGACACCTGGTTTGGACCCAGCCCTCAGGTCAGGGGTTGGGATCTGTTGGCGTGACTTGAGTCACAACACGCTAAGGGCTGAATTCCTGAATGTCTTTTCCTATGCCTCCATGCTAGGCCTGTTAGATGGGTGAGGAAACGGTGTCACACCCCAGTGCGATTGCCTGTTGGTGTGGCCTGAGGTTGTCATGGTGATGTGATTTGTCTGTCAAAGCAGATGTCCCCTTTCTGAGTGCTGTCTGGCCAAGCAACTCCCTTTAACTCTCCTTCTGTTGTTGTTATGGTTGCTACCTTGGACTTGAAGGAAGTGGGTTTGAATTCCACCTCCTGCTGCAATACCCTTGGTCAAGTATACATACCATGAACTGATAGTAAAAAAAAAATTACCTGGCTATATAAGTGGGTAAATCATTGTAAGGCACCTTGGATAAAAGCATCAGCTAAAAGAATAAATGGTAAGTAATATAATAATATCCAGGCCTGCTAACGACCCAACCCCCCCAGTCAGCAGTGGAATTTAAACACGGCGAGGAGCCGCAGCACTCCATGTGCAGCTGCTAGGTTTAATCTGGATCCCATTAGCTCATGCACTGCGATTTAGAAATTGTTTCTCAGGCCGTAAATCCCTACTGCAATTGCGCAGCCCCCTCCATCTACCCCCGCAGACAGACACGCGCAAATGGCAGCACACATACATAGACATTCACAGAACCTGTGTAATTGTTTGCAGAAATGTTTGTTTGGAATCGGGGCTGTGTGTTTGCTGATGGGATGGTATGGGGACACCAAGCAGCCTATGGCAGACACCCTCTCCACTCCACTTCACATCCTAATCCAAGCATGCTGTTTTAGTGGACACCTGGGCCAGTGAGGTGCTTATTAGCTTCCATTGTCAAGTGCTCAAGGCATCTAGGTTTATTGCTTGGAACTGAGCGATCCCACATGGGGTTCTGCTGTTGGATCCTGTGTCTATGTGTGAGTTGTGTGTGATTCAACTGCTGTGAATGGGTACATGCCAGGGGGCATCATGTTCCTTGTCTCTCTGTTAAGAGGTTGTCTGCAGCACATGTTCATCACACCCTTCCTTTAACACCCTGGGGCCCCCCATAGAATGACAGTCCAGCTTGTCCAAACTACTCCCTACACCCCCCCACCCTGTTCTACACAGTAGAGCTTGTTGCAGTGCAGTAAGTGGTGTGCTTTGGTCCTCAGTTTCTTAGTTTCTTCTGAGGTTTATTCTCTCAGACTTGCTTCTATTGTGCTCTTTCTCCGAGATTCTTTCGAAGCCAAGGATTGAAACCTACAACCTTCTGCCTGTCTCCAGGTGGCACAGTGCCTTCTATTGTCTTGTCTGTTTGGCTCCTTAGACATTAGGCTTCTGGTACAGCTTGGAGTCTGAACCAGATCTGTACAGTGTGTTCTGAACCATGTGTGGATGGTAGGCAGAGTCAACTTAAAGTTGGGTGAGTGCTGTGGAAGGTGGCGCTTGGGGAGGTGTCTTATTCATGGTTCCGCCTCACACACGAGTATGCAAGAGATGTCTGTGCAGATATGGCTTGGCTGGTGGAGCCTTAAGAAGGGTGTGTTTGTGGGTGTGTGGACAGACGGAGTGTGAGTGTGAGCACAGTGCTTGGGGCTGCAGGATGAACACAATCGCCACTCTGTTCTCGTTGTACCACTGGTGGGGTGTGTCTGTGAACAGTGCCCATTTGTACATTTCTGTGAAGTTATCTTGTACACCCATACACACCTGCTTACAATCTTCTCTGCATCACACATACATAAACACCTTTTTATTGTAAACATACCACGTCTTAATGTCACCCTTCTTAACTGAGGTACCGCAATTTGGAGAACATGCCTCTCTACCACCCTCAGCCTCACCTTATTCCTTTTAAAACACACCTTACATTACATACATTTATTTAGCAGATGCTTTTCTCCAAAGCAACTTCCAGTGAACTCTATGTCGTTTTATCAGCCCACACACCTCATTCAACAAGGTGACTTACACTGCTAGATTCACTACTTACAATTGGTCACTTATCCATACAGCAGTGAACACACTCTCTCTGTTGCTCACACACTATAGGTGAACCATGGCTTTGGACTGAGGAAACCCACACAGACACAGGAAAAACATGCAAACTCCATGCAGACTGAGTGGGGATCGAACCCATGTTCTCTTGCACCACCCAGGCTCTGTGAGACAGCAGTGCTGTTTGCTGTGCCACCATGCTGCCCGGTGGTGCGCACACACACAGATATAAGACCTGTATCAGCAAACTGCTCTTCTGGTGACAATAGTCATGCAATTTGGAATTTGAGAGCCATAGGGAACAAACTGTGGCTGGAATGGTGCAACTATGATTGGTGTTGACTTTTACAGGCCCTTCCCTCAATAATGTAGCCACACCCCCCAGGCACTGAAACACACAAGTTGTGGTAATGGACTGGAGGAGGGAGAGATCCACCGATTCTTTCCAGATGTCTCCTGTGCTTCTCATTACGTGTCTGATTTTATTTGATCCGCTTCATCGTGGTAAAACAATAGCTCATTTATCCTCCAATTTGTTACCCTCCAGAGAGAGAGAGAGAGAGAACCACAGACCCCTAAAAGTAAAGCTCAAATGTGTTATTTCAGAATTTTTCCTCCTGCATATTTGCTGTGTTTATTCCTGTGATTTAATAACTTCAGGAACAGGTGGTCAAACTTAATGTTGTTACTGTTATTCATTTATTGACTCTCTCAGGTCAGGATTGTGCTGGTGCAGAGCTTATGCAGGAAGCACAGGGCACCAGGCTAAGCACAGTACACCCTGGATGGGACACTTGCCCATTAGATTAATGTGTTTTATCATCAAACATTATCTGAAACTTTTCCGTAAAGCAATTTAGTGTGAGGTTTGTACAGTAGTGACTTAAACTGATTTACCCATTTATACACTAGGTTTTTTACTCTATCAGTTCAGGGTAAGTACCTTGAACAAGGGCACTGCAGTGGCAGTGGAAGGGTGAGCTCTAGGGTGAAGGGTTCGTTGTGTGGAAGGCAGCAGCTCTAACCCCTGCACCACTGGCTGGTCCTCACCGCTTCCTGCCAGGTGAGGAGCCGTAGGGGTCCAGATGGAGAGTGTGTCATTGTGGGCGAGGTTAGAGGCCGTGGTCCCGTGTCCTCAAAACCCATCTCTCCGTCTTGGAGCTCTTTGCCACTGATGGGCCCTTTTTACTGGAGAGACTGAGAAGGAGCCCTTATGGCCCCTGCTGGGCTTCTAAGTTACTGTGAAAACCCTTGCGACCTTTAACCCAGTTCTTTCGAAACAGTTTTTAGGGGTTTCAGCAGGAGGACATTGTGGCTGGGCAGGTCACGATAGAAGGCTGTAGCGCTGAGGGAGGTTTTGTGTATGTGCGTGTGTGCGTGCGCGCGCGCGCCTGCCTGCCTTCGGGAGAAGGTTAACCCTGTTGCAGTCACTTAGCCTTTCTACAGTGTGTGCCATCAGGCTCTCAGACCCTAACAGAGGGGGCCTGCTGTTTCTGCCAGGCTTCTCCCAGCACAGCAGTCTCCGCCTAGCAGGACTCCAGTTGAACTCCGTTGTTCTTTTGACATGTCACTCCCTCCTCTGCTCCACCCAGAGCACAGGAACCAAAGCATGTATTTTATTCTTAATGATTGATTGATCTAATTGATGTTTGTCAATCCATAAAAGTATGAAGTGCAGGATGTGGCATGCTGGTTAGCGCTGATACTTTGCACGCAAAGGAGCTGGATTTGCAGTAGTTTATATTGCAGTAATCTAAAGATGTCTGGATTGAATCCCACTCCTGCAGTAGTATCCTTTTGCAGCAAAAGTCCATGTTACTACTGGCAGTCCTCGGATTACAAACAAGTTCTGTTCCTAAATCTAAGTTAAATTTGTAAGTAAGTCGGAGAAGTTTGGTACGGTTTGTATCTAACGTCAGTTAGTCAAATGTTTGTTTGAAGTATATAGAGTACCTTTCTACGCATAAAAACGTGAAAGAAATGCTTCCAGATACAGTAATAAAAATAGATATTTTAGTGTATTATTGTTAAAGATGAATGTTACTACAGTATGTATAGAGGGAGAGAGGAGAGAGAGTGTGGGTGTGGGTATAAAAAACATTAAAGAAACACTACTAAACAGTTTAGACCGACTGTAACCTAACGCTTAAACGCTTGTTGACGTTTCGCATTTTGCCGATCGATTTATTATTTCCCCTTTAGTTTAAATCGTGATCATTTTCCTTTTTCTTGCATCACCATCACTTGTTCATGCTTTGGTGCCATGGTTACAAGGGTAAAAAAAAAAAAAAAAAGCCACATACAGTAACACATGAGACACTTAACAGCAATGTAGTTTGACTGAGAACAACAGTCTTTGTTCTACTTCGGGCTCACAAGCCAATGAACCACTGTAGATGCGCAACATTTTGATGCGTGTCGCAAAGTAGCGCCCGTTTGTTATTACGAACCATCGTATGTAACTTGAACTTTTAATATAATAGGCTTTACCGGGGTTGGTTCATGACTACGGGTGTACGTAAGTCAGACATTTGTAACCTGGGGACTTCCTGTAGTTTATTATCATGCGAGTCCTTTGTCAAAGGTGATTTGTTCATTAAACTGCACTGGTTTCTCCATTTATACAGTAGGGTAACTTATACTGCATTAATCCAGTATGTGTATGTTGATCAAGGCTTCTGCAGCCAGAAGTGGGATTAGACCCGGGGACCTTTAAATTGCAAGGCTCCAACCGCTGTGCCACCTGCAGTCCTCATCTTTGTAATTTAAAAAAGAGCTTGAAGTGAACTTCTTTGCAAATGGACGTGTTATGAAAATATTGAAAGTAATGCCATAGTGTTGTCATATCTGCACTGTGGGGAGACAATATGTGATGAACATGTCAGCCTTTAACAGTGCAGATGTCCAAGAAGGCTCCTTATCAGTCACACATTCCAGTGTGTCTAGCCATTCAGTGGAGTCATTTATTCTTGTGTTGTTTACACACATGTGACTTGCTGGCACCCTCCAGCCTCAGGGAGGCAGTTTATCATATTGTTGGCTCTAGAGCATCTCTGCTGGATCTGCACTCCAAGGGTCTCTGTCTAGCTCTGGGGATCTGTTCTGGAAATGTTGGGTGTGAGAGAGGTCCCATCTTGGATGGGACACCACTCCATCACAGGGCAATCAGATACACAAAATACACAGTTTTGAGTAACCAGTGCGCTTGAAACACGTGTGTTGAGCTTGTGAGAGAAAACCAGAGCATTCGGGAAACTCACATGGACATGGAGAGAATGTACAAATTCCACACAGACTGAGCTGGATTCAAATCCTGAGCCAAAGAGCCCTGTGGCACTAGTGCTGCCCACTGTGCCACCCTAATGACTACAGTTCTTTTTACACTGTATAATCTTCCTGAATAAATTTCCCATATGTTACTCAGTATTTCACAGGTGTGATCATGTAGCACTAATAAGTAATAAAAGGGTGACCAAACATTGCAGAATTGGTCAATCATCATTCAGCTCATTTAAGTTTTGTAGTGGAAGAAACACACTTGAGTTGACTGCTGTTTATGAAGATGTAGACCATAGTTATAACACACATGTTCCTGCAGAGTATGTGCCAGTAATGAGAATTTGGGCTGCTGTTTAAAAGCCATATAGTCTGACCTTCCTAAAAACCTGGTTAATTACAGTCTACGTTTGGTTTTTGTGGGTTGCATGTTACTCTTGAAGAGTATGGATTCAAATCCCTGTTCCTGCTCTAGTGTCCTTGTGACAGATATTCACCCTTGATTGATACAGTAAAAAATTATGCTGCTATGTAAATACTATGTAAATCAGTATAAGCAGGTCAGAGTCCAGTGCTCACCCAGGATACCATGTGCCTCCATCCACAGCATTTGGTGCTGTTGTCATGCAATGGCCCAGTCTGCCCCCTGGGGGTGCTGTGGTCAGAGGAGCTACTGCTGATATTTGTCTTAAAGTGGCCTTTAAAAGATCTGGGAGAGTAAAGCTCAGATAATAATGACAGGAATGAGGCTCCAATCCCACTGTCTGTGACTGCGCCTGTGGAGCAAGGGCCCCTGGGGTAATAAGGGTCTTCATTAGGGGCAAATTCTGTGTCTATGGTGGATGTGTGGCCCAAAGGTTGCTTTGGGAGAACAGTTCCTCCTGAAATCCCTCCAAGTAGCACAGTGCTGGAGGAAAACAAACACATTCTTTAAGAATTTATTTTGTGTGTGTTTGCTCTGAAGAGACTCAGAAAAGCAAAGTCTGATTTAGGGGGAAGTGCAACATAAAAAAAAAAAAAAGCAAAAACTCGTGAAAGAATGTATTCGTTTTCTCGGAAGTAGTATTTTTTTAATGTGTTGGTTTTATGAGCTCAGTCGTTGGGTTTGGCTCCCTATCCTGCTGCTTGCTTGCTGTTCTCCATGCTCGTTCAGTTCTTGTGGATGTTTGCTGTTATTGTCATTGCTCTATCTGCTTACTATGTGGATTATTTATTAATGGTGTGGTTTGGTCCAGGTGAGGTATCATTGTGGGGGTTTTTGTGTAGTTGTTTTGTAAATATTAGCAGGTTTTTTTGCCTCTGCTTTTGTGCAGCTGGTCAGTTATAGGCCTCTCAAGTATCCAACAACATGATGCCCCCAGTGGTTGGAGGAGCAGATGATGTGCTGTTGAAGGACATGAACCTGAGACGGAAAGGGTGTCCATGTTCTTTTGTCTCACAACCACGTAAATCAGTATGTGTGTGAACACAGAGTATGATTAGGGACTGTGGTGTGAGGACTGGGCCCTGTGGAGAACTGACCAGCGTCTGGCCCTGAGGCTACTGTGGGGGGGCTAGGGAGCTCGCAGTCTCTGACTATCCAGGACCATGTGGCCTGCTGATGGTAGGACTTTATATTTGGGAGGCAGGGTCTTTTGTTTTGCATGTGGCCTGCTTATCTGACCTCCAGAGCAACTTAGCATTGAGCTATTTACACTGATTTATACAGATGGGTAATTTTTACTGCACCAGTTCAGAGTAAATACCCCTTGATCAAGGGGATTATTACAGGAGATAGTCTGGGATCTTCTGCAAGGCCACTGCCACACTGATACCAACATTGTGTTCACATATTGTGTTCTTAACCTCATATCCAATGTGGGGCATGTTCAGCTGTTGCAGCACTATTGATATCAGTGCTTTTGTGTAAATATGTCTGTTTGCCTGGTTGCTCCTCATGGCAGAAATGATTCCTGCTGCCACTGGAATTAACCTCTTCTGTCTAGTCTGCGGGATATCAGCTTAATAGGACCAATCCTGTTGCTCCCCTCTGCCTACAGTATGGATTTGAGTTCTCGCAGCACAAGGTCAGGCTTCTCTGTATGTCTTTAATGAGTTGGGGAGGGCAGGAAACTTCTAGACAGAGAACAGTTTTGCTTTATTCATATTGGAAGATAAAGCTGTGATGCCCAGCTTTGTGTTTTCATTGACCCATCATGTTGCTGATGGTGCTGTGGGCTGTAGTCCTACAAGAAAATGAAGCGAAGCACAGCACTCCTCAGCACCCCTCTGCCACACGTGCGCACGCAGTCTTTCTAAGCTTCTCTGCTCTGTAATGTTTTTTTCATTTTTAACAGTCAGCCTTATTCAGCAAACAGTGATGAAGTTTTAAGAAAAAGTCTTCACTTAACCCTTTTGTAAACCATTGATTAGCATAAACTTGGTTTTTATTCAGTTTATCTAAGGAGACTTAGACATTGACTTAGTTTTACATCATTGTAGCTTTTTCCTCTATTAGTTCAAGGTAAGTACAGCTGCAGAGATCTGAGCCTATGTCATTTGATTAGAAGAGGACAGTGTAAAGGTGATGCAGTGAGAGTGCCTGCTTGCAAATGAGGTCCAGGCTTTAACTTCAGTTCCACTAAAGAGGTGTGTGTAGGAATGTTGCAAAACTGCTGTCGCCTGTGGCTGTGGGCTCTAAGTTGATGTCCAAACCAGATGGCCAATAGTGGTTGAGGACCTTGTTGTGCTGACAGGAGGAATGCAGTCACTCAGAAAAGCTGCAGTGGGACTAATGTCAACTGTCATGAGCTAGCACTGAAACACGCATACATACTCTCTCACTCACTCTGTTGTGACTGCTGTTGATAACGTCTCCTGTGAACTTGGGGTGGAGAAAAGGCCTTATTTGTTTGGCCCCATTCAGAAGACTAATATAATTCACCAGGGGGCCATTAACCGGACCTTGTCTCACTATGCCCTCTGCCTTTGCCTTGTCCCACCATGGCCTGTGACTTCCTTCCAGCTGCAACCCTGCCCCCAGGGTTCTGCATGTTCACCCAGCTGTTTTTAGCTGCCCTGCTTTCCCAGGCACAAGCAGACAGTGCTTCTGCCAACAGGGTGCTGTACTGGGTGTGTAGCTAGAGGGTGCAGAAGCTCTTCCATCTTGCTACAAGACCATTCCTCCTAATGAGCTGTTTCTGGCCCCTGATGCTTTGGAGCCAGATGGGGATCTGTTTACAGAAAAGCTGTAATGAATTTATTAATAGTATTTTTTTAAAGATATTTACAGATGTAAGTGCAGTTAATAACCTCTCAGTGGTCCAGTGGTAACCCCCCCCCCCCCCCACCACCTTTAGTTTTTCCTTGCTCTCCATGTGAGTTTTTCCTCTCCCCGCAGTACCTCCAGATGAAGTGGCCCCTCCTGGATGTCCCGAGTACAGCGGCCCTCAAAGATGCCAGACTACCTTCTCCGGGGCCCCTGGTGAGAAGTGTGTGTGTGTGTGTGTGTGTGTGTGTGTGTGTGTGTGTGTGTGTGTGTGTGTGTGTGTGTGTGTGTGTGTCTTGGCATCTGTTAATACTTTGCCAAACTGCCAGAGACATGTTAGCTGTATACCTTTAGACTTCAGCCAGAATGCCTTTATCATCTAGGAAGTGAAAGTGGCCCCACCTACTTGACCCCATCACTTAGTAGGGTACCTTGCTCTTCAGTCAGGGTAAGATTTAAATTCCACCTAGGGCTTCTTACTGCTCTTAGAGCTGTCACTGGTACTGAGGGCAGCCCAGGGACCCTGTGTTTCACAGCCCTCTTGTCCTGTGACCTGGCTCTTGACTTATGACATTGTGGCAGTAACCTCTAGGATGCTCGTTCTGGAATGGGTACTAATCCACCGTGCAGATTGTGAGGGGGGAGGGGCTGTTTGTTGCACTCCAAGGAAAGTGACAGAATTGGAGTCATGAGGCCTTGAAGTGATCACCTGTGAGTCATGTCAGTGTAATGGCAGCAGGAGGGGCCACTGTGGGGCATTGAGAGTCAGGGAGACTCCAAGTGAATTACAGCACCATGAATGGCTTATTGAGTACCATGTATGAACATGGTTTGTGACCTGGCTCCACATGCTTCCTCAGTGGTGGGGTCAATGCCCAGCGCATGGGCACCTCTATTTCCAAGCAGGAGGGTTCTTTAACAGACCTGTGGTCAGGTGTTCACAGGAGAGCTAGTTAAGGAGTTGGTGGCAGCGGCATCTTAACAGGACCATATCATAGAAGGTCTCTGTGCAGCTTTGAATCAAAAACCTTGAGGTTGAGTTTAGTGTAGCCATATTACTGAGGCTGTTGTTGTTGTTGTTGTTGTTGTTGTTGTTTGCTCACTGTGTTTCCTCTGTAGTGTGGCACTATCATCAGGCAGGATTCCTGTGCACAGAGCCCTTAATCACCTCAATGTGACTATAAATGCACAGAGGTCATAAAATTGCAGACTAAGCGGATTAGCATTGTGGTATGTTAAATACGCATTGGGTCATTTCCCATGATGGCGGAGTGAAGCTTAATGAGGCCCAAGATAGATGTCTGTCAAGCGCCCCCTCGTGCAGTATCATTGGTTTTCATGGTGTCAGTCACTGGTGGGGCGGGATGCCATATGGGAGTCTCCACTTGGCCCTCTGAAACAGCGCAAGGGTCACCTTTTGTGTCTTGTGTAAAATTGCTTTCGTTCTGTTCCTTCTGCTGGTGTATTGTTTGCCTGCACAGAGCGCCCTCTGGTGGGCCTTTGCAAGCCTGTGAGGATGTGTTGAAGGTCCCTTCCCCTCAGTTTAAGACCACTAGTTGGATCCCAGCTGTTTAATCTGTACATCATCTGGCTTTTAAACAGTGATAACACGCAAGGAACACTGGACCCTTCCACTCAAAGCACTTGGGTTCCAATCCCACTTCCTACTGTAGTGCCCTTGATCAAGGTATTTACTTTGTACTGATGCAGTAAAAAAATTACCCAGCTGTAAAAAAGGGTATGTTACTGTAAGTAGCTCCATATACAAACCTCACATTGTAAATCCATTTGAACAAAGGTGCCAGATAAATGAAGATAATGGTATTAACAATAATGATGATGGTTCCAGTGCAGCTGCTTCTGTATGAATAATTGCACAGTGTGGGGAAGGAGGACAGGAAACGAGTTGTTTTATCGGTGTCCCTCCTGTTGGGTTCCATTACACAGGAAATGACATCAGCTTAGCTCATGTCAGATTCTCAATGTAAACACATGGGCCCTGGTCCACTGGTCCCCAGTTGTACGTCTTGCACAAGTGCGTACATGTGGTATCTTCCAAGTGCAGCAAAATGGCATGCACAGCGGAGTGGGCGGATTTCACTGGCTAACTGTGTCCTGGCTGCACTGACTTTTTTTCTTTTTACTTTCCTGTCTTCCTGAGGGTGCTCATGCTTAATATTCACCCTCCTGGGAATCCTGGGACATGCAGGCATGCGAATGGTACAGCCCATTTCCTGCTTGGCACGCGGTCCGGCAAACATGACGAAAGAATGCACCCTCCCTCAATGTGCCCATTGTCTGAGTCTGGCATTGCACAATAAGGCCCAGTCAGCACTTGTCGGGCCTCCGGAAGTGCCTCTGGGGGGGCTTGTCCCTTTCGATTACCCAGCATTCCTTTCTGTTCTCTGTATGGCACCAGCCAAAGTGTGGGGCTCCCAACTGCCCAGCTGTGCTTTGGGACACATGCCAAATTGTAGGTCTGGGCATTGGAGTCTCATAATTTAATATTTTTTGTTTGTTCATAATTCAAATTATTTACTGATTGACACTTTTTCCGAAAGGAATTAAAATGTCAGCTTTGTGCAGTACATGACTTGTGCTGATTCAACTGAGTACGACTGAGTAATTTTTACTGTACCAGCTCAGGGGCACTACAGTAGGAGATGGAATTTCAACCTGGGTTTTCTGATTGAAAGGTGATGAATAAAGGTGTATGTATTTGCACAGGAGCTGCCCTCCTGTGACAGACAAATGACTGGATAAAGATTAAAAACTATGGATCCTCAAGGAAACTGCATGAGACCGCAGCAGCGTGGATGCACAGGGGCGCGTGCGCACACACACACAAACAAACAAACAAACAATGCACTGGAATGAATAAATACTGTCAGACTGGTACTTTTGGGACAGGTGGAGCTCAGTCACTCCTTGATAGTGAGGGAAACTCATTAAATACAACTGGAGCAGTTGATCACTGAGCACTCAGATTCCACCTCTTAATATATGGGACAGCTGATAGTCTAGTGGTTAAAGCTGCTATCTTTGGACCCAAGGGTCATAGGTTTGATTCCCACCTCTGACTGTAGTACCCTTGAGCAAGGTACATACTCTAAATTGCTCCAATAAAAAAAAATTACTCAGGTGTATAATTGTAAGCATGTACCTTAACAGTGTAAGTTGCTTTGGAGAAAAGTGTCAGCCAAATGAATAAATTTAAATGTAATATTCACAAATACCTGGTATGTTCTCAGTCATGTGGCACTGGGGATTTCTTGGTGTGTTTTTCGCTTTGAGGTGACACAGCCGAGTGTCTCACCGGTTTGGCATCGGAACCCTTGTTCATGGGTTCAGTAAATGAACTAGCTATTTCAAGTGCCCCTGTGTCTGTTTTGATTTAGCGTTCATCCACAACCACGATGGGACTTCCTGCACTAGACGTCACTATGGCTCCGAGCACCTCCCATTTCCCTGTCTATATAGTGCCTCTCAGAAGATGTTTCTTTCAGTGCAGGAACATCCCCCGCTGCGGTCACTATCAGCAGTGCAGTTTGGGGGGAATTAAACTGTGTGAAAGCAGTTGAAGCAGTATAGCCATTTTCCTTTCCCCCCAACCCCATTTCACAGTCCAACAAGATTCCAGTCGTGCAGCATCCCCACCACATGCACCCGCTGACTCCGCTCATCACCTACAGCAACGAACATTTTTCCCCAGGGACGTCACCTGCTCACCTCTCCCCGGAGATCCTTGACTCCAAGACAGGTCGGTTGATGCCCCATCCCTGAATCCCACACACACCAAGTGTCATGCCTCATATTTCTTACCTTCCTGCCTTCTCTGAATAGGCATTCCACGGACAGCCCACCCCTCAGAGTTGTCACCATACTACCCCCTCTCACCTGGAGCAGTGGGGCAGATCCCTCATCCCTTGAGCTGGCTGGTACCACAGTAAGTCCCCCTTCTTGCATGATGCACATGTGTCTTGGTATTGTTTTATGTGCCTACTCGAACGATGAACCTCGATGCAGCAAGTGGTAGGTAACAAACTAGGTTTGCTTGAGACTTCCATGTCTGCAGCTGTCTCCTTCTCTTAAGGTAATGTATAAATTGTACTTTTGGTGAGATGTACGTCGCTTTGAACAGAAGCGTCTGCTAAATGAATAAATGTAAATATTTGCTGCTACGATATAGCTCCTTAACACGACGTTGTCCTGAGTTATCAGGGTTCAATGGATCTTGGCACCTGAGTCTTGTGACTTGCTTCACTCTTTCATCCAGACCCGAAAAGATGGGCCGGTGGAAAAAAAAAGCACAGAGTTTGGGCTTAATGTTTTGCAGAAATGGTACAAACATTCAGCTCTCTGAAAATGTTTACAGTGGATGCATTTACAGTGAGATTGCTCAGTGCTGGGGCTGCTAGCAGCTTTGTAAGGCCTCAGGGCATCTGCTTGGCAAACATACTCAGCAGTGTCATATTTGTGCCCAGTCTTATGGTCCACCTCGCTGGTTCTCCGTGTACAGAGTAAGCTGAAATGAAGACATCTCCGACATCAGTGTTTCTCCAGGCTGCCGCTTTTGGCAATGCTCCACTTACCACATGTGAGAACAGTTAAAACAGGCCACCAGAGGAATCATGTTCAATGCTCTTCTTCTGCCAGACTCTTGTTGACTCCATTGCTATGGCACAACTAAGCCATTGCTGATGCAGTGTGAGCGCCTCTGCAGTAGTCATCCAAAGTAGGTTGACAGCTGCTTTTTTTTTTTTTTAATAATTTAATATGTTAATTTATTGATTTAGTACATCCTTTTCATCCAAGCTGACACATAGTTCAGAGTAAACAAAAGTGTATCAACAAAAGAAAAAAGCTTCAGACCCAGGTACAGCATTATTGACGCACAGCTCATCTGTCTCATACCGCCATGTTGGTGGTTCACATCCCTTAAGTAGCTGCCTATGGCGGTGACATTGCAATAGCAAATACTCATTTTGTAGCCATCAGGAGAGAAATGGCTCTGAAAGAGATAGGTGAGACCCTTCTTTAATGCTGGGAAGTGTTCAGCAGCTCTGCAGAACAGAGGTAGCTGGTTCTTCCACATTTGGCTAAAACCTACAGTAAGCAGGCTGTTGTTTGTTTGACCTCTTGCAAGTGGGACCACCAAGCAGCCTGGGGTGGAAGGGCACAATGCACTCGGAAGTCTATAGAAGAATGATCAAGGGCTGTAGGTACAGTATTAGGGTACAGATCCTTCAACTATCTTGTAGGCTGTAACCAGCTATATTTAACTTAAATACCTCATTCTCAGGAGGTTACCAAAAGCTACCCATGCTGATGTTTGACTTAATTCCTTGATGGCCACAGGTCCAGGTCTTTCAAGGCTTCTTCCCTTCTGCCCTGATGTTGTTGGTGATATGGTTCTGAACCTCTCCTTATGGTGTTTCCACAGACAAGGCCAGCCCATGTACTCCATCCCTGCTGGTGGATTCAGGCACCCCTACCAGACACTTGCCATGAACGCATCCATGTCCAGGTGGGGTACTCCCTCAAAACCTTGTCTGCTCACTGTAGTCTCTCAGGGTAGATTTTGTTTTCTAACATGTATTTACAAACACAATAGGGACCTAAATTTACTTTGAATGTAACTCCAAAGTTGACTTTAACCACAGAGTTAGTTAATAAAAGCTTAACACAGATGTAAATTTTTTAACTAGATATGTTCTGAAAAATGTTGCATATAGCTATAATAAACAAAAATCATTTGTAAGGCTTTTACTGCTTTTATCTGAGCTTTATTAACAGCATGGCTAACATTAAATGTCAGTGAAAATATGGTCTCTTCACAAATTCCTAATTGAAGCTGATTGTTGACAGATTCTTTTTCTATAAACATGTCCAGTGGTCCTCATCTTGTTACTGATCAACAGTACTTTGAACAACAGACACGTAACACTGGAAGTGATCCGTTGCACACGTATGACAAAATTTCTGCTCAGCCCCTGATGTTACCCAGACACCACAGCATCAGGGCCATCATATTAGCATCCTGCTTCATGCAGCTACTTGTGTGATGTACATTGGTTTATATGGCAGAAAATAACAAACTAACTGTACTTTAGAATCACGCATCTAAGTTTCTCCTGCTAATCTAATGCACATATTGTATTTACGCTAAATGTGTAAATGTGTGAGTTGAATTAAGGCAATGCAGCGCTTCTGTTCTCCTTGCTTGCTCTATACTGCCATCTGTTGCCTGTCAGCCTAAACACAAGTCAGACTTTCTCTGCAATAAACAGAAATTCTATGAAATATGTAAGTGTAGGAAAAAAATCAATAAAACATTTTATCTGAATGAATTTTTGAGTTATTGTTGCAATCATTTACATCAAGGATCCAGTGTATATTAATTGCTACATAATAGAAGAAATACAGTACATTGACCTTTCACTTATGGTTTGGCTCTAAGTGCTGTGCCGAAAGAGGAACTGCAGTTCTGTGCAGCTGAAGCATGTTGTGTTGAAAATGGTCTTTATGTGACTGGCAACATTTTGGTACCTCATCTCCTCAGCCTGGTGTCCAGCCGCTTCTCCCCTCACGTAGTGCCCCACCCTGCCCATGGCCTGCAGCATACAGGCATCCCTCACCCAGCCATCGTATCACCCTCCATAAAGCAGGAGCCAGGCACTGAGAGCGCTGGCACAAGCCCTGTTGTGCAGCCGTGAGTACCGCTTTGGAGTCTGCAGTGTAAAGCAGTCAAGTATTCCATTTGTGCTTTGACCCCATTTTTTTTATGCTCCACTGCTGCAGAAAGTCTCCAGGGCCTTTGAAGAAGGAAGAGGAAAAGAAGCCCCATATCAAGAAGCCTCTAAATGCCTTCATGCTATACATGAAGGAGATGAGAGCCAAAGTAGTGGCTGAGTGCACGCTAAAGGAAAGTGCTGCAATCAACCAGATCCTGGGCAGGAAGGTGTGTGTGCGCGCGCTTGTGTGTGTGTGGCGCGAGAGAGAGACACTTTTCTGACAGTTATCCCTCTCTGTTTCTGTCCTTCAGTGGCATTCCCTGTCACGGGAGGAACAGGCCAAGTACTATGAGCTGGCCAGGAAGGAGAGGCAGTTGCACTCTCAGTTATACCCGGGCTGGTCTGCACGTGACAACTACGTGAGTATCTACTGCAGGGACTCCAGAGTTTGTTAAATGGGTCTATCGATTGTTAATTTTCGTAAGAAAGAAAAAGTGATAAACACTTGGGTCAATCACAAATTTATAGAGGGAGACCTTCAAGTACATCTAGTTGCTGACATTATTGTAAGACAAATTACTCTATATTTTTTGTAGAATTTGGCAAGAAAACTATCAGGCTCTGGAGCTTTTCCTAAAGGCATTCATAGGATAGTTTCCTGGGTCTCCTCGGAAGTGAAAGGAGCATTTGAAGTCTGGTTCTCCATGCCAGGCCTCTGACTGCTGTGTGCTCCATCCCTGCAGGGAAAGCGCAAGAAGAGGAAGCGAGATAACAAGCAGGCCGACTCAACCTTGAGAGGTGAGCTGAGATTTCACCTGATCCTACTCGAGCAACAATGGGCATGGGAGAGTGGTGGTCAGTTTTACCATGATTTACCTATTTAGACAGTTAAGTGTTCTGTCTGTAATAAATCCTCGCTGTGGTGTTCTACAGCTGGAGGAAACTGGGATCTTCAAATTAGTGCTCTTTCGATTTAGAGGCATACCATATTCATGCCTGCACTCTTCAATGGGTCTAAACAGACATTTATATTTACATATGTTCATTTAGCAGATGCTTTTCTCCAAAGGGGTGTACATCTCATAGAAAATACACGTGCATTACGTTAGCAGGAGAGAGTAGTCCA
Source organism: Scleropages formosus (assembly GCF_900964775.1). Classification (NCBI taxonomy): domain Eukaryota; kingdom Metazoa; phylum Chordata; class Actinopteri; order Osteoglossiformes; family Osteoglossidae; genus Scleropages; species Scleropages formosus. The sequence continues at coordinate 4,833,504 of NC_041811.1, forward strand.
GATGGGATGTCGCCATGGCCCGGACAAGTAGTTGCTCAGTTTGTTGTGATAAAGGACGGATCCTGCAGATGTTATGCAAGATGTATCTGCAGGTCTGGGTTGTGGTTTTGATGTTGCTGGGAGAAAAAAAGACTTGAGTCCATCACTCCCAGACTGTTAACCGAGGAGGTAGGCAAAATGAATGAGTTGTCCAGTTTGAGAGATCATGATAGGAAGATAGGCCAGCTGGAAGGTGTAGGATCTTGGTTTTGGAGAGGCTGAGTTGGAGGTGGTGACCAGACATCCATGCAGAGATGTCTGATAGCCAGGCAGCGATGCTCGTGGAAATGTCTGATGCTCCAGGTGGAAATGAGGGGAAAAGCCGAGTATCATCGGCATAGTAGGGATAGTTTAATCCATGAGAGGCGATGACAGGGTCGAGGGAGGAAGTGTAAATTGAGAAGAGCAGAGGACCCAGTACCATGCTCTGTGGGACACTGGTTGAGAGAGGCAGGAGAGAAGAATGGGAGCCCTGCCAGACCACTCGATAGGATCTGTCAGATGGCTAGGACTCAACATCTTAGTGTTGTTCCTTTGACCCCAACCTGAGTAAGAGAGGAGAGTAGAATCTGGTGGTTGACAGTGTTGAATGCTGCAGGCAGGTTGAGGATGATGAGGACCAAGGGGAGAGACATGGCTCTAGCTGACTGGAGAGCATCAGACACTGCCAGGGGCGCTGCCTCGGTGGAGTGACCAACTTTGAATCCAGATTAATATCCATTGAGGAGATGGTTCCAGGTGAGGAATTCAGATAGTTGATCACAGGCTGCCCATTCTGATGTTTAGGGAGATGGCCCTGTAGTTTTGAACCGAGTTAGGATCCAGATAGGGTTTCTTTATCATAGGTGAAATGAGAGCAGTTTTGAAAGCAGATGAGAAGGAGCCAAAGGCGAGCGAGGAGTTGATAATCTTGTAGATGAAGGTGGAGAGTTGCGGAGAGATGTAGGTGTGTCGATGGAATTGGCTCTAGCAAGCAGATGGTGGCTCTGTGTGATATCAGGAGCCTGGAGATTTCAGTTTCTGACAGTGAATTGAATTCGGAGAGTGTAACTCCAGCACGGACAGGGCAGGCTGATACTGAGAAGTTTGTCTATGATTAAAAAACAAAGCAAAGTCATCAGCAGTGAGACAAGAAGAACGAGGGAGTGGCCGAGGACACAGTAGAGATGAGAAAGTGAAGTCTTTTTTTTTTTTTTCTTTTTTTTTCTTTTTTCAGTTGCAGACTCTCTCTTGTTATGAAAGAAGGTTGTTTTAGCTGAGGAGACAGCAGAGTGAAAAGTAGCTGAGTTGTTTGTAGACATCCAGGTCCAGACGAGGCTTGGATTTTCGTCTCTCTCTGCAGCCCGGAGTTTGCTCCTGTTTGTACTTAATTTATCAGTAAGCCATGGGGTGGCACTGGGGCATGGTGGTCTGGAAATTAGTGGACAGAGGGAGTCAAGAGATGAAGATAGGGCAGAGAGGAAAATGTATCAACAGACAATGCCACTAACATCTGAGAACTGTGCAGCAGAAGGGAGAGCGGACAGAGTGGTAGAGGCAATGCAGGAAGGCAAGAGAGTAATTTATGGCGGAAAGTGACAATGGGTGCAGAAGGAGGAGAGGGGTTAGTGGTGAGGCATGGTTGGAAGGAGATGAAGAAATGATCGGAGATATGCAGCGGAGTAACAGAGGACAGGAGAGCTACAGTTACAGGAGAAGACAAGGTCAAGGCGATTGCTAGCTTTTGTGAGTAGCAAAAAATTAACAGGGATGTAAGTAAATTGCAAGATTGTTGAGAAATTCCAGTAATAAAGATACTGCCTGAAAACAACCCTTCCAGGTTATTTTTGACCCAGGGATGCTAAGAACCTTAACCACTGTGCTAAGAGGGTGTAATTGTTTGCTACACTTAAGACACACCTGCAAGAACAAACTTCACAAGTGCTGAGGCCACATTTGTTCACTGTCAGTTGCTCTGGGTGGCACATCATTGAGATGCCCCTGTATATTGTACCCCATAAACACATGTATGCAGTAAATGCCAGATAACTCTACGATTGCTCTGGTTTTAGGCTTGTAAATCAAGGATACAAATCCCATTTAACAGTAGTGTCTCTTGTGTCCTGCATATCAATGTCATGTTATCCTCTTTCCACAGACAACATCCTGTCCCAGAGCAAGAAGCCCTGCATACCTTACTTGCCCCCTGAGAAGACATGTGACAGCCCTTCATCGTCCCATGGCAGCATGCTGGACTCCCCGGCCACGCCCTCCACTGCCCTGGCCTCTCCAGCTGCACCTGCTGCCACCCATTCTGAGCAGGCCCAGCCCCTGTCACTTACCACAAAGCCCACCCACTGCTCCCTTCCAGTAAAGACTTCTGGCTTCTCTACCTCTGGCCCATCTTCAAGCCCTGCCTCCTCCCAGCCCGGTGTCTCTCTCCCAATTAGTTCCCCAGGCACCCAGACCACACCCCATATTTCCCGGCCAATTTCCTTCACCTCTCTTCCCCCTTCAGTGCTGTCTTTCCCTGCTTCTTTCCAAAAAGCAGCGATTCATTCGCATCATGCAATACTTCAGTCCCAGCCCCTGTCTTTGGTTACAAAATCAGCTGAGTAATTTTTTTCTACAGTTCTGAACAATGCTTTCTACTTTTTTTTAAAAAAAAAAATAGATATTAGATCACATTTTTTAATAAAAAAAAAAAGGAAAAAGATTATTGGTCAATATTTGACCTCTGCTTCCTTTTTTGCTTTTCTCTGAAACAAAATTGTATTTTTTGTAAAATTTGTTGTTTTTCCAGTTTTCTACTTGTACAAAATATATGTATAAAACATTACTTTTTTTAGAAAGAAAACAAAAAAACTTGTCTTTATAGGTAAAACCTCACTGATGTTAGTTTGCAGTTGAACTTTTGTTACCAGCTCTGTTGTCTTTGACATTACTTCATCCCTCAGTTTGTCATGCTGTGACCTTCCTCATATGATAAAATAAACCTTGATTCATTTTTTTTTCCTGAAAGCACTTGGTGCACTTGTTTCTGGATGAGCTCCTGGAGGACCTGGTCAAATCTTTTAATCTGTAAATGAAATGCTTGCAGGTAGAACGTGTATGACAGTATGCCTGGTGAAATGTGGGAGGAGTCAAGGTAGGAGGCAGCCCACAATGTTTGGAGTCATGACATGGCACAAGCCTGATCATAAGAGTAGTAAAAAGGTGTCAGGTCAAGTGACCTTAAGCCAATTAGATGAGAGTGGTGCCAGTTTGAAGATGCTGATAAGATGCTCTAGGCAACAGGAAAGGGTGTTGTGGGCAGGAAGCTCTAAACTGACAGCTGTTGACATTGCATTCTCCTCTGTGCCAAACCTGTTAGGGTATACTTTGTGTGACCATGCACCTAGGACCCAGGGTATAAGGAAATAACTGAACATCACAACGGCAGTATAGGACAGCAAGTGAGGAGGAAAAAGTGGTTCTGGTTAAGGGATTCTTAGGAATAGACATTATGCAGAGTGACACAAGAGAGGATGGAAAGAAGGCAAGAAAGCATTCAGCTTTTCTAGTACATCCATTGGGGTTCGTGAAATGGCTGCTGGGGCAGAAATGCAGTGAGCAAGTGGCTCTGATCCAGAGTGGAAATGATCCACCTCTAAACCCAATGTGGGGGGTGCGGAGGTGCAGCGGGCGTGGCCGGGTCCTGCTCTCTGGCAGGTCTGGGGTTCAACCCCTGCTTGGGGTGCCTTGTGATGGACTGGCGTCTTGTCCCGGGTGTCCCCTCCCCCATCCTTATGCCTTGTGTTCCCAGGTTAGACTCTGGCTTGCTGCAACCCCTTCAGTCAGTATGTGTGTGTATGTGTGAACCCAATGCAGTGATTCTGTCAGAGACAATGAGCTGCAACAGTGCAGGGCTTTGATAGGGTCACAAAATCCACTGGTCTACCTTGAACAAGAAGCAACTGGCGTAGATCGGGGTGCAACAGGTAGTAAAGAAGATAACAGCAAGCTCAGCACCAGGCCTAAGAGTACCCTATAAGGTCTACGTGCTTTTTCTGAAGCTGGTGCACAGGATCTACTAGACCCTGAGGGTCATGTGGAGATGGGGCACAGCTGAAGAGCAGTGGAGGTATGCTGAGGAGGTCTTAGTCATCTTCATCCCAGCTGGGACATAAGGCTGAGGCTATTTGCTTTCATCCGATCCTGTCTTTGGCAACATGTTGTGCCTTGGATCATCTTCTTTAGTGCAGGTGTCATTTTCCTCTGCCATATTGTTTCTGGGCATCCTTGTTTCCTCTTTCCAGGTGGAGTCCATCTGAAAGTTACTTTTGGGATATGATCTTGGTCCATTCTTAACATATGCTTTAGCTATTGAAAGCACCTGCATTTCGCATACCACTCTGGAATTTTGTCTTCATGTAGACCCCATCATTTGAAACCTTTTCAAGCCAGAATATCCCACAGATTGTTTTCAGACATCCATTTTGGAAGACATCAAGTGATCTCATGTCACTTTGTGTTACTTGCCAGCATTCTGCATTGTACAGCAAAACAGATTTCATGTTGCTGTTAGTCATATTTTGGTTTGTAGGCTGTACTACTACTACTGCATATGGGCTGAAGTCTAGCAAAGGCACTGCAAGCTTTTCCTTATCTCATCATTACTGGTGATGCTTCCCAGATAAGCAAATTCCCTTACATTCATAACAGGCACACCATTTACTGTGACTGGTGTTTGAGTCGTTGGATTGATGCACATCACTTTAATTTTGGGAGGGCTGATGTTCAGGCCAGTTTGCTATATTTGTTCAGTCTGTCCATCTTCTACTGTAGATGGACATGTTTAGAGGAGAGTACAGCAAGGTCATCGGCAAAGTCAAGGTCTTCTTATTGGGAAAGTAAGGGCCACTGAATGCCTCTGGATTTCTCTGACATGGTATTTTGCATGATCCAGTCAATAGTAACTAGGAAGAGGATACGGGAGATGACACAGCCTTGTTGCACACTTGACTCAACTAAGAACCACTCTGTTAAGTTGCCATCAAGAATGATACTGCATTCATATGTAGCCATACTGCATATCATGTAGCTTGGTCTAACTGTCAAAAAAAAACTTTTTAACTCTAGATCCGAATACTACACAAAGTTAATTGATGAAAATTGGAACAACCCTCATTTCTTATTTAATACCGTTGCTTATTTAACTGGTAAACACCAAGATAAACAATGTATTTCTGCTTCTATTACTAATGATGAATTTATGTTGTTTTTCAATAATAAATTAAAGAATATCCGGGCATCCATTATGCCTTCTACTTTGATCCAGGTCAGCGTAAGTGGCTCTGGTGATGATAATATTAGATGCTGTCTGCACCGTTTCAGTAGCTTTGACTTAATTACTATAGAGGAAATTACCATTCTAATTTGCTCAATGAAATGAAACCTGTCCTTTAAACCCAATCCCCACTAAATTACTTAAAGCCGCAGTTTCCGTTCTCACAGAACCTATTGTTAATATGTCATTACTTAATGGCTGTGTTCCAAACGCTTTTAAAGTCGCTGTTATTGGACCCCTACAAAAGAAATCGGATCTTGATTGTAATAACCTAAGTAATTATAGACCTATCTCTAATCTACCATCTTAATACAAAATTTTAGAAAAGATTGTAGCTTCCCAAATTGTAAAATATCTTAATCATAATATATTACAAAAATTTCACTCTGGTTTCCACCCTGGTTACAGCACTGAAACGGCACTCACGTGTTGTCAATGATATTTTTATCTCCTCTGAGGCTGGTAATATCTCTGTTTACATTTATTTATTTAGCAGATGCTTTTCTCCAAAGCAACTCCCAACGAAACTCTATGTAGCGTTTTTAGCCCACACACCTTATTCACCAAGGTGACTTACACTGCTAATACACTACTTACAATGGGTCACTCATCCATACATCAATGGAAAACAATTTCTCTCATTAACACACAGTGTTATGTTATTGTACTTGAGTGTTGCATTTGATACTGAGTAGACTTGAAATACTGGTTGGACCAAGGGATACTGTTCTGAAGTAGTTCTATTCATATTTAGTTAAGCTTAAAGAATTTGTACTGAAATCTGATGACTGTGCCCTTTCCTTCTTGTCCATGGTTCAATATAGTGTGCCTCAGGGCTATGTGTTGGGTCCACTGTTGTTCTCACTCTATAGTTACCATTGGGTGATATTATTAGCAAACAATGTATGTAAATTTCCACTCGTAAGCCACTCGTGTCATTTAAGTCTTATGACCCTTCACATGTGATGTCAGCAAATTGTTGTAGCAGTATGAAACCATGGATGAGTAATAATTTTTATCTCTAAATGCCACTAAAACAGAAATACTTATGGTGGATGGTGGTGCCAAAACTCTTGACATAATCACACCAATCTTTACCACAAATGGTATAAGCTTCAAGTGTATAGATTGTGTTAAGGACTTGGGTGTCTTGTTGGATGGAAAACTGTCGTTTGTGTCTCATGTTAATACATTGACTAAGTCATGCTTCCTTCAGTTGAAAAACATAGTAAATTAAGGCAATTCCTATGTAGGCAAGATACTGAAAAACTGGTTTATTGTAGTGGGGGTGCAGTGGCGCAGTGGGTTGGACCGGGTTCTGCTCTCCAGTGGGTTTGGGGTTTGAGTCCTGCTTGGGGTGCCTTGCGATGGACTGGCGTCCCGTCCTGGGTGTGTCCCCCTCCGTGCTTCTGTTTCAAGTAGGCTGGACTAATGTAATGGTTTATTACTGGGCTGTCTGTACCAGACTGTTTCCAGCTGGTACAAAATGCTGCTGCAAGGATTGTTACTAGAACTAGGAAGTACAACCATATAACACCAGTACTGAAATTGCTGCATTGGCTCCCGGTTACACTTAGAGTTGATTATAAAACCCTACTTTTTTCAATTCAATTCAATTTATTTTTGTAGAGCGCTGTTCTCACACAGTGACACAGAGTGCTTTAACACAGGCATAAGGCAAGCAAAACAAATGCATCAGATAAAGAAACAAAGAAGACAGTTGACTATGGAGTATCATAATATAATGCTTTTATAGAGGTATAAGTATGCCTACTGGCCACGGAGAAAATTAACAAAACTCCCAAGCGAAAATTGAGGGGGGGAAAACTTCTGGGGGTACAAGGGCCAGTAGTTGCCCACCCTTCCTGGGCATTCTAGATTAAGTAACACTTCTAAGCCAGTTTACAAGTAATAATGATATTGTTGCTGTATGGTAGCTTGAATTCCCAGCTCAGCATGGTATGTCTCGTCCATCATGGCAGTTGGTCATCGTCTTCAGTCGGCATGGGGGTGCGTCTGTGACCGCCAGCTGGCCTGGAGACAATGCTAAACAAGAAGAAATAGTTAGTAATTTGTAACTTAAGTAAATTTAATTTGCATTGGTATAGAGGTGGGAAAAACAAACACAGCCGAGTGGAATTACATTTCCAGGTGGAATGCCTAAGTAAACATGTAAATCCTTAGTCTGGATTTGAAGACTGAAGCAGACGGGGCATTTCTGACAGTAACTGGTAAGTATTCTACAGTTTAGGTGCTCTATAACTAAAGGCGCAACCTCCTACTGAGGTCTTATTGATCACAGGTACTTTAAGGCAACCTGCATCCAATGAAGATATTGTCCTAAGATATAAGAATCAATAATCTCACAAAGGTAAGATGGAGCAATGCCATGTATTGCCTCATAGGTCAAAAGTAGGATTTTATAATCAACTCTAAACCAATTTTTCAACATCCTGTCTACTTAGGAATCACCTTAATTTCAATATGTTTCTTAACTGAAAGAAGTATGACTTAATCAAAGCATTTACTTGAGATACAAATGACAGCTTTCCACCCAACAGGACACCCAAATCCTTGATACAATCTGTAAACTTGAAGCTAATACCATTTGTGATACAGATTGGTGTGATTGTGTCAAGATCTTTGTCATCACCACCCACCACACATACCTCTGTTTAATTGACATTTAGATAAAAAATATTTACTCATCCATAATTTTATATTTGTAAAACAAATAGCTAAAGAAGCTACGTATGATGGACCATCAGGCTTAAACGAAACATACAGCTGTGTGCCATTACTACTTACTATTTATTTAGCAGCTGCTTTTGTCCAAAGCAACTTCCAATGAACTCTATGTTGTGTTATCAGCCCACACATCCATCATCGCAAAATGAAAAGGTCCAGAGGAGGCATAAGATGATTCACGAGGAGGTGCACATGGCAATGCAGTTAAAAACGGATAGCTAGGATGACTGAGATGCAGCAGAAGGGAATATTAATCTTCTTGGTTCAATTTTGCAATGTGCTGCCCACTCTGGATGCCCATTATGGTCGAGGAGACCATCATTGGGTCTATAGCCCACCCACTCAATTGATTTCTTCTGTTCTTGGATTGTCTTACCGTACCTCGCAAAATCCCATTGCATGGGAGGTGAATTGGTGGTGTCTACGAAAATATAAATTTGGGATGCGTGTACTGTTGCTTTCCAATCTGAGGTGTATAATCTTGCTAGGGTGAGGAGAGGCCCAGTTTGTGTAGTGCAAAGGTATGGTACCGTCTTGTTGGTGCGCTTGTTGAAGCTCATTTGTCCACTATGAGGAAATACTCTGTTGGTACTCACTGTTCCGTGTGATTCAGGAAACAGTCAGTGACCTGTCATCACATTCTCTCTCTACAGCAAGGGCAGGCCGATGGAGAATTCTGTCGGCGCTCTGTCCGCGGTCCTGTCATGCTGGGGCTCTGACAAACCATAGCAAATCCCAGGCACCTCCACTGCCACCACTAGGGTCGCAGCTCGGAAAATGCAGCGCAATGGTGTCTTCAACACACACGCTCAATTGCTCCTCCTCCATTTAAGCTAATCGAAGCTAACTGACCACCGCATGCCCAGTGTCTATTTCGCTCAAGTAGCTTAGTGAAGTATCCGAGCGAGAACGAACCCAAACACGGCTCGCTCTCCTTGAGTTCTTCTCTTTCCCAGAGTTACTTTCTACTCTCCTAGCCCGGTCTTTTAAATTAATAAAACCTCAGTCCTCTTCACATGTTCTCTAGCCTTCTTCCTCTCACTCAGTCTCAATCTTTCCTGAACTCCACTCCCTGGAAGATTGTGAGCATTTTCCCAAATTAGCACTGATGGGGTAATCTTTTAAATGACACTTTCCTGTCAAATAAACACCAAAAAACTTGCAATACAAGAGCAAAAAGACATCAGCTTACAAAACCATAACCATCTCCATATTAATACAGAACTATTTTACACCAATAAGGGGGTGTGGTGATGCAGGGGGTTGGACCAGGTCCTGCTCTCTGGTGGGTCTGGGATTACTGGTATTCTGGGTACTGCTGTTAGCAGGCTAATGTTTGACCTTTTAGAGGTGGACATTGGGTTTGTGGCTAAATCAGCTACATCGCGCCTGGTGGAATTTGGTGTTAGAGGCTACTTGCTAAGGTTGGCAAAAAAGAGCTGTCTGAAGCTGCTAAGAAGGCTAATCAGTAGCTATGAATAGATGAGAGCAGGATAGTTGGGATTACAGGTCGAAGGGTAGTTTGTAATGTTTTAGAAAAGTTGGTGGCAGGTGTGGGGGTGCGGTGGCGCAGTGGGTTGGTCCACAGTCCTGCTCTCTAGTGGGTCTGGGGTTCAAATCCCGCTTGGGGTGCCTTGCGGCGGACTGGCGTCCCGTCCTGGGTGTGTCCCCTTCCCCCTCCGGCCTTACGCCCTGTGTTACCGGGTAGGCTCCGGTTCCTCGTGACCCTGTATGGGACAAGCGGTTCTGAAAATGTGTGTGTGTGTGGTGGCAGGTGGCTTGCAGTCGGGGGCAGCTTTTTGGTAATACATACAGTGGTATGGTGTTCGGGATGGTTTGAGTTTGCCCACTTGATAAGCTCAATGAAATACCCATGTTGGCACCCTGAGACTCAAAGTGGTGGTTGGGAAGGAGATTAAGTCACTTGGTCCTGAGTCATTTACATTCACATTTATTTATTTAGCAGATGCTTTTCTCCAAAGCGACTTCCAATGAACTCTCTGTAGTGTTATCATGGAGATGTATGATGGCATTGCCTGATGTTTTCTCAGGGGCTTCATGTGCAAGGTGTTTGAGGTCAGTTGAATTAGATCTTGTTTACAACCGTTCATATATTATATGTGCACGGGATTTGACATCTTATCCTATGTTGGCTATTGACCAAATGATAAAAAGTCAGATAATGGAGACAATTGCAAATGGGAGAAAAAGCAGAATGATTACAGATTACTATCAATAGAAGGAATTTAGAGGAAACAAATGTTTAAATCCAGCTACAGTCATAAAAATTAAATAAAGCAAACATCTAATTCCTCCTGGAGAGTGGGTTCCCCAAACAGCTTCAGAAATAGATCAGAAATCCCCACCCACTATTTCATTTTTTTAAGATGTAATGATTACACAGATAGATAAGTGATTAAGAGGAAGAGTCATTGTCCTTTATCGACAGGACCTTGTTTAGTGTTCCTTTCTGTGTCATTTCCTCCAGAGCATCTAATCAAGCTCCCAGAACTGGCCCACCCTTCCTCATTAGCTTATTCAGACTACTGGCATCACCTGTAGAAATGCCATTGGCTCAGCATACAACAGAAGAGTGCACCTGCTACAGCAGACTGATAGAACACCAGCAGCAATGACCTGCATACTCCAAAACACCTGAGCATCCTCAGAAAAGTTAAGGTGCCTCTGTCCTTTGTTGTACAGCGCTTCAGTGTTAGGCCACTCCAACCTGCTGTTCAAGTGCACCTCTAAGTACTTCCCCACCACCTCTACTTCCTCTCCACTAGTGGTCACTGAACTCAGTGGACCCTTGGATCTCCTGAAATCCATCACTATGTCTAATCTTTCTGATTTTGAGCATAAGATGATTCCTTTTGCATGACTTAACACTCACTCATGTCCTTTAGCAAACCTCTGTATTCATCCTCCTGACCATCCTCAATACACCCATCACTGTGTCATCTGAGAACTTCTGCAGATGACATGACTGCATATTGTACCTAAAGGCTGAGGTGCAGAGTTTGAACATGAAAGGAGTCAGAACTGTCCTTTTCACAATGACCAAAACTTCCCCTCATCAATAGCCCAGGCTGTATATTGAACACAATTGAGATTTAAAATTCATAATCCTCAAAGTGCTGCTTGCTTTGTCCAAGAGGGAATAGGCTTTGTTCGGCAGTTGGAGGAGAGCATTGTCCACTACAGTGTGGTCCTAGTAGGCAAACTGGAGAGGGTCCAGACCGGTGTTGAAAAGGGATTTAAGTTCTGTCAAGAGCGACCTTTCAAGGGTTTTCTTAGTCAATGCAACAAGTACCATGTACAAGTATCATGAGATTCTTCCTGAATGCTTCTCCATAGACTATGGACAAAGACTGAGACAATAGAAATACTGCACAAACAAAACAATGACAATGACAGTGAGTAGTGCAACAGCAATAGCAATAAATAATGATAACAGTAATAACAATAATACCAGTTGACAGCCAGAGAACTCAAAACGAGAGAATGAGAATGCTTAAAGTGGCAGTGGAATTTACCAATGTGCTTGGGCGGAGCAGTCTAACTCTAGTTACTAATAGTGGCACATTGGTTAGTGTTATATACTCTTAGAGGAGTGGGGTAAAAGCTGTTCCTGTACCTAGCCGTGCGGGTTCAAATAGACCTGAGCCGCTTTGCAGATGGCAGAGAAGAGAAAAGTGCCCGTGCGGGGTGACTATGATCTTTCATGATGTACATTGTCTTTCTGAGGCAGCGTGTGGTGTAGATGTCCTCGGCTGCTGGTAGCTGTGTGCCCATGATTTCCTGAGTTGTTTTGACCACCCTCTGTAGGGCTTTCTTGTCCTGTATGGAGCAGCTGCCACCCCAGGATGTAATACACCCTGTGAGGATGGACTCCACAGCACACCTGTAGAAAGTGGTGAGGACTGTAGTGGACTTCAGGGCTTTCTTCAGACGCCTGAGGAAGTGGAGGCGTTGATGGGCCTTTTTGATGGTTGATGCTGTGTGCTCAGTCCATGTGAGTTTGGCAGTGAGGGTGGCCCTTAGGAATCTGAAGCTGTTGACCCTCTCTACCATGTCCCCTCCTATATAGATGGGTGCATGAACCATATCCTGTCTCCTGAAGTCAATCACCAGCTCCTTAGTTTTACTGACACTGAGAGACAGGTTGTTGTCCTGGCACCATTCTCCCAGGAGCCTCACCTCCTCTCTGTAAGCTGTCTCATCGTTGTTGGTGATCAGACCCACAATGGTGGTATCGTCAGCAAACTTTATGATGGAGCTGTGACTGGCTACACAGTCATGTGTGAACAAGGAGTATAGCACTGGGCTCAGGACACTTCCCTGTGGAGTGCCAGTCTTGAGAATCAGTGGGGAGGAGGTATTACTGCCAGTCTGCACATGCTGGGGTCTTTTGGTGAGGAAATCCAGGATCCAGTTGCACAATGTGGCACTCAATCCCACCCCTAGTAGTCTGTGGATCAGCTTGGTTGGGATGACAGTGTTGAATGCTGAGCTATAATCCACAAATAATAGCCTTGCATAGCAGTTTTTTTATTATCCAGGTGAGACAGAATGGTGTGAAGTGTGTGTGATATTGCGTCTTCAGTGGATCTGTTGTGGTGGTAGTGGGTATTGTAATTTTGTAACTTTGTATTGTAATTGTAAATTATCAAGTGTTGTATATGATGTAGAAGAGTATTAGATGAGGGGCATCACTTATGTGTATAGATGGGGCAAACTGTTGTGAGTTTGAGTGGATTATTGGTTACAAAACTGCAGTGGGTCCAAAGTGTCGGGGATGGTGTCCTTTATGTGTCCCAGCCCCAGCCTCTCAAAGCATTTCATTGCAATGGGGATCAGTGCCACTGGGCAATAGTCATGAAGGCAGCTCACTTTGTTTTTCTTAGGAAAGGGATAATCGTGGTGTTTTTGAAACAGGTGGGTACAGTTGAGCTTTTTAAGGAGGTGTTAAATATGTTAAATACAGTTATGTTATGTCAAATACAAACAGCAGAAAGGCTTGGCCTGGGCTTTGGTCCTTGCAATTTAGGATATATGCATGGAGGAAGAAACTTTCAGAATGAACCTCTTTGCTGTGTGGATAATGTTCTACTATTTTTTTTTTTAGCTTCTACAGAATGTACAGGAATCACACACTTTCTCATTTTTAACTTTGAAAAATAAAATAAACATGAAAGAGAAATTATGACTTTCAACACAAAATGCAAGGATGGAAATGAGGTTCCCAGGGTGGTGGGTCTCACACTGTGTGACAGGCTGAGGAGCTCAGTGAATTTAATGCAGTTATTAAAAACTTACAAAATATACATCACCACTTTTTCTCATTTCTCAATAAAATCAAGATGCCAGACCATAACAATGAATTCCCCTCATCATCACATCCATAAAATGATCCTCCATAAAATTAAAAAATTTAAATTTGAAATCCAAATAAAATTTCCTTATTTCACCAAAGAAACGTGCCATGTATCACATACAACAATTAACAGCTATTATAATTAACATCACACCAACATCTGAAAAACAACCTTCAAAGGTTTTGTACATCATTTACACATAACTACTGTTACAATCAGGGGGTGCGGTGGTGCAACGGGCTTGGCTGGGTCCTGCTCTCCGGTGGGTCTGGGGTTCAAGTCCTGCTTGGAGTGCCTTGTGACGGACTGGTGACCTGTCCTGGGTGTGTCCCTCCCCCTCCAGCCTTGCGCCCTGTGTTGTTGGATTAGACTCCGGCTCACTGCGACCCTGCTTGGGATAAGTGGTTTCAGAAAGTGTGTGTCTGTGTACTATTACAATCCAGTCTACACTCAACATCTTAATCAATAACAATAAACATGTAAGTCTTCTTCTACGACAATAAAATTTACAATTACAATCCAAACTCATAAACATTTCAGTGAGTGACAAACATCCAAAACTCCAAAACATCGCATACAACAGGGAACCATCATCATAATCCACTCAAACTCACAATTTGCCCCATCTATACACACAAGTGACACCCCTCATCTAATACTCTTCTACATCATATACAGCACTTGATAATTTACAGTTACAATGATAGACAAATTTCTTGCCAAATGATAACAATCATCATTTATCCACCCATACACAATTAAGACCTACATCCCCATTACACAAAATAAACTTATCATAATTACAACCAAAATACAAAACTATTCAGCACACATCAACATCATACAAGCATCCTAACAACAGCACTGCAAGTATTACTCTCAGTTACATCACAAAACCCAACTTTATACATTTTTAGACAATTACTTCTTATACGGGGGGTGAGGTGGTGCAGTGGGTTGGACCGGGTTCTGCTCTCCGGTGGGTCTGGGGTTCGAGTCCTGCTTGGGGTGCCTTGCGATGGACTGGTGTCCTGTCCTGGGTGTGTCCCCCTCCGTGCTTTTGTTTCAAGTAGGCTGGACTAATGTAATGGTTTATTACTGGGCTGTCTGTACCAGACTGTTTCCACAGCAACATGTTAGACTTACTGCCCCAGCTAACCTGGACCAGCACGAGGTGGAATGGGTAGAAGCCGTCCTGAGGGATGTGAAGGAGCCCGCAAATTCTTGCTGCTCCCTGGAGGATGTCGCTGATGAAGAGACTGAGGGAGAAGTTGTGCGCCAAGTTGAGGCACGCCCCCGCACCAACAGCACCTACCATCTGCTGGCATTGTCAGAAATGAGGTCACCAGGCACATCACTACAGGGAGTCTGCCCCCACCTCATCTCAGGGAAACAGCAGAGGGGTGATGCTGTGAGGGGAGGGTTTCACCCTGTGACTCCACTCCCTCTCGGGGCATACCCTCCTTCCCAGTGGAATGTCTAGGGAAGCTCCGCTGCCTCCAGCTACCCTGTCTAATAGAGGGCGTGCCCTGCGAAGCCCTCCTGGACATGGGGTCTACGATCTCAATTGTCTGCACCAGGTTGCTGCCTAGAACTGCACGCTGTTCCTTCGAAGGATGGACCGAGATGTCGGCGAGCCTGCACACAGTCACGGGAGAGACTGTGGCAATGTCGGGGAGAAAGCACTTGCACATGGCTGTGGGCAGCCAGCAGCTGGAGCACGAGTTCTGGCTGGCAGAGATCCAGGATCTGTGCATTGTGGGGATGGACCTCTTAGCCAAGATGGGGGCGGGACTGGACCTGGGCAGTGTTCGCTCCAGCTTACAGGTGAGACCATCATCCTCACTCACCACTGGCGGTGACGGCGGCGGAAAATCCTCAAGGTACAGGCCCTCCTACCCAGTTTGCAAGCGGAGGAAACCGGGGATGGGTGCAAAACAGCAGTGGAGGGAGAGAACCGTGTCCCACAGTGACTCACAAAGCGGTATGGGTGCTGTGGCAGCTCAGCAGGGCATGGCTAGGAGAAAGTCAGTGAGAACAGTTTAGAGAATTCCTGGACGCTTTTGTGGACATGTTCACTGCCAGGGATGAGGACTGCACCTAGAAGGACCTGGTGCAGCACCGCATTGAGACTGTATCACCTGGTACTGGTGAAGAGGCAAATCGCGGAGGAAAAAGTTAAGGAGATGGCAGCAGCGGGCATCATCGAGCTCCCCAGTAGCCCCTGGTCAGTGCTGCCAGTCCTAGTGTAGAAAAAGGATGGCACTTGGCGGTTCTGCGTAGTTTATTGTCACCTAAACGTGGTGACCAATCACTGGCAGGGGATACGAGACCAAGCAGGACTCCTATCCTCTGCCATGCATTGATTAGGAGGCCTAGGGCACCTCTCACACTGCAAACAACAGGGGGTCTAATAGCTGGTCCCAGTGCATGGGATCTTCAGCAACGAATTTTGAAAACAAGTTCTTTAAAGTCCTATTGAACTGCTCCACCAAGCAGTTCGGGGGTGAAAAACTCTGGTGCGAATGGGCAGAACTCCCAACAATTTGTACAAGTTCATGAGTGCATGTAACATGAATGTGGTACCCTGATCCGTGAAAATTTCCTTTGGGACGCCCACCCTTGTGAATATTTTAAATAGTGCTTCTGCCATATTTTGCAGGGGAACCGCCCCTAGGTACTGCGTGGCATAATCGACCACCATCAGCACAAAGCAAAAACCCCGCGCGCTCTGCACCAAGGGGCCAACGAGCTCCATCCCCACCCTATCGAACAGGACTTCCACAATGGGAAGTGGATGCAGCGCTGCATGTAGGACAGCCAGTGGATTCACCCACTGATACTCTGGGCATGTGGCACACCAGCGATGGACATCCCCGCGAATACCCGCTCAAGAAAATCGTGCCTGGAGCCGCCATAGTGTTTTATCTTGCCCGAGGGTTTGAATAGGCCATGTGGAACAACATTTCCCAGCGGTCGTGGGAAAATAACAGCTGGAGGCTGTCCTCCATAGCATCTGGGTCGCATGTACATGGTAATACCGGTTGTTTAATACACAAAAATACGGGTAGGCGAGTGGCTGTCTGGGGCAGACCAACACCCAATTTTAGGAACCTGCTTGTGTCCATACCGAAGACTGTTGTCTCGCAACTACTCAAGGGGAAAATCACTTACCTCTGCAAACCATGCGGTGCCTGCCATGGCCAGGAGGCAACAGACCGCCACTCCTATGCCATTCCCCTTCGCTTCCGCCTACGCGAGACCCCTGTTGAAACCCCCCAGTCGGTCCCCAATATTAGCGGATAAGGTGGTCGCGGCATGACCGCGGCCTGCACAGTATTGGTTCAGCCCCTCAACCGGAAAATAATCCTCGCAGTGGGATAATGGTATACATCCTCATGAACACACCGAACCTTCACCGTGCAATGCATACGCCATGCCCCCGGTGGTACTAGGCTTTGATGGACCATCGTTTGCTGGCACCTGGAGTCCAACAAAGCCCAACAGATACCCCCCTCGGAACCTTACCAGGACTCGGTATGGTTCAGGGCCTCTGCCATGCCAACATCCATAATGGGACAGTGCCGTTGAAGGTGGCCCTGGCCTTCACACTGCCAGCACTCCAGTCCCTGCATTCTGGCTGCCCTAGGGGCCACCCGGGGAGATGAAAAGAAGGGGCTAAAGGAAAGGGGGGGGCCCCTTCCATGACAGAGGGGGGCCGATTAGGGTGGGGCGGGCAATGGCAGCAGAAGGACGTATTGCGATAGGGGCGGCAAGGGGATAGGGAAGGGTGGTGGGCTGGGACTTGAGTGTCCTCAGGCCATGGGGAGGGGCCGTTATGGAAGGAGAGGAGGGGTCCTCATGGGTCATGGCCAGGCGGATGGCGTTGGCAAGGGTCTCCGGCCGGTGGCACTGGAGCCAGTCTGCGGTGGAGGCCAGCATGGTCACCATGAACTGCTCCAGGGCCACCTGCTCCATGATCTGCTCCGGGTCTTGCTGGTTGGGCTGCAACCATCTCCAGGCGGAATCCAGAACCTGCTAAGCAAAGAGAAAAGGCCAGGCTGACTTGCCACCACAAGTCCCGCAGGCATTGGCGGTGTCCCTCCGGCATCAGACCAACCCCTTCCATAACAGCCTCCCAGAGGGCTCCGTAATCCGTGGCCACCGCAGCCGGGACTTGCTGAGCCTCCACCAGTGCCTCGCCTGTGAGGAGAGGGGTGAGCTGCTGTGCCCACTCTTCCAGTGTCCACCGGCAGAAAAGTCTCCAGATCATCCTCTGGGGCCATATTTGGCAGGTAGATGGGAGCGATCGCTGTCTGGGCGAGGCAGTCCGCAAGGATGGCCAGGGCTTCGACTAAGGCCTGGCGCTCTGCCAGCTGGACCGCCATCAGTGCGTCCAGCGATTCCTGCTGCATTCATGTGCTGCATTCGCTGGAGGATGCGCACATCGCCTGACCCACACCTGTCCCTGACTACTGCTTTTGTCTCGAGCTTTGGATTTGTTGCTCGTTAAACAGAACCCGTGTTTGGGTCCCACTCACCTTTGTTCTGGCCTCCCATGTTCCGGCATGACAGAAGGTTCTGCTTCATCATGGAACCCAGCGGTTCTGGAGTAGCTGCAGATGGCAGTCGCTGCAGAACCAGACCCTGAAACAGCACTCTGAAACCCTACAGGAACTCCTCCTGGCACTCCAAGTAAAAGGCATTGTGGAAGCGGTAAGTGAGGAAGCCACCTCTGCCCCGCCCCCTGAAGCCCCGGTTCCTGTGTCCGCTCCGCTGGTGCACATCATGGACTCACGGCTGGCCACGCCCGACAAGTATGATGGGAAATCAGACGTCTGCTAAGGCTTTCTGCTCCAGTGCAAGTTGGTATTTGCTAGCCTGCCACATACGTATCAGACTGATAATAGCAAAATTACCTACCTTCTTTCCCTGCTGACTGGTCCGGCGCTGAAATGGGCCATAGCTGTCTGGCGGAACCAGGTTCAAATGACACTTCAAAGCCGTGTTTGACCTTCAATTCACGGCACAGAGTGCATGTGACCAGCTGATGTGGCTCAAACAGGGCAACCGCTTGGTTTGGGCATACTCCCTGGAGTTCCATACCCTTGTGGAGGAGAGTGGGTGGAACGAGGCGTTGCTCATGACCAGCTAACGCTTGTCTAGTTCTCCCTTGCCGGGCCACCTCCATCGAGATGGCCAGGCTGGTGGTGATCCTGCAAGACTATAAAGACCTCTCAGAGGTCTTCAACAAAAGCAAGGCTGTAGCATTGCCCCCTCACTGGCCCTGGGATTGCGCCATAGATCTTTTACTGGACACCTCGCCCCCTAGGGTATATCCTTTGTCCCTGCCTGAGCAGCAGGCAATGCAGGAATGCGTAACCTAGGCGTTGGCCTTGGGGATCATTCGGCCATCTACATCACCCGCCACAGTAGGGTTCTTCTTTATTTGGAAAAAATATGGGGGCTTACGCCCTTGTATCAATTATCGAGATCTGAACGCCGTTACAGTCAAGTATCCCCATCCTTTGCCACTAATTACAGCTGCTCTGGAACAGGTCCACGAGACCCAGGTATTCATGAAGCTGGACCTGCGGAGTGGGTATAACCTCATCTGGATCAGAGAGAGTGATGAATGGAAGACGGCATTCAGGACTGCCCTAGGGCACTATGAGTACATGGTCGCTCCATTCGGTCTGCTGAATGTGCCGTTGGTTTTTCAGGTCTTTGTGAATCATGTACTGGGAGACCTGG
This sequence comes from Scleropages formosus, assembly GCF_900964775.1. Lineage (NCBI taxonomy): Eukaryota > Metazoa > Chordata > Actinopteri > Osteoglossiformes > Osteoglossidae > Scleropages > Scleropages formosus. The sequence continues at coordinate 4,852,731 of NC_041811.1, forward strand.
TTAATCGCTGTGTTCTGGTCTACCTTGATGATGCCCAAACCCTTGCCAGGCCAGGTAGGTGTTGTTTTTACCCGTTTTAGGTTTACTGTATCCTACAGGCCAGGAACCAAGAACACCAAAGCCGATGCCCTGTCACGCATACCCGAAAAGGACTAGAAGAACTACTTGGTCCAGGCCCTTCTGGACTCCTGGTGGCGATAAGGTAGCTTACAGTACCTGGTGGAGTGGGAGGGCAACGGCCCAGAAGAATGGTGTCAGGTACCCACTCGGGACGGTCTAGACCCAGGGTTAATCTTTGATTTTCACAGGGACCATAAAGACCGGCCCACTCCCTTGCTGCCGGGCTGTCCCAGAGGGGTGCGTGGAGTGGCTGGAGCAGGCCATGGGGTGGGGTGGGGGTACTGTCACATGCACTCAGCCCGCACCTGCCCCTGCCCCTCATCAAGGCGGCAGGGGTTAAAAGAACCAGGAGTCCACTTCTGATTGTGGAACCTCTTACGTGTAACTGCAGCCTCAGTCTCTCCAGCGATTCCTGTCCATTCTATGTTCTGCTCTCCTAGCTTCTGACCTTGTTTTGTTTCATCGACTACGTTCCTCGTCTGTCCTCAAAACCCCAAATGCACATCACCCTGACCAACGCCTGTTCCTGACTACTGCTTTTGTCTCATGCTTTGGATTTGTTGCTCGTTAAACAGAACCTGCATCTGGGTCCCACTCACCTTCACTCCCGCATCTCTTGTTCTGGCATGACATCTAGATGATGATTCAAGCAAAGATTACCTAAAGGCAGGAAGTGATACATGAGGATAGGTCTCTAGTTGCAGAGGGGAACAAGAAAAATAGCAGGGTATTGTCAGCATAGCAGTGATAAGAAAATCCATTAGATACAATGACATAACCAAGGGAAGAGTTGTAGATGGAGAAGAGCTGAGGCCCAGAACTAAGCCCTGTGGGACACAGGCAGACTTTGAATCAAACTAATGACTGTAAAGGAGATCATTCTTGGCAAGGCATATCGATATCTGGTTATAGGCTGTATGTTCCGGAGTTTTTGTCTGAGTGTGAGTCCAGAGGGAGTTTCTTTAACGAGGGTAAGATGTGAACATTTTAAAGGCAGATGGGAAGTCATTAGAGACGAAAAAGGAGTTAATGATAGGAAAGATGAAAGAAATAAATTATGGAGAAATGGCCTGTAGGAGAGGTGAAGGGATGGGATGAAGGGAACAGGAAGTCTTCTATAGAGGTTTAAATTGAGAAAATGAGGCTTTGCTGTGAGACCAGGCATAATTGAGGCAGGTGGATGATGAGAACTTGTTGGTGACCTCAGCTCCACCTGATCATCCGCTACACCTGTGATGTTAAAATTTAGTAGTCATAGAAATTGTTAAGCATAGTAACTGGTATTATTTTTGTACTGGGTTTAAGGCTGTGTTCTGTGCTATGGAATGTAAGACCATTGTAGGAGAAGCAGGCTGTACCAGGCACCAGGTCAGAGGATATCTGATAAAGGCAGGCTGTGGACATCAAGAGCATGTCATAAAAGGTTGATGGTCCTGCCTTGCCTGGAGCGAGGCCAGTTTAAGGTAAAGGTGGATGATGGGGGTTGGATGGTTTGGCTTTAGGGTGAAGGTTTTCAGGTTTACAGGTTGTGTCAAGGATTGGGTGTCCTGCTGGATGGAAAGATGTCATTTGTATCTCATGTAAATGATTTGACTAAGTTGTGCTTCCTTAATTTAAAAAACATAGCTAAATTGCGGCAATTGCTATGTAGACAGGATGCGTAGGGAACACAAACCTAAGGTAAGATGGCCAGACGCCACTGTAAGGAGTGGGCCTCTGTTAACGATGACTTGAGAGGGATCTTAGGTGGGTTAAAGGGTACGGCTGAGCGTAAGACAAACCAGTTAGGTGAGATCACATATGATTAGGGAATGAAGAGATTTTGGGTGTTCGAGAAGAAGTGTAAGGGTGTGTAGAGTACGCTGAGGTCAAGACGGCAGATTGAAATTGAGAGATTGATTCGGGAAAGAAGACAGTTAAAAAGACTTTGGAAACGAAGAAGGTAGAAGAGGCATTAATATCTTGCAGGAAGAGTTAAAACGTAGACTAGTAGTGCTGAGGAGAGCAGAATAGCTTAGATTTAGGAGGAAGAAATAGGAGCAGACTAGAGTGGCATTTTTAAGGATCCATTTAAATTTGTGAAGTCCTTGCTTGAGCAGGAGAAGACTGGTTGTTTGAATGTTCAAAGGAGGGAGTTGGAGAGTTATCTGTAAGAAATGCACACCGATGGTAAAAGAGAGAGGGTTTCTGAGGTGCCTGCAGATATTCCTCCATTAGGGGAGATCATGGTGCAAATGGATATGTGTCCTCTGAGGTTAAAAGAAGTTCAAGAGGTGGTACGGCATGCGAGGGCAGCATCTGCTCCAGGACCCAATGGGGTTCCTTATTGGGTTTACAAAGGTGCCCTGGATGTCCTTAAATTTTTTTGAATTAGAATTGGTATTGTCAAGCACAAGGGACCCGGTGGTGAGATCGGTTCTTGTAAGATTAAAAACAGGACGCAAGTGGAATCCGCGGGAAGCCGTTGCACGTGCGCAGACAGCGAATGAGCACAGAGATGTGGTCAGTCAAGTTCAGGTAGATAGGGCGGGGCTCAGTGTCGGCGACCCAATAAAATTGTGGAGTAAAGCTAAGTTGCCGGAGAGGAGGGAAGATGGTGATTGGTTTTATCCGCAAACAGGAGGAGGAGAAGAGGTGGGCAACTGCAACGTCACATGGAGTGCAGGGGCAATGTTTGGCTTGGGAGTGTGTGGAGAAATGGAAGATCTGCTAGCGTGATCTGTGGGCGATGGACGCCGGTCGTATTAAGTTTCTCATTGGAGTCACCTATGATGTTCTCCCTACTCCACAGAATCTTAGTCGCTGGGTAGGTACGGAGCCAACTTGCAGCTTGTGTGGTGGTGTAACCTCTTTGAGGCATATTTTGTCTGCATGCAAGGTTAGTTTATTTCAAGGAAGATATACTTGGAGGCATAATGAGGTGTTAAAATCCTTGGCATGCTTGTTGGAGACTAAACAGATTGAGTTCAATTCTCTCCCACGTGGCGGGAGAAATAAGGTCATTTCTTTTGTGCAAGAGGGGAAGAGCGGTGCATGTCACGCGTAGACATGGCGGTATGAGTTTTAAGTGGGGCGAAATACAAGACTGGAAGTTGCTAGCAGACGTGGGAAAACAGCTGCAGATGCCGCAGTGCATTGCAGTTAAGGCACTGAGACCTGATATTGTGCTGTACTCCGAGGGCGCACGGGTAGTGTACTTCATTGAGTTAACGATACCCTGCGAAGACGCATTGGAGGATGCCTTTGAGGGGAAGAAATTGAAGTACACTGAGCTGGCTGGAGGGGTGCGTGGTGGTGCAGTGGTGCAGTGAATTGGACCAGGTCCTGCTCTCCAGTGGGTCTGGGGTTCGAGTCCCGCTTGGGGTGCCTTGTGGCAGACTGGCGTCCCGTCCTGGGTGTGTACCCTCCCCCTCCAGCCTTACGCCCTGAGTTGCCGGGTAGGCTCCGGTTCCCTGCGACCCCATATGGGACAAGCGGTTCAGAAGATGTATGTGTGTGTGTGTGTGTGTGTGTGTGTGAGCTGGCCGGTGAGGTGAGGGAATGAGACTGACAGTGCATTATTAGACCGATGGAGATTGGTGCCGGTTTGTTGCAAAATCAGCCACATCGCTACTGTTGGATTTTGGTTTCAGGGGTCAGTCGTTAAAAGCAGCGATTAAAAACTTGTCGGAGGTAGCAGAAAGATCCAGTCAGTGGTTGTGGATAAGGAGGCAGCAGAATGTTTGAGGGAAGCAGACTTGAGCGGGGAGTACTCATTTAGGTGAACATCAAATGGTGAGTATAGTTGTCGTCTCCATGTGCTGATGTGGTGTGTTGGTTGGTTTGTTGGTGGCTAACGTATGGTTGGGGTGGGAGGTTCTTTGATGGGTGGAGTCGCCGGGATGGCACCACAGGCATAGAGGAGGGTGGGTCTAGGATGCCAGATCTCGCCGTTGAGCCTTCTGGTGGTGTTGTGGGCTCCATTCAATGAAACATCAACGAAGGAAGGTGCCCACTTGACAACCCCAGCAAAGTGCTCGTGGTGGCTCCCGGTGAGGAGGGTGGTGCCTGCCCATAACGTGGGCTGATTTTTAGGGGGAGCTGTATTGGGGTGGGGTGAGGGGCACGTGGGGTTTTGGGAGGGATGGTGGCATGGTTAGTTTGTGTCCAGCCCCCTTGATTTTGGCATGAGGGGTTGAACATCTTTCCTGTGTATTATTGTATGTATTTTCCCTCAACTGTGGCTGTCCTGTCCTCTCTGTCACTCCACGGCATGTCTCTGACCACTTCTTCATTTCCTTTCAGCCCTGCCTCACCACTAACTCCTCGCCTCTTTCTGCTCCTGTTGTCACCTTTCGCCGCAAATCTCTCTCACCTTCCTGCTTTGCCTCTGCTACTCTAGCTGCTCTCCCTTCTGCTGCGCAATTCTCGGATCTATCTACAGATAATACCACTAACACTTTCCTTTCTGCCCTATCCTCCTCCCTTGATTCTCTCTGTCCTCTGTTTTCTAGATTAGCACGCCCCATTGCTACTCCATGGCTGTCTGATACATTACATGCTAATGGGACCAAACTGCAAGCTGCAGAGCAAAGATTGTGTAAATCCAAAACTCCATCAGACCTGGATGCCTACCGGTCACTCTTAGCTGCTTTTCAACCTGCTGTCTCTTCAGCTAAAACCTCCTTCCACAACAAAATACAGTCTGCATCTAAAAAAACCACACAGAGTCTTTGTGACCTTCTTCTCCCTTCTGTGTTCCCCGTCACCTCCTCCTCCCTCTTCTCTCATTGCTGTCGACTTTGCTTTGTTTTTCCGAGACAAAGTCAAAGCAATCACTGACAAGTTCTCAGCATCAACCTGTCCGGTTCACGCTGGACCTCCATGTGAAGCTATCCTCTCCAAGTTCAAGCCGTTCTTTGAATCAGAAATCTCTGACCTCATGATACTGTGCAGAGCCACCACCTGCTGGCTTGACCCGATCCCATCGTCACTCCTATAGAACGTTTCCCTGCAACTCTCCACCTTCATCTCTAAGATAATAAACTCCTCGCCCTCCTCTGGCTGTTTCCCAGCTGCCTTCAAAACTACTCTAATTTCACTGCTGTTAAATAAACCCTCCCTGGATCCCAATCTGGTTAAAAATTACAGACTGGTCTCTCTCCTCTCCTTCCTGTCTAAAAGCCTAGAGCGAGCAGCTTGTGATCAATTGTTTGATTTCCTCACCCGGAACCGTCTCCTCGCTGATTATCAGTCTGGTTTCAAAGTTGGTCACTCCACTGAGACTGCCCCTCTGGCTGTGTCTGATGCTCTCCATGCCCCTAGAGCCGCCTCCCTCTCCTTGATCTGTCTGTGGCATTCGACACAGTCAACCACCAGATTCTACTCTTCTTTCTTAACCAGCTTGGAATCAAAGGTGTGGCACTAAGATGGTTTGAGTCCTACTTATCTGACAGATCATATCAAGTGGTTTGGCGATGCTCTCGTCTTCTCCTCTGCCTCTCTCAACTGGTGTCCGGTAGGGCTTGGTATTGGGTCCTCTTCTTTTCTCGATCTATACCTTTCTCCCTCGGTCCGGTCATTACCTCCCTTCCCACCCTACCCTCCCTTCAAATACCACTGCTATGCTGATGATACTCAGCTCTTCCTCTCGTTTCTGGTGCATCAGACATTGCTGCACGCATTGATGCCTGCCTATCGGACATCTCTTCATGGATGTCTGATCAGCACCTCTAACTCATTCATCTCGCCTACCTCCTTGCTTAAGAGTCTGGGAGTAATGATTGACGTGAGTCTCTCTTTCTCTCAGCACATTGAAGCCACAACCCAGTCCTGCAGATACATCCTGCATAATATTCGTAGGATCTGTCCCTACCTCACAATTGACTCTGCCCAACTACTTGTCCAGGCCATGGCCATGGTGACTTCCCGTCTGGACTACTGCAACTCTCTCCTGTGTGGCCTTCCTGCTACTGCCATCAAACCTCTGCAGCTTCAACAAAATGCTGCTGCACGAGTTGTGTTTGATTTGCCGAAGCATTCCCATGTATCTCCTCTTCTCATTTCTCTGCACTGGCTTCCTATAGCTGCCCGAATCAAATTCAAGAACCTGGTTATTGTCTTCAAATGCATCAGTAGAATTGCTCCCAGCTATTTACAGGTCTTGATCAACCACTACACCCCAGCTAGACCCCTTCACTCGTCTACTTCTGCTCACTTGGTGGTCCCATGTACGAAAGGTTAAGCACAGAGGTTCTCTGTTCTGGCTCCGTTGTGGTGGAATGACCTTCCTCTCTCTCAGAACTGCAGAAACTCTGTATACATTCAAGAAGGGTCTGAAACTCACCTTTTCCAGACCCATTTCGCCCAAGATCTCTCCAGCTCATATACGGTTTAAATGTTCATGCACGTAACTTCATGAGCATCAGTAGATAAAGCCTTTTATTAGCCACTACTCTGGCATGTATTTGCTTGCTTGTGTATCTTAATATTATAAAAAAAATGGTAGGATGGTTTCGTATTTGTCTATCCTGTGTTTTATGCACCTACTTGAATGACGAATCTCAGTGCAGCAAGCGGTAGGTAACAAACTAGGTTTGCTTGAGTCACGTGTCTGCAGCTATGTCTCTTTCTCTTAATGTAATGCATAAATTGTACTTTTACTGAGATGTGCGTCGCTTTGGACAAAAGCATCTGCTAAATGAATAAATGTAAATGTAAACATTATGCTACCTGCTGCCCATCATGTATAGCACACATATTAAGGACTGGAAGATATATCAAATATACCTGCAATAGACTGCAGTAGTACTTATCAAGGTTACAGTCATTCTCTACCATCTGCTCTATAGGTTCATAACTCAATAACCCAAGCAGACTGCTATGCTCGTCCACTTTTGCCCTCTTGGTGGTCCCATGTACAACAGGTCCAAAATCAAAAGCACAAAGGTTTTCAGTTCTGGCTCCAATGTGCTGGAATGTCTTCCCTTTCTCTTTCAGAACTGCTTGATTTCTCAACATTTAAAAATAATTTCAGAACACATTTCTTTCAGCCTCAATTCTTTCTCCAGTCCCTAATGCGCTCAGTATACGTGTATGTGTATGTTATTAGTTTAATATTTAAAAAACAAAAAAAATCGAATCTGCAGATCTTCATATAATGTGTAGTCGTTTAAATGGTGGTATGTGACAGATTGACTTTAATTGATTCACTTGACTGTAAGTCACATTCATTTCTCACCTTCTGTTGATGTAATGAACTTTTGCATTGTTCTCTGAGATGTGCGCCACTTTGGAAAAAAGTCTCTGCTAAATTAATAAATTAATAAATGACAATGTATATGAGAAAATGTTATGTATTACATCTACATTTACATTTATTGATTTAGCAGACGCTTTTCTCCGAAGCGACGTACATCTCAGAGAAAATACAATTTGTGTATTACATTAGGAGAAAGAGAGACATAGTTGCAGACGTGATTCTTAAATAAACCTAGTTTGTCTCCTTCCACTTCATGCACCGATGTTCATTGCATGAGAAGGTGCATAAAACTCAGGACAGACTAATCTTGATCACCTTCCTACATTTTTTTTAAATATGCACAAACATTTACATACAATACAGGAGTAGCAGCTGTGTAAAGGCTTATCTGAGCATGATCATAAAGTTACTGTCCATGAATATTTACACCATACATGAGCTTGAGCGATCATGGACGAAGTCAGTCCGGAAAAGGTGAGTTTTCAGATCCTTCTTGAATGTAGACAGAGTTTAAGCAGCTCTGATTGAGAGGGGAAGGTCATTTCACCACAACGGAGCCAGAACAGAGAACCTCCGTTCTTTACCTTTCGTGCATGGGACCACCAAGTGAGCAGAAGTAGATGAGCGAAACGGTCTTGTTGGGGTGTAGCGGTTGATCAAGTCTTGTAAATAGCTAGGAGCATTTTTGTTGATGCATTTGTAGGCAATAACCAGGGTCTTGAATTTGATCTGGGCAGCTATGGAAAGCCAGTGCAGTTGAAACGAGTAGAATAGATACCTGGGATTGCTTTGGCAAGTCAAACACAACTTGTGCAGCAGTATTCTCTATCAGCTGCAGAGGTTTGATGAAAGTAGCGGGAAGGCCACACAAGAGAGAGCTGCAGTAGTCCAGATGGGATGTCACCATGGCCTGGAGAAGTAGCTGGGCAGAGTTACCTATGAGGAAAAGACGGATTCTGCGGATATTATGCAGGATGTATCTGCAGGTCTGAGTTGTGGCTTCGATGTGCTGGGAGAAAGATAGATTTGAGTCATTTGTCACTCCCAGTCTCTTAGCCGGGGAGGTAGGCAAAATGAGTGACTTGTCCGGGTTGATTGATAGATTGTGACAGGAGGACAGGCCAGCTGGGAGGTGAAGAATCTCTGTTTTGGAGAAGTTAAGTTGGAGGTGGTGATCAGACATCCATGCAGAGATGTCTGACAGGCAGGCAGCGATGTATGCAGAAATGTCTGAAGCTCCAGGTGGAAAGGAGAGAAAGAGCTGGGTATCATCAGCATAGCAGTGGTATTTGACTCAATGGGAGGCAATGACCAGGCCAAGGGAGGAGGTGCAGATTGAGAAGAGCAGAGGACCCAGTACCGAGCCCTGTGGGACGCCAGTTGAGAGAGGCAAAAGAGAAAAACGAGAGCTCTGCCAGACCACTTGATAGGATCTGTCAGATAGGTAGGACTGAAACCATCTGAGTGCCATACCTTTGATCCCAAGCTGACTAAGAGAGGAGAGTAGAACCTGGTGGTTGACAGTGTTGAATGCTGCAAAGAGGTCAAGGAGGATGAGGACCAAGTAGAAGGAACTGGCTCTAGCTGATTGGAGAGCATTGTACATCGCCAGAAGCACTGTCTCCGTGGAGTAACCACCTTTGAAGCTAATACCATTCAATGTAAAGATTGACGTGATTATGTCGAGAGTTTTGGCATCACCACCCACCACAAGTACCTCTGTTTTACTAGCATTTAGAGATAAAAAATTTCTACTCATCCATAATTTTATACTGGTAAAACAATTAACTAAAGACACCACATATGATGGATCATCAGGCTTGAATGATACATACAGCTGTGTATCATCGGCATACGAATGGAAATTCACATTGTGTTTGCGAATAATGTCACCCAATGGTAACAAATAGAGAGAGGACAGTAATGGCCCCAACACAGAGCCCTGTGGCACACCATACTGAACCATAGTTGAGATGGAGGGGATGTAGTCATTAGATTTCCATACAAATTGTCCACGGTTAGCTAAATACAATTCAAACCACTTCAGAACGGTAACTCTTAGTCCAACCAGGTTTCCAAGTCTACTCAGTAGGATACTATGGTCTACAGTATCGAATGCAGCACTCAAGTCCAGTAACATAAGAATAGAGATCTGACCAGCATCAGAAGAAATGAGAATATCATTAACAACATGTGTGAGTGCAGTTTCAGTGCTGTGATCAGTGCGGAAACCAGACTGAAATTTTTCAAATATATTATGATGTTTAAGATATTTTACAATTTTGGAAGCTACGATTTTTTTCTAGAATTTTGGATAAAAACGGTAGATTGGAGATGAGTCTGTAATTACATGGGTTATTACAATCCAGATCTGATTTCTTTAGTAGGGGTCTAATAACAGTGATTTTAAAAGCTTTTGGAACACAGCCATTTAGTAACGACATATTAACAATATGAACAATAGGTTCTGCAAGCACGGAAACTGTGGCTTTCAGTAATTTTGTGGGGATTGGATCTAAAGGACAGGTATTACTTTTCATAGAGCGAATTAGCACGGTAATTTCCTCTACAGTTATCACGTCGAAGCTACTGAGATGGTGCGGACAACTAATATTATCATCATCAGAAGCACTTATGCTGGCTAAAACCGAACTGGAAGGCACTATGGATTTACGGATATTCTATAATTTATTATTGAAAAACTACATAAATTCATCATTAGTAAGGCAGCAGAACAACATTGTTTATCTTTGTGTTTACCAGTTAAGTAAGCGATGGTATTAAACCGGAAGCGAGGGTTCTTCTGATTTTCATCAATTAACTTTGTGTAGTAATCAGATCTGGCATGAAAAAGTGCCTTTTTATATTTTTTCAGACAATCAGACCAGGCTACATAATAAACGTTTAGTTTAGTTGAATGCCTTTTACGCTCTAATTTACGACATTCTAATTTTATTGCACAAGTTGATTTGCTGAACCATGGCGAGTTTCTTACAGTTCAAATAAGTTTAGTTTTTGGTTGCCCGCTTTGTGAGTAGCAGGGGATTGGGACAGGGAAAGATTTAAGGACTGCAGGAGTAACAGAAGGCTGCTTGCATGAATGTCATTGACATGCAGGTTGAAGTCACCCAGGAGAATCAGAGTGTTGTCCCCTGGCAGAGAGCTCAACAAGATTTCAAGGTCATCCAAGAAGCAGCTAAGAGGGCCAGGAGAGCAATAAAGAACAAAAGTACCAGGTCTGAATACCCTTTCTGCTGCAGTACCTTTGAGAAAGTGCTAAATTGCTAAGTACCTACTTACAGTAAGTATGCACTGCTAGATAAATTGGTACATTATTTTAGAGCTGAACTCCTGGAGTAGGATGAAATCTGCATTTCCAACTGGAGGCACATTCAAAACAGTGCCGCACAGTGGGGCATTCCTGGGGCATTCCTGGGGCAGGTAGGTAGCAAGGACGCTGTCGTTCTTTTTGACCGGCAATGTAAAAACCCGCGTTACTGAGGAGTGTCATGTTTGAGCAGGATGAGATGTTTATGTAAATAGTTGGGAACTGTGGGAAAAATGTATAACAGTTGTTCAACCGCTGTGAGGATTTACATATTATAAGGGGGTTGGTGGCTGTTGTGACATGTGATAAGGACTGGAAAGGATAGCTTCAGGTGCATTTTTCCTTTAGGTAAAGGGGTACAGGCCTTTTGGCTAAGATCAAGTGTAGCACTGGAGATTTTAGCGGGGGCAGAGTGGAGCCGTATTCAGGACTGTGTGTGGCATGTCAGCAGCTTTCCTGAGGTGAAGCTCTACTCCTTTGTAGGAGTTTTATTTTCTTTTTGGGTAGCCTGCTAAGCCTAAAGTGCAGGATTTCAGGTGGCTTGTCTGCCGTCCCCGCAGGGTGACGCAGACATTTTGTTTTTAGCCGTTCTGCACCAGATTGTCCAGAGTAGGGTTTTCTTCGAAGACGTCGGCGGCCCCTGGGGAGAACGAGAGACCATCATTGGTGGTAAGGATGACGGCTGGAAGGATGCAGGCATTGAAGAATACCATCCGCTTCCGCTGGAGGAACCGGTACGACATCGTCAGATTTCATGAGCGCATTCCATTCGTTCATGAAATCATCTTCGGACTCTTGGGACTTCCAGCAGAGGACATTGTCTGCATTCAGAGGAATGGACCGCTTTCCTTCTTCGACGTCACGCTGGCAACTGACGAACGTTATCAGAGGGTGTTGGAGACGTGTAGGGTGAGTGCAATGCATTCCAAGCTGCTCCCCTACTCCATCAAGCCACTCTGGAGGACAGATAGAAGAGTTTTGACTGTCCACTTCTTTGAACCCTTCGTGTCGGTGGTCGTCGTGGTGGCCTTCCTGGGGGATTTTGCTGATGTCTTCCCCGGACATGAGGAAGATCGGAATCTTCTGGGCATCTGGACTGGACAGAGACGCTTTTTAGTTCGCCTGTGTCCAGACCCTGCGGGGATGGACGGTTATAGGCACCCGCCTGCGTATTTCACCTTGGGTAAGGCAAGAGGCTACCTATTTTATTCTGGTCAGCCTCCCTCGTGCCATTTGTGTCTTGGCCAGGGACACACTGGGAAATCTTGCAAGGCAATGAAGTGCAAGCGATGTTTGGAGATTGGCCACCTGGCCAAGGACTGCATAGGCCCCAGCCGCTGTACCCAAAACTGGAGGGAAGATCATCTCTCCAGCAGCTACCTGCAGCGCAAGCCGACCTATGCCGAGGTGGTGCAGGAAGGGGCGGTGCCGACGGGGGGACGGTGTGGAAGCCCAGCCTTCTTCTGGCAGTGCTGCGGAGGAGTTGGGATCAGTGGCGGGTGCTGAGGTAAGAGAGCGGCTCTACGGGGCCAATGTGGCACGGTCTCCTTCTTTGCTGGGCACTTCTGAGGGTTCCCGGGCTGAGGAGGAGAGGGATATACTTGGTCACTCGGGTATTTTACGGAATGTTGCGGGAGTGATCAGAAAAAAGAAAAGGCGCAGGAGGGAGGCTGGGTTGATCTCCGGTACTACACTGGGGTGCTGGTCTTGACTGTGACCCCTCAAAAGGGCCGAGAAGATACTCCCTCCTCTGTAGCGGTACCCGATCATTCGGGCTTATTAGTTATTGATTTGTCTCGGGTGGGGTCTCCCCCCTAGGTTCAGTTCGTCAGGGCCGGGGGAAGAGTCCCACCCGACAGCTGTGGAGAATTGAGATTTTTGTTCAGAAAAACAGTTCAAATAATTGATTTTAATTAGCAGATTTTATAATGTTTACGGTGTTTTGTTTTTGTGTGTTTAGTATGAATGTTTGATGTTTAGACGGGGGTGCGGTGGCGCAGTGGGTTGGACCGCAGTCCTGCTCTTTGGTGGGTCTGGGGTTCGAGTCCCGCTTGGGGTGCCTTGCGACGGACTGGCGTCCCGTCCTGGGTGTGTCCCCTTCCCCCTCTGGCCTTACGCCCTGTGTTGCCGGGTAGGCTCCGGTTTCCCGTGACCCCGTGAGGGACAAGCGGTTCTGAAAATGTGTGTGTGTGTGTGTGTTTGATGTTTAGACGGGGGTGCGGTGGCGCAGTGGGTTGGACCACAGTCCTGCTCTCCGGTGGGTCTGGGATTCGAGTCCCGCTGGGGGTGCCTTGCGATGGACTGGCGTCCCGTCCTGGGTGTGTCCTCTCCCCCTCCGGCCTTACGCCCTTTGTTACCGGGTGGGCTCCGGTTCCCCGCAACCCCGTGTGGGACAAGCAGTTCCAAAAATGTGTGTATGTTTGATGTTTATAGTTTTTAATGATGGAGCTAAATCAGAGTGTGGCAGTTCTGGCATAGGTGCCTGGGTACTTTTCTTGTAGGTGTGGTACACATGTGTTTTAAACCTTGTATTTAAACCACTTTTTGGTGAAGGGTTTTAAAGTCCCAGGTTCCTTTTGTCATAATGGAAATTTATATTTGCTTTTAAATTCTGATGTTTATTACTCTTTGTACTGGTGATCCAAGATGCATGGAGAAGTGAATAAGCTCTGTCATCTTTATGTTGGGAGATGGTTTTATAATGAAATGTGAGGATGTTATTTTATGTTTGTGATGTGGAATATTGGAAGTTTTATTTTGTTCATGGTATTGAATAAAGTAATCAGGAAGAATTTCACGATACATGTACATGGTACTGTATCTATGAGAATAAACTTGAAACTTGAAGTAAAAAAAAAGGGGTACAGGGGGGTGCGGCGAGGTGGGGGGGGTTGGCCTGTGCCTGCTCTCTGGTGGGTATGGGGTTCGAGTCCTGCTTGGGGTGCCTTGCGACGGACTGGCGTCCCGTCCTGGGTGTGTCCCCTCCTCCGCCAGCCTTACCCCTGAGGCCCTCTGTTGCCGGGTTAGGCTCCGGTTCGCCGCTATCCCGCTTGGGACAAGCGGTTTCAGTCGTGCGTGTAAAGGGATACTCGGACCGAGACCATTTTCGCGCCGGTAACTTTCGCAGTGTGCCGGTGTTCAAATAAACGTTCACAATAAACAGTATCTGTGTGTCCTTCTTTGCTTCATCCAAACTCAGAGCGTCGCGCTTTACAATATTGAATATGTGTAGAACTTCTGTGGAGGACCAATCGGTGTCAGTCGCCAGGTGGCGCTCTTAACTGTCACGAGGAGTTTTGTACTAAAGACGCTCTTCTGTTATGGAGCAGAATTCCACTGTTTCCTACGGGTAAGATGTGTAACCTCTGTTAATATTTTGTATTATTAGACTTTTTTTTTTTAAAGATTTGCAACCGCAGTAATCATGTTCCATTGTGATTAATGTGCGTTTCTGTGTTCCGTGTGTTTTTTAATTTCCCAGTTATGCGTAATAATGCCGTTCACACCGGTTCTTTTCCAGCAACACAGTGGCACAAGTGTGACTAAAAACTAGTCTTTTCTTTTCATCTCAGTTCTCATTCTTGACTGAATAGGGCACATGCAGTTCCAGTTGTTTGAACTATTATTAATTTAGTAAAACATGAAACAGTCACGTTAACCAGCAGGTGGGTAAAAAATTCGAATGAGTCCTGTCTCTGTCCACGCTTTGAAATAAATCTACTACGGTTTCAGAGAAATAAAATACATTTGAACAGCTTTCTAAATGACCACAGTAAAATAAAAGTAAAAAAGGACACTGAAGAGCACAGTTTGAGAACCACTTATGAAGTTTTGTATTTCCGTGGACTAGTAAATCTGAGATTTCCTTGTGTGTGTTATCCAAGATACAGTCTGAGTACCATACACATACATACGTATCATCACGATATGATACTGCTCAGGTTTCTTGACATTTTTGTTCTTCAGATGTATAACTCAATAATGTACATGAAGGAAATACAGTAGTACATCTGCATCAGAGTTTTTAATTAAACTAGATATTGGTGGTAATTCCTTCTTCCCTTTTTCATATGACTTCCAGCATGTATTAATTTAGGAGTGGAGGTGACGGCTCATAGGCAGGAGATGATGTAAAAACACAATAAAAAAATATTTGCAGTGCAGTAAAGCACAAGGAGAGAAGATTGAAAAGGATCATCATGGAAGAACCAGGGCCTGAACAGCGCGCACGGTCACCCCACTTCCTCCCATCTGAATTAGACTGTTTCGGGAATACAGTGACTCCTTACTCAGAGGGGTCAGCAGTCATGGACATCTGTATAAAAACAGAACCTAACGATGAAGACTTTTCTGACACTGCATATTACACTGATGCTCAGAGCTACAGTGATGAAGAGGTGGGATCAGTGCTACATCTGGATGTTGACCAAATTAAACAAGAGACTGTAATGGTCAAAATAAATGAAGACACTGGCGCTCTAGAGACAGATTCAGTCATATTAGAACAACATTCTCAATTACTGGGACCCTCTACTACAGAGAAAGCAGTTACTGAATCTCTACGTGACTTTGATGATGCTCAAGGAAAGGGTACTCTGGAACAGTCTGTGGGACCTGTCGCCTGTTCCAAGGCCAGTAAGGAGCCATATCAGGATGGTGTTACTCATAAAGCCCAGAAGTGGCAATGCCTTCGGTGCAGACGGATTTTTAAAAGTCAGTCCTACCTGGAAATCCATTTGCAAATTCACTCTGGTGACAGAAATTGTATGCCAGGTGGAGCAAGTCTTTCTCCAATTTGTCACTTAAAACAGCACCAGCTTTTTCAGTGTGGAAAACAATATAAATGTGGTCAACGTGGAAAGACTGTTTCTCAGTTAGGCAAGTTAAAACAGCACCAGCTTGATCATTCTGGTGAGAAACCATATAAATGCAGTCAGTGTGAAAAGAGTTTTTCCCATGGAGGAACGTTAAAACGACACCTTCTTGTTCATTCTGGTGAGAAACCATACAAATGTAGTCAGTGTGGAAAGTGTTTTTACCGAGGAAATAACTTAAAACGGCACCAACTCGTTCATTCTGGTGAGAAACTGTATAAATGTAGTCAGTGTGGAAAGAGTTTTTTTCAGTCCAGTACCTTGAAAGAACACCAGCGTATTCATACTGGTGATAAACCATATAAATGTAGTCAGTGTGGAAAAAGTTTCAACCGGGGACATGATGTAAAACGGCACCAGCTTGTCCATTCTGGGGAGAAACCATATAAATGCAGTCAGTGTGGAAAGTGTTTTTCACAAGGCGGTACCCTAAAACAACACCAGCTTATTCATTCTGGTGAGAAACCATATAAGTGTAATGAATGTGGAAAGTGTTTTTCCCAGTTAGACAAGTTGAAACAGCACCAGCGTATTCATTCTGGTGAGAGACTATATAAATGTAGTCTGTGCGGAAAAAGTTTTTCTCGAGGACACAATTTAAAACAGCACCAGCTGACTCATTCTGGTGAGAAACTCTATAAGTGTGGTGAATGTGGAAAGAGTTTCTCTCAGTCCAGTAACTTAAAACGGCACCAGCTTGTTCATTCTGGTGAGAAACCATATGAATGTAGTGAATGTGGAAAGAGTTTTTACCGAGGACATGACTTAAAAAGGCACCAGCTTGTTCATTCTGGCGAAAAACCATATAAATGTACTGAATGTGGAAAGAGTTTTTACAGAGGACATGACTTAAAAAGGCACCAACTTGTTCATGCTGGTGAGAAATTATAACGTAATCTGTGGAAGTTTTACTCCAAGGCAGTATTTAAAAATCCATGAGAAAACACTGAAAGATATACTGTAATGTATTTGAAGTATGGAGAACAGCTGCAGTTAAGCGTGAAAGGAAATGAAGTCTATACTACATAAAGTGTGAGCTGCAGTCACTACTTACATCATTCTTCTTGGTCATATTTGGAACCTAGGTGTTGGAATTTGTTCACCTTCCAGACTGACTCAATGTTCTGTATATGAACCCTGAACTCTCCACCACTCCAACATCACAAGGTCATTTACTTAGTCGCCTTCTTTTGTTGGGTGAAGGAATAGTTTTCTACAGACTGTCAGCTTTTTATGAGATAGTCCCTTAGAGAATATTTAAATTCTCAGATTTTTTCGTGCACAGTGGACCCAGATAAAATTGTTGTATAACTGATGTTTCATACAGTTGTACCTTCATCCTGTTCTGTTCCAGTAATAAAAACTTGTATAGAAAGTTCAGAGTTCAAGATTGAATCCTGTTACACTAAAGGATACAAACATGTAAGCTGTATAGGTAAATATAAGTATATGTAATTGGTATTTTATGTATGAGTTTTGTTTAATGTATTGAAGCCTGAATTTATTATACATTTATTAGATTCCTGTATTTTGTAAAAACTTGGGGTTAAATTTTCTTGTCATTTGAAATGAGCACAGAATTCCATAAAGGTATTTCTGTTTGTGATATTTGACCTTGAAAAAACTAGTTAATGCACAGTTAAACAGACTTGTCCAAGATAAATAAATGGATTAAAACAAGGTGTTCAGTATTGTGATAGAATCTTGCTATTAGGGGGTCAAGTGGCGGGCTGCCCTAGGGAGGTAATATTCTTTGATTTTATGCATTTGCTATTATTGTGTGGAAATGTCATGGACATAAACTTATACAATATGGTATTACAAAACAGAAGAAAAAGAGCCTTTCTGGCAAAGAGTTGTCAAAAGTTTCCCCATATCATTATGGATATTCTCAGGTCTCAAAGCTCTACACCATACTGGCAACCTTTAATAACTGTTAAAGTCACATTTCAGTCCCTGATTGACTTGCACCAAATTGACTTTTTTAGCAGAATCCACAGTGCATTTGGAAAATAGGTCCCTAAATCATTATTCATGACAACCTCACCATAATCAAAACAGCTCTTAAAAGATACCTTTCCATGTTTTTATGCATACTGAAATATCCTTTACACTACACTTGTACTTTGTTTCAAAACATCTGAGATAAAAATTGTCAAAGATTTCGCAGTTTATAATTGTAGTCAGTGTTAGTTTTTCTAAAATTTCTCAATAGAATGCATTCAGTAGAAGCTCAGCACTGTAGGGGAAGGGGGAGCAGGAACAGGCTGCTTAATGGGGGGATTACAAACTATTTTTAAAATTGATTAATATTGTATCCTAGATTTTTTCAGCAACTATCCAATGAATAAATATAGGTATGTTTATATTTTTACTGCTTTTTGACTGCAAAACATCTGTATCCGTATCTGTTTTAAAGTAGACATTAACATCACTTCATGTTAAAAGAAAATAAACCAGAATCCTGTCTACAATTGTACCATCTCATACCCGATTTTATACTGTAATATATTTATACTTTATACTTTTTGCAGGACAGAGCAAAACACCAAAACAGACCTTGCATGAGCTGTTGATGAAAGTAGAATAGAAGTCTTGAATTTTAAATTAATTTCAGCTTTATCAATGCTTAGGGTTAGTAGAAGCTAACTTTTGAATAAAACAAAGGACTGAATTCTGTTATGTTACTTCATTTAGCAGATGAAGCAACTTCCAGTAAACACTGTGCAGTGTTATCAGCACACACCTTATTCACCCAAGGTGACTTAGAATCACCAGTCCACCTGAACAGCATGTCTTTGGACTGTGGGAGGAAACCGGAGTACCCCGTCAGATTGGTAGGATTTTGGGCATTTCACTCTCTACAGTGCACAATATGATGAAAAGATTCAAGGAATCCAGTCAAATCAGGGTGCGTAAATGGCAAGGCCAAAAACCACTTCTGAATGCACATGATTTACTATTGCTCAGATGTCACTGTTTTAAAAATTGTCCTGTGCCTGTAGTGGATATCATGACATGGGCTCGGTAAAAAACAAATTTATTTGTTTTTCTTGCCTTATGCCTGTGTTAAAGCGCTCTGTGTCTCTGTGTGAGAAGAGCACTCTATAAAAAAAATAAATACTGCAGTAAACCTTTGTCAGTTACCAGCATTTGTTGCTGCATCCACAGATGCAAGTTAAGGCTTTACTATGTGAAGCAGAAGCCATACATCAACACGGTCCAAAAGCACCGCTGACTTCTCTGGGCTAGGTCTCCTCTGAAATGGACAGTAGCACAGTGGAATCGTGTTTTGTGGTCCGATGGATCAACATTTCAAATAGTTTTTGAAAAAAACAGGTGGTGTCTTCTCCGGGCCAAACAGGAAAAGTATTATCCAAGCTGTAATCAGCATCAGGTCCAAAAGTCAGCATCTGTCATGGTATGGGGGGTGTGTCAGTGCCCTTGGCATGGGTAACTTGCACTTCTGTGAGGGCACCATTAATATAGAAGGATATGTACAAATTTTGGAGCAACATATGCTGCCATCCAGGTGCCATCTTTTCCAGAGACGTCCCTGCATTTTCCATCGGGACAACGCCAAACCGCATTCTGCCTGGCTTACAAGTGCATGGCTGCATAAGCAGAGAGTGCAGGTACTAGATTGTTTGTCTGCAATCCTGACTTGTCTCTTATAGAAAATTTGTGGTGCGTTATGTAGCACAAACTATGGCAACGAAAGCCCTGTGCAATTGCACAGCTGAAGACCTGTATAATGAATGGTGGAAAATTCTGCTGGCTAAACTTAACCAACTAGTGTCTTCAGTGCCCAAACGCTTAATAAGTGTCATTAAAAGACATGATGTTACACAGTGGTAAACTGTCACAACTTTTTTGGAATGTATTGCAAATATCATTTTCAGAATAAATGTATATCTTGAAAAAAACAATGCAGCTAACCAGCTACAGGCTGCTAAGCCAATGTGGCGCGCAGCTCTCTGGGTGGATGGAGTGAAAAAGGACGCACAGGCAGCGTTTATGAAGAACATTTATTGGAACACCAACACACAGGGAAACAATGCTCTCGGTCCGAGGACCCCCTTTCCCTAACAACCTATACCCCAAACCATCCTGCTTAGCAGCTACTAAGCTGGTAAAACATGAAAATACGTTGTCTTTATATGGTTTTTGCTTGAATACAAGTCAAACTTACGAATCACTCCTTTTTGTTTCCATTAGCATTTTCCATACTGTCCCAACTTTTATGGAATTTGGGTTGTAAGTTGTTTCGATGGTCAAACATCTCAAACAATAGCATTTTTGTAGAAAACCACATTAACATTTAATTATAGAGAAGCTGTTTTGGGCTATAGCGTCTTTTCCCAAATCTGTATTTATCTGAATATACTGAAGAAAAATTACCCTTAGCTTTTACAAAATATAAGCAAACACCTAACAGTGAACAACTTTAGTAAATTCAGGTTTCAATACATTTAACCAAAAACTGATGCATAAAATACCAGGGTACATCTAGCCCTTGTATAACGGGGTCCCATAAAACAAAAATGTGTTATAACAGTATATGAAAATACACTGCTCAAAAAAATTAAAGGAACACTTTGAAAACACATCAGATCTCAATGGGGAAAAAAAACATGCTGGATATCTATACTGATATGGACCGGGTAATGTGTTAGGAACGAAAGGATGCCACATCATTTGATGGAAATGAAAATTATCAACCTACAGAGGGCTGAATTCAAGGGCACCCCGAAAATCAAAGTGAAAAAATGATGCGGCAGGCTAATCCATTTTGCTGAAATTTCATTGCAGCAACTCAAAATGGTACTCAGTAGTTTGACAATGGGTCCAAGGATTTCATTCCGATACCTAATGGCAGTCAGGGTGCCATTGTCTAGCCTGTACAGAGGTCTGTGTGTCCCTCCATGGATATGCCTCCCCAGACCATCACTGACCCACCACCAAACCGGTCATGCTGAACGATGTTACAGGCAGCATAATGTTCTCCAGGGCTTCTCCAGACCCTTTCACGTCTGTCACATGTGCTCAGGGTGAACCTGCTCTCATCTGTGAAAAGCACGGGGCGCCAGTGGCGGACCTGCCAATTCTGGAGTTCTATGGCAAATGCCAATCGAGCTCCATGGTGCCGGGCAGTGAGCACAGGGCCCACTAGAGGACGTCGGGCCCTCAGGCCACCCTCATGAAGTCTGTCTCTGATTGTTTGGTCAGAGACATTCACACCAGTAGCCTGCTGGAGGTCATTTTGTAGGGCTCTGGCAGTGCTCATCCTGTTCGTCTTTGCACAAAGGAGCAGATACCGGTCCTGCTGATGGGTTAAGGACCTTCTACAGCCCTGTCCAGCTCTCCTAGAGTAACTGCCTGTCTCCTGGAATCTCCTCCATGCTCTTGAGACTGTGCTGGGAGACACAGCAAACCTTCTGGCAATGGCACGTATTGATGTGCCAACCTGGAGGAGTTGGACTGCCTGTGCAACCTCTATAGGGCCCAGGTATCGCCTCATGCTACCAGTAGTGACACTGACCCTAGCCAAATGTAAAACTAGTGAAAAACAGTCAGAAGAGGTGAGGAGGGAAAAAAATGTCAGTGGCCTCCACCTGTAAAACCATTCCTGTTTTGGGGGGTCGTCTCATTGTTGCCCCTCTAGTGCACCTGTTGTTAATTTCATTAACACCAAAGCAGCTGAAACTGATTAACAAGCCCCTCTGCTACTTAACTGACCAGATCAATATCTCAGGAGTTTAATTGACTTGATGCTATACTCTGATTAAAAAGTGCTTTTTTGAGGAGTGTATATACACCCATCGTTCACAAATGGGATGGTACAATGAAAAATTGCTGCAATGACATCAAAACATATTCCTTTTGGTCACACAATTGGTTAATAAGTCAGTACAACTGCATTTGCCCAGTGCATGATCATTTTACTTCAATTTGTATTCATACGATCTTGACAGACATGCAACAAACACCACAACCTAGTCACTGCTGTCAGTCATTGAACACAATGGGAACATTTAAAAAAAATTATAGAATGAAATAAACGAACTACGTGAAAAAAGGCAACATGAGAGAACAACATCTAATTACATTGACAGTCTCAACCAATCACAACATCAGTTAATGTCAACCCAATGTAACAATTTAAAGAACAGATTCAATATTATTATTATTAATTATGAAGTAATGTAACTCATTTAGTGGATGCTTTTCATAAAAGCAACTTATAACACCAAGATTACTTACAATGTTTTACTTATACAGCATGATAATTTTTTCTTGACAGTTCAGGGCAATGGGAGTGCAGCAGATTTGGCCGGGGCCTGCTCTGTGGTGAGTCTGGGTTTCAAGTCCTGCTTGGGGTGCCTTGCAGCAGATTAGCATCCCGTCTGGGGTGTGTCCCCTCCCCCTCTAGCCTTATGCCCTGTGTTGTCGGGTTAGGCTCTGATTCGCTGCGACACCACTCGGGACAAGCGGTTGTAGACATTGTGTGTGTGAGTTCAGGGCCTTTGGTGAATGTTACTACAGCAGGAGAAGGATTTAAATCTTGGTCCTTTGAGCCTTTACAAACATATACAATAATTTTGTAACTATTAACTAACTATTTATTTAAATGGTTGTGACATGCTGGGTTCTTCCAGGGAGCGGAAGTGTGAAGCTTGTGTTTTATTTGTGCTATTTACAGAAATTGTGACTGATGAGGGATAACAGTGAGGGATTCAACACAAGGATGCACTCTCTAATCTCCTCAGGGTTGTGTACCATCCTACACACACACACACACACTTTCTGAGCTGCTTGTCCCATACGGGGTCGCGGGGAACCAGAGCCTACCCGGCAACTCGGGGCATAAGGCCAGAGGGGGAAGGGACACACCCAGGACAGGACGCCAGTCTGCTGCAAGGCACCCCAAGCGGGACTCGAACCCCAGACCCACCAGAGAGGAGGACCCGGTTCAACCCACTGCGCCACCACACCCCCTGTGTACTATCCTACTGCCTGAAAAATTTTAAACGCGTGATAATATTGTTCCTCTTCCGTTTGGACTGCAACAGCCATGTCATAAAAACAGCTTTAATAATATGAATGCCCTTACGCTAGCAAATAAAGCTTTAGTCTCATGATTGAATGGTTATCTAGCATCAAAAATTTGTTTATAATGTTACACAGCATTTCATTCCCACACAGTAGGAATTCACATCACAGGGTGATTTCACAGAATGAGCCAACTCCATCAGGCAAGGGATGGATGTACCCTTTTCAATACAGCAGCCCTTATAATACAAATGCCCATTATGTAGACATTTTGTTTTTACAAAAGAGTTGATACAAGAATGCCAGTCACCTTTGCTGATATTTCAGCTTGCAGCAGATACAAAGACAGATCAATAAAAACAATGGAATGGAAAAAAATAAGAGCAGTCTTTGAAAACAGGTTTTAGACTTTGTTTCAGTGCTTCTGTGTTTTTCTTGATTTGAGAATACCGTTTCGTTCACAGATACTGTGTTTATCTCAGATGGCCTGTATAGTAGTGTACTCCAAACTCCATTTAAAATGAGTAAACGAGTGCTTAAAAAACCAAATAAAACACATACAGGCATCCCTTGATTTACGAATTCTCTTTATCCGAAATTTTACTGTTAATAGTTCTTGAGTTTTGATATTAGGTTCCAGAACAAAACAACAGTATAAGAAAATGTATCTAACACATGTCAGTTAGAAAATTGAAAGTCACACATTTTGTGAGTAATGGACTGTAGTTGGTGCATCCTGCATCCAGATATTTCTGTCTGATGGAGTGTTAGGAATGCGAGAGTGTTGTTTTTAGGAGAGTGGCTCATTATGGGAAGCGTATGAAATTCTACAAGAGTACCTGGAGCTCAGTGGATCCCTGGCCCTGATGTTTGCAGCAGAGACAGAAAACTTCCCTGGGTTTTCTGACGATGGTCTGGAGGCAGAGTAACAGGCACAGCAAAGGTAGCAGGTGCAATACACTTTTGTATTGTTTTCTGCAATGTATATCACTTTGGAGAAAAGCCTCTGCTAAATAAACAAATGTAAATGCATGTGTTTTAAATTTTGCTGAAATCATGGGTTGATAGTTACACTGTTTTTTTACAATATTTGGGAAAATTTGCTTGGAGTTTTCAGATGGACTGTGAAGTAATTATTATTCTTTCCATTTAAAACATGTAATGGGAAAAAGGCTTTCAGTATTCAAAATTTTACATCTGCATCGTTTTCAAGATTGTTTTAATTTCATAAATCAAGGGATGCCTATACTGTGCTTCACTACTGCTGCAAACATTTGAGTGTTTTAGAAGAAATGTGCTTTTAAACCAAAAAGAGGAAAACAACTCTCACTCGTGAAGCTCTTCTTTATTGGCAGAACTGCAAAATTTAAAACATAAGCTGTGCAAGTGCAGGTTAAGACAACAGAACACTGAATCATCCTGTAAAGTGACCCAACCTCAGCATTTGCGTTACAGAAGTGATGGAGAACAGTATAAGGACAGACTGCAGCACATTTTCCCATGAGCACTAATGGCAACTTCATCTAATAAATGTGGGTTCACTGGTCAGTTTAAACTATTCTTAGTAAAGATAGATTAAAACTCAGCAAAACCCTATCCCTGACTACACTAATACAGTTTCTCACGAAAATGAATAAGCTGGTGTCGTTTTAAGTTGTGTCCATTGGAAAAACTCTTTCTACACTGACAACATTTATATGGTTTCTCACCAGAATGGATACGCTGGTGCAGTTTTAAGTTGCCTCCTTGAGAAAAACTCTTCCCACATTCACTGCATTTATATGGTTTCTCACCAGTGTGAACACGCTGGTGCTGTTTTAAGTCATGTTCCTGGGAAAAACTCTTTCCACATTCACTGCATTTGTATGGTTTTTCACCAGAATGAATAAGTTGGTGTCGTTTTAAGGTACTAAACTGATAAAAACTTTTTCCACATTCACTACATTTATATGGTTTCACACCAGAATGGATAAATTGGTGCTGTTTTAAATTATGTCCATTGGAAAAACCCTTTCCACACTGACAACATTTATATGGTTTCTCACCAGAATGAATAAGCTGGTGTTGTTTTAAGTTGCCTCCTTGAGAAAAACTCTTCCCACAATCACTACATTTAAATGGTTTCTCACCAGTATGAATACGCTGGTGCTGTTTTAACTCATGTTCCTGGGAAAAACTCTTTCCACATTCACTGCATTTATACATTTTCTCACCAAAATGAATAAACTGATGCCGTTTTAAGTTACTAGATTGATAGAAACTTTTTCCACATTCACTACATTTATATGGTTTCTCATCGGAATGAACAAGGTGGTGCAATTTTAAGTCATGTGCTCGGTTAAAACTCTTTCCACATTGAGCACATTTATATGGTTTTTCACCAAAATGAATAAGCTGGTGCCTTTTTAAGTTACTAGACTGAGAAAAACTTTTACTGCAGTGAGTACATTTATATGGCTTTTCACCAGAATGAACAAGATGGTGCAGTTTTAAGTTATGTTCTTGGTAAAAACTTTTTCCACAGAAACTACATATATATGGTCTCTCACCAGAATGAAGAAGCTGGTGCCGTTTTAAGTTACTAGACTGAGAAAAACACTTTCCACACTGACTACATTTATATAGCTTCTGCTCAGAATGTTGGCGATTACACAGTTTTAACTTGCCTAACTGAGAAACACTCTTTCCATGTAGACTACATTTATATTGTTTTCCACAGCGAACAAACTGGTGTTGTTTCAAACAACCAATCTGAGAAAAACTTCCACCTTGCATATAATTTTTGTCACGACAGTGAGTTTGTGAATAGATTTCCAGAAAGTACTGGCATTTAAAAATCTGTCTACACTGAAGACACTGCCTTTTCTGGGCTTTATGGGAAACGCCATCAAGGCAGGGCATACTGACATGGTAAGTTACACCACTGGTGGCAGGTCCACAAGGCTCTTCAAAAGCACCCTTTCCTTGGACATCGTTTCCTGCAACAGCTAAACTGTTCTCCGGCAGCATCAAATTCTTCTGCAAAAGGTCATGAGTAGGTTCATTAACTGCACTCTCTGTACTCAACTGTTCCAGTAAATGAGAATGCTGATCTACTATAGCTGCACATGTCTGTGATTTATGTTGTCTGAATAAAGGAGAGACAACAAGGCTTAAATCATTCACCTCCATATCACGATTTTCTTCTTTTGCAGCTTCTTTTTCTCCCCAGTCTGTTTTTAAGGGTTCCCAAAGCTCAGAATACTGCTTGAAATTAACATCTGTCTCTGATTTACATTGTTTGGTTAAAGGACAAGAAGAAGATTTTAACTGTTCTGAGGGAAAGCAGAGCACTTCCTTGGTGCTGCACAGCTGTAGATCATCACTGGCTTTGTTTATTTTGACCATTACAGTCTCTTGTTTAATTTTGTCTACATCCAGGTGCAGGACTGAGCCCAGCTTTTCAGTACTGAAGCCTTGTACATCAGTGCAATACGCATTAGGAAAAGTGACCTGATCATCAGGCTCAGTTTTTACAGACATTTCTGTGACAGTTGACCCCTCTGAATTAGTGGTCACTGTGATCCCAAAACAGTCTGATTCAGATGGGAGGCTGCAGGGTTCCAGGAAAGCCTGCTCAGGCTTTGGTTCTGCCATGATGATCCTCTCCAATTTTCTCTCCTTGTACTCTGTTGTGTTGGTTGGCGAGATCCTGTTTGTCTCCTTTCAGTGTTCACTTCCTCTTCTGTGTATGTGCTGTCTCCTCTGCTCCTGAATTCATCTATAGCGAAGGACAGATGGCAAAGAGGGAAGATGAATTACCATCAATACAGATGGGGTCCAAAATCGATATTTAACTCTGTGTAAACGGAAGTGCGCTAACAAAAAATGAGTTATATGCAGACATGATTTGTGAAGCACAGCCTGCATCTCATGTGCAATAGCACAGTTTTGCCAGCACGCATTACATGAATAGCAACACAGAGTGCAGATAGGTAATACAAAGTTTATTGTAACAGATGATGTAATACTAGTTTGTGGAACAGTCAGATCAGGAGAGAAGTGGGTCCAAAAGAGATGGCTTTGAGAGCCTTCTTAAATACTGAAAGGGATTGAACAGTTTGAAGGGAGTGAGGAAGCTCAAAACTGAGAACCTACAGACTTTCAGTTTTGGAGCTCTAGTGTGTGTGACCAGCAAGAGGGGAGAGGTGATGAAGCACAATGCACTTGCTGGAGTGTAGGGAGTGGTCAGGTCCTGTAAGTATGAAGGTAGAGATCCTTTGACCATTTTGTTGGTGATAACTAGAATCTTCAACTTGATTTGGCCAGCTACAGGAAGGCAGTGGAAACAGACCAGGAGGAGACATACCATATTTCTCCTTTTTGACGCTCCCGCTCTAATAGAAGCGCCCCCACCCAATAAGCCAGGGCGCGGCTAATATTTTTCTGCTGATTATGTTGATTTTTAATATCCTTGTGCATGTATACGTAAAACTTTAGCTTCTTGAAAATGATCAATGATTAAACCTTAATTTAGAGAACGCAGTTTTCTTTTTAACTTTTTAACTACAACGGATTTCAAGCTGTCTGGCTAAAAAATTGATGCCGACGCCTACACTTCCTGACTTTTTTCTTCTCAGATTTAGGTGCGTTTTGTAATCGTGTCTTGTTCTAGCACCAATCTTGTACTCGCCGACGGTGAACATTGAAAGCTTTTGCGGCGAAATGTTTTCCTTTTTCTTCAGCAACTGCAATAACCTTCAACTTAAAAGTAGCTGTGTACGACTTTTTGCTCGCCATATTTAACCTGCGTTTAGAAAATGATGTCACTCAGGCCGCATGGTTACCACGTGCTACATGCTGGGAAGAATTAGGCAAACTTCATAATTTGCACAATCAGGCCTCAAATAGATGCGCCCTGCCCATAATTTGTGACGTGCCCGGGCGTGATAATTAGGAGAAATACGGTATGTGGTACTCTGGTAGCTTAACACAACTCATGCCGTAGCTGAAGAGGCTTGATTGCAGAGGTTGGAAGAACAGACAGGGGGGAACTGCAGTAGTCTAGGTGGGATATGACTATACCCTAGATAAGCCAAAAAAGGATACAATTAAAATCAGACTTTTCCCATTTTTTTTCAAATTGTACCTTGAACATCCAAGTAGAAAAAAGTAGGATAACTGGGTTGGATAAATGAACAACCCTCTAAGTTAACACATGGTGGAATCACTTTTGCCTGAATTAGAGCCTTAGGTCTATTTGAGTAAATCTCTACAAACTTTGCCAACCTAGAATATGGAATATTTGCCCATTCCTCCTTATAGAATGCCTATATGATGCGTGATGACTGTTGATGATTTGCACATCAAAGTCATTCCAAAGATTTTTAATGGGATTTAGGCTGCGGCACTGATTAGGCAACTCAAGGACATTCACCTTCCTTCAGCCGCTGTACAGCTGCTTTGACAGTACAACACTAGGTTACTGTCATGGTGAAAGGTGAACCATCCTGCCATTTTCAACTTCTTGGCTGTGGGCTGCATGTTTTGTTAAAGAGTTTGCCTTTGTTTTGCACCATCCATTTTCCTGTCTATCCTGACAAGTGATCCAGTCCCAGCTGAAGATAAACACCCGCACAGAAGGATGCTGTCACCATGTTCTTTCTATAGGAATGGTTTCCTTTGGATAGTAAGATGTATAGGGCTGTCACTATCGATTATTTTGGCAATCGAGTAATCGAGTCTTACTATCAATTATTTTGGTAATTGAGTAATCAGAGAATAATTTTCATGAGTACTCAAGTAATTGTTTTTTATTCACAATAAAAATAGAATCAAGTGAACAATAACATATCATGCTTTGCATTTCAAAATTGAAAATAAATCCATGGTTAATTTTTGTAAGGGTTATAATTCCTTGACTTGTGTGATTAATAACCATCAAACATGCTAACCCAAGCGGGAGTTTGAGTTATGAAACTGCGATGAAAAGTAATATGAACATTTTGAAACATGAATATATTCACGCCTTAACTTCACATTTCATCAGAGTTTATTATCATCTACATTCCACTAAATTGTGCTCCCTGATGGGTGTTTAAGTGGTGAATCTCTTTATAATGCAAATATATCATACATATATCATGTTCGGTCTTGTGTTTAAAACGGTGCGCAAATTAAGAGTATTCAAAATGATTAAAGTAAAGCTAGTAGTGAACTCACCGTGCTGGTGGAGCATCTGTTACGCCTGGATGTCACCTTTTCAGGTGCTGTAGCATTGCAGATGTGCTGTTATTGTATTTAAGTTGGTTTTTGCACAGACTGCAGACAACTATGTTATTCTTTTCTTCTAATGTGAAGTGTTTCCACACTGTTGATATTTTTTGCCGTTTTTTTGCACGGACCCTCATCTGTGCACCGCCGCCTTTCCGCCATTTTGCCGAGTACTCGAGACTGCAAATTGTACTCGAGGATGTTTTTAAAGCAGGTACTTTAAATTAATCGAGTAATCGTGACAGCCCTAAAGATGTATTAGGTTTTCACCACATGTACCGTTTTACATTCCAGCCAAAAAGTTACATTTTATTCTCATCTTACAACAGCACCTTTGCCACCCAGTTACAAGATCTTTAAAGTGCTTCTTAGCAAGTGTAAACTAGACTGATATGGCTTTTTTTCTCACTACCCTCCTGTATAGGTAAGATTTGTGGAGCGCTTCTGGTATTGTAGTCACATACAGGCAATAACTAGTTTGCCATTAAATCATATGGCTCCTTGAGAGCTGCCGTTGGCTTCTTGGTAGACTCTCTGGTTGTCTTCTTGTTTGGTCATCCAGCTGAAGGAGGGACGACCTGATCTAGGCAAAGTCTAGGTGGTGGTGCCTCTGCCTTCCACTGATGATGATCTTGATCCTGCTGAATACTTGTAGACTTTGAAAAATTTTTAATCCCATCTCCTGATTATGCCTTTCCACAACTTTATCTTCAAGTTCTTCTGGAAGCACCTGTCCACCCACAGTGTTTGCACTGAAGGCAGATTTGATACTGAGCTAATCAAAACCACCACAACTGATTACAGGTGGGCATCAATTAGTTTCTTAGTATAATCTGTAAGATCACAATTTTACAAATACAGTTGTAAGGAAGGGGATGTTCTCTCATTCAAAGAAGGTATTTTACTGTCATAGTATTAAATTTTAGAATGTTTCAAATTTTATTTTCACTTATGAAAATAAAAGCTGGGGTAATGTGGATTTTGTGTGTTAATAATAATGGAAGAAGTCTAATTTAATTTATTTTCAGAGTGCCATAGAACAAAAAGTAGAAATATTAAAAGGGGTGGGTGACTTTCCCATACCCACTGTAAGGGATGTACAATTAAGCTAAAACCCAGTGTCAAAAACACTACAGTATTTCTGAATGGACTGGTGCAATTCTGCTGGATTATAAAATCAGTAATAACACAAAATAAACTGGCACTTACAAACTTGCAGTTAGAATGCTGTAACAATTCAGGATATCATTTACTATGTCACCTGTCCTGCCATAGCAGAAGAACAGTTCTCCATAATTATTAATGGGCTTTAAGGGAGTCAAAGAGCATCTACATGGTTTTCATTTAGCTCAGTGAAGCTGGGCCCCCTACAAACAACACAAATAAAAAGTGCTGCATTCGTGCTGTTCAAACCACAGAACAGACAGCAATCAAGCCTCTTCAGCTATGGCATGAGTTGTGTTGAGAACCAGAGTGCCACATATTAAAATATATGTATATAAAATATATATATTTTAACTTGGTGTTTAAGCAATTGTACAGGGGAACTTCATGTGCCATGTAAATAATAATTAATATCGCAAAAAGTAAGAGCCAGAATTGTGCAATCACAGCATAAACAAATCTCCCCCCCCATTTTTGCAATTTGTAGGGAGGTAGCTTTATGGAGCCCTTTCAATTATCTGAGCAGTTTATCTGTTGCATATCAGCCTAAACAAATGCTAATTAAAAAAAATACAAAAAATACATTTTAAGTGGATGAAACTGTAATACATGGAAAATCTCATTCATTACAGGACATGCAAATTGCTGTCACACACACATTTACTTGAAATAAATGGATCTCAAAGTGTGCTCTGCAGTGTCCTTTTTTTTTTTTTTTGTTTTTTTTTACTTTTACTGTGTTCACTTAAAACACATATGAATGCTTTCTTAATTCTCAGATAAAATAGTCATTTAATTTCAAGAGGTCAACAGACAGAGCTCATTCGAACAACTGGTCTGCCCAGAGCTACTGTTTTATGTTTTTCTACATTAATAATAATTAAAATAACCAAATATCATCATAAAACAAGCTCCTTTAATTTGCAAAATGATAACTTAAAACCAGTATAACTCTGAACTACATTTTAAGTTGACATTGCAAGTAACTTTATACACTAAACAAATAACATAACTAAGGCATGGTACTGTGTCTTGGATAACACACAAAATCTCAGATTTACGGAAATTAATGTAATCACATACACAACTTCACAATTAAGTGGTTCTCAAACTGCTCTTTAGTGTTC
This sequence comes from Scleropages formosus, assembly GCF_900964775.1. Lineage (NCBI taxonomy): Eukaryota > Metazoa > Chordata > Actinopteri > Osteoglossiformes > Osteoglossidae > Scleropages > Scleropages formosus. The sequence goes on from NC_041811.1 coordinate 4,883,889, forward strand.
TTTTTGTTTTATACTTTTACTCCACTGTGCTCAAGCTGTTCAAATCTGTTTCTCTAAATCACAGATTTAATTTCAAAAGAAAAGGTGGACAGATAGGACTCATTCGAATTGATCCAGCTGGTTTGAACAGAGCGACTGTTTTATGCATAATAACAACTGAGAGAGGGAGAGACAGCTCCAGGGCTCGAAAAACTGTGTGATGTGAGCCGCATCAACTGGGACATAACACATGATACGGAGAACACGAAGACACGCAGTCACACAACAGTAAAACATTACTACTGCAGTCAGAATTTAAAAAAAAAAAAAAAAAAAAAAAAAGCCAAATAACACAAACCACTTAGAGCGATAACACACACATCTCACCTCCAACAAAGCCAGCAGAGTTCTGCTCCAGCACAGAAAAACCGTAAACAGTATAAACCTCCTCCTTTAAAGTTAATTGCAGCGCCACCTAGCAACTGACACAGATTGGTCCTCCACAGGACACTGCCGCCAATGAGGTGTACAATCGCACAGTGCACTGAGAAATCAGTATGGGAATAAAAGTAGTTTCAATATCTGTTAAAAGTAACACTGTTACTGCTGGTGTTACTTTGTTATTGATTTTTTTTTTGTAAATACTGGCTGTTTTAACGCATTTGTTAGCAGTTATCACCACTTCAAGATGCAGAAGTCAGAAGAATGTGTTTCCCTACAACAATGCATCGATCAACTGTTCACTGACATCTTAAACCAGTCACTGGATCTCTGTACTGATCCCACCTGCTTCATAATCTCTGCTAATAGAACCTGCCCTAGCACCAGAGATCACATAGTACACTTTCGCCTTGGCCTTTCTCTCTATATCTACAGAGCAGCAGTTTATAAAGCTCCTTTTACATCTGGCATTGGAGGAAAGCAAAATAGTGAGTTGTCCACTTGACAATCTCAAGTGGGACTGAAGACAAACTAACCTCTGGTTTATACATAAAATACAGGAAAACATTTTGCAGTAAATCTTTATCAAATTCAGCTTTCACTGCATTAAACCAAACAATGATACATGAAACACATAACACTTGTCACATTTTGTGTTCTTTAATGCAACAGGAGTCAATGTCCTGTACACTAGTTTCAGTTACTGTGTCTGTAAAAATTATTCACTTCCTTGGACTTTGAATCACAACGGGTTTGTGACTCTAAAATCATTTGTTGTGTGTGTGACACAGAGAAAGTGTTTCACTGGTATATGGGTGAGTGACTCATAAGTAGAATATCTAGCATTGTAATACACACACACACACACACATTTTCAGAACCGCTTGTCCCATACGGGGTCACGGGGAACCGGAGCCTACCCGGCAACACAGGGCGTAAGGCCAGAGGGGGAGGGGACACACCCAGGACGGGACGCCAGTCCGTCGCAAGGCACCCCAAGCGGGACTCGAACCCCAGACCCACGGGAGAGCAGGACTGCATTGTAATACATATTACATTTATTTATTTAGCAGATGCCTCTCTCCAAAGTGACTGCAAGTGAACTCTATGTAGTGTTATCAGCCCACACTTTTTATTTACCAAGGTGACTTACACTGCTAGACACACGACTTACAATGGGTCACTCATCCATACATCAGTGAAACACACTCTCTCTCTGTCACTCACACACTATGGGGGAACCGGAACAGCATGTCTTTGGACTGTGGGAGGAAACCCACACACCCCCTATAGCTGGAGCACAATCTCCGGTTCCCCTTCTTAAAAAGAGGGACCACCACCCCGGTCTGCCAGTCCAGAGGCACCGTCCCCGAACTCCACGCAATGCTGCAGAGGCGTGTCAACCAAGACAACCCCACAACATCCAGAGACTTGAGAAACTCGGGGCGGATCTCATCCACCCCTGGAGCCTTGCCACCGAGGAGTTTTTTGACTACCTCAGCAACTTCAGCCAGGGTAATGGACGAGTCCCCCTCCGAGTCCCCGGCCTCAGCTTCCTCTACGGAAGGCATGTCGGAGGGATTGAGGAGATCCTCAAAGTACTCCTTCCACCGCCCGAGAACATCCTCAGCTGAGGTCAGCAGCGCACCACTTCCACTGTAAACAGTGTTGGCGGAACACTGCTTCCCCCTTCTGAGTTCCCGGACGGTTTGCCAGAATCTCTTTGAGGCTGACCGAAAGTCTTCCTCCATGGCCTCAGTGAACTCCTCCCAGGCCCGAGTTTTTGCCGGGGCGATTGCCAGAGCCGCGTTCCGTCTGGCCCGCCGGTACCCGTCAGCTGCTTCAGGAGTCCCATGAGCCAGCCAGACCCGACAGAACTCCTTCTTCAGCTTGACGGCATCCCTTACCTTCGGTGTCCACCACCGTGTTCGGGGATTGCTGCCGCGACAGGCGCCGGAGACTTTATGGCCGCAGCTCCGAACCGCCGCCCCGACAATGGAGGTGTGGAACATAGTCCATTCGGACTCAATGTCTTCAGTCTCCCTCGGGACCTGGTTGAAGCTCTGTCGGAGGTGGGAGTTGAAGACCTCTCTGACAGGGGCCTCCGCCAAACGTTCCCAACAGACCCTCACTATGCGTTTGGGCCTGCCAGGTCTGTCCAGCTTTTTCCCCCGCCATCGAATCCAACTCACCACCAGGTGGTGATCAGTTGACAGCTCAGCCCCTCTCTTCACCCGAGTGTCCAAAACATATGGCTGAAGATCAGAAGAAACGACTACAAAGTCGATCATCAACCTCCGACCTAGGGTGTCCTGGTGCCAAGTGCACTGATGGACACCCTTATGCATGAACATGGTGTTCGTTATGGACAAACCGCGACTAGCACAGAAATCCAATAACAACTCACCACTCGGGTTCAGATCAGGGAGGCCGTTCCTCCCAATCACGCCCCTCCAGGTATCACTGTCGCTGCCCACGTGGGCGTTAAAGTCCCCCAGTAGAACGACAGAGTCCCCAGTGAGAGTGCTTTCCAGCACGCCCCCCAGGGACTCTAAAAAGGCCGGGTACTCTACACTGCCGCTAGGCGCATAAGCACAAACGACAGTGAGAGACCGTTCCCTGACCCGAAGGCGTAGGGAGACGACCTTCTCGTTCACCGGGGTAGACTCCAACACATGGCGGCTGAACTGGGGGCTATTAATAAGCCCACACCCACCCGCCACCTCTCACCCTGGGCAACGCCAGAATAGTGGAGAGTCCACCCTTGGTCGAGAAGAGTGGTTCCAGAACCCAAGCTGTGAGTGGAAGTGAGCCCGACTATATCTAGACGGTATCTCTCAACTTCCCGCACCAGCTCAGGCTCCTTCCCTGCCAGTGAGGTGACATTCCAAGTCCCAAAAACCAGAGTTGACGCCCGAGGTTTGGGTTGGCCGGGCACTCGGCCCCGACCACCGCCCAAATCACAACGCACTGGCCCCTTATGTCCTCTCCGGCAGGTGGTGAGCCCACCGAAGAGGTATTTTACATTTATGATATATTTCTGATCAGTTGTACAAAAGTTCTTGGAGAAGGTTACTGTTGGTGTCACGACTAACTGCTAAAGGCAGTTGCAGAATATGATTGTGATGTCCAAAGGGAAGGTACACCGTTCTTTGGAGGTTTTACTGAAACACAGCACTGGAACAACTGGAGTGCACAAATAAAAGAGTTTATCAAGAACAGCAGTTCGTGTCACAATCTCACTGTGGAACCTTTTCTGCTCCCGTGCCAAAAAGCCCATGTTAGACCCAGGGCAGCCTATAACAATTCCCACTTCAATTAAGAATTAACCATTGACAATTAACCTTTGTCAACTTATACCCTACAGGCTGGCAGGAACCTTTCTTTTACAAAACTCTCAAAGATTTGTTCTGGATATAAAATACCACAATGATGCACAGCCATCAATGCCACCAAGCATCACCACCCTCCATGAAATAATATCTCCTCTGTCAAGACAGACCATAAGGCCCACCCACAGCCTAGAGCGAAGACAGGACATCTAATCATAGCTACCAACTGGAAGCTGACAGTAAACTTGGACAACTGAAGTTCCCAGAAAACATCATATTCGTATCTCTCCACCCAGACATGATCATCTTTTTAGAGACTACCAAGCAAATGGTCATATTGGAGCTCACAGTGCCCTAGGAATAGTGCATGGCAGAAGCCAACGAGCAGAAAAGTGCAAAGTACCAGGAGCTTGTGGAAGAATGTCAGAGGCAAGGCTGGTGAACACATTGGGTGCCCATTGATGCGGGCTGTTGGGGATTTTTAGGGCGCTCAGTGTGCAAAGCCGGAATGCTACTGGGCATCACAGGGGAGGCAAAGTGGAAGGCAATCAGACTGGCTACTGAAGCTGCAGAGAGAGCCACTAGGTGGCTCTGGATTAAGAGAACAAATAAATAGTCAGTTGCTGCTGGGACACAAGTCAGGGCTTGATAAACCCTGGCTAGGTCGCCTGTGCAAGGATGTCTTTTGAAAGACCTGAAATGCCTGATGAGCCCAGGTCACATCTCTGTGTCCCAGCGCATCCTCAGGATGTATCTTAGAACATATATTTGGAGGATGCTTTTCCCTACAATGACATACAGTTCAAAGTAAACAAAAGTTCAGGCTACAACAGATAGAGGGCTTTACAAGATAAGTTAAGTATAGAAGTATATAAGTATATAAGTCAAGACAAGTTAAGCATACATGTACTGTCCTCTACACAGCCTTACTTGTTTGACAGTCAGCTAAACTCCTAGCCTTCACATGACTCTGAAGACAAGTGTTTCTTTTGCCCACAGGTTTAATGGTTTTAGGCAAGGGGTGAAACTAAAGACAAAGAAATGAACATACAATATATCAGTAACTTACATGCAAAAAAGTATGCAAACCATAAAGCATCACAACTGGCCTAATATACAAAGTCAATATACATTACTCAAAATAATCCTTAAAGATTTGCTCCGATTTATTAAAACTCTATGAGAAAATTTTTGTACCGTATTGCAGTAAAATAACACCATTAGTAAGTTATTAAATTACTCAAAATTATAACATTTTGTGACAAATAGGGACTATAGATTAATAAAGTGAAATGGAATTGAAACACACAGGTGATGTTGTTGCAGGGTTGAGGATGGAAGAGATTTGACGATTAGGAGAGGAGTTCACCGTGTGCACTGAAGATAATGATAGAACTATTTCCCTACTTTGGGGGTGTGATGGCGCAGTGGGTTGGACCACAGTTCTGCTGTCTGGTGGGTCTGGGGTTCAAGTCCTGCTTGGGGTGCCTTGCGACGGACTGGCGTCCTGTTCTGGGTGTGTTCCCTCCCCCTCCGGCCTTACGCCCCTGTGTTACCGGGTAGGCTCCGGTTCCCGTGACCCCGTATGGGACAAGCAGTTCTGAAAATGTGTGTGTGTGTATTTCCTACTTCCTGTCAGAGAGGAAGTGTAAAAATCTCAGTAATACAGACACTATACAAGAATCTGCCAATAGATGGTACCAACTCACATTTCACCTACGAGCATGAAAAACAATTTACCTTCAAACTCGCTCAACATTTACTCAAACTTCAAACCCAAGAAGAATGACAATAAATTAACCAATTACTCACTGTAACAGCAACAGTTAGGTAATATTTATTAAATTCCAGTAGGTACCTACAGGAATGATGTACAAATAGGAAAACAGACAAAAAGTAGCAGGTGGTAAGGGACTAACAAAGGTTTCTGGAGTTGGGTGTAAAATTGGTCAGAAAGAAAGGAGTCTTGCAACCATTCCTGAATCTGGGAAGAAAATCTACAGTACTGAGGGACAGAGGAAGTTCATTTCACCACATACGGTCCAAGACTGCAAACATATGGAGTTTTAGGCTCCTTATGAGGAGGACGAGCAGGCAACAAAGGCTGGAGGACCTCAGATGTATCAGTGTATCAGTCTTTCATCAGTATAAATTTTTAGGGTGAAACTCCTATCCTGTAGGTTGTAACCATAATCCTACTACTTAATGCAAGTGCTTACAGGAAGCCACTGAAAGAGTCAAGGAGATATGGGAATTCTTTGGCAGGTTGAATACAACTCGTGGTGCAAATTCTTGTAACAGCTGAAGAAGCCTGATGGCATACACTCACCTGGATGAAGGTACAACTAATTAAAAATGGCAGGGTTGTACAAAAACTTTCTTTGTGTCCATTTGTGTACACAACAATTTTCAGACCTTAGTTATTGCCAAAGGGACCATCTCATAAATGACTGGCAGCCTGCAGAAATATGTTGACCCACTTAATGCAAGGGAATAAATCTGGTGATACTAAATATTTTGTATACATTCTCTGTGGCTCCTCCGTGAACCGCCACCTTACCGTGGTGGAGGGGTTTGAGTGCCTGAATGAGTCCAGGAGCTATGTTGTCTGGGGCTATATGCCCCTGGTAGGGTCTCCCATGGCAGACAGGTCCTGGATGACAGACGAGACAAAGCGCGGTTCAAAAACCCCTTATGAAGAAAAAATCAAGGCTTTCGTTTACCCTGCCCAGTATGGGGTCACCGGGGCCCCACCCTGGAGCCAGGCCTGTGGGAGGGGCTCGCATGCGAGCGCCTGGTGGCCAGGTCTATGCCCACGGGGCCTGGCCAGGCTCAGCCCGAAGCCATGATGTGGAGCCGCTCTTCGGTGGGCTCACCACCTGCCGGAGAAACCGTAAGGGGCCGGTGCGTTGTGATTTGGGCGGTGGTCGGGGCCGAGTGCCCGGCCAACCCAAACCTCGGGAGCCAACTCTGGTTTTTGGGACTTGGAATGTCACCTCACTGGCAGGGAAGGAGCCTGAGCTGGTGCGGGAAGTTGAGAGATACCGTCTAGATATAGTCGGGCTCACTTCCACTCACAGCTTGGGTTCTGGAACCACTCTTCTCGATCGAGGGTGGACTCTCCACTATTCTGGCGTTGCCCAAGGTGAGAGGCGGCGGGCTGGTGTGGGCTTATTAATAGCCCCCCAGTTCAGCCGCCATGTGTTGGAATCTACCCCGGTGAATGAGAGGGTCGTCTCCCTACGCCTTCGGGTCAGGGAACGGTCTCTCACTGTCGTTTGTGCTTATGCGCCTAGCGGCAGTGTAGAGTACCCGGCCTTTTTAGAGTCCCTGGGGGGCGTGCTGGAAAGCACTCTCACTGGGGACTCTGTCGTTCTACTGGGGGACTTTAACGCCCACGTGGGCAGCGACAGTGATACCTGGAGGGGCGTGATTGGGAGGAACGGCCTCCCTGATCTGAACCCGAGCGGTGAGTTGTTATTGGATTTCTGTGCTAGTCGCGGTTTGTCCATAACGAACACCATGTTCATGCATAAGGGTGTCCATCAGTGCACTTGGCACCAGGACACCCTAGGTCGGAGGTTGATGATCGACTTTGTAGTCGTTTCTTCTGATCTTCAGCCATATGTTTTGGACACTCGGGTGAAGAGAGGGGCTGAGCTGTCAACTGATCACCACCTGGTGGTGAGTTGGATTCGATGGCGGGGGAAAAAGCTGGACAGACCTGGCAGGCCCAAACGCATAGTGAGGGTCTGTTGGGAACGTTTGGCGGAGGCCCCTGTCAGAGAGGTCTTCAACTCCCACCTCCGACAGAGCTTCAACCAGGTCCCGAGGGAGACTGAAGACATTGAGTCCGAATGGACTATGTTCCACACCTCCATTGTCGGGGCGGCGGTTCGGAGCTGCGGCCATAAAGTCTCCGGCGCCTGTCGCGGCAGCAATCCCCGAACACGGTGGTGGACACCGAAGGTAAGGGATGCCGTCAAGCTGAAGAAGGAGTTCTATTTGGCCTGGCTGGCTCATGGGACTCCTGAAGCAGCTGACAGGTACCGACGGGCCAAACGGAGCGCGGCTCTGGCAGTCGCCGTGGCAAAAACTCGGGCTTGGGAGGAGTTCGGTGAGGCCATGGAGGAAGACTTTCGGTCAGCCTCAAAGAGATTCTGGTAAACCGTCCGGCGACTCAGAGGGGGGAAGCGGTGTTCCACGAACACTGTTTACAGTGGAAGTGGTGCGCTGCTGACCTCAGCTGAGGATGTTCTCGGGCGGTGGAAGGAGTACTTTGAGGATCTCTTCAATCCCACCGACACGCCTTCCGTAGAGGAAGCTGAGGCTGGGGACTTGGAGGGGGACTCGTCCATTACCCTGGCTGAAGTTGCTGAGGTAGTCAAAAAACTCCTCGGTGGCAAGGCTCCGGGGGTGGATGAGATCCGCCCCGAGTTTCTCAAGTCTCTGGATGTTGTGGGGCTGTCTTGGCTGACACGCCTCTGCAGCATCGCGTGGAGTTCGGGGACGGTGCCTCTGGACTGGCAGACCGGGGTGGTGGTCCCTCTTTTTAAGAAGGGGGACCAGAGATTGTGTTCCAACTACAAGGGGATCACACTCCTTAGCCTCCCTGGGAAAGTCTATGCCAGGGTACTGGAAAGGAGAATCCGACCGATAGTCGAACCTCGGATTCAGGAGGAGCAATGCGGTTTTCGCCCTGGCCGTGGAACACTGGACCAGCTCTATACCCTCACTAGGGTGCTGGAGGGTTCGTGGGAGTTTGCCCAACCAGTCCATATGTGTTTTGTGGACCTGGAGAAGGCATTCGACCGTGTCCCTCGTGGCATCCTGTGGGGGGTACTTCGGGATTATGGGGTTCGGGGCTCGTTGCTACGGGCTGTTCGTTCCCTGTATGACCGGAGCAGGAGCTTGGTTCGCATTGCCGGCAGTAAGTCAGACCTGTTCCCGGTGCATGTTGGACTCCGCCAGGGCAGTTCCGGGAAGCAGGGGCGTGTCTAAAGGGGCGGCATGGGGTGGCATCAACCCACCCGTCAAATATGATTGGCCCCTCCAGTGGCCCCCAGCACCATTGGGCTAGAGTACCGTCAATCTGACAGTGCTCAACGCCATTGGATCAGAGCACTGTCAATCTCTGCCTGATTTGCAATGCGGAATCACTACGTCCGACTTACGAACCACCCCCTTAATGACCGGAAGTTGATTTTTTTTGTAACCCTTAAGTAACAATCAAATGAAAACTTCATAATTAAGCCTATTATATTGAAAATTCAAGTTATTGTAGATAAATAGGTTTGTAATAATAAACGGGCACTACTTTGCAAAGCGCATCAAAACATTACACATCTACAGAGGTTTGTCAGCTCATGGGCAGGACGCATGAGCCCAAGGTAGGACAAAGACTTGGTTCTTTTCAGTTGGACCACATTCCTGTTAATAGTGTCTGGTGTATTATTGTATTTGGATTTGATTTTTTTTGTTTTTACCCTCCTAACCATGGCACCAAAGTGTAAATGTGATACAAGTGATGGTGATACATCCAAGAAAAGGAAAACAATCACAACTGAAACTAAAGTGGAAATAAGAAAGCAAAAGGTGAGATGCCAACAAACAATGTATTGCACGTGCACACACTCTCTCCCTCAGAGAGCACTCGGCTACAAAATACACTTCTTCCCAGTTGCAGAATCTCACTCCAGACAACAACCCTCCCCACCCCCCATGTTCTCAAACCTCCTTCACTCTGCTCTTCCACGTCCTGTTCCTCAACGTTCCCCAGTCCCCTTCCACATCTCTGTGATAACTGCCCACCATGTCCCTCGACCACGATTTCACATCCTCGCCTCTGTTCAGTTGGCCGACTGACCAACCATTTGCCCGTCCCCGACCACGAGAACCTGTCTAGTTCTTTGATTCTGAATAAACGATCCTGTACTTGGCTCCAGCCTCCTCTGTGTCCTTTGTTCATCATCACAATAGTAACATTTATTATCTCTTTCTATGTCCCTCTATTATAAATACTGTAGTTACATTCATTATTATTAGTTATTATCATTACATCATTATATTGTATTGTTATTATTAATTCTACCATAACTGTACTTGGCTCTGATTTATATTGTTTGGGTAGACAAGTGACAGAGTTTATCTGCTCTGAGGCAAAACAGGGCACCTCTGTAGTCCTGTACTGATGTAGACCACTACAGTCTTCCTCTATGTTGAGCAGCACAGTCTCTTTTTTAATTTGGTGATCATACAGATGCAGCATTGGGCTTAGGTCTTCTACACTGAATTGCTTTGATCCTTTTGAGATGGAAGTCACAGTGTTCCCGAAACAGTCTGATTCAGAGGGAGGCTCTGAAGTGCCAGTGAAACCTGTTCAGGTCCTGGTTTTGCCATGATGATCCTCTCCTTGTACCTTCTGGCATTACTTGGTGAGATCCAGTTTGTCACTTGTCAATGTTTACTTCTTTTTCTGCCTATGTGCTGTCTGCTCTATTTCTGGATTAACAGAAGAGCAGAAAAGAGAGGAAGAGGAATTAGCATCAAAATCTAGATTTACATTTTTTCATCTAGCAGAAACTTTTCTCCCAAGTAATATTCATCTCAGAAAACAATACAACAGGAGTGAGGGTAAAAGAAACAGGCTCTTTATTAACTAACTGTGTAGATGTTTTTTCTAGCAGTCCTAACAAAGGTACTTCAGACAGTACCAAGTCATACCAAACAGTGGGTCACTCCCTAGGTCACTCACAGTCCCCCTACTGCACACAACAGTTAAGGGACCACTGCTAGAATTACCCAGAATTCCCCCTGTACCAAACTACATGTAAACAATAAAACAACCAATCATAACAGAACACCAAACTATGTACAGATATGAACACTAATAACTATTTACAGAGAGTGATTTCCGCTCCCCTCAGTGCCGTCACATTGCCCCTCCCTTCAGCAGTCGTTCATCCCGGTGACCATCAATCTCGCCAAAACAAAGTACCTAAGGCACTGAGGCAACTGCATGCTCTCTCCTGGGACTGTGTGGAGGCAGTGAGTCCACAGGACCTGGCAGATTCACGATGGGGGGCTCCGGTGTGGGTTCCTTGGGATGGTAAGGGGCAAGTCTGTGGTAGTGTAGAACCACCAGCCAACACTGTCTTTTCATGGGTCTCTGGTGCAAAAGTGACCCACCAGTAGCCACTCCGCAAATCCAGTCCAGCGCATCATCAATCCATGGCAGGGGTTATGAGTCCTGCTTGATCATGGCGTTCAGGTGATGACAGTCCACACAAAACTGCCGGTTGCTGTCTTTTTTCTGCACGTGGACTGTCGGCATTAACCAGAGGCTGCTGGAGGGTTCAATGATGCCCGCTGCTGCCATTTCCTTAACTTTCTTACATTTACATTAACATTTATTCATTTAGCAGACGCTTTTGTCCAAAGCGACGTACATCTCAGCAAAAGTACAATTTATGCATTACATTAAGAGAAAGAGACATAGCTGCAGACATGAAAGTCTCAAGTAAACCTAGTTTGTGACCTACCGCTTGCTGTACCGAGGTTCATCATTTGAGTAGGTGCATGAAACACAGGATAGACAAATCCTGATACCCTCCCACCATTTTTTAAAAAAAATATTCTATGATACACAAATAAGCAAATACAATGCCTCTGCAATCTATCTTTTTGGCAGCGCCAGGTAATGCAGTCGCAGGCGGATGGGGGATGTGGGGCCGCGTCACCCGTCTCGATGCAGTGCTGTACCAGATCCGTCCTGGTGCAGTCCTCATCCCTGGCCGCGAAAATGTTCATGAAAGCATCCAGAAGCTCTCTTAACTGTTCTTGCTGGTCCTCATCTAATTCCGCCCTGGGGGAGGGGGGAGGTAGAGGCCAGTCTGCTGCAGGGCACCCCAAGCAGGACTCAAAGCCCAGACCACCACACAGCAGGACCTGGCCAAGCCTGCTGCGTCACAGCACCCCACTCTCATTTACATTGCATTTACATTTATTTAACAGCCACTTTTCTCCAAAGCTACTTCCATGTATCAGCCCACACACCTTATGCACCAAGGTGACTTACAGTGCTAGATATACTACTTACAATGGATCATTCATCCATACATCACTGAAACACACTCTCTCTGTCACTCACACACTGGGGGGGACCTGAATAGCATGTCTTTGGACTGTGGGAGGAAACCAGAGCACCTAGTGGAAACCCATGCAGACATGGGGATAACATCATGCAAACTCCACACAGACTGCGCAGGGATCAAACCCAGGTCCTCTCGCACCACCCAGGCACTGTAAGACAGACATACCAGTCAGAGTTTAAAAAAATTACCATGGTTAAAACCATAAAGCAGTCAAACAACAGAAAACACTTACCATGGCAGTAAATGTGCCACAGCTATACACAACACAGCACGGTTCTGGTCCAGCACAGAAAAGCTGTGAAAACTATAAAACTCCTCTTGACAGTTAGTCTCAGCACCACCTGGCAACTGACATCGATTGCTCCTCTGCAGGACTTGACCACAGCAAAGCATTACTGTGTTCACTTTCTGTACCCACTGACGCATGGCAACAACAGCGAAGTAACAAGTTCTTCCCCCATTACTGGCACATAAATTTCTTGTTACAGTAGGCCAGGACCTTAATATCTGAAACAGAACATACAAAAAACACACATAAAGCCCAAGCAATGTAAAAGTATGTGCAATAAAGAGCACACCACCATTAACAACCCATTACTAGATCCTCTATTAAACAAAAGACACCCAATCCATCTCGTGATGAATATTAGCAGCCCATTTATGTGTCCCCTCCTCCTCCAGCCTTGTGCCCTGTGTTGCTGGGCTAGGCTCCAGTTTGCTGTGACCCCACTTGGGACAAGCGGTTTCAGACAGTGTGTGTGAGTTAACATAACTTGCTTTCCTCCAAAGCAATTTACTTGTGAAAGGTTGGTATGTTAAGCTACTTACGGTTATTTGCCTATTTATACAGCTGAGCAGCTCATGGGGACCACAGCAGGGGGTACGATCTGAACCTGGATCTGGAGCTAACCACCATACCACATGCTCCACCATTGAAAATATCACAGAAAATAAAAGCTGAAAAAATACTATAATTCTATGGCATCTAGGGTATAACATCAAGTGAATGGTGACGATTGGTAACAAGGAGCCAACAAAATCACACATGCAAGAATTAAGTGCTAAGTGCAGCCTCTTTTTATTCTACTAATTGGTTCAGAAATTCAGGTGACTATGTACAATATTTACAGAAACACAAAGACACTTTCCAGGTGGAAAAAGGAACTAAGACATGCCAAAGCAAATAACAGTTTGGTTTGGTTTTTCTCATCTCAAGTTAGTAGACTATTCTACCTATAGACAACTGGACAAAACAAAAGGGCCCTCAGCATCTGTGACATCCTAACCAATCTACTCTACCAATAATGGAATGTACAGCTGGTGGCACCCACCTCTTTCCTAGTGTGTCTAGACAGGCTGCTGAAACCTATTTGTTGGATATGTAGGTAACATGACATGCTTAAAGACCTCAACCATCCGAGCAACGGACTCTTCTCTCTGCTGCGGTCAGGGAAGCGTTTCCGCTCCTTAAAGGCCAATACAGAGAGGATGAAGAGGAGCTTCTTCCCTCGGGCTGTTCGGGCCCTCAATCAATACAACACCAAGGACTAAATACCAGTCACCTCCAGGAACCACTCCACCTCTGGTATTCCATTTCATATATACAAACTCAAACTGAACTACCTGCGCGATCTTGCACATTACATTGCACTGTTGCACACCATATTGCACTACATCTTATGCTGCACAAATATTTACAATGCATTGCACATCTGTTTATAGATATTTATATATTTTGGTCTTACATATACGTCAATAGATTGTATTTTTTTTTAGATTTTAGCACCTGTTATTTGTCTTTTTAGATTGTTATGTCGGACAGCTGTATAAAGCATTTCACCGCACGCTGTACTGTATATGGTTGTGTATGTGACAAATGAAATTTGAATTTGAACCATCCTCTTTGCTCTAAAGACAACACCACAAAAAGAAAATAAATAACTAATCATCACAATAAATCAGAGAAAGAAAGCTTAAACAATCAAATAACTAAAGTCAATGATCAAACACAAGTGCCATAGAACAAAAGTCTAAAGTTCACTTGGCAAATGGTGGGGTTTATCAAGTGGCGAAGCCTGGAGATGATTGGTGCAGACAGAGGAAGTGATAACAAGACTGATGATGATGGACAGGGAGGTGAACCAATGGTAGACAACGGACCTGTAGTAGAAGCAATATTGAATTCTTATACCTACAAGACCTGATTGTTTGCTATGTCCCAGCCAGACTGCAATGATCATTAACCTCTGCCCGCTTGGTGGTCCCAAGCACAAGAGGTCCAAAATCAAAGCACAAAGGTTCTTGTTTGTGGCTTCATTGCAGTGAAATGGCCACCCTCTTTTACTCAGTGCTGCTGTTTCTCTCAACAATCAAGATGGGTCTCAAAACACAACTCTTTTGGACTCACTTCTCCCCCCTATTTTGATGTGCTTGATAAGAGTGTACTCTGATACCTGTTTTAAAAAAACCTCTTTACACAGCCATTTGTGTAATGAATACTGTTTTATTCAATATGTGACTATACTGCAGAATCACGTGTCCAGATCTCTCCTTCTGTTGGTGTAATGTACTGTTGTTCAGAAGCTTTGGTTTGAATGGTTCAAAATTCAACTTATGTTTACAAAAGAGTGTTGCCTTCAACCAGATCCTGGGCAGGAAGGGAGTGTCTGAGTCAATAAAGATAGAATACATGCACACTTAAAGACTTTAATATTATTAGCTTTGAGAACAAAATCACAGTTAAAATGACTGAAAGTAAAAATGATGTCTCTGAAAAAAGTGAATGACAATTTCCCACCAATTTATTCTGTAAACATGTGTAACAACTGCCATCTTGTTATTTACCGCCAACAATGAAGGAAGTTGATTTGACACTCCTATCTAAATCAAGCAAACAGGTACACAAAGCACTGGAGATTTTATAGTTTCCTGTTACACAATGACTGACTAACACGTCACATCAGGTAAGGTGAGTTTCCCGTACACACAATGGCTTTAATGAAGCAATTAAGTGCAGAAGTGAAAATGCAGAGTCCACGTCCTCGTCTGAGAAATGAACTGATTACTCTAGACAGGTTCAGCTGCTGAGACCTGTGTGTTGTCCTGTGTTCTGCTCTATGACTCAGACAGCTCCACCTTGTTTATCAGATATGGTAAGAATTTCTGGGAATATGTAGTAATCAGCCTTCCGGCATGCTGCCATTCCAATTATGCAAATAGTGAAATAGAGCACCTAAGAAGGGACCAGAGGCAAAATAAAAATAAAATAAATATTTAAGAACATTCATTTTTTTACTGCCTACGCTTTTGCACTGGTGTCACAGTCACAAAAACAGCAGAATATATGGAATTTGACAATATGCACTCTTGATATCTAGTACAATCTAATAACTGATAATAAGCAATCAGAACTTGCAAAAACAGGCAAAAAGTGAAACATACACAAAATATTACACTAGATATTACACCAGTTAAAAACCATTCTTTATACCAGCAGGTGGTGTAGTGGTTAGCAGTGTTATCTCACAATGGTAACAGAATTGAATTCAGCTCCTATCATTGACTAAGATACTGTAACGATACTTTACTTTTACATGTTACAAATGGTTGACTTATGAATTTTTTCCACACCTGGGACATGACATGTTGCTGAATAAAGAATGGCAAAGAACAAATTTCCGATGTTACGAGTAGCGCTGCCATTTCACATTGCCTGGGCGGTGCGAGAGAACGTGGGTTCAATCCCTGCTCAGTCTGTGTGGAGTTTGCATGTCCTCCTCGTGTCTGCGTGGGTTTCCTCCCACAGTCCAAAGACATGCTATTCAGGCTCCCCCATAGTGTGTGAGTGTCACGGAGTGAGTATGTTTCACTTATGCATGGATGAGTAACCCCTTGTAAGTAGTGTATCTAGCAGTGTAGTCACCTTGGTGAATAAGGTGTGTGGGCTAGTAACACTAGGTAGTATCTGTTGTAAGTTGCTTTGGACAAAAATGTCTGCTAAGTGAATAAATGTAAATATATGGTCACCTGGGCCATGCAAGAGGGGGACTAGCAGCCCTTACCTCAGCCAAGGGTCCATTATAGCTAAATATAGTCATGTCAGACTGCCTAAATCCTATGATGCATTTTACAAAAAAAAAAAAAATCCTTTTTCACATTAAATATTTTTTACGTGGTGGGGCTTGGTGGTGCAGTGGGTTGGACCGGGTCCTGCTCTCCGGTGACTCTGGGGATCAAGTCCCGCTTGGGGTGCCTTGCGACGGACTGGTGTCCTGTCCTGGGTGTGTCCCCTCCCCTCCAGCCTTACACCCTGTGTTGCCGGGTTAGGCTCCCCGCGACCCCGTATCGGACAAGCGGTTCCGACAATGTGTATGTGTTATTTTTTACCTTTCTTTCTAAAAAGTGATGGGGCTTCATAATGTAAAGATGGGCTGGGTCTGTCACTGGTGCTGGCATCCCTGGCATGACCCCGGAGATGCAGTATAAAAGCACCTGCCCTGACATACCTGGCTGCGGAACCTCTAACTGAGAGACGTTCTCCTCACCTGTCTTCTGAGGCTGACTGCTCTGCTCTGTTCTCTGGGTGCAATCCAGTGTGTGATACAAATAAAGCGAGTTAGCATCAGCACTTGAGTCTGCTCTCCTCATATCCAACTCTCAGCGTGACAGGGGCCTCATTGACCAGTTTTCACCTTCATCTTCTAATAGCATTCATATGAGGACCAGACATTCATGTCTCAATATTTTTAAAATGACAAAACTTTTCTGACATCTATGTCTCAATATAATTAAAATGACAAAACAACTGATTATGTAGAATTGTGACATGTACAATAAATACAGCCAGTGAGTTTTACTTTGTAGGAAAGTGCTTTAGAAGCAGCGATAGGCACCAACAATATAGTTCTCTCACAAAAATGTTATAATACAAGCTCAGAATGGCTTTTGGACTCAAGCACATGTCCCGTTTTTAAGAATATATACATTTACGACCTTTGCTTTTGTCAGGTGTTATAAAATTTAATGGCTTACAACATTGTTTTGGAAAAGTGCATATTATGGCACCTGAAGCCTCTTATCAAGAAAGCAGCAGTAAGTTAGCAAGAGTTCAAAAAACTTTGCTCATCTTGTCCTTCTGAACATGCCAAACGTACGCCAAAAAGACCTGTCAGACATGAGCGCCAGATGATGGATCACCTGGTTGGCTTCTGGGTGTTTTTGGGGAGGGGAGTGTTTGAAAAGCTCTGGTTAGCATGAGTTTTTTTTGTTCTGCCTTCCCCTCCCCCACCTACCCACACAATGATTAGCTGATGGTAATGGTGAATACAGGGACACCGATGACACACCCCACCTCTCTCTGGCTAACTGGCTTTTGCACATAATCATACCATATTGACAAGAGCTTGGAGACAGGCATCCTAGAATGTTCTGTACCAGTAATCTTGGCCCCACAAGTATCACTTCCTTCCTATGCAGAGGTGGCCTGCACACATTATGACAGCAATTTGTCTGCTCTAGATGTTAAGGAAAGATGCCTGAGGCCACATATGCCAACATTAGTGCTCCTGAATATATTCTCATGAAGATATGTAAAGGATGACAATTTACATTTTTAGAAATGGAGACTCAAATAAAAAAAAATAAACTGCTCTATTTTGGCCACCTTTATAATTACACAGCCAAAGTTGACGTGTGTGCTGTGGTGACACCCAGCCACCGATCTCCACCAGTCTTTCACTCTGAGGTATCTACAGAGTGAAATAAGATGAAGCCGTAGTGCAATGGACCAGCAGTGCAGTTTGCACATATTTCCTCATCCTGTGATAGAATAAAATAGATGCATTTATGGCAACATAGTTTTGTGCTTTCAGAACTACACAATATTTTTTAAAAAAACTTGAGCCACAAGTCCCCCTTCAACAAATATCTTTGTCAGTTCATTTCACATTGAATTTGGTCCTCAGAGAGAGCCAGAGTGCACCCTAGCAACAATTGGGATTTTTTTTTTTACAAGACCTGAGCTCCTTAAAGTCAGCTAATAGAATGCTTGCGGATCCTCCTGGGCTCATCAGTCAGGCACTTAAAGGAGTCCTCCTTGGCTTTCTGGGGCCCCTGCTTGCTAGCGAATGGGAACAGCTGGCAGGTGAGGCGACTGACAAAACAGGGCATCTCCTTCTTGCCTGCCAGCTCTCGGCCCCTGGCCTGGAACTTGTATGCCACACAGTGGTTGAGGCGTGTCAGGAGCTGAGTGACCTCCAGATCCCTCCCTCCATCCTTCTCCAGGAGGTCACATAGTGTCTGGAGGAACACGGAGCCCAGTGGGTGCATGAAGGCACTGTAACCTGAGAAAAACAGTCCCCGCTGAATTTCATTCCAGTACAAACAGTTGCAATTGTGATTAATGTGCCTTCTGTGTGATTTCAGATCACCAAAATCTTGTGGGTTCTGGTCTAAACATGGTCACAAGAATCTAACTTTAGAGGTGAGACTGGCAAGTCCATTCCTCAATTTTCATCATATTCTGATATTCTATTTCTGATCCATATCAGTGTTCCTTTTTCAAAATAATTGTGGCATATTGAGTGCTCTCACCTGTAAGGTATTGATGAAGAACAATTCATCAACCCTAATGTCTGCTGAAAGCAATGGGGCCATAATATTTTACTTCTGCTATGGATAGAAGCATTGGAAATGCCTTTGCAAATAGCTACCATAAATAGGAAAAACAGAACATGGTATCTTATGCCATATACTGATGAAACAAATCATAACCACTTGTTTGTAGGAAGGGGAGCAGGGAGTCTGAGTGGTGTTTTGGAGACAAGAGTGGCTGGAGGTCTTACCTGGGGAGGTGGCAAAGCCGACAGCTGTGTTGATGGGAATGGAGAGGCAGTGAGAGAAGCTGTCTTTGTCCTTCTCGTCGGCCACTGAGTCTGTATCCACTTCTACTCCAGGGTCTAAATCTCTTCCACGACATGCCTGCAGAAGTTGGATAAGCAGTGACTAAACTACATTACATTTATTCACTTAGGTGATACTTTTCTCCAAAGCTACTTACAATGCTAAGCTACTAGCAATTATTTAACCATTTACAAAACTGTAATTTTACTGGAGCAATTCAAGTCAAAGTCAACTTTGTCATTCTACCTATAGATGAGTTACACATACAGGAGAACAAAATTTCATTTCTCCTTGGACTTCCATGCCACATAAAACATACAGCGCAGTCTTTAAAAAAGATAAATACAACAGACGAGTGCAGAAACAAGACAAAACAGTGCAGTACACAAGCCAGAGTCTGGCAACAATGCATACAATATATAATATGCACAATGCTATAAAAAGATTTAAATAAAATATAAATATAATATGAATACAAAAAGGCTATATGGAACATGTAATTTATCTGTAAACTAGAACAATTAAAAGGACACTAGAGACGACAGCTAGCTAGCTAGAGGAACAGTAATAAATTAAATTATTTATCCATTTACACAGCTGGGTAACTTTTTTTTTACTAGAGCAATTTATGGTAAGTATTTTACTCAAGGGTACTATAGCCAGAGGTTGGAATCAAACCTGCAACTATTGGATTCAAAGGCAGCAGTACTAACCTTTATGCAACCAATTGTCCCATTTTTCTACGGGTGGGAGAAAAACAATCAGCTGTGTAAATTAGCTTGTCTAAAAGTCTAAATTCCAAGTACCTTTCTCAAGGGTACCATAGCTAGAGGTGGGATTTAAACCTACGACCTTTGGGTCGAAAGATAGCAGTTCTAACCCCTATTCTATCAGCTGCTGCCTGACTAAAATCTAAAGCAACTGGTCAAAGAAACCTGGAGGGACCAAAGGTGGGATTGGGCTTTGTTATGTCTCTGGTTGGTCACATTTACCTCACCAGATCTGAAAGGTCTACACTCAAAAAACATGCAGATGCTGCAGGCAAGACGGAAGCTCCTGCACCATTGTGTATTACCCTTTAAACTTCTTTTCATACACCCCCTAACATGATTGTGTGAAAAGGGAAACCACACTGAGGGTAATCTCTTAAAATGATCTTAAATCTTTAACTGGAATTAAAACCTCTATATACAACATCAACTGATTCTCTTCATCAAAGAGCCTTGAATTGAGTCAATAAAGTTAACACTGACTCTGAAGAGCAACACTAACCTGTATAAAAAACAGCTTGGTCTTCCGATTCATAGCAGAGCTGTCAAACATGCTGAATATGTGGGGTAGCTTGACGATGCCACCATCGGCCCCAAACACCATACCCTCCTCCCCGTGGCTGGAGATCACTCCCAAAAAGCAGTCCTCAATCACCTGCTCACTGGCTACATGGAGAAGGAGACAGGTCATTGTGAACAAACCTTCCTTTCCTTTATTCCAACAGCAGAAGGAAGTTTTATTACCCCTCTTAATACATTACATTTTACAGATGCTTTTCTCCAAAGCAACTTACAATGTTAAAGTATTTACAATGATTTTACTCATTTATACAGCTGGTTAATTTTACTAGACCAACTTAGGGTAAATACCTTGCTTAAGGGTACTACAGCCAAAGATGGGAATTAAACCTGCAACCTTTAGAGCCAAAGGCAATAGCTCTAACAACTATGCTACCAGCTGCATATGGGACTGGAAGTGATCATACTTTCCTTAAACCTCATTAATTCATCATGTCTTACCTACATGTACCCTATCTATGATAAGCATTACCACTAACCCAAAAGCATGTAAACAAAGATGCAATTCCATCTTAATAAGTAACTATGTAGGCTTTGTGTGTGAGCTGCACAATAAAGGCATATGCAAGAAATTATGAGTGAAACAAAAGGCTCTCTCTAACTGGCAGGACCTTGAAAATGCACAGGTAACTATTAACCTAGTCTGAAAAGATAAAAATGTGTCCATATCAGCATCCACTATGAGATCGCTTTGTTTTGGTAAGGTGGACCAGTTTATCGGTACCGTGACTCAAAACATACACTGCAGCTTCCTTATGATCACCTGTACAAGAAATGTCACCTTTTCTCCGAATGGGCACTCAGCAGAATGCACCATGATGTATGTACAGCCATCAGAACAGAAGTGACAAAAAAGGGTCATGCAGTGAACTGCCACATAACCGAAACCATCACTTTAGGTTATGTGACATCACAGGTTGTTGCAGTAGTTGTATCTAACATGAGCAAATATAATCATTTGTGGGAACTCTGCTAGTGGACTCCCCAAAGTCCACCGGCAGGTTCACAAAAAGATTATATTGAAAGATATATTAAAAGATTATATTATATGATTTACAAAAAAAGAAAATGAGTTGTAATAAAAGAAATAAATAAAAAAAGATACATCAAAACAACAATACAATGTTGATTAAAAGCAGAAAAAGCAATTTTGAGCAGTTTTTTAAAGGAACCCATATCAATGAATCGTAATAGAAATGTGCTTCTCCAGTTTTATTGTGTGTGACCTTTGGAATATGCAATAAATCTATACAAGTATATTTATAAATAAGTGGAAGATCTGAGAACACGGCATGGAACGTACTCCGAAAGACTTTTTATAATGCACTCTGGTCTGAATCATTTAAGGGTTTGTAAACTAGCAAAATATCTAAAAAACTGTTATAAAGCTTACAGACAACCAATGAAATTAGTGGGTGCAGGTGTTATATGAACTCTCTGTACCCACTGTAGAGTATCAACTAGCTTTTTTGGAAGACCAGAATTACAATAAATAGCAGTACAATAATCAGTTTTATTAGTGACAAATGCACTGGGCAACTTCTCAGTATTACATGGCACTAAAGAAAATCTTTTGTCCTTGTCCAATTTTTCTGAATGTTTCTCAGACAATAAACAGCCTTTGTGACATCATTAATATGAGAAGAAAAACTCAAATCAGATTCAAAAATAAAACCCAGATTTTTAACCTGACTTTTGATGAGCTAGATAACCAGGTTTTTACATTATTTTGCATAAAGTTCCACCAAGACCAGAATCGCAATGACCTGAGAGTGAACAGTTATTACAGGTTGGCAATCCATACATAAAGTTAACTCAAAACCAGAAATACAGAGGAATTCAACCACCAGAAAAAGAAACAAGGTAAATTTAACCCACCAAAAAGGAACCCAGATAAGAGTTCATTCATCATATTACAAAGTCAAGGTAATAATGATTATCTGAGAGGTTACCTGTACAGACCTGCTTTAAACATCTCACACATCTCCCTCGCTGTGGGGTCGTTCACCAAGAGCACCTTGAAGCCAAGCTTTGACAACACATTGTGGAGCCTCTTTGTGTCCTTCTTGGCCCCGGGCCTCCTGGAAAGGGCCACCCCGGGATAAAAGTCTGTGACGGAGACCAGGAGGGCCCGGTTGGTCCTGCAGCTCTTGTCAGTGGAGCAGAACATGACCAAAGTGGAGGCAGCCAGATGTGCACCACAAACTGAACAGTGACAACTGAAGCGCGATGCGCTCAGAGCTGAAGTGAGCTCTAGCGAGAGCCCACGAGGCGCAGTAAATAGCTGGACGTCAGGCGCGAGTAGTGCCGGTAACGCAGTGTGTGTGCAGCAGCAGGTTCGGCATGGGCGTGAATGTCTGCAGTTTGCGCAACTTAGTTACTTTCTCATAATTCACCGGCGCGACATTGAGGAAATACTGACTGTACAGTTTCTTTATGTAAAAATCGGGTTTCCCTCATTTCATTTCCATACATTCTAGTGCAGGGATTTGAAGCGCTATTTGCAATCGAAGAACTCAAGTTCGAATTCCCACCGCCTGAAGCTCTATTGAGGTACTTACCCTTACCGAGAACTGATACAGTAAAAGCGAAACTGCTGTGTAAATGGGTAAATCAGTGTAAGTCGTTTATGTACAAAGTCAATTTTAAAGACAAAAAACGTCTCAGAAATTACCAAATAATAGCAATCAACACGACTTGGAATAAACTGGCACAAGAGTACTGTGAAGGGGGTGCGGTGGCGCAGTGGGTTGGACCGCAATCCTGCTCTCCGGTGGGTCTGAGGTTCGAGTCCCGCTTGGGGTGCCTTGCGACGGACTGGCGTCCCGTCCTGGGTGTATCCCCTGCCCCTCCGGCCTTACGCCCTGTGTTACCGGGTAGGCTCCGGTTCCCCCGTGACCCCGTATGGGATGAGTGGTTCTGAAAATGTGTGTGTGAGAGTACTGTGTGTCGTAATAAACAAAAACACCACCACCATGCATGACATTTTTTTCAACTTTTCAAAAAAGTCCGGGACAGCTACTTGGCATAGATTTCTTTTTCAGAAATTTGTTAGGCAAAAATCCGAGACTTGTTCTTACCGAAACACAGCATGTATTAACTGTTTATAGCTAGGACTTCCAGAGGTATGATGATCGTTATAAAGTTTCTTGTTAGTTACATTCATTATATTAATGGTATGAAGGGATTTGTGACATCATTATACATTTCTTTCATTCATACACCTCTTAATATGAACAAGAGCTTTTATACAAAGTTAAGAAACTAGTCTGGTACTGTCACGTCCCACAGGGTCACTGCCCCTCCTGGTCAGAGGCGGCGCCACTCAGTGCCGCTAGTTAATGCTTACGTATCACCTCACAGTCTCGTAGGACACGGAGGTATAAAAGGAGCTAGCGGAGCAGAACTACTCGCGGATTCTTAATCAGCAGTTCTGTTGTGCTCTCTTGGCGATTCGTAGTCTCTTGTTTCCTAGGTGTTCATGTTCCAGTCCCGAGTGCCCGTCCTGTCAGTCCCTGCCTCTTGTCCTCCAGTCCTGGTCCATCGTTCCTGTCCGGTATTTCGTCACGTCTCGGGGTTGTGGTCAAACTCACTGAATAGCGTTTCACTGTTCACCGTAGTTCAAACATCGTGTGTGTTTCCTGGTCTCGTGTTTCCTGTTTCACTTCCACCGAGTGTCTTACAGTACGAACAGTGCACTTCTAACATCACACTGCACGTGAGGTCATTTTGTATTTCGTCCGTGTTCGGATGTAATAGCAACGCGCGTCCGTGTCGGACTCCCGTCCGGACGCTACAGGTACAAAATTAAACCCAATAAAAAAAAAAAAAAATCATGTATTCTTCAGAGATATTTCACGAACAGATGAATTTATCGGTAATCACTGACAGTGTTTACATATTTAAATTAATGAATCATCAAATGAAGTTATAAACCGTGACAAAAGAGAACTGCTTTTAAATTGCATAACCAACAACATCATGCAACACTGATCTGAGAACATGATTTTTCCGTAGTAATGCAACTGCCATAAAAAAATAAGATAAATTAGAAACTAAAACTAAGCTAAAAACTTAACACTCAACTCTTTTAGACACACCGGGAAACTAAGCATCTTCACCAAAAAAAAAACGGTCTTATTTTAATTTTTGCACTTTAGTTTAAAAAGCCATAACAGCAGCTTTGAATACGGCAGAAACTATAAATCGCATTATTAAAAATTTTAACCTGTAAACTTGGTATAACAGCAGAGAACCTGAAGTTTGGATGATCCCAAATATAACTAAGAAGTTAAGAGGTTTCATTACTCCATCGAATCTACCAGGTAAAACCCTTGTTGTGCAACAGTTTAAGATAAATATTTATGATAAATGTGCTTTTTGTGAAAGTAGCCCTGAAACCATTCAGCGTTTATTCGAATTCGTTATGTCCCCTGGTAAAAACTCTTTGAACTGCAGTATTTTATTTAAAAAGAGACTAACATTGAAATCAATATTAAGGAAACGAATGTGGTGATAAACTTAAAATCCCGTCGAAAATAAAGAAATATCTGTAATTTTGTAATTGATTATGGTGCGTTACTACATACACAAATGACATGTCAAGGAAGAGACTTGGCTTTGAACATTTAAATTAAAAGTAATTGCCTATTTGCAAGTAATTTCAAACTGTAAAAATTATGTGATGAAGACGGTGGTCTTCTTACTTTATTAATGATCTTTTTCATTGTGCTCGTGTTTTAATATATATTCTCCTAATGTTGCTATCATCATGTTCACATTTTGGTGGAATACTGCACGTACTCTGGTTTGTAAATACGTGTGCTAGTAGTAGTAGCAATAGCTCTTTTTTCCGAAATTAACCCAAAAATGAATTTTCTAGTTGTACGCAGAACTATAGGGTACTGCATGTACTCTGGTTTGTAAATACGTGTGTTAGTGTTGCTTTTTTTCCCGAAATGAAATGAACCCAAAAATGAATTTTATAGTTGTACGTAGAACTATAGGGTTAACGCTTCCTTCGGTGCTCCGTGATGTCATACACACGCTGCTTTGGGGGTATGTGGTGTAGGAGCATGTTTGTACAGCTGTTGTTGGGTTGGTGAGTAAATTAGTTTAACGCGAATGGTTTTTTTGGTGTACACGGTGTGAGATGAGGTTGAAAAGATGCTGAAAGTGTTGTTTTCTGGTAAATTAGCAGATTACTGGATGATTGAGACTGTTTGACTGATTAACTGCGCCGTCTCCTGGGAGGGGGCGCTCCGCCATTAGGCTGAGGCCCGGTTTCAGGCTTCGCTTCTGGGCCCCAGTCCCACCACCAGTCCGAGGCTGTGGCCCAGGTACAGGCCGCACTCACCCGGACTCCGGTGTACCTACAGTCCCTCCCAGTTTGCCTTGTGCTAGGTGGAATAAAATGGCTCCCAAGAAGAAGAACGGAATTCCAGATCGGTGAGTTAATTGACTTTTAGTCTTTAGTTAAAAGTAAGAAATAAACTTTAGTTAAAAAAAGCTGCTTAGAACCGCAACCGGCTAACTAACGTGATACAGCACACTATTATTGGAGAGAAAGACCTGCTTCCCCTTAGTGCGACTAATACTACTAGTCTAGTGGGACCTCTCTTTTTCAGAATTACTGCTTATTTCTTAATTAATAATTACAAATTGATTTGTGTTTTGTGTTGCAGATGGGCAGACTATCAGGCCTTGGGGAAAAGGATTCCGGGAACACGCTTTGTTGCTTTCAAGGTTCCCTTGAAACGAGTAAGCCAAGAATCTTGAAATGCACCTGTTTTACACCTTTCTCCAGAATCTCCCATGCAGGTGGTGTGCCTGTGGAGGTCAAGGAATTCTGCAGTCAGTTACTTAAAAATTATGTCCTAATTCATTTGCCCTCAGTAGTATATATGTAAAGAGATAACAATTCTGAGGGCTATAACTTTATTTGGAAAATCTAACTGCTAAACTAGAATATCCTTTGGCCTCCAAGACCTAAAACTACACCCTTGGAGACTCACACCATGTCACACCTTGTGCATCTGGTAGCCTGGAACTGCATCCTCTGGGGCTTTCTAATTTCCCCATCCATGCTGGAGGATGTGTTGACCTCATATCTGTCTTCTAGTCCTTCAGATCACTCTTGCCACTTACAAAGGCCTTTGGACCCCTAGACTTGGTCCAACAACTGCAGGAGCAGCAGCAGGAGCTCGGTCTTGTCATTGATCTCACGTACACAACACGTTACTATACGCCAGAAGTGAGTCCTATTTTTCTTTAACAGGAGCTTTTTGTGTACCTGATGGACTGACACTTGCCAAACGTGCTTTCATATTCATTGTATCATGGGTGTGGATTTTTCTGCCTTCAAAGCCATTCCAGGAGAGAGCTGGGTCTAGCTTATTTCCTTTTGTTGGCTTATGGTACCTGTACCACCATCTTTCTCCTGCTGTAGGATCTGCCGAACAGCATACTTCATGTGAAGATTTTTACCGCAGGACACCAGGTGCCCAGTGATCCAACCATCCTTAGCTTCAAGCGAGCTGTCAGGTCCTTTCTTCGGGAAAATGAATCCAATGGTAAACAGGAATTTTGTCCATGTGATGAAATAAACATGAAATCTGCAGTTTTGAGATATCCAAACTTTGTTTTTGTGGTTGGAGTAGTTGAATGTAAACAGGACTGCATACACTCTGTTCTTTTTCTTTCCTCCTTCAGATAAGTTGATTGGAGTACATTGTACCCATGGTTTAAATCGCACAGGATACATGGTGTGCAGGTTTGTCAGTCCTCATAACATCTCATACACTGTAATGCATAATTGGACACACAACAGATGTCTTATACTTTTTGCAAAACCTGAGTATGTGAATATGGTTGAAAAGTAACTTAAAAAAAAATCCACTTGCTTCTGTTAGGAACATTCAATTAGATTTTTATAGAGTGCTCTTCTCACAATGTGACAGCACTGAACAAAGGCAAAAGATAAAAAAAAAAAAAAATGATTATATAGGGTGAATAAACAAAAATAATGAGATTACAGACTAGTGTCACAGTGCTGTGAAAAAGTATTTGCCCCTTCCCTGATTATTTTTTTCATATTTGTCAGATGATTGAGATCAAACAAATTAATATTACAAAGATAACCCAGGTAAATACAAATTGCAGTTTTTAAATGATTTCATTTATTAAGGGGGGAAAAAGCAGTCCAAACCTATGAGTGAACTGATTAACCACATTTTTTGGAAAGCTGAGTTAAATTTCACTTGCCACACCCAGGTCTGATTACTGCCAGACCTGTTGAATCAAGAAATCACTTAAACAGAACCTGTCTGACAAAGTGAAGCACATCTCATGTCACATCATGCCACGATCTAAAGAAATTCAAGAACAGATGAGAAACAAAGTAATTGACATGTATCAGTCTGGAAAGGGTTACAGAGCCATTTCTAAGGCTTTGGGACTCCAGCGTACCATAGTGAGAGCCATTATCCACAAATGGAGAAAACCTGGAACAGTGGTAAACCTTCCCGGGA
Source organism: Scleropages formosus (assembly GCF_900964775.1). NCBI lineage: Eukaryota > Metazoa > Chordata > Actinopteri > Osteoglossiformes > Osteoglossidae > Scleropages > Scleropages formosus. The sequence goes on from NC_041811.1 coordinate 4,911,572, forward strand.
GTGGCTGGCCTACCAAAATTACTCCAAGAACGCAACGACAACTCATGCAGGAGCTCATAAAAGAACCCAGAACAACATCTAAAGAACTGCAGGTCTCACTTGCCTCAGTTAAGGTCACTGTTCATAATTCAACAATAAGAAAGAGACTGGGCAAAAATGGCATCCATGAGAGAGTTCCAAGGCAAAAGCCACTGCTGACCAAAAAGAACACAAAAGCTCATCTCACATTTGCCAAAAAACATTTTGATTATCCCCAAGACTTTTGGGCAAATATTCTGTGGACTAATGAGACAAAAGTTGAACTTTTTTGAAGGTGTTTGTCCTGTTACATCTGGCGTAAAACTAACATAGCATTTCATAAAAAGAACACTATACCAATAGTCAAACATGGTGGTGGTAGTGTGATCATCTGGGGATGCTTTGCGGCTTCAGGACCTGGACGACTTGCGATAATTGATGGAACTATGAATTCTGCGCTCTACCAGGAGTTCCTGAAGGAGAATGTCCGGCCATCAGTTTGTGACCTCAAGCACACTTGGGTTATGTAGCAGGACAATGATCCGAAACACACCAGCAAGTCCACCTCTGAATGGCTCAAAAAAACAAAATTAAGGTTTTGGAGTGGCCTAGTCGAAGTCCCGACTTAAATCCGATTGAGATGCTGTGGCATGACCTTAAGCAGGCCGTTCATGCTCGAAAACCCTCCAATGTGGCTGAATTAAAACAATTCTGCAAAGAAGAGTGGGCCAAAATTCCTCCACAGCGATGTGAAAGAATCATTGTCAGTTATCGCAGACGCTTGATTGCAGTTATTGCCTCCAAGGGTGGCACAACCAGTTATTAGATTTAGGGGGCAATTACTTTTTAACATACGGCCAGGTAGGTTTGGACAGCTTTTTTCCCTTAATAAATGAAATCATCATTTAAAAACTGCATTTACTTGGGTTACCTTTGTGTAATATTCAAATTTGTTTGATCTCAATCATTTAACTATGACAAATATGCAAAAAAAAATCAGGGAGGGGGCAAATACTTTTTCACGGCACTGTGCGTATTACCAGTGCATTAAATCATCTAAGTTTAGTGGAAGAGTACAAGTGTGTGGTGGTGGTGGTGGTGATTCTGGAGCTGACTCTAGCAGACTCGAAAGATAAGGTGGTGCCATTGGTGAGGACAGGTAGGGTGTGGAACCCCAGAGATGCGGTTCAAAGCACTAAAGGGGTGCTGATGTTGTCAGACATGGTTGGACACTTGCAGAGGGGGAAGGCAGGGTCTTGCTTGGGCTGTAGGTGGCAGTTGTGGAATGCTGCCCCAGAGGCAGACAAATGGCGGCTAGTTATTGAGCAGAAAGAGGAGGCGAGGTGTGCAAAGGCAGTCATATTAGTTAAGCAGGGTCAGTGGGTGAACTGGGAAGGTGTGGAGAAGGGGAAATTATGCTGGCAAGATGTATAGGCTATGGAGGCGAGTTGCCTTAAGCTTATTGTTGGAGCAACTTTTGATGTGCTGCCAATGCCACAGAATGTTAAGCAGTGGGCAAGTGGTGATGGTTCTTGTAAGTTGTGTAGTGGTGTGGTGATGCTGAGGCACATTTTGTCAGGGTGTAAGGTTAGTTTGGAGCAGGGGCGCTATACTTGGTGCTGTAATTGAGTTCTTAGATGTTGAACTGAATGTTGTGGTGAATTCCTTTCCTCTTTGCAGTACTGCTAAAACAATTGGTTTTGTGCGGGCAGGAGAGTAACACTATGCAAGGGCAGATGTGCCCGTAGGTGGGGTAACGCAGGGGACTGGAAGCTGCTGGCTGATATGTGCAAGCAGCTCCAGGTTCCACTGGTCATTGCGGTTACTTCATTGTGTCCAGACATGGTGTTGTATTTTGGAGCATGAGCAGATTTTGTACTTTGTAGAGTTAACAGTGCCATTTGAGGATGGTATTGGAGAGGCTTACAAGTGCATACTGTCAAAATATGCAGATGGTGATGGTGGATGGCAGGCTCAAGTGATACCAGTGGAGGTAGGTGTTGGGGGTTTGTGGCTAAATCAGTTGCATCATTGTTGGGGAAATTTATCAGAGGCCACTCATTAAAGGCAGCAGTGAAGGACCTGTCTGAAGCAGTGGAGAAGGCAAATCAGTGGTTATGGTTGAAAAGAGAGCAGGGTAGTTGGGGTTGCAGGTTGATGGAGGTGAGTAATGGTGGAAAATTAGTGGCAGGAGGTGAGTAATGGGAAGCAGCTGGCAGTGATTAAGGAGGTGTGGCCTTTAATTATTTACATTTATTCACTTAGCGGATGCTTTTCTCCAAAGCGACTTACAATGGATACGATGTAGTGTTACTAGTCCACACACTTTATTCACCAAGGTGACTTATGTTGCTAGATACACTACCTACAATGGGTTACTCATCCATACATCAGTGAAGCACACACTTTCTCTGTCACTCACTAATTAGGGTAGTTCAGATTGGTGGAGTATTGCATTTGCTGTTTTTGCTGGTGGGTATGAAGGTGCAGTGTCTTGAAGATACGTATGGAGCTGTGATTTAACCGGTTGTTGAGTTAGTGGAGGTGCAGTATTTTTTGAGGGTGAAGGGCATCTAACGTATATGGAGGGGGATGGGTCTGGGATGCCAGACTGTGCTGTTGAGCCTCCCGGAGGTGTCGTGGACCTAATTCAATGAAACACTGACGAAGGGAGGTGCCCGCTTAACAACCTCAAGTACTCATGTTGGTACCCTGCTGGTTTGGTTGGTTGGTTTGGTTTGCTGGGTTCAGTGTGTTGAAGGTAGCTAAGCTAAGCTGGTCTTTGGTCATGCCTCATGAAGATGTCTGTTGGCTACCCTGGATGTTCTCTGTGGTTTCATGTTGGTTGGACTAGGTCTTTGTGTACAGCCGTTGATAAATACACATGGGGTATAACCTCTTGTCTTGTATATCTTGAATGCTTAATAAATACAAAAGGGCAAAAAAACAAATACATATGGCAAATAAAAATAACTGTAGATTAGACTAGACTAGCGTTACATGTTACCAATGTATTTATTAAAGCTATAAGTATGCCTACTGGCCATGGAGGAAAGGAACCAAAAAACCAACTGATAGTCAAGGGAGGAGGAAAGAAACCTCTGCAGGTCCAGATGCCGGGGGCTGCCAACCCCTCCTGGGCATTCTAGATTGAACAGAACTTGTAAGTCAGTTTACAGGTAATAGCTTTTTTGCTGAATCTGGAAGATTTTCAAAAGGTCTGTACATTTTTCAAAAATACATAAATTTTTCTAATTGAATTTTATTAGTGTTTTGTAAAGGTTGTTTCTTACAGAGCCAGAGTAACCTCTGTTAACCTTCTGGGCAGAGAGATAGCAGTATTCACATTTATTCATTAGTAAAGAGCACCCACGTAGAAAAGGAGTCTTGGACATGCTTCATTCAAATCTGTTCAACAGTTTTTTACTGTTTGTGTATTAGAGTATTTTATTTGTGATACCTGTTTCTGAAAATGCAAATCAGATACAGCAATGAACAGCTCACAAACTTTCAGTAATGGGTTTTTCCTTAATAATGTTAATCATTAAGTGTGTTTCTGTTTTCAATTCTTCAGGTACCTTGTTGATGTTGAAGGGATGGATCCTGCAGAAGCGATTGAGTGTGAGTTTGAAATAAAAACATAACCTTCCTCTTGCTAAGCTAAGCCTGTTTTAACATTATTCTTAGTCACCTCTAATTGGGGGGGGGGGAAATCAGTTTTTGACTGCATGCTAAAGGCATTTCTGAGCCCATGTGCTGTTTTGTCTAGTGTTCAACCGGTCCAGGGGTCATTGTATAGAGAGGGAAAATTACCTTCAAGATTTGCAGCATGGACCAAAGAGAAGGTGAGGTTCTGAGTACAGTGCCTTTTGAGTGGTTAGAATGTGAGTGATAAAACATGTTGAGGTTTCACTGCTGGAATCACCCACCCCACCATTGTGGTCAGCAGCCTGGTTTTTTTTTTTTTTTTTTTTTTTTATAAAATCCCTTGTGGCTAAAATTACTCTGCACACCTCATTTAACAGATCTCACTCTTCCGTCTCCTATAGCAACAAGGGCATGGACAAACCGGAGCAGCAGCCCGTTCGTGGTAAAGCAGACCTCCAAGCCTGGCTCCCACCCCACAGCGAGCAAGGAGCTTTTGATGACAGTCCATACCACGACCACTACATGTACGCACCAGTCCTTACTGTGTTGTTGCACCTCAGTTACCGTGCTAAAATACTTTCCATAGTCCCACTGTGAATGTGGGATTTAGCAGTTGTGCTTGACAGCTACTGACTGTCTTTCCTTACCAGGCCTCTGCACCAATGGGGAGGGCAGAATCAGATGCACTTCTACCCCTGTGACCTCCCAGTTCCTGTATCCCCATTCAAGATGCAGCCCCCCAAGTTCTTCAGCAGCAATCAACATTGGGGGGCACCCTATGGAGCTAGATCTCCACCTGCTCCCCAGTTCAGTCCCTTTCCCATTCATCAGTATGTTTGGCCAGGGCCTTCGGATTGGATTCCAGGGAGACCTCCATACGGTCCACCAGAAGGCCCTCATCACGGACCCAGGGGGCACCACAGGAAATCTTACCGCAGACAAAAGAACAGGCCTTGATGCAGGGGTGGGCCTTTACCCTTGTATACCTTGGTCAGACATAGAGTGGTCACAGTGGACACAATTACAATGCACCCCATCTGTTAACTGCTTCACTTGCTGGGGAGGAATGTGGTCCCACACTGGTGGGGGAGGGGAATTACTTTGTGTGCCACTCCATTTGCTTTTAACCATGGCTTTAGGAACCTTTTAATTTTAGAGTTGGATTAAGTTGGTTTAAGTTTTAACCACTAATTTTACCAGTTTTAATATTTGTGAAGGAAACCAATTTTAAATGTAGGGATGTTTTTTGTGGGTGAAGCCATTAAATGTCAGAAATGGCATGGACTGATTGAAAGCACAGATGTATGTTCTAAATATTCTGATGAAGCAGGGATGTTATGCTTCTTACATAAGTTATGCTGGGACTTTAATTTGTCTTTTAAGTGCCTGCTCCTGGTTTGCTTAACCAGTATCTGAGAAATTACCTCCTACCATTCAGAAAAAAAAAAACTGGTGTGTTTTGACTAATTAAAAAAAAAAAAAAAAAAAAAAAAAAAAAAAAAAAAATCTGCCACTGTGCATAACAGCAGAATGGAATTCTGAGTGTTTACTAAATTGCAGGATTTGACTTATAGTTTGTAGTGGAAGCCCTGAGTTAGATGGTCAAACTAGAGTGACATAGCTCTTCACTGACAGGTTATTTTGAAAGAAAAAACTGAAGTGTCAGATGTTTGGCTTTTCATACGAGAAGGTCCATAAACATTACTGGTGTTAATACAGCAGTGGACAACACACTAGCCAACGGCAGCAAGTGCCTAATAAAAATAGGTAGCCAAATCAATTTAGGTAAACTGCAACACTGAGAAAATAACTTGCATCAGTGTACCTCATTGTACATATTTGCCAAATGTTAAACTTTTTTCCCCTGCTTTTATTTTTTATATGTCATCTATGCCACAGTATTACAAGATGATGAATAAGCATGGACATTGTAACAAAATAAGCTCAGCAGCACCATAAAATATATGGAAAACTAGTTTCTATGAGAGAAAATACCTTTAAGTTCAGCATAATTAAAATTGACCTGCTATGGTTAGCTTGTATGCTGGAATGATGATGCTCTTGGCCTGCCATACACCTGAATGTTTATTAGGGAAATTAAGATTTGTGCTTTGTTAAAAGCACAGCGTCTTGGGTGACAGGGTGGCACAGTGCCTGGATGATGTAAGAGGATATGTTGCAGTGCTGTGAAACTTATGCTACTGGGAGAGGTGCAGGTCTATCATAGGATTATGATTTACTACAACAGTTACATGTCATGCAACCAAAAATAGTTATAAAAGCTCTTTTTTCATTTAAATAACTTAGACTAGTCTAAAATCATTACAATATAATACTGAAAATTTAAGAAATGCTACTATTGTACTTCTACCTGTTCACTGTGTCAGGATATGATTTCTGTTACAGATTCCTCCTGTATTATATCATTTTGATTGAATTGCTTTTTAACTTTTTTAATTCACCATATGGTATTCACTTGTATTTAGGTTTACTCTGTTTATCTTGCTTGTATGCCTTTCCTTTTCTCTCCGATCAGAATTTCCGGAATATGTGGCACGTCTTTTCAGGAGGCCCTGCATTGTCTTTTATGGGAACAAGTTAAAAAGGGAAAGTTTGCAATATGAGAGAGTGGTGAGATGTCCAGCTGTTATGGTGTGATTATGCAGAACAACAACAAACCATTTAAGCTTATTTGTTCCTCATTACTGAGACTCTTCCAATTGTCTGAAGAAGATCACTTTCAACAGTATCTACCTGCTGACAGCTGATTTTTAATCACATCATTCAGTTGTATAGGAACCTAGTTCAAGGGTACTAAGGGGGTGGGGGCTCCATCTGAGCAGACAACCCTTTGACTGGTTCCTTAAGTGCTGCTCTGGCCAGTTCCCCCTACTGATAACTGAAATGAAAACACAGCTGGGTTAAGTTCCAAGATGTGATGCATCACAGCATGGGGGATTTTGTTATCATGTTCAGTGTTATGGGGTATGCAACAGATCCCTGTGACTCATCCTCTGCACTATTAATACACATCATATAGCATATATATATATATATATATATATATACACACACTGTATTTAACAAAGTTTTATCACTTTCTCACTCACTATTGTTACAACTGTTTGTCTGCATTGGGGTCCCTTTAGTCTGTAGCCTATCCTAGAAGCACAGGGTGCAAGGCTTTTCAGGGTAATAGTGGGTTGTTTGTAGAGTTTTTTGTCACCTGGGGAAGTTAATGTTTCTCAACTGTTCCTATTGCAATGTGCCCTATCCCCTTTCTCTCACCAGTGCCCTTGCACATTCCAGTTCTTCCCCCCATTGACCCACCAGTCAATCTAATGAGCTTTAAGTAATGCATTGTGAGCTCCTTGTTGTGGGAGCTCCCTGAGGGTATGATGAATTCTCCCATTTCTCATCCTTCTGCCCCCCCGGGAGATTATGACTACCAAGCTGCGTATGAGATCCTGAACATCGGAAGCTCATGAGAACCTCCCCCAAGATGCTGAAAAAGATCCCATGGACAGCCCAGGTAGAGCTCAACCCCAAATCAACTCACTTTTCTTCCTCAAATCTCTCCACCTGAACAAATCTTGCCCCCTCCCTTTGCTTCATACAAACAAAATGATTATAAAATCCTACTTTTGACCTATAAGGCAGTACATGGCATTGCTCTGGCTTACCTTTGTGAGATCATTAATTCTTATATCCCAGGACGATATCTCCGTTCATTAGATGCAGGTTACCTTAAAGTACCTGTGATCAATAAGACCTCAGTAGAAGGTCGCGCCTTTAGTTATATAGCACTTAAACTGTGGAATAGTCTACCAGTTACCGTCAGAAATGCCCCGTCTGTTTCTGTTTTCAAATCCCGAGTAAAGACTTACATGTTCGCTCAGGCATTCCACCTCGAAATGTAATTCCACCTGCCTTGGTTGTTTTTTTACTCACCTTTATAAAAATGCATATTAAATTTACTTAAGTAACAAATTACTAACTCTGTTATTGTTGAGCATTACCTCGCTATGTAAGATCTGAGGAGGCCAGCCAGTGGTGACAGATGAATCCTGTGCTGACAGAGGATGATGTCCATCTGCCATGATGAATGAGACGTTCCATGCTGAGCTGGGGATCCAAGATGCCATTTAGCAACATAATCATTATTACTTGTTACACACTGGCTTACAATTGTTACTTTCTAGAATGCTTAGGAGGGGTAGGCAAGCACTAGCCTGTGGACCCCCAGAGGTTTTTTTTTCTCCCTCAAACTTCAGTTGGGAGTTTTTGTTCCTTTCCCCAGTGGCCAGTAGGTATACTTATAGTTTTATAAAAAGTATTTCATTATGGTAGCCATTAGCTGACTGTCTTCCTTGTTTGTATCTGTTTTTCTTGCCTTATGCCTGTGTTAAACGCGCTCTGTGTTATTGCGTGAGAAGAGCGCTTTATAAAAATGAATTGAATTGAATACAAACCTGTCAGACGTGCTTTGAATAGCTGTACTCAAAGTACAGATTTTAAACATGTACACGCACTGCTTTACATAGGTGGGGCATTCAGACGAAAAAGCAGACTCTTAATTACTCCTCAGGACAAAGGGTGCAACCTTCTGGTTTCGATATATTTAGATGACGAGCTTCTCTCGACAGCGCCACAGGCCTGTTGATAAGAGAACTGATAAGAGGTTTAGCTCAAACGTTTGTGATGCTGGCAACAAGGCTTATTATTTTGCAAATTGTGGAAGCCATATATCAAATATATTTATGTAAATGTATAAATATATTTTAAATACTTATTTAAAATTGAAAGACCAGCCTTGTGAAGAATAAATTATCTTTTACATTGCTTGAAAAAGGCTCAAAATGATATATTAATAATTAAGTAATAATTTAATGTTATGTATTTCTGCTTAGTGTAATGCTTCTTCTCTGCATTTCATACTTATTTATGACAATGAAATATGATGCTGTTTGGGAATAAATGTGCTCTGTTTGAGTGCTGGGTGTTAATACAAATGAAGGTGGGTGGTGAGATGGGAGATATCACAATGAGACTATCATGTTGAGTGTGAATTAGGAGAGCAGACTCAATTGCTGATGCTTATTCACTTTGCGAGGGAGTCGTGGGCCAACTGCAACAGTGTTGGTCGCATGTTTACAGGTATGTATTCCTTACTTTCCAGCACCTTGGGCAGACTGAACCCGGCTGTCTGTGCGCCTTAGAGTTCCTGAAAGAAGTGCCAGTGCACCGGGGCTACAACACAGTTCTCAGGTAGCATTGGTTCAGGGACTTTGGTCGATGCGTCACTGGCATACAGCTGTGACAGAGCGACGGCCTTTGTGTTCCTAGAGCCCGGCCGATATGAAACAGTGAAGTCAAACTTGGTGAGGAAGAGGGCTCACTGGGCCTGATGTGGATTTAATTGGCGTGCTTTCTGGAGATATTCAAGGTTAAAGTGGTCAGTCAGTACAAGGAAGAGGTGCAAGGCCCCTTCTAACCAGTGCCTCCATTCCTCCAGAGCCAGTTTGATAGCTAACAACTCCTGATTCCCAATGTCATAGTTTCGCTCAGCTGGATACAGCTTCCGTGAGAAGTATGCACAGGGGTACAGCTTTTGTGGGTCACCTTGCCTTTGGGACAGCACCGCCACGGCCCCTGCCTCTGAGACGTCCACCGTGTTGCAAAATCGCTGTGGTTGTGAAGCGGCTTTTCAGCTCCAGGAATGCTCACTGTGCCTGTTCGCTCCAGGCTAGGCGGGTTTCCTTACCTGCTGTCATGGCCGTGAGGGGGGCAGCTATGGAGCTGAAGACCCTGATGAACCTCCTGTAGAAGCTGGCATAACCCAGGAATCATTGTAGGGCTTTCACGGTTGTCGGGCGTGGCCAGTCGATCACCGCTCTGACCTTTAGTGGGTCCATGGCCACGCCCACATCACTCAAGATGTAGCTCAGGAATGGCACCTGCGACTGGTGGAACAGACATTTTTACCCCTTGACATAGAGGTGGTTTTGCAGGAGGCACTGCAACACGGTCCTTACCTGGCGGACGTGTTGTTTCCAGGACTTGGAGAAGATCAGAATGTCCTCTAGGTACACAGGCGCAGTCGTCCACCAGGTCCCCTAGTTCGTGACTGACAAAAGCCTGGATCACTGAGGGCGCGTTAGACGGCCTGAAAGGCATGACCAAATACTCATAGTGGCCAGGGTGGTGCTAAAAGCGGTCTTCCACTTATCCCCCTCCCTGACCTGGATCAGGTTGTAGGCACTGCGAAGGTCCAATTTTGTGAAAATTGTTGCACCATGTACTCATTCTAGTGCTGTCGTGATTAACGACAGGGGGTGTGGGTATCCTACCGTAATAGCATTCAACCCATGATAGTCAATACAGGGGTGCAGGCTTCCGTCCTTCTTCCCCACAGAAAAGAAACCTGCGGATGCTGGTGATGTGGAAGGTCGAATGTAGCCTGCATTCAGTGCTTCAGTGATATATTCCCACACGGCTTTTTGTTCAGGGAGAGACAAGGGATACACTCTTCCACGGGGGGGCGTGGTCCCCGGAAGGAGGTCAATGACACAGTCCTACGGTTGGTGCAGGAGCAGCGCCGTCGTTCGTGCTTTACTGAACACCTCGCTTAGGTCCCACTATTCAGACGGTGTCACTACTGCTGGTGTATCCCCAGCAGTTTCATCAGATGTGACATGACATGGAACAGGAGTGTTCGCACTACGGTCCCCAAGAGACCAGGTCCCCTGTACTGCAGTGGAACACCGAATTGTGTGGAGCTAGCCAACTGAAGCCCAGGATGATCGGTGTGTCTGGCGACGTGACCAAGTAAAATATGAGTTTTTTGCTGTGGCAAGCCCCAGTCAACATATGCAGCAATTCTGTATGCGAGTCCACTAATCCAGTCCCTGTTGGTTGGACATTGAGGCTAACGGCCCACAAGCATACGTCACAAGCCCGCCTGGGTATGCTGTGTGTGTAAGCAAAACCGGCTTCCATAAAATAGCTTGCTGCAACGGAATCTACCAGCGTGCGCATCTTCAGTCTGTTCCCCGCCCACTCCAGAGTCACGGGTGCAGTTATTTGTGGTTTACTGACCTTGGGTTCCGGGTTAACATTGGGTTGCGGCGGATGAGCTGGACAGGTTGTGCGGAAATGGCCGGGGATTCAGAAGTAAAGGCATAGGTGGTCTCGGAGGCAACTTTGCTTCTCATCAGGGTCTAGCCCGCAATGGCTGATGTGAAGCGGTGACCTGGTGGATTCAGCCACGGGCGGGGGGTTCTCTCAGGCAACATTATCAATGGTTATCGCTGTCTTTACGAAGCGGTCGAAGGACCATTCCTCTGCCTGGTAGAAGAGCTCCGCCTGGATCCGGGGGTGGAGCCTGTTCCGGAAACTGGCAAGGAGGGAGGCAGAGTTCCACCTGCTTTGTTTGGCCAGGGTCCGGAATTCCAGGGAGTACTCGGCCACCGAATGGTTGCCTTGTCAGATTTTCATCAGATGGCCACTGGTGGCTTGAGTGGAAAGTATATGATTGAACACCGCCTTGAAGCGTCTCTTGAAGATGTCATAGGAGGAGAGGGTGCGGGTCTTCCACCCGGCCGTAGCCCAGCACTGCATCAGACCGGTGAGGAGAGAAACCAAGTAAACGATTTTAGTTTTGTCCACATGGTAGACTCGCAAAGAAGTAGCAAACACAAACACGTATTGCATTAGGAAGTCCTGGCAGTTGTCCGGTGAGCCGTCATACTTGTCCGGGTTAATGAGGTGGTCCCGGCTGAGGGCCCCATCAGCACCGAGTCCGGCGACTCTGGTGCCGCGGGGGGTCCAGCGGATTAGCCAAACCTTGTGGCCCGGAACACTTGTACCATCTCTTGAATGGTCCCCTCGATCTGGCGCAGGGACTGGTCATGCGAGCCCAGCAGGGTATTGTGTGAAGAGACGGCATAATGCAGCTGGTTGAGCATCGCTGAGTCTGCATATGAGGTGGAATTTTCTGTCACGTTGAGTGTGGTTTAGGAGAGCAGAGTCAATTGCTGATGCTTATTCACTTTATTTGTATCACACGACAGTGCACCCATAGAACAGAGAACAGTCAGCCTTGGGAAAATAGGTGAGGAGAAAGTCTCTCAGCTGGAAGTTCCGCAGCCAAGTGCGTTGTAGCAGGTGTTTTATACTACATCCCGGGGTTGTCAAGGGAGAGGGTGGCGGTGGTCGTGTTGTTGGGTTGTGTTGTGTCGTTGTGTTGCGTCGTGTTGTTGTTGTGCATGCGGTCGTCAGGCACGGTGACAGAGACATGATGCTCACCCTGCTGAACTGCTCATTGTTGGATGTGCACAGAATGTTCCCATTCAGCAGCTCATCACATACTGGAACCCACCTCATATGGGGAACTATTTCACAGCAAAACCAACATTATATAGGATCCAATCTATTACAGAAGGCCATTCCATACTGGAACCTATTCCATACAGAAATCTGTTTCATACAGAAATCCATCCCATACAGGAAACTATTCAATAACAAAACTCATGTCATACAGGAACACATCTCATTCAGGAACCAGTCTCGTACTGGAACTCATCTTAAACAGGAAAACATCCAATATAGGAATCCATACCATTCAGGAGCCAATTTCCTAAAAATCAGCTTGCCTTTGTGTGTAACAGTATGTGCTGTATGGATGGTCTCCAGTGTTTTTGTGCACACAGATTATGCTATTTACAGAGGCTTCATTGCTAGATGGTTTCTTAAATCAAATATGATGCTGAAGTGATACTCTTTAATTTTGGCAATGTTTGTAGCGTGTAAGATTTTCCACACTACAAGGCATCGCCCTTCTTTAATAACTGCCAGCCTAGAAAGCTCATCATTGATTATTTTTCAAAGTTAATGGCCGTTTGAACAGCCACTCACTTCATGTACTGAATTTTAAATTGCTTTACATAGGGCTTAACATTGCTAACATAGGGCTTACTTTTTGCTAGCTAATTGACAGACAGACAGACAAAAAACCCTTATTGATTCCAAAAGAGGGCGCAGTGGCGCAGTGGGTTGGACCACGGTCCTGCTCTCCGGTGGGTCTGGGGTTCGAGTCCCGCTTGGGGTGCCTTGCGACGGACTGGCGTCCCGTCCTGGGTGTGTCCCCTCCCTCTCCGGCCTCACGCCCTGTGTTACCGGGTAGGCTCCGGTTCCCTGCGACCCCATATGGGACAAGCGGTTCTGAAATTAAATGATTCCAAAAGAAAAAAAATTGCATGAGGCTACAGCAGCACACATACTTGGAAGCTGAGACAGAAGACACATGAACTATATAGCATCAAATATCACTTAGACAAGTATAAACGAGTGCAAAAATAGACACCATGCAAATAAATAGGGAGAAGTACAGACAGGTCAACAATAAAGAGGTTGGTACTATCTTAGCAGGGCTAAGACTCAGAATAGAACTTATTGGTTGTTGATAGAAATTACCTCAGGTAGCCCCAACACACAAAAAAAAACACAACTGGATCAGTCTGTTGCTGAAAGTGCTCGACTTTTTAGCTAAGGTAGCCTGCAGAAGGTGAGAGTTGTTTTCCACTATGGACAGGAGCCTGGCTAGTGTTCTCCTCTGTGCTACTCCTTTTAATCTGACTCCCAGGAATGGGCCAACCTTTGTCATTAGCTTATTTGGTCTACTGGTGTCAGATGGAGAAATACCATTGCTCCAGTATACAGTGTACAGAAGAATACACCTGGACACAAGACTGGCAGAACATCAGCAACAGTGACCTGCATACTGTAAAAGACCTGAACCTCTTCAGAAAGTAAAGGTGTGTGTCTGTTCTTTCATGTACAGAGTTTCAGTGTTAGACCACTCTAAGTGCATCTCCAACTTCCCAGTTTATAATCTAGGACACATTAAAAGTCTCTACCTGCACTAACTAAAGGCTTTTCCTCATCAACCTAGGGTCTATGATGTTGAATGCACGAAAAACAAATCCCGCTGCCTCCCTTGTCCAAGAGAGAGTAGGATCTGTTCAGCATTTGGAGGAGAGCATCTTCCATACCACTGTGCTCATGTTTGGCAAACTGGAGTGGGTCCAGTGTGCTGCTGACTAAAGGTTTTCAAATATGGGTCTTCATGATGTGTGAAGTCAGCGCAACTAGCCAATTCAAAGCTGACAGTAACTATTTCTTGGGAACTGCAACTAAGCAACATACTTTTCACGTAACTGAAACACTTTCCAGACTCAGACTCAGGTTGAACACTCTCACCCTGCACAATTACTCTGCATACACCTTCAGCACCCTTTGACTAATGCCATCAGGTCCTAGAGCTTTCCCTGGTAAAGGGTCCTCACCTCTTCTTTGCTCAGCTGGTCAGAAGTGGAACACAATCCAGGGTGATGACTAAAGAGAAGGTCTGAGGTTTGACTAGGCAAAATAACACACATACACAATCTGCAGCTATGTCTCCTTCTCTTAATGTAATGCATAAATTGTACTTTTGCTGAGATGTGCGTCTCTTTGGACAAAAGCGTCTTCTAAATGAATAAATGTACACACTATCCAAAATCGCTTATCCCAAGGGGGGTCGCAGCAAACTGGAGCCTAACCTGGCAACGCAGGGCACAGGGCTGGAGGGAGAGGGAAGACACCCAGGATGGGATGCTAGTCTGTCGCAAAGCACCCCAAAGAGGACTTGAATAAAATAAAAGGAAAATAGAAGACTGTTAACAAATAATTGGACTGGGTGCAATGTTTTAAGAAGTTGACATCTTAGTTGACATCATAGTCCACATTAGATTATGTTCCTAGTAACTTCAGGAAACACAGATCCTACACAGCCTGTGATGCTGACTGGGGAGACAAGATTTGAGGAGTCATCTGGAAATGGTTGCTGTAGCATGGATGATGAAACAAGTCATCATACCTATATGGCGATTGTTTCATCTGAAGCCGATTTGGTTGCACAGTGGGCAGAAGGGCAACACGGTGGCACAGCGAGTAGTACTGCTGTCTCACAGGGTGTGGGTGGTGTGAGAGAAGGTGGGTTCAGTCCCCGCTTAGTCTCTGTGGAGTTTCAATGTTCTTCCTGTGTCTGCGTGGGTTTCCTCCCACAGTCCAAAGACATGCTATTCAGTGTGTTCTCCTGATGTATGGATGGGTGACCCATTGTAACTAGTGTATAGGCTATAGCACCAAGTCACTTTGGTGAATAAGGTTTGCGTTGAGGGGGGCACAGTGGGTTGGACTGAGTCCTGCTCTCTGGTGGGTCCGGGGTTCAGGTCCCGCTTGGGGTGGCTTGCGACAGACTGGTCTCCCCTCCCTCTCCAGCCTTTCACTCTGTGTGGCCGGGTGAGGCTCCGGCCCCCCCGCAACCCTGTATGGGACAAGCGGTTTCAGATGGTGTGTGGGGGTGGGGGTGGGGGTGTGGGTGTGGGTGTGTGGGGGGTTTGGGCTGATAACACCACACAGTGTTCATTAGAAGTTGCTTCAGAGCAAAGTGTCTGTAAAATTAAGTAAGGTAAACCACTGGGAAAAGCAGACAAACCTGAGAAACTCTGATGTGTATGTAATTGAAAATCTTAAAGACTGTGCTCTGCCAAGCTGACGTGATGAGCTTTTCCTACCAGTGGATATGCTAATCAAAGGTTTGTCGTATGTGGTTTCTACTGGTCTGTTGTTCAGAAATGATCAATGATGAATAACAATGTGATCAATGATGGATGATGATGACTTCCTCAGAATCTATAGGGAGGTCCAGGTGGGCTCATTATGTGTTGCTCAAAATCTCTTCACATGGTACTTAACCATTAAAAAATTACTGGTCATTTAGAAAGGTCTTAACAAGTGTGGCCCAGGTGGCTGTTTTATTAAGAGTGTGACACAAGGGGGCGCCAAGAACACAAAGATCTCGATGGTCCAATTGTGTAATTGTGTCAAAAAACAGACATAAAGTGGGCGTAGAGGTTTGCATTGGGGGGGGGGGCAACTGTTTCCCATATTTACCTTGGTGCACTGAACCACATTACCATGTTTAATGGTGCCCTTTCTGCTTGATTTACTGAATGTCAACATTCAACATAAGCAGTTTGGTATATAGCTGAACATGTCTCTGAGCACTTCTGGTGTCTGGTAATTGAAACCGATCACCAGAGGACATACAACATTTTGCTGAAAGTTCTGCAAATTAAAAGAATGCAAGATGAAAGGCCGAAGGGTGGAAATGAAACTGCCTTTGTTGGTTTGGACCTACCAGCATGGGCCCAGAGGGGATGTGGTACAAATAGTATCTGGATTTCATGACATTGCTGAAGGCAGGGCATGAAACATTTCTGAGCACATCCCACCCTGCAGGATTATCTCACATGGGCTCTCGGAGAGAATCTGAGCGTCTCTTCTACTTTCCCAGTGGCTGTACAGGTCAGGAATTAATGTGAACGTGAACATATTGTGATATTTTAATTTAGCATAAATTGCAAGAGATTTGAGGTCTGAGCTTAAAAGGATGAATGGCTCGGTGATTACTTTGAGTCAGCCACAAAGTTTTCTCGCTCTGCTTTGAGGAACTTGTTTATGCATCTAGTGAAACGTGCCTCCAGGAGAGTTAAACGATGCTACGGTTAATTTGAACGAGAGAAATTAGCAGAAGTGTGGCCGAGCCTACATGTCATAAACCTACATGTAATAAAATGACTGGTGCATATGAGCTTTCCTACGGTGGTGGGAGAGGAGGAAAACAGTGCAAATTCTTGCTGTCAACTGTGTTAAAATGATGTGTAGTGGAACTAAGAAAACTGTCTACGTGTATAAGCAGGTAGTGCTTGAGAACATCACCTTATTTCCTGAAGGTTGTTGGTTAAAATATTTATACAGCTGTAGTATTAATAGCAGTCTGTCACCTTTATTGAAGGCCACTTCTAATACTTGGTTTATTCACTGAGATACCTGCAAGGCTTCACCCATTTATACAGCAGGGTGATTTTTACTGTATCAATTTATAGCAAGTACCTTGTTCAAGGGTACTACAATAGCAAGAATTTAAACCCAGGTTCTACTATGTCACGGTTAACATCTCAAACCACTATGCTACTCACTGCTCTGTAGTGACACCCTCTTGTACCCTTGATCAAGGTACTTATCCTAGCTGATCCATTAAAAATGTCCAGGTGTATGGATGGATCATATACCATAAGCTGCATTGCATCAATGCATCATCTGTGCAACATCTTAATAATGAATGGCTACTGTTCCCCAGTGAGGGAAAACTTGTATGCGAAAAGACCACATGACCCCGCTGTCCCCTTTTCACTCATCGTAGACCTCCATTGTTAGCTGCTGTGCTAGTGCTTCCCCTCGGTGCTGACTGTGCTATGCAGTGCTAGGCAAATGTTGTGGGCAAAAGGGTTGTAAACCACTTCAAAAGCACCCTTATGAAAGATTACAGCCCTTCCAGTCTGTGGGTGGCGATTGGCTTGATGCTGCAGAGCCCCGTGTACTAATGTGTCTTGATGTGCAGTATTAGCAGCATGACTAGCTGTGTCATTGGGAGTGTTGTGCAGACATCATGCCCATCAGGGTAAATAGACGTGTCCTGATACAGATCATCACAGCTGCACTGTCAGGAAGAAACTAAACGTGCGCATCCTGGCAAACTTCAGAATTGAGGAGTGGTGGCTAATTCTTGACTTGATTACTTGCACTCATGGTAGTTAACATTTCAGTGCAGTAACAAAGCTGTTTACTCCATAGTCTCAGTGTTTTGAAACACCTAAGGGTTTCTTCAGTAAAAACACAGGCCATGGATTTGAGCTGCACTTGTACACCTTGGCTGCTGTACAGCTGGGAAAGATGAAAAGAGCAGATTGAAGGTGCTGCGTGAGGTTCACTTCACTGGTTCATTAACGCACCAAGACATGGTTCAGAGTTCTGTGCACCAAGCCAGGGCTAACAAGGCAGCTGCGTACTTTGAGTACTGATTCATCTCGTTACGTGGACCCTCGTTGGCAGGGGAGACCTTCGGCATGTGGTGTGATGGATGAAAGTGCTGATGATTTATACGTCCTGGGCCCAGCCTCTCAGCAAAGCCCAACCACACACCCCTGGGGAGCAAATAGGCCAAATGAGAGCCCTGGATTAACTCTCTCCTCCTCTGGAAGGAGCCAGTGGGCCGTGAAGGATCTTCTTCTTTATGGGTCACCCACCCACTTCACCTCTGAGCCTCTTGTCCATAAGCATCCTGAGGCAACCTGGACATATTTGCAAAGTGGACTGAGTGCGCCCACGTAGCCCGGCCGGGGTCAGCCTGAAAAGGCATAGTTGGGGGGTCATGTAGGCCCACCACCTGCAAGGTCCAGCATGGGGGTCCGGTGCTATGTATACCTGGCAGCGGGAAGGGGCGGGGTGGTGCATGGCGTCATGGCCCCTCGTGAGGAAAACTGGCTCTTGGTATGTGGAATGCCACCTCACTTTGGGGGAAAGAGCCGGAACTGGTGCGGGAGGTTGAGAAATACCAACCAGATATAGTGGGGCTCACCTCCACTCACAGTGTTGGCTCTGGAACCAAACTCCTCGATAAGGGGTGATCCCTCTCCTACTGAGGAGTTGCACGAGGTGAGAGGCGCCGGGTGGGTGTGGGGATACTCACAAGTCCCTGGCTGGCTGCCATACAGTTGGAGTTTGCCCCGGTGGACGAGAGGGTCGCCTCAGTGCGACTTAGGGTCGCAGAGAGGAAAACTTTGACTGTTGTGGGTGCTTATGCACCAAACAGCAGTTCAGAGTATTCGGCCTTCTTGGAGAAGGTGGGAGGGGTTCTGGACAGGGCCCCACCTACAGACTCCATTGTCCTGCTGGGGGACTTCAATGCTCACGTTGGCAATGACTGGGAAATCTGGCGGGGGGTGATTGGGAAGAACGGCCTGCCTGATCTGAACCCGAATGGTGAAATGTCTTTGAACTTCTGTGCTAGTCATAGTTTGTCCATAACAAACACCATGTTCGAACACAGGGATGCTCATAAGTGTACTTGGTGCCAGAGCTCCTTGGGCCAGAGATCAATGATCGACTTTGTAGTCGTTTCTTCTGACTTGAGGCCACATGTTTTGGACACTCAGGTGAAGAAAGGTGCTGAGCTGTCAACTGATCACCATCTGGTCAGATGGCGGGGAAAACTGATGGACAGACCCGGTAGGCCCAGACGTTTAATGAGAGTGTGCTGGGAACGACTGTCAGAGGACCTTGTCCAGAATGATTTTAACTCGCACCTCTGGGAGAGCTTCTCCCATGTCCCGGAGGAGGTAGGGGACATGGAGTCTGAAGGGACCCTGTTCAAAACCTCCATTGTGGAAGCAGCCAGGCACAGCTGTGGCCAAAAGCTTGTTGGTGCCAGCCAGGGCGTCAACCCGAGAACCCGCTGGTGGACACCGGTGGTGAGGGAAGCCGTCAAGCTGAAGAAGGAGGCCTTTAGGTCCTGGTTGGCTCTGGGGACTCCTGACTCAGCAGACAGGTACTGGCAGGCGAAAAAGGCAGCAGCAGCTGCGGTTGCAGAAGCAAAATCCCGGGCATGGGAGGAGTTTGGAGAGACCATGGAAAACGACTATCGGTTGGCTTCAAAGAGGTTCTGAAGAACCATCCGGCAGCTCAGAAGGGGTCAGAGGAGTTTCGCTCAGGCTGTGTTTAGCAGGAGTGGAGAAACTCTGATCTCTGATGTGGACATTGTCGGGAGGTGGAAGGAGCACTTTGAAGAACTCTTAAACCCGAGTGATATGCCTCCCTTACAGGAGTCAGGGCCAGAGGCTTTCGGGCTGTCAGAGTCCATTTCCCTGGTGGAAGTCACTGAGGTAGTTGGTAAGCTCCACAGTGGCAAAGCACCGGGGGGTGGATGAGATTCATC
This sequence comes from Scleropages formosus, assembly GCF_900964775.1. NCBI lineage: Eukaryota > Metazoa > Chordata > Actinopteri > Osteoglossiformes > Osteoglossidae > Scleropages > Scleropages formosus. The sequence continues at coordinate 4,931,118 of NC_041811.1, forward strand.
CAGAAATGCTTAAGGCCCTGGATGTTGCAGGGCTGTCATGGTTGACACGCCTCTGCAATGTTGCATGGACCTCGGGAACAGTGCCCTTGGATTGGCAAACTGGGGTGGTGGTCCCTATCTTTAAGAAAGGGGACCGGAGAGTGTGTGCTAACTATCGGGGCATCACACTTCTCAGCCTCCCTGGGAAAGTCTATGCCGGGGTGCTGGAGAGGAGGCTCCGGCCGATAGTTGAACCTCAGATTGAAGAGGAACAATGTGGATTCCACCCTGGCCGTGGAACAGTGGGCCAGCTTTTTACCCTCTCACAAATCATTGAACGGGCATGGGAATTTGCTAATCTAGTCTATATGTGTTTTGTGGACTTGGAGAAGGCCTATGACCGTGTTCCCTGGGAAATTCTGTGGGAGGTGCTTTGGGAGTATGGGGTACCGGGGCCACTACTGCGGGTTATTCGGTCCTTGTACATACGGGGCGAAAGCTGTGTCCGCATACTTGGCATTAAGTCAGGCCTGTTCAGTGTGGATGTTGAACTCCGCCAAGGTTGTGCCTTGTCTCCACTCTTGTTTGTGGTTTTCATGGACAGGATATCAAGGCGCAGTCGAGGTCAGGAAGGCATTCTGTGTGGGAGTTGGAAGGTGACATCTCTGCTTTTTGCAGATGATGTTGTCCTTTTGGCACCGTCACAGGGTTGCCTCCAGCACGGACTGGAATGGTTTGCAGCCGAGTGTGAAGCGGTGGGGATGAGGATCAGCACCTCAAAGTCTGAGTCCATGATTCTGTCATGGAAAAGGATGGTATGCCCCTCCAGGTAAGGGGAGAGTTTTTGCCCCAGGTGGAGGAGTTCAAGTATCTTGGGGTCTTGTTCACGAGTGAGGGAAGAAGGGAGCATGAGATCAGCCACAGACTGGGAGCAGCGGCAGCAGTAATGCGGTCGCTGTACCGGACTGTAGTGGTGAAGGGGGAGCTGAGCCATAAGGCGAAGCTCTCCATTTACCGGTCGATCTACGTCCCTACCCTCACCTATGGTCATCAACTCTGGGTGATGACAGAAAGAATACGATCGCGGATACAAGCGGCCGAAATGAGTTTTCTCCGCAGGGTGCTGGGACTCACTCTCTGTGACAGGGTGAGGAGTTCGGACATCTGGGAGGAGCTCAGAGTAGAGCCGCTACTCCTTCACATTGAAAGGATCCAGTTGAGGTGGTTCGGGCATCTGATAAAGATACCCCCTGGACGCCTCCCTTTGGAGGTATACCAGGCACGGCCAACTGGGACGAGGCCCCGAGGTCGGCCCAGGACCCACTGGAGGGATTAAATCTCATAGTTGGCCTGGGAACGGCTGGGGATCCCCCAGGTTGAGCTGGAGGAAGTTGCGGGGGACAGGGGCGGCTGGGCCTCTCTGCTCTCCCTGCTGCCACCGCGACCCTTTTAGGACAAGCGGGTCAGAAGAAGGATGAATGGATGGATGGATGGAGTTGTGATTTATTTTATTGTATTTTATTTAGGTGTGGTGTTGGGCTTGTGTCCTGGCCAGGGTGTACCCTACCTCAACCTTGCACTTAGTGATTCCGGGATAGTTTCTGGAAAAACCTATCACCTGGAGAAATGATTAATGGAAGTGGATGGATGGATAGGTATGGTATGTGATCAAGTGTGTGTCTGTCTTTAAGTGTATTATATTATATCACGTGATTCACCAGAATTTGTAGTATTTATAGTCAGTATAATACATGTTAATGATTTTACAAATATACTTGTGTGCTTTATTATGTGAGATGGCAGGCTGCCTGCTGGACACCCCTGCAGTATGTGGATGTGTTTGGGTTTAACATCCTTTAATTCGATCTGCACAATAATTCAGACTAATTCTGGAATGTATGTACACCTTTTGCTGGTCCTCTTAGTGGATATATCTTACAGTATTTGAACCATTTATAAAGTTGGGTACTTCTGTTGGATTAATTCAGAGTACCTACCTTTATCAAGTACTGTACTCTGAATGAGGCATGAACCAGAGACCTGCAGGTGATACGACCAGGTTTTTAAATACTATGCTACCTGTGTTCCCCCTGCAACCGGTCCAAGTGGTCATGTCAGGTTATGGTTGAGTTTGTAAGTCGAAAAGCCAGTGTACTGACATTCAAAGCCTTCTGACTTTCAACACACAGTGTATGAGGAGATAAAAGTCTTTGTTTTACAGATCTATAATTAAAAACAATTAATCCTGTGGAATTTGATCTCAGTTCACTTTTCAAAAACACACCTGCTTTTGCAGCCCAGGGGCTTCCAGAAGGAAATGAATTAGACTCAGTCATGAGAGAAACAACAGTAAATATTCACATCCCTAAGTCTGATGTGAACGCACTTCATGGCTGAAAATGGATTTTTATATATGACTTCTTGGTTGCCCCTTTGGTCACTTCTGTCATGCCCACTCTGCCGAGCCAATGCGGAACACCTGGGGCGCGGCACAGACTGATGCATAAAAGGCAGCGTCACACCAGGAGCTGACATAGAACCTTTTTCTTCCTTGTGGCTTGCAACCTCCTTACCGATACTCTACTCCTTCCTGATCCCTGAGTCCTTTCCCTGTCCCGTAACCCTAGTCTTTAGTCCTCGTACCTCCTGATGATCATAAATCTCTTGCCTGTGTACCGACTTTGCATCTTGGATTGTCCCTGTTACAACGTTCACACCTTGAAGACCTCTAGCCTGTCCTGTGACCAAGTCTCTTGGATTTCGCTGAATAAAGCACGAATTCCACTCCACACTTGGGTCCGCCACTTCCTTCTGGAACCAACTATGACAGCTTCACACAGTCTGCAAAAAATTGTTTGAAGCACTGCTCTAGGCAGGGGATTCAACCCTCCCCACACTGGATTGGACACAGTGGCTTTGAATTGGTGGTGGAGACACCAAATTAGTCACAGGAGCTTGACACTGCCCAGGATGAGACCCTGAAACCCTGTGTGACAGATAGCTACTTCCCTTGAACCTAAAGCTCACAGCTGTGTACTGGTGAAAGATATAAAATACGAATCTCCTCAGTATGATATATAGCTGTATAAATGGGTAAAGGAGTGAAATTACCTGCTATATTTGTAGCTTGGTATAAAAACAGCTGTTCTACACATCAGTGAAAGCTATTTTCCTCTTGCTTTTTTGACCATTCATCAAGGCAGAGTCTGGTCTCCTAGAAACTCCTGGTCCAGGCTTGTCTGAGGTCCCTGAGTGTAATGCAGACCTGGGACAACTGCATCTTTGTCATTCGCAAGGTGTAACGAGGTGGAAACCATGGAGTCAGGTCTTTCTTTTATGTCCCTGAAATTCGTCAGCTCTCGGTTCCAGATCAGCACTGACCATCTCTTCCCAGTTCATAAGCACTACAGTTGCCGGATTGTATCACGAGCCACATATCTGAGAATTTTGTTTGGTAAAAAGCAAGCTGAACATAGCCATATTAAACTGCAGTGCAGGCTGAAAGGGGGAATAAAACACACACACACACACACACACACACACACACACACACTTTCAGAACAGCTTGTCCCATACAGGGTCACGGGGGAACCAGAGCCTACCCGGCAACACAGGGCGTAAGGCTGGAGGGGGAGGGGACACACCCAGGACGGGACGCCAGTCCGTCATAAGGCACCCCAAGCGGGACTCGAACCCCAGACCCACTGGAGAGTAGGACTGTGGTCCAACCCACTGCGCCACCGCACCCCCCCAGGGAATAAAACATTATTTTTAAAAGCAAGAGAAACTTGTGGTTTCCAGGTTTGAGTCAAGGACAATAGCCTGCAAAATAATCAAAATAGTCATAATAAATAATGCCCACATCATACCAGGTATAATTAGAACATCTGTCTTTTTAATGTTTTCTGGAGTCCATCCATCCATCCATTCATCCATCCAAATTCACCTGAAGCACATGCCAACAACTGCAAATGAAAGTTGTTAGCAGAAGGTTATTGGCCCTTGATAATGCTACTTGCATCTGAAAGCTGCTGCTTTTCACATTTACCCATTTAAGCTAGACTGTTCAAGGGTTAGGTTGGGAAATATCCAGAATACACACTTCCTATGAGCTGTTTTTTCATATGAGAGCCCCTGAAACCCCCCCAAGGTATAGACAAACACCCACCACCCAAAAGGCCTCAGGCCAGTGCTGCAGGAAACAAACTTATACTGCCACCACACAGCCTCTGTGTCGGCATTGTTGATTTGGTTCGAAGTGGAAAGTGTGACGCACATCCTATAATTAATGCTTCTATTTGAGGAGGTGTTGTGTTCAAAAGCACATCTGATTAAAGATGGCTCACACTTCTATTTTCTGGTTAGTCACAACCAGAACACCTCTCCTTTCAGAGGCACCACAAAAGGACCTTTCTGATTTACGTAAGCAAGTGTTTTAACGCAGGGCGAAATTGCAGTTTCACAACGGGCTTTCTGGCATGCCTTGGGAATATGTTGAGCAAATATATTTTTGAAAATTATTTTGCTTTCTAGTATGATGTACACCTAAATGGTGTACACAATACGTATTTATTAATATGGACTTTTTTAAACTCAGCTGAGTTGCAAGTTGCAAGGATGCAACAGCAGGGCTCCTTCTTGGACTTAAACCTGCATTCTTCTACAGGTCAAAGATCTTAAACCCTGTTCCTATATTAGTGAAGCTCACTGATCCAGTTGTGATTATGGGCTTTAAATAAGTTTTATAATCTTTGATATTACACACACACACTGTCTGAAATCGCTTGTTGCGGCAAGCCGGAGCCTAATCTGGCAACACAGGGCCAGAGGGTACACCTCCTAGACAGGATGCCAGTCTGCCGCAAGGCACCCCAAGCAGGACTCAAACCCCAGACCCACCAGAGAGCAGGCTGTGGCCAAACCCATTGCACCCCCCAACTTTGATCTCACACACACACACACACACACTTTCTGAACCGCTCGTCCCATACGGGGTCACAAGGAGCTGGAGCCTAACCCAGCAACTCAAGGCATAAGGCTGGAGGGGGAGGGGACACACCCAGGACACCAATCCGTCGCAAGGCACCCCAAGCAGGACTTGAACCCCAGACCCACGGGAGAGCAGGCCGTGGCCAAACCCACTGCGCCACCGCGCCCCCCAGCTTTGATATTATTATGTATTAATTTATTTGACACTTGTCAAAGGCACCTTACAGTAAAAGATGATTAACTTTGCAGTTAGTTACCCATTGATATGACTGGGGGAATGTTTACTTTAACAGTACACAATAAGTAATTTGATCAAAATTACTTCAGTCTAAAATAGGATTCAAACCTGGTTCCTTGACTGGAACCTAGTGGCTCAAAAAACTGCACCTCCTGCTGAAATAACATGAAGGACCAGAAGAATGCTTCATAGGACCCATAAGGAGACAAAATATATATGGTGAAATTTAAAAAAAATCTTTAAAAAATGTAAAACAAACCTATTTTTGTCAGTGACAACATGCTATTTAGCTCCTCTCCCATTCATGCCTGTTCCAGTTTTACACCGCAAGACAGGGTTTCATCTCAGATGAATGTTCAGAACTTGAAGACAGTGTCTGAGACAAAAAGTGTGTTTCTGTGCGTGGGTGTGTGAGCCAGAACACTACCCCACCACTGAACCGTCCTCCTATTACTATGGATTAGGAAAGCATCAGACATGAAAGCAAAGGGGTGCATTTCCACTCTTGGGGACGGGGCTCAGTGTCTGAAACAAGGGGTTTTCAGGGTCGTTTCATCATCTGCATTCGTGCTCATGCAGAATCTGTGGCCTCCAAAGTGAACTGGGTTTTACATCAGATTTATTGTGTAATCTGGAAACATGCACAGCTCTGAAGGAGTTCTTAACCATGTAGCACAAAAGAACTTTGTGGGATTTTACTACTTTCAGCAACACATCGATATGAAAACAAAAAATTTCCGCCAGATCACTCTGCAATCAGAGGTGCAATAAAATAATGGGTAAACAAGTGCCCTATTGGGGGAAATGGCAGGGGACATGCGACTTGCTGACGTTTTCTTAATGGACTTTAAAAGCTTTAAATTTCCTAACATTGTCTGTGAAAGAAGGAGGGTGCGGTGGTGCAGCGGGCTTGGCTGGGTCCTGCCCTCTGGTGAGTCTGGGGTTTGAGTCCCCCATGGGGTGCCTTGTGGCGGACTGGCGTGCCGTCCTAGATGTGCTGCCCCCCAAGCCTTACACCCTGTGTTGCCGGGTTAGGTTCTGGCTGACCGCGACCCCGCTTGGGACAAGTGGTTTCAGAAAGTGTGTCTATGAAAGGCTGAAGGGCTTTGATTCTGTGGAAGTTTGAAACATTTCAGCACTGGTACCTTGTGGGTTTGGACGTTCAACTTGTCAGAGGTCTGTTTCATGCAGTCATTTCTGGAAATTCCTAAATATGGAGGCTGTTATATGTCTGGCAGCCAAAATTCCCCTGATCTATGGAAAGGGGTCTGAATTTAACACTTTTGTATTACAGCTACATGTTTTATAATAAAGGGGTATGCCAGTCAGTATGTTCAGCAGTCTGTTCTCCACACATCAAGGCACAAAAGAGGTGTGCACCTGTAAGTCAAAAGTGAATAGTGGCTGCGGTGTGTGAACACTGATGTTTCCACTGGCTTCTTCTGCACCGAAGAGTTCAGCCGATCTCTTTGTGTGCTTTTGATGTATTATGGATATCTGATTATCTGTTGTAGGGCAAACATCATGAGGGAGATCAATATTTAATGCAGAACCCAATTTAAGCTCTATTTACTTCTCATGCAGGAATAATTATGTCGAGCCTCATCTGGTAAGAGATGGGTTTTTTTGCCCTGTCCCCTTGCTCTGATTGGCTTGCAAGACCTCCCTTGCTGGGATGCTTGAACATGCCCCCTTTCTAATTAACCAAACGGCCTGCAGGACAGTCCATCCGGTGACAAGAATACCGAGTAAGCACTCCTGCATTTGGGCAGAGGCATTCAGTCTAATAAGCACTTTAACCACACTGGGTTCTGATTGGCTTGAGTGTGCTATGTGACACGTTCAGATGGTCATAATGAAATTCCTTTTTAAACTACCTAGTGCAGCTCGGCCTAATTATCTACAAACAACCTGTTGATGCACAGTAAATAAGATTTATTTGCTGAAGAGAGCAGTCCCCAAGGAAAGTGGGTGAAGAAGGTTGGATCAAAATGAGCGGCAGGTTGATCTGAGAGGAAGGGTAAATAGTGAGTGAGTGCACCCAAGTCAGTGGGTTGATCAATATGAATGGGGGGGTGAAACTGTGGGAGTCTAGTAAGAGAGGACAGGGGAAACTCAGTAGGCTTATCAAACAGTGGGTGTTTAGTGAGTAAAGGTGGCTGAATGTAAGTGGAAAGGTCAAACAGTGGATCCTCAGTGAGAGAAGGTGGGTCAAGGAGCATTCATCAAATGAGAGAGGACAGGTCACATGGTGGTTGATCTAAGAAGGTGGCTCATCATGAGTGGGTGGGTTTTCGGTTTGAGAAGGCAGGCCAACGTGAGTGGGTGGGTCAAGGTGTAGACATCTAGAGAAAGAGGATGATCAAAGAGTAGGTGTTTTGTGTGAGTCGGTGGGTCAAACAGTAGGAATTTAGTAAAACAATGTGTGTCAAAGAGCTGGTGTTCATTTATAGAGGGCAGGATAATGTAAGTGGGTGAGTCAAACAATGGAGATCAATGTGAGAAGGCAGGTCAAAAAGTTGGCTTCCACTGACTGAGTGATGGGGAACTGAATGATCGGAAGGTTGCATTTGCTGTATTGTGCTTGAACAGAACATAAATGAGGGATGGCTCCGTTCCGAAGGGGTGTTTGACCTTATTGTATCCTGCTCTGCAACATTACTGTGGTTCTAGTCCTGAAATGCCCCACAGCAACTAAGGAGTGTGGGAGGCACACTGACATCTGACTGACACACTTCCACCTTTTTAACTTCTCTTGGATGCGTTCTGTGCCTGTTTTTTCTCAGTGTCGTGCATGTGGGCGACCGCGCAGCTGTCAGAGGAATCAAGTGGAATTAATGTTCCACACGCACATAGACACACTCATACCCAAGTGCAGACACACACACACTTTTTTTCCTGTCACAGTGGGATTCACATATTTCTAACTCTTAGCTGCACACAAAATTAAAAACACATTCATGTTAAAAAGTTGCACTTTCATGTTTTTATTGTTAAAGTTGAAAAAAAGCCTATTTCCTCTTTTTCCTGAGTGATTTTTCAGGGTTTGCATATTTCTTAAGAATTATCTGCAGAAAGTAAACAAAGAAAGTGCAAACACAGACACTCACACACAAACACACACACACACATAGAGGTGGTTAGGAGAAAGACATCATAAAGACAGGGCTTATTGACTTTTGAATGACTTCTGTAAGCTGGAAACAGGTTTCACCCGTCTTCATCCCAGCAGCCTTTTGGGAAATGTCTGATGAACAGAGGGATATTGGGAGTTACAGACACACACGTCATTCCTGTAGCCTAATGAAGCTTTGTGTGCTCCTGACACAAACACTGCAATATTGGAAATTCAGTTATAGGAGGAAAGAGGACCCACTTTGTGAAAGCAGTGGTGTCGGTGATCATCTCCACTCCTGGCCCATAAGGATATTGGATTCCAATGGTTTTGGTGGTGAATCCCAGCTCTTAGGAGATGCAATGATGAAATATGGAGACTTGGATTCAAGTGATAATTCTTAAATAGTACTTCTTCCTAGATGTTAGCGGTTAGAGCAGTTGTCTGTGGATCTGAAAACTGATCAAAGGACTGACCCTTAGCTGTCATGGTAAAAATTACCCAGCTGTAGAAGTGGGTAAATGACTGTGAACAACTCAGTATACAAACATCAATAATAACCAATAATAATTACTGATATACAGTATCCCACAACACAATGAAATACTCAGATAGTCTTGTGTTTTGTTTCAACTTCCTTTGAAGTTTAGAATAGTTTTGAGACCAGACAAAAAGGTCAGCATCAAGTTAAAAAAAGCTGGCTCTGTGCAGATTCACATTCCCCAGCTATACACATTGTACCCATAAATAAAGCCATCAGCAGTATCCTGCTTCTCCTGTCAATAGAATGATAAGTATGTCTTGGTGTTGGATCCATGCTCTTGATCCGTGACCCACTTTGAAGACATCGACACACACTCCTTGGCAGGTGGAAGCAAATGGGACTATTTCTGGAGCATCTGAAGCTAATTGAGCCTTGGGAAGCATCTGTCTATAAACCTGCCGCTATGCGCTCTGGGTCCTCGGCACTCGTTCATGTGCTTTCTTTACCGTTACCTTTTTACTCCTATCTCTGTTCTGTCTGAACAATCTCCTTTCACGGCTCTGTTTGCTCTAGCTTGGCTTGGCACTTTGCTGTGTGTGGAACTCCACCTAAAACCCCAGATCTATTGTTGTACCTTTGAGGGATCTCCACGGTATCTGTATGTATTAGTGCGAAAGCCTGAAAAATGCTCGCTGTTTAAGGAAACTTTATTTCTTGGATAATAAATAATGATGGCTAATGCTCTGATGTTGGTTGGAATGCAGAAGGCCCAGGACTTCAGAAGTGCACATAAATCATTGGGCTGGGAGCAGTGGAGTGATACTTCTCTTGGCTCCAAGGATTCATCTTCTCGTGGTTTTAGAGAGCTAAGCTTGGGCTTGTGAACATCAAAAACAGGGGTACTTCCTACACTGCTCCCCCCGGGACCATCATCCACTAACAGTGACAGATACCTCTGCCTCATTGGCATCACCCTGAAAATGAGAACAAATGGTACCAAAATTAGTGGGGAAATGTCACCTCCGACAGTCTTGTCAATCACCTGCAGGGCAACCACAGCTGACACTTTTGTCCAGACTCACTTGCAAAGTTTACCCTGTGTTGCTGGGTATATAAACATTTATGTTACATTACAGGAGTAGCTGCATAAAAGTTTATCCATTGTTTAACAGGCATGATCTCAAAGTTATAGTCCATTAGATGAGCTTAAAGAAATCATGGGGAAAGTGATTCCAGAAGAGGTGAGTTTTAAGACTCTTTTTAAATGTGGACAGAGATTCCACAGTTCTGAGTGAAAGGGGGAAGTTCTTCCACCACAACGGAGCCAGAAATGAGAACCTTCGTGGTTTACCTTTTGTGCATAGGTCCACCAAGCGGGCAGATGTGGAAGAATGTAGCATTCTGGTTGGAGTGTAGTGGATAATCATGTCTTGTAGATAGCTGGCTGGAAGCAGTTCCATTGTTGCTTTTGTAGCCATACGGCTAACATTGTTGCCATAACTTGGGTCTTGAATTTGATCCAGGTAGCTATAGGAAGCTGGTGCAGAGCATCGAGGAGGGAAGATACATGTGAACGCTTCAACAAGTCAAAGAACTTTAGCAGCAGCGTTCTGTATCAGCTGTAGACGTTTGATGGCAGTAGCAGGAAGGCCATACAGGAGAGAGTTGTACTAGTCCAGGCAGGATATCACCATGGTCTGGACAAGTATTTGCGCAGAGTCCGCTGTGAGATAAGGACAGATCCTGCGGATGTTATGCAGGACAGGATGTATCTGCAAGTCTGTGTTGTGGCTCCGATGACCAAGAGAAAAATGGACTTGAGTCAATCATCACTCCAAGATTCATAGCCGAGTAGGCAGGTAAAATGAGTGAGTCATCCAATTTGATAGAGAGTCCATGACAGGAAGACAGGCCAGCTGGGAGGTGAAGGATGAGTTGTAGGTGGTAGTCAGACATTCATGCAGAGATGTCTGACAGGCAGGCAACGATTTGTGTGGAGATGTCTGAAGCTCCAGGTGGAAATGAGAGGAAGAGCTGGGTATCATTGGTGTAGCAGTGGTAGTTGAATCCATGGGAGGCGATGACAGGGCCGAGGGTAGAGGTGTAGATAGAGAAGAGTAGAGGGCCCAGTACTGAGCCCTGTGGGACACCAGTTGATAGAACCAAAGGAGAAGAATGGGAGCCCTGCCAGACCACTTGATAGGATCTGTCTGACAGGTAGGACTCAAACCATCTTAGTGCTGTTCCTTTGATGCCAAGCTGACCAAGAGAAGAGAATAGAATCTGGTGGTTGACAGTGTCAAATGATGCAGACAGATTGAAGAGGATGAGGAAAAGCTGAGTAAGGTGCGGCAAAACATGAATCCTCAAGCCCTTCAATTGTTTTCCTTAAAAATTCCATTTTATCTTAAGATAATTAAGTTTATATTTTGACTCTTAACATATATTAACAGTTGCAAAGCACAAGAATAAATATTGAATGAGAAAACTGAAGGCTTCTATAGCTATGAGAGCAGTCAAAAGATTGAGTACACCTGGACAACACCTGTATGGGACAAAGTGTACAGAAAAATGAAAGCAAAGTGACACAGCAGTGTTCTGCTATCATGACCCAGAAAAATTCAAATGATCATGAGGGACGTCGCTCCTGATCCATCCAGCCCCATCAGCTCACCTGATCCCAAATTAATGACCAGCCCTATAAAAGGGGTGAAGGGGTACCAGCAGGTTACGGATTATTAATCAGCATTCCATTCCTGCATTCAGCAAATTATCTTTTTTTTAATCTATCTATTTCCTGAAAGGGGAGGGGACTGCATGGTAGTGCAGCGGGCTCAGCCAGTACCTGCTGTGTGGTGGGTCTGGGGTTCAAGCCCTACTTGGGGTGCCTTGCGACAAACTGGCATCCCGTTCAGGTTGTGTCCTCTCCCCCCTTTGCCCTGTGTCACCAGGTAGGGCCTCGGCTTGCTGCGACGCTGCTCGGGACAAGCGGTTCTTGACGATGGATGGATGGATATTTCCTCAAAGTTTCATTTGAGCATTTCTATTTTTGTCTTGTCTGAACCAATCCTCCATGCCTTCAGGTTCTGTGTTACAGCCCTGTCCACTGCCTCTGTGTACCCTCTCTAGTCCCATTTGCATTTTCCACTTATTGTCCTCATAGGAACACTCTGTGTCTCTTTGTCCTATGTTCATCATATCATCTCTGTACTTCTCTTGTTAATCCGCACTGTGCACTTTTATTTATACTCTGCGTTTGAATCCTTACTCTTTACGTCTGTGTCTGGACGTTATTGTAAAAAATATTGTAAGTGTTTGTGTCATGTACAGATATTACACCTGCATCCCTGGGAGCTGCTCCAGAAGAGCTGATCAAACTTGTTCACCAAATGCCTTGTGAAAACAAGCTCATTTCTAGTAATGGGTTCCCACTCTTTTACTGGTGCGCTATGTTACCCTTATCACACTCATTGTTTATTAATCATGCTGCTTGGTTCCTGTGAGTCAGAGTTAATCACTCTAAAACATACTGCATCACTGGCTGAGTTGTCCTACACAGAAATTTAAGGACTTGGTGGGGACGGCAATGAGTGACATATTTGTGATAGTCTTAGAGCTTTGAAAATAAATTATATTATTATTTCATTCACAAAAGATCAAAAGTAGCCTGAGATGGTGAGGAAATGGTTCATCTCTGCGTTTAGCTAAGTGGCGGGTATACTGGGCGTGGCTGATACCTCACTTCACCTGTGCAGTGGATTTGGACATCGGTTTGAATCTGGCTCAGTCTATGTGGAGTTTGTATGTTCTCCTTGTATTTGTAGGGGTTTCCTCCAAAAAAATGTCTTTGAGAAAGTTTAAGGAACATAAAATTGTTCAGACAGTGTGTGAATGAGTGCCGTGACCTTGGGGAGATGGACACCAGTGGACCACAGGGGAAGGTCATCAGAACTAATTTCACGTACCTGAAGAACATCTGCACCTCATTAAAACAGCCTTTAAAAGAAGCAGAGTTAGCTGCAGTGCTTGTAGAATCTCACTGAGACAACAGTCCCTGCTGCTGCTTTGGTTTTAAACTCTGCTTGAACCTTCAACCTTGATTTCAGATCAGCATCACAGATGACGTTTGCCTTTGCGTGGCTCTTCGACCTGGATTTCGAATTCACCCCACACAACGAAACCACGACTTCTAATAAAAACTGCACTTGCGTTCTGACAGATACTGCATGAGAAACATGACAGCGTGTTACCCAGGGATTCTGTATGAGTAGTTGAATGAGTGCAGGGAATCTAATGTATCCAGTATGGTACGTCACCTTGAATTAAGGTATCAATTAAATATTAGCTGTGTTGGAGAAATCAATAACTTTGCAGCTAGTAAAATAAAATAATTCATTAGTTCAGTGAAAGTGTGACACAGAGTACCACCAGCAGCAGGAAGTCACAAAGTGCTTCAGGGATAACCCCCCTGTCTTAAGGTATTCCTGTTAAAAAGACTGCATTTCCACCATGTGATCAAAGATTATTCACCAGTCAAGCTTAAAACTGAAACAAATGATCCAATGAGACATTAAAAAAAAGCATGGCTAGTTTCTGCTTAGGTCAGTGATAAACATCTCGCATAATTAAGAAAATACTGCAATAAAATGCTACTCTAACACAAATACAACCCAGCATCGCTAAATGAGGCCAGATAGCACTTCTCACCTTCAGCTCTACTTTTTATTTTATGTCCTTTTCTTTTTTCATTTCAGTTACTCTTCGAAGTCGCAGTATGACTCTGTGAATGTGTTCAGCCACAATCACTTTTTTGCTCTTCGCATTCCATCTCTCACTCAGTTCAATTTTATTTTGCTTTGTTCCATTACATTTTATAAGTTAATTAGAACAGCTATCATAGTTAGTTAAGTGATTGGAATGCCTTCTCAGTAACGGTGGAACTTCAATGACAAAAGATTTCCCCTGATGTAACATAGTTAAGGCCCTTTATGATGGCTCTCATTTCCTTTACTTTCTTTGGGCATGAGGAAATGGGCATGGGGTCAGAACCCAGACTGTCCTTATGACATCGTGCATCATTACATCAATGGCAAGATGGAGCATTGACTTCCTACATTGTAGCGGAGGGTTCGGTACAGCTCTCCATTACTATCGTCCTGAATATTCACGAGCAGGCTGGCATTTGATATATTTAAGTACTGAATAATTGGTGGCACCGATTCTGCATACGTCCAAAGCAGTTAGGGTAAAATTGACTGCACTTATAAATATTCACGTACACAAACTTCCAACAGAGCTGCTCGTGTTGAACAATAAGATTTAACTTCATGTTGGAGAACTTGTTACTACAAATGGGATAATCCCAATCACATTAATTTGTTGAAGAGACTATATTACTTGTGAAAACACAGTAAAGGCCTGGGTGTTGCCATTGGGAGAATTTATCCAATTAGAGGTCCATATCCAGGAATTGTAATAGTTGTTGCACACAAGAGGAGTCAATTGTTCTGCATTGCTTCAGGAAATGTGTTTAAGTGTGATAAAAGTGTTAAATCACGAGCTCTTGTTGGTTTCTTTAGAAAACAAACAGAGAGATGAATAAGCTACGTTCATGAGGACACAAAGACACAAAAAGAGGGCAGCACACTGCCACTGGCAGAGCCTGCACACTGATATCTAGCACTGTGTCACAGAGTGATTATATGCTCTAAAAGCTATTCCACTGGAGTCTGCCTGCCTCCATCCGGCAGGCTGACTCCCATCGAGTCAGTTTCCTGGTCCAAGCAATATATGACACCTTACCAAGTCCAGCTAACCTTTATGTCTGGGGGAGAGCGAATTGCCCTCCTGCCTCTTTGCACTGGGAGAGGATCCCTGGAACACCTTCTGAGCAGTTGCTGGAATGCTCCTGGAGAAGGTTGCTACAGGAAGCCAGTAAGCAGAAACGTGCAAAGTACCAGGAGCTTGTGGAACAATGTCGGAGGCAAGGCTGGCGGATACACTGCGTGCCCATTGAGGTGGGTTGTCAGGGATTTGCAGGGCGCTTGCTCTGCAAATCCCTATGCTGCTGGGCATCACAAGGGAGGTGAAGAGAAAGGCCATCAGATCAGATACCGAAGCCACAGACAGAGTCACTAGGAGGCTCTGGATTAAGAGAGTGGATCCATAGTCAGTTGCAGCTGGGACCCAAGTCGGGGTTTGATCAACCCTGGCTGGGTTGCTTGAGCGAGGATGTCTGATGTTGAAAGACCTGAAGCACCTGATGACCCCCAGGTCACATTACTTAGGATGTGTCCCAGCGCATCCGGAAGATGTATCTTATAACTAACAAAATTCAAGCCATAAATTGGGCTATCAGTCCAGTGTGGACAGAGGAGAACGGGGAATGATGGAGCAGGCCTTGGATTGGTTTGGAGGTGACCTGAGCTTCAAATCCAGTTAGAAACTATCTGCTATGGGTTTCATGTGTGATTCAATTTAATTCAGTTTATTTTTACAGAGCACTTTTCTCACACAGTGACTTCAATGATCTGAGTTTTGGGTTAGGCTGGAGGTGATCTGGATTCCAGACTGAACTGAGGTGTTCTAAGATTCAGACTGGGTCAAAGGTGATTTGCTCTTAGTTTCAGACTGGCTTGGAGGTAGTCTGAGCTCCAGATTTTGTCAGATGTTATCTGGAATTACAGTTGGATCTAAAGTGATATCAACTTCAGGTTGGGTCAAAAGTGATCTACTTTTGGATTAAGACTAGGCTGGAGGTTGCCTGGGCTCCAGATCTGGTCAGATGATATATGATTTTCAAATTGGACCTGAGGTTATTTGAGCTTCAGATTGGGCTGAAGGAGATCAGGGCTTCAGACTGGGCTGGTGATCTGCTCTGGGTTTCAGACTAGTTGGGAGCCAATCCTAATTCCCTCATGCTGCATCAACACCACCCAGCACTGCCCACCACCTTCCCAGTGATGCCAGTATCCAGGCCGCCAGCCCTGTCCGGGAAACAGCACTGTTTACCGTGCTTTAAAAGCCCTGTCATGTCTGATCTTTCCCGTTGTGCACGGCTAAGGCTAACAGTATACAACATCCAGCAGTAGCTACGGAGATAAATGGCCCGAATTTTTATCTAAAGGGAATTTATGGAAACTGTAGTTATACATTATCATGAAAAGGTAATTTAATAACAGATCTACAATTACTCACATGCAGCCACTTACATTTCAAATTTCTTGCAACTGAAGCAAAGAAAACAGTTTTCATGCACTGTTTCCTCACGCTAATGTCAAAATATAGGCCTCTTTGAGTGATGTAGCACAGTTAGAGGACAGTGCTGTTCCCCCAGTTCCACCACAGCCCAATAGGCACATGGCTGACCACAGGGAGGGACTAACCTCCAGCTATCTTACATATTTAGTACCGTGTTGAAAGAATGCAAGGATTTGAACATCCAGCCTTTTCTTCACTGTAATTTCTTGTATTTTGAAAATTGCAGTCCTAATTACTGGATGACACATTGTGAAGCAGTGTTATGTGTCCCATCATTGTCAGCATCAAGACAGTTTGAGTTGGGTGGCGCTGAGTCTAGCCTGAGACATGATGATTATGACACCTGTGGAATGAAAATTTGATTCTAAAGCTTTGCTATGCCTTTATGCTTTTGTATTAGAATGTCTAACTAGTGAAACGGCCTATGCAAGAAAGTGCCACATTCCAGGCAGCAGTTTGCTGTCATTTTGTCCCTTTTTGGTGTCAATAAGATATCCAAGGAATGCAGATTTACGTAAAAGCCCAGATGACTGTTTTCTGTAAGAAAGGAGATAAAAGCGATAAACTGGCGACTGTTGGAAGGGGTTTACGATTATTGGAAGTGTTTTATGAGAGGATGGGAAATCAAAGGGGCACAGTGACATGTCTGGAATGTTGAAACAAACCATGTATCTTACCTATGCTTGCGAAGACCCGCCCTAGAATGTGTATAAATATCTGCTTGCTTAGTTGTTGCATGTGACTCTCTTTAGGAGGCTCACCCATGGCGCACATGAATAAATGAACTTTTCTGCAATCTGAGTATCTTGCTGAACTGAGTCTTTTCTTCCTAACACACCCCTCCAAACTTATGTTAATAGGATGGCAATGAACAAGTCCTGCTGCAGCTGACCAGCTCACAGCATGCTGTCAGGTTACCTGATTGAGGACACAAGGGCTTTGGATAAGCTCTCCCCATCCTTACACTGCTGCCCTGAACACCGAGGGAGAAAAGCACAATGAAGTTAAGGAACTGGAAGTAATGATCAAAAGATCATAGGATCAAATCCAATCATCCCTCTGAACTTTACTCATTCACTTATCTGACACCTTTCTGCAAGGCCATTTGTAATGTAAGGTTTGTACACTAAGACACTTACTTTTACTGGGGTAGGTTTATTTTATCAGTGGGGGCAAGTACCCTGATCAAGGGTGCTCTAACCAGAGGTGGGATTTGAACCAGGGTCTTTCAGTTAGAAGGTGATGGTTCTAAACCACTATACTACCTACTGTCTTTCTCTGTTTGGACAAAAGGACTTCATTTCTTTAGATAACAGCAGATTGCTGGACTTTGTAGTATGATGTAGATACCCACTTTGTGCTGGGGTGGGGGGTTTGATTCCATGTTGTATAAGACTGCATGTTTTTCAAAGGGTTACTTTGAAAGGGGAAAATAAACTTTAAGCTTTTCAAAGGGGAAAAATAAACCAGATTTATTGTAGTGTTTAAGTATACTAGATTGAATAGATCTGAATAGCTGATAACACTACATAGAGCTCATTGAAAGTCACTTTGGAGAAAAGCATCTGCAAAATAAATAAATTTAAATGTAGCATGAAAGACATGCTAATTATCTATTGTTTCATTAATCATCTTTTACTGGGATGTGTCTTTTATGCAGCAGATTCAATGAGTAACTGCAGCATAGCAGACTGAACCGAGCAGCTATCTGGTGCCACTTTGAAAGCCACCGTGGCACCTCCACCGCTTCAGTTCAGTGTGAATGGGGCCATATTCCACTTTGAGTTTGCTTGCATGTCTTCGCTGTGAGTGGAACTCAAGGGCATCACAGTTTGTTTCCACAGGGGGGCGATGTTGCCATTTGGGTGTTCTCTTTAAGATTGGTCTAAAAATAAGACTGGTTGGAAATAACAGACTGGCCTCATGCTTATTTCAATTGGGCCAAAATGCTCAGAGACATTAGTTTCCTTTCTTACGGAAAAGCATAGTTACAGATGTGATTCTAGAGAGGGTCTCTAATGAGAACAGCAGACTCCCGACTTGGTGGACCTGACAGACAATGGATAATTATTTTGACATGAGTGACATTTCATGGAGAGGATGAGTCCTTGTCACAGTGGATGTCAAGAAACAAACCATTTCAAGGACAGAGTGGCATCCTCCAGTCTGTATTAGTGCTTGTATCATTTGCCTGTCTCCTCCCCCCACACACAAACACACACAAAATCTGCCTACAGAGAGTGGAGGTGGCTAACAGGGCATCACTGTGGATGGCTCAGTGAGGGGTGCAGAGGAAATGATAACACATTGCATATGGGATGCACCAGCAAAAAGCGTGTATCTGACACCGGTACTGCAGTCCTCTTTTCTCACACCAACAGTGAAAATCTCCCTTTTTCCTTGAGGGCCAATATGTGTCAGTACCCCACTCCATTTTTGAATCCGTGAATCACTGTGATCGCCATTATTCATTACATTTCACTTCTTTGAATTTACGTCTTAAACCAAGAGAAACATATAAGGATGCTGTAAATAATCAGCTAAAAGGTTGCCTGTCTTGCCAAATGACAATAGAAGTCATAATACATCAAACAAACTCTGAGTGCCTTTGATGTATAATTGAAAAAAGGTGCATGTCCACGGTTGGGCTCTAGAGAAGTGGAATCAGAGTTGCTTTGCCATCTTCAGGTTGTGAAGGTGAAAGGTCAGATGGTGACAAATCAAATGGAACACAAAAGAAGAGCACCAGTGTGATCTTCGCCAGCCAAAGGGGTGGCAAATCACCTCCATCAGCCAATGGGACTCATTTCTGCAGCAGCATGCAAATTTATAATCCTTGATTTAGCCAATGGGATATCAGCCTGATCATACATTGGCTTTGGTGGCCAATAGGACTCCAAAATGCAGGACTGACAGGGGGTAGGATAGAGGAAGGATTGGGCTCATTTACACAACTATTAAAAAAGTTGAAATTGCTGCAAGAAAAGCAGACCTTGAATTGCCTTTGCTGAGAAGGACAGTCATTAGCACTGAGGTCAGAACTGGAATTCATAAAGAGGTTCAGGGAATAAAATGCTGTTGCTTTTGTGTGTGTGAACTAGAAAGCATGCTCTCTGTGGGCTAATTGACTGATTCAGGCCTCCGATTACAGCAATTATTATATAAATATACAGCGAGGGAAGACAGTGCAGTATTTGTGTTGGTTAAAATACAATATATTGTAAATGAATATGTGTAAACAAGCAAAAGAGAAGGTAGGTAGCAGGACCCAGCAGGTAGCACAGTGGTTAGAGTTAGCCTACCACCTTCTACTCAAAGCGCCCAGGTCCAAGTCCTGCTCCTGCTGTTATAACCTCGAGCAAGATATACATACCTGCTGGTGTAAGCTGCTTTTGAGAAGTGTCAGTAAAATGAGTCCTCAGTAGTAAGGAGACTAAAATCTGTTATTATGATGCTAACCAAAGCAACTTAATGTCCAAAAAAATAAGTTTGAATATTAACCTGCTTACAATGATTTACCCATATATACAACTGAATTATATTTACTGTATCAATTCAGGGCAAGTACCTCGATCAAGGGTAATATAATAGAAGTGGGATTCAAACCCAGGATCTTCAATTCCAAGATGATGTCTTTAATCATTGTGGCAGCTGTATAAAATTAACAGATGAGCCGAAGCTGATTCAAGTTCCCAGTCACTGCCAGGTGGCTTTGATGCCTCTTCAGTCCTTATACCACTGATAGAGATGGAAAAATGCAAGAAGCACCTCCCCACCCACTTCCAAAATAGACTGGCTAAGACCACTCCGATGGATTTGGTGCCGAAGCACAGACCTCACTCCAACATAGAGCAGGTACTGTGTCCACTGCCTGCTGCCATTTTCATGTTGCTATGAATCAGCCCCTGGGTTTCGATGGAGAGGGGAAGGATGTCAACTCCGATGAAGCTCTTCCGTGTCCCGCAGGCGACTTCTGACTCAACAGCCTCCATGATGCAGATGCGAGCTGACAGGCTTCGGCACTGCTCGACTAGGGTAACGCGAAGCCCCTGTTGGTCGGGCCTGGCATGCATCATTAGAAGGAGGCACTCACCTGTAGCTCTCGGGGGACTTGTGCAAGTTTCTCGCCATGTTAACACAAGGGGTCAGAAGGGTTCCTGGGTGCTGTCCTTCTGGAGAAAGGAGCTCCTGAGATGAATTACTTTCAGTAAAGCATCCTTCTAGATAAATGGATGAAATTGCATGCCACATATATTACCAAAGATGAGAGGACCCACTAAAAAGCTGGAATGATAACAAACTGTTGGAAGGATTGAACTTAAAAGGCTAATTTTCCTTATCTTTGTTATACCAATGATTCAGTGAAAAATGACTTCAAAGAGAATGAAATGAAAGCAGAGAACAGCTTGACCTTCGCTCTTGACAGTAAATTTGCGTTTGTTTCATGTTGGCATAGCTATTTCTGTCACCTACACAACCAATAATTCCTTAGTGTTATATTTCAGCTGGACAGAAAAGCTACACTGTTAAGAAAAAGCTCTGCTTTAAACTGATGATGGAGCTTTTGGAGGGTAAATGTTCACCTTACTTGAATGCACTTGTAATTGTGATTACGAATGTAATTACAAATAGCGGTAATCAGCAGCGCTTGTGAATTATCATCCATTTATAGGAGAGGATGCTCATTGAATAAGGATAAGAAAGGAAAGAACTTGTTTCTTTGCAGTTGACTCTCCCACCACTGTGAAGAGCTGACTAAAGTTTTCATTGGTGTTCCAAATGCAAGTCATTTCATTGGTCTCCCAGTGTTCCCATTGTGTACACTGGGAAGGCTTTCACACAGAAATTCAAGACCTAGTTATATGAAATTGGGAATACAGAGTGGTACGGTCTTTTCTCAGAAGTCACTGCTGCTGGAGAAGATTTTTAAAGATACTATGGGTGGCCAGGAAAACAAGGAGATGTATATTGGATCAAGTCCAGAACTTTCACTGGATACTCAATTATGAGAGTAAGTTAATTCCACTTTGAATGCATTATGAAAAGACTAGATTTTCTGGAGAAGACAGTGATGCTTGGAAAAGCTGTAGGAAAAAAATAAGAGGATAGCTAGCAACCAGATGGATGTAACCTATCAAATGCTATTGAAATGATTATATTTACATTTAGATTTACATTTATTCATTTAGTAGACTCTTTTTCCAACGTGAAGTACACCTTAGAACAAAAATACAATGAGTGCATTTCATCAACAGAAGGAGAGATTTGGATGCAGATATGTGATTCCAGAGTACAATCAGTTTGTCACATTTCACTTATGAACCAGTTTACATGACACAAGTAGCTGCATAAATGTTTATCCATTATTAAACAATTTCTTATTAAAAAAATATTAAACATACACACTTACATGTGTCTCGAGCACTTACAAGATCAGGGGAAAGAGACAATTTCTAAATGTACAGAGAGATTCAACAGTTATGAGTGAGGGGGCGGTGGTCATTCCACCACATTGAAGCCAGAACCTAAAACTTTCATGCCTGTTTCTGTGGCTTTGGACCTTTTATGCACAGGACCACCAAGGGGGCAGATGCAGAGGAGCCTAGCAGCCTAATTAGGGTGTGGCAAGTGATCAGATCTTGCAGATACTGGGGAGCATATTTGTTGATGATTTTGTAGGTCGTAACCAGAGTCTTGAATTTGATCCAGGCAGCTATAGGAAATTAATGCCGAGAAACAAGGAGGAGGGATACATGGGAATGCTTCAGCAGGTCAAACACAATTTGTGCAGCAGCATTCTGTATCAGCAGGAAAGGTTTGATGGTGATATCACCATGGACTGGACCAAGTGGCCATGAGTTGCGTTGAGTTTGTTGTGAGATAAGGGTGGATCATATGGCTGTTATGCAGAATCTACCTGCAGGACCAAATTGTTGCTTCAATATATAATGAATAACAGAACACAATAACACAGCCCTTTCATCATTAAGGACACAAGTGGAGTTCAGAGCCTTCTGAAGACGCTTGCTAAGAGTTGAAATTCACTCAAAGTAATAGCAATAGCACTTGCAATAGCAGTGGCAATGGGGAGGCCTTCATCATTTCTGGTGCTGGCTGTGTCTGTATGATCTAGCTAAGCTGTTGGCAAACCTCTGAGTGCCTGAAGACACGAAGGTCTGAACAGCTTCACTTTGGGACATGCCTCATCACTTTGCATCTTGAGCCATGCAAACCATTCTTTTCCTCACTGTTTGCTTTTATGGCAGCTCTCATGATGATTCAGGGAGATGGGTAGAATGCCCAAGGAGCAAGGATTAGTTGTGAGTGGTCTGTTCAGTGAACCCACGTGTGCTATTTTCAGTCACTTTCATAAACTGCCATAAATATTTATAGAGGTTCAAAAATCATTTAAAAAAGGAAAATAATTACATATAGTTCAGATTCTATGTCACAAGAAGAATGTACACTTACAAAATATCTGTACAAAGACAAGTCATACATTGCACATTATATTCTGCTGGAAGACACTGAATTTCTTAAAGCATCTTCACAATGAAGTGGTTGTGGTTGTCCTGCAGTCTTTACTTTTCCCCAGATCTTGGTCCTCTATATGAATCCTGGTTCTTCATTTTAAGCTCTCTTCCTGCCATAACCTTTGCTCTTCAATGGTCCTGGACCACCATTCAAATCCTCGTCATCCACATGAGCCCTTGTCATCTCATAGCTTGTGCCCTCCCTTGGTCCTGATACTCCCTCCTCCATAAGTTTTGTTTACCCCATAATCTTTTTTCTCCCTTATTTCGCATCCAGAGTATCTATTCCATGTAGAGCACTTTCAGCTCACATTTCTTATTTGTATGCTTGCAAACCCACTTAGGGCAGGGCCTCACCTAGTCCTATTTCATGTGAAATCTCCTGTAAAATACTTTTTATAACAATGAATTTAAATGTATGGGATGGTTACTGTGTTTTGTTCCCAGAAATACTCAGCAAAATTAATACCGTAGATAAAAAGGTAAATAGCATGTTAAATGGAATCCCATTTTTATTGCAAAACGGCAGTAGGGAGGGGAAGATTACACCCAGGGGAGTCAAACAAGTGACTAATTATCAAGTAAAACACATGAGAGTGCTTAATTATAGACTCTGGGCAGAAGTGCTTGGACAGCCGCTGTTGCCTGAGTCTCTGAGGCGTGAGTTTGTGCTCTCATGCGCGCCTGTACCAACACATAGTGTCATGTGCTTGTCCTGAAATCAATCAGCAGAAATGTTCACATGAGCTATGAATGCATGACTTAATTAATAACAACCTTCTAAGACTTGACAAATACACCTATTCATACTTTTCTCAAGCACTCCTGTGAATCTGAAAACGAAAATCTAAAAGCTGAGTTCAGGAACTGATGCTATAGCAGTGGCTATATAATCATATTGTATTTGCTTTTCAGGATTTGTGCTGGAGGTCTGACTCTTTGCTCTCCGCTTTGTAGGTTTCCTCCTCTGTCTTTCTGTGATGGCTGATAAGTGAACTCCTGGCATAATCCGGAAAACCGGATCCTGCCCCTGACAGCTACAGTGCTGTAAAGAAGGGAAGTGATGAAGTGGTGTTGACACCCACAATGCATTGCACAGGTCACTCATCAGACCTGGTCTCTGTCTGGGCCATTGGCTTCCTCGATGATAAATAAAACATTATTTTACACGTACTGTGTAAGATCGTAGGCCACACTCAGAATGAAAAAGGGAAAGAGTTATGAGGATGCCAGTACATTTTATAGTGAGCACAAGAACCATGCGATCAAACTGGTATACAAATGCTGTTGAGTTGAATGAAATTTTACATTATCTAGCCGAATCATGGGTGGTACTGAAGAAATATGTTAGTTTTAAAATCCAATAATGACAAGACACTTACTTTACTGTGTAATTTACATCCTCAAAGAAAACGTCCCTCTTCATCATAAGGGTTGTAAACACTCTGACTTTCTTCATTTGAGTAAATGTTAGGATTAGTTCTAAATGGGTAATATTTACCTAACCCTAACCTTAACCTCAATTCTAATCCTGACCCTAACCTTAACCCCAACCATAACCACCATTTGAAGACTACAAACTCTTTTCCTAACTCCCCACTTCCTCATGAAGTGCATGTTTCTGGGCTGGAGCATGAGAGACTGAAAATTCTTCAGTTCTCGTCCTGGCAGCTCACAGGCTAGTACCGTTCTTGGGATAAATTTTCCTGCCAGTGCCTAGATACTTCCCCCTTCTGTGCCTGGCAGCTGCCTTCTTCCTCCTGCATGAGTGGCAGTCTCATCAGCTACTTGCAAATTCATTTGTTTACTAAACCTCCTCAGGTGGTTACAGGTTTCATCCCACTGGTTGATGGCAGCTGTGCTAGTGCCATGATATTTGCAGAGTGGCAGCATCTCTATACTGATTATCAATTCCTCTGCTGCCCCATGGTCATAACAGATGCCAGACGGAAACAGCAGTCTGACTATTAGACGAGGTGTCAGGAGAACATCCCAACTTGTGATGTATTAGGGTGACAGCACAAGGACTAAGGGCCAGGGTGACCTGCACAGCAGGTTACATTCTCTGTAGGTAGTCATGCATGTCTACTAGTGTACAAAATCTGTGCTGCTGTTAGTGTAGAGGTTAGCACTGCTGCAACTGGACCCAGAGGTTGCAGGTTTGAATTCTACCTCCAGCTGTAGTATCCTGGAGAAATGTACTTAAATTTCTTCATTAAAAGTAGTAATCTCTGTAAATGGGTAAATAATTGTCAGTAGCTTTGGGAAAAAAAATTCAGCTGAATAAATAAACTACACATATTACAGTCTGTGTTCTGTTTCACAACACTTCACTGGTACACTGTATGGCAAATGGAGACGAAGAGGGATGGGTAATACCTTCATAGCTAAAGACTGCTGACAAACATCTGAGGTTCTGATCATGAAATGCTGCTGAAAATACAATTGAAATTCAGTTGTAATGTATTGCTTTATACTTACAGACCTTGGTGATATATGCATGTAATTAATTCAATCAGTTTAACTTGTTGCAAATAATAAGCCTTATTTTATTTAAATGGTTTAAATCTTCAGCATTTGTCACATTTTACTTGTTACAGTTTGTACCTATGAGCAAACGGTACCAATTTTTAAATATCAGAATCAGAACGAGCTTTATTGCCAAGTATGTTCGCACATACAAGGAATTTGTCTTGGTGACAGGAACTACCACAGCACAGACAGAATGACAGTGACAAGACAGGTGAGAAGATAGAGTATGTGAATAAGGGATGAAAAATATTTAAAAATATAAAGTACCCAATATACAAAAATAGTCACTAGATACAAATGCAAGGGAGTGTGAGAAGAGATATGATGTGATAAATAGTTATAAATATAAATAGCATTATGTATTGCACTGGTTTACTCTCTAGGGGAGAGATTTAGGTGTTCATGAGGTAGATGGCCTGAGGAAACAACTGTGGAGCTCCACACCGAGGCGGCCGTTCGCGGCGCCATCATGCATTATGAGCCTTTTATTATCAATAAATGCCACCCTCCATTTAACAAGCATTTACTGACAGTGGATAGATGTCATGTAACTTTTTAAAATAAAATATAATACTTTATATATTACAATTTTCTTGTAACATACTAGACAATGGGGGGAGTTATTACTTATTGCTTGACCTATGTGACAGACTCTCATTAGAAAACAGTAGAGTTTCTGGGCTCAGAAATGTCTAGCAGTGCTGAATTCATGCTCCTGGATGTGAGTAACAGTAAGTGATGGAAATGAAAGCAAGAACTTGCTGATGCTAAAAGCTTTGTTTTTTTGTAGCATTACTCTGAAGCTGGTGGGGGGTGCAGTGGCGCAGTGGGTTGGACTGGGTCCTCCTTTCCGGTAGGTCTAGGGTTTGAGTCCCACTTGGGGTGCCTTGCAATGGACTGGCATCCTGTTCTAGGTGTGTCCCCTCCCTCTCCAGCTTTATGCCCTGTGTTGCCGGGTTAGGCTCCGGTTCCCCGCGACCCCATATGGGACAAGTGGTTCAGACAATGTGTGTGTGTGTGTGTGCTCTGAAGCCCATGTGATTTAGTTTTGATTATTCATACTGCTGAGTCATACTTTC
This sequence comes from Scleropages formosus, assembly GCF_900964775.1. Taxonomy (NCBI): domain Eukaryota; kingdom Metazoa; phylum Chordata; class Actinopteri; order Osteoglossiformes; family Osteoglossidae; genus Scleropages; species Scleropages formosus. Next base: position 4,957,327 of record NC_041811.1, read on the forward strand.
AATCATATGCTTACAAAAATAAAGAAGATATCTGAAGTCCTCTTCTGAGTAAGATTGTGTTGGACAGACCACGTGTGGTCCTTCAGGGCTGAAGATCTACAGTATAAAATCTTGATATCAGGTCTATAAAATTTTGAAGGTGCCAGACCTCTGTAATCTTCATGGTGTCAGACCTTTAAAACTTAAATGAAAATCACAGAATTCTCAATTCAAGCCCAACTCCTGATGATATAAAGATTGAAATCTTTGTCTGGCTTCTGAAATGTTGATGATTCCAGACCTTTCAAATCTCGGTGATATCAGGTCTCTGAAGGCTGGATAATGTCAGACTTTGAAATTCTCAATGTCATGCTTCTGAAACCTCAATGATAAACCTCTGAAATCTCAGTGTTCTGAATTTTTCATAACAGTCTTTTGAAAACTCAATGATGTCAGGCCTCTCAAATCTGAGTGTCTGGCTTCCAAAATCCTGATGATATCAGGCCTCTTCAGCCACAATTAACTCAAAACTCTGAAGCTGCAATGATGCCCCAGGAAAGTTTTTTGCATGTAGTGGAGCATGATGTGATGGTTACCACCTTTGCCATGTGGCAGTAGTTAAAAAAGCAAGGGTTTAATTACAAGAAAGAGGCCTTCACTGCCTGCTGCTGTGTATGATTCTTCACCCTGGGCTTAGTGACCTCCTTGCCCAGCAGATGAACCCTCCTAGTAAGCAAAGTTTCCCGTAAGATTTTACTTCAAAATCGTGATCCAAATATTACTGTGATTAACCATTAATTAGCTCATGCTTTTCTCCAAAGTGACTTACAATGTTACATTTGTACACTAAACCGCTTACAGTAATGCATTTATATGGCAGGTGATTTTTATTGTGTCAATTGAAGATAAATACCTGGAATAAGGGATTCAAGCCTTGGTCCTTCAGTTGGAAGTTTGCTTTTTGATCTTGTGCAACAGTGGAATTTTTATTGGAACTGGAACTAGAAACCTGGTGGTAATGAGTTCAGCTCTTTAACCACTGCTTAATCACTTCTGATCAGTGTTGTGAATACATTTACATTTATTTAGCAGACACTTTTCTCCAAAGTGACTTCCAATTAACTTTATGTAGTGTTATCAGCCCACACACACCTTACTCACCAAAGTGACCTACAATAGGTAGATATGTACATTTGTAAGGTACGCAAAAGACTGAATACAATGAGCTGAAAACATAAATCACACTAATAAGGTTCTCAACTGTTTCTGTCTCTTAGGAACCTCAGGTGGGGCAGAAAACACTGTGGGAGAAGGTGATGTGGGGCAGAAGGAACCTGTAAGGAAAAATCAGTTTCAGTAACGTATTCCCAAGGGTAAAAGAGCAGGTTCCCAGAATTTAAACTGGCAGCCTTTTGGCAGCTTCTTGACTGCTGTACCACCTGCTGGCAGTGAGTAAATGTTGTAGTAACCTACAGCACTAGATAACTTCAGGGTGTTCCAAGGTGATACTGCCGGCATTGTATCACAAACGGGTGATCTTACTTTCAAGGCTATCATAAAGAGCACATAATTTGCCGGGATTTCATTTCCACTGTGGTCTTTTGAAAATGGTTGCGAGATTATGACAGGGACTGATTGAAGTTGTCAATTTGAGCTCTGCCCCGGTGTCGGCATTATGCAATTAGAGCTGGCAGGTGAAAAGCAGATAGCAGGGTACAGTAAAGGTGAAATGGATTGATGGATTTGAGTGCAGACAAGGAGAGAACAGGGAAACGGGTTCTGAAAGGGGATATCCACGTTTCTGCATCTGTGACCAAAGTGGGACGTTTTAGATGGAAAGGTTCTTAAACAGGACACTGGGTTTCTTGATTAGGAACTCCACTTTGCAGGGCAAAAGTTATGGGTTCAAGTCCTAGGAGGAGTCACTGAGAAGGGTTTTTTTGGAATTCTGTTAACACTTAACACTCCTCAGCAAATAGGAATAAATTTTTATTCAGCAGTTCATTGAAAAGCAGTTCAGCACTTAAACCAGTTCTGGGGAGACAGGCTCTCTGAACAAAAACAATACTGTATACACTCCTTAAATACATTTGGAGTGGATGTAAACTACTAACAACTTCTCATTGGCCACATTCATCATATTATGGCACGCAGCGCTATGGGTTTGGATAATGCTCTTAGTCCGAGGACCCCGTTTCCTCTAGGACCTATGCCTACAACCAGCCTTCCCAGCCTGTCTAGTACCCCTAGACTCTCTCTCCAAATCACTGGCAGCCACAGTCAACCCACCATTTCCCTACGAAGTGCCCCCAGTGGTTAAAGACATTTACAGATTTCCCAGAATGCAACTATTTACACAAAACCAGTAACGCGGGTCGTTACATACCCTCCCCCCCCGTCAAAAAGGATAGCAGCGTCCCACTGCCTGCCCCACAAGTGTCCCAACGTCCAGCGCTGTTCTCACGCGCATCCGGTCGGGAGTGCAGGTCCCAGACGCTCACCGCTGGTGGTTGGGGCGGGGAAACTTACAGGAGCCCCCCCATGGAGGCACGCTCGGGGGTAGAGGCGGCTATCCTCGTCCCCTGACCGCTCGGCCTCGGTACCAGTACGGCTCCTTCTCTCCCACGTGGCACATACCAGACATGGCAGCGACCACGTGGCTTTCGCCGACCACCTTGCGCTCCCCGTGGCTGACCGGTTCTTCTGAGACCTTCGCGCCGGCTCTTCGCAGCCACTCCCCGTTGTCCCCGCTCCGTCGTGCCTTGCATTTTGGCCGTCTTTCGGCGAAGGACCCGGCGAAGCCCCCCTGCTTGCCGCTCTCGCCTCTGGCGATTCGCCGCACGCTGAGCCCGCTGCGACGCTCGTAAAATCGGCCGCTTCTTCCTTGCTGCGCAGCCCTTCTTTTTTTGCGGCGCCTGTTGCGCCACGCAGCTCTTTCGTAACGCTCGCCGGGGCTTCAGGCAGGCTGGGCGCTTTCTCCCTGAAAACGACGGACTCTTGTTCTGCGGGAGAATTAGCGTCGGCGGTTTTGCTCACCTTCGACACGGAGCCCTGCCTGTCCACAGACGAGGCACACTACTCCGCGTCGTCCAGCACGGCGTCCGTCCTGCTCGGGAAAGCGGCGCTCTCCGCAGGGCGACTTTCCTCCGCGTTCGACGGCGGTTCGCTGCCTCTTCCTGCTGCTCCTTCTGTAGGCGCAGGAAGACCCCACTCGACTTACTCGCCCGTCTCCAGCGGCACCTCGTAGCTCTTCTCCGCCGTCCTCGCCCTTGCGTGCGCTTTATCGGCGTCCCCCTGGACACCTATGCTCCGCCGCAGCTCGTCCGCCTCGACTTACACCATTGTAGGCGCTTCTTCCACTGGACACTGTTCTTCCGCCCCGCTGGCTTTTGAGGTGGTGCCGTTTTCCTTTTCTTCTCACTCGGTGTTCAGCTGCTCCCGGATCCAGCTTTTCATTGTCCTGCCCCCTCCCACTTCTAACACCAATGTGGCGCGCAGCGCCGGGGGTTTGGAGAGGGCGAAGAGGAACACAGAGACAGAGTGTTCATGATGAATAATTTATTTGAACAGCGGTACAAGGGAAATAATGCTCTTGGTCTGAGGACCCCGTTTCCTCTAGTACCTGCACCTACAACCAACCTGCCTAGCACCCCCAAGCTCTCTCTCCATAACAGCGGCAGCCACAGTAAACCCACCATTTCCCCCCCCAAAGTGCCCCCAGTGGTTACAGACATTATTTACAGATTTCCCAGAATGCAACTATTTACACAAAACCAGTAATGGGGGTTGTTACAATATACTTACATAATATAACTTAGTTACTAAATAGATTTGGCAGTTTCAGATTATGTTTGGATTAGGACAGAAGAAAAACAAAACATGGGTATATCATAATGTAACAGCGCTGAGGGGAGTAAATGTGTAAATAGTTGGCATTAGTGTTTATGTGTGTGTACATAGTTGTGTGTGGTTTCTGATTGGTTTGCGTCCTATTTATGTTCAGTGTTCAAGAATGGGATTCTGGGGAGTCCTGGGGGGAGCCCCTTAACCATAGAGTGCAGCAGGGGGGCTGGGAGTGACCCAGGGGGATTCTGAGGTGTTCTGTGTCTTCTACTGTCTGAAGCATCTTTGTTAAGATTTCTGTTGGAGACATGTATGCTTTTAATAAGGAGCATGTTTCTAATAGCTCCCTGGGGGGATGCTACATTGGTGTCAGAAGTGGGATAGAATGCGCTCTGAGTGAGCAAACCCCAAAAACTGATGGGGGAAGAGAATGTTCTCGGGAGATCGAAGACATTCAGTAGAAGACTTCGGCACTACTAGTTTCTGGAGCAGCTGTGGGGATCACCACCACGCCGGCAAGAGGCTTCCCTCGCAACGGTGTGTGGAGAAAGAGGTATTCCCCAACCACCGCCCAGCACGCCAGCCTCGGGGAAAACACTGCAGCGAACAGCGCTCCGCCTGCTGTGGTATTTGGGGACGGAGCCGTGGGAAACTTACAAGGCACAGCTCCGTCTAGCAGCGTGGCACAACGGCAGCACAGCTGGGGCTAGCCTTGGAGGGGAAAGCGCTGACCATGCTGCTAGACGTGAGAGCGGACCAACACCACGAGCTGCCCGCGCTCATGGCTGCCCTGAGACACCGTTTCGGCTAACACAAAACAGTGGACTATTATCGTGGGCAGCTCACAGCGAGACGACGCAGCAAAGGCGAAGCCCTTGGAGCGCTGGCCGCGGATATCCAGCTCCTGGCGCTGCGGGTGTACCCGCAATACCCCGCAGCTATCCAAGAAGACTTGGCGCTGCAGGCATTCCTCCGAACGCTCGCCCCAGAACGCCTGCAGCAGCACGTAGGCTGCCCCGGCTAACCTGGATGCGGCGCAGCGAGAGGCGGAACGCGCGGAAGCCATCCTACGGGAGGCGAAGGAGCCCGCGCATTCTTGCTGCTCCCTGAAGGATGACACTGATGACGAGGTGGAGGGAGAAGCTGCGCGCCAAGTCGAGGCACCGCCTGTGCGCCAACGGCCGCCTGTTATCTGCTGGCGTTGTCGGAAGCGAGGTCACCAGGCGCGCCACTGCAGAGAGTCTGCCCCGGCGTCGTCTCAGGGAAACGGCAGAGGGGCGGCGCCGTGAGGGGGGGGTTTCACCCTGTGAGTCCGCCTCTTCTTGGGGCGTACCCTCGTTCCCAGTGGGACGCCTGGGGAAACTCCCCTGCCTCCGGCTGCCCTGCATAATAGAGGGCGTGCCCTGCGAAGCCCTCGTGGACACGGGGTCTACAATCTCGATCGTCCGCACCGAGGTGCTGCCTGGAACGGCACGCCATCCCCCAAAGGGATGGACCGAGGTGTCAGCGAGCCTGCGCAGGGTCACAGGAGAGACCGTGGCGATGTGGGGGAAAAGACGTTTGCGCGTGGCTGTGGGCAACCAGCTGTTGGAGCACGAGTTCTGGCTCGCGGAGATCCAGGATCCGTGCATTGTAGGAATGGATCTCCTGGCCAAGTTGGGGGCGGTGCTGGACCTGGTCAGACGGTCGCTACAGCTGGCAGGTGAGAACATTGTCCTCACTCACACGCGGTGGCGGCGGAAGAACCTCAAAACACGCGCCCTCTTCGCCAGTTCGCGAGTGGAGGGGACCAGGGCTGCGCACCAGATGGCAGTTGAGGGAGAGCCCGAGGCACACAGCGGGGGCTCCTCTGGTGCAGGGTGCGTCACGCAGCCTTTGGCTACGACTCGCGAAGCGGTGCAGATGCTGTGGTAGCGCAGCAGGGCGGAGTTAGAAGAGGGTCAGCGAGAGCAGTTGAGGGAGCTCCTGAATGCCTTCATAGACATCTTCGCAGCTTGGGATGAAGACTGCACCAAGACGGACCTGGTGCAGCACCACATTGAGACAAGTGGCGTGGCCCCCATCCACCTGCGGCCGCATAGCCTAGCGCTGGCGAAGAGGCAGATTGCGGAGGAAAAGGTGAGAGAGATGGCGGCAGCAGGCATCATTGAGCCCTCCAGCAGCCCCTGGTCAGCGCCGGCGGTCCTGGTGCAAAAGAAGGACGGCAGCTGGCGGTTTTGCGTGGATTATCATTGCCTGAATGCGGTAACCAAACAGGACTCCTATCCCCTGCCACGCATTGACGATGCATTGGACTGCATTGCGGGGTCACAGTGGTTCAGCTCTCTGAACCTGAGGAGTGGCTACTGGCAAGTCGCTTTGGTGCCGGAGGCCTGCGAGAAGACAACATTCACCCTGGGGCAGGGCCTCTGGCACTTCACGGTCATGCCTTTTGGCCTGTGTAACGCGGCCGCCACCTTTGAACGGCTGATGGAGCGGGTCCTGTCGGATGTGCCCAGGAGCCGGTGCATTATCTACCTGGACGACCTGCTGGTGCACGCCTCCTCCTTTGAGTCTGTGCTGGCAAATCCGAAGGAGGTGTTCGCTGCTATCCGTGCGGCCGGGCTGAAACTGCACCCCGTGAAGTGCAACCTCCTCCAGCGGCAGGTAAAATTCCTGGGCCATGTTGTGGACGAGAATGGAGTGTCCACGGACCCCGACAAGGTGCGGTAGGTGCGAGACTGACCAGCCCCGGAGAACGTGTCCGAGTTGCAGAGTTTCCTGGGGCTGGCGTCGTATTATCGCCACTTTGTGCGTGGTTTTGCAGACATAGCAGCACCACTGCACCGCCTCATTGCTAAGGGCACCCCGTTTGAGTGGACCCCTGAGTGCGCAGCCGCCTTTCACCGCCTGAGGGAGGCTCTGGCATCTGCCCCCATCCTGGCTCTCCCGATCCCTGGGAGGACTTTCATCGTGGACATGGACGCCAGCGATCAAGGCATTGGAGCTGTGTTGTCGCCGGCGGGAGATGGAGGTGAGAGGGTGGTCGCATTCTACGGCCGCCGGCTGAGTCGCCCAGAGAAGAACTATTGTGTTACACGGCGAGAGCTTCTGGCCGTGGTGACAGGGATTAAACATTTTCGTCCCTACCTCTACGGGGCCAGGTTCCTGTTGCGGACCGACCACGCCTCGCTCACATGGCTCCTGAATTTCAAGGAGCCAGGGGGGCAGATAGCGAGGTGGCTGGAGCTGCTGCAGGGGTATGACTTCGAGGTCCAACACCGGCCAGGATGCCTGCATGCCAACGCCGACGCACTTTCTCAGTGCCCTTGCAGTGCGGGCTCGTGCAGGCACTGCGTTCGGCTGGAGGAGTGGCGAGCGACTGTAGACGAGACCTGCGCTGTGCTGGCGGCTAATGTGGCGAGCGATGGGGGATTCGCTGACGATACAAAGCTGTTCCGCCGGGCCCAGGAAGCCGATCCAGAGCTGGCGGTGGTGTGGGGCTTCCTGCAGTCGGGGCAGCGCCCACCCTGGACTGCTGTGGCCCCACACGGACCCACCGTCAAGTCGTACTGCTCACAGTGGGACAGCCTTGAGGTGAGGGGGGGGCTGCTGTATCGGCATTGGGAGGGGCCAGTGCCTGGCCAAGTCCTGTGGCAGCTCCTCGTCCCCTGTAGCCTCAAGGAAGACGTGTTGCAGAGAGTGCACGGTCCCACCAGCATTGGGTACTTCGACGCGGCGAAGACGCTGCACCGGCTGCGCCAGCAGTTTCATTGGGCGGGGTGTCGCCAAGACGTGGAGCTGTTTGTGCACTGCAGCAATGCCTGCACGGTGCGTAAGGGCCTCAGTGACTGGTCGCATGCCCCCCTGCAACGACTTCAGTCGGGCGCCCCAATGGAGCGCGTGGGCGTGGACGTGTTGGGACCCTTTCCCCGCACTGATCGGGGAAACCGCTACGTGCTCGTGGCCATGGACTACTTCACCAAGTGGCCCGAGGCGTACGCGGTACCGGACCAGAGTGCCGCGACCACAGCGGAGCAGTTGGTGGAGGAGATGTTCTGCCGTTTTGGGGCGCCAGAGGAGCTGCACAGTGACCAGGGCAGGAACTTTGAGTCACAAGTCATGAAAGAGGTGTGCGACCGGCTGGGGGTGCGGAAGACGCACACCATGCCCCTTCATCCACAGAGCGACGGGCTGGTGGAGCGTTTCAACCGGACACTCACTACGCAGCTCTCTGTGCTTACCTCCCGACATCAGCGCAACTGGGACAGACACCTGCCCCTGGTCCTGTAGGCGTGCCGCTCTGCCATCCAGGAGTCCACCGGCTGCACCCCTGCCCTGCTCATGTTCGGACGCGAGCTGAGGACTCCGGTGGACTTGGCTTTCGGCAGCCCGCCGGAGCCCGAGGTGGGGGGTGAAGTGGGTCCGGAGTACCTTCAGCAACTGCGGCGTCGTTTGGAGTCTGCGTACGTTTTTGCCAGGCGCCATCTGACGGAGGCTGGGGGGCGGCAGAAGCGCGCATACGACACACAGTGTCGCGGGTGCCCGCTGGCCCCAGGAGACCAGGTGTGGGTATGCAATCCCCGGAGGAAACGCGGGCTCTGCCCTAAGCTCGCAGACAGCTGGGTGGGTCCCTGCGTGATTCTGGATTGGCTGTCGGATGTCGTCTACAGGGTGCGGATGGGGCCAGGGTGTCGGCCGGTAGTTCTACACCGTGACAGACTTGCCCCCTACCATCCCAAGGAACCTGCACCGGGGACTCCTGGAGAGAGTCCACCAGGTCCAGTGGGCTCACCGTCCCCGCACAGACCCAGGAGGTTGCGCAGGTTGCCTCTGCGCCTCAGGGACTTTGTGCTTTCAGGGTCGACAGTCGCAGGGACGGCCGACTGCTAAAGGGGGGGCAATGTAACAGCGCTGAGGGGAGTAAATGTGTAAATACTTGGCATTAGTGTTTATATGTGTGTACATAGTTGTGTGTGGTTTCTGACTGGTTGTCGTCCTATTTATGTTCAGTGTTCAAGAGTAGGATTCTGGGGAGTCCCGGGGGGGAACCCCTTAACCATAGGTTGCAGCAGGGGGGCTGGGTGTGACCCAGGGGGATTCTGAGGTGTTCTGTGTTTTTTACTGTCTGAAGCGTCTTTGTTAAGACTGCTGCTGGAGACATGTATGCTTTTAATAAAGAGCACGTTTCTTTTACCCCGTCTGTCTAGCCAGTTTCTAGTAGCTCCGCGGGGGGACGCTACAATAAGAATAAGGGACATAGGGTACACACCAAAATGGAGCCTGGGCATCTGGTGGCTGGGAGGTTAAGGCAGCCATGCGTACGTGACCTCTGCAATCTGCAGTCCAAAACCAAACAACAGGCTGCATAAACTATTTTCTCACACTGGTCCAACTGTGAATCATATGAGTGAATCAATGTAGGTGTTAAAGGGTGAGGGAACTGCTTACCACACCAAATAAAGTAATGCTTTCACCCTTACGTGTCAGTTTGCATGTCGTCTTTCACTTGACTTCTAGCAAATAGCTATGTTTCCCATTAACAGGACCAACAATAACTCCCTGCCCCAAACCCTACTAGTACCACTGTAGTTTATCTGCTATCCTTGTAGGTAATTAAACCCAGCATGATGAATGGGCTGTTTTTTTCTGGGCAATTATACATAGCATGCTCTTGAGGTGGATTTCTCTGCAATTAAATCCTGATTACAATGTGGGGTGATGATTGATCGAGTCACCACAGGTCACGCAGGCTGAGCGACTCAGTAGCGGTCCGAGTGGTTTTTGGTCTCACGTCAGGGAATCTGGGCTGAAGGATGTGTGGAACTGGGATAAAGGAGTGCTTAGAATGCAGGCATCCTGGCCGGTGTTGGACCTCGAAGTCATACCCCTGCAGCAGCTCCAGCCACCTCGCTATCTGCCCCCCTGGCTCCTTGAAATTCAGGAGCCATGTGAGCGAGGCGTGGTCGGTCCGCAACAGGAACCTGGCCCCGTAGAGGTAGGGACGAAAATGTTTAATCCCTGTCGCCACGGCTTAGCTGGCATGTTCGTATTTTGCTTGTAATAGAGAAGGGACCTTCTGGAACTCTGTGTCAGAAGACAAAAGCAACAGGTTTGAGGATGGAATTGTCCCCTTGATGAGATATTTGCAGCAATGATTAAGTCTGTTCTTGAGCTGCTACATTTATTAATTTAGCAGGAGCTTTTCTTCAAAGCAACACACAAATTCAAGTTTATTGTCATAGGTACAAGTACCGTGTACAAGTATCGTGAAATTCTTCTTGAATTCTTCTCCACAAAGGGGGTGTGGTGGCGCAGTGGGTTGGACTGGGTCTTGCTCTCCGGTGGGTCTGGGGTTGAAGTCCCACTTGGGATGCCTTGCGATGGACTGGCGTCCTGTCCTGGGTATGTCCCCTCCCCCTCCAGTCTTATGCCCTGAGTTGCCAGGTTAGGCTCCGGCTCCCTGCAACCCCGTCTGGGACAAGCGGTTCTAAAAATGTGTGTGTGTGTGTGCTTCTCCACAGACTATGGACAATGTAAACACTGCACAAAACAATGACAATTGCAGTGAGTAATGCAACAGCAGTAATGGTAACCAGAGCCGGAGAACTCAGAAGGTGAGAATGCAAATGCTTAAAGTGACAGTGTAATTTACCAATGTGCTTGGAAGGAACAATCCAACTCTTTTTACTAAAGGTGGCACATTGCTGAGTGTTGTATATTCTTACAGCACTGGGGTAAAAGCTGTTCCTGTACCTAAGCAGTGCGGGTTCGAATAGACATGAGCTGTTTTGCAGATGGGAGAGAAGAGAAAAGTGTCCATGCAGGGTGACCTGTGATCTTTCATGTTGTGCATTGTCTTTCTGAGGCAGCGTGTGGTGTAGGTGTCCTGAACAGCTGGTAGCTGCGTGCCGATGATTTCCTGAGCTGTTTTGACTACCCTCTGCAGGGCTTTCTTGTCCTGTACAGAGCAGCTGCCACATCAGGATATAATACACCCTGTGAGGACGGACTCCACAGCACACCTGTAGAGAGTGGTGAGGGCTGTAGTGGACATCCTGGCTTTCTTCAGACGCCTGCGGAAGTGGAGGCGTTGATGGGCCTTTTTGATGGTTGGTACTGTGTGCTCAGTCCATGTGAGTTTGGCAGTGAGGGTGACTCCTAGGGATCTGAAGCTGTTGACCCTCTCTACAATGTCCCCTCCTATGTAGATGGGTGCATGAGATGTATCCTGTTTCCTGAAGTCAATCACTAAACTCCTTGCCTGTTCCTCGGATTACGTCTCTCGTATTCTCCCTTTGAACTTCGTTCGCACATCGGTGACCCTTTGCCTGTTTTTTGATCATGTTTCCTGGATTGCCCCCTGAAAGCCCTTCCTGTTCTCTGCACTTGGGTCTGGCGCTCCCACCCCAGGGAATTCTGTGACATTATCATGTATTATATACTGTACATAATTGTATGTGCTATACTTTTATACGACTGGCTGTGCAATAGGTTTCTTTACACCAGCATCATCATGAACACTTGAGTAAAACGTGATATGATGTTGCTAGTCGATAATTTTTAAGCTCCATTATAATCTTATGGGACCACTGTCATATATGCGGTCAGTCGTTAAGCGAAATGTCGTTAAGCGCGTGACTGTAGCTGCATATAGAGCTATGCAGACAAAATAGAGAGGTAATTGTGACAAGTTCATGGAGCAGATAGGAGACAGAGGGAGAGGTGGGTACGAAAGAGTCGCATTTTCAGCTGCGGTAGTCTGGACTGGTTTCAGCACTTGAGCCTAGTTATCAGAGTCTGCAGATGTGAGTCCACCAGAAAGAACGAAGAAATCACTTGTACGTACCTTTTGGCTTTGCTTTGGAGATCCCATTGACTGGCTGCCTTTTTAACCAGCACATAAACCCTTTGGTGGGCAGGTCACTGACTGTGGTGAAAATGAATAATTCTACAAAGGCAAAGCCTATTGCTTTACTGAGCTCACTGGTGCCGGCAATGCTCTGGAGAGGAAGAGAATCGTTTCCAGGAGTGCACTAACTAGAGATATAGTTCACCTTTAAAAGGGCACATCTTGTCCACAGTTGAGAAGGCCAGGTCAGTGAAAGCTTTGAGCAGCTCTCTTGCTTTCACCTTCTTGGTGTGAGGTTAAATGGGTTACAAATTGCTGTAACTGGCTTAGTTTAAGGATATGAAATGTTAAACAGGTTTATGTCCAGGGGGGAGTCAGCTTTTCTACCTAATATTAATGAGTAATGAGGTTTAAGATCTTTAAATTGCTTTAGATGAGAGTCTTTGCATCAATGAACCGCTTAATCACAGTCTGGCAGAAACCTGGATTGGTAGGTTTTATGCATCGTCTCTGTTGATTCTACCTGCATCTATTGACCTCTGTATATGTAATTCAAGGGGCTTATGGAGTTTAAGCCTACAAAGATCCACATTCTTCATATTCTTCATATCAATTGTCTTCATGATTAGTAGTTTCACTTACAAGTGAAGCAGAACTGAAAGTCCGTTGATTTTCTCTTTTTAGCCCCGATGGCGTGGAAAGAGCCCCCTGAGTCTCTTGGAACCACTGAATCCCTTGCAGCATTTAATAAGAGTCTAAAGTTCATCTCTCTCAGATCCACTTCTCTGCTGATCTGCTGACAACTACATAAAGGAGTCCAACACCATCTGCTATGGTTATCTACATATTTGTTAGCTGAATGTCACTTCTGTTGACAGCTCCTTGAGGGATATGTACCAGCAACATGGTGGTATCCGACGAACAAGCTGTGCACCGATAATCCTGTGTCCCTGTCTAAAGCTCTTTATCTGTGCTTTTGCTTACCTGAGTTGTATGCAGCTTCAGAGAATAGCATTTTCTAATTGCATAAATGTAAAGGTACATTGGGCCTTTACAAAACAAAATTTATGTAACCCTGTGCAACAACAATGATCTGCTGGTAAGCAGTTATCAAAGGCCAACCTGGTTCTGTTTCCAGTTTGAGTAACTCACTTTTAGTTATGTCTGAGATTACTCCTTACATGACCGACTGATTCCAGTAGTTGGATTTTTGCACAAAATCTGGTTTAACGCCCTTGTAGATGGGTTGCAAAGAAGGTATTATTTTGGTCATTAGTGTTTTAAACTTGTATATTGAGCCTCATCCAACCGGGAAATGCACCTTCTTCTCACATCTGAGGAAAGTCACAGCTGTTTAGCTGTTTGGTGACTGACTTTCTTCCTCAGATTATCAGCTTAAAAGCCAATTGTTATTTAAAATTATTAAACATAACAAATATGCACCAGCTGTGACTTCTGCTCTTTCTTTTTCACTTGACCAAAAATTACTCCTGATCCTTCTTTATTACTTGACCACGTTTAATGTCTGGTCTTTATTACTAGGCCTTTCATGAATGCTAGTATGCACTGAATAGTTGACCAGATATGGCTCCTGGTTTTCCTATTACTTGACCAAATATGACTACTTCTACATTATTTGTTTGTTTTTATTGGAGGAGTGAAATGTCCCACATTTGTGGTGGAGAATAAGACTCCTTCGAGTTTTTGCAGGTAACACTTTGCTTACCCAGCATGTATTGGGTTATGGTGCCCTGAACTGTACAGGCATGTCCAAGCTAGAAAATAAAGTCAGTCCTTTTCCCAGAAGTGTGAAGATGGAGAGCAGAACACAGAAGGCGGGGGAGCTGGGTGGTGGATGGAGGCAACCTGACCTAGGTGACGCCACACTGGAGGCATTTGGTGCTGAGAGGCTTTCAGCTTTAGGGGGTCAATCACCCCTTTGCATCTCTGACAGGAAGCAGGCCCTGGAGTGAGGCTGTTAAAAGGCTTTTAAAACTACCCTTTTGTGACTCCAGGTCTCCCACCAATTCTCCAAAGAAGCGCAGCTCATTCTCCTGCTTTACAGTCAGATTGTCCCTGCAAGTTTTAATCTACATTGAGATCCAGAGGCAGTTTCCAAATACAAGGCTTTCCCCCTGTAACAGATCCTCGAGTATCTCCATGGTGATAAGACTTGAAGGAGCTGGTTGATAGCAAAAAAGTACTTAAGTGAAAATAAATTCCCAGTTTCCTTGCATTGGACTGTTGTTATTCATAAAAGCAGACACTTTTATCCAAAATGGATTTAAAGAGGTTAGAATTTTACACACTACTCATTTATACAGCTGGATTTTTTTAACCAAAAAGATTGAAGCTCAGTACTTTCTTTAAAATTGTGGTAACCAGGGAGAGTTACTTACATTTCTATGGTACTTTCACAATAAAAAAAAAAAAAAATCTTTATTGATTTGACACCTTTGTCAAAGGTTCCAGTTTGTGTACTCAACCTCCGCAGGGGTGTGACCCTGTCAAGCTGCTCCCTGCAACAATTATACCAGCACTTGGGTTCCTTTCTGGGTCTTGAACCTGCAACCTATTGATTTCATGTCTAGCTCCTTTATCACATTGATGGATGTAAAATACTGCTTTAGAAAGCCCACTGACCTGTAAGTGTACACACACACGCACGCACGCACAGAGAGTCTACAACGGCTTGTCCCGAGCCAAGCTATAGTTGGTACAAAATGCTGCTGCAAGAATTGTCACTAGAACTAGGAAGTACGACCATATAATACCAGTACTTAAAATGGTACACTGGCTCCCGGTAGCATTTAGAGTTGATTATAAAATTCTTCTTTTAACCTATAAGGCAGTACATGGCATTGCTCTGACTTACCTTTGTGAGATTATTGATTCTTATATCCCGGAATGATATCTTTGTTCATTAGATGCAAGTTACCTTAAAGTACCTGTGATCAACAAGACCTCAGTAGGAGGTCATACCTTTAGTTAGAGAGCACCAAAACTGTGGAATACTTTGCCAGTTACTGTCAGAAATGCCCTGTCTGTTTCTGTTTTCAAATCCAGACTAAAGACTTACAAGTTCACTCAAGCATTCCACCTTGAAAATTAATTACACTTGCCTTGGTTGTTTTTACCTCCTTTATACCAACGCATATTAAATTGACTTGTTTAAGTTACAAATTACTAATCCTGTTCTTCTTCTTGTTGAGCATTGCCTTGTTACATAAGACTTGAGGAGGACTCAAACCCCAGACTCACCACAGAGCAGGCCCCAGCCAAACCTGCTGCACCACCATGCCCCCTAAACATAAACAGACTTATTTAAATAATCAGCTCAGTAAAAGAGACCAGCTAACCCAAAGCATTAGCAGAGAAATCAAAACAGGAAATTCAATAAAAGCCATAGGAACGTATTTTCCTCATGTAGTTTGGCAATTCCTCTAATGATGTAATGCCCATAAGAGACAAAAGTTAATAATGCATAAATGCATTCACAAGCTGGCAGATTGTACAATGATTGTGTGCAGCAAACTGTTCGCTGTTCCTGGGTTTCCTGCATATGTAATCAAATGGCTGCACAGTAAATGTGTATCTGATTGATATTCTGCATTTTAAAAAGTCACTCGCACTTGTTAGGAGCCTTTTGAAAGTAAACAACATATGAAGGGTAAACATCTGCAATAAGAATAAATGTGCACTCATTAAACAACTTAAGCATATTTATTTTTTTTTGACACGTTCTGTGGGTTCCATTTTTTTCTACTGCAGTAAAACATAGTGCATTAGTTAATGATTTCATTGCATTAGCTGATTGTAGCTAAACAGCAGTCATTTAAATAAAGGGAAATGGCCCTTTCATTTAACTATTACAATGAAGTTAAACTGGCCAACAGACAAGAAATTGTCTGCAATAGTTACTCTGCTTTGCAATTTAATTATTTTTCTATTATTGTTTATTATTGTACTGCTCTTCAGCTGAGGGGGTGCGGTGGCGCAGTGGGTTGGACCGCAGTCCTGCTCTCTGGTGGGTCTGCGGTTCGAGTCCCGCTTGGGGTGCCTTGCGGCGGACTGGCGTCCCGTCCTGGGTGTGTCTCTTCCCCCTCCTGAGTTGCCGGGTTAGGCTCTGGTTCCCCGTGACCCTGTATGGGACAAGCGGTTCTGAAAGTGTGTGTGTGCTCTTCAGCTAAAATGTCACACAAAGTTTCTCCTGGTGAAAATAAGGCGAGCAGGTGCACAGTACAGGGTTGTGGCGGGTCCCATCTTGAGAGCTCTGAAGTTCTTTTGTTGATTTTATGTGCTTTTGGGTTGCTGTGTTTTCTGATGATAGATGCAGTAAGTGTCATGCATCAGTATCCTGGTGCTGACACTGTTTTACCTAGTCCATTTAGTTTTGGATTCTCACACTAATCTCAAGTTTGGTCCTCCCACAGCAAGTACTAATTTGGGCCTTAGACACATTTCTGGGTCTGGATCTTTACACCAGTCTCTGGTTATGGATACTTTCACAGACTAATCTTTAGTTTAGTTATCTCACACCACAGGTCCTGGGTCCTCGCATATCAATATCTGGTTACATTTACTTCTATTTACTGAGCAGACTGTAGCGTCCGGACGGGAGTCCGATATGGACGCGCGTTGCTATTACCTCCGAACACGGATGAAACGTAAAATGACCTCAGATGCAGAGTGATGTTAAAAGTGCACTGTGCAGACTGTAAGACACTCGGTGGAGGTGAAACAGGAAACACAAGACCGGGAAACACACACGGTGTTTGAACTACGGTGAACAGTGAAACGCTACTCTGTGAGTATGACCGCAACCCCGAGACGTGACGAAATACCGGACTGGAACACTGGACCAGGACTGAAGAACAAGAGGCAGGAACTGACAGGACGGGCACTCGGGACTGGAACATGAACACTGAGGGAACAAGAGACTAGTAATCACCAAGAGAGCACAATGGAACTGCTGATTAAGAATCCGCAATCGGTTCTGCTCTGCTGGCTCCTTTTATACCTCCGTGTCCTATGAGACTGTGAGCTGGTATGTGGCTGTTCCCTAGCGGCACTGAGTGGCGCCGCCTCTGACCAGGAGGGGCAGTGACCCCGTGGGACGTGACACAGACTCTTTTCTCCAAAACGACGTACATGTCAAAGAGCAATATAAAGAGTGAATTACATCAATGGAAGGAAACATTTGGATTCAGGCATGTGATTCTTGTAGTGTCTGGACAGGAGTCCGATACGGGTGCGCGTTGCTGTTACATCCGAATGTGGATGAAAATTAAAATGACCCCATATGCAGAGTGTATTTGTAAGTGCACAGTGCAAACTGTAAAGTGCCGGGTAGAGGTGAAACAGTGAATGGAGGACAAAGAGACACACAGTGTATTCGCACAAAGGTGAAAAGTGAAACATGAATCTATGACTGGAGCACTGGACTAGGACTGGAGAACAAGTGGCAGGAGTAGACAGGATGGGCACTCAGGACTGGAACATAAACACCTACTGAACAAACTGAGGAAACAGGGAATTAATAATCGCTAAGAGAGCGCAATAGAAACGCTCATTAAGAACCCGCAATCTATCCTCCACCAGATTCTGAACAGGTGCATGGGTCTGGGCTAGTGGCCCTGAGTGGCACCTCTTCTGGCCCCTAGGGGTATTCTCCCTACATTTACATTACGCACACACACACACACACACACACACACACACACACACACACACACACACACACACACACACACACACACACAGAGTCTGAAACCACTTATCCTGAGTGGGGTCGTGGCGAACCGGAGACTAAGCCGGCTGTACAGGGAGCAAGGCTGGAAGGGGAGGGGGGACACCCCGGATGGGACACCAGTCCATTGCAAGGCACCTTAAGCAGGACTCGAGCCCCAGACCCACCAGAAAGTGGGACCTGGCCAAGCCCGATGCGTGACCGCGCCCCCCTCCATTTACATCACATATACATTTATTCATTTAGCAGACATTTTTCTCGAAAGCGATGCACATCTCATAGAAAATACAATTTGTGCATTACATTAGCAGAAAGAGAGGCATAGTTGCAGACATGTGATTCTTAAGTACAGTTTGTTTTTTTTTTACCATGTGCACCAATGTTCATCACACAAGTAGCTGCATAAAACTATCAGAATATCGACGATTCCTGATCACCTTCCTAGTATTTTTTTTTTATGAGATTCATATAAACATTTACATTATTAGATGTGGTCACCACAGAGAAAATAATGTCCTATGGGTCATAACACCATTCAATTGGTGGCGTATTGTCCTCTTCTTTTCTCTTCGACTTTTCCAGTCATTACTAATGATTATTAGAAAATTCAATCTTCTTCTGAGCTTCCATGTGAGCTCCCTTTGGTTTCCTGCCTGTCCATGGTGTCCTAAAAGTCTGCTGATAAAACTTAAAATTAATTAATTTGTTGTCAAGGTGAAAATATGAGAAAGCTAAAAGAATGGAGATGTTCTTGACTAGCCTCTGTAAGAGGCGCTCTCCCAAGCGACCCCTGAGTCAGTAGGACTGGAGAACTGCTGTCAGCTTACATCAGGACATCCTGAACCTGCTGCCCATCTGAAATGTGCCTCTAAATGTTGAAAGGCAGGGCAGGAAGTTCCAGTCGGAACATGACCCTGAGGCAAGACGAGGTAAGTGACTTCTGTCAATGTTAGACGGGTGCCCCTCGCACTGACGGCCTGTCTGATGTCATTTGAAAGGCTGACAAGACAACTGGTACTGGATGTCCCTATTTAAGAGGGGTAGGGAAAATAAAGCAGGAGTGAACTTCCCTGTTCCACTCAGCTCCAGCCTTGTGTTAAGCCTCCCATCGTGCTCAAACTGGACAAATTTACAACTTTTCTCCATCATAAATATGATTTCTTTCATTCCATTGCAATAAAGCTTCATGACATCCTCCACACCAGGCATCTGAACACGTAAAACTGATGATCACCAGTTTCACTGAACTCTACATGTTTTATTCAAATTTTGTAGATCCGTGGTGTGTCTGGTCAGATCTAACCACCCATAGGAAATCAACGGGTGAGAACATAATAACTGTGAAATGATATCAATATCAACTGTCAAATGATATCAGTATCAATGTTACCAATGACACAAGATACCAGTATCAATGATTTACGACACACTCACAGAATAAAAGAGGTATACAAGTGATACATTTGAAAAAAGAAGTGTAGAACTTGTGGTCATAACTGCAAATAAAGATGAAAAGGTGGAACAAAAGATTAGGCAATCATTTATGTTTTATAATACCTTTATAAATTTTTATAATGGGCTGCCCAATTTTGAATAGGAATATTAAAAACAGAAATCTATCTTAATCACAATCCAAGGATTAAACTATCCTGCCTGTCAGCAGCTCCAGTATGAACACTGACAACTGTTAGCAACCATTACTAGAGGTTAGCAACCAACATCAATTGTTAGAAACCTCCATTACCATATGTGAATGAGCATCAGTCAAAGACAAAAGGAACTACCAGTGACCCCTGTGACTTGTGGCCTCTGGCACTATATGAAAGTTCCAGTTGTCTCCTATCATGAGGTCACACTTCCTAAGATGAAGCTTGAATCCTGTAACTGATGTTGATTGCTTCACTAAAACCTTTCTGACACTTGACCTTAGAAATACTAGCCCTGCTAGTATATTATAACATGAGCCCTGCTGAATTATTATTAGAAAAAAAGCCTATTGTGTGGCACAAGAGTCTACCGCTATCATTTTTCTGTGGTGACCACATCTCAGAGCATCAAAGAGCATCATCAGCCCTTAGCCAGTGTATAGAATACAGTACATTTTTGATTTTATGAATGACTGAAAATGCAGTTTAAGATATTGTATTTAAAACATTAATAAACTCACAGAAATAATCCTTATATTCAGGTTATGCAGTGTGTCTGTAGATACATTTTTTACCAAAGTACTTTCAGGCCTATGCTTTCTGACAAATCTATAATTTTACTTCGGTCTCTGTTTAATTTCAACTTAAATGTGAGACTGAATACTCTGGAGAGACATACTGAAGGTGTTTCTTTAACCATTTCTCTGAAAAGAACTGTTCCTTCTCTTTTTTCCAGGGCTGTTCAATGGCCTGCATTTTTTCCGAGGCCCTGAGATCCTGTTAATTACTGTCAGGTTAAACCTGGTACATTTAACTGCAATCAGGGTAAAGCAGATACTATCAGTTACAGAGTTCAAACTGGATACCTTTAATTACAGAGAGTTTAAAACAGGTAATTATTCTTCAGTGCTGAATAAACGGGGTCACACTGAGGTAAAGCCTGCCTGATGCCAACAGACCCCTAATTTGGCAGCAATTACCTTCTAAAAGGAACAATTCCAGGTGCATTTTGCATACTTATGTTCAGGTACACAGCCATGAGTAGTTCTGGGATCCAGGATCCCAGTCTGGTCTGTGGTCTCAGCTGAAAAACCTGTATTCCTCGGAAGACAAGGAAGTTAATAAAAATATTCGGTGGGGTATGTAGCAGGTAGGTGTCTCACAGATGCTGGGCTGTGGGTTTGGATATGGGTTTAAATTCTGCTCTGTATGTAGAGTTTACATGACCTCCCTATGGTCACAGTGCAAAGAAATGTGTGGAAAAAGACAGCAGTGATTGAGTTCTGTACCATCTCCTTTGTTGAAAACAATCTAAATATTTGCCAAGACTGGCATTTGCCTTTGTTCTTCTCTTTGGTTTCTTAAGGCATAAAATTTTATTCTTGGGACACTTGTAATATTTTCCCTTTGGCCATCAGTCGGTGTACTGCAACTTACTGCAGCTTTGCACTTAGTTCAAATGTCATATAGGGTAAAAAACAAAGATCAGAGAGTCTACTTTTGCTCTGAAGCCACAGTGTACTGGTATGTTGAAATGTATGTTGCTTTGGAGAAAAGCATATGCTAAATGAATAAATGTAAATGTTCACTCATATTTCATAGACTTTTGAAAATTAGCAGGCACCTACTGGACCTGATGAATACCAACATCAGAGAAAAAGTGTTATGCTCCTCTATATCTGGCTGCTAGGTAGTCCCACTCATCCAGAATTGAAAGTTTGTCTGTTATGGGCTCAGCTGACAGTGGGACAGCTGGCAGTGTAGTAGTTAGTGCTACTGCCTTTAGACCCAAAGGTTGTTGGTTCAATCCCCAACTCTAACTAAGCTTGACTAAGGTATTTACCCTAAATTGCTCCAGTAAAGTTACCCAGCTGTATAAATGGGTGAATAATTGTGATAATCTTAACATTGTAAGTTGATTTAGGGAAAAGTATCAGCTAAATAAATGTACAGAGGTATGAGCCCCTTCAGAACTAATGAATTCCTCCCAGCATTCAAGAATCTCAAACCCATGTCTTCAGATCTATTTCTCTCCTGATCTCCAGGCATAAGTATGTCCAACACCATGTGCTGTAATCATACATTTACTGTTTGAATGTCACTTCTATAGGCAGATACTAAAATAATGTGAACCAGCAGCATAGTGGTGTCAGGTATACAGACTGTGTTGATAATCCTGTCTTACTGTCTGAAAGTCGTTGTGGATGCATTGATGTTTACTCTGAGTTGTACCCTGCTTTGGATAAAATTGTCTGATAAAAATAAAAATACCCCCTCTTAGATCTGAGTCCCTGACTTTCTGGTTACGAGTACAGTTTCTTTAAGTATGACACTTACTCTGCAGCTGAAGCAAACACAATGTCTAATCAATACAGACATACAATCTAATCTATAAAACTTCTTTTTACACTAAATGAAGGACAAGGAGTGGGGGGTGCGGTGGCGCAGTGGGTTGGACTGGGTCCTGCTCTCCGGTGGGTCTGGGGTTTGAGTCCCACTTGGGGTGCCTTGCGGCGGACTGGCGTCTCGTCCTGGGTGTGTCCCCTCCCCCTCCGGCCTTACGCCCTGTGTTGCTGGGTAAGCTCCGGTTCCCCGCGACCCCGTATGGGACAAGCGGTTCTGAAAGTGTGTGTGTGTGTGTGTGTGTGTGTGTGTGTGTGTGTGTGTGTGTGTGTGTGTGTGTGTGTGTGTGTGTGAAGGACAAGGAAAAAAAAATAAAGATGCTGTTGCAACAGCTATGGTACTTTGAATCATGAACATAATGGCTTCATTAAAACAAATATCCTCAACTTACTTGACAGTGGAAATAATAGCTAAATGCAAGAGAGATCATAATAAACAAGATTTCTTTAAGAGAACGCCTTGGTGCTGCTGTAAGCCTATGCTGACCCTGAGGGAAAGATTAAAATTGGTTAAAAAATCTTGGAACCTCATCTAAATGAGCTGCAGAGAATATGTTTACAAGGCAAACGGGAAGATAATTTTCAAAATAACAATCCCACAGTGTGGTTATGAACCAGACAGTCCATCTGGCTCTCAGGACTCAAGAACTGCACTAAAATGCAATTTGGTTTTGCTGGCTTATGCAATGTCTTATGAGGAAAGAAGGGAGCTGGGTTTGGATGGCAGAAGTAATACTCTGAATTATTTGACCTCTTGCAGAAAATAAAGGGTTAGCTAGAGGCCTATCTGTCAGTGGGTGGGAATATGAACACTCAACTTTGCCAACTCTACAAACTAACACAAAACAGATTATTTATTTGAATGCATTGTTAATTTATTGCAGCTGTTGCTTACAAATAGTTATTTGCGAGAATGCAGTATGTGGTCAAATGTGTAGTGATTTGAGTTGTTGCACTGCTTTTTGAAGGCCTTGGGTTCAGATGCCATTGACTGAACAATTTTAATTTGTTCTTATGGACGCATCAGCACATTTGAAGACCTTTCTCAGATCTTTCATTACAGCTCTATGAATCTCTTGACTGCTACTTCCCTTATTGTTAATCCCAAAAGACAAACATTGCTAACTATTTCTAATTCTGCTACAAGAATGTTATAATAAATTATGTCAACATGAACCCAGGTGCATAGTTTATTTACAAAGTGAGAAGTGCCAGATGCTGACCTTGAGCACAAATGCTGAAGGAGTGGTGGTGACAAGATGAGGAAAAGCCTGTCCTTGTGGATATGCTGTTTTAGTTAAGCCTTTTTGCATGCAGATTTGTAGGTGTACATTCTCTTGAGATTCTGCAATGTCTTTATGTATTGCACTGGGTTGAGCTGGTGGTGAGCAGGTGCCAATGATTAAGTGCAGGTATTATGGGCGTGCCTCTGGAGTTCATGACAAATACCATACTGTATAATTGGGTAAATCACTGTGAAGCTGATTATCTAACACTGTGCACCTTGGGCAAAGGAGTCGGATCAAAAATGGTTTATAAAAAGATAATTATGGTGCATTGCACCATTTATCTTCATATATTTTAGTGTCTCGTAATACACATTTTTATAAATACATGTACTGCTGGAATCAGTTGTCATGGATGTTTTAAAATAATGGAAATCCATACTTCGAGCCATTTTGATAAAGCAATCATTACCCTGACTTTTACCTACCATTTATCACAAGTTTTTTTTTTTTTTTTTTTTTTTCTCTCTTCAGTTATTCTTTTAAGGTAAACAGACTGCTAAGGCTTTGATATTTTTCTTTGTGATGGGATTTGCCAAATAGCTTTTTTCCTCCCTTCACTCGGCTTCCTTTTGTTTTGGACTCGATTTTCATTTTCGAACGCTGTTGTTTTCTGTTGCCAGAAATCTCTGTTAAACACTGAATTATAAATGCGAATGTTTCATCTGCATGGTCTCACAAGGCCATCCTCCGATGCCAAGAGATGAACATCTCCGGCTCAGTGATTGCACCACACTCTGCAGCATGTTGTCCCTCTGCAGATAGTTCCTGCTTCCACGATGTCTCAACTCTGGCTAAATGAGAATGACTGAATCTGATTATTGACGGAAAGCGCTTCACAGGGCCGAAAGAATAAGACGGGAGAACGGTCTCATTTTTGCTTCATGTTGAGGTCAATCAGTTTCCCGCTGTCATCAAAATGATTTTGACCGTGTGTTTTTTTTTCCACACATAAGATCTCGAGACTGCATCTGAACACGTGGAGTAATGAGCCAATTTTGCTTTGCGGTCGTTTTCTGTGCGAAAACGAAACCTGCATTATGGTGCATTGTTTTGCATTCATTTAAATTCAAAGAATATCCTGCTGTGGTGAAATTCCATTTTATTTTGAGCCATTGATATTGTAAAGCCAGATTTGGAGCTTTTTTGTGGGTCTTGTATAAAATGCCCCCAACTTGAAAGAAATGTTCCATTCCTCTGACCTCATAGGACACAGTGTGTCTGAGGTATAGAAAGCTCCGGTTTCCTTCCACAGTCTGAAGACCTGCTGTTCAGGTTCCCCCATAGTGTGTGAGTGACAGAGAGTGTCTTTCACTGATGTATGGATGAGTGACCCATTGTATGTAGTGTATCTAGCAGTGTAAGTCATCATGGTGAATAAGGTGTGTGGGCTGATAACACTACATATAGTTAATTGAAAGTCATTTTGGAGAAAAGTTTCTGCTAAATACATAAATGTGAAGGTATCATTATTTAATTAATTGATAGTAACATAAAACATCAGACTCAGTTTAAACATTTTTAATTTTCCGACCAATGGGTTGTTCTAAACCTTCGAGCAATGAAAGTTGAAAAATATTTAAATATTGTAATTAGGCTGAAAAACGAATTTAATTTTTTGGGAGAATGAAACAAACCCAGTTTTTTTTTCATTGCCCTTTAATCAATATGCCCTTTTTTGTCCTTATTTTCCAACATCCTGGGTCAGGGATTAAATTGAAGCTCTAATGATGTGGATTTGGTGTTTATCCAGGTGACTCAAGTCCCCAGTGATCTGAAGTGTTATAGGATTGAATAACTCACAGTTTACACCTAGTGTGGTAGGTGATTTGATGTGACTCACCATTTGAACAGTGATGTCAATGAAGCCATAACGTGATGCAATGAGGTGAAAACCAATAGATGCTGTGGGCCTCAAGGGCTGGAGATGATCACTCTGGGGTTGCGCATCTAGAATAGATGGATTAGCTAATGGCTGAATGGATGGGATGTGGAACAGATGGTTCAGCTCAAGGAAAAAGAGGTCCCATCCCTCTGCCACTAATCACATTGTTTAAGCTCATTCATGTTGGTGGGTAGGAGGTGGTGGCTGGATCAGAGGAGCAAATGATCCCCAAAGGCTGTTATAGTTTGACCAATATGCTAAACAGGAGGGGATTTACCCTGAAGGTGGGTTCTATCTCTGGCACTGTGGGTTCAAGAAGACTCCAAGAGTCTGTAGCTTCAATGTGGTCTTTAGTAGGAGTGCATGTTGAGAGGTATGACTGAGGCTGTCAGCTTGAGTTCTGAATTTTTTAGAGTCTTTGTTTACACACTCTGCTGCTGGGAAGAGCAGATGAGCTGCCCTTCTCTGTGCTGGAGGCTTTGTGTGTGTAAAGAAATGAAACAACTCTGTCAAAGGTTCTGGCAGTGATATGTCCAGCCCACCTGGGAGGGAACACACTGATATGATGTGTATACTCAAAGCCCTTGACCAAGGCCTCATCTGGCCAGGGAGATATATTAGATACCACTTTATCTGAATCACTGAACATTCAATTGCCATTCTTATAAAGCCAAGGGGGACTCGAACACACCACAGACAAGAGCAGTTCAGACATGTAAACATTGCCTGTCCTCAACCCAGCTGAGAATGTATTCCACTTTATTATTTGAGCCTCACCTGACAGCTGCTTTGTCTGTTATTTCTGTGTGGATAATTACCAGTTAAACAACAGCATGTAATTACCACATAAACAATGTCTTGTAGTGCAGCCGTCCTGTAATGTTGACCCATTGTTCAGGTTGCTAACTGAAGATGATGACCAACTGCCATGACGAATTGAAACGTTCCATGCTGAGCTGGGGATCCAAGATACCATTTAGCAACAATATCATTATTACTTGTTAAACTGGCTTACGATTGTTACTTATCTAGAATGCCCAGGAAGGGTGGGCAACTACTGGCCCATGGACCCCCAGAGGTTTTCTTTTCTTTTTTTTTCCCTCAACCTTCAGTTGGGAGTTCTTGTTCCTTTCCCCGGTGGCCAGTAAGCATACTTATAGCTCTATAAAAGTGCTTTAATATGGTAGCCATTAGTTGACTGTCTTCTTTGTTTGTATCTGTTTTTCTTGCCTTATGCCTGTATTAAAGCGCCCTGTGTTACTGCGTGAGAAGAATGCTCTATAAAAATGAATTGAATCAGAAACCGGCCATGGCACATGCTTCCGGGTCATGTTCAGCAACTGTCATTCCCTAATTGCTTTGCCATCATATTGCTATGGTGACTTGCTAATAATGCTACTCCCACATACTGCCTCCATCCAGGTGTGCTGCTGGGAACCTGTTGACCTGACCACAATGCAGTTTGGAGAGTCTACATCCCCACAAATCGTAACTGGAAAAGTTTGTTCTTTTCTCTTTCTGTTCTCTTCCTTCCTTCCACTCCCTGGACACTTGCTGAGGAGAATCTGAGAAGGGACATTGGTGTCCTGAAGCAATGATCAATCTCTGAGGCTACTCCTGTCCCACTGCTCCTTCTGTTATTTGGACTCTTGAGAGGATTATTTGCAGTCTAGGGTTTGTTATTTGGGATGTAAGATTTGAAGTAATTTGCCATGGGCAAGATGGGATGGACTTTTATTTTCATGCTCCCTTGGATTCTTGAGCCAGGTACTGTATGACAATGTCACATTTACTCCAGAGGCTACTGTAAATCAAGGAAGATTTAGCTGTGGATGTGGTTAACCCTGTGGCATCTCTCATAGTACCAGCTAGTTCAAGTTTAGTTTATTGTTATAGGTACAAGCATCATGAAATTCTTCCTGAATGCTTCTCCACAGAATATGGACAAAGACAGAGACAATAGAAATACTGCACAAACAAAACAATGACAGTGAGTAGTGCAATGGCAATAAATAATGGTAACAGTAATAACAATAATACCAGCTGACAGCCAGAGAACTCAGAACGAGAGAATGCTTAAAGTGGCAGTGGAATTTACCAATGTGCTTGGGAGGAGCAGTCCAACTCTAATTACGAAAGGTAGCACATTGGTTGGTGTTGTATACTCTAACAGCAGTGGGGTAAAAGCTGTTCCTGTACCTAGCAGTGGGGGTTCAAATAGACCTGAACCGCTTTGCAGATGGCAGAGAAGAGATCTTTCATGATGTACATCATCTTTCTGAGGCAGCGTGTGGAGTAGGTGTCCTGGACTGCTGGTAGCTGTGTGCCGATGATTCCCTGAGCCGTTTTGACCACCCTCTGTAGGGCTTTCTTGTCCTGTATGGAGCAGCTGCCACCCCAGGACGTAATACACCCTGTGAGGACGGACTCCACAGCACACCTGTAGAAAGTGGTGAGGACTGTAATGGACATCCAGGCTTTCTTCAGATGCCTGCGGAAGTGGAGATGTTGATGGGCCTTTTTGATGGTTGATGCTGTGTACTCAGTCCATGTGAGTTTGGCAGTGAGGGTGACCCCTAGGAATCTGAAGCTGTTGACCCTCTCTACAATGTCCCTTCCTATGTAGATGGGTGCATGAGCCGTATCCTGTCTCCTGAAGTCAATCACCAGCTCCTTAGTTTTACTGACATTGAGAGACAGGTTGTTGTCCTGGCAAAACTCTCCCAGAAGCCTCACCTCCTCTCTGTAGGCCGTCTCATCGTTGTTGGTGATCAGACCTACAATGGTGGTATTGTCAGCAAACTTTATGATGGTGTTGGAGCTATGACTGGCCACACAGTCATGTGAGAACAAGGTATATAGCACCAGGCTCAGGACGCTTCCCTGTGGAGTGCCAGTGTTGAGGGTCAGTGGAGAGGAGGTATTACTGCCAATTCTCACACGTTGGGGTCTGTTAGTGAGGAAATCCAGGATCCAATTGTACAATGTAGCACTCAGTCCCAGCCCTAGTAGTTTGTGGATCAGCTTGGTTGGGATGACAGTGTTGAATGCTGAGCTATAGTCCACAAATAATAGCCTTGCATAGCAGTTTTTATTATCCAGGTGGGACAGAATGGTGTGAAGTGTGTGTGATATTGTGTCTTCAGTGGAGCTACCATAAGGAAACATAACTAGTAACTGCTAGAGGAGCAAAAGCCTGGCTGGTGTGTCCAACATGTAGTGCTGTGTTGTGCTTCCCTGTGAAAATGGCTCGTTGTTGTTTTTGGAATGCACTGCAAAGAAGTTGGACACCATGGCAGTCTTTGCAAACACTGAAACTACAATTAGTTTGAGCCCAAAAGCTGATGATAATTGCAACATGATTTGCTTTGATTTAGCCCACAGACAGCAATTGCTGCGGATTCAGAGGGCAGTAACTTTGTGGTGGAATTAAGGCCCTGCAAGCGTTTTTGAAAATGGTGACATCAAAATCAAAGACCATGTTTACTTTTGAGGTCATAAAGCAAGACTGCAATGAGATAAATGACATGGTGGCACAGTGAGTAGTGCTGCTATCTCACAGTGCTTGAGTGGTGTGAAAGAATGTGGGTTCAATCCCTGTTCAGTCTGTGTGGAGTTTGCATGTTCTCCCTGTGTCTGTGTGGGTTTCCTCTGGGTGCTCTTATTTCCTCCCACAGTCCAAAGACATGCTGTTCAGGTTCCCCTATAGTGTGTGAGTGTGTTTCACTGATGCATGGGTGAGTAACCCCTTGTAAGTAGTATATCTAGTAGTGTAGTCACCTTGGTGAATAAGGTGTGTGGGCTAGTAACACTACATAGTATCTGTAAGTTGCTTCGGACAAAAGCGTCTGCAAAGTGAATAAATGTAAATTTGTGATCTGCTGTTATGTTACCAGATAAGTAATGACAGTGCTGCCATCTGTCCTGCTTCCATGTAACTGATTCTACAAGTTGACTGGGACACGGGCCTTCCTGAGCCTTTTCTCTCCTTGTCTCCTTCTGACTCCATGACCACAATCATTTAAATCTCCTATTCATTTAAGTCTGTTCTGGTTTTGAACAGTTTCCTGTTAGTCTCACGGTAAAGTACTTTATACAGGGGCTCTGACACATTTTCTGTCTGGTTATTTCACATATCATCAGGTGATTCTTGACGTTTAGATCCAGTCCTGCATTTTTTTTAATGTCTCCAATGGACCAGGTGCAGCAAATTCTGTAGATTTACTGTTGGAGGATACATAACATTTGTGAGAAAGGGAGATTTATCTGTGGACTGAAAAATAAATGAAAACCAACACTAAAGCTGGAAATGCATTTGAAGAACAGTCTCGCTGAATTGCTGTTATGTTTTGGATAAATGGTGCCTTGTCTGTTTTCTGAAGCTCAGTTTGGTCTCCTCTGTAATTTAGGCCATTACAGACTTCTGAAAGGAAGGTTAAGTGTGACAGAAATGGCTGTGTGAAACCAGTCATCTTTTCAAGACAGACACCAAAGTCCAGTCCATGTAGCTGTGTTTGCTGGCTGCATGGTGTCTTTACTCGGGTCCCTGTCAAACAAGGCTCTGCATTCTACTAGTTAAGTACAGAAATTGCATCAAATATATTTACAAATAATGCTGTCCCTGCAAACCTTTATGTAGCTGACATTTTGTATCCTAAGCTACTTGCAATTATTTACCTTTTTTTTTTTTTTTTTAACCCTTGAATTTTAAGGTAAGTACTTTCACCAGGATAGTGCAGTGTTGGGATTTAAACTAGTGTCCCCTGAGTGTTAGGAAGTGGCTCAAACCACTATGGTATTTGTTGGCCCAAAAGCCCTACCTAGTTTATCAGTTTATAGGTTAATGTGTTATTTGGTTGAGTGTTTTGATCATGAGGACATTCCATGGGGCTTGTTCCTGCAACCACTGCTTTTACACAATGCCCCACTCTTTTATGGGCTGTCCAATGTTACCAGGTTCCCACCACTAACTACTGGATGAAGCCTACACACTGTGTTTATTGTTACCAGTCCTGTTGTATACACATCTTTCTGAAGGTACTTTTATCTTACCCTGAGGGATGGATTACACCCAAGATGCATCTGAATCTGGAGAAAGTGGCAGATTGGCTCCCATTGGCCTCTGGGGATGCAGGTCAAAGTTACTACTGAATGCCAACATGTTACATGGGATTGAGTGAACTCGCTAGCTAGTTTAATAGAATTGTTTAAACCACTTCTCCTATTGGAACAACTCAACTTCCAAGCTCAATAGGTGGGACCCAAAAGCTTTGCCACAAATTCAGCCCCTTAATAAAGATGTGTAATGCCAGCCATAAAAGTCTGACTCTCTGCTCCTCAAGGAGATCCTAAGGGCTCTTTGTAGGATGTCACACCCAATATAAATTTTCCATAAAAGGAAGTGGCTGGTTTCGCTCACTTCAAAAAAAAACCCTTCCATTTCTGTTAATCTCTATACAATAAACCCCATTAAATTGTCCTTAGATGCCTGGCTGGATGGAGAAGAAAATTGTTACAATGGCCAATAATTTCAAACAGCTGCTGTATACACAATTGTGGTGGCCCACCATCATGACAGAAATTAAATTTCTTGCTTATGTTGTCAAGTCTGGCAAAAGCACGGACAAAATATTAAGTATCTTTGCTGGTGTTCTCACATCCAGTTTTTATATGTTTGCAGGAATGTGTGTCTGTGTGTGTAAGTGACAGTATCTTTTTGCTGACCAAAAATAAATGCCCTTTGGTATTTAAAAGAAAATATAGCAATTAGAGCCTGTTTAGTTTGTTGGCACCCTGATTAATAAAAAGTGAATGTATTGATTCATTCATCAAAAACACTACAGCCACAAAATACAGCAGTTCCCCCTCACACTCCCTGAAAAGGATGAAGGAAAACAACGCAAAGGTCCGGTGTTTCTGAATACAATGTTTAAGAAGTGAAATGCTCCGAAAAGCACAGTTGTTAAACCCCCAAAAATTTTCAGCCTTTTGATGTTAAAAAAATGAAGTATTTAAACATCAGTGTGCTACAGCAAATGTCTATATGAGTACAAAGTTCCAGCTACACAATTAAACTGTTACATGAAAAAAGCATTGCTTCACATAACTGAGGTGATATCCTAAACAGTTACTGCTTCAGTCCGTTCACATGCAGATGCTCCCTGCATCGCGGTGGGCTTGCGGCCATAAGAGTCAAGACTCAGGGAGGCTTTATTGTCATTTCAATCACATACAACAGCGCACAGTGAAACAAAACAATGTTCCTCCAGGACCACGGTGCTACATAAAACTGACTTAGCGACACAGACTACATAAAGTGCACTTGCACAAGACTTGTGCAAACAGTGCTAAACATTACAATAATTACTAAAACAAGACAATAATTGCTAAAACAGGACAATAGTTCCAGTATCAGTCCTGAGCACGGAAGAGTCTGATGGCTTTGGGGAGTTACACAGTTACACAGTCTGGCCGTGAGGGCTCGAGTGCTTCAGTACCTTTTGCCAGATGACAGGAGGGTGAAGAGTTTGTGTTAAGGGTGCATGGGGTCATCCGCAAAGCTGGTAGCTTTATGATGCAGTGTGTGGTGTAAATGTCCATGAAGGAGGGAAGAGAGACCCCGATGATCTTCTCAGCTGTCCTCACTATCCATTGCTCTCGATAGTCCCTCTGTAGAATGTGGTAAGGATGGAAGTAAAAGATGGGCCTTTCTCAACCTACGCAGAAAGCAGAGACACCGCTGGGTTTTCTTGGTTATAGAGCTGGTGTTGAGGGATCAGGTGAGGCTCTCCACCAGGTGAACACCAAGGAATTTGGTGCTTTTGATAATCTTCACGGAGCAGCCGTTGATGATCAGTGGAGAGTGGTTGCTCCGTGCTCTCCTGAAGTCAACAACCACCTCTTTTGTTTTGTCCACGTTCAGGGAAAGGTTGTTGGCTCTGCACCAGCCAGTTAGATGTAAGAGTAAGTCTGTAAGATAGAGGAGTTGTTGTTTATGCTGATGAGACCCACCGCGGTCGTGTCATCGGTGAACTTGATGATGCGGTTCAAGCTGTGCATTGCTACACAGTTGTGAGTCAGCAGAGTGAATAGGAGTGGACTGAGAACACAGCCCTGGGGGGCCCCAGTGCTCAGTGTGGTGGTGTTGGAGATGCTGCTCCCAATCTGGACTGACTGAGGTCTCTCACTCAGGAAGTCTAGGATCCATTTGCAGAAGAAGGCATCCAGGCTTAGCTTTCCAATTAGGTGATGAAGGATGATTGCACTGAATGCTGAACTGAAGTCTATGAACAGCATTTGAACGTATGTGTCCTTTTTGTCCAGATGTGTGAGGGCAAGATGGAGGGTGTGGTGATGGCGTCGTCTGATGGCATCGTCATGAACCAGAGGAGAGGGGAAACACATTGCAAAATCACACTTATTCCTCACTCATTTTCTTGGAAGATGGTCTGTGGGCATCTCATACATAGGAGGAAAGAGTCAGGTCCTAAATGGGTGAGGGATTGTGGATGACTCGGGAAAGTTAACCTGGAAACCAGTAGGTTGCTGCTACTGACTTGTTTTAATTGTTTGGTGCTGAGTGAGAGAGATAAATTTAAGTTGTTCATTTGCTCACTGAAGATTGTTAGAAGGTTAAAAAGGTCCACATTGGGACAAAGAACATCAAAGACCTGCTGCGCTTTGTAATTGAAATATTACTTTTACTGCTGGCAGAAAGAGATAAATCAACATCCACACATGAGGCAGAACTGCATTTAAGCCTTTTGCTGTCAGGCAGAATGACAAAAGACAATGGCCACTGGAAGTCTTTCAGGTTCTCAATGGCCGAGAAAGTGCTGCACTGACAAAAAAACAGTTTGCAGCAGCTAACGATTGCATGCATGCTAATAATGCTGGACATACTTGAACAAATGGAGCAGGTTGCAGATGGAATGGCAGCTGTTTACATTTACATTTATTCAACAGAGTCTGATCTCAAAAGTAACGTATATCTCAGACTAGCAATAATGCATTTCATAATAAATGAAAAGCTTTAGGTGCAGACATTCAATTCCTTTACTACAGCCAGCTTGTCCATTCTGTTATGGCTGAATGTAGGAGACCAGATGGGCCGACTCAAATGCTGATGCTTAAGTCACTTTATTTGTATCACACGAGGGTTGTAGCCACAGAACAGAGAGCCTTGGAAGACAGATGAGGAGAACGTCTCTCAGTTTGAGGTTCCATGGCCAGGTGTGTTGGAGTGGGTGCTTTTATACCTCATCTCTGGGGTTGTCACCAGGGGAGTTGTGGCGGTCGTCCGGCAGGCAGCAGTTAGGCAAGTTGTTGTTGGGCACACGGTCGTCAAGCACGTGGTTGTCAGGCACACGGTTGTCAGGGACGCCAGGTATGCCAGTGACAGCAGTGACAACTATACAAGTAGCCATAGTGCCTACAGAATTCAGATGAAACGCATAGTTAATCATGACCAATGATGAAATGTAATTTATGTAGCTGTCAGATCAGAAGAGAAATGCTGTGTCCTCCAAAAAGTGAAGGCTCAAAAAAATATCCAGTTGCCTTCCCAAATGTGTTTTGCATCCTGTCTGTAATGTTGGAAGGGATTCAGCAGCTCTGAGGGAGCAACAAAGCTCATTTTACCACATTGAAGAATTGCTAAACTGGGAAATCAAGCTACAATACAGCAACAATGCCATTATTACCTGTAAACTGACTTAGAAGTCCTATTTAATCTAGAATGCCTAGGATGGGTGGGCAGCCACTGATATGTTGACTCACAGAGGTTTTTTCTCCCTCAACTTTCAGCTGGAAATTTTTTATTCTTTTCCTCTGTAGCCAGTAGGCAAACTTATAGCTTTATAAAAGCATTGATTATGTATTAAGCTTGTCTCTAGTCAACTGTCTTCTTTGTTTCTCTGTCTGATATAATTGTTTCTCTGCCTTATGCCTGTGTTCAAACACTCTGTGTCACTGCTTGAGAAGAGCGCTCTATGAAAATAAACTGAAGTGAATTGAATTGGAGGCAAAGCAGAAAAACTATGGATTATCCATTTTTGACCTATCTCATTGGATCACCACCAAGCAGCCCTGTACGTACTGGAGTGCATATCTATTGACCATCTTGTAGACTGTAAATATACAGACAGCTACAGGAAGGTAATGGAGAGAGGGAAGAGGGGAGATATATAGGAATGCTTTAGCAGGTCAAACAAATCCTGTACTCCACCATTCTGGATCAGCTGGAGAAGACTGATGGCAAAAGTGGGAAGAGCAAGCACATGCCATGGGAATGAGTTGTACAAGCAACTGGATCAGGCTGCCTGTAGAAATGGAACAGGTTTGTACACGCAAATAACACAGGTTATTGTGCAACTAGGTCAGGTTACATTTCACACAAGTGTGGATAGCTGTCAATACAGGGAACTGGGCGATTGTAGTAAACCCTGGTGCAGTCATTTACTGTGATTTTTTAAAAATAATGATTTACTGATGATCGACTTTGTAGTCGTTTCTTCTGATCTTCGGCCAGGCTGAACTGTCAACTGATCACCACCTGGTGGTGAGTTGGATTCGATGGCGGGGGAAAAAGCTGGACAGACCTGGCAGGCCCAAACGCATAGTGAGGGTCTGTTGGGAACGTTTGGCGGAGGCCCCTGTCAAAGAAGTCTTCAACTCCCACCTCCGACAGAGCTTCAACCAGGTCCTGAGGGAGACTGGGGACATCGAGTCCGAATGGACTATGTTCCACACCTCCATTGTCGGGACGGCGGTTTGGAGCTGCGGCCATAAAGTCTCCAGCGCCTGTTGCGGCGGCAATCCCCGAACACGGTGGTGGACACCAGAGGTAAGGGATGCCGTCAAGCTGAAGAAGGAGTTCTATCGAGCCTGGCTGGCTCATGGGACTCCTGAAGCAGCTGATGGGTACCGGCGGGCCAGATGGAACGCGGCTCTGGCAGTCGCCACGGCAAAAACTCGGGCCTGGGAGGAGTTCACTGAGGCCATGGAGGAAGACTTTCGGTCAGCCTCAAAGAAATTCTGGCAAACCGTTCGGCGACTCAGAAGGGGGAAGCAGTGTTCCGCCAACACTGTTTACAGTGGAAGTGGTGCGCTGCTGACCTCAACTGAGGATGTCCTCGGGCGGTGGAAGGAGTACTTTGAGGATCTCCTCAATCCCTCCAACACGCCTTCCGTAGAGGAAGCTGAGGCCGGGGACTCGGAGGGGGACTCGTCCATTACCGTGGCTGAAGTTGCTGAGGTAGTCAAAAAACTCCTCGATGGCAAGGCTCCGGGGGTGGATGAGATCCGCCCCGAGTTTCTCAAGTCTCTGGATGTTGTGGGGCTGTCTTGGCTTACACGCCTCTGCAGCATTGCATGGAGTTTGGGGACGGTGCCTCTGGACTGGCAGACCGGGGTGGTGGTCCCTCTTTTTGAGAAGGGGACCGGAGATTGTGTTCCAACTATAGGGGGATCACACTCCTTAGCCTCCCTGGGAAAGTCTATGCCGGGGTACTGGAGAGGAGAATTCGATCGATAGTCGAATCTCGGATTCAGGAGGAGCATGCAGTTTTCGCCCTGGTCGTGGGTTAGGTGGGAGTTGCTCCCTCAAATGGAGGAGTTTAAGTATCTCGGGGTCTTGTTCACGAGTGAGGGAAAAATGGAGCGGCAGGTTGACAGACGGATCGGTGTGGCGTCCGTAGTAATGCGGTCATTGTACCGGTCTGTTGTGGTGAAGAAGAAGCTGAGTCGTAAGGCGAAGCTCTCAATTTACCGGTCGATCTATGTTCCTACCCTCACCTATGGTCATGAACTTTGGATCATGACCGAAAGAACGGATAAAAGTGGCAGAAATGAGTTTCTTCCGCAGAGTGGCTGGGCGCACCCTTAGTGATAGGGTGAGGAGCTCAGTCACCCGGGAGGATCTCGGAGTAGAGCCGCTGCTCCTCCTCACCGAGAGAAGCCAGTTGAGGTGGCTCGAGCACCTGTTCCGGATGCCTCCTGGACGCCTCCCTGGTGAGGTGTTCAGGGCATGTCCCACTGGGAGGAGGCCTCGGGGCAGACCCAGGACACGTTGGAGAGACTACGTCTCCCAGCTGGCCTGGGAACGCCTTGGGGTTCCCCCAGAGGAGCTGGAGGAGGTGTGCAGGGAGAGGGAAGTCTGGAGGACTCTGCTCGGACTACTGCCCCCGCAACCCGGCCCCGGATAAGCGGAGGAAGATGGATGGATGGATGGATTTACTAATGACTCAAACACAAGATAAACACAAAACTAGAAGATAGTCACACATCCCTATGAGCTGACAATGGTGAAGCAGAACTCTTAACAGATAGATTAGCAAGAGAACTGTTGCCAAGATTGTACAGATCCTCTGTTGCTTTGCTTTGAAAATCCCACTTGATGGGTTGAAGTGAAGCTGATGGGTCTGGAAACAGTCAGTCCCGAGATTTGCTAGAATAGCTCAAGTCCTTTTTTTGCTTTTCCAGAAAATTTATGATTCCTTATCTGTTTAGCAGATTAGATTTAGAGTTTAATCCAAAACAATTTCCACTCTTTATTTTTTGCTCTTGCTTATTTATACAGCTAAATATACTTTAAAGTTACATGCCATCTTTGAAGATATGGGCTGTCCTGCATGCTCTTTTAGAATGTTTCCGGTGACCTTATTTGTCTTCCTGATGGTTTTCATTTATGTATTATCCCAAGAGTGCCACATGTACTCTAATTATAAGAATTTGCTGAGACCAGATCAATGCTAATATGCAACAGAAGAGTACCTTATGTAGGTGTGTGTGTCTCTGAGTGTTTTCTGGTTCTGAATAATTGAATGACTTTGATGAATGAGGGGAAAAAATGTTGAACTCTGGACCATTACTCTTCTGTAAGTGTTCTGTGAATGTCTTCACAACCAATTCTACTTCATTGTTCTGCCATTGTGGTCCACGTTTACTGTCTTAAAACAATGATGATCCAATTCATACACAACAATCATGCATGACTTTTTCCTTTTGGTTTCCTTCTCAGAAATAGAAACTTACCTGGAATGGAGCTGCATGGATGTGGACACAAAACCGCAGTCTCACCAACACCACATTATTATAACTTTCTAATTGCTCCTCTGAAAGGAAACCGCGATTTGTCCTATCACTTGACACATGAACAAGACACCATTGTGTACAGAATTCTCCAAAGCTCACTGGCAACACTGCTGTTCAGAACCTCTATTATTATGTTGTTTAGCTTAGCTGATGCCTTTATCCAAAGCAAATTGCACTTAGAGAACGGGATATTTTACCACAGATACTCAGGTTAAGTACCTTGCTGTATGGTTCTAGGACACGGTCCCTCTAGGGACCTGATCCAGCAACCTGCAGGTTATAGATCTGTGACACACTGTCTTGGTCTCTCCAGCTCTGCATTCCTTGCTCAGTGTGCTCTCCTGATCTCATGCATTAATACATTTCTGTTAATCCATTCATTTGAATCCACTGTAAGGGATTTTGCTTCTTGAATCTTCACCTGTGTGTTTTTTTCCATCTGATTACCAGGAAGGAAAGTGAAGAGATGCACAGTAATCCAAAGCATGAATGGAGTAGGGGCAACTCTTATCAACAGGGATGTTAATGAAGAATGTTTTCAGATCAGCCTGTGTTATATGATTAATTACAGACAAAAGTCTCATCAAAATTTCACCAGAAAAATGCATTTTAATGATGGAATGAGTTTGTGAAAAAAAGAGACTGCAAGAAAATGGAAAATAGAGTACCTGCAGCATTACTGTGTTAGAATGTAAAGGTTTTTCTAGGATCACCCTTAGAAAGTAAGGTCTTTATATATTACAGGAACTTGAAACTTATGAAATTTTGGAGATGCAGGAAGGATTTAAAAAAAAAAAGATTATGCTGCTACTTTTAAATGTCAGGGATTAAATTTAACCCATCTGAAACATTGAGAATTTAGCTCCCGTGTTTCAAGATTGCAAAAAATTTGCTCGGTTGTTGTCGTCTTACTAAATTTGGTCAAAGTCTTTGCTGCAGGTAATGCTAGATATCCCCAAACACACACACAGTCTGAAACTGCTTGTCCCATGCAGGGTTGTGGGGAGTCAGAGCCTAATTTGGCAACACAGGGCATACAGCTGGAGGAGGGGATACACCCAGGATAGGACACCACTCTGTCACAAGGCATCCCAAGCAGGACTTGAACCCTAGACCCACCTGAGAGCAGGACCCGGTCAAACCCACTGCACCACCACAACCCCCTCATCCCCAAAGAGACAACAAATATTTCATTTCCCAGCAATAAAACACTAGGCGTGTTTAGGTGAGCAGGTCTGCTGCTAGGATCTGTGTTTAGTTCAAGAACATCCCACACAGCCCTGTACACATAAATCAGCTCTGTCTTACTCGAAATAACCTCTTCAGCTTACAAATGTCATGGCTATAAATTACAGCTATGATCGGCTGCTGAAAAGATTTATTTCCTTTGTCCTTAGAGTGGATTTAACTGACACTGGGGGGAAAGCCCCTTTCTGAAATGATCTCCAAAGCAGATTGTTTGATCTTCACTGTTGTAACTCTGTGGTGATGAGGTGGTGTGGTGAGATGCAAGGCTATAACAATCAGTTTTCTAGAAGTAACACAACACTTGAGCCTGCTTTGACAAATATAAGGAACAGTTATATACCAAAGTGGGGTGTGGTGGTACAGCGGGTTTATCCTGTGCCTGCTCTCTGATGGGTCTACGGTTTGAGTCCCACTTGGGGTGCCTTGTGATAGACAGGCATCCTGTCCTGTGCCTTTCCTTCTAGCCTTGCACCCTCTGCTACTGGGTTAGGCTCTGCTTGCTGTGACCCAGCTTGAGACAAGTGGTTTCTGGGTGTATGTAAGTAAGAGAGTTATATAACTGTGTACACAGTGTGCATGTACAGACTGGAGGTTCCTGAGCTAAATCCAACACCTCAAAGTACTTATCAGTAAAGAAGTACCTAGTTATATAACTCTATACATCATTAGCTAGTGTACAAGATGATCTTTTTAAATTGCTTTGCAGAGAGAAATCAGTTAAATTAAATACAACTAGTTATATTTTCATTAACTTTGAGCTGCATTAAAAGTAGGGGGTGCAGTGGCGCAGTGGGCTTGGCCAGGTCCTGCTCTCTGGTGGGTCTGGGGTTTGAGTCCTGCTT
Organism: Scleropages formosus; assembly: GCF_900964775.1. Taxonomy (NCBI): domain Eukaryota; kingdom Metazoa; phylum Chordata; class Actinopteri; order Osteoglossiformes; family Osteoglossidae; genus Scleropages; species Scleropages formosus. The sequence goes on from NC_041811.1 coordinate 4,996,131, forward strand.
GGGGTGTCTTGCAATGGACTGGCATCCTGGGTGTGTCCTCTCCCCATCAAGCCTTGCGCCTGTGTTGCCAGGTTAGGTTCCGGTGTGCCTTGGGGAAAGCAGCTTCAGCCTGTGTGTGTGTGTGTGTGTGTGTGTGTGTGTGTGTGTGGCTCATTGTAAGTAGCATATTTAGAATTTGTAAATCACTTTAGGTAAATAAGGTCTGGGCTGATGACACCATATATTGTTCATTGGAAGTTGCTTTGGAGTAAAGTAAATGCTAAATTAATAAACAAATTCCAATCAATGGACTGTCAAATCCACAGTGATTAACTTTACTTTTTCCTCAAGAGTTTCCCTGAAAGTTTTCACCACCTATTTAATAGAGTTATCCAGTGACCTCAGACTGAAGCATGGGAACAGGTGCCATTTGGACCAGACAAGTCTTTCCTTTGATGAGTGCTGGCAGATTAATGGTCTCTCCACAATGTCTACTGTACCTGGTAGAAGAAGAAGTGTGCAAATGCATCCCTTTTTAAAACCTGCATTGTAGGAATTGGGGGGGTTTAAATGGGACTCCTTTTGGATTCAATTTTTGGTGGTTTATTTCGGTCCAAGATGGATGTTAGGGGTCAAAAATGCTTTTCCTCCCTGGAAGTCCATATGGGCTGGAGAGAGAACAATCTAGCTACTCCTCTGCTCTGACCCCAGTGGGCTTCAACAGACCTGGTGACTAATACCCGAACTGCCCATTTTCAGGAAGGAAACTAACAGAATGACTTAAAATGTCACAGAAACTCTTGACTCATTGGGGGTTTTTATGCAATGGCAGGTGAACTGTACTAAACAAAAGAAGAAAAATAACTTCAGAGCACTTTGGGCCATTGGCACAGGACCTTTTCTTCACCACAGATCTCCCTCACGCTTGGCTTTCTGTAGGGTCCCTCCGCCTTTCATCGATCCCATCCCCACGAGCAGATAAGTGTCAAAGCCATTAACAAGGAAGTTGCAAATTCAATTCGTCTTTTTTTATAGAGTCCGTATATTCCAGTGTGCTGAGAGAAATGAGTCTGAAAAGGTAAGGCATGTAAGTGAGGATGGAGAATCAGTCTTGCTTTAAGAAAAGGGATAAAATTCAGACAATGCACTAAACTGAAGTGACAGAGTGGCCTGTGCAAACCATCCCATGACCCAGTGAGAGGAGAGCAATTATCATGTAAGCAGAACCAAACTGCAGGTCCTCTATAGACTACACTAAGGTATCAGAGGTATCAGACCTGAAAAATTATCTCATGAAGGCTTATTTATAAAAAAATCCAAAGGCAAGTGTAGCACTGTATTCAGAGAAAGAGAACACTAACAGGTGGACTTCTATCCCTGGCTGACTGGGCTTTGTTAACTGAGCCAGTTTTGGCACAGGGGTTCAGTGTTAATTTCCATGGCGACCTAAAATTCAGGCCCATGTCTCAGTTTCTCAGCCCAATGATTCACAACACACTTCCACATGTTTTGTAGATGGTCAACAATACACTAGATGTTTTGCAAATTTTATTTATGAAGCAAAAGAGACCAGCTAAAGCACAGAACCTGAATAAAAATTCCTTAATTTCTCTTAAAACTCAAAGTCTGGTTTTTCTTTCTTAAGCGCCGTAGCTCTTTGTTCAAACCCTCTCCTGGCTCTTTTATCTTCCTTAGGGCAGCATCAGCAAGAAAGACTTGCCACAAAAGGGTCCCATGCTGTCCAAAGGCTGGACTACACTTAAAAGCTTTTGTTCTCCCAGGCAACTTGCTTCGACCGTGTCATTATTTGAGTGTAAAGAGCAGCCATTTCTCGCTCTCCCTTCCCAAAATCCTGAGCAGCAGAGATAAACAAAGGATGCAGAGAGGCAGAGAAGAGGCATCAAAAGAGCGGTGACCTTTTCGGCATTTTCGGACCCTCTGTGCAAGTCGGCCACCAGGCACAATGAGATTAGAACTGAAAACAGTACATTCATTTGTCTAGTGCAGAAGGGAGGGGGGAGTAATGACTATGGCAAAGTCTAAAGAAAGCTGTTCCAGAGAGGTGAGACAGGAGGGGATAGTGTTGATGGGGAAGTAGTGGGTCATTGCTGCCTGGGTTCCTTTTGCATATGAATTAAAAAATAAAATAAACTGTGGGTGAACCTGATTTTACATTCCAGCGCACAAAAAATGCATACACTGTTTGTGTTGGCTTTAAACAGGCATATCTATGCCTGAAGCCAATTTAAGTGTAGCTGTTATGCAGATGATTAGTATATATTGTTACTGTTAATCTGTATATAGCTGCCACTTTTCCCCGAAGTGACTTATTAGGTTTGTATACTACTATTTACTCTCTGCAGTTACTGATACCTCTAAGTAGCTGGGTAATGTTTGCTGTATCAGTTAAGGGTCAGTACCTTGCTAAACAGTAGAACAGCAGCACTGACAATTCAAACACAGGCTCTTAGACTTCAGGGTGACACATTTAATCACAGCATCACCTTCTGACCCAAAAATTACAAAGAATATGTAAAATGTAAGTACAGTATAAGCAGTTTCAGCAGTGGTCACAGCATAAAAGGAGTTTAATCATGGCATGGCACGTCATCTGTCCCTGTCCCCCATATTCATACACAAAGACAAGGGGGGTTTGCTGCACGTCCAGCTTCCAAACAAGACATACCATCCAATATAAAACACATCAGTATAAAACTTTTAGCTTGCTCCACAACCTGCGGGTTCCCCCTAGCCAGATACAGGATTAGTGTGCTATAGCCCTCCCGCCTCACCCCCACCGCACTTCACCACCCCTAGTCTAAAGGAACAAATTCAACTCTCCCCTTAACTCTGTTACCGTGGTAACAGTCTCACATGCCAGCCAAAAATGAAATGAAACTCACACCCTTGTCTGTCAGAACACAACAAATGCTGGAATTGTCAAGAAACCAGAAAGATTGACTAACTGTCCGGAGCTTTTGGAAAAACATTGTTTGCTACTTGATGGCCCTGGGGTGTGAGCCAACGTGAAGATGGGCGGGGCCCAGTTTAAAGTTCCAGTGAACCACTACAGAGGATCAAGAAAGAATCCTTCTTAGAATAAGACCTGAGAAGCTCAGTATGTCTCTTTTTCTCGCTCATTTCAAATTCTTTTGTCTCTTTTTGAGCCCACAGCAACCTTTTGGCAACAATTACCTACTGTTAACTGGCATGCTAAATAGGTTTCCTATTTGGCAGTAGTGGAGCACAACTGGACACTTGTAGTAGCAAGGCTCATCGTTTTATGACAACATGTTTTTACACACTTAGTCCATCAAGTCCTGCTATTGAACCCTTAAGAAAGAGGATTCAGCTCATACACTTTGTTTCTTTGGATAAAAGCATCCAACGTGGCTCATGATGGGAGCACAATTGCCTCCACAGTGAAGCAGGATTGCATGTGACAAGTCAGGTCAGCTTCTCCAAACCTAAGGATGTACAGCTTTTGGATGAAAACACAGCCATAAATTTAGTATAAAATACACACACGCACACATTTTCAGAACCGCTTGTCCCTTACGGGGTCACGGGGAACCGGAGCCTACCCGGCAACACAGGGCGTAAGGCCAGAGGGGGAAGGGGATGCACCCAGGACAGGACGCCAGTCCGTCACAAGGCACCCCAAGCGGGACTCGAACCCCAGACCCACCGGAGAGTAGGACTGCGGGCCAACCCACTGCGCCACCGCACCCCCCTAGTATAAAATATTTTTCAATTATTCAGCCAAACCTCTCTTGCAGATGGAGCATTCTCAAATTTACAGTAATAGCTTTGGAATAAGAGTGTAAGAATAAAATATGCAGTTCACAAAGTACACGGATGTGTTCCTGCTGGGTGCCTTCATCAGCATGTGTGTACGCCACATCAAGAGACACATATGCAGTGTATTACATAGAATATGTGATGGGTTATGACGCTATAATTATTTGACAAATTGGTTACTGAAACCTAGTAATTAAATGTATACCATCAATTATAGGCAAAATGACAGTATGTGTGGATTACAAAAGCAATAGCAATAGTTACAACAGCAATAAAATAAGGCTCGCTTCACTCGCAAGCAGCTTTGTGTGCACACATATAGATATGCATATATGTCTGAAAAGTTTTTGAACTGCTTCTAATTATCTGAATATTTGCATAACCAGATCCTCACATTTAACTTAATCTAAATCATATATATAAATGTGTAAAAATACTACTATAATTCTTACTATTACTACTATATATAGCACAAATTATAGTAGTAATTTTACACATATACATATATATACTTTTTATTATATATATACGATTTCTACCACTGTACTTACAATTCATGTACTATCCTTGTGTTCTGTGATTTATGTCTACTATTTATATGCTGTGTTATTTTCAATTACCTTGTTGATTTTATATATACACACACATACACACACATTTTATGTGTGTGCGTGTGTATAAAATGAGAAACAGCCAGTTTCAGGTGGAAAACCATGATAATTTTTTTTGTACAGATCAGTGAACAAATACAGTGGCCAAACAGGATTCAATCACAAATAACTGCTGCAGTTAAAGTATGTCTTAAATTCCTAAAAATAGGGCACATACCCATTAGGTAAGGCATGTGAGTGAGGGAACAAACACACAGGCCTTCTGTCAAACAAAAGGCTGCAGAGGCGCAAGCGGTTTCAGAGCCCATTTGGCTGCATTGATGCTGGTGTTTATCGCTGCTCTTGCTTCGCCAATCAAGCGCAGGCAGTATTTGCAGCCCAGGCCCTATTGTTTGCAGCAGTCAGCGCATGTTACCTCTCCCAGAGCTCCACACCCTGAGCGCAATGGGGAGTGGGAGATGAAAAACAGCGGGAGGAGTCGGGGACCGCGTGCGAGTTTGTTTGGTTCCCGTATGGCGACATGTGCTGCCTGGCGATAAGGGCTGCTGCAACAGCTCCTCATTAATCTATCAACGAGTGGCAGCTTGACATCAGCTTTCTCCTTTTATGACTCTGTGCTTCTGTCCCTGTCCTCGCTCTCATTTCCTCTATCCCTTATTTTCTCTCTCTCTACATCTTGTTCTCTCTTTCTCCACAGAACCTCTCACTGATGGGGGATTTCCAGGGCCTTACCCGTCCTTCTCTGTGTACCTCGCTCCTTGCTCCCTCACCCATCTCCTCGTCCCTGTCCCTGTTCCTGTCTCCCACGGCATCCAACCTCTCTTCACATCTTTGACCACATCTTCGGATTCTCCCCTCGGACCCCATTTGCACCTTGGGTTGAACCATGCTTGTCCCTGACTGAGAGTATTGCCTTGCCCTGAATTTCTTTAAAAACAGCGATCCCACAGTTGGGTCCACACCCAGGTCTTCGGTCTGCTCTGCGCGACAAGTACCTTGTACCAAATACCTTTTATAAAGGTACCCAATACCTTTATAAATTGAAAAAAAATGTGAATATCACTTTAAAACTCAACCGAATATTTGCAGTGAATGCACTTTGTGCTGATGTACGTTTATTCCTTTGGCTGGTGTTTTTCCCGAAAGTAACTTACATTGTTAAGCTACTTACAGTTATTTACCCTGAACTTGTTCAAGGGTACTACAGCTAGAGGAGGGATCTAAACCTGCGATCTTTGAGGCCAAAGACAGCAGCTCCAACTGCTATGCTACCAGCTGCTCTTTCCAGAAGCACTACAGTCTACAGAAAAGAAAATGTGTTTTGCATTACAGCTGCCACCAAACATATGAACACAACGGCTTATCTGCACAATAGTTCATTCATTATGACATGGAATATGTTTGCCGTTTAACCACTGTAACCCCTATGTCTTCTTCAAAGTGGGAGGGGAGAAAGACTTATGTAATTATGGAGTAATTATCATTCTTTCTTTATTAACAAATTGTTAACTGGAATACTCAGGGGCTCATCGTGAAATAATTAGCAAGCTCTACATATTAAATTAAAGTATGATAAGGCTTTTTTTGTGCCATGAGAGCAACCATTCCTTGCTAATGCTGTCAACCTAGGCTGAGGCTACAGCTGTCACAATGCTAACTCTTGCAAGCCTCTTGTGAACTTCCAACAGGCTTTCAACTGCCTCTAGTCTCAGGTGACCTTAAAACATACACCTGGTGTCTTCCTGCTGGTTTTTAGCTGTTTGTCTCCAGTTTTCCTCCTGCTAGCTATCTACAGGCCTTCAATAATCCTCTTGGTGTCCTCTTTCAAGCATTTAGCAATCATTTTGTGACCCTCCTGGCGACCACTAGCTATTGTCCTCCTCCTCTCTAACTAGCATCCTACAGACCTTACACAATTTTGCTGTAGTCCTCTTGCTAGTTTTTAGCTGTCCTCCTGCTTGCCGTCATCTATCCTCTTGCTGGCCTCTAAGTATCTTTGTACCATCCTCCTGATAACCTCCAGCTATCTTCCTGCTAGCCTCTTGCAGGCCTTGAATCATCCTTTTGGTGTCTCCCTTCAAGGCTTTAGCTATTTTTCTGCTGTTCTCCTATTAACCTTTACCTATCCAACAGCTTACCTTCAGGAATCCAACAGGTAACCTTTAGCTATCTAAACTGTAACATTTAGTTATCAAGCTGCTAACCTTGAACTATCCAATTGCCAACCTTTAGCTGTCCAGCTCCCAGCGATTTACTATCACAAGAGTTATCAACTCTTATGGTGCATGTCAGTGGTAATGATATTCATTATTAGCAGTCTGAGGTGTTAAATAGCTGCTCTATTTCTATGTGTAATAAAGTCAAAAGAAGTGTCGGAATCTAATAGTATCTTACCTTTTACCTAGACTGTTCATGGAGGACATAGTGTACAGTAAACTGGTGTCCTTTATAAGGTGATTGGAGACATGGTGTTGCTGTAATTGCATATTGTTCATTAACAGCTGGGAGGATTTCCAGGAAAGGCCTGGGTTTTTCAGGCATGATGATACTTTTAAAGTCAAATTCATTAGACCCCTAGTAAAAAAATTAGATCTTGATTGTAATAACCCAAGTAAGTATGGGGTGGTACAGTGGCATAGCAAGTAGCGCTGCTGTCTCACAGTGCCTGGGTGGTGCAAGAAGATGTGGGTTCAATCCCTGCACAGTGTGTGTGGAGTCTGCATGTTCTTCCCATGTCTGTGTGGGTTTCCTCCGAGTGCTTCGGTTTCCTCCCACAGCCCAAAGATATGCTGTTCAGGTTCCCCATAGTGTGTGAGTGACACAGAGAGAGTGTGATTCATTGATGTATGGATGAGTGACCCTTTGTAAGTAGTGTGTCTAGCAGTGTAAGTCACCTTGGTGAATAAGGTGTGTGGGCTAATAACACTACATAGTATCCATTGGAAGATGTTTTGGAGAAAAGCGTGAACTAAATAAATAAATGTTAATGTAATTATAGACCTATCTCTAATCTACCATTTTTATTCAATTTATATTTATAGAGAGCTCTTCTCACGCAGTGATACAGAACGCTTTAACACAGGCATAAGGCAAAAAAAAACAAATAGATCATATAAGAAACAAAGAAGATAGTTGACTAATGACTACCATAATCCAGTACTTTTATAGAGCTATAAGTATGCCTACTGGTCATGCAGGAAAGAAATAAAAACTCCCAATTGAAAGTTGAGGGAGAAAAAACCTCTTGGGGTCCAAGAGCCAGTGGTTGCCCGCCCCTCCTGGGCATTCTAGTTTTAGGAACAATTCTAAGCCAGTTAACAAGTAATAACGATATTATTGCTATAAGGTATCTTGAGTCCCAAGCTCAGCATGGAACATCTTGTCCATCATGGTAGTTGGTCATCATCTTCAGTCAGCATGGGATTCATCTGTCACCACTGGCTGGCCTCCTCAGGTCTTATGTAGCGAGGCAGTGCTCGACAAGAAGAAAGAACAGAGTTAGTAATTTGTAACTTAAGTCAATTTAAAATGCATTTGTATAAAGGTGGTAAAAACAATCAAGGCAAGTGGAATTACATTTCGAGGTGGAATGTCTGAGCGAACATATAAGTCTTTAGTCAGGATTTTTAAACAGAAACAGACAGGGCATTTCTGACAGTAACTGGTAGACTATTCCACAGTTTAGGTGCTCTATAACTAAAGGCGTGACCTTCTACTGAGGTCTTATTGATCACAGGTACTTTAAGGTAACCTGCATCCAATGAACGAAGATATTTCCCAGGGATTTAAGAATCAATAATCTCACAAAGGAAAGCTAGAGCAATGCCATGTACTATCTTATAGGTCAAAAGAAGGATTTTATAATCCACTCTAAATGCGACCGGGAGCCAATGTAACGATTTAAGTACCGGGGTTATATGGTTGTACTTCCTAGTTCTAGTGACAATTCTAGCAGCAGCATTTTGTACCAACTGTAGCCTGGATACAGTCTGGTATGGACAACCTGACAATAAATCATTACAATAGTCCAGCCTGCTTGAGACGAAAGCATGAACCAGTTTCTCAGCATCTCGTCGACATAGGAATCGCTGTAATTTAGCTATGTTTCTTAACTGAAGGAAGCACGACTTAGTCAAAGCATTTACATGAGAAAAAAATGACAGCTTCCCATCCAACAGGACACCCAAATCCTTGACACAATCTATACGCTTGACAGTAACACAATTTGTGGTAAAGATGGGCATGATTATGTCGAGAGTTTTGGCATCACCACCCACCACAAGGACTTCTGCTTTACTGGCATTTAGAGATAAAAAAAATTTTTACTCACCCATAATTTTCTAGTGGTAAAACAATTAACTAAAGACACCACATGTGATGGATCATTAGGCTTGAACAATACATACAGCTATACAATAAACAATACATATAGCTGTGTGTCATCAGCATACGAATGGAAATTCACATTGTGTTTGCGAATAAAATGTCACCCAATGGTAACATATAGAGTGAGAACAGTAATGGCCCCAACACAGAGCCCTGTGGCACACCATACTGAACTACAGTTGAGATTGAGGGGGTGCAGTCATCAGATTTCAATACAAATTATTCATGGTTAGCTAAATACGAGTCAAACCACTTCAGAACGGTACCTCTTAGTCCAACCAGGTTTTCAGTCTACTCAGTAGGATACTATGGTCTACAGTATAGAATGTAGCACTCAAGTCCAGTAACATAAGAATAGAGATCTGACCAGCATCAGAAGAGGTGAGAAGATCATTAACAACACGTGTGAGCACCGTTTCAGTGCTGTGACCAGTGTGGAAACTAGACTGAAATTTTTCAAAAATATTATCATGATTAAGATATTTTATAATTTGGGAAGCAACAATCTTTCTAGAATTTTGGATAAAAACGGCAGATTGGAGATCGGTCTATAATTACATGGGTTATTACAATCCAGATCCGATTTCTTTAGTAGGGGCCTCATAACAGCGATTTTAAAAGCTTTTGGAACATAGCCATTTAGTAACGACACATTAACAATATTAACAACAGGTTCACTATGGATTTGCAGATATTCTCTAATTTATTATTGAAAAATGGCATAAATTCATCATTAGTAATGGAAGCAGAAATACATTGTTTATCTTTGTGTTTACCAGTTATGTAAGCGATGGTATTAAACAGGAAGCAAGCGATCTTCTGATTTTCATTGATTAACTTTGCGTAGTATTCAGATCTGGCATGAAAAGTGATTTTTTTATATTCTTTTAGACAATTTGACCAGGCTACATAATAAACCTTTAGTTTAGCTGAACGCCATTTACGCTCTAATTTATGACATTTTAACTTTATTGCACAAGTTGATTCATTGAACAACAGGGAGTTTCTTACAGTTCGAATAAGTTCAGTTTTTGGAGGAGCCACAGAGTCTAGGGCGAATTTTACCACTAAATTATAATCAAAAGCCATTTGATCAATATCTACACTCGTCCCAAAATCAGAGCTTCTCATATAATCAACAATTTTAGCAGTAGTATTTTCATCAATATGCCGCAGGGATTTTGGTATTACTGTGGTTGGATGGCACCGGCAGGTATAGATCAAAGGTTAATAAGTAATGATCAGAAATACACACACACACACACACACATTTTCAGAACCGCTTGTCCCTTACGGGGTCACGGGGAACCGGAGCCTACCCGGCAACACAGGGCGCAAGGCCGGAGGGGGAAGGGGACACACCCAGGACGGGACGCCAGTCCGCCGCAAGGCACCCCAAGCGGGACTTGAACCCCAGACCCACCGGAGAGCAAGACTGCGGTCCAACCCACTGCGCCACCGCACCCCCCTGATCAGAAATAGCCTCGTTAAAAGGAATAATATTAACATGATGAAGGTTCTACATCAAAGGTTATGACGAGATCGAGCGTATGGTTACGGGAATGAGTAGGACCGGTAACAACTTGAGTAAAACTGACGGAGTTTAAGAAAGACGTCAAAGTATTAGCGAGAGTATCCAACGACATGTCTATATGGATATTGAAATCACCCATCAGGATTATTTTGTAATGAGTAATGACTAAATCGGTTATAAAGTTACTAAATTCCTCGAGAAAAGAGGAGTACAGTCCAGGTGGATGGTAGATAGGGATACTTCTGAATAATTTTTTTATCCAAAATTTTAGAAAAGATTGTAGCTTCCCAGATTGAAAATATCTTAATCATCATAGTAAACATGCTCAGATGTGTTGTTAATGATATTCTCATCTCATCTGATGTTGGTTATGTCTCTGTTGTTATGTTACTGGACTTGAGAGCTGTGTTTGATACTGTTGACCATACTATCCTACTTAGTAGACTTGAAAGCCAGGTTGGATTAAGGGGTACTGTTTTGCAGTTGTTCCATTCATATTTAGCTAAGCGTAAACAAATTGTACTGAATCTGTTGATTGTGCCCCTTCCTTCTCATCTATGGTTCAGTACGGATGCCTCAGGGCTCTGTGATGGGTCCAATATTGTTCTAACTCTATATGTTACCATTGGGTGATATTATCTGAAAGCATAATGTAAGTTTCCACTCATATGCTGATGACACACAGCTACTGTATATGTTTTCCTTAAGCCTGATGACCTATCACATGTAGTGTTTTTAGCAAATTGTTTTACCAATATAAAATTATGGATGAGTAATAATTTTTATCTCTAAATGCCAGTAAAACAGAATAACTTGTGGTGGGTGGTGATGCCGAAACTCTTGACACAAACAAACCGATGTTTACCACTAATGGTGTAAGCTTCAAGTGTACAGACTGTGTTAACAATTTTGGTGTTTTGTTAAATGAAAAACTGTCCTTTGTGTCTTATATTCCTACACTGACTAGGTTGTGCTTCCTTCAGTTGAGAAACATAGCTAAATTAAGGCGATTCCTATTCAGACAAAATACTGAGAAATTGTTTAATGTTTTTGTTTCAAGTAGGCTGGACTATTGTAATGCTTTATTTTTGGACTGTCTGTAACAGGCTGTAACCAGGCTATGGTTGGTACAAAAAGTTGCTGTGAGAATTGTCAATTAGAAATTAGCAGAATAAGAATAGAAAGTACAAGCATATAACACCAGTACTGAAACTGCTGCATTGGCTTCCGGTTACGCTTAGAGTTGATTGTAAAATCCTACTTCTAACCTATAAGCCAGTAAATGGCATTGTTCGATCTTACCTACATGAAATTATTGATTCTTATATTGCAAGACGATGTCTTCATTTATAGGATGCAGATTACCTTAAAATACCTGTGATCAATAAGATCTCAGTAGAAGGGTGTGCCTTTAGCTACAGAACTAAATTGTGGAATAGTCTACTAGCTACTGTCAGGAGTTTCCTGTCTGTCTCAGCCTTTAAATCCAGACTAAAGACTTTATATGTTCACTTTGGCATATCACTAAGCAATGTAATTCCAGTTGGTTGTGCTTTTTTTCCAGGGGGCATGGTGATGCAGTGGGTTGGACCGGGTCCTCCTCTCCCGTGGGTCTGGGGTTCGATTCCTGCTTGGGGTGCCCTGTGACGGACTGGCGTCCCATCCTGGGTGTGTCCCCTCCCTTTCCAGCCTTACGCCCTGAGTGCTGGGTTAGGCTCTGGTTCCCCGTGACCCTGTATGGGACAAGCGGTTCAGAAGGTGTGTGTGTGTCTTTTTTTTTCCCCTTCTGTATTGGCCTGTCTAATCTCTTTAAGTCATCACTTACTAACAATTTCTTTCTTGCTGAGCATTGTTTCCCTCTGATAAGACATGAAGAGGCCAGCCATCATACCAGCACCCCATGCTGACTGAAGCTGATGACCACCTGCCATGATGAACAAGACATATCTTTTTGAACTGGGACATCAAGTTAACACTCAGCTACAACATTATTATTTTATATATATATACACACACACACACACACGCACACACACACACACACACACACACACACACGCACACACACACACACACACATTTTCTGAACCACTCGTCCCATACGGGGTCGCGGCGAACCGGAGCCTAACCCAGCAACTCAGGGTGTAAGGCCAGAGGGGGAGGGGACACACCCAGGACGGGATGCCAGCCACCCCAAGCGGGACTCAAATCCCAGACCCCCTGGAGAGCAGGACCTGGTCCAACCCGCTGCGCCGCCGCGCCCCCCTATAATAATTCAATTCAATTCAATTCATTTTTCTAGAGTACTCTTTTCACACAGTGACACAGAGCGCTACTGAAGGTATAAGACAAAGAAACAAATAAGACAGTTGACTATACACTACAGTAATACATGAGCCTACCCATGCAGTTAATAAAGCTATAAGTATGCCTACTGGCCACGGAGGAAAGGAACAAAAAACTCCCAACTGACAGTCAAGGGAAAAAAAGCCTCTGGGGGTTCAAGTGAGAGTGGCTGCCCACCCCTCCTGGGCATTCTAGATTAAAAAAGACTTTTAGGTAAATTTACAACTAATAATAATGTTGTAAGGTGGGGGTGCGGTGGCGCAGCAGGTTGGACCGGGTCCTGCTCTCCGGTGGGTCTGGGGTTCGGGTCCCGCTTGGGGTGCCTTGTGACTAACTGGCGTCCCGTCCTGGGTGTGTCCCCTCCCCCTCCGGCCTTGCGCCCTGTGTTGCCGGGTAGGCTCCGGTTCCCCGCGACCCCGTATGGGACGAGCGGTTCAGAAAATGTGTGTGTGTGTGTGTGTGTGTGTGTGTGTGTGTGTGTGTGTGTGTGTGTGTGTGTGTGTGTGTGAATTATTATACAACTGGTAACCTTTGGCTATCCAACTGCTAGATTCCAGCTACTCTTGCATAGCCCATTAAGTATCCACCAGCTAATCTCCAGTTATCAAACTGTTAACATCCTCTTGAACAAAACCGTCATGTCAAGTCTGACGTAAATGAGTAATTTTGCCAAATATATAGACCCAAAACCATCACGCTGGTTTTAAAACTCAATATGATTGAACCAGATTTCCCTCCAACTCCAGGAAGTTCTTTTTTCCCTTCATTTCTTCCTTATTTTGAAAAATTTTCTGCTCTTCTAGGGGTGACTGGTTACACGTCCACAGACAGCTCTTTCTGATTCACTGCATAAGCAGACATCTATCTCATTTAAGTCATGTCAGCACTGGGGATATATTAAATTGCATTAGTGGTACATTTGCATCATAAGCATGAGTTGTACGTGCATATATATGGCTGGGTTAACATTTATTTGACAACAAGGCTATTTTTTCCCACTTTGAGTGATATGGAGTTTTTGATAAAATGACAAGGCATGATCAGCCTGCTCAGACAGTGAAAAACAATCTCTATGCTTCTGTGTTTTTTGTATTTTATTTTATTTACTTTTTGTAACAGTCATGATTCTTGGTTTCACCTTCAATAAGTAAATTAATGAAATAAGATGTTATGAATAAGCTAATTTCATTTGATGTCTTTTTCTTTAGATTTTTGTACCTGTTAAATGTTATTCTCAACTGTTCACAGATTTAAAAAAAATAAACAAGATCTGTTTATTTTTGTTTATGTTGAGTCATTACTCAGATATAGAAAGACACAAATATTAACCATTTTGTACTTTGTAGAATTTAACCATTTTGACATTGCTGGAGGCAAGAAACACTGAAAATACTGAACTGCAGAAGGGTGAACTTTACAAATTTATACAGTAGCTTTTTACTTACAATTTCTATTCAATCTTGACAAGTCTGAGCACTGTCTGCTTTAAGAAATGGAACAAGAAGCGGTAAAGATTTTCAAAAGAAATAAAATTACATGCTGCTGAATAAGACATCTGGAGCATCAGAATTCAAAATCCATTATTTTCTCTGTTTAAAATCCATCATCACTGTTGCCGGGCAACAGGAGACACAAAGCACCAATTTACTTGGGCCTCACTTAAACCTATTAAAGGAGCTAATGTAGAGCAAATGAATTTCAGCCGCTGTACGAGTAAACATCTTATGAAGGAGCTTCTCTATAGCTCCCAGTATTTATGTCATTAGTGTTTATCTGTGCTGAGCAGTGGACTAGAAAATGAGCTGTAGTTTTTGGTAACACCTGCATGTCATGCTCCAGTAGCTGATGGTATTATTGGGTCTGCTGAGTACAGAAAGAGGAGACTTGTTTCTGGAGTGGTTGAGGCCCAAGTACAAACAAGGGTGATCCTTAACCCACCGACCCTCATACTGGCAAATGTCTTTCTGCTGCCTCCTCCACGAAAGGCACCACATGGCCAAATTAGAACTTCTCCCAGATTCAGTTTTCGCAGCTGCTGATCCTCAGCTGCTGAATGGTGTACGGTAAAGGAGGAGTCCTGCCCACGCTGTTAGATGTCATCAGGTTTCCACTAGGAGCCACTGCAGGTCACAGGGCATAACCTGAAAAAGGTCAGATTTCTAGCTGTACACACATCTTATTAAATCTCTTTAGATCTTTTAGGCAACAAATTATGGATTAGGCTGAATCTGATTCTTGTAATTAGCATTAGATATGTGGTGCCTTCAGCTGTACTGTCAGCATTCTTTCTGGTTTCTTCTTCCCTCTTCTATGTCACTTCTTCCTCCTCTCAAAATGCAATGAAATATAATAATTGAGGGGGCGTGGTGGCACAGTGGGTTGGACCGGATCCTGCTCTCCAGTGGGTCTGGGGTTCAAGTCCTGCTTGGGGTGCCTTGCGATGGACTGGCGTCCCGTCCTGTGTGTGTCCCCTCCCCCTCCAGCCTTACGCCCTGAGTTGCCGGGTTAGGCTCCGGTTCCCCCCGACCCCGTATGGGACAAGTGGCTCAGAAAGTGTGTGTGTGTATGTATAATAATTGAAAGAAAATGCAAATAAAACACACATCAATTTGCAGAAGTGGAGTAGAGGGCATTCCTTCACAGCCATCTTGGCAAAGGTAATGCCAGGTAAATAGCTGAGCCTCCATGGTACTAGAAGGCTGCCTCATAAAGCACTGCACATAACTGCATTATGCACAGAGAAAAGTCAAGCTGAAGAAGTCAGAGACCTGCCCAGAATCTGAACATATGCAACTGCTGCAAGCTCTCATCAGCCATTTGTGGAAGGTTTCATTTTCATGTCCCAGCTCAATAAAGATTATGAAAGAGGCAGAGCCAGTTGCCCCAGAGCCAGGGACCGGTGACCTAAGTACTTCCATGCCTGTGGCGCTGGTAACTGGAAGGTTGTGGAGCACATCTGGTTCTAGCTATACAACTCTCCTTCTGCCAGTGGACAGCATCATCTACTAGGTTTAAGCTTCTCCCATCAGCACTGAGCTCCTTCTGCTTGCATTCGGCTCCTACCACCACTCCCAACTCCTCCTACTACGCATACACTCCTCCCATTACTCACAGCTCACCCTGAGTTCCACCCAACATCTAGCTCCCTCTAATAGCCCTTGCCTCCTGTCACCAGCCTTAAGCACAAACTCAAGATCACAACAGTCAAGACTGCAGTTTGGCGCTGAAGAAGACTTTGAGACTGAAGTCAGGCTTGGATCTGTCACACACCTATGTGTCCTTCAATTACTCCCTCTTCCCCCATTTATTACTATTATTTATTTTATTTTTTTATAGAGTGCTCTTCTCACGCAGTGACACAGAGTGCTTTAACACAGACATAAGGCAAGAAAAACAGATATAAACAAAGAAGACGGTCAACTAATGGCTACCATAATGAAGAACTTATTATAGAGCTATAAGTATACCTACTGGCCACTGGGGAAAGGAACAAAAACTCCCGAGAAAAAACCTCTGGGGGTCCACGGGCCAGTGGTAGCCCACCCGTTCTGGGCATTCTAGAAAATGACAATTTGTAAGCCATTTATCCTCTCATCTTTTGTCTTCACTGATTGATTTCCTATGACATATGCAACATGATTCATGCAATACAGTATATCACATTTTGTGTATGGATACACATATTTTGTAGCCCCATAGATGCACATCTGACTTTGCTTAAATATGGATTTTTGACTACTTAGAAAGGTTTGTGAGCAATGCATGAGTGAGCGTTATGTAAGCAGGATGAGGAGAAGTGGTTTCCTCACAGTCAATATAACTATTGCATCACTCTAAATGGTTTCACTTCTGCACTCTTATTTAGGCATTAGAAGATCTCAGCTAGAAGTTTGAGGTTTTGTCAGTGAAGTGGTGGACTGTTTATGTTTTCTCTGTGAGTTGGGAAAGACATTATATAGAAGACCTTACAGTACATCTGGAGGTCTGGAGGTAGCTTAACACTCAGTGTCCTATTCATATGACAGTACCTTTAAAATACCGTATATAATGTGAGACCTGATGATAAAAAAATATTGTCAGTCACAATTTCATCTTAGCTTTCAGTGTTCAAAGTTGTGCAAGGTTTTCAAGTCTTTCTACACATTTACAGCATTCAGAAATTCAGGCAATGTTTTCTTACGGGGGTGTGGTGGGTCTGGGGTTCAAGTCCCGCCTGGGGTGCCTTGTGACGGACTGGTGTCCTGTCCTGGGTGTGTCCCCTTCCCCCTCTGGCCTTACGCCCTGTGTTGCCGGGTAGGCTCCGGTTCCCCATGACCCCGTATGGGACAAGCAGTTCTGAAAGTGTGTGGGTGTCTGTGTCTCTGTTTTCTTATGTTAATTTCTTAAAATTGTATCAATTGGAATTAATGCAATTTTTATTTTATATGATAACAATTTTATTGTCTAGCATTGATCCAATAAACAGGTTGCTGGGTCATGGAAAGTGTTTTTCCTACTTTTCATCTGCTGTGAAGATGACAATGAACTTTTTGTAGACTCCATCGAAGAACAGGATTTTACAGATAATCATAACTTTTGAAGAAATTACAGCCTACGTACAGTCAAAAACAAACAGGAAATATAGCCACAGTAATGTAGTAAGTTAGAATAATAATAAAATAGTAAATAGGAAAATTACTTTCACCTTTGTCATGATTGAAGACGTGAGGCAGAGGAGTACATGAGGACCCAATTATGGGTGCATTTATTTGAAGCACAAACAAGGAGTAGGCAAGAGGCATTGTTGGGGACAGGTGTGGGTCGACTGATGTGCAGACGTTGTTCTTGGGATGAGATGGGAAATGTAGTCAAAGGAGCAGAGCCAAGGGTCAGAAGCCAGGACGAGAGAGCAGGAACAAGGGGAAGGGAATGAAGGAGATCAGGGAAGATGAGGAGGTAAATGCAGTTTCACGCTAAGAGGTTCTGCAACCAGGTATGCAGGAGCGGACTGTTCATACCCTGCCTCCGTGCAGGTGTGGGTGTCAGAAATGATGTCATGGGCATGACAACCCTATCTGATTTATATAAGTGTAAAGTGTAAAGTATAAGTAGCTTAATATTGTGAGCTGAGCTGGAGACCTTTACATTTACATTTACATTTATTCATTTAGTAAATGCTTTTCTCCAAAGCGACATACATCTCAGCAAAAATACAATTTGTGTATTAAGTTAAGAGAAAGAGACATGGCTGCAGACATGCAATTCTTAAGTAAATCTAGTTTGCTAGTTTCCACTTGATGCACCGATGTTCATCCCTCAAGTAAGTGCATAAAACGCAGAACAGATGAAACCTGACAACCTCCTACCAATTTTTTTTTTTTTTTTAACAATAAGGTACACAAACAAACAATCACGTACAATGCTGGAGTAGCGGCTGTGTAAAAGCCTATCTTGGGGAGATCATGAAGTTACAGTGCATGAACATTTACACCATAGATGAGCTGGAGAGATCTTGGGTGAAATGCATCTGGGAAAGGTGAGTTTTCAGACCCTTCTTGAATGTTGACAGAGTTTCTGCAGTTCTGAGTGAGAGGGGAAGGTCATTCCACCACAAAGGAGGCTGAATCAAGAACCTCCGTGCTTTACCTTTCAATCTCGGGACCACCAATCCAGCAGAAGTAGACAAGCGAAGGGGTTTAGCTGGGGTGTAGCGGTTGATCAAGTCTTGTAAAAAGCTGGGAGCAGTTCTATTGATGCATTTGTAGACAATAACCAGGGTCTTGAATTTGATTCGGGCAGCTATAGGAAGCCAGTGCAGAGAAATGAGTAGAGAAGATATATGGGAACGCTTTGGCAAATCAAACTCATGCAGCAGCATTCAGAATTAGTTGCAGAAGTTTGATGGCAATAGCAAGAAGACCACACAGGAGTGAGCTGCAGTAGTCCAGATGGGAAGTCACCATGGCCTGGACAAGTAGTTGGGCAGAGTCAGTTGTGAGGTAGAGACAGATCCTATGAATATTATGCAGGATGTATCTGGAGGACCGGTTTGTGGCTTTGATGAGAAAGACAGACTTGATTCAATCATTTCTCCCAGACTCTTAACCGAGGAGGTAAGCAAAATGAGTTGTCCAGTTTGATCAATAGATCGTAACTAGAGGACAGGCCAGCTGGGAGGTGAAAAATCTCTGTTTTGGAGAGGTTGAGCTAGAGGTGGTGATCATACATCCATGCAGAGATGTCCGACAGGCAGGCAGCAATGCATGTGGAAATGTCTGACCCTCCAGGTGGAAAGGAGAGGAAAGGAGGAAACAGCATCATCATCAGCATAGCAATGGTATTTGAATCCAATGGAGGCTATGACAGGGCCGAGGGAGGAGGTGTAGATCGAGAAAAGGACCCAATACCGAGCCCAGCGGGACACCATTTACATTTATTAATTTAGCAAATGATTTTCTGCAAAGCGAGAAACATCTCATAGAAAATACAATGTGTGCATTACATTAGCAGAAAAAAGAAACTTAGATGCAGACGTGTGATTCCTAAGTAGAGGTAGGGTTAGTGTTAAGTTTTTTTTCCACCATATGTAGCAATGCGCATCACATGAGTAGCTACATAATCCATCCATCCATCCATCTTCCTCCGCTTATCCGGGACCGGGTTGCGGGGGCAGTAGTCCGAGCAGAGCCCCCCAGACTTCCCTCTCCCCGCACACCTCCTCCAGCTCCTCTGGGGGAACCCCAAGGCGTTCCCAGGCCAGCTGGGAGACGTAGTCTCTCCAACGTGTCCTGGGTCTGCCCCGAGGCCTCCTCCCAGTGCTCCTGAGCTCCTCACCCTATCACTAAGGGTGCGCCCAGCCACTTCGCGGAGCAAACTCATTTCTGCCACTTGTATCAGTGATCTCGTTCTTTTGGTCATGATCCAGAGTTCATGACCATAGGTGAGGGTAGGAACGTAGATTGACCAGTAAATTGAGAGCTTTGTCTTACGACTCAGCTCCTTCTTCACCACAACAGACCGGTACAATGACCGCATTACTGCGGACGCCGCACCGATCCGTCTGTCAACCTGCCGCTCCATTTTTCCCTCACTCGTGAACAAGACCCCGAGATACTTAAACTCCTCCACTTGAGGGAGCAACTCCCCCCTAACCCGGAGGGGGCAATCCACCTTTTTCCGACTGAGAACCATGGCCTCGGATTTGGAGGTGCTGATTCTCATCCCCGCCGCTTCGCACTCGGACGCAAACCTCTCCAGTGCACGCTGTAAGTCTTGATTCAATGAAGCTAACAGGACCACATCGTCCGCAAAATGCAGAGACGAGATCCTGCAGCCACCAAAACAGACACCCTCCGTTCCCTGGCTGCGCCTAGAAATTCTGTCCATGAAGATAATGAACAGAATCGGTGACAAAGGGCAGCCCTGGTGGAGTCCAATATGCAGCAGGAACAGGTCTGACTTACTGCCGGCAGTGCGAACCAAGCTCCTGCTCTGGTCACACAGGGAACGAACAGCCCATAGCAGCGAGCCCTGAACCCCATAATCCCGAAGTACCCCCCACAGGATGCTACGAGGGACACGGTCGAATGCCTTCTCCAGGTCCACAAAACACATATGGACTGGTTGGACAAACTCCCATGAACCCCCCAACACCCGAGTGAGGGTATAGAGCTGGTCCAGTGTTCCACGGCCAGGGCGAAAACCGCATTGCTCCTCCTGAATCCAAGGTTTGACTATCGGCCGGATTCTCCTCTCCAGTACCCTGGCTTAGACTTTCCCAGGGAGGCTAAGGAGTGTGATCCCCCTATAGTTGGAACACAATCTCCGGTCCCCCTTCTTAAAAAGAGGGATCATCACCCCGGTCTGCCAGTCCAGAGGCACCGTTCCCGAACTCCACGCAATGCTGCAGAGGCGTGTAAGCCAAGAGAGCCCCACAACATCCAGAGACTTGAGAAACTCGGGGCGGATCTCATCCACCCCCAGAGCCTTGCCACTGAGGAGTTTTTTGACTACCTCAGCAACTTCAGCCACGGTAATGGACGAGTCCCCCTCCGAGTCTCCGGCCTCAGCTTCCTCTACGGAAGGCGTGTCGGAGGGATTGAGGAGATCCTCAAAGTACTCCTTCCACCGCCCGAGGACATCTTCAGTTGAGGTCAGCAGCGCACCACTTCCACTGTAAACAGTGTTGGTGGAACATTGCTTCCCCCTTCTGAGTCGCCGGACGGTTTGCCAGAATTTCTTTGAGGCTGACCAAAAGTCTTCCTCCATGGCCTCAGTGAACTCCTCCCAGGCCCGAGTTTTTGCTGCGGCGACTGCCAGAGCCGCGTTCCGTCTGGCCTGCCGGTACCCATCAGCTGCTTCAGGAGTCCCATGAGCCAGCCAGGCTCGATAGAACTCCTTCTTCAGCTTGACGGCATCCCTTACCTCCGGTGTCCACCACCGTGTTCGGGGATTGCCGCTGCGACAGGCACCGGAGACTTTATGGCCGCAGCTCCGAACTGCCGTCCCGACAATGGAGGTGTGGAACATAGTCCATTCGGACTCGATGTCCCCAGTCTCCCTCAGGACCTGGTTGAAGCTCTGTCGGAGATGGGAGTTGAAGACCTCTCTGACAGGGGCCTCCGCCAAACGTTCCCAACAGACCCTCACTATGCGTTTGGGCCTGCCAGGTCTGTCCAGCTTTTTCCCCCACCATCGAATTCAACTCACCACCAGGTGGTGATCAGTTGACAGCTCAGCCCCTCTCTTCACCCGAGTGTCCAAAACATATGGCTGAAGATCAGAAGAAACGACTACAAAGTCGATCATCGACCGCTGACCTTGGGTGTCCTGGTGCCAAGTGCACTGATGGACACCCTTATGCATGAACATGGTGTTCGTTATGGACAAACCGTGACTAGCACAGAAATCCAATAACAACTCATCACTCGGGTTCAGATCAGGAAGGCCGTTCCTCCCAATCACACCCCTCCAGGTGTCACTGTCGCTGCCCACGTGGGCGTTAAAGTCCTCCAGTAGAACGACAGAGTCCCCGGTGGGAGCGCTTTCCAGCACTCCCCCCAGGGACTCTAAAAAGGCCGGGTACTCTACACTGCCGCTAGGTGCATAAGCACAAACGACAGTGAGAGACCGTTCCCTGACCCGAAGGCACAGGGAGACGACCCTCTCGTTCACCGGGGTAGACTCCAACACATGGCGGCTGAACTGGGGGGCTATTAATAAGCCCACACCCACCTGTCGCCTCTCACCCTGGGCAACGCCAGAATAGTGGAGAGTCCACCCTTGGTCGAGAAGAGTGGTTCCAGAACCGAAGCTGTGAGTGGAATTGAGCCTGACTATATCTAGACAGTATCTCTCAACCTTCCGCACTAGCTCAGGCTCCTTCCCTGCCAGTGAGGTGACATTCCAAGTCCCAAAAGCCAGAGTTGGCGCCCGAGGTTTGGGTCGGTTGGGCACTCGGCCCCGACCACCGCCCAAATCACAACGCACCGGCCCCTTATGTCCTCTCCGGCAGGTGGTGAACCCACCGAAGAGCGGCTCCACGTCTTGGCTTCGGCTGAGCCCGGCCAGGCCCCGTGGGCATAGACCTGGCCACCAGGCACTCGCATGCGAGCCCCAGGACTTGCTCCAAGGTGGGGCCCTGGTGAACCCATACTGGGCGGGGTAAACGAGGACCTTGATTTAATAGTCATAAGGGGATTTTGAATCGCGCTTTGTCTCGTCTGTCACCCAGTACCTGTTCGCCTTGGAAGACCCTACCAGGGGCATATAGCCCCAGGCAACATAGCTTCTGAGATCATTCAGGCACTCAAACCCCTCCATCACATTAAGGTGGCGGTTCGTGGAGGGGGTAGCTACATAAACTTTATCCAAATACTGACAATCCATAATCACCTTCCTTATTTGACTGCTTTTGGTAAGAGACTGCAAATGTCTTCCTAGTAATCTTTTTTTTATTAATTTGTATAAACATTTACATTCATTCCACCATGTGTACCAATGCGCATCACATGAGTAGCTACATAAACTTTATCCAAATACTGACAATCCCTTATCACCTTCCTAGTAATCTTTTTTTTATTAATTTGTAATTAACATTTACATTATAATACAGTAGTATCTATCTAAAGGTTTATCTATTCTTTAATAGGCATGATCTCAAAGTTATAGTGTATGAACTTTTCAACTTTGCATGAACTGAAGAGGTCATGGGGAGAAAAGTAGAGAAAAGTGTCAGATAATTTTAGAAATGTTAATGGTTTGATACTGATCAGACAACTTGACTGGTCTCATATTCAAACTATGTGTAGCCTTTTCTGTAATAAAATTATAGTTATAGATGTATAAGAAATCCAAACAACATATGCATCCCACAAGTGTATGTATTTTCCTATTTAGGAAAAAAAAAGGTGTTTTTGTAACAAAAACGCACATTTGCAAATGTAATTTCAGCCTATCCAGAAGGTTCCACTGAGAAGAGCACGCTGAGTTTAACTTGACAGTTGACAAAGCTGCAGTTTTACTGATCTATAAATACAAAGGAGGCTTTTCAGCATCTTTGAAATCTTCATTCTGATGAAAGCCAAGCCGTGCCAAGCAATTTGCATTTGGAACCTGACAGCCTGCACAGAAGAGAATCCTGGTGTATGTGTCCATGTGTCCGTGTGTGTGTGTGTGTGTGTGTGTGTGTGTGTGTGTGTGTGTGTGTATGTATGTTTCCCATCCCTTGATTCTTCTTCCCATCTCTGATTCCCTGTCTCAAACCAAGCACTTATTCTTTGTGGCACAAGTCCTACAGCGCTCCCCTGAAGTCATTTCACTATGACCTAGGCTTGTGATGACAATGAGCCAAGGATTCAGTTGAATTAAAAGTACACTGAACTTTTAAGTGCTAATGCCAAACTACACCTGATTTACCACAAATAACAGAAAAAATGACCCATGTCCCACAGATTGCCTCTGTAATGATACAGGCAACCGTGTGCCAATTCCAGTCTAAGTTATCTGCTTTGTGAATAAACTAAATAAGTCCAGTTACGTAAGAGCACGTTTTGCATGTGAACAACATATCCGCAGGGTTGGCCAAGCATGACATGTATTTGATTAAATGACTTTTAAGGGGGGCACAGTGGCACAGTGGGTTGGACCGGGTCCTGCTCTCTGGTGGGTCTGCGGTTCGAGTCCCGCTTGGGGTGCCTTGTGACGGACTGGTATCCCATCCTGGGTGTGTCTCCTCCCCCTCCAGCCTTACGCCCTGTGTTGCCAGGTAGGCTCCGGTTCCCTGCGACCCCGTATAGGACAAGCGGTTCAGAACTGTGATTTTTAAATGTTTTTCCCTATCCCTGGATCACACAAAGGGTGCATGTCCATGTGACTTGATCTACTTCAGTCCAACTAGGTCTTGTCCAGTGTCGAGTGAAAAGGATGGGTAGAGATGCTAACTTAAACAGATGCATCATGGGATGGCAAATGGTGTGTGCATTCTGAAGTTTGTGTATTTGCCAGCCTCTTTGACTGTGTATTTGTCATCAATACATTATTATTATTATTATTATTATTATTATTATTATTATTATTATTATTATTATGGAGGGTGCAGTGGTGCAGCGGGTTTGGCCCCGTCATGCATTCTGATGCGTCTGGGGTTTGAATCCCGCTTGGGGTGCCTTGTGACAGACTGGCGTCTGGTCCTGGGTGTGTCCCCTCCCCCTCCAGCCTTACGCCCAGTGTTGCTGAGTTAGGCTCCAGCTTGCCGCGATCCCTGCTTTGGATAAGCAGCTTCAGCCAATGTGTGTGTATTATTATTAATATTAGTAGTAGTAGTTGTAGTAGTATTTCAATTAGCTCAAAATGTTTTCAAAAACATCTTACAATGTTTCATTCTTATACTGTTATTTACAAAGATCTGTAAATTTGTCACCTCAGCAGGTTTGGCCAGTGCTCACTGTGTGGTGGGTCTGGGGTCCAAGTCCTTCTTGGTGTGCCTGGCAATGGACTGGTGTTCCATCCAGGGGGCTTCCCCTCCCCCTTCAGCCTTGTGCTTCTTGCATAGGCTCCGGCTCGCAGCGACCCCACATAACCTCAGAACACACACATCCGTATGGAACAAGCGGTTCAGAAATTGTCTGTGTGTGTGTGTGTGTGTGTGTGTGTGTATGTGTATTCAACACATAACATGGAACACAAATAAAGACTATGTTTTGGACCACTGCTACTCTCCCTTCCGGAATGCCCACAAATCCCTCCCCCGCTCACCTTTTGGCAAATCGGACCACTCTTCCGTCCTGCTCCTGCCCGCTTACAGGCAGAAGCTGAAACAGGAAGCACCCACCCTTAGAACGATCCAGTGCTGGTCGGACTAATCGGATTCGATGCGAAAAGACTGTTTTGATCACACAGACTGGGAGATGTTTTGGTCCGCCTTCAATGGTGACATCGAGGTTTACATGGATACCATAACGTGTTTCATCAGGAAGTGTATAGAAGACGTTGTGCCGACCAAAACAACTCAGAACTACCCAAATCAAAAACTGTGGATCAGCAACGAGGGTCATGGCATGGGGGACTACAGTACATGACCAGGCTCCAAGAACACTAAAGCCGATACCCTGTCGCGCCTCCATGACGGCGACCTGTTCCCTGAGCACCGTGAACCCATCTTGCCTCAAAACTGTGCTGTGGCCCTAGTGAAGTTTGCAGTTATTCAGAGACCTCCAGCTGAGCCTGGTCCCGTCAACAAACCTGCAGGCAAGGAATATGTGCCCGTAGACATGCAGCTTGGGGGGCTACAATAATTGGTGGATTAGGAGGGGTACGGGCCAGGGGAACACTGTTGGGTGGCAGCACATGACATTTTGGGTCCTGCACTAATCACTGACTTTCACAGGAACTATCCGGACCGGCTGGCACCTCGTCCACGAGGACATCCTCCCATCCAACTTAGGGCGGCAGGGCTGCCCATGGCGGGGGAGGTCTGTCACTCCCCTGACCACATGCTCCACCACCACACCTGCAACGAATCATGGAGGATGGGTATAAAGAGGCTGACACCCTAGTCTGCAGAACGTTATCTGAGCAACTGCAACCCTGTGCGATCACTCAGTGTTCTCCCATGTGCTTCTCCTAATCTCCTCCTCCTCCCCTGTTCCTGGATACTTCTGCCCTGGCTCCTCAACTTTTTGCCCACTGGCTTCAGCGTGCCCCCCCAACAAGGAATGACAATCGACAAAACTCTGCCTGCCCCTGACTATTCTCCTGCCGAGCCCTGAATAAAAGCGTCCGCACCTGAGTCCCGCTTGTCAGCCTGTTGTTTGGACCATGACAGTAAGTTCCTTAATTAGGATTACTATAGCAAGAGTGGGAATTTAACCCCAGATCTTTGAATTGCAGAGTGACAGGAGTAACCTACTGGATATATCACCATGGGGATATGTGGCTTTTAACTGGAGTATGAGCTCTCTTTGCCTTGCGTTAAATCATCCTCTCAGTCAATTCTGTAAAGGTTTTTTATCAACATCAAAATGAGGTCATGCATTTCATGACATGTTTATCGTCAGGCAATCTCCAACAAAGCAGCACACATTTTATCACCATTTATCAGACATACTGTACGCCAGCATGAGATTTGATTAAAGATGCAGCGGAATGAATAATGAAGCAGTCCTGCTTGCAGAAACAGCAGTGATGACAGACAAAGACAAATCAAGACGTACACGTGGACTGCCTCCCAAGTCTGCCAGTGCTGGAGACCCGCATAATTGCTTGTCTTTATACGGATCAGGTGGTGTCACGGTGCAGAAACGCTATTTAAATGTGAAATAAGAGGCCTAGCACTGAGGAATGAGGCCATCCCCTCTGTGTCGTTTCTTTGGCTGAGGCATTTGCGTTATGTGGGGGGATGATCTACGGAAGATGATGTTTCATGTTAAATAGCTTCCGTTATGATGTGCCCACACGGACCCCTTCAATGCCCAGCATTTTGTGTGTGCATGTATTTCCCAGAGGGATTCCTCTGCCAGGAGGGAGGTGGGTCATGTGATGTGGACTGTGCAGGGTGTGAGGTTGATGCAGACCAGAGTTGGGGTCATCACTATGATACACAGTTATTCACATGTCTTGATGAGCACAGGGGAGGGTATCAAGAGATTACTGGGGAGGTTACTGAGAGGCTATCATGTCTCCCCCACACTTTACTTTGAGCAGGGCAGCAGGTAACACACCTTTTACGTACCTTGAAACCAGGGAGTTATGAGGTTAGATCCTAGACAGAGCTATAAGCAAAATCTTTCACCTGAAAAGAACTGACAACTTAATTACTTGGCAAAGTATTTAAAATGTGAGAAAGAATTAATAATCAATAAAAGATATGTCTAGCTACAGGCCTAGAGATGAGGAATGGTATTATTTGCTGTTGATGTATCACCAAAAACCAAAAAATAAGGTATTGCATGTGCTGGCAACTATGGTAAAGCTTAAGTGTGATTTGTGTATGTGACCTGAAATTAACCCAGGCAAGAGTAAACACAGCTGAGGTATATGCCCTGCGATGAGGGTATGTTTAAACCAGTGACAATCAATCAAAGGGATCCCTTGAAGGCAGTTGTGCCTGTAAAACATAATAGTGAAGTAATGAGAACAGCACATGAGGAAGTAGAACCCCAAAGTTATGATCTGTGTCAAGACAAGAAGCAGGCAGACTATAGTAGGCGCCACTGTGACTGAAGGACCGTTAACCAAAACAGCTATAAAAATAGTGGCCAGCTCCAAGGGGGGATCTGGACCACGTAAGAAAAAAAAAAGGAGTGTCTGGTTAATCCAAAATTGTATGAAAGGTACTGTTTGCGAGTTCTCTGGCAGTTGCTCTGCAGACCAACTCTGCTTTGTTACTTTGTAATAAAGTCTACTTGCATTTACAAACTACCCGAAGAGTCTGGTGTGTCGCCTCTGGAAACCACAACACTACTTGTGCTATGTGTCATGTTCTTTTACACATGCTATAACGAGCCATGTTACTGAGGAGTGTCACGATTGAGCAGGAACAGGCATTTATTGTAAAAACCTTGGAATTGTGGGAAAGATGTAAAATAGCTGTTCAGCCACTGTGGGGTCTGATAGGGATTATAAGGGGGTGGGTGTCTGAAAGTCTGCAATGTAAGAAAGTTAAGAAAAGTCTAATCAAGCTGGGAAGGATGGCTTGAGGTACAGATCCTTGAGGAAAAGGGGTCCTCAGACCAAGAGCATTATTTCCTTGTGTACATGCTGAAACCTCTCGCTGTGTGCCAGTGTTCCAATAAACATTCATAATGAACAGTGTGCATCCGTCCTTCTTTGCCCCATCTGAACTCAGAGGGCTGCACACTACAATAAAAACATTTTTCCTCTGTATTCATTTTTTAGCATTTGTAAGCATTTATTTGCTTCTTTCCAGAATTTCTTGTCTTTTTCTGAAAGAACACAGCTTTTGTTTATCCTCCAAGCTGATTAATGGCAGTAAAGAGCAGCCAAACAGGAGTGTTAATTCAACTCATTCCAACAGTGTTTACACCTCCTGTCTGGTATTCCTAAGCGTCAGTGATGAATAATAAGATGGTGATTCAGTTTGCAACTGGCATTAAATAGATTCTTGTAGAAAAGATTTTCAATAATATTAAATTAGTTTTTAATTTTAATGCACACGCACACACACACACACACACACACACACACACACACACACACACACACACACACACACACTATAGGTGATTTTAGAGTTGCCAGTGCACTTGAACGGCATGTCTGTGACCTGTGGGAAGAAATCCACACAGACACAGGGAGAACATGCAAACTTCACACAGGCTGCATAGGAATTAAACCCATCCTTTCACACCATCTAGGAGCTGTGAGACAGCAACACTACTTGCTATGCTACCGTGCTGCCAAATTTAACTATTTTATTAGTACAGTAACATTTTGGTCATCATTCCTTCAGAAATAAATTACTGACAGAGAGATGGAGGGGAATCTTAGGATGTTACTAATATTCCCATGCAGCCATACCTTAGGTCTAAGGCCTTGTGGCCTTGGATGACCAGTGGGCTGTGCTTTTAAATCCCGAAGAGTCATGTCAGTGGGTCAGATTAATTACTGAAGTGGACCCCTCTCTGCTGAACTTCCAATTTTGGTGTAAGTACAGACCTTTGAATTAATGATGCGGCAAAACTGAATTCACATGTACATTAGGGTTTATTTGACTGCTTTTGGTAAGAGACTGCAAATGTCTTCAATTTGAGCCAGGTAGTTTTCACTGAGCACCTCTCTCATCTCAGTCACACTTTTAACTTTAATTTTCTGGCTGTTGAAGGATCACTCAAAAATGGACTGCTGACGGATTTGTCACACGGACTCCTTCACAGTGGTGGTCCACATCATCAAGCTTAGCAGGGATTTAGCGTTAAACCCAAGACAGAGGCTGCTGCCTTTTTGCAGAATCTTCTGGAACGTTCATCTTCTCCTGCACGAAGAGCATAAATCACAATTCTTGGTTTTGATGGATTTTGTACCATTTCCTCTAGTTCTGACCTTTTTGCCATGATGGATTCTGTTATTACACATGAGGGAATAAAAGCTTACTGGAGAAGGTGAGCTTAAGATCAACGCAAACACTGATCTATAACTAGGGATGGACAACCCTGTTCCTCCTACCACTGAAATCCCACAATTCATTGCTACTCTCTCTAAAAGAGAAAAATAGTTACACAACAGAAATAACTGAAAGTATGTGAATTGAATGCTGACCCAAATTAATTTGACTGAGTGACTGATCCAGTTAAAAGCTGAAGGATACAGGGGTGGTCTGGGACACACTGAAGCGGGCCTGTCCTGCTCAGAACCATTTTCTAATTGTGTTGATGACAAGCAAAGAATAACGAGAAAGTGATGGTAAAATCCCTGTGGGATCAGGGTTGTATGTTGGATGCGGCTGTGAATCCCCTTACTTCAAGTGCCATTCAGACCTACAGGAACACCGTTATTAACCCCGGTAACCAGAGCCAAGAATGTTGCTTGGAGGGTAAAGCGTCAGCACGGTTGGCCAAAAAAGGAAAACTGATAAAAAGAACCCACTCAATGTTTAAATCCTGATGATCATTTTTACATTGTCCCACAGTTTCACTTGTGGGCCAATCAAACTGGCTGTCATACAGACAGGCTGGAGTCAGGTGAGTAGTGGACCCAGTTGCAAGTTGGTTTTATTTTTTCCACCAGGTTCGAAAGGCAGAACACAATCAAGGTCAGAGACAGACAAAGGTCTTTCAGGCGTAGACGTTTCAACACAGGTAAGCCAAAACTCGGTAGGCAGAGAGAATAGGCGAGGGTTAAAAACCAGGAAAATGGGAATCAAGCAGGCCGTGAAGAATGAGACGAAGACGCTGAAACTGCAAGACCACAAGGGCGATTGCAAGAATCTGCATCGTGGTGTGGACACGGAGTTCTTTTTTTTTCCCGGGTTTCATCAATTAGCAGCGGGTGTTGCTGCTCTGCTTGTTCCCGGGGGCGTGACACTGGCATGCTCGCTGATCAAATTAGACTTCTGCAATTTCCATTGATCGCTGTGTTGCCACGTCATGGTTCTGCCCACAGCTCTGAGGACAGCTCCATGTAGGGTCTCACACTTGCACCCAAATGGGAAATCTCTAAATTGTAATGGTCTGTCAGTTCCTCTGCATCCTACCGACCTTAGACACTTTATGTCATATTACTGGACATATACAGGTCAGGTGATTTCAGAGGCTTGGAGATTATGTGATTCTGATACAGCTGAATTTTGTGTGTTCCTTTTTCTAAACCTGTTGACTAAAACATGACAGATTAAACTATCAAAATGCTCACAATTTAAAAGCTATGCAAAACTACATTGTTTCCTTTGATGGAGAATACCTCCCTTTTGATTTGTGACACATGCAACAAGTGCATTGGTTTTAGCTGTAATTACCAACTGAAGTACCGTCAAGGGTGATGTTGATGTTACTTTTTGCAATGATGACTGTATTAGCTCTGCCTGCACCTCCCTTTTCTCCCCACATACAGAACTAATGCAAGCCTTGCTCTATCATCTATATCTCCCTACTTAGTGTCACTAAAGAATTAGGTAAAATGTGGTAGCAGGTAACATGGTGGTTAAGACAGTCCCTCTGCAACTGAAAATCACACACACACACACACACACACACACACACACACACACACACATACACATACACACATACAGAAAATGTCTATAACTGTTTGTCCTGAGCAGGGCTGTGGCAAACTGGAACCTAATCCGGTAGACAGAGGGCACAAGGCTGAGGTGTGGGGGACACACCCTGGATGGGATGTCAGTCATTCAGAAGGCACCCGAAGCAGGACTCGAGCCCCAGACCCACCAAAGAGCAGACCCTGGTCCAACCTGCTGCGCCAACACCCGCCGCCAACCAGCAATTGAAAATCCTAGGTTAGCATCTCGTTCTTGCTGTAAAACCCATGGGCAAGGTAATTATTTAGAACTGATTCAGAAAAATTTACCTAACTGTACAAATGGATAAATCCTTGCAAGGATAATTATTTAACATAGTAAGGCGTTATGGGCAAAGTGTAGAAAGAAGAAATAAGTTCCTGAAGATTATGTGAAGAAATAAGGATAAGCACAAAATATGGGTGGCACAGTGGCACAGCGAGTAGTGTTGCTGTCTTACAGTAGCTGGGTGGTCCAAGTGGATATGAGTTCAATCCTCACTCAGTCTGTGTGGAGTTTGCATATAAGCAGAGTGCATGTGGCAAGGAATTCAGACCATCACAGACTACAAAGCTACACCACTTGTCTTTGATGAGTTGAACGATTTCTATGCATGGTTCGAAGCACAGAACAACATGCCAGCAGGGAAGACCACCCCAACTCCCAACTTTGACTGTCTGCAGTAGATGTCAGGAAGATTGTCCAAAGTTAACCCATGGAAAGCTGCAGGTCCTGACAACATACTTGGCTGGGTGCTCAGGGCATGTGCTGTTCACCTTGCAGATGTCTCCACAGACATCTTCAACATTTCCCTGAGCCAAGCAGTTGTCCCTGTCTGCTTCAAGATGACCACCATCATCCCTGTGCTGAAGAAATCATCTGTGTCCTACCTGAATGACTACCGGCTGGTTAAACTGTGAAAGAAAGTTTTCCCCTTTCCCGTTTCAGCCACAGGAGACACTGAAGAAACTCACACAGACACATGAAGACTTTTCACAACAAATAGGGTGATGGGTGTCTTCCCAATCAGTTTTTATTGCCTGCTTTTATTTGCCAAGCTCATACATAATTCATTACAGGGTGTTACAACAGGTGTGTTCAGCGTTTTCCTGCCTTTTTGGCTAATAACTTTCCGCTTCTTTTGTTCTCAAAATCCTTCATCCTGCAGCCAAATCATCCAACCCCTATCATCCAGTTTACCTTAAACTGACCTAGCTCCAGGCAAGGCAGGACCATCAGCCTTTCATGACATGCTCTTGGTGTCCACAGCCTGCCTTTATCAGATAACCTCTGACCTGGTGCCTGGTATAGCCTGCTTCTCCCACAATGGTCTTACATTCCACAACAAAGAGCACAGCCTTAAACCCAGTACAAAAAAATATTACCAGTTACCATGCTTAACAATTTCTATAACTATTAAATTTTAACACCACAGCACTCATGCCAGGGGGAGTGGTGGCGCAGTGGGTTTGGCTAGGGCTTGTTTTCTGGTGGGTCTGGGGTTTCAGTCCTGCTTGGGGTGCCTTGTGATGGACTGGTGTCCCGTCCTGGGTGTGTCCCCTCCCCCTCCAGCCTTGTGCCCTGTTTTGCCAGTTTAGGCTCCGGCTTGCCCCGACCCTGCTTAGGACAAGTGTTTTCAGACAGTGTGTGTGTGCGCATGTGCGAGCGTGTGTGCACTCACACATATCATTATGAAGTGTTTCAAGCGGCCAGTCATGAAACACAGAAGAGCAGTCTTATCACCACACTGGACTCATTTCAGTACGCCTACTGTCCCAACCACTCAACAGGGGACACCATATCTGCTACTGTCCACCTTTCTCTGACCCATCTGGACAAAAAGGACAACTACGTAAGGATGCTGTTCATAGGCTTCAGTTCAGCATTCGCCATAATCACACACACACTTTCTGAACCCCTTGTCCCATACAGGGTCACGGGGAACCGGAGCCTACCCAGCAACACAGGGCATAAGGCCAGAGAGGGAGGGGACACACCCAGGACAGGATACCAGTCCGCCACATGGCACCCCAAGTGGGACTCGAACCCCAGACCCACCAGAGAGCAGGATCCAGTCCAACCCACTGCGCCACCGCACCCCCTTCAACCTAATCATCCCTCAGAAATTGATAACAATGCTGAGCTTGCTGAGTCTGACCACCTCCCTCCGCAGCTGGATCCTGGACTTTTTGACTGGGAGACCACAGTCCATCAGGATTGGTAACTCCACCTCTTGCACCACTCACTGAATACTGCCGCTCCCCAGGACTGTGTGCTCAGTCCACTGCTTTTTACCCTGCTGACTCATGACTGTGCTGCAAAGTACAATTCAAATCATATCATCAAGTTTGTGGACGAGACTACAGTTGTGGGCTTCATCAGCAACAATGATGAGTCAGTGTACAGAGAGGAGGTGAACCAGCTCGCAGAATGGTGTAGAGACAACAATCTATCTCTTAATTTTGATAAGACTAAAGAGATGAATGTTGACTTCAGGAGAACCCAAGTAGGCCACTCACCACTGCACATCAGTGGAACAACTGTGGAGAGAGTCAAAAGCTCCATGTTTCTTCATGTGCACATGACAAAGGACCCCTCCTGGACTCTCAACACCACCAGCCTAGCCAAGAAAACTCAGCAGCACCTCCATTTCCTACGGAAGCTGAAGAGAGCCAAACTCCCCCCTCCCATCCTCACCACCTTCTACAGAGGGATGATACACAGCATCCTGACCAGCTGTCTCACTGTGTGGTATGGGAACTGCACAGCCTCTGACAGCAAGACCCTAAGGTGAATTGTGAGAACAACTGAAATGATAATCAGAGTCTCTCTACCCACCATTGACACCTTATGCAACAACCACTGCATCCGCAAACCCACTAGTATTGCTGACAACCCCTCTCATCCCTCTCATGGACTCGTTTCGCTCTTGCCATCTGGTAGAAGGTACCTTTGTTACTTTCTAGAATGCCCAGGAAAGGTGGGCAACCACTGGCCCGTGGACCCCAGAGGTTTTTTTTCTCCCTCAACCTTCAGTTGGGAGTTTTTGTTCCTTTCCCCGGTGGCCAGTAGGTATACTTATAGCTCTATAATAAGTTCTTTACTGTGGTAGTCATTAGTTGACTGTCTTCTTTGTTTGTATCTATTTTTCTTGCCTTATGCCTGTGTTAAAGTGCTCTGTGTCACTGCGTGAGAAGAGCGCTGTATAAAAGTTAAAAAAAAAAAAAGGTACAGCAGCATCCGTGTCACCACCAGCAGGCTCTGCAACAGTTTCTTCCCTGAGGCAGTAAAATTACTCAACACCCTGCTGCCTCCCAGCACTCACTCAAACAGCTAACCCAGCATGACTCGATACACTACAAACAGTTTACAGTTTACAGCCCATGCCCTGTGTATTTGTCCTGTACTCGTCTCACACTGTTAGGTATTTGCACTTTATGTAGTCCTACGTACTGTTCTGTGTTGCACCGTAGTCTCCAGAGAAATTACATTTCATTCTATTGTATACAAGCAATATAGAAGAATGACAATAAAAACCACTTGAACTTTTAGTTCCATAGAGGCTCCACTCATCTCCCTGCTTCGGAATAAGGGGACATGGCTCACCTGGACCCCAGAGGTGTTGGACTTGTTCCGCAGTTAAAAACACAGTCCATGACAGCCACGGTGCTCCAAAACCCTGACTCGACACTGCCCTTTACAGTGGAGGTAGATGCCTCGGTAGCAGGAGCGGGGCAGTGCTCTCCCAGAGACAGGGGACCCCGCCAAAACTCCACCCCGTGCTTATTTTTTGAGCAAACTGTCACCTGCCAGGCATAATTATGATATAAGGAACTGGGAATTGCTGGCCATTCAGCTGACCCTGGAGGAATGGAGGCATTGGCTAGAGGGGGGGCCAGTCACCCGTTCCTGGTCCTCACAGACTACCGAAACCTGGTTTACCTATGGACGGCCCACAGACTAAACCCCTGCCAGGCACGATGGACTCTTTTTTCACCAGCTTTCAGTTCATGGTGTCCTATCGACCGGGGTATAAGAACACAAAGGCCAACGCCCTGTCCATTGTTTATGACAAAGACCTGGAAACAACCCCACTAGAATCCATTTTACCCATGTCTTGCTTTGTTGCACCCATGCAGTGGCAATTTCTGCAGGACTTCAAGATAGCCCAGGAGGAGGTGCCAGGTCCTGCAGAAACCCCAGCAGGGAAAGAATACGACGGTGAGGTTGCAATCCCCCTTGCTCTACTAGGTGCATGATTCTTCAACCGCCCATCATCTGCGTGGCTACAGGACCCTCGCCCTGCTCCAAAGGAAGTTCTAGTGGCCTTCCATCCAAGATGACGTCCAAGAGTTTGTGGATGCATGAGAGATATTTGTGAAGGCCAGGACCTGAATGAAAAACTTGCAGGGATACTGAAGCCCCTCCCAGTGCCGTCCAGACCTTGGTCCCATCTCGCATTCAACTTTCTGACAAATCTGTCCTCCTCTGAAGGTAACACTGTCATCCTCATGGTCAACAACATTTTTTCCAAGGCCTGCTGCACGGCCATAGAAACCGCAGAACATCTTTTCCACCACGTGTTCCAACTGGAAGGTCTATCAGAAGACATCGTCTCTGACCGGTGGCCCCCTGTACGTCTCGAGAGTATGGAAAGCCTTTCGGCAGAAGCTGTGCAGTCCCTCAGCCTCATCTTGAGGTACCATACCCAGGCTGACAGGGAAGCTGAGCACCTGAACCGGGACCTGGGCAGATTCTAAAGGAGTTACTGGGGCTAATGGCAAAATCAGGGGTCGAGGTTCCTGCCTTGGGCGGAGTACAAGTATAATTCCCTCTCTCACTCATCCATGGGACTGCTTCCATTTCGGTGTTTGTTAGGCTACCAGTCCTCCTTGTTCCCCTGGCACTCTGGCCCCAGCGACATGCCTGTGGTCTGGCAAAGTGTCCCTGAGCACCTGCGGAGGAGCACCCAGCATTACAAACAGCAGATGGACAAGCACCACTGCACTCTGTTTTTCCAGTTTGGACAACCGTCCCCATTGCACTGTCACCTTGCCCACCCTGCTCCTTAAATCTCCCTTTCTCATTCTTCCTTGAACATTGTCTTGTCTCTATATCCTGTCTCCCACAGCCACAATCATCGCTTGCCCCTCCAACCACATCTCTCGATCATCCTTAGCTTATTGGTTCTGAACCCTCGCCTGTCCCAACCACAAGCCTTGTTTTTTCTCTACAACCACCAACTGGACAATCCCGCACCTGGAACCACTCTCCTGCTCCCCAATGTGCTGGCGTCACAGGTCAACAGTATCAAACATAGCACTCAAGTCCAGTAATATAACAACTGTGGGATGGCCAGTGTCAGAGGAGATGAGAATATCATTAAAAAGATGGTTGAGAGCTGTTTCAGTCCTGTGACCAGGGCAGAAAAAACCTGAAAATTTCCATATGTATTCTGATGATGAAGGTATTTTACAATTTGGGAAGATGCGATTTTCTCTAAAATTTTGGATAAATATGGTAAATTATTCTATAAATACTTGGGATATTATAGTCAAGATCCAAGTTTTTTTAGTAGGGTTCTAATAACGGCAACTTTAAAAGCATTCGGAACACAACCATTAGGTACCGAGGTATCAATGATACTGACAATAGGACCACGAGAACAGAAAATGCGGCTTTAAGTAATTTAGTGGGGATTGAGTCTAAAGGGCAGGTAGTACATTTCATTGAGCAAATAAACACGGCAATTTCCTCTTTAATAATTCAGTCAAGGGGGTGCAGTGGCGCAGTGGGTTGGACCCGGTCCTGCTCTCCAGTGGGTCTGGGGTTCGAGTCCCTCTTGGGGTGCCTTGCGACGGACTGGCGTCCCGTCCTGGGTGTGTCCTTTCCCCCTCCGGCCTTCCGCCCTGTGTTACCGGGTAGGCTCCGGTTCCCCGTGACCCCGTATAGGACAAGCGGTTCTGAAAGTGTGTGTGTGTGTGTGTGTAATTCAGTCAAAGCCACTGAAATGGTGTGAACAGCATATAATATTATCAAAGCCAGAACTCCTTACACTGCCTA
The DNA here is from genome assembly GCF_900964775.1 of Scleropages formosus. Lineage (NCBI taxonomy): Eukaryota > Metazoa > Chordata > Actinopteri > Osteoglossiformes > Osteoglossidae > Scleropages > Scleropages formosus. The sequence continues at coordinate 5,033,083 of NC_041811.1, forward strand.
GGACAAAGAGGGTACAGTGGATTCTTGGATAATCTCTAATTTAAAGATAAAAAACTACAGAAATTCGTCATTTGTAATTGAAACAAAATTACATTATCTCGGTGTTTATCAGTTAAGCTAGCAATAGTATTAAACAAAAAAAGAGGATAATGCCGATTTTTATGAATTAACTTCACGTTGGCCTAATATTCGGATCTGATATTAAAAAGCACTTTTTATTTTTTTAGACAATCAGACCAGGCTATATAATAAGTGTTCAGTTTAGCTGAATTCCATTTATGCTCTAGTTTATGACATTCTAACTTTGCAGCACGAGTCCGAGTCAATGCATTGAACCACAGCAAGTTGTTTGATAGCTGGAATAAGTTTAGTTTTTCATGGAGCTGAATGTAATGTTTCATAGAGCTGTATATATATATATATATATATATATATATATATATACACACACACACATCTTCTGAACCGCTCGTCCCATACGGGGTCGCGGGGAACCGGAGCCTACCCAGCAACACAGGGCGTAGGGCCAGAGGGGAAGGGGACACACCCAGGACAGGACGCCAGTCCGTCGCAAGGCACCCCAAGCGGGACTTGAACCCCAGACCCACCGGAGAGCAGGACCCGGTCCACAGCCATTTCATCTATATCCATGCTCATTCCAATAGAATATTTGCTCAGGTAATCGATAAATTTAGCAGTACTAGTTTCATGAGAGAGGGGGGCGTGGGGGCGTGGGGGCATGGTGGAGCAGTGGGTTGGACCAGCTCCTGCTCTCCGGTGAGTCTGGGGTTCGAATCCTGCTTGGGGGGTCTTGCGACGGACTGGCGTCCCGTCCTGGGTGTGTCCCCTCCCCCTCTAGCCTTACGCCCTGTGTTGCTGGGTTAGACTCCGGTTCCCCGCAACCCCGTATGGGACAAGTGGTTCAGAAAATGTGTGTGTGTTTAGTTTCATCAGTTTTATTGACAGATCCCAGATCAGTCTTGATCATGGTATTCACTCTGAACTTATATAGTTAAGTATAGTCTGCTTTGTAAATGGGTAAATTGTTCTAAGGCTGGATATTTAGCATGGTAGTTTCCCTGGGACAAAGCTGTCAAATAAATGAAGATTAACTATCATGATGAATATACAAAAGCATGTTTCCAAATGAACTGGTTCCAGAGTGAACAGGCTGGTGTGGTCCTTTGTCAAATGGCTAGCATTAGCAAGTCAGTCATTTATAGCAACATGTTAACTTTAAGGCTCTTTAAAATAACATTTCACAACCAGAAAAAGACTGCCGTTAAATAAGTGATGGGTGCAGTTGTTGTGATGAAACAGAGTGAGATGAGGTGGAGACTGTAGTGTGGACGCATATGGAAGCACAGAAATAAAGAAAAAAGAAAGACAAAGACAAAACAACAACAGAACGATCAACCATCAACAGATACCCAGTTTTGAGATTTTAGGAAAATATTTCGATTTCCGTTAAAACTGGGTATTACCATAAATTACCATAAATTAGCATGCAGAATAAGTGATCTGATTTCGTGGTGAAGTGCTACTTGCTTCCTTCCTCTGTTCCAACATCTGTTCCTCTTGGCATTCTTTAGTTTCAGGCCTGTCGCTAACCGGCCCATTGCTGCGGCCCCGGCCCTCAAGTTCAAGTGACCTTATGAGGTTTTTGATTTTAATTTTTTTTCCAGCTAGATGGACAATCTTGACAGCAACATTCTATTGCACCGGTGAAATTCTGTTACTGCTCCTTAGGATTTTCATTCATACTGACGTGCTAAAAAAGGGTTGCAGCTGAACGGGTGCCATGGGACGGCTTGAACATTACTAATGATTACAAATGACAGCAAACGATGGGTGATGTCTTGCCTTTTTTATTTATTTATTCACTCTTGTTTGTGTGTTAATGTTGAAGTTGTGCCTGCGGGGAACAAAATGATACGCAAGAGAATTACCTGCTCTCGGTTTACGGTTTTCATCACAGCGAGTCCCGGGACTGTCTGGCACTGAGATATTCCCAAATCCACCTGTCACGACCCACGGTGGCAATACCCATACCGGCCAGAGGAGGTGCCACTCAGTGCTGCTAGCTCAGACCCATGCACCTGTTCACAATCTGGTAATTGCTGAGGTGTAAAAGGGGCAAGCGGAGGAGGATAGATTGTGGATTCTTAATCAGCATTTTTTCAGTTTGTTTAAGTGTTTATGTTCCATTCCCAAGTGTCCATCCTGTCTACTTCGGCTTCTTGTTCTCCAGTTCTTGTCCAGTGTTCCAGTCCGGTATTTCATCACTCCTCCATGTTCAAGTCCTGCTCACAGATTCACTTTTCACCTTTGTGCGAATACACTGTTTGCCTCCTTGTCTTGCATTCATTGTTTCACCTCTACCCGGCACTTTACAGTTTGCAGTTTATGTAAAAATACAGTAATACATAAAAACTTATAAATACACTCTGCACATGGGGTCATTTTACTTTTCGTCCATGTTGGGACGTAACAGCAACGCGCATCCGTGTCGGACTCCCGTCCGGACGCTACACCACCTTTTTTGCTGTAATATGGTGATAATATTTATTTTACCATGGTGGTGTGTGTGTGTGTGTGGCAGGAGTGTTGGTCATGCATGTTTAAATAGTCTCCTTTTGTGAGAACTTGTGGGCCGGAAGAAATAATCTAAAATCCATCAGGTTTATAAAAAGCATTCTTATCAAAAGCTCAGGTGAGGCCACCTCGTTCAAGATGCCATGGATTGGTTGACATATCTGCTGCCTGAGGGTGGGAGTCATGGCGCTTTCCTTTAATACAGTCTGACGTACGTGGGGGGGCACTGGGGATCTGTAATGGGACTGTAATTACTGCTCTCTTCATTGGGAGAGCGATGGGACCTCAAGCAGTGAATGCAGCCTTTGTGCCTGAAATTGCCAGTGTTTCCTCAGACTCAGTGCTCACCCTCAAGTACATTATTGTGTCAGGTTCATAAAGAAATGAATTTCAGATGTCTGTCTGTATGATTTGACTCGGGTTCAAAAACACATGCTGAAAGGATTGCCAGTGCAGGACCACTTGGAAAATTTCCCTTAGTTTCCTTAGAGAGTGGCTAAAAAAATGAGCCACCACGTGGCCTGATGGTTAATGAATAGCCTTTGTAGACAAAAGGTTTTTGGTTCATATCGTGGAGGTCTTACTCAAGTACACACACACACATTTTCGGAACCGCTTGTCCCATACAGGGAACCGGAGCCTACCCGGCAACACAGGGCGTAAGGCCGGAGGGGGAGGGGACACACCCAGGACGGACACCAGTCTGTCGCAAGGCACCCCAAGTGGGACTTGAACCCCAGACCCACTAGAGAGCAGGACCCGGTCCAACCCACTGCGCCCCCCGCCTTACTTGAGTATTTGCTTAAAATTACTTTGACTTCAGTTTTGCTCTCTTAAGAAAAAATCCAAATGATCCAAAGTCACTTTGGCTGAAATGTAAGTGCAAAAACAAGTCAATTCAAAGAGTCAAGGAAAATATGTAACAAAATGGATTTTGATCCTTCTGCTCATGTGATCTCCACACTCACTTTATGTGGTACTTTTCTTAAGCTGCTTGTTTTCTGTTCCTACCACTGGAAACTAAACCATCAGAAGAGAAGTACTTAAGCTTATTAATGCCTAATTAATTAAATATTACCTTGTGTTTGCTAAAGCACGGAGGTTCTCAGTTCTGGTTCCGTTGTGGTGGAACGACCTTCCCCTCTCACTCAGAACTGCGGAAACTCTGTCTACATTCAAAAAGGGTCTGAAAACTCACCTCTTCTGGACACATTTCGCCCAAGATCTCCCCAGCTCACGTACGTTGTAAATGTTCATGCATCGTAACTTCATGAGCATCACCAGATAAAGCCCTTATTCAGCCACTACTCCTGCATTGTTTTTGCTTGCTTGTGTATCTTATATTATAATAAAAAAAAACAAAATTGGTAGGAGAGTATAAGGATTTGTCTATCCTGTGTTTTATGCATCTGCTTGAACGATGAACCTCGGTGCAGCAAGTGGTAGGCAACAAACTAGGTTTACCTGAGTCACATGTCTCCAGCTATATCTCTTTCTCTCAATGTAATGCATAAATTGTACTTTTGCTGAGATGTACGTCGCTTTGGACAAAAGCATCTGCTAAATGAATAAATGTGTGTGTAAATGTTTGTATAGTAAAATACCCAGACTTTTAAAGCTGAATTACAGGCACAGTGGTGCAAGTGGACTGTGAAGTGAAACACTGGCATCGCTTAGCATGCAGCCGAAACTGGGAGACCCCCACTCCACTACTCAGAGGTATTTGTCTCTGTCGGGGGTTGTATGTCCTGCCAATCCTCTCTGCTGAGAACACAGCCCCCCTCTGGATAACTGGCACTGCATGTGGCTGGCTAGCAGCAGGGTACACCTCCTCTCTCCACGGCTCAAGGAAGTCCAACACTAGGGTGCCGTGGGCTAGCTGGCTGCCCGGGGCAACCTACTGGGGGAAATTAATTAGGTAGACACACAGTGCTGAATCGGCTCCCGTGCAGCAGTGCTGTGGTGGGCTGGACAAAACACAGACACTTACAAAGTGGAACACGAAGATGGAAGGAGCCAGTGTGAGAAATTTAATGAAAGAGTTGTTGCTACCATTATTACTTCTGCCGTTGTTTTCACTGTCAGCTGCATGCGTGTTCCCTGCAATTAGTGTTACAGATCTAGTCTATAGAAGTCTTTAAATGGCTCTGAGATCAACTGCGAGTTAGAATCTTTGACCTTTAACTTTTACACTAAGCTGTACCAGACACAGTATGGGGGTGCAGTAGGTTGGACCGGGTCCTGCTCTCTGGTGAGTCTGGGGTTTGAGTCCTGCTTGGGGTGCCTTCCGATGGAGTGGCGTCCTGTCCTGGGTGTGTCTCCTCTCCCTCCAGCCTTATGTCCTGTGTTGCTGGGTTAGGCTCTGGCTCCCTGTGACCCTGTATGGGACAAGCAGTTCTGACAATGTCTGTACCAGACACTTTAATACATTTAATCTGAGAGGATGATAGGGTACAACCTTACTGGAAGGGTGTTCATTCAACACTGAAAAAATGTTTAACAAAAAGTTTGAATTTTCCCCCTTCACTGCTTGTTAAACCACAACCCAAATTCTTTTCTGATGATGCCATGGCACATAGACTGATTGCTCTTATATACTTGGAAAGGAAATATATTTTAATGCTGTTGTCTACACCTAAAAGTACCTCTGCAAATATATGGATGAACAAAGTGTTTGACTTTCTTCCACATAAAAAATTTGACTTGCATAACAATTCAAAGAATGCCTCAACAACTTTTGGAACATTTTAGAATATCTCTTGATTTTTGTGTATATCAATGTGTTTGCAGGTTTATGTCACTGATTGCTGTGACCACATGCTATTCACACACACACATTGTCTGAAACCACTTATCGCTACTATTCACACACACACACACACTGGCTGAACTGCTTGTTTCATATGGGGTCACAGAGAGTGGGAGCCTAACCCAACAATACAGGAAATAAGGCTGGAAGGGGAGGGGACACACCCAGGATGGGACACCAGTCTATCACAAGGCACCCCAAGTGGGACTCAAACCCCAGACCCACTAGAGAGTAGGACCCGGTCCAACCCACTGTGCCACCGTGCCCCCTCAATTGATATATCTTCCCTGCTAATACTAAAGGTGTCATGACTTAAGTTTTCATAAAAGCTTCTTGATTGCAATCTTATTTTTTCCTAATATTTTGTGGCTCCTTTGGCTCATTTGAGTATCTTGTTTGGCACTTACATTTCAGTTTTACCATTGCCCCATGCTCTGCGTCACCCCTTCATCTGCAATCTTGTTCTGCTGTTCTCTTACCTTTTTGTGAGGTAGCTTTTGGTCATCTCATCTCCCTCTTTTAGGAAAACCTCTTCAAATTAAAATTATGTGAGAAAAACAAGCAGGCTGATCTGTGGTCCTCTGCATGTCAGCATTGCACATAGATCTAAATCATAAAAGACATTATGCCTTCAGTACTGCAGTGCAGTTCTGAAACTTACCTTGGCTTCAGAATACAGATAGTTTTTCACAGAAAGTTTTCCCAGCAAACAATAAATACTGTAAACATCACTGCGAGCTTTACCTGCCACATTTAACTATATTATTGTAAATGTGATGGATGAGTTAAGGAGCATTACTGTGTTTTACAATATAACTTTATATTGTAATGTTTTAAGGGCAATGAAAAACCCTTTGCATTTTATACAAAATGTTTCAACCTACTAATAAAACTGATAAACTGGAGAAGAAACCTGATGGTAGTTGTCTTGCAATCAGAAAAGTTGCTAGTTTGAATCCCACCTCTCACTGTAATAACCTTGATTAAGGCACTTTAAGTTAAAAATATTTAAAAGAAAATTTATCCATCTGTATAAATGGGTAAATAATTGTAAAATTGCTTATGCAACCTTATAAGGATAAAGGCATCTACTAAAGAAAGGTTAATAATAATATAAGCTTTTCCAACACACAATAAATTGTGTTATAGCTGTAGAAGGCAATGGAGTTATCACGCCCTCCACCTCAGTGCAATGAGGCGCACCTGCAGCACATCTGGGGACGAACATATAAAAGGAAAGTGCGGAACATGAACATTTGCAGAACCTTGTTCAGCCCTACTACTCACTTGTGCTTCTTGTTATTGATCTCCTGACCTCCCTTATTCCTAGTTCCTGCTCCTCATCCTGCTCCGCGTCTACGACTTCCTGGTTTACCACGACTCCTCGCCTGTCTACAGGATTACGACTCTTGGATTCTCACGTAGGATTTTGCTCGCACATTGGTGACCTTTTGCCTGTTTCACGACCATGTCTTTTGGATTGCCCCATGAAAAAGCTTCCTGTGCTCTACACTTGGGTCCGATGCATCTGCTCTGGGGGAACACCGTGACAGGAGTATTTTATATGTTCTGTAAGGGTTTTTCCTGCAGCTTTCACAAAATAATAAAAACTAAAGAAACCTATTGGTCATAGCACATTTCTGCAAAATGTACTGTAATGAATATGCTGAGGGGGTACAGTGGTGCAGTGGGTTGAACCGGGTCCTTGTTTCTGGAAGGTCTGGGGTTCGAGTCCCGCTTGGGGTGTCTTGAGGCGGACTGGCGTCCCGTCCTGGGTGTATCCCCTCCCCCTTCGGCCTTATGCCCTGAGTTGCCGGGTAGTCTCCGGTTCCCCCGTGACCCCGTATGGGACAAGCAGTTCCGAAAATGTGTGTGTGAATATGTTGACAAGTGCCCTGACACTCAGATTGTCAGTGTCACATTGACTAAATGGGCCTGACATTTCACTGTTCATAGTGACTCTGACATTCTGCTCATTGTATCCCGATGAGATCACAGAAATTCTGTTGACATACAGAAAGGACACTGTTGTGACTCCTAGGAAGATCACACACACACACACACACACACACACACACACACATTTTCAGAACCGCTTGTCCCTTACAGGGTCACGGGGAACCGGAGCCTACCCGGCAACACAGGGCGTAAGGCCGGAGGGGGAAGGGGACGCACCCAGGACGGGACGCCAGTCCGCCGCAAGGCACCCCAAGCGGGATTTGAACCCCAGACCCACTGGAGAGTAGGACTGTGGTCCAACCCACTGCGCCACCGCACCCCCCCTAGGAAGATCAAACTTTTCCTAAATATTAATACCAAGTGCCTTCATTCTAATGACTCTTAAAAGATGTAAAGACATAACCAAAACCCAGCTAGAGGGTAGCCAGGGCTGCACTGCCAATCAAATAGCAAAATTCTGTGTTTAATTGGACAATCTGGTTCCATCAACATTTTCACAACAAATAAATAAGTTATTAAGTGAAGGCCACCTGCTGACAAATGATCCCCATCACAGGCAACTGTTGTCAACAGTTTGTCTTTCATTGTTGCTGGTATGTTGCAAAGCTGCAGATACTTCCTTTCTGATATTCCCTTTACAAGCTCATATATCAAGCACTGTTTGCATTTACATTTTTGCATTTGGAAGACACTTTTCTCCAAAGCTACATGCAAAGTTAAAGTGAATTCACAGAAGGTATGATCTAAATGTTCATATTTTAAAATTTAGTGATTAGAGGTTATGGGGGGCGCGGTGGTGCAGTGGGTTGGACCATGGTCCTGCTCTCTGGTGGGTCTGGGGTTCGAGTCCCGCTTGGGGTGCCTTGGGGCAGACTGGTGTCCTGTCGTGGGTGTGTCCCCCTCCCCTTACGCCCTCTGTTACCGGGTAGGCTCCGGTTCCCCGTGACCCCATATGGGACAAGCAGTTCTGAAGCTGTGTGTGTGATTAGAAGTTGCTGAATAATGGATAAACCTTTTTGCACCTACTCGTGTGATGTATACTGGTTCATCCATCCATCCATCCATCCATCTTCCTCCGCTTATCTGGGACCGGGTCGCGGGGGCAGTAGTCTAAGCAGAGCCCCCAGACTTCTCTCTCACCGCAAACCTCCTCCAGCTCCTCTGGGGGAACCCCAAGGCGTTCCCAGGCCAGCTGGGAGATGTAGTCTCTCCAACGTGTCCTGGGTCTGCCCCGAGGCCTCCTCCCACTGGGACATGCCCGGAACACCTCCCCAGGGAGGCGTCCAGGAGGCATCCGGAACAGATGCCCGAGCCACCTCAACTGGCTCCTCTCGATGCGGAGGAACAGCGGCTCTACTCCGAGCTCCTCCCGGGTGACTGAGCTCCTCACCCTATCCCTAAGGGTGCGCCCAGCCACTCTGCGGAGGAAACTCATTTCTGCCACTTGTATCCGCGATCTCATTTTTTCACCTAACCCGGAGGGGGCAATCCACCTTTGTCCGACTGAGAACCATGGCCTCGGATTTGGAGGTGCTGATTCTCATCCCTGCCGCTTCGCACTCGGCTGCAAACCTCTCCAGTGCACGCTGTAAGTCTTGATTCAATGAAGCTAACAGGACCACATCGTCCGCAAAATGCAGAGACGAGATCCTGCAGCCACCAAAACAGACACCCTCCGTTCCCTGGCTGCGCCTAGAAATTCTGTCCATGAAGATAATGAACAGAATCGGTGACAAAGGGCAGCCCTGGTGGAGTCCAACATGCAGCAGGAACAGGTCTGACTTACTGCCGGCAGTGCGAACCAAGCTCCTGCTCTGGTCATACAGGGAACGAACAGCCCGTAGCAGCGAGCCCTGAACCCCATAATCCCAAAGTACCCCCCACAGTATGCCACGAGGGACACGGTCGAATGCCTTCTCCAGGTCCACAAAACACATATGGACTGGTTGGACAAACTCCCATGAACCCCCCAACACCCGAGTGAGGGTATAGAGCTGGTCCAGTGTTCCACGGCCAGGGCAAAAACCGCATTGCTCCTCCTGGATCCGAGGTTTGACTATCGGCCGGATTCTCCTCTCCAGTACCCCGGCATAGACTTTCCCAGGGAGGCTAAGGAGTGTGATCCCCCTATAGTTGGAACACAATCTCCGGTCCCCCTTCTTAAAAAGAGGGATCATCACCCCGGTCTGCCAGTCCAGAGGCACCGTTCCCGAACTCCACGCGATGCTGCAGAGGCGTGTAAGCCAAGAGAGCCCCACAACATCCAGAGACTTGAAAAACTCTGGGCGGATCTCATCCACCCCCAGAGCCTTGCCACTGAGGAGTTTTTTGACTACCTCTGCAACTTCAGCCAGGGTAATGGACGAGTCCCCCTCTGAGTCCCCGGCCTCAGCTTCCTCTACGGAAGGCGTGTCGGAGGGATTGAGGAGATCCTCAAAGTACTCCTTCCACTGCCCGAGGACATCCTCAGCTGAGGTCAGCAGCGCACCACTTCCACTGTAAACAGTGTTGGCGGAACACTGCTTCCCCCTTCTGAGTCGCCGGACGGTTTGCCAGAATCTCTTTGAGGCTGACCAAAAGTCTTCCTCCATGGCCTCAGTGAACTCCTCCCAGGCCCGAGTTTTTGCCGTGGCGACTGCCAGAGCCGCGTTCCGTCTGGCCTGCCGGTACCCATCAGCTGCTTCAGGAGTCCCATGAGCCAGCCAGGCCTGATAGAACTCCTTTTTCAGCTTGACGGCATCCCTTACCTCCGGTGTCCATCACCATGTTCGGGGATTGCCGCTGTGACAGGCGCCGGAGACTTTATGGCCGCAGCTCCGAACTGCCGCCCCGACAATGGAGGTGTGGAACATAGTCCCCGGACTCAATGTCCCCAATCTCCCTCGGGACCTGGTTGAAGCGCTGTCGGAGGTGGGAGTTGAAGACCTCTCTGACAGGGGCCTCCGCCAAACGTTCCCAACAGACCCTCACTATGCGTTTGGGCCTGCCAGGTCTGTCCAGCTTTTTCCCCCGCCATCGAATCCAACTCACCACCAGGTGGTGATCAGTTGACAGCTCAGCCCCTCTCTTCACCCGAGTGTCCAAGACATATGGCCGAATATCAGAAGAAACGACTACAAAGTCGATCATCGATCTCCGACCTAGAGTGTCCTGGTGCCAAGAGCACTGATGGACACCCTTATGCATGAACATGGTGTTTGTTATGGACAAACCGTGACTAGCACAGAAATCCAATAACAACTCACCACTCGGGTTCAGATCAGGGAGGCCGTTCCTCCCAATCACGCCCCTCCAGGTATCACTGTCGCTGCCCACGTGGGTGTTAAAGTCCTCCAGTAGAATGACAGAGTCCCCGGTGGGAGCGCTTTCCAGCACACACCAGCCCGCCGCCTCTCACCCTGGGCAACGCCAGAATAGTGGAGAGTCCACCCTTGGTCGAGAAGAGTGGTTTCAGAACCCAAGCTGTGAGTGGAAGTGAGCCCGACTATATCTAGACAGTATCTCTCAACCTCCCGCACTAGCTCAGGCTCCTTCCCCGCCAGTGAGGTGACATTCCAAGTCCCAAAAGCCAAAGTTGGTGCCCAAGGTATGGGTCGGCCAGGCACTCGGCCCCGACCACCCCCAAAATCCCAACGCACCGGCCCCTTGTGTCCGGCCCAACGCACCGGCCCCAGAGTGGCGCCACGTCATGGCTTCGGGCTAAGCCCGGCCAGGCCCCATGGGCATAGACCTGGCCACCAGGCGCTCGCATGCAAGCCCCCCCGAAGCCTGGCTCCAGGATGGGGCCCCGGTGACCCCATACCGGGCGGGGTGAACAAGATCCTTGATTTAATAGTCATAAGGGGATTTTGAACCGCGCTTTGTCTCGTCTGTCACCCAGGACCTGTTTGCCTTGGGAGACCCTACCAGGGGCATATAGCCCCAGGCAACATAGCTCCTGAGATCATTCAGGCACTCAAACTCCTCCACCTCGGTACGGTGGCGGTTCGCAGAGGGGTATACTGGTTCATATGGTGGAATGTGACAAATTAACTGTACTCTGCAAACTCTCCTTCTGTTGATGTAATGCACTCGTATTTTTCTCTGAGATGTATGTTGTTTTGGAGAAAAGCATCTGCTCAATGTATAAATGTAATGTAATGTAAATGAAGAGCTTTAGTCACAGAGACAGAATTAATGAAATACAGCTTGTTTGTCTGATACCACCATGTTGCTAGTTCATAACCTTCAAGTAGATGCCTATAGTAGTGACATTCAAAGAGCAAATACACAGATAATCATAGGATATGGTGTTGGACCCACTTATGAAGATAGCAGGAGATGAGGAGAGAAGCGAATCTGAAAGAGATGGGTTTGAAACCCTGCTTGAGTAATGGTGGGATTCAGCAGCTTTGAGGGACAAAGTTTCAGATTGAGCAATTCATGCTAGTATTGAATTTACAGCAGCTCAGCTTTGTGGATGAGTAGTTGTGTGGGGCAACTGTATTAAGTATCCTGTTTAGGGGTACAACAAAGCCAGATCCTATTGTACAACCAAATTTGCTTAATGTTGGAAAAATAATTTTTTTATCAGTGAATGAAAAGGACCTGTTGGATAGAACCAGAAATTTTTTGATCAGCAGTATGTGTTTAAGATGCTTATTTCATGATTTACACTGTGTTTACTGGTTGATAATGATCCCAACTGTATCGTGTTATGTTGTGTAACCCTGCACTAAACCAGTAAATTTATATTATGTAATTTGACTAAACTAACAAATCATCCAAGCTGCTGGGCTTGGAGGGGTGCGGTGGCGCAGTGGGTTGGCCCACAGTCCTGCTCTCCAGTGGGTCTGGGGTTTGAGTCCCGCTTGAGCTGCCTTGCAACGGACTGGCGTCCTGTCCTGGGTGTGTCCCCTCTCTCTCTGACCTTATGCCCTGTGTTACCGGGTAGGCTCTGGTTCCCCGTGACCCCGTAGGGGACAAGTGGCTCTGAAAATGTGTGTGTGTGTTGGGCTTGGTAGATGTATGAACTCCTGATCCCATACATCTTCAAAACCCAAGCCCTTTAGATGCCCAGCATTGCTTGGCATCTTTCCACAGAGAGTCTGGTGCCCCCCCTTTTGGTATCCAAAGAGGAAGGCAGGCACTGGTGAAGATTAAGCAGTAATGAAGCTTCAGTGACCACCAGTGTGACACCTTCTCCCTTGAAAGAAGAAGTCAGGTCTTTATTTACATTTACTGGCTAGCATTTATCCTGAAGAAACTGGAAAGTTTCACTACCAAAGTCCATTGATACAGCTGAGTATGTGATGAAGCTCACTAGACTCCTCAGCACTGGCTCACCTCCCCAGATCAAAATTTTTCCATTTGCATTTTATTGTGTTTTTTTTCAGACAGATCTGTTTGTTCCTCCACTGCGTAGGAATTTAAAATCAATTTTGTGGAAAGCCCTTTTCCTCCAGGGTAAAACCTAGACAGAAGTCATTCCTCCTGAAAGAGCTGGCTGATGTAACCCTGAATCTGGACAACAGCATTAACTTACATTAACTTTTAGCACATTTCTTTTCTCTTACACATGCAAAATAGGTAGAACTCATTTGTTTAATGTCAAAATGTTCTTTATGAGCCATTTTTACTCTGTCATTTTTGATAAATAGGGGACCCTTCTTATCCATTCATTTCCTCATTATTAATTTCTGGGAATCTTTATCTCTGAAAGGAAGAGGTGGGAAAATGGCAGCTGTTATCTGGTGTTTTGGGGTGAGAACACTTGTTGCTGACACATTCACCTACTTCAGTTCCTTTTTTTCTGTGGTGCTTTATGGCTTTTGTTGTTGCACTTATTCAATTTTCTCACAAGAGTTGCTACTGCATTTGGAATTATGGTATGTCTTTTTAGTCTAATTCTAGTTATAATGTCTTGTTCCTTTCTGCATGCAACCTCTGACCCCTATGCTTCAGAAAAACCATATCTGCATTTATGTCTGTAATGCAAATACATTGAAATCTCTTACATCAAACATTTTCAAAGGCCCCAGCAATATAACTGACTGGTTTTGGCTGCTAAAGGTCACGTATGACCTTTCTAGACCTTTTGGGTGGTCAGAGGCTATTCAGATACAATACTCTCTCCAAAGTATTCTGTCTTACAGTGTGCATGTGTGTCAGGCTTGACATTGGATACAAATGGCCTCATCACTTGTAGTTGTTCCAGTGATGACTTTGAACTATGACTTTGCATTGATTGTGGAGGGCCTCCGCACCCTGGCACTGACGCCGCAGAGATGAATCTGATTAAGGGTATAATTGTAGCAGAATTATGACACTAATTCAGCTGCTTCTTGAGTATGGTGCAGGAAATATCAATGAGCTTTTGGGGGAGGTGGGGAAGGTGGGAGAGGTGGGGGGGACAATCAGCCAACTCCTCAAAAAGTTAAAATAAAAACTATGATTCCTGACAGTGTCAGGGGGATGAGTTTACATTGGCCACAGAAGTCAAGAGTGTTAGCAAAGTAAAATATTGACAGATAATGTACCCTGGGCCACTGAGATTTAAACCATGACTAAGGCTGCTGCGGGAAGACTAGGAATGGACTGAAAAACTCAAGGTTTATTGGATTTCTTGTTACAGTTACAGGACCCGAGTTTCTATACCTGTTATGATTCCTGGGAGCAGTATCGTGAGTGACCACCTCAGACACCTAGGCCAAATCATTTAGAAGAGAGGTAGTCAGACCCTAGGCTATGGAATTTCCACCAGTGTGTGCTACAGTCCCTACCATTCGGAGGCGTGCTGCCCAGTTTTTACCACTCTTGTGTTCCAACCTCTTGTTCCAAGTCCCTGTTCTCTTTTTTTTGTGCATCACCCATCTAAGAGCTCCCTGTTCTCCAAGTTCTCCAGCTGCCACATCTTTGTATCTTTGTGTGTCTTTCATCTTCAAGTCCTACCTCATTGTCATGTCACTTCAAGTCTCTTCATTCTCAGCTGTTCATAGCACAAAATCTCATCACTTATTGCACTTTACACTTTTAAATAAAGTCCATATTTGAGTTCACCATTTCCATTTTTTCATTTAACAGTCACTTTTCTCCAAACAATGTACTGCAGATGTGTGATTATTAAGTACAGTTAGTTTGTTTCCTTCCCCATATGCTCTGGCGTTCATCACACCAGTAGCTGGATAAAACTTTACCAGAATGTTGCCGATTCCTAATCACCTTCCTAGTATTTTTTTTTTTTGAAATACATATTAACATTTATGATATATTGCAGGAGTGGCTCTGTAAAGGACTGATCCGAGGATGATATGAACATGTATACCTTATGGGCATGAACATTTGTAGGTCACATGTGGTGTAGCAAGCTTGGCCGGGTCTCACTCTTTGGCGGGTCTGGGATTCAAGTCCTACTTGGGGTGCCTTGTGACAGACTGGTGTCCTGTCCTGGGTGTGTCCCCTTCCCTCTAACCTTGTGCCCCGTGTTGCTGGGTTAGGCTCTGGCTCGCTGCAACCCTGCTTGGGATGAGCAGTTTCAGACTGTGTGTGTGTAAGAGATGATCTAAAGAGATCATGGGTGAAGTGAGTTTAGAAGAGATGAGTTTTAAGACCTTTTTTAAATGCGGACAAAGACTCAGCAGTTCTGAGCAAGAGGGAGAGGTTGCTCCACCTTAACAGAGCCAGAACTGCGAACCTCTGTGATTTACCTTTCGTGCATGGGATCATCAAGTGGGCAGATGTGGAAGAGCATAGCAGTCTGGCTGGTGTGTACTGAATGAACAAGTCCTGTAGATAGCTGGGAGCAGTTCCATTGATGCATTTGTAGGCCATAACCAGGGTCTTAAATTTGATCAGGGCAGCTATGGGAATCCAGTGCAGAGAAACAAGTAGAAGAGATACATGCGAACACTTCAGCAAGTCAAACACAATTTGGGCAGCAGCATTCTGTATCAGCTGTAGAAATTTTATGACAGTAACAGGAAGGCCAGACAAGAGAACGTTGCAGTAGTCCAGACGGGATGTCACCATGGCCTGGACAAGTAGTTGTGCAGAGTCAGTTGTGAGATAAGTACAGATCCTGTGGATGTTATGCAGGATGTATCTGCAGGTCTGGGTTGTGACTTCAATGTGCTGAGAGAAAGATAGACTTGAGTCAATCATCGCTCCCAGACTCTTAGCCAAGGAGGTAGGTGAAATGAGGGAGTTGTTCAGTTTGATTAAGAGATCATGATAGGAAGACAGGGTAGCTGGGAGGTGTAGAATCTCTGTTTTGGAGAGGTTGAGTTGTAGGTCATGATCAGACACTCATGCAGAGATGTCCAACAGGCAGGCAGTGATGCACACGGAAATGTCTGATGCTCCAGGTGGAAAGGAAAGGAAGAGCTGGGTATCATCATCGTAGCAGTGGTATTTGAATCCATAGGAGGTGATGATAGGGCTGAGGGAGGAGATGTAGACTGAGAAAAGCAGAGGACCCAGTACCAAGCCCTGTGGGGCACCAATTGAGAAAGGCAAAGGAGAAGAACGGGAGCCCTGCCAGACCACTTGATAGGATCTGTCAGATAGGTAGGACTCAGTTCAATTCAATTCAATTTATTTTTATAGAGCACTTTTTTCACGCAGTGACACAGAGCCCTTAAACTGTCAAACCATCTTTGTGTTGTTCTTTTGATCCTAAGAGGACTTGGAGAGGAAAGTAGAATCTGATGACTGACAGTGTCAAATGCTGCAGACAGGTCAGAGATAATCAGAGATTATAGAGTATATTATAGATTACAAGACCATAATCTGTGTCTTCTTGTAATCATTAAAAAACTCACTTCTGCTGTAGTACCCTGGATCAATGCACTTACCCTGAACTGATACAATAAGAATGTCCAACTGCATAAATGGGTAATCAAGTTTACAGCTGATTATCTAATAGTATAAGACACCTTGGACATATTAATAATAACCCACTAATATCAAGATTTTATCCAGTGAATAGAATGATCCTTGCTTGTCATAACTCTCAGAAATGTGGTCACCGAATTTTTACCCTGAAACAAACTTTTTCAAAAGCAGACTTCCTCACCTGAAGATGCACAAATGTGTCTCTATATTTCTACACAGGGCAAGCCCTTGCCTTGCAGCTAAACTCTCTGACAAGCAGATGAACCATTTTTCATCTGTGTTCATGCTGCGCGATGTGCAACAATGAGGAATTTCTAAAATGCTAATTGAGGGAACTGCATAGAGTAAGACCCCCACACCGCCCTCCTCCCTGGGGTTTCCTCACTAATGAAGCGTACCTCTGTCTCCTGGCATTACACCGAATTCCTGCCGCACTGGTGTTGATTAGGGATTCAATTCAGTCCACGTCAAAGGCAATGATTAATGTTCTGTGTATGTGTATATAATAAAGTCTCCCTAGCTCTCTCCCTTTCCCACATCAATACGGCTCATTTGCACTTCTGCAGGGCTGAAAGGTAAAACAAAAGCTGCAGGAAAATTTTTTATTATACTCTAGAAGGGGCTAATTTACCCACTGCATGGGCAAGTCAGCGTTTGACAATGGGAGGTGGCCTCGGTGCCTGGAGAGCAGCCCCATTCCCTAAATTACCCCCGAGGTAGGATTTTGGACGGAATGCCTCTCCTCAAAACTTGTAACAATTAAAAAGTGACAAAACAAATACTTCAGTGTTACATGCATTGCATTGTAATACACAACTTTGCTGTGTTTTATTTGTTGTGTTTTATTTCCTTCTCTTAAGCAGGAAGTGGGAGGAGAGGAGCGATTATAATCACTAATAATTACATTATAAAGGTCATTATTATTGTGACACACTGGCTTACAGTTGTTACTTAATCTAGAATGCCCAGGAGGGGTGGACCCCCAGAGGTTTTTTCTCCCTCAACTTTCAGTTGGGAGTTTTTGTTCCTTTCTCCGGTGGCCAGTAGGCATACTTATAGCTCTGTAAAAGTACTTTATTATGGTAGCCATTAGTCGACTGTCTTCTTTGTTTGTATCTGTTTTTCTTGCCTTATGTCGGTGTTAAAGCGTTCTGTGTCACTGCATGAGGAGAGCGCTCTATAAAAATAAATTGAATTGAACTGAATTGAATTAAGGGGGTGCGGTGGCGCAGTGGGTTGGACCACAGTCCTGCTCTCCGGTGGGTCTGGGGTTCGAGTCCCGCTTGGGGTGTCTTGCGACGGACTGGCGTCCCGTCCTGGGTGTGTCCCCTCCCCCTCTGGCCTTACGCCCTGTGTTACCGGGTAGGCTCCGGTTCCCCCGTGACCCCGTATGGGATGAGCGGTTCTGAAAATGTGTGTGTGTGTGAATTGAATTAAGGGGGTGCGGTGGCGCAGTGGGTTGGACCACAGTCCTGCTCTCCGGTGGGTCTGGGGTTCAAGTCCCGCTTGGGGTGCTTTGCGACGGACTGGCGTCCCGTCCTGGGTGTGTCCCCTCCCCCTCCGGCCTTACGCCCTGTGTTGCCGGGTAGGCTCCGGTTCCCCGTGACCCCGTATGGGACAAGCGGTTCTGAAAATGTGTGTGTGTGTGTGTGTGTGTGTGAATTGAATTAGAGAGATGTTTAAAAATTAATTCATGAGCCTGTAGTGGAGCAGATTTTCGTAAGTGACTTTGAAAACTGGTTTTTAAGTTAACATTTTTCTCAAGAGTGACTTGCAGCGTTAAGCTTCTTACACTGATTTATACATCTCAGTAATTTTTACTGTGTCAATTTATGGTAAGTTCCTTAACCAAGGGTACATTTAAATTTATTCCTTTAGCTGAAACTTTTGTCCCGGGTGATTTACAATTACTTTCCCATTTATACAGCATGGTCATTTTTACTGTCATTAATTCAAGTGAAGTTCCTTGCTCAGGGGTACTACAGCAGGAGGTGTGATTCAACATGGAAGCTTCACGTTGAAGACAGCAGTTCTAACCACCATTCCACCTGCTGCCTTTCAGCAGAAGTAACATGTAGCAAAAGATAAATCTATGGTGTGAAATGTTATAAATATGTAAGTGTGGGAAAAAAAATGGAAATGATGCAGATGTATGGAAATAACTGATTCATAAGTGAGATTTAAAATATTGGTGAATTAAACAGTGTAAATCGAATTTGATGCTGCTATTCCATTCACGATGGAAGTCAATATATACAGTTGTAGAACATCATCTATTGGCGAGCTCATCCTCTTCCTTCTTCTGCCCTGTCCATATCTATTCTTAATACTTGTGCTCTTTATTTTATATTGCAGATGTTTTATTTCATTTTAAGATAATGCAGTCTTAGATAATGAATGTTGCTGAAAATACCTTTTGGATGGAGTAATGGTACACAGTGCAATAGCAGTGGGTTAGCTTGGACTGCTAGCTTAAAGTCACGTGTTTACATCCTCTGATGGTTAAGAAAGTGGTGTGTGAAGGGGTAGATGGCTTTGCATTTTGAAGGGGGTCACTGGGCTCTCCTAACCTCAGCAGCTACATCTGTACCTCTCTCTTCTGGTGTTCTGGAACATTCCTCCTACATGGGGGTTCTTGCTCCGGAGCTCAGGTCCAGCCCACTCGCATACATGATTAGTGGTCTGAGTTTGTAAACCTAAAATAAGGATCCCTAACTTAATAGGGTTCATGGGTCGCAGTAGGAGGAGGACTATTATAGGCTATTATAATCTTACTGATTCCTTGCAACCAACTTGCCTGTCACAGCTCAGTCTGTGACAGTGTCATCATACTTTTCGTTCGTGTTTGGACATTGCAGTAACATGGAAACTTTGGACTCTTGTCTGGACATGACAGTCAACAACAATACTCTCTCCTTCAGATAGGCTGTGGCATTCATGCAATGATTGATTGGTATTAACAGGTCCAAAGTTTGCCAAGAAAACATTCCCCACAACATTACACCACCATCACCACCACGAGCATGGATGCCAAATTCTGATACTACCATCTGATATTACCATCAGCAGAAATTTTGATTTATCAGACCAGGCTAAATTTTTTCCAGCCTTCAACTGTCTTTGGTGACCTTGTGCTCACTGCAGCCTCAACTTTCTGTTCCTGGCTGACAGGAGCGGAATCCAATTGGGCTTCTGCTGTTATAGCCAATCTGCCTCAACGTTCGATGTGTTGTGCATTCTGAGATGCTTTTCTGGTCACCACAGTTGTGGAGTGGCTATCTGAGTAACCACAGCCTTTTTGTCAGCTTGAACCAGTCTGGCCATTCTCCTCTGACCTCTCTCATCAACAAGGTGCTTCCATCTGCAGAACTGCCGCTCACTGGATGTTTTTTGTTTTTTGCACTGTTCTGAGTAAACTTTAGAGACTGTTGTGTGTGAAAATCGCAGGAGATTTTGTGAGTGTATGTTAACACACTCAAATTATTATTGGTCAGAAGTATTTCTATTTATGATTGTGTAGGTGAATGTATGTGTGAGTGGCTTTCCTGGATAGGGGTCCCATCCAGGGTGTACTTGGTCTTAAAGGATACTCTCTAGACCACCATTACTCAGACTTAGCCAAACAGTTAATGATAGTGAGTATGACTCACTATCAATTGAGTCTTTCTGGCCTTTTCTGCAATTGTTTAACTTTACATTCAGAAATACAATATAACGGCAGGCAATATCAATTTAACCTGTTTCCTTCCAATTACATTTACATTTATTCATTTAGCAGACACTTTTCTCCAAAGTGACGTACATCTCAGAGAAAATACAATTTGTGCAGTACATTAGGAGAAAGAGAGACATAGTAAAAGAGAAAGTTGTACATCTTACAATCTATGCTATCAGATTTTTGTGGTATATTTTCAGTGAGCCATTCATCTGTGGATTAATTATTGCACAGTTTCTCATTAAATACTCTCTTATGCATTGCAGTTACGGATATTTAGCGTTTTTTTTTAAGGGCTTGATGATGCATAAATCCAATTTTTTTTTACTGCCATGGCCATATCAGACAGGGTTTTATTTTCCATCACAAATGATAAAATTTAATTGTGTTTCATTATTTCCGCTACTATAGTTAATTACTGGTGACACTGTGAGACACTTCGAGACATCTGCCCACATATGTCACTAGCATCCCTAACGACCGCGTGCACAACAACAACACGATGCAATGGAATGACGTGACCATCGTCACCCCCCTCCTTTGACAACCCTGGGACACAGTACTAAACACCCGCTCTGACATACTTGGCTGCGGAACTTCCAACTAATAGACGTTCTCCTCACCTATCTTCCGAGGCTGACTCTTCTGCTCTGTTCTCTGGGTGCACTTCCGTGTGATACGAATAACGTGAATAAGCATCAGCAACTGAGTCTACTCTCCTAATCCACATTCAACATGACAACATGTGCAAAGGGCGACCTGCCTGCAAGATTTGACAGAATGATAGTTCAACTCATTTGGGCTGTGGAAAACTGTAAATGATCAATCAAAAGTGAATGTGTGTTACAGTTCAGTTTGTTGTGCTTCGCCGCTCCATCATGTCCAGTAATTCGATTACTGACCCTTGACCCCTGTTAACCCCCTACAACCCCTGAGCATCTCACCCTGTTCCTGGTGTCTACCACTGTGCATTGACCCTCCACTGGCTAAGCTGCATGTATTATCACTTTGAAATTAATTGTTATAGGTATTATGAATCTTTGCCGTATCTCCTACCATGCTTAGTGTCTCTCTGACTCTTGGAAATTTGATCCTTAAAGGCCATGATTGGTTCACTGTCCAGCCCATAGCCAACCAGCAAACATTTGTTGTATTCTTGTATCATTTGTACTTTAGACCTGATAATCTGTAGTTTAGTCATTTAAACTGAACTGAACCCAATTAGGGCTGCGGTGGCATGGCAGGTTTGACTAGTGCCTGTGATGTGGCAGGTGTGGGGTTTGTGCCTTACGGTGGACTGGTGTCCTGTCTAGGGTGTGTCCTCTCCCCCCTCGGCCCTTTGCCCTGTCTTGCCTGGTAGACTCCGGCTTGCTGCGACTCCACTTGGGGCAAGCAGATGTAGACGTTGGTTGGTTGAACCAAATTACGCACAAGTAATATTTAAAGCTGCATAAGAAAAGCAGAAACTATAAAGCCCCTAAGTTTCCCTTTTCCATTTTTTAATATTATTAAACATATCTGAAACCTTTCGAAAGCTCAAAGCTCATCTTCTGAGGAACATCCATTACTGCTGACCTTCTTCGGCTTGCTTGTCGTTGAAATACCTCACACATTTTGCTCTTATATCCTCATTTGAAAGCAGACTCTCCTTTTAATGGTTTCTTCAAAGCTCCCTCTTCAACGTACTGAAGATCCTGTCCCTTGTGTTGGTGGCATTTAGGGGTCTTTGAGGTGTATTTATTTGCATGACAATGTCAGCGTGTGTTTTTAGCCGGAGGCTGTCTGCATGCTCTTCAACCCTCTTAATTCCTTTTGTCATGTAACACTTTGAAAATGTCTTGAGAGCTAAATATAAGGGTTGCAGTTCCTTCAGTGGAACTGGACCTGTGGGATAGAGGTTTCATGAATGTATCTCATACATCAGGCCAGCAGGTGGCACAATGGTTAGAGCCCTCAGCTTGATTCTGCAGATTCAGGTTTGAATCCCACACCAGATGCAGAACTCTTGATCAAGGTGCTTACCCTAAATTAATCGATTAAACTTACTGTCCATTCATCCAGTTTTAATAGCTGTTTGTTCTGAGCAGGGTGAACTGAAGCCTATCCCAGAAGCATTGTACAGGATGCCAGTCTACTACATAGTAGGCACACACAGTCACACACCCATTCCCACACTAAGTGTAATTTAGCATAACCAATTAATCTGAACAGCATGTCTACTGTTGGAGGAAACCAGAGTGTAAAAATCACCTTCTTTTATAAATGGTAAATCACTGCAAGAGGCTGATACACAAACCTCCCACTGTAAGTTGCCATTGGCAAAGGACTGAGATAAACAAAAATAAATGAATCCTCTGCTTAAGAGTTAAACTAAATCTAGTTGAACTGGAAATAACCCAGTCCTGCAGATACATCCTGCATAACATCCACAGGATCTGCCCTTATCTCACAACAAACTCTGCTGGACTACTTAAGCTCTCTCCTGGCCTTCTGGCATCTGGCATGAAACCTCTCCAGTTAATACAGAATGCTGCTGCGCAAGTCATTTTTGACCTGCTGAAGAGCTCCCGTGTAATCCCCCCAATCTCTCTGCATTGACTTTCTATAGCTGCCTGGATCAAATTCAAAACTCAAAACTTCAAATTCAAAATGGCCTACAAAACAATCAACTGATCTGCTCCACAACAACACATCTACAAGACCTGATCAATTGCTACACTTCAACTAGACTTCTACACTCCTCCACCTCTGCCTCCTTGGTGGTCCGATACACAAGAGGCCCAAAATCAAAAGCATGAAGGTTTTAGGTTCTGGCTCCATTGTGGTGAAATGACCTTCCCCTCTCACTCATTGTGCATTATATTTTGCGTTGGAGGTGCATGGCTGCTGTTCGTGGTGTTTCTGGTAAGTGTAGCTGTGTTGCTACCGCTTTTCCCGCCGCGCATTCGTGTCGTGTAGCTGTGCAGGTTGATCGATACAATCGGTTGTGTGTTTGTGTAGCGTTGCGTGGCACTGTAATTATTTTGTTTGTTAAGTAGTATTTAGAGGTTTGTTAAGACAACTGTTCTCTGGATCATTTCTGTGTCCTGTAGCGGGAGTGGGCATGACTCAGTGAGTTCGATTAATCGCGTCTGGTTGGTAGTTTGTTTTGGTCGCCATTGTTGCTGTAGTTTCGGTTTCGATTAGGAAGCCAGCTGATAGGCAGTAGCCCAGTTTAAATAGCAGCTGGTGACCCATAGCGGCAGCCTCTTGGTGCAAAGACTCAGGGTGCAAAGACAAGGGAGTCTACCAAAAGTCATCAAAGTCTTCTATGGTAAGAGAGCCGTGCGATTTCGCCACCGCCAGAGACCTGGGCGCTCTCACTGCTACAGTAGTCTGGTTTATCCTCACATGTCAAACCTTCCATCTTGCTTTACCTTCTCTATGGGACTCTGGAACTGCCAGTCTGCTGTGAGAAAAGCTGACTTCATACCAGCCTATAACCTCCCATCTCTCACTGGACCTCCTGGCCCTAACTGAAACCTATATCACCCCAGACAACTCAGCCACATCTGCAGCACTCTCTACTAACTACTCCTTCTCTCACACCTCTCGTTCCTCTGGCAGAGGTGGAGGCACAGGCCTGCTCATCTCTCCCCAGTGGGAATATTCTGTTCTCTCTCTTCACCTGCATGATGTGTCTTCCTTTGAATGGCATGCTGTGTCTATCACTGCCCCAATCACTTTTGTTGTGGTTGTCCTTTATCGCTCTCCTGGCCCTCTTGGCCACTTCCTGGATGACCTTGACATCTTTTTGAGCTCTATGCCAGGGGACAACTCTCCGCTGATTCTCCTGGGTGACTTCAGCCTGCATGTCAATGACATTCCTGCAAGCGGCCTTCTGTTGCTCCTACAGTCCTTTGATCTCTCCCTGTCCCAATCCCCTGCTACTCACAAAGCGGGCAACTGTCTTGACCTTGTATTTTCCTGCAGCTGTGGCTGTCCTGTTCTCTCTGTCACGCCGCTGCCTGTCTCTGACCACTTCTTCATTTCCTTTCAACCCTCCCTCACCACTAACTCTTCGTCTCTTCCTGCACCCGTTGTCACCTTTCGCCGCAACTTAAAAACTCTCTCACCTTCCTGCTTTGCCTCTGCTACTCTGGCCGCTCTCTCTTCTGCTCCACAATTCTCAGATCTATCTACAGACGATGCCACTAACACTTTCCTCTCTGCACTGTCTTCCACCCTTGACTCTCTCTGCCCTCTGTCTTCTAGACCAGCACGCCCCATTGCTACCCCATGGCTGTCTGATACGTTACGTGCTAACAGGACCAAACTGCGGGCAGCAGAGCGAAGATGGTGTAAATCCAGAACTCCATTGGACCTGGATGCTTTCCAGTCACTCTTAGCTGCTTTTCAGTCTGCTGTCTCTTCAGCTAAAACCTCCTTCTTCTACAACAAAATACAGTCTTCATCCAAAAAACTACACAGTCTCTTTGTCACCTTCTCATCCCTTCTGTGTCCCCCACCACCTCTTCCTCCCTCTTCTCTCACTGCTGAAGACTTTGCTTTGTTTGCATGATGGCGCCGCGAACGGCCACCTCGGTGTGGAGCTCATCAGTTGTTTTACTGTTTTTGTTAGTTTGCCCTGTCTTTAGTTATACTCCTACAATCAGTTTTACCAGGGAAGAACTGCTGAACATTCGGCAGTACACACCACCCAACATTTTACCGGTTTTCGATTATTCTGACGTTTTGCTGGACATTGTAGTCGGAGGTGCAGTGGCGCTGCTCAAGCGCTCCAAGACGCGCAAGCGTGGAAAGCGAGCCAGTGTGCTAGTCAAGCTCCGAAAGCGCGGCTTCAGAACAGCACTGCCTAGTATCCATCTGGCGAACCTCCGCTCCTTACCCAACAAAATGGACGAACTTTTCCTCCTGTCCCAAAGAAACAAGGACTTCTTAAACTCTGCTGCTCTGTGTTTCACGGAAACCTGGCTGAATGAAGCCATTCCAGACAGCGCGCTACATCTGCCGGGCTTCCAGCTGTTCAGAGTGGATCGTGATGCGGAATCAGCGGGGAAATCACGTGGCGGTGGGACATGCTTCTACATCAATGAAAGGTGGTATACAGATGTAACAGCGTTGAAGAAGATGTGCTGTCCCGATCTAGAAGCGCTCTTCATCAACTGTAAGCCTTTCTACTCACCACGGGAGTTTTCCTCGTTCGTTCTCATAAGTGTTTACATTCCACCGCAAGCGTGTGTGAACGCAGCACTGCAACAGCTGGCTGATCAGATCACAGACACAGAGCTACAACACCCGGACTCTGCTATAATCATTTTCGGGGACTTTAATAAAGCAAATCTCTCCCGTGAGCTTCCAAAATACAGACAACATGTTACATGTCCTACCAGAGACAGTAATATACTGGACCACTGTTACACCACAATAAAGGATGCATATCACTCTGTCCCACGGGCAGCTTTGGGGCTCTCTGATCACTGCCTGGTTCATCTTATACCGACCCACAGGCAGAAACTGAAATCAGCTAAACCTGTAATAAGGACTGTTAAAAGATGGACTGAGGAAGCAGAGCAGGACTTACAAGCCTGCTTCGAGTGCACTGATTGGAGTGTTTTTGAGGCTGCTGCTAGCGATCTGGATGAGCTCACAGACTCTGTAACATCATATATCACTTTCTGCGAGGATATGTGCATCCCTACCAGGACTCGTTTAACATACAACAATGACAAACCGTGGTTGACTGCAAAACTCAGACAACTCCGTCAGGCCAAAGAAGACGCCTACAAGAATGGAGACAGAGACTTGTATAAACAGGCCAAAAACACACTGGCAAAGGAGATCAGAGTGGATAAAATAAACTACTCTGAAAAGCTGAAGAAACAGTTTTCAGCCAACGACCCAGCACCAGTGTGGAAAGGCCTGAAAGACATCACCAATTACAAGACACCATCCCCTGGCACCGTGTCAACTCAACAACTGGCCAACGATTTGAATGAGTTTTATTGCAGGTTTGAAAAACCCTGTCTCACACCCCACACCCATTCAGACCCTCTCCCCACGCATCAATTAACACCTCCAGTAACCAACTCCCACCTTCCCCTCTCCTGCACCTTTGATCTCTGAAGAGGAGGTGTGTCGGGTCTTCCGCAAACAGAAGACAAGGAAAGCACCAGGCCCAGACGGTGTCTCACCGTCCTGCCTAAAAACCTGTGCTGACCAGCTGGCCCCTATCTTCACAAAGATCCTCAACAGATCACTGAAGATGTGCGAAGTTCCTTCCTGCTTCAAACGCTCCGCCATCATCCCCATTCTGAAGAAACCCAAAATCACAGGACTTAATGACTACAGACCTGTCGCCTTAACATCTGTGGTCATGAAGTCACTTGAAAGACTGGTGTTGGCCTACCTGAAGGACATCACTGGACCCTTGCCGGACCCCCTGCAGTTTGCTTATCGAGCAAACAGGTCTGTGGATGATGCAGTCAACATGGGACTGCACTACATCCTGCAACATCTGGACAAACCAGGGACTTATGCGAGAATCCTGTTCGTGGACTTCAGCTCAGCCTTCAACACCATCATCCCACACCTTCTCCTGTCCAAATTAACCCAACTCTCTGTGTCCACCTCCATCTGTCGGTGGATCACCAACTTCCTGACAGACAGGCAGCAGCTAGTGAGGTTGGGAAAATTCTTATCCAATACTCGCACAATCAGTACTGGCGCCCCCCAGGGATGTGTGCTCTTCCCACTGCTCTTCTCCCTGTATACCAACGACTGTACCGCAAAAGACCCCTCTGTCAAGCTCCTGAAGTTCGCAGATGACACCACACTCATTGGCCTCATCCGGGATGGTGACGAGTCTGCTTACAGACAGGAGGTCCAAGAGCTGGCTGTCTGGTGCAGTCATAACAACCTGGAGCTGAACACGCTCAAAACAGTGGAGATGATTGTAGACTTTAAGAGAAACTCCTCAGCATTATCCCCACTAATCATCATGAACAGCACTGTGGCAACAGTGGAGTCATTCAGGTTCCTGGGCACCACCATCTCACAGGACCTGAAGTGGGAGCCCCACATAGACTCTATTGTGAAGAAAGTCCAGCAGAGGTTATACTTCCTTCGCCAGCTGAGGAAGTTCAACTTGCCACAGGAGCTGCTGATGCAGTTCTACTCTGCAGTCATTGAGTCTGTCCTCTGCACCTCTATAACTGTCTGGTTCGGCTCAGCTACGAAATCAGACATCAGAAGACTACAGCAGATAGTTCGGACTGCTGGAAGAATCATCGGCACATCCCCCCCAGCTCTCAGAGAACTGCACTTGTCCAGAGTCAGTAAAAGGACTAGCAAAATCATTCTAGACCCCTCACATCCAGGCCATTTCCTCTTCGAACCTTTGCCATCTGGCCGGCGCTACAGAGCACTGAGCACCAGGACAGCCAGGCACAAGAAAAGTTTCTTTCCTCAGGCCATCTACCTCATAAACAGCTGAATCCCCCCCCAGAGAATAAACCAGTGCATTACACAATGCTATTTATATTTATATTTATAACTATTTATCACATCATATCTCTTACTCACACTCCCTTGCATTTGTATCTAGTGACTATTTTTGTATATTGGGTACTTTATATTTTGATATATTTTTTCATCCCTTATTCACATACTCTATCTTCCCTTCTGTCTTGTCACTGTCATTCTGTCTGTGCTGTGGAAGTTCCTGTCACCAAGACAAATTCCTTGTATGTGTGAACATACTTGGCAATAAA
The DNA here is from genome assembly GCF_900964775.1 of Scleropages formosus. Taxonomy (NCBI): domain Eukaryota; kingdom Metazoa; phylum Chordata; class Actinopteri; order Osteoglossiformes; family Osteoglossidae; genus Scleropages; species Scleropages formosus. The sequence goes on from NC_041811.1 coordinate 5,060,804, forward strand.
GCTCGTTCTGATTCTGATTCTGATTCTGATTGTTTTTCAGAGACAAAGTCAAAGCGATCACTGATAAATTCTCACCATCAACCTACCCAGTTCACGCTGGACCTCCCTGCAAAGCTATCCTCTCCAACTTCAAGCTGCTCTCCGAATCTGAAGTCGCTGACCTCCTGATATTACGCAGAGCCACCACCTGCTTGCTTGATCTGATCCCGTCATCACTCCTTCAGAACATTTCCCCGCAACTCTTTGATCCCGCAACTTAGGATCAAAGGTATGGCACTCAGATGGTTTGAGTCCTACCTCTCTGACAGATCCTATCAAGTGGTCTGGCAGAGCTCTCGTTCTTCTCCTCTGCCTCTCTCAACCGGTGTTCCACAGGGCTCGGTATTGGGTCCTCTTCTTTTCTCCATCTACACCTCCTCTCTCGGTCCGGTCATAGTCTCCCACGGTTTCAAATACCACTGCTATGCTGATGATACCCAGCTCTTCCTCCCCTTTCCACCTGGTGCGTTAGACATCTCCGTACGCTTTGCTGCCTGCCTGTCGGACATCTCTTCATGGATGTATGATCACCACCTCAAACTCAACCTCTCCAAAACAGAGATTCTTTACCTCCTAGCTGGCCTGTCCTCCTGTCATGACCTCTTGATCAAACTGGACAACTCATTCATTTCGCCTAGCTCCTTTGTTAAGAGTCTGGGAGTTACGATTGATGCGAGTCTATCATTCTCTCAACATATTGAAGCCACAACCCGGTCCTGAAGATACACCCTGAATAATATTTGTAGGATCCGTCCCTACCTCACTACTGACTCTGCCCAACTACTTGTCCAGGCCATGGTGACTTCCCGTCTGGATTACTGCAACTCTCTTCTGTGTGGCCTTCCGGCTAATGCCATCACACCTCTGCAGCTTCTACACAATGCTGCTGTACAAGTTCAGAATCAGAATCAGAATCAGAATCAGAACGAGCTTTATTGCCAAGTATGTTCGCACATACAAGGAATTTGTCTTGGTGTTGTGTTTGATTTGCCAAAGCGCTCCCATGTATCTCCTCTACTCATTTCTCTGCACTGGCTTCCTATAGCTGCCCGTATCAAATTCAAAACCCTGGTTACTGTGTACAAATGCATCAATAGAACTGCTCCCGGCTATTTACAGGACTTGATCAACCGGTACACCCCAGTCAGGCCCCTTCGCTCGTCTACTTCTGCTCGCTTGGTGGTCCCGTACACGAAAGGCAAAGCTCGGAGGTTCTCAGTTCTGGGTCCGTTGTGGTGGAATGACCTTCCCCTGTCACTCAGAACTGCAGAAACTCTGTCTGTTTTCAAGAAGGGTCTGAAAACCCACCTTTTCCAGATCCACTTTGCTCAGATCTCTTCAGATCATCTATGGCGTAACCGTTCACGCATCGTAACTCCAGAAGCATCACCAGATACAACCTTTATTCAGCCATTACTCTGGTATTGTACTCCTCATTTGTGTATCTTATAATATTTAATAAAAAAATTTAAAAATGGTGTGGGTATCAGGGTTTGTCTGTCTTATGCACCTACTTGAACGATGAACCTTGGTGTAGCAAGTGGTAGGGAACAAACTAGGTTTGCTTGAGACTTTCATGTCTGCAACGATGTCTCCTTCTCTCAATGTAATGCATAAATTGTACTTTTGCTGAGATGTACGTTGCTTTGGAGAAAAGCGTGTGCTAAATGAATAAATGTAAATGTAAACTGCTGAATCTCTCTCAGCATTCAAAACGCCTCTATTAACTATCCTCTTTCAGATTGACTTCTGCCCTGATCTCCAACGTGTTCCTTGAAAGCATAGTATGTTATCTGTTTAGTAATTTAACAAAAAGAAACCCTTTATGCAATTAATCATGTAATGTATACTGGTTCATATGGTGGTATGTGACAAAACTGATTGAACTCAATTTGAAATTTTCATCAAAATGCATCTAACTGCATCTGTATTTCTCCCGCTGTTGGTTTAATGTGCTTTTGTATTGTTCTCGGAGCACAACCAAAAAGCATTGACTAAATTAATAAATATAAAAGTAAATAAAATTGCACTGTGTCCACAAATTTCTGCCCAGTGTTGATTGTTGACTGATACATCAGATGAACATACGCAGTGTTCCTCATATTACTACTGATCTCTGAAACTCAGGAACACCATACCCAGAGTGTAAACTGTGGAAATGAGTTCAAGTCACTCCTGTTCTGTTTGGGTGCATTATTGTGCCATCTCTTAGCTTGGAATGTAAACACTGATCAGAGGTATTTTGTTACATGTAGGAAATTATGAAAACAAGTTTTACACACCTTATCCATAGAAAGTAAACATCTGAACTAAACTGATTATGCATCCTGGAGGAAAATAAAGAAGAATTATAGCAATAGGTGAGCCCATATTACAATTAAAGGCTTACTGAGCAAACAGTTTAGTCTGTTTTTACCCTCACTCATCTGCCTAAGACATTTTTTTTCCCAAATAAATGCATTGTGCTGTCAACTTGAAAATTTCCAAACATGTAAGGCCCTTGTGTGAACCTAACAATACTATCTCTAAATCTGACCAATCTCTGTATTGTGTTTTCCAGTTTTTGTGCCTTACCTCTTCCTCTACCTATGAAAGCAAAACACCTCTAAATTATTAATGTTGATGCGACATAACGGAGTGATGTAACGTGGTGACAGCACGCAGACAGGTGTCAACGACTGGCATCAGGAGACAGGATCTTGCGGCGTCCTCACTTTTTTATGCACAGAAACAAATTGCTCTAACTTTCATCTTCAAAGGTTTCCCAACATCACTCCTCCTCCTGTTCAGTGGGTCACGATAGGCACCTCTTCTCTGAGTATGATTGACAGGTTCCCTTCTCCAGCTTTCTGTCTTGTGGCTCCGGGCAACAAGACCCCTAATTGCACAGATGCCATTTTGCGAGCAATGGGTGACAACTCCAGAAAACAGCAGCTGTTTAAGGGGCGGGTGTGATCCTCATGAGAGTCGCAGTGTGAACTTGTTAAAGCTGGGGATAGGGCAACAGGTGATGCTCTACACAGCGCTACCACCTTGCACTCGGAGGACCCAGGTTTGAATAGCTGCTGCAGTATCTTCAGTCAAAGTAATTACTAGAAACTGATATAATAAAAATTACCAAGCTGCATAAATGTGTAAATCGCTATGAGCAACAGATAAATCTAGCTATCAGATAAGTAAATCAGTGTAAATGGCAATGTTCTTGGTGTATCCATGTATATCATAAGTTGTCAAAAGTTTAAAAGAGCTACATCCCAATATTAGCAGTGCAATTTCTTTCCACTGCAGACACTGGATACATAGTTACTGACAGCAACACAATACAGGGCATTTTTAGTTTTTATTACATTAAAGTCTTCAAGGCAGCAGGGAGGGGGTTAAAATCTCCTTTCTAGATCTTTCCAGCAGTATACCATAATGCTAATTTAAAGAGAACTTGAAGTGAAAGTGACTTTAACAGTATTGCAACTGTAAGCAGGCAGTAAAAGGACAATGCAGAGAACCCTGATTCCTTGTAATGTCCTTACTGCTGCTTTGCCACTCCACTCTGCATCTTCTACATGATAAAAGAACAGAGTGATTGATTTTCAGATGATAAAGCCCCATGTCTTAGATCTTTCAGACATGGTACGAGGGCTTGGTGTTCTCCTTTTTTTTCTCTTTGTTTTTGTCTGGCAGTTTTCAGTGTCTCAATTTTAGTGTGTTCAATTAGCAAGAAAAATTTAGATACATTTGTACTGGCAAACATTACTTGCCAACTGAATGCACAAGATTATTCTATAGCAACAGCAACAACAACTACAACAACAACAATAATAATTGAACAAGAATGAAACAAGAAAATACCCTTTCCGGCAATGGTAATGTTTCATTTGTTGTATTTGCTGTGTTAATTTTATGACAACTATTGTATTCAATTCAATTCAATTTATTTTTTTTTAGAGTGCTCTTCTTGCACAGTGACACAGAGCACTTTAACACAGGCATAAGGCAAGAAAAACAAATACATCAGATAAAGAAAGAAGACAGTTGACTACTGACTATCATAATATAGTACATTTATAGAGCTATAAGTATGTCTACTGGGCACGGAGGAAAGGAACAAAAACTCCCAACTGAAAACTGAGGGAGAAAAAACCTCTGGGAGTCCAAGGGCCAGTGGCTGTCCACCCCTCCTGGGCATTCTAAGTAACAGTTTTAAGCCAGTTAACAAGTAATAATGATATTGTTGCTATATGGTATCTTGAATCCCCTTCTTGGCATAGTATGTCTCGTCCATCATGACAGTTGGTCATCATCTGCAGTCAGCATGGGATTCGTCTGTCACCACCGGCTGGCCTCCTCCAAGTCTTATGTAGCGAGACAATGCTCAACAAGAAGAAAGAACAGAGTTACTAATTTGTTAGTAATTTATAACTTATACAAGTAAATTTAATATGCATTGGTATAAAGGTGGTAAAAATAAACACAGGCAAGTGGAATTACATTTTGAGGGGGAATGCCTGAGTAAACATGTAAGACTTTAGTCTGGATGTGAAGATAGAAACAGATTGGGCATTTCTGACAGTCACTGGTAGAGTATTCCACAGTTTAGGTCCTCTATAACCAAAGGCGTGACCTCCTACTGAGGTTTTATTCATCACAGGTACTTTAAGGTGACCTCCATCCAATGAACGAAGATATTGTCCTAGGATTTAAAAATCAATAATTTCACAAAAGTATGATGGAGCAATGCCATGTACTGCCTAATAGGTCAAAAGTAGGATTTTATAATCAACTCTAAATGTGACCGGGAGCCAATGCAACAATCAAAGTACCGGTGTTATATTGTCAAACTTCCTAGTTCTAGTGACAATTCTCGCAGCAGCATTTGGTACCAACTGTATCCTGGATACAGTTTGATATGGACAACCTGATAATAAAGCATTACAATAGTCCAGCCTGCTTGAAACAAAAGCATGAACCAGTTTCTCAACATCCTGTTTACATAGGAATCGCCGTAATTAGCAGTTTTCTTAACTAAACGAAGCACGACTTAGTCAAAGCATTTGCTTGACATAGAAATGACAGCTTACTTGGACAAGTATGTGCCTATTGTGTCCTTTTTTATGGCAGGTACGCGCCTACTGTGCTGCTTCTAATCAGTAAAGTAACAGGTCATTGGCTCTGACATTTGGAAATCTGAGGTCAGTATTTACAAATGTTTGAAGGTATTTGTCTCTTCTTTATATTTGTTGCATTGCAATAAAAAAAAAAAAAATTCAAACCTCTCTGTCTTTCTCTTTGTCTGTCTCTGTGTCCTACAGTGCAACTGAGCTGCTTTCAGTTGTACTTTAAACACCTTCTGTATGAAGTCAATGTATGGGGAGGTAGAAGAACTTTAAAAACGAAAGTACAGAAACTGGAGGAGTGTGGTGGTAGTGTGAGGGGGGTCTTTGACTGATGAAACAGACAGCCCTCTGTGTAGGACACCTGCAGGGTTGATTATATAGCAAACGGTGGTAATCAGTGTGTAAAACCTCAGCAGTGGCCTCTGGGATGAGCCTCACTAGTGGAACTTAATTGATTTTGACTGGCAAAGATGGGCGAAGCAGGCGAGTGTTTTCACAGGTGTGGCATTTATGGCAGTCATTCCAAAAGTGGAATTGTTCAAATGCAAAGACCAGTTTTGACTTGTCTGTATAGGTAATAAATTGTGATAACTGATTACACACCATACAATCTATATCATTATCAAAACACACACACACACACACACACACACACACACACACACACACACATTTTCAGAACCGCTTGTCCCATACGGGGTCGCAGGGAACCGGAGCCAAACCCGGCAACACAGGGCATAAGGCCGGAGGGGGAGGGGACACACCCAGGACGGGACGCCAGTCCATCACAAGGCACCCCAAGCAGGACTCAAACCCCACACCCACCGGAGAGCAGGACCGCAGTCCAACCCACTGCGCCACCATATCTATCAAAACATACTTGTAAGATAAATATTTTTTTAGAAGTAGTCTCACAACCATGAAATGGAATGCAAGAGGTTAGACCCAAATGAGGTGGTGTTTATTAAAAAGATTGCAGGGAAAGACAAGACTCATGGTCAGGGACTGAGGTGCAAATGTTGTTCAGTGGGCAAATCCAAAGTTGTAGTCGAGGTGGGGAGCAATGATCACAACCGGAGCAGTCAAGTCATGGGGTTAGGAACCTGGGCAAGGGAGAACAGCCAGGAGACACAGGGTGAAGAGTTGTAGGATGCGGGCGAGAACAAAAGGGACGGTTGTCTCTGGGAGATTTCACAACCTGAGAGTGGTGGTAGTGCTGTGTAAGAGACGAAGCAGGAGACAAGAGGTGCAGTGCCCGTCTGTGAGGGGTTTTATGTGCTCTTAGTGTGGGGAGAAGGAAGGAGATGGAAAAGGGGGGCCAGGGAATAGGTAGGATGGGGCTTCATGCGGGTCAGGGCGGCAGGGAGCCTTGGGTCTTCCCGGACGCCGGCGTCGTCTCTGGGGTTAGGGTTTGTCTCTGTCTCTCGGGATTCGATCTCCTCCTCTGTCTCTTCCCCGTACTGCTGCCCCCGTCTCCGCCCCCTTCCCAGGTCGCCTTGGCATGCTACATGCTGCTTTCATACTCTGCACGAACGATTCATGCCAGGTCCATGTGGTTAGGGCACGGTTGGGGGGTGACAAGTAGTTCTCACTTCACTGTGGTGCAAGGTAAAGTAATTAAAATTACGTAACTGAAATAATTTGTCTACTCACATGCATGAACCTAATTATTATCTATGTCTATTTATGTGATATTTTTCATTAATACAAGTTACAATACTAGTTATGTATACTAAGCTTATTCACTTACTTATAGAGCTGGGTAATTTTTACTGTATCCATTTAGGGTAAATACCTTGATCAAGAGCACTGCAGCAGGAGTGGGGATTCAACCCCAGGGCCTTCTAAGTTCAACAAAGTTAAAAAAAAAAAAATCCAGGAACTTTAATAGCAAGCTTATTGCTCGTGCCATGGTTAGTGTGGTAGCATAGTTGGTAGTGCTACTGCTTTATAGCTTCTGGGTTGTATGTTCAGACTTAGGTTAGGTCTGACATGAATCTGAATGGATTATATATGTTCTTCTTATGTCCGTGAGGGTTTCTTCCAGGTACTCTGGATTCCTCCTCTGTTGAAAGACAAATGTTTCAGGTGAAATGATGACTAAATATTTTGTGTGTGTGTGTGTGTGTGTGTGTGTGTGTGTGTGTGTGTGTGAATGAGTAGGTGGATGGGTGATTGTGATGCACTAATGCCCTGTCCAGGGTCTACTCTGCCTCATGCCTTTGGCTTTCAGGATAAGCTCTGAACCATTAAGTCCAATAATTGAAAAGCAGTTGAAAATTGATAGCTAGACAGGTAAATGTATGGATAGATGGATTAATGGCCAAAAAAAAAAAACATGAATGCTAAATATCTTTTAAAAATGACTCTTTTTTTGCATTATAATTGTGTTGACATATTAAAAAAGATTATCTTTGTGGACTAAAATTTAAGAGTATGACAATAAAATACATGAAAATTTAATCAGTGTCAGTATTTTCTGATGTCATTTATGTATTAGATTATCTGTTCTGGTGTACTTATAGGTTTTCATGATGTTACAATCATAAGAAACTCCTTTATGTGATCAACATATCTAGTCTTCAGCTGGTACGAGACAGCTCTATGAGTGCTGTTTCACGCAATTTCATAGCAGATCTGGAGCCAGGACTTGTCTTTGGTGCTGGTAGGGGCCTTGGATCAGTGTGCCGTCAAGTGAGGTTCCTGGGAAGTTCACGCAGCAGTACAGCGCTCCGGCGGGGCTGCCACCAGCTGGCGGTGACCCCAAGGGCTCCCACTAATTGATTCTAAAAGCAGAAGCACAGATTGGGCCGGAAAAGTGGCCTTCTAGATCTGTAAGCTGGGGAGTTGACCTCATGGGGAACATCCACACTTAGGGGACTCTGTGGTTCTTCTAAAGAGGGGTCAAACACATCTCAATTTTTTTTCTGCTGTCCCTCTTCTATTTACATCATACCTTCAGTCTGCACTTTGGGTTTGGAACTCAAGGCTCAACAGCTGGTTTCTTCAATATTGCAGTGCTTGGCATGAACTGCATTAGAAATTACTTTAAGTGATGGATAAAAATACTCTCTAAGCACCACAAATGTGAATAAGTAAAATTAACAGTACATTTATTTTGAAAGCTGTAGGTTTTGAACTGTGGCTAGCAACACTGGTATGGCTCATAATACAGCCAGGACATATTGTATGCTGTACACTGCAGAAAGGGGGTCACTGTGGCAGAGCTGGTAAAGCTAGTGTCTCACAACTACTGTGCCGCTCAGTAGGTATACAGTTTGAGTCTGACTCACTGCAGACAGTGAAAAAATACCACCTTAAGTGCCTTGGACAGTGCAACACTAATGCATCCATTACCACGGACAGAACACAGTGTCAAAATATTCAGAACCATGGACAATACATACATTGTCCTGTGCTGGACCACACATAGTGCACACAGTAAATCATCCAGAACCATGGATAGCTCACACACACTTACATCCAAAACCCTGGACAGTTCATACACCAATATGTCAGGGTTATGGACTGTGTATACACTAATCTTTCAAGAAATATTCACAATGCATCCAGAACATACATGAATATGTCCCAGACCATGGACTGTATGTACAACCAATTTATCTGAAAACCACAATGCACACCATCAAATTTTTCCAAGAATAGTACAGGTTATCATGTAAGGCTTTCTCAGACTCTCCCTAAATGTTCTTGAACACCTGATTGTGCAGTGGTTAAAGATCTTTGGACTGGATTTGAAGGTTTGGATTTTGAGGTTCAGGTTTAAGGTTCTGTCAAGTATCTATTATAATAAATAATAAAACCAGGATCGCTTTTTAGTGTCGTCATGCTCATAAACACTTACTGGTCAAATAACTGTACCTAAATTTTTCTGTTAGTTACAGCAATGGCACCTTTATATATGGCACATGGCTACATCTGCCTGTGAATGTAATGAAATGTCATCTGCTCGATAGAGGGACTCGAGGAAGCAAGGTTGTGCAACAATGTTGACAAGTCTGAGACAAGTCTGTTGCTTGAACGGACAAGCCTTAACTTTTCACAACAGTGCCAAGGTGGGAGGAGGCCTTGAACATAACTGAATGAAAAGCAAAACTGAAATAATGTATGGGGGTCAAGGTTCCTACCTCGATTTCATTTATTTGCTTGACAAAGGTGTGACTCATAGACTTGTATTGTCTCTTGCAGGCAGGAGGATCATTTCTGAAAGTCAATGTCTTGTGTGACAGGGACATCATTTAGGTCTGTATATTTGATACTTTCACTCATCACACATCCAGTATCTGTGTTTTGCCACCCAGACAAGTCAGATTTCAAGCAAGTGTGCTCAAACTTTTGATGTGTAGTGTAAAAGTGAGTATCTGTATCTCTGTATCTGTCTGCATTCCACAAAACAAGTTTCAAGACGTGTATCGGATCAGCTAAGGCCATGTCTGCTGGCTGCGTATCATTACTTTTGCTCGTATGTAGTCCCACACTGCTGAGACCTACTTCATGGACCCCATTTCCCCCAAGAGCCATTAATAAGTAATGCTCTTCCTTTCAGCCCAATCCTGCAGGTTATCTGATGCAGATGGTTTATGGAGTTGATTCCCCAGTGCTTTCAGCCCTGGCTATTTCTGCAGTGTTTACTGCACTGGGTAGAAAAAGTGATTTGAAGATGCTCTGTCCACGGTGGTTAGTCTAGTGCCAGGCAAAAAGCTCAAGCTCGCTTCTTCAAAGGGGCATTTGAAAAGATACGGTATTCAATAAAGTAATATGTGACAGGCCAACAGGTGACGTAGTGATCAAGGGAGTGCTTAAAAGTAGGATTCTGAAATCTATAATGGTTTTAAAAGAAGACAATAATAATTAATAAAACATTACAGACATTTAATAGCATGTTGAAGAGGTCTGTGCAATACTGTTGGATGCTATGCATATATTCTACTAAAGGATATACATGTCATTCAAGGTACACAAGGAATAATTATATTTGGTGCATCAACCGCTATGCCATCTGCTGCCTTGTTTTTAATAATGCTGATCTAAAGTGGACTACTGTTTAAGGTATTTAGATATCACAAAGTAAACTTTTACAACTGCATTTACAAGAATACAGTTCCTGTGTTTATCTTAAATATAATAATAATAATAATAATAATAATAATAATAATAATAATAATAATATGTAATCACTTTTCATTTTTATCTTTTTAACTTTGAGCTACATTAAAATGAAATATAATTTAAAATGAGTAAAAATAAAAATACATTGCCTCCATACACCACTCATTTTTTAATACTTCATTGCAGGAATATGTGAACTGTTTACTGTCTTGCTATTGATGACCAAATATTTAGGAACACCAGACACAAACTGTAAACACTGAATAAGCAAACTGAATACAGATGGTCTCACATTCATATTCTGTTTGACTACTCTAAACTACTAAGGGTATAGAGCAATGCTATCAGCTTTGAGGGTAAACACAGCTGATGCTTACTTTCATCAGAAATGTTTGATTCTACCAGCCAACTTAACACCATTGTGAAGTTCACAGATGATACGACAATCATTGTTTTGATTACAAGCAATAATGAGACTGTATACAAGGACGAGGTATGAAACCTGACAGCCCGGTGCTCCGCCAACAACCTCATTCTTAACATCACGAAGGCAAAAGAGATTGCAGTGGACTTCAGGAAGAAAAGGAGAACTGACCTTAGTCCTGTGCTCATAAATGGCGAAGCTGTGGAGAGAGTCCCCAGTTTTAAATTCTTTGGGGTGAACATTACAGAGGACTTCTCTTCGGCCACACAAACCTCTACTGTCACTGAAAAGGCAGAACAACTCCTCTGTTTCTTGAGAAGACAGAGGAGAGTGAGAGTGCCCCAGGATCTTCTTGTGAATTTTTATCAATGTAGAGTGGAGAGTGTACTGATATACTGCATTACAGCATGGTGGTGCGCTAACTGCACAAAAGAAGACCAGAGGGCTCTGCAATGGGTCATCAGGATGGCTCAAAACATCATCGGCACACAGCTACCTGCAGTCAAAGACATTTATCTCTCCAGATGTCAGAGCAGGGCCTCCAGAATTATCAGGGACTTCTCTCACCCTGCACACCACCTCTTGAAACTGTTCCCCTCTGGAAGGTAATACAGAACAATTCACTCACACACCATAAGGATGAAAAACAGCTTCTTTCCTAGAGCTATGAAACAGCTGAATGCCTGATTTTTTACCCGCTGAAAACACACATAAATCATGCAACTATACACACACTTTATTGTCTCTTTTTTATTTGTAAGTCTTTTATTGTCTGGCCTACTGTTTTACTGGTCTACTCTTATTTTGTTTAAATTGTTTAATTTTCTATTTTTATTTTTTTTATTATTATTATTTTACAGAGGGGGCGCGGTGGTGCAGTGGGTTGGACTGCGGTCCTGCTCTCCGGTGGGTCTGGGGTAGTCGAGTCCGGCTTGGGGTGCCTTGCGGCGGACTGGCGTCCCGTCCTGGGTGTGTCCCCTCCCTCTCTGGCCTTACGCCCTGTGTTACCGGGTAGGCTCCGGTTCCCCGTGACCCCGTGTGGGACAGGCGGTTCTGAAAATGTGTGTGTTATTATTTTATGTGGTTGTCCTAAGAACTCAGAAAATACCACTATAATTTTGTTGTATTGCACAGCAGTACACACACACACACACACACACACACTTTCAGAACCGCTTGTCCCACACGGGGTCACAGGGAACCGGAGCCAACCCGGTAACACAGGCCGTAAGGCCGGAGGGGAAGGGGACACACCCAGGACAGGACGCCAGTCCACCACAAGGCACCCCAAGCGGGACTCAAACCCCAGACCCACTGGAGAGTAGGACTGAGGTCCAACCCACTGCGCCACCGCACGCACAGCAGTACAATGACAATAAAGTCTTTGATTCAACCAACCAATGTACAGATGGAGAGACAAACAAACAAACAGGAAGATGTTTGTATCTCAACCACTTCTAACATGAGGAGCCAGTGTACCCTATGTTTCAGAGAAGAAAAACAGAGCAGCTGAAGTTCAGTGAGTTGTAGATGTGTAGTACTTCTTCACATGGATTCCATGTGTGATACAGGAACTACAGCTGAAGTCAAACTTCAGGAGTTTTTATTTGGAAGTTCATGCTTGCTGCTAATGGAGCTTTTTCAAATAGGTATGAAGATGAAGTCCTGGAGGGGTTTTTCAACTTCAGCCAGAGTGATCATCTCCTCAATTCTTTCTTGTGAAGAGGAACTATTTTAGAAGGCCTGTTTGTTTTTTATTTTACAAAAAAACAAGGACCTGAAGAAGATCTCAGTGCTCAGAGTCGCCCTGAGGGCCTCCTGATGATGTAGCTCGGTCTTCATTAGATGTGATGGTGGGCATGACGGCCATGATTCATATTTATCTTCTGAGTGAAATGCACTGTGGTTATTTGTGCATGTCAAATGCTATACTTTTCAAGAGGGGAATCAAAGTAACATAATCATGTGTTTTAATAACACTTATTAAGCATTTGGGTACTGAAGACACCAGCTGGCTAAGTTTGGCAAACAGAATTTCCCCCCTTCATCCATTATGCAGGTCTTCAGCTGTGCAATTTTGTCTTTATTAACATTGTCTTTACTGTCCCAAATTTTTTAGAATGGGCACTATACAGTATATCTCATATAATTTCCTGACTCATCCATTATAAAAGAAAGAAACGGTGCTAAAACGGTATAAGCTGTTGCCTTACAATCTTTAGGTCATGGTTTGTTTTCTGCTCCTGCTATAGTACCCTTGATCAAGGTCCTTAGCCTGAAATGATACAGTAAGAATTGCCCAGCTACATGCAGTTCATTTAGATAGTATTCAGACCGCTTCACTTTTTTCCCATTCTTTTATGTTGCAGTCTTTATGTTGCAGCTAAAATTATTTACATAAATTTTTCCTTTATCAATCTACACTCAAAATTCCATAATGACAGTGAAAACAGGATTTTTGAAATTTTTGCTAAGTTATTAAAAATAAAACAACTGAAACATCACATTGGCATAAGTATTCTGAGCCACTGCTATGACATTTGAAAGGTAGCTTAGGTGCATCTGTCATGGTTTCGCTCCAAAGCAGGACGGACTCAAGCGCAGAGTTTTTCTGTAGTTGTTTATTAAAGCCATTCATCGTAATCCAAAAGAGAAGTCGAGGGACAGGCGAAGGTCGGGCAATCGGTGAACAGAGTACAAGGGACAAGGCAAGAAGCATGGTCGGAATATACATAAGCAATGGTCGAGGTAGGAAGGAGTAACAGGTAACACAATCACTAAGGAAAGAGAGGTTGCTGAACAAGGTTCCTCAGTCAGGTCTCCGTGGCATTCCTTTTTATCCCTGTTCCCATTAGGGAACAGCAGATGTCGCCGATGCGCTGGTTGATGGAGGCGTGACAGTACCCTCCCCCCGACGGGCTGCTCTGGACGCCCTCGGTGGGCGCCTCGTGGGGCAAGGGGCAGGACGGTCTTGGTGAAAGGATGTGATGAGGTCATGATCCAGAATGTCAGATGCGCCTACCCAGGGATTGGTATCCCTCCCAATCAACCAGGTACTGCAATTTGCCTTGCTGCCGGCACGAGTCCAGCAGGGCCCGGACCGTGTAAGTCCGGTCACCATCAATTGGTAACAGGGGGACCGAGCTGCGTCCACCGGAGGCTAGTGGAGGGACACTCCCACCGGCTTCAGGAGGGACACGTGGAAGGTCGGGTGAACCCTGAGGTCTGGAGGTAGCTGCAAATGATAGGTTACTGGGGTCACTCGGCGCAGTACCTTGAATGGGCCTATGTAGCGGGGCCAGAGCTTCTTTGAAGGGGTTTTTCATTCTAAGGTCCCGTGTGGAGAGCCATACCCGTTGCCCCGGCAAGAAGGAAAGAGTGCGCTGATGTCAATCTGCCTGATGTTTTTGCCGCTTGGTACAGTGGAGCAGGTGGTCCCTCACCGTACGCCAGGCTCTGTTACTCTCCTGGTGCCAGGACTCCACTGCCGGGAAAGGACTCTGTGGCGACTCCCTAGGAAACAGGGCAGGTTGATACCCCAAGACACACTGGGATGGCAAGATACCGGTGGACGAGTGGGAAGCTAAGTTGTGGGCGTATTCAGCCCATGACAAATAGCAAGACCATTGGTGGGGTTGTTGGGAACAGTAGGCTCGGAGGTACCTCACGATGTCTTGTTGAAGGCGCTCAACCTGCCAGTTGGCCTGTGGGTGGTAACCCAAAGTCAAGCTTACCGATACCCCGAGCTTCTTCCAAAAGGCCTTCCAGACTCAGGAGGTGAATTGCGGTCCTCTGTCTGAGACAATGTCTTCCAGAATTCCATATAGTCGGAAGACCTGATAAAATAAGATCTCCGCCACTTCCAGGGCGGTAGGTAATTTAGGGAGACGGACCAGGTGACAAACTCGAGAGAAACTGTCAATCATGGTCAGCACCACAGTCTTACCCTCTGAGGTGGGCAGGTCCACTAGGAAGTCAAGGGCGACATGGGTCCAGGGTCGAGTGGGTATGGGTAGTGGTTCCAACATACCCGCAGACTTTTCGGGCAGGGTCCGGGTCTGAGCACACGTGACACAGGCCTGTGCAAAGTTGCGGGCATCATCTGGCTGGGAAGGCCACCAGAACTGTCCCTGCAGGAGAGAAAAAGCGCGCCGAATACCTGGATGTCCTGCCTCAAGGGCTTTGTGAGCCCGCTTCATTCCGGCGGTATGAAGCTGGATGGGCACATACTCCTTCCTGGCTGGTTTCCCTGGGGGTTCAGGTTCTTGGGCCTGGGCATCTCGGATGTCCTGGAGCAGCTGCTACCTGATAGGGCCCACGATACATCCTCGGGGCAGAATTCTCTCAGGAGTAGTCGGCACTGGTTCAGGGTCATGGATACGGGATAGGGCGTCGGCTTTAGTATTCTTGGAACCTGGCCTGTAGGACACTGTGAAATTAAAACGAATGAAAAACAGCACCCATCGGGCCTGGTGGGAGTTCAGGCATTTGGCCTTCTCCAGATATTCTAAATTAATATGGTCAGTGAGTACAAGGAATGGGTGTACAGCCCCCTCCAGCCAATGTCGCCATTCTTCAAGCGCAAGTTTGATGGCTAAGAGTTCCCGGTTCCCAATGTCATACTTGCGCTCCATAAGCGTTATCTTTCTGGAGAAGAAGGCACAAGGGTACATCTTTGGAGGAGTGTCTTGCCTCTGGGACAGGACAGCACCTACGCTGACAGAGGAGGCGTCTACCTCCACCACGAATGGTAAGGAGGGGTCAGGGTGCTTCAGCACTGGGGCTGAGGTAAACCGGGTATTCAGCTCTTGAAAGGCCCTCTCCGCCTCCTCACCCCAGGGAAGCCGACACTCCTTTACAGGCCGTGAGAGCGGTGAGGGGAGCAGCCACAGTGCTGAAACCACGGATGAAGCGATGGTAAAAGTTAGAGAAGCCAAGGAAGCGCTGGAGAGCTCTTACTGTTGTGGGTCTAGGCCACGATGTCACAGCACTGACTTTGCCTGGGTCCATAGACATCCCATGCCGGCTCAGGATGTACCCCAGGAAGGAAATCTGTCGTTCATGGAATAGACACTTCTCCCCTTTCATGAACAGTCGGTGCTCTAAGAGACATTCTAAAACTGTGTGTACCTGGTGAACGTGGTCTTCTTGGGTCCAGGAGTAGACCAGAATGTCATCCAGATACATAATCACACAATGGTTGATGAAATCTCCCAGCACGTGGTTCAGGAAGGCTTGGAAGACCGAGGGGGCGTTTACCGGGCCAAATGGCATGACCCGGTATTCATAGTGGCCTAGGGTGGTGGAAAAAGCAATCTTTCATTCATCCCCCTCGCAGATCCGGATCAGGTTGTACGTGCTGCAGAGATCAAGCTTGATAAACCATGAAGACCCATGGATGCTTTCTAAAGTCGCAGTGATCAAGGGCAACGGGTGTGGATATCTTACAGTGATCGCATTTAAACCCCAATAGTCAATGCAAGGACGTAAGCCACTGTCTTCCTTACCAATAAAAAGAAACCTGCTGATGCAGGAGAGGTGGAGGGCTGGATGAGACCTGAAGCGAGGGCCTCAGTGATGTATTCCTGCATGACCCTCTGCTCCGGTAATGACAAGGGATACACACCGCCCCGGGGTGGTGTGGTGCCTGGCAAGAGGTCAATCACGCAGTCCCATGGTCGGTGAGGCGGTAGCTCAGCTGCTCCGGCCTTACTGAAGACCTCCTTCAGGTCTTTGTATTATAGGAGGATCTCTGGCAGGGGGAGTCCCTCGACCCCCTCTACGGAAGTTACTCAGCAAGGGGGAGTCAGGTACAAGGCACGACGCTTTTCTTCCCAGGCTACCAGTTCATTTGTGCTCCATCCGAAAATGGGGTTGTGTTGTGTCAACCAGGGATATTCTAGGATGATAGGAGTGTCTGATGCGCGTATTAGGAAGAAGGTGAGTACTTCTTGATGACACGCGCTCGTCTCATCTGAGTGTCAACTACCCCGGAACTGAGGGGTTGGCCGTCGAGGGCCTTGACTCTTAGGGTGACCTCACATGTTTTATGTGGAACATGGTGCACTCTCGCAAAGCCCCAATCCATGAAACAACCGGCGACTCCGGAATCTATCAGTGCATTGGTCTGAACCCGGTGATCCTCCCAGATGATGCAAACTGGACAGCGTACCTGACCCCTGTGATTCCCGGGCCTCACCTGTTGCTCCCAGGGTTTCCTTGGGGTGGTCTTACAGGACAAGAAGAGCGGAGGTGATCCGGAGAGCCACAATAGATGCACAGGTGCTGCTCCTGACGGTGCCTCCGGCTCTTACCCAACTGCATGGGCTGTGGATCTTCCTCCAGCCGAGGAGCAGGATGGACAACCAGTTCCTCCTGCAACCCTCGGTTCTGGCTGAGATTGTCGATCGCGATGGCCGTCTCCACTAAGCGATCGAAGGTCCAGTCCTCTCCTTGATATGTGAGCTCAGCCTGGATCCGTGGGTGAAGCCCGTTACTAAAACAAGTAAAAAGGGTTGCCAAGTTCCACCCGCTCCTCTCTGCGAGGGTACGGAACTCAAGGGCGTATTCAGCCACGGTCCGGCTCCCCTGGCTCAGATGCAGGAGACAGTCAGCGGCTGAGCGTCCAGCATGTGGGTGATCAAACACGGCCACAAATTTGTCCCAAAAGACAGCGTAGGTGGTCTTTTGGCGTGTTCGCCAGCTGGCAGCCGCCCATGCACGCGCTGGACCCACCAACAAGGACACGACGAGTGCGATTTTAGCATCCTCAGTCTGGTACATGCGGGGAGAGCAAGCAAACACCAATTCACACTGCATTAAGAATTCTTGACACTGATCCAGGGAGCCATCATACCTCTCCAGTAGGGCGATGATGGTGTCCGGTTCTGACCTCCCCGGATGCGCAGGTGGGGTGTGCCCCTGCATGACCACAGGCGCTGCCTCTGTGGTGGGCTGGAGAATCCCCACTGTTTGAAGGGCTTGATGTAATCGGAAAACTGTGCTCTTCAGCCTCTCCTGTGATTGGGCCTGCAAACGGAGAGGCGGGATCTGGGTAGCGGGTGAGGTCCGCATCTGGCGATATTCCGCTGAGTCCGGATAGGAGGCGAAACCTTCTGTCACGGTTTCATTCCAAAGGAGGACTCACTCAAACGCAGAGTTCTTCTGTAGTTGTTTATTAAAGCCGATAATCATAATCCAAAAGAGAACAAGGTTCCGCAGTCAGGTCTCCGTGGCGTTCCTTTTTATCCCTGTTCCCATGAGGGAACAGCAGGTGTCGCCGATGCGCTGGTTGATGGAGACGTGACAGCATCCTTTTTCTACTGATCATTTTTGAGATGTTTCTACACCTTGTTTGGAGTCCACCAGTAGTAAATTCAATTGATTTTACATTTATTTAGCAGACGCTTTTTCCAAAGTGACTTCCAATAAACTCTATGTAGTGTTATCAGCCCACACACCTTACAATACACATTTAGCTTGTGAACATGTCATGAAGTGTGAATATTTACACGTTACATGAACTTAAGAAATCATGGGCAAAATGAATTCGGAAGAGGTGAGTTTTAAGACCCTTTTTAAACGTGGACAGAGATTCAGCAGTTATTAGTGAGAGGGGAGAAGAGCCAGAACCAAGAACCTTCGTGCTTTACCTTTTGCGTGTGGGACTATCAAGTGGCTAGATGTGGAGAAACATAACAGTCTGGGTCAGGTGTAGTGGATGTTCAAGTCTTGTAGATAGCTAGTAGCAGTTCCATTGATATTTTTGTAGGCCATAGCCAGGGTTTTAAACTTGATCCAGGTAAGTATAGGACGCAAATGCAGAGAAAGGGGACATGTATCTTTGTTGGAGATGTATCGATGACAAAGCCATGTATGGGAATACTTCAGCAAGTCAAACACAGCTTGTGCAGCAGCATTTTGTATCAGCTGTAGATATTTGATGGCACTAGCTGGAAGACAAGACAGGAGAGAGCTAGTCCAGGTGGGATATCACTGCCTTCAAAACTGCCCACATTTCACCTTTGGTAAATAAACCCTCCCTCAGTCCTGACTCATTCCAAAACTACAGGCAAGTTTTTCTCCTCTCTTTCCTGTCAAAGACTCTAGAACGGACAAACTAACTAACTCTAAAATGAACCCTAACCCTAACGCTAAACCTGCAATCAGCTATCTAAATTACTCACGCAGAACCATCTTGTCAACGGATATCAGTATGAATTCAAAGTTAGTTACTCCACTGAACTTGCGATCCTGACAATGTCTGATGCTCTTCAGTCAGCTACAGCAACCTCCCTCTCCTTGGTCATCATCCTCCTCGACCTGTCTGCAGCATTTGACACTGTCAACCACTGGATTCTGCTCTCCTCTCTTGATCAACTTGGCATCAAAGGAACAGCACTAAAATGGTTTGAGTTCTGCTTTTCAGACAGATCCTATTAAGTGGTCTGGCAGATCTCCCGTTCTTCACCTCAGCGCCCTGTACTCTTCTCAGTCTACACCTCTTCTCTTGGCACTGCCATCGCCTCCAATGGATTCAAATATAACTGCTATGCCGATGATACCCAGGCACCACTCATCACCTGTGTAATACCATTTCAATGGTAAAGCATGATGGTGTGAGGTTATTAGCAGCAGGGACTGGGAGATTAGTTAGGGTCAAGGAAAAGCTGAATAGAAGAAAGTACAATGATATCCTTAATGAAAACCTGCTCCAGAGTGCTCTGGACCTCAGATTAGGCTAAAGGTTCACCTTCCAATAGGACAATGACCCTAAGAACAAAGTAAGGACAAAGTAGGATTGGCTGACCACTGACAGTCCTCATCCAACCTGACAGAGCTGGAAAGGATCTGCAGTGAAGAATGCCAGAAAATCCGCAAATCCAGGTGTGCAAAGCTTGTGTTATATCCAAGAAAACTCTAGGGTGTAATCATTGCCAAAGGTGCTTCAGCTAAGTACTGTCATGACCCATAGGGATAATACCCCTAGCGATGACAGGAGGTGCCACTTGGTTCCATTAGTCCAGACCAATACACCTGTTCACAAAAGGGTAATCAGTCACCTATAAAAGGAGCAAACTACTGAGACAAGATTGTGGATTCTTAGTCAGCATTCAAGTGTGATTTCCTTGCGGACCTTAGTTACTCACCTGTTTCCCAAGACTTGTTCCAGTCTCGAGTGTCCGTTCTGCCTACTGCACACCTTTGTCCTCCTGTCCAGGTCCAGCGTACCAGTCCGGCATTTTGTTACATCTCCATATTCAATTCCCACTCGCAGATCCAGGTTTCACGTTTCACTTTTGTGAGAATTCACTGTGTGTCTTTGTCACGTGTTCATCGTTTCACCACTACGTTGTACTCTCCAGTTTGTACTGCGCAGTTATAAATACAGTGTAATACATACTAATGCACATAATGTCATTATACATTATGGCCCTGTCAGGACCTTACAGCAATACGTCTCTGTCAGTGTCATGAAGGGATGCCACAAGCACTAAGTAAAGGATCTGAATACTTATGTCAATGTGATATTTTGGAGTTTTATTTACATTTACATTTACATTTATTCATTTAGCAGACGCTTTTGTCCAAAGTGACGTACATCTCAACAAAAGTACAATTTATGCATTACATTGAGAGAAGGAAACATAGGTGCAGACGTGAAAGTCTCAAGCAAACTTAATTTGTTCCCTACCACTTGCTACACAGAGGCATTTAAAAAAAAAAAAAAACTTCCGAAAAATTGTAAAAATCCTGTTGTCACTTTGTCATCATGGGGTATTGCGGGGGGGGTCAATGAATTTAAATGATTTTAGCATAAGTCTGAAACACAAAATGTGGAAAAAAGTGAAGGGATCTGAACACTTTCTGAATGCACTGTAAATGGTAAATCATCCTATTTAACATACTGCAGCATGGTAAGCTCACACACACACACACACACACACACACACACACACACAATGTCTACAACTGTCTTGTCCCAAGCAGGGTGACAGTAAAAAGGAGCCTAAACAGCAACACAGGGAGCAGGGCTGGAGGGGGAGGGGACACACCCAGAACACGGCAGGATGCCAGTCCGTTGCAAAGCACCCCAAGTAGGACTCAAACCCCAGACCTGCCAGAGAGCAGGCCCCACCACTCCCACTGTGCCACCAATCTGTAATAAATAGTAAGATGCTATAGTACGTTAGGGTGTAAAGGCAATAAATTAGGCAACTATAGACGTTTGCTCATGTTTTCCTCCTTTCCACTGCTCATGATACCCTGAGACTGCATTTATTAATTTATCAGATGTTTTTCTCCAAAGCAACATACATCTCACTAAAAAATACAAAGAGTGCATTACAATGAGACTCAGAACAAAAGATGGTCCTCCTTACACCATCCTACTTCCAGATCACCATCTTCCAGAAATGAAAAGAGCCTTTTTACATCATTTAAAAACATCCTTTCCATTTAGTCAAAGTTGCTCTCTTTGTGAATAAAAGTCCAGTTCTGATTTGGAAAACTCTTCCTTCACACCTGAAATTTTGTATTTAAATTCTACTAAACCCTGTTTCACTTCAGTGTGTTTCATGTCTGCACCAGCTGTGTCCATGTGCCTTTATTCCCTGTGAAAGTCAATTCACGTTTTTTTGCTGGGCTGTTTATTTGTTATTAAATCTGGATTTTTGAAAGCAAGCTGTTAATGAAACTAACATCTGATTGATGGTAAAGACAATGGAAGAGAATGGCTTGCAATTAAAAGTAAATACAATGACATGATGAAAAGGAAAATGATTTCTTTTATTTAGTTTTTAGTTTTTAATTTTTCTTTTCATTTATTAAACAAAACAGTTATTATTTATTATTTTTATTTATTAGACAAAGTGTTAAAATTTATCAGATCAATATGCAGCTGGGTGGCATGGTGGCACAGTGAGTAGTGCTGCTGTCTCACAGCCCATGGGTGGTATGAGAGAATGTGGGTTTGATCCCTGCTCAGTCTGTGTGGAGTTTGCATGTTCTCCCTGTGTCTGTGTGGGGTTTCTCCAGGTGCTCTGGTTTCCTCCCACAGTCCAAAGACATGCTGTTCAAGTTCCACCATAGTGTGTTACAGAGAAAGTGTGTTTCACTGATGTATGGATGAGTAAGTAATGTCTCTAGCGGTGTAAGTCACCTTCGTGAATAAGATGTGTGGGCTCGTAACACTACATAGTATCCATTTGTAAGTCGCCTTGGAGAAAAGCATCTACTAAGTAAATAAATGTAAACACTGAGAATCTTAATTCAATTTATTTTTATAGAGCTCTCTTCTCACACAGTGACACAGAACACTTTAACATAGGCATAAGGCAAGAGAAACAGATACAAACAAAGAAGACAGTCGACTAATGGCTACCATATTGTAACAGCGCTGAGGGGAGTAAATGTGTAAATAGTTGGCATTAGTGTTTATGTGTGTGTACATAGTTGTGCGTTGTTTCTGATTGGTTGTCGTCCTATTTATGTTCAGTGTTTGAGAGTGGGATTCTGGGGAGTCCCAGGGGGAACCCCTTAACCGTAGGGTGCAGCAGGGGGGCTGGGAGTGACCCAGGGGGATTCTGTAGTGTTCTGTGTCTTGTACTGTCTGAAGTGTCTTTGTTAAGGCTATTACTGGGGGCATGTATGCTTTCAATAAAGAGCATGTTTCTAGTAGCTCCATGGGGGGGATGCTACAATATTAAAGTATTTTTGTAGAGCTGTAAGTATGCTTACTGGCCACTGGGGAAAGGAACAAAAACTCCCAACTGAAGATTGAGGGAGAAAAAAAATCTCTGGGGGTCCATGGGGCTCACTCTTCTTGGACATTCTAGATAAGTAACAATTGTAAGCCAGTCTAAAAAGTAATAATGATTTTTAAAACCTGTAGGCTTCCGTGGTTGGTGTCAAGCACTCCATTCCACATCCAACCTTTGCAAGATGTCGCAGCTCCCTGATGATGCTTCCAACAGGAGAAGGGAAACGTTAGAACCAATGTCCCACGCAACGCGGTTTAATCCAGAAGTACAAAACTCTGAGTCAGTTAATAATGATATTGTTGCTGAATGGTGTCTTGGATCCCCAGCTCAGCCCGGAAAATCTCGTTCATCATGGCAGTTGGTCATCATCCTTAGTCAGCATGGGATTTGTCTGTCACCACTGGCCATCCTCCTCAGGTCTTATGTAGCAAGGTAGTGCTCAACAAGAAGAAAGAACAGAGTTAGTAATTTGTTACTTAAGTTAATTTATTATGAATTTTTATGAAGGTGATAAAAAACAACCAAGGCAAGTGGAATTACATTTCGAGGTGGAATGCTTGAGTGAACATGTAAGTCTTTAGTCAGGATTTGAAAACAGGAACAGACGGGGCATTTCTGACAGTAACTGGTAGACTATTCCACAGTTTAGGTGCTCTATAACAAAGGTAAGCTAGAGCAATGCCATGTACTGCCTTATAGGTCAAAAGTAGGATTTTATAGTCAACTCTAAATGTGACCGAGAGCCAATGTAATGATTTAAGTACCAGTGTTATATGGTCAAACTTCCTACTTCTAGTGAGAGTTCTTGCAGCAGCATTTTGCACCAACTGTAGCCTGGATACAGTCTGGTATGGACAACCCGACAATAAAGCTTTACAATAATCCAGCCTGCTTCAAACAAAAGCATGAACCAGTTTCTCAGAATCCCGCCTACATAGGAATTGCCACAATTTAGCTTTGTTTCTTAACTGAAGGAAGCACGTCTTAGTCAAAGCATTTACATGAGATACAAATGACAGCTCTCCATCCAGCAGGACACTCAAATCGTTGACACAATCTATACACATAAAGCTAATACCATTTGTTGTAAAGATTGACGTGATCATGTCGAGAGTTTTGGCATCACCATCCACCACAAATACCTCTGTTTTACTGGCATTTAGAGATAAAAAATTTTTACTCATCCGTAATTTCATACTGGTAAAACAATTAGCTAACTACACCACATGTGTTGGGTCATTAGGCTTAAACGATACATATAGCTTGTGTCATCGGCATACGAATGGAAATTCGCATTGTGTTTGCGAATAATGTCACTCAATGGTAACATATAGAGTGAGAACAGTAATGGCCCCAACATAGAGCCCTGTGGCACACCATACCGAACTTTAGTTGAGATGGAGGGGGTGCAGTCACTTATTTATGAGAGTACTGCATTCCTTCGGTGTTTTGACATATAATCCGAAATATATCTTTCTGTGTATTATCTTTATCACATGTATTGTATTAAGACATTGGTAACATATATAGTATAGATGGTTCCTACTATACATATTCCAGCTACACAGTTTTGCAGATTATTTGAGACTAAATCTTACTATAAGACTTTTTGATCCACAGGCATGTGACGTACACCACAGAGGGATGCATTTTGAATCAAAAGTTATAGAAAACAAAAGTAATTGTTTTTTTTTTTTTAATGAATTTTAATTATAGTTGGGAGATGTGCTCATTTCTAGCAATTAATTCCATTTATACAGCAGAGTAATTTATACTCTATCAGTTCAGGGCCAATACCTTGAGCCACAGTATGTTAAAATCAGGTTAAAAAAATTAGATTAGATTTATCTAAGGGGGAGGATGGTGGCACAGTGGATGTGGCTGGGTCCTGCTCTCTGGCGGGTGTGGTGTTCAAGTCTGGCTTGGGATGCCCTGTGACAGACTGGAATCCCATCCTGGGTGTGTTCCCTCCCCCTCCAGCCTTACACCCCGTGTTGCCGGGTTAGGCTCCGGCTCCGGTTCCCTGCAACCCTGTATGAGACAAGTGGTTCTGAAAGTGTGTGTGTGTGTGTGTGTGTGTGTGTGTGTGTGTGTGTGTGTGTGTGTGTGTTACAGCAGGTTTGGCTGGTGTCTGCTGCATGACAGGTCTGGTGTTCAAGCTCTGCTTAGAGTGCCTTGCGACAGACTGGCATCCTGGGTGTGTCCCTGTGCTCTGTGTTGCTGGGTAGGCTCTGACTTGCCGCAACCCTGCTCAGGAGAAGCAGCTGTTGCCACTGGTTGGTTAATTATGGTTTATTATTGTCACAGACTGAGCTGTGACAGGCAAGTTGGTTCCAAGGAATCAGCAAGATGCCGGCAAAGTACCATCAATGTAACACTGAACCTTGTTGCTGTTGCCTGTCACATGCATTTTATCTTGTATTGTTATATTGTTTGTTCTGGTTTTGTATTCCATTTAACACTGTTTGTTTGAACTAGATTGGGTGCCGGGAAAGGCCTACCGGTATCTGTCTGGTTGTCATTAACTAATATTTCTTTTATAAAGATATGGCAGGTATATGTACTGTTGTGGAGAGTGAATGTATTTATTGTTTTTAGAAGAACATTTCTGTAGACTTTTTCCTTATCATGTAGCTGTCTGGTGTTCTGTTGTGTTTGGTGCCTTGTGTTGTAAACCCGATGGAGTCAACTATTTGGGGTATATCTAGGGGGGAGTCCTTGGGCACAACCAACTAGGCAGGGGTGTTTTTACTGTGTAGTGTGAAATGTTTTTATAAGATATATGTAGGGATTTTTATAGTAAAAAATGTTTAGTATTGTTTGTATGTTTTAGTATTTATTTTAGATGTAATTTTTGGGGGAAATGTATTTTGAAATAAATTGAGGCTGTTATGGTATAATCAGAGGGCGGAGCTATTGCTATATAGGTTTGTATTAGGGCAGGCTAGTGAGGGAGATTGATACAAACTTATGTAGTTACTCTCGTGCAGTGAATAGGAGAGTTATGCATTAATGTTGATATAAGGGGTTAAGCCCATGGCTCATAGGCCTCATGTTCTTTATAACTTTATGTTTGTTTTGTACTTGGTTGAGGGTTTATGTGTTTTGAAGAATACTTTTTAGTAAAGGGAAATAAACCTTTTGGTCCACTATTTCAATTCTCCACTGCTGCTTCCATCCGTCGTCCATACCCTCACAATTATCATAAAAGGTGTTCTTTAAGAGAAAATTATATATGAAGTAGCAGACATGATTCCCATCCAAATGCCATTACTATGCTCCTGATACCATAGTATGCACACGCATCTACAAAATTTACTTTTATTATTATTATTATTATTTTAATTTTTCTAGAGCGCTCTTCTCACGCAGTGACACAGAGCACTTTAACACAGGCATAAAACAAGAAAAAAAGATACAAACAAAGAAGACGGTCAACTAATGGATACCATAATGAAGAACTTATTATAGCGCTATAAGCAAACCTAGTGGCCATGGAGGAAAGGAACAAAAACTTCCAATTGAAAGTCAAGGGAGAAAAACCTCTGGGGGTCCACGGGCCAGTGGTAGCCCACCCCTCCTGGGCATTCTAGAAAATAACAATTTTTAAGCCAGTGTTTAACAAGTAGGGGGTGCGGTGGCGCAGTGGGTTGGACCACAGTCCTGCTCTCCGGTGGGTCTGGGGTTCGAGTCCCGCTTGGGGTGCCTTGCGACGGACTGGCGTCCCGTCCTGGGTGTGTCCCCTCCCCCTCCGGCCTTACGCCCTGAGTTGCCGGGTTAGGCTCCGGTTCCCCGTGACCCCGTATGGGACAAGCGGTTCTGAAAATGTGTGTGTGTGTGTGTGTGTGTTTAACAAGTAATTATAATGTTGGTGAATGGCATCCTGGATCCTCGACATGGAACGTCTCGATCGTCAAGGCAGATGGACATCATCCTCTGTCAGCATGGGATTCGTCTGTCACCACTAGCTGGCCTCCTCAGGTCTTATGTAGTAAGGTAGTGCTCAACGAGAAGATAGGACAGAGTTAGTAATTTGTTACTTAAGTAAATTTAAAATGCGTTTTTGTAAAGGTGATAAAATAAATAACCAAGGCAGGTTGAATTACATTACAAGGTGGAATGCCTGAGTGAACACATAAGTCTTAAGTCGGGATTTGAAAACAGAAATAGACGGGGCATTTCTGACAGTAACTGGTAGACTATTCCACAGTTTAGGTGCTCTATAACTAAAGGCGCGACCTCCTGCTGAGGTCTTATTGATCACAGGTACTTTAAGGTAACCTGCATCTAATCAACGGAGATATCGTCCTGGGATATAAAGACTAATGATCTCACAAAGGTAAGCCAGAGCAATGCCATGTTTTGCCCTATAGGTCAAAAGAAGGATTTTATAATCAACTCTATAAGAGACCGGGAGCCAATGCAAGGATTTAAGTACCGGTGTTATATGGTCATACTTCCTAGTTCTAGTGACAATTCTCGCAGCAGCATTTTGTACCAACTGTAGCCTGGATACAGTCTGGTATGGACAACCCGACAATAAAGCATTACAGTAATACAGCCTGCTGGAATCAAAAGCATGAACCAGTTTCTTAGAATCCCGTGTACAAAGGAATCGCCACATTTTAGCTATGCTTCTTAATTGAAGGAAGCACGACTTAGTCAAAGCATTTACATGAGATACAAATGACAGCTTTCCATCCAGCAGGACACTCAAATCCTTGACACAATCGGTACGCTTGAAGCTAATACCATTTTTTGTAAAGATTGACGTGATTGTGTCGAGAGTTTTAGCATCACCACCCACCACAAGTACCTCTGTTTTACTGGCATTTAGCGATAAAAAATTATTACTCATCCATAATTTTATACTGGTAAAGCAATTAGTTAACGGCACCACATGTGATGGATCATCAGGCTTGAACGATACATAAAGCTGTGTGTCATCAGCATACGAATGGAAATTAACATTGTGCTTGCGAATAATATCACCCAGTGGTAACATATAAAGTGAGAAAAGTAATGGACCCAACACGGATCCCTGCGGCACACCGTACTGAACCATATTAGAGATGGACGGGGTGCTGTCATCGGATTTCAATACAAATTGTTTACGGTTTGCTAAATACGATTCAAACCACGTCAGAACAGTACCTCTTAGTCCAATCACGTTTCCAAGTCTACTCAGTAAGATCCTACGGTCAACAGTATCAAATGCAGCATTCAAGTCAAGTAACATAACAATAGAGATCTGACCAGCATCAGAAGAAATGAGAATATCATTAACAGAACGTGTAAGTGCCGTTTCAGTGCTGTGACCAGTGCGGAAACCAGACTGAAATTTTTCAAATATATTATGGTGATTAAGATATTTTACAATTTGGGGCGCTACGATTTTTTTCTAGAATTTTGGATAAAAATGGCAAATTGGAGATCGGTCTATAATTACATGGGTTATTACAGTCCAGATCCGATTTCTTTAGTAGGGGTCTAATAACGGCGATTTTAAGGGCTTTTGGAACACAGCCATTTAGTAACGACATATTAATAATATTAACAATAGGTTCTGCAAGCACGGAAACTGCAGCTTTCAGTAATTTAGTGGGGATTGGGTCTAAAGGAGAGGTAGTACTTTTCATAGAGCGAATTTGCATGGTAATTTCTTCTACAGTTATTACGTCGAAGTTACTGAGATAGTGCGGACAACTAATATCATCGTCAGAAGCGCTTATGTTTGCTAAAACCGAACTAGAAGGCACTATGGATTTGTGGATATTCACTAATTTATTTTTGAAAAACGACATAAATTCATCATTAGTAATGAATCTTACTTAAAGTAAGATGCAAAAATTAGAATAAGTAAAAAGTTATGAAAGACAATACTTATTAGGTACAATAATGATACAGCTAGATGAATAAATAATTCTTGTAAGAAGGGCATGATAAATCTGAACTTAGCAAATTAGTAGTTTTAATGAAATGTTACTGTTACGCCCCCAGGAACAAGCCGAGTGACCACACCTGCAGCTCGTTGACACGATCAGGTATAAAGGGAGCCCCGTAACAGCACAGGGGTGTTCTTGCAAATGCCTCCCTTTGTGGACTTGCAGTTTCAGTGTTTACGCCTTTCCCTTAGTCCCTGCTTCGTTCTCTGATTCTCCTGGCTCCTGAGATTAGCTTCACCCTCGTATCGACATATGCGTCTCGAAAGACCTTTACTCATCCCTGACCATCACTTTTGTCTGACCCAGCGAACTCTGTCTGAAATAAAGCTGACCCGCACTTGGGTCCATTCCCTTACCTCCTGTCTCCAGTGCTCTTGCCTGACAGATTCATCCTACGTTGTCCTCCTCCACCAAGGTTTGCTTTGTTTAGTAGTACCACAAAATGTGTATTTTAACCCATTTTTTTGTATATTTTTAATCTAAGGGCAGCCAGAATAAAAAGATGAAAGGCTGAATATATCTTTTCAAGCCTTTAATTGTCACATCAGCTCATATTAATGATTAAATAAGTCATCAGTTTTTTTGGGAAAAATGTCCTTGCTATATCTTGTGTTGTAATCTATAAGTTACATTTTTAATGCATCTAAGTGTCATACAGTGGGAAAAGTCCATACAAGGTTAAAATGATCACTGTATTAGCTTGATTCATGGGTGGCATAGTGGCACAGTGGCACAGTGAGTAGTGCTGCTGTCTCACAGTGCCTGCGTAGTGCAAGAGAACATGGGTTCAATCCCTACTCAGTCTGTGTGGAGTTTGCATGTTGTGCCTGTGTGGGTTTCTTCTTGCTGTTCAAGCTCCCCCATAGTGTGTGAGTGTCACAAAGTGAGTCTGGTCCACTGACGCATGGATGTGTAATCCCTCTAGTAGTGTAGTCACCTTAGTGAATAAGGTGTGTGGGCTCGTAACACTATGTAGTATCTGTTGAAAGTCACTTTAGACAAAAGTGTCTGCTAAGTGAATAAATGCAAATCTAATCTAGAAACTACACAACAGCATGCTAGAAAAAACCTGTAACTTTGCTCATTTTCAGAAAATGTGCTTTATATTTCTTGCTGCTCTGTGGGAGGGTCCTCAGTGTTTACTGATACAGCTAGATGAATGTGCACTGATGATGTCACCTCGACTGGCGATGAAACATTTGCAATCTAAATGCCAAGCTCGGTGAACTGCTGAACACTTCAATCAACAACCCGAGCTACGAAGACCACCAATCTTCTCGATAATTTCCAACAACCGTAACTGCTATGCTACCTGCTGCCATATCAACTTTTTACAACCACTAAGCTTTGTATTCAGTACAAACAAGTATCTTAGTCTGAAATTCACTGTTGTGTCACATCTGGTGAACTAAAATGGATTCTGCATTTTGTGTATTCTCTTGTAATGAGAATGTCCTGGGTTCAAATATTGAATATTTGGTAAAGGGCTATGATTAAACTCTCTTTACAGTGTGACCTGTTCCTGTAGGTCAAGAAGTTGTTATAGCTGTTCTCTTAAAACTGAAGGAACTCAGCTGAATTCCTACCTGGTGCTGCAATAACCATCAAGGTCCTTAGCCTGATTTTTTGCTCTAAAAATTATCCGGCTATATAAATGGGTAAATCAAGGTAGCTTAGTGTACAAATCAAACATTACAAGTCACCTTGGAGAAAAATATAAGATAAATAATGGTTAGTAATAATAGCATATGGATGCTTGTGAATTTTTAAAATTTTCTACAGATAGGTTCCAGTTCTGATATCGAGATTCAGAACAAACACAGGAAAGGTGAATAATTCTGACCACACATCACTGTGCAAGATGACCCCTGACCTTTCAAACTCTGGAGCATATATTGAATGTATTCCAAGCGGCGGACTAAAACTGTATGGTCCTGCTCCTTTTTCACGTCTTGTTCAGCTGAGTGTACTGCAACGCCTTTGAGGATTCGATCGAACTTTCATATTTCAGTACAACATAGATTCTCACCCCATGGTTTTCATGAGTTATGACAATTTATCGGCTAACAATGCTAATTCATTCCATTAAGTCACATCTTACTGTGAGGGGATCAAATGAGGATGATTTTTATGTAAACAATTACAGTTGGCTTGTGGATAAAAGATATGACTCCAAAAATTAAAAATTTAGCAACACAAATTACATTTTTTATCCATGAGACTGTATTTTATAATATTCGTGCAGGGGAGTGAATAATTTTGGGACTACTAATGTCACAATGAGAGACAAAAAGAAAGAGAAACCTCCTTAAACACTGCAAGACTATTAATATTACAAAAGCAGTTTATATAACTGATTTTTTTACATTTTCAATTTTTTTTTAATTCTAGAAGTTAATATTGAATCTGTAATTTCATTTTTGAGTTAGGTTTATCATCATCAATGCTGTGATTAGTGGAGGCAGCCATGTGACAGGAAATCCAAGAATATATGGAAGGCAAATAGCCTTGGCATGCTTTGGAGAGTAAAGGAAATAGTAAACATATCTGTTCTGGATGTAAAATTAGTGTGTTCATTGAAAAAAAGGTGGTTGTATTGAATAATAAGCCCACTGTATGAAAAAATGGTACATATTTTCATACACAGTTGAAGCAGTTTTCATGTATGGGACCCCATTATAATGAAGGAAGTCTGTTCTTAAACCCTCAGCTGAATTTTTTGAACAACTGAGAAGGTGCTCCTGCTGCGTGGCTAAAATGAGTTTTCCTTAACCATATGGTTATGTTACCTCAGGAGTAGAGCTATTTCTATGTGTGGTAACACTGTGTACCTACATGTATACTGCATTTAATAACACATTCTCAATGCTGTTGCCACTCTGTGAAAGACTATGAACTTGATCAAAGTGTATTTGTTTAGTTGAAATGACAGTTGCAGCCAAGGTTAATGATTAGTCCCAGGCTGCACATGGCGAATTTAAACCAGAGACATAAAAACTGTTGTTATTGGTCACGGTTGCACATTATTGTCCACCACTTTCTCGCTTCAGAGAGGGATGTGCCATCTGGTACCTCTGTGTGTTTGAGTCACACACCCATTATTCCAAAGTAACATTGCTTCCTTGACACTGGACAGTTCAGGACTAACTTGTGAGTGAATTCACCCCCTCCCTGCTAGTATGTCATCGTACATGAAGTGCTGCCATGA
The DNA here is from genome assembly GCF_900964775.1 of Scleropages formosus. Lineage (NCBI taxonomy): Eukaryota > Metazoa > Chordata > Actinopteri > Osteoglossiformes > Osteoglossidae > Scleropages > Scleropages formosus. The sequence continues at coordinate 5,092,423 of NC_041811.1, forward strand.
ACCACCTGCTGGAGAAAAAACACGGCACATTAGGGAACTCTTACATTTGTTGCTTTACTTGGCTTTTTGGTGAGAAACAATAAGCCTCCTTTTTCTAGAAAAACAAAGTAATTTATTCTTTTTGTCATTTTTAGATTTTGTACACTATGCAACTTTAACTTGGATTTTGTAATAAAGTCAACTAAGCAGTGACTCATCTGTTTATACAGGTGGGTAATTTTTATGTATCACTTCAAGGGTATCTACCTTCATCAAATGTACAATATCAGGAGTGGGATTCAAAACTGTACACTTAGACTCCTAAGTGAAAGCTCTACTACACCACCTAATGCCCATTTTACAATTGTCAATTTCTCAGGTGCAACTAGAGGTTAAAGGTAAAAGACACCTTGTCATCTTGATGAATAAGGTGTGTGGGCTGATAAAACTACATAGAGTTCATTGGAAGTTGCTTTGGAGAAAAGTGTCTGCTAAATAAATAAATGTAAATGTAAATGTACAGAGAGGGTGTGGTGGTGCAGTGGGTTGGACCAGGTCCTGCTCTCCAGTGGGTCTGGGGTTTGAGTCCCGCTTAGGGTGCCTTGCGATGGACTGGCGTCCCGTCCCCCCTCCGGCCTTATGCCCTGTGTTGCCGGGTTAGGCTCCGGTTCCCCGTGACCCCGTATGGGACAAGCGGTTCAGAAAGTGTGTGTGTGTAAATGTAAAAAACTAAAGCTCCATTTGGTCTAGAGTAGCCATTAACCATTAGATCACCTGGTGGCAACTGTGAAATTCTTAAAAAAACGGGGGTTCAAAATGTCTCAGCTTTCGTTGGCAGAAGGGCTCAGTGTTGACTGGTCTTTTTCACAGAGGCAAAGATCCACACACACACACACACACACACACACACACACACACACACACACACACACACACACACACACACACACACACACAGAACCGCTTGTCCCTTACGGGGTCACGGGGAACCGGAGCCTACCCGGCAACACAGGGCGTAAGGCCGGAGGGGGAAGGGGACACACCCAGGACGGGACACCAGTCCGTCACAAGGCACCCCAAGCGGGACTCGAACCCCAGACCCACCGGAGAGTAGGACTGCGGTCCAACCCACTGCGCCACCGCACCCCTGGCAAAGATCCAGTAACCCTTTATTTTTAAAGCTTTTTTTCTGGTCAGCCACATCAGCTCTCTCCCTCTCTCCATCTTGAGGCGGCAGTTAGGGTCCACTGGCAGTCAGATGTAATGAATTACCTCGGGTCTTAATGTATAATTCAGGAGACTCAGAAGTTAATTGAGTGTTTAATACCCATTTAGAAGCTACTAGGATTACGAACTCAGTGGACTGACAGTTGTCCTAATTGTTGTGCGATACTGAACACATCTTATATCCATCTTTAAAAGACCACAACCCCAGAGGAATTTATTATTATTTGGTCACAATAATTTGATTTTTATTCTCCATTTCTCAGCCATCTTGCATGACTGTCAAAGTTACATTAATTTCATTAATTACAGAATGTTTTTTTATGTTCCTTCTAGAGGGAGAATGCTGACATCACTATGAGATCTAAGCATTATTCACATGGTATTCTCTCTCTCTTGTTTGACTGGCAGACAGTTCTTTCCAGTTATGACTTAATACACTACACTATTATTTTAAATGCAGGATGGCTCTGCTGTGTGAGACCTACCACCCCTGTGTTTATTGCTTCAGTAGTTGTTTGCTTTTCTTTCTGCATAGAGGCCTGTTCAAGTTACTGTGTGTTTACATGGTTTTTCCAACCTGGTGCATGTCCACACTGTGTTGCATAGTATCATATCTCCAGATGTTCACTCTTAGACTTGCATGCAGAGCTTTCTTGTCATATTGTTCTGCATTATGGTGGAAAAAAATAACAATGAAAAATAAAAAAATAAATAAATAAAAAAGAGGATTTCTTCAGCAAATGATCACCAATGTGGTGTCCTGCTGGCAAACTTAGACGTGCCAGCTGCCATCTGATCCTTATCAATCTTACTGCATTAACTATGAGCTGAAAAAAGCAGCCATTGAGAAAAGCAACCGTCTGAGAAACAGACGTGAAACAGATGCGGAATTCATCGCAAGACATTGTAATGAAGAAGCCAAAAAACAGATGGGACAAAAGCCATTTGTAATTTTTTCATATGCTGTGACATAGAAACAATGCATATATGAGTTTGCACAAGCAGGGCCAAACTGAACTGGTATTGATTTCAATAAGGACAGTGTGACCACATGCAATAAAAGCACCATGACGTAGAATGACAATGTTGACAAACTGCCAAGAACTGCGTATACACATACAGAGTTATGGAGCACCACGAAGAATGTGTAGAACAGTTCCAGGAAGACAGTGCCCCAGTCCCTCCAAATTGACTGACCATCAGACTAGAGAGATGTGATTGTAAAGGTGACAGTGAAGAGGTGGACCATAGCTTCTGGCAATGATACCATCGCTTTGGGGAGCTCAGTCAAAGGCCCCTTTCGCTTCAAAAATCAAAATGGAAAGAAAAAGGCTAAATTCCATCATCTTGTGCACTGGAGTCATCTTCCATCCCCCATCACATCAATCTGTGGACCCAGCAGAGGATGAGTGGGGACAGATAATCTCACTACAGCAGGGCTTCCTACAGGGCTCACTACAGCAGCACCACTTCACTTTTGCTGAAATGTCCTTCAGAAGAGCCTGACGTGCCATTTTGCACCACAGACTGATCTTAACTGTGACAAACACTTTTTGCCAAGTGTTAGTGCTAATGTTTCTCACATGTTATAATAAAGCACAACAGATTTCCCAAATTATGGAGACAATATTACCGGGTGCAGATGCCATGGGGATAACCGAAGGACAATGTGTGTTCCTGGATTACATTCAGTAGGAAGACTAAAAGGTGGGGCTTATCACAGTGAGAATAAACCAAGCCTTGTACTTCTCTGATGGGCCAAACCAGTCTTACTCCTGTTTGCAGTGCCTCTGAGAAAAAGGCCCTCAGGCTGAGAGAGGATGTGTATTGACTGTTTGTCTACTAAAAGAGTACAAAGGGCCAGAAAGAGAGCAGAGGATGAAATGAGGGCTGGAGGGAATACATTAATCTTCATCTTGCTACATATCAAATCGAGAGTTACCCTGGGGGCTGTATGGTCTCAAGAAACAATGATATGGGTGTGGAATTGACAGGAATTAGAGAATTATACCAACCCCAACTCTGAACAGCCCCACATCAGCAAGATTCTGACTCGTCCTTTTCAATCTTTACTGTGACAGGTCTTTCTGACACATTCTGATGCCTCACATGCGTTTGGGTTTTTCATCCCCTCCCCCCACACCATGGTTACTGACCATATGTTTACTCTGGCTGAGTTCTAATGACTGGCCTCAATCCAGGAAGTATTAGCAATGCACTTTGAAATATGGCACTGAGAGTATGTTGAAGTGCAATCCATCCAGTGGAGGAAGGTCTGTGGCTGAGATGGTACAAGGTGGGAAGAGATTCGACATCTGTGCGGACACTGAATTTTCAGTTTACTCTGCTCCACACACCTCCACTGCAGGTGAAATACTGAGACGTGTGATTTCTTGGACCCCGAATCAATTTCCACTGCTATCCGCATTACCGCTGCATTGCTAAACACTATCTACTAGTATGTCTTTATACCTGGAAAGCATAGCTTGAATATACATACAGTATGTTTTCTTTGAATGGATGTGATAAGTGTCTGAATTCTTTCAGTGGACTGGATCAAAAATTCACAGCAGAAAGGAGTGAAAACTGTATATCAGAGCATGGCGTTCGACAGAACCATGAATGTTCCATTATAATTTCATGTTTGGCATCTGAATGTAACAGGCTTGTCCTATAAGGTAACACAGAATCCTGCCCAACACTGCAGAGTAAGCGGGGCTTTTCAAAAGACAGAGCTTATTTTACAAACATAAGGTTTCTTTAAAAAAATCTGCTCCAGGCCTTGTTGAGGCTTCTGTCCGGGAAATGAAGTCCTTATTGATTTTTGCGGATGTCCTGTCGCATTCTGTGTGTCCGTGCAATGTTTGTTTTGTTTCAGGATGATGTCTTGAGACCCCAAGGAGTTAACGCTGGCCCATATGTGTAGAGGACTGTCAAGGATTTTGAGTAGGTGTTGGAGTATAGTGTAGCGTGTGGCTTTTAAACTGCAGTTCTTACATGGTTTAACTTCAGTGATGCAAGACATTTTACAGAAAAGTGTGTGCTGAATTAACATATGTATATGAAAATATACAGTTTGACTGATGCACAAGTACCCCACAAACCTCATCTGAACTACAACTGGATGGATTGCAGAAATTGTGAGCAGGTGAAACTGGGTATGGCAGGTCCTTCCAAATGATTCATGAGTAAATTGCCACATAGCCTATATCAAGGTCATAGGGTTGAATCCTTGCTTTGCAACACTGGCCATTGCTGGTAAAGAGGCCCATAGAACATAAAATGGGGAGATGTGAAGAGTGAGGTTCCACAGCAACACCAGTTGCCAAATGGATGCATATAGGACTGTGGTTGGAGCGTTCTTCTTCAGATGCTGGACCATCTGCTGTGACATAAAAGCACGCACACGCACACACTTTCAGAACCGCTTGTCCCATACGGGGTCACAGGGAACCGGAGCCTACCCGGTAAGACAGGGCATAAGGCCGGAGGGGGAAGGGACACACCCAGGACAGGACATCAGTCCGTCGCAAAGCACCCCAAGCGGGACTCAAACCTCAGATCCCCCGGAGAGCAGGGCTGTGGTCCAACCCACTCCGCCACCGCACCCCCTTGACACAAAAGCTTTCCAGAAAAATGTTCAACTCCTGTGGGTCAGGTGTAAACCTTAATTTCAACTTTTGATGTAACAGGTGTTAAAATATAATGTACGAAACTTTGGACTATGGCATCTGAAAAACCGATGATGATGATGATGATGATGATGAGAAAATTTTGATGTCTTTGTCACTCAGGCAGATGTTAGCAACAGAGATGACTCATGATGACACATTAGATGTTCCTCTGGTTTCTGCCATTGAGATGAAACAAGCCTGGTTGGAGGGGATAATCTTCAGGGCCCAGGCAAGCTGTTAACAGAGAGCAAGGCAGCAGCCAATCCAATGCTCATGATCAATAGCGGTACACAACGATACTACCATGACACAGTGGTGCTGAGCTATATGCATAAAAAAAGATTCTCATATTTTATCTACAGTTTTACTGCATAAGAATAGTAAATAGTTCTGATTCAGATTTATCAGTTGATCTATATTTGCCAGAGATTGGCCTGACTGACGAGTGGTACTTCCCTTGCTGTGGTGGTGCACATGGGGAGAGAACATGGAGCTGCCTGCTGAATTGGACAGGACAGTGTATACTTCAAGCATTTAATTAAAATAGATGTTCAGTAGCTGATCAGGGCCTGTTGTTATCCTTTTGAAGCAAGAATTGGGGTGCTTGCTCCCCTTTTATGCCTGACACAAAGACATTTTCTGCACAAATAAAAACTTTTTTTCTTGATGAACTACTGTAAACTGTTCACTAGAACCTACTGCAGTATCAGTGGAGGGAATTGGCATTATCATTAGACCTCAAGCAGAGCTGGGACATTTCAGTGCTCAAAGTGTCCTTTCAACAAACGCTAAACCCTGCAAATGCCAGTGGTCTCCAACAGCACCGATGAAGATAAAGGCAATACTGTCGTCACAATCAAATTAGAGTTGATTCTTATTCGTTATTTCATTCCACAGTTGTATTGCACATTATTGTTTGAGAGCTTTTCTGAAAAAATGAAAATTTTCAGTGCAGCCTAATAAATTAAGAGCAACTAAGAGCTTCTTCAAACCAACCTTGGAGGTGTGTGTGTCGAACTATACTGAAGATTAGAAATGAAAGTCAAAGAAAACAGCCTTATGTATACCCTTTCTTCAAAGCAACTTCAACATTATAATTCAACTGATTTGTACAGCTTGAAGAGATCAACCACCAGCCTCCAAAGAATAACTGTACTTTGTCTCCTTAGATTTGAACAAGTAACCTCATTGACCTCAGTCCACTTTTTTTTAACTGATGTGCTACAGTCTGCCAGACACACACAGAGCTTGCAAGAAATCAGTTTTTATAGACAAGTGTAGACAGCGGACAACTGTTGCCTCCTGGGGTCAATGATTAACAATAATTATCTGGCAGTCAAGAGACATGCCAAAGGCCAGGACTTGGCAGAGCTGTAATGAAATGTCTGGAAAAGGTCCTTAAATATACAATAGTGTCCACAAGAACAAAGACTAGAACTGTTCAATCAATAGTATTTTCAATAACACTATATGGATATGAGAGCTGGACACTGAGGAAGTAAAATAAAAAGAACATTGAACTACTTTGAACTGTGAGGCTGACGGACCCTTTAAGAACAAACATGGACAGCTAGAAACACAAACATGAGTTTCAGATCAGATCAACCTTGAACTCTCACTGGAGGCACATGATGAGACTGAGATGTCATACTGGAAATGCCATGAGAAGATTCGACTCTCAAAAAAACAGTAATGTTGAGAAAAGTGAAAAATGAAAAGAAGAGGATAACCAGCAACCAGAGAGATTAACTATATCACAGTAACAAAGGACACACACCTTTCACCTGCTCAATGGCACACAGCAACAAGCTGTAGGTCCAGTTAAGGATGGACCATTCATCTTGCTGCTGAGTCCTTGAGTCAATGCAAAAACAATAGCAGCAGATAGGTCAGACATACAAGATCTCACAGGGCTATGACTCCAGTACTTTGGATACACGGTCATTAATGTCTTGTAGTTGCTTGAATGTCCATAATTTGTAGTTAAAAACCTGAATTTTACCATCTTGTGTTGACTCCTACATTATGCATCAGGGATGCATTCCTGTTCAGAAAGTTAAAGTCATCAAACCAAATCTGATTTTACTGTGCTCTGGGGTATTGGTGGTTATACCCATCCTGAATGTTCCACAAACTCTACTTCAAAGATGATTAGATCTCCCAAGTGTAATTTCCTAACAACCTTCATAAACAGTGATTTAGGAATAATTATCTCTAATTAACAGGGCTGGATTATTCTGGATGAAAAATAAACATGTTGCAGGGTCTATACCTGTGAGCAATTATGTGGCAGAAGGCTGGTGACTGGTTGCAGTGGGACTCTCGGGGGAACTAGAAGCAGTGCAAGTCACTCAATGGAAAACAAAGGCTCTCTCTTGTTCCTTTAAGAGCCAAGGCTGCTGACAGGATGTTTTTATGTGTGTAAGATGTTCGGGTGGAAACAGACACACACACACACACACACACACACACACACACACACACACGCACAGAGCAATGAGGATGAAGATGCTGCTAGGCAGATGCAAATGTCCTTTAACTTGTCATTCCAGTTCTTCTCTACTAACTGGCTGAGGAGGTGTTACATAATAATGTTTCTCTATCTGTCTTTCTTCCTGGCCCTACAGGCAGATCAGCGGTTAAGGAGTTGTGAGGAAAAGGTTGCTGATTCCCAGGGGTGATGTGGCTCCTGAGACCTTTAGCAAACATCTCCACCTAGCACGCTTTGGTGAATATTCATGTGCATGGCTAGGGCAAAAACTGTACACCTGGACAGTCTGTATGGTGAAGTGTTAAACCACACAGGTGAGGTTTATCTGAATTTTAGGGCTCATTCACACTTTATGCTTTACTGAGTGTGCCATGTTTAAAAGGTCAAGAGAGTCATATATATCCAGCCTTCAAATAAAGGACAAATACAGTAATATTAATTTAACCTAAGCTCTGTCTGATAATGTTCCTAGTACTAAGTAGCACAGGTGATAAGGGGAATAGTGATTCATCAACAAAGTCTAGGGAAGAGTGTTAACTATAAGCAGTGAATAGTTTTTAATTAATAGTTTTTACCTGACCTTGACAATGAACATTTAACTAACAATTACTAGAGATGAGTGTTTAGCCTGCTATGGCTGTGAGAAAGGCTTAAATAAATGAATGAAGACTATTGAAGAAAAGTATACATCTAACCATGACTAGAGAATATAAGCTGAGTACTCATGGCTCTGCTCCACCACTCTTATGTCATCTCTTGAGGGGAGCTGTTTATGAAAACCACATTATCTCCTATTTCCTGCATGTATATTTTTTTGGCAGAATGTTGCATTATTTAATCACTATGTTTTTATGAAAAACAAAGACACAAATACCAGCTAGTACCAGTTACCCAGAACTTCACCTCTGCCACTCTCATAGTGCACAGAGTTCAGAAGTTAGAGCTCACAAAAAGGCTCAGCCCAAACTAGGGCAAGTGTATTGATATAACTTCAAAAGACGATTAATTGGGCAGCAGCTGGCATAGAGGTTAAAGCCACATCCTTCCACTTGAAGAAGCTGGAATTGGAATACTACCTTATGCTTTCTTACCTTTGAGAAAGGGACTTACCCTGAACTGATAAAGTAAAAAAAATCACCCAGATGAATAAAGGGTAAATCATTGTATGCTTAACAGTATATCTTGCTTAGTAGAAATGAAAAGTAGGGTAACCTACGTAAACCACTCAATGTCTAGTAGGTCTTAATACTTCACAGTATTTATGCCACAGTATTTATGGGACACCACTGTCTTCTGCACGTGTTGGCATTCTGCTATTTTTAATCATGCTTTGCAATATATGTTTTATTTACTTGTGTTCTTGTGAACTTGTGTTCTTCCCTTCATCCTCAATAAAAGTATCTCTTAAACGAATGAATCATAACGAAATCTGTGCCTCTACCTTATTTATTCAGTGTTATTTAATTACACAAAAGATTAGGAAGCAGTTGAGTAAAAGGTCAGACACCGAATTCCAGCTAGCTCGCTAGTAAGGCTGCTAGCTCAACCTTAAAGCCAAACATTGTAAAACAATAACTTGAAAAAACAACAGCTTCAGTCATTTTTTTGTCAAAGAATTGGAATGTTAATATAATAGACTTCTGCTCAAGTACATTTCTTGAGAAACTTCCAAAACCCCATCAGCGTTTTTTTTTTTTGGTTTGTTTTTTTTTTTTAAATTTTCCTGCCCATCAGTCGCTTGCTGTGAATGTCAGGGGTCGTTACATAAGAAAAAAGAGAACGAGAGGAGGAACAAGTAAGGCCACGCAATAGATTGCACACTACAGAACACATAGATAATTTACTTTCTCAGCAAATGGAGCTCAGCTCGCCTGTCCCTGGAGCTTTCTGTGATTTTTTTTCTCCTTTTTTTTAAACATATTCCAAGTCTCTGTAGACGAAAAACTAAAAAAAAAAAAAGAAAAAAAGATACATAATAACAGCCAAAGAGGAGAATTACTGGCACTGTTACCCTCCATTGCTGATTGATGAAAGTGACTCACATTCGTACCTTCATATTCTTTTTTTGAGCAAACTTTAGCCCCACCTCAGAGCTTTCTTCTGCTTAACGTGTTATATATTTATATTTTGAGCAAAGATTTTGTATATGTACACTGGATAAGGATTATCGTCATCTGCTCTCATTGACAGAATAGTATGCTATGAAGTTGGAAAGCAGCTGACTTCCTTTCCCAAACTGGAACTTTCTGGTTAATTTCTCACTCTTAATTTTTAAATTTGTCACTGCAGTCCTGGAACTGAAGGTCTGCAAGATAATACTTGGGATTTCATTCTACACTATGAAGCAAGAATAAAGATTTGTGCATGAAGCTCTTCCAAAATCACTTTACTCAGAGAATAAATCTTTTTAAAAAAGCATTAATCACTGGATGAACAGAATAGTCTTTGTTGAATTTCTAAAAAAGAAAAACAAAAAATATAAGCCAAGAAAAAATTTTGACTGAAAAGTAATAGTGTGTCATCTGGCAAAGTGTGGACTGGATCCATATGGAAAATGGACAGAGAACATGAAATCACTGAAGCCCTGCAGTGATTGGCTGGGAGGAGTGAGGAGGATGGGTCCTTTGGCCCTCCTCAGTACAGAGGGGTTTTTTATTGTGTGTGTTAGGCATTGCAATTTGAGAGAGAGGGAACACTGATCCCTGTCAGAAGGTGAAATTAAAGGCCGTAGCAGGCGATTACTAAGGAGACCAATCTCAGTGTCATTGGCACCATTATCCATTTGCATTTCAACTTTGGAACCTGGGAGCTGCTGAATTGCCTGTCTTTCCAGTGTTCTTCTCAGCTGTTGGAAGAGAGGTTGAGAACGAAACTTCTCCTCCTGTGTGGCATCCCTGTTTGTGGTTTGTGACACTAGATAAAGAAAGTTGTAGAGTGACAGCAGAGGTACGGAAGGGCTTCAATGGGAGCGCAATTTCTATGTCCTGCCCCCGATTACCAAGTCCATCAACAGCATACCGGTACAGTCACCTCAGAGAGCCAGTCTGACCATCAAGCAGGACAGAACGGTCATCCAAGGGTGGGTGCAAGTCTGATCCCCACTTGAATGATCGTCCCCAACATCCTGAGAGGTACCCGAACTTTCCGTGATGAGATCCAGTGGAGTCTGTGGAAAAGAGACAAGGCAGATTTTCACCTACAGTGAAGATTTAACAACAACCAACAGACAGATAAAGAGGATGATGGATGCCCACTTTGGACAAATGGCTCTTAGTCACCTAAATTATTGTATTTGAAACCTATTAACCACCAAGTGCTTGCCACTCGCAGTATGTGAAGGTTGTTTTATGTGAAATACTGTGCTTAGGGAGCAGTCACATCATGCAAACTTCAAACTCTTAAAAGACAGAAGTGCTAGGAAAAAGGAGAGGACAACCAGCAACAAGATGAATTGCCTAAATCTAAAAGACAGTGGACACACCCCTTTCAACAGTATGCACATAAATGAAGGACAGAACATAATGGAGGAACTTGATCCACGTGGTTACCAAAATTAACATTGATTCAATGACTCAGCAGTAAAATGAATGGTCCATCATGAACTGGACCAACAGCATTGAAAGGTCATAATAAATTTAATGAACTAATAAGCAAACTGTGATTTTGCAAACTGTGACAAATGCTCGCCATCCATTTTGGCAAACCACGATAAATCCTGGAGGATGACATCATCGTGATTTTAGCCACTCGCTAACGTGCTTTGGCACGACTTTGCTAATTCTTTCAGGATTAGTAAGTAAACTTCTCGATCAGCTGTAGGTTCATATTCTTAAAAATATTACCTAATCTACTTAGAATTTTAAATACCAACAAAGAATAATAGATTTAAGAGATCTTTTGTTGTTATAGCTTTGGTAATCATCTGGTTGTGTGTGAGAGTGTCAGAAAAAAAGAGAGGAGAGAACTAAGAAATAGTTGCCATGAAGAACATAGAACGTGGAGGAGGCTGGACCCAAGTGCAGGATCGCTTATTTAGAACTGTGGTGGTGCAGTGGTGCAGTGGGTTGGACTGGATCCTGTTCTCCGGTGGGTCTGGGGTTTGAGTCCTGCTTGGGGTGCCTTGTGACAGCCTGGCGTCCTGTCCTGGGTGTGTCCCCTCCCCCTCCAGCCTTATGCCCCGTGTTGCTGGGTTAGGCTCCGGCTCCCCGCGACCCCATATGGGACATGCGGTTCAGACTGTGTGTGTGTGTGTGTGTGTGTGTGTGTGTGTGTCTGTGTGTATTTTGTCTGACTTGTTTAGCAAACGCTTTTCTTCTAAACGACTTCCAGTGAACACTATGCAGTAGTATCACCCCTTACCTTATTCACCCAAGGCGACTTACAACGCTGAATATTACTTACAACGTTTTTCTTCTAAATTTAATATTAAACTTTTAAAGCTAAACATTGACACATTCTACAAAGTGGAATTTTTTTCCACAACCTTGACTACTTGAAGCTTAACAGCAGTGGACCTCTGAATGATATCCACCTATGCTTGTGATTCTGAGAATGCCATCTGAGTTGTATCAGAGCAACAGACTGGGACCAATGTCTTACAAAGATAAATGGTATGCCTTGTCAACAGACCAGTGTTATTCAGTGACGTCAAGGTAGAATTTTTGGTTGAATCCCCCTTCAGACGCCCTTCCTGTGTAAAGCTCACCTGGTGTGAGTCGGAGGATCTTTCATACGTACGGTTTGGGAGTCACTGCAACATCAGTATTGCGCTGGGATCATCTACAAATGGAACTCTTTCTTGAAGGTATGCTCATCTCAGTCTTACCATGGTTTTGATGTAAGAGACTTTGCAACATGAGGCCAGGAAACGGCCCCTGTTGGAGGCTTGGCACTCAGATACATTTAAAGTGCAACACATCCCTTTGTGCAAGTGCTCTACTCCTTGCCAAGGCTAAGTCACCATTTCATCACAGACAGCAGTAGCTTAAAGGCTCCAGTGGGTGAATCAATGTCATTCAGTCAAGATAGTCTTGTGGAATTTGAATGGTGCTTTTTATATCTGAAAAACAGAGTGCTTTTGTGTCTTTCAGGCTTTTCTAATGCAACAAATTGAATCCAGATTTTTTTTCACACCCCATTTATATTCATGAAGTGGCAGATGCCTTCAGAGAGGTTAGGATCTATTCCTGCTGTCTTTGATTACAGGATGAGCCTACACTACAATTCTGATCAGCAGTTAAAAGTAGGATATTTAACTGCTGTGAATGTATGAAATATTTTCCCGGCATATTATTTTTTAAATTAAATGTCACTTCACTAAATAAACACTTGAAATTAGAATGATTAAATGAGGTGCACTCTAATCATTTAGATTTATTTATTAAAATTTCTAAAAAGCGACTAAGCATGTCATTTATTTGTTTGATCCGCCTTTTATTTAGGTATTTATTCTTCTATCTGTCTATATACTGTGGTATTTCATGCTCATATTTGTCCCTTCCAAGGCGTGCAAGGGAGCTCATAATTTTTTCATTAAAAATTATGCCAGTAAAACTCATGTAGGAGAGAAAAGATCAAACACGCTTTTCACAAGTTGCACTGAATTAAAGCAACATGTTCAGATCTATTTTATGGATGCCACAATGTGACATCCATAATTGTAGGCAAATGCAGAAAGAGTATAATTCAAAAACCACCTCCAATCAAGTTAATGACTTCACCAAAGAGTTCCAATAGGGAAAAACCAGCAATTTCTTCTTCCCCCATGATGAGTTTCTCAGTTGAGGTATACCATGATGTATGGACTCCTCTCAATATTAGGTGCTTCTTCCAGTGTTTGAGGTAGACTTTTCCCTGCTGAGTCAATGAAAATGAGCTAATGAGGTCAAAGTCATGAGCCAATGAGGCACAAAATTTTCAGCAATGTATGATAACGTCTTCTTAATTTTGAATTTTTTTTGTTATTTTATTACAGTTATGAGAAATGCCTTCCTTTTTTAAAAATTTTTCAAAACTCATTCCTTTCTAACTCTCTTCTTCCACGATCTTGTAAGTGCCGATTAATGTGTACGTGTTTGTTATGCTTAACAATTTGAATAATTTGTTTAATAATACTCCTCCGTGAACCGCCACCTTATCGTGGTGGAGGGGTTTGAGTGCCTGAATGAGTCCAGGAGCTATGTTGTCTGGGGCTACATGCCCCTGGTAGGGTCTCCCATGGCAGACAGGTCCTGGATGACAGACGAGACAAAGCGCGGTTCAAAAACCCCTTATGACGAAAAAATCAAGGCGTCCGTTTACCCCGCCCGGTATGGGGTCACCGGGGCCCCACCCTGGAGCCAGGCCTGGGGGGGGGGCTCGCATGCGAGCGCCTGGTGGCCAGGTCTATGCCCACGGGGCCTGGCCGGGCTCAGCCCGAAGCCACAACGTGGAGCCGCTCTTCGGTGGGCTCACCACCTGCCGGAGAAACCGTAAGGGGCCGGTGCGTTGTGATTTGGGCGGTGGTCGGGGCCGAGTGCCCGGCCGACCCAAACCTCGGGCGCCAACTCTGGTTTTTGGGACTTGGAATGTCACCTCACTGGCGGGGAAGGAGCCTGAGCTGGTGCGGGAAGTTGAGAGATACCGTCTAGATATAGTCGGGCTCACTTCCACTCACAGCTTGGGTTCTGGAACCACTCTACTCGATTGAGGGTGGACTCTCCACTATTCTGGCGTTGCCCAAGGTGAGAGGCGGCGGGCTGGTGTGGGCTTATTAATAGCCCCCCAGTTCAGCCGCCATGTGTTGGAGTCTACCCCGGTGAATGAGAGGGTCATCTCCCTACGCCTTCGGGTCAGGGAACGGTCTCTCACTGTCGTTTGTGCTTATGCGCCTAGCGGCAGTGTAGAGTACCCGGCCTTTTTAGAGTCCCTGGGGGGCGTGCTGGAAAGCGCTCCCACTGGGGACTCTGTCGTTCTACTGGGGGACTTTAACGCCCACGTGGGCAGCGACGGTGATACCTGGAGGGGCGTGATTGGGAGGAACGGCCTCCCTGATCTGAACCCGAGCGGTGAGTTGTTATTGGATTTCTGTGCTAGTCGCGGTTTATCCATAACGAACACCATGTTCAGGCATAAGGGTGTCCACCAGTGCACTTGGCACCAGGACACCCTAGGTCGGAGGTCGATGATCGACTTTGTAGTCGTTTCTTCTGACCTTCGGCCATATGTCTTGGACACTCGGGTGAAGAGAGGGGCTGAGCTGTCAACTGATCACCACCTGGTGGTGAGTTGGATTCGATGGCGGGGGAAAAAGCTGGACAGACCTGGCAGGCCCAAACGCATAGTGAGGGTCTGTTGGGAACGTTTGGCGGAGGCCCCTGTCAGAGAGGTCTTCAACTCCCACCTCCGACAGAGCTTCAACCAGGTCCCGAGGGAGGTGGGGGACATTGAGTCTGAATGGACTATGTTCCGCTCCTCCATTGTCGGTGCGGCTGTTCGGAGCTGCGGCCATAAGGTCTCCGGTGCCTGTCGCGACGGCAATCCCCGAACACGGTGGTGGACACCGGAAGTAAGGGATGCCGTCAAGCTGAAGAAGGAGTTCTATCAGGCCTGGCTGGCTCATGGGACTCCTGAAGCAGCTGACGGGTACCGACGGGCCAAACGGAGCGCGGCTCTGGCAGTCGCCGCGGCAAAAACTCGGGCTTGGGAGGAGTTCGGTGAGGCCATGGAGGAAGACTTTCGGTCGGCCTCAAAGAGATTCTGGCAAACCGTCCGGCGACTCAGAGGGGGGAAGCGGTGTTCCACGAGCACTGTTTACAGTGGAAGTGGTGCGCTGCTGACCTCAGCTGAGGATGTTCTCGGGCGGTGGAAGGAGTACTTTGAGGATCTCCTCAATCCCTCCGACACGCCTTCCGTAGAGGAAGCTGAGGCTGGGGACTCGGAGGGGGACTCGTCCATTACCCTGGCTGAAGTTGCTGAGGTAGTCAAAAAACTCCTCGGTGGCAAGGCTCCGGGGGTGGATGAGATCCGCCCCGAGTTTCTCAAGTCTCTGGATGTTGTGGGGCTGTCCTGGCTGACACGCCTCTGCAGCATCGCGTGGAGTTCGGGAACGGTGCCTCTGGACTGGCAGACCGGGGTGGTGGTCCCTCTTTTTAAGAAGGGGGACCGGAGATTGTGTTCCAACTACAGGGGGATCACACTCCTTAGCCTCCCTGGGAAAGTCTATGCCAGGGTACTGGAAAGGAGAATCCGACCGATAGTCGAACCTCGGATTCAGGAGGAGCAATGCGGTTTTCGCCCTGGCCGTGGAACACTGGACCAGCTCTATACCCTCACTAGGGTGTTGGAGGGTTCGTGGGAGTTTGCCCAACCAGTCCATATGTGTTTTGTGGACCTGGAGAAGGCATTCGACCGTGTCCCTCGTGGCATCCTGTGGGGGGTGCTTCGGGATTATGGGGTTCGGGGCTCGTTGCTACGGGCTGTTCGTTCCCTGTATGACCGGAGCAGGAGCTTGGTTCGCATTGCCGGCAGTAAGTCAGACCTGTTCCCGGTGCATGTTGGACTCCGCCAGGGCTGCCCTTTGTCACCGATTCTGTTCATTATTTTTATGGACAGAATTTCTAGGCGCAGTCAGGGAACGGAGGGTGTCTGTTTTGGTGGCCGCGAGATCTCGTCTCTGCTTTTTGCGGACGATGTGGTCCTGTTGGCTTCATCAAGTCAAGACTTGCAGCGTGCACTGGGGAGGTTTGCAGCCGAGTGCGAAGCGGCGGGGATGAGAATCAGCACCTCCAAATCCGAGGCCATGGTTCTCAGTCGGAAAAAGGTGGATTGCTCCCTCCGGGTTAGGGGGGAGTTGCTCCCTCAAGTGGAGGAGTTTAAGTATCTTGGGGTCTTGTTCACGAGTGAGGGAAAAATGGAGCGGCAGGTCGACAGACGGATCGGTGCGGCGTCCGCAGTAATGCGGTCATTGTACCGGTCTGTTGTGGTGAAGAGGGAGCTGAGTCGTAAGGCGAAGCTCTCAATTTACCGGTCGATCTACGTTCCTACCCTCACCTATGGTCATGAACTCTGGATCATGACCGAAAGAATGAGATCGCGGATACAAGCGGCAGAAATGAGTTTCCTCCGCAGAGTGGCTGGGCGCACCCTTAGGGATAGGGTGAGGAGCTCAGTCACCCGGGAGGAGCTCGGAGTAGAGCCGCTGCTCCTCCGCACCGAGAGGAGCCAGTTGAGGTGGCTCGGGCATCTGTTCCGGATGCCTCCTGGACGCCTCCCTGGGGAGGTGCTCCGGGCTTGTCCCACTGGGAGGAGGCCTCGGGGCAGACCCAGGACACGTTGGAGAGACTATGTCTCCCGGCTGGCCTGGGAACGCCTTGGGGTTCCCCCAGAAGAACTGGAGGAGGTGTGCGGGGAGAGGGAGGTCTGGAGTACTCTGCTCGGACTGCTGCCCCCGCGACCCGGCCCCGGATAAAAGCGGAGGAAGATGGATGGATGGATGGATGTTTAATAATACCTTGCGATGGACTGGCGTCCCATCCTGGGTGTGTCCCCTCCCCCTCCGGCCTTACGCCCTGTGTTGCCAGGTAGGCTCCGGTTCCCCACGACCCCATATGGGACAAGCGGTTCTGAAAATGTGTGTGTGTGTGTGTTTAATAATAGTCGTACGTTGCTGTACGTCGCTTTGGACAAAAGCGTCTGCTAAATGAATAAATGTAAATGTAAATGTAATAGAAAAAGCTGTATGCAGTTACTCATTTAATGTATACAGGTTTGTGTTGTGGTATGTCACAAATGGAGTGAACTCAAGAATCATGTGCCTGGATCCAAATCCCCTCTTCTGTTTATGTAATGTACTTTTAGTATTCTTCTCTGACATGTAGGTTGCTTTGGAAAAAGCATCTGCAAAATAAATAAATGCTAATGTAAATGTAGTACATTTGTCTTTCGTATGTTCATATGTACTTACTGCAAAGTGCAAATAACATTTCAGACTTAATTTAGTCTTTGTTAATTTCCTTCTTTATTACATTTATTTACTGAGCAGACACTTTTCTCCAAAGCAACTTCCAACGAACACAATGTAGTGATATTATTCCACAACTTATTCATATTGATTTAATATGCTAGATACACTACTACAATGAATCACTCATCCATAAACCAGTGAAACACAGTTTCTGTCACTCACACACACACACACACACACACACACACACACTTCAGGTCACTTTTTTGGCGTCACCAATCCACCTGGACGGCATGTCTTTGGACAGAAACCGGAGCAGCTGCAAGTGTCATTTTATCATGCCATTATTACTTGTAAACTTAGAACTCTTATTTAACATAGAATGCCCAGGAGTGGTGGGCAGCCAGTAGTACTTGGAACCCCAGAGGTTTTTTTCTCTCTTGACTTTCAATTGGAAGTTTTTGTTCCTTTCCTCCATGGCCACTAGGTTTGCTTATAGCTCTATAAAAGCATTGAATTACGATAGTCTGTAGTGAACTGTCTTCTTTGTTTCTTTGTTCTGATGTTTTTTTTTTGTCCCCTTATGCCTGTGTTAAAGTACTCTGTGTCACTGCGTGAGAAGAGCACTCTATAAAAAAAATAAATTGAATTGAGTTGAATTGAATTTAATTGAACTGAATTGAATGTTGCGCTCGGGGATCCACCTAGCAGATTCAAATGCTGGTGCATGTTGGCTCAATTGGGCAGCTAAGAGAATAGTCAGGGACAGTCAAGGGTCTATCGATTGTCAGACGTCGTTCAGAGGAGTAGACAAGAACCAGAGTCAAGGTCATGGAGCAGAGAGTTGAAGAGCTAGGAAAGCAAAACCGAGGGAGCACAGGACAGGAAAGGAGAGGGGAACAATAACGGAAACAAGGAAGGAGGCTATCAGGTGAATTCTACAAGTTGCTTCTTCTCAAAATTAGGTTCCGCACCCAGGAGTGCGCAAGCTGCCCTTTTATCCCCTGCCTCCTTGAGTGGTTGCTGGTGAGGTTGTTAGGCACATCGTTTTGGGTGTGGCAGTACCCCATCTCTGATGAGTGGCACCTGCCGATCCACGCTGGGTCGGAGGACGTCCCCGAGGATGATCTGGGTGGTCCCTGTGAAAGTTGGCAATGAGCACAGGGTCCAGAATATCATGTGTTGACACCAGGCATTGCTCCTCTGGCCCATAGCCCTCCCAATCCACCAGGTACTGGATAACCCCGCGCTGTCACCACAAATCCAGCAGGGTCCGAATAGTATAAGCGGGTCTCCCGTCCACCTGCACCGGAGGGGGCTGAGTGGTGGTGTTGGAGGCTTGAAGGGTGGATGTAGCACAGGGCTTGAGCAGAGAGACGTGGAACATAGGGTTAACAGGCAGTCTTGGGGACAGCAGGAGTTTGTATGTGACTAGAGTTACCTGGTGGAGGACTTCGAAAGGGCCAATGTAGCGGGGACTGAGCTTTTTGGACGGAAGGCACAGCTTCAGGTCCTGGGTTGACAATTAGAACCACTCCCCGGGCATGAAGGACAAGGTGCACCAGTGTTGATCCGCCTGCCTTTTGTACCGCTGGGTGCTCTGCTGGAGATAGTCTCTGACAGTCTGCCAGGCGTTCCCAGATTCCTGGTACCATGCGTCAATGGCCAGTACGTCGTTGGACCTGGAGTGCCATGGAAACAGGGTGGGCTGGTAACCTAACATGCACTAAAAGGGAGGACATACCTGTGGAGGTGCGGGTTAGGGCATCGTGAGCGTATTTCACCCAGGGAAGATACCATGCCCACTGGTGCTGGTTCTGGGAGCAGTAGCTGCAACATACTGGCCAATGTCCGGCTGGAGCTGCTCCACCTGGCCATTGGCTTGGGGTGGTACCGGGAGGTAAGGCTAACCAACATCCCCAGTTTGTCCCAGAAGGCTTTCCACACTCGGGATGTGAACTGCAGGCCCCAGTCCAAAATGACCTCCTTAGCTAGGCAAAACAATCGGAACACCTGTTGGAATAGTGCTTCGGCCATCTCCAGGGCCGTGGGTAGTCTTGGAAGGGGTATCAAATGGCAAGTTTTGGAGAATAAGTCAATTAAAGTGAGAATGGTGGTCTTATCTTTGGATGGAGGAAGGTCAACTAGGAAGCCCATGTGGGACCATGGACGAGAGGGCACTGGTAGTGGTTCCAGTAACCCGGCGGGTTTCTGGGTCGGGTCTTGCTTTGGGAGCACATTGTACAGGCTGCTACATACTCTTGCACGTCCTCTCACATTGAGGGCCACCAGAACCACCTCTGTAGGAGGGAGAGTGTCCGGAGCAGGAGAGTCATGTGCCCACTGTAGGAGAGAGATCCTCATCCCCACTGGTACATAATCTTTGCCTTCAGGTTTGTCGGCGGGGCCTGGTTCAGCTGCTTGTGGGGCTTGTAGGTCCTGGAAGAGCTGCCATCAGACCAGGGCCACCGCACAGTTCTTGGGCAGGATCGACTCAGTGCTTTCGAGGGATGGGTCTGGGTCATGTAGGAATCTGCTTTCATGTTCTTGGAATCGAGCCTGTAGGACACTGTAAACTAAAACTGGGTGAAGAATGGAGCCCATCATGCCCAGCAGGGGTTGAGTCGTTGGGCCGACTGGAGATATTCCAGGTTACGATGGTTGGTCAAAACAAGGAAGGGATGCGTGGCCCCTTCAAGCCAATGTTGCCACTACTCCAGGGACAGTTTGATAACCAGCAACTTCCAGTTGCTTATATTGTAATTTCTCTGGGCCAGTGACAGTTTGCACGAGAAGTAGGAACAGGGGTGGAGCTTCGGAGGATCACCCTGTCTCTAAGACATTACCACTCCAACTCCCATGACAGAGGCATCTACTTCCACAACAAAGGGCAGAGTGGGGTCCAGGTGATGCAGCATGGGCGCTGAGGTGAACCTGTCCTTCAGCTCCTGGAAGGCATGCTGGGCTTTACCAGTCCAGGCCAGACAGGGTCCCTTACCTGCCGTGAGAGCTGTGAGATGAGCAGTAATGCAGTTAAACCTCCAGATGAACCTCCGATAAAAGTCGGTGAATTCCAGAAAGCTCCAGCACAGCCCATTCCTTCTTGGGGTCCATGGCCACTCCCTCTTTACTTACGATGTACTCTAGGAAGGACACCTAGGGCTGGTGAAATAGACACTTCTCCTTTTTGACATAAATGTGGTGCTGTAGAAGCCGTTGTAAAACAGTCCATATATGTCGCACATGTAGTTCCCAGGTCTTAGAGAAGATCAGAATATTGTCAAGACACACTAACTAGGTCCCCTAGGATGTGGGGTTCACAAAGGCCTGGATCCGGATTAGGCTATATGCACTCCGGAGGTCAAGTTTAGTGAATAACTTGTACCTGTTCTAAGGCAGATGTGATTAGAGGCAGAGGGTGAGGGTATCTGACCGTGATAGTGTTTAAACTCCGTTAGTCAATGCAGGGGTGTAGGCCCGCATCCTTTTTTCCTATGAAAACAAACCCTGCCAAGACCAGGGATGTAGATGGTCATATGACACCTGCGTTCAGTGCCTCAGTGATGTAATCCCTCATGGATTCTGTTTAGGAACAGACAGGGGATATACCTAGCCATGGGGCAGTAAAGTGCCAGGCAGAAGATCTATGGTGCAGTCCCATGGTCAGTGATGGGGGAAGGCCGCCACTCAGGTTGTACTGAACACCTTAGCGAGTTCCCAGTACTCGGGAGAATCGCCACCGTAAATCCCCCTATCGGGCTTTCTACCGAGGTGGCCCTGCAGGGAAGGAGCAGGCACGATTGCACGCATCGCTCACCCCCAGACATTGCTGTACTCCAGAATGGCTGGCTGTTTTATGGACATGGGTGCCGAGGCCGAAGACCATGTGCGGGATTCAGTTTGGTGAGGTACACTAACCTTGTCTTCCTGATGGACCTCACATGGTGGTTAAATAGGACAAGAAGCACACAAGTGACCCGGAGCACCACAATAAAGGCACAGCTTGTCCTGCAGGTGGCACATTCTCTCATCGGGAGTCAGCTGAGCTTGACCAATTTGGATACCCTCTTTCAACGTCTGAAACTGGTGCGGGCAGCCACGGCTGAGGGGTCCGTTCCCAGGCCAGGGTGTCAATGGTGATGGCAGTTTCAATAAAGTGGTCCAAGGTCCAGTCCTCTCCATAATATGTGAGCTTTGTTTGGATTCGGGGTTGGAGCCTGTTCCGGAAACTGGCCAGAAGGGAGGCAGAGTTCCAGCCGCTCTGCTCAGTCAGCGTCCAGAATTCCAGCAAGTATTCAGCCACCAAGCAGTTACCCTGCTGAATGCACATGAGGCGTTCAGTGGTGGAACTGGTGGAAAACACAAGCTCGCACTGCATGAGGAATCCTTGACAATTATCCAGTGACTTGTTGTACCTTTCGGGTGTTACCAGTCGAGGGTCTCCAGGCAAATTGCTGGGCAGAGGTGTCGGAACGAGGTCTGTACTTGGTTCCGATGTGACGGGGACATCGGCTGCCTGAAGAACTCCACTAGCCCAGAGCACAGTTACCTGTCCCTGTACGGTGTCCTCTATCCACTGCAGGGATTGTTGATGGGACCCAAGCACGGCATAGTGAAGCCGGTCAAGCACTGCTAAGTCCGCATTAGAGGCAGAACCTTCTGTCATGTTGTGCTCTGGGATCCAGCTGGCAGACTCAAACACTGGTGCGTGTTGGCTCAGTGGGGCAGGCAAGAGAACAGTTGAGGACAAGCAAGGGTTGATCGATCGTCGTATGTTGTTCCGAGGTGTAGACAAGAACCAGAGTCGAGATCACGGAGCCAA
Organism: Scleropages formosus; assembly: GCF_900964775.1. Classification (NCBI taxonomy): domain Eukaryota; kingdom Metazoa; phylum Chordata; class Actinopteri; order Osteoglossiformes; family Osteoglossidae; genus Scleropages; species Scleropages formosus. Next base: position 5,114,559 of record NC_041811.1, read on the forward strand.
GAGTCAAAGAGCCGAGAAACCAAAACCGAGGGAGCACAGGACAGTAAAAGAGAGGGCATCAGTACGGGAAACAGGGAAGGAGGTGAGTTCTATGAGTTGTTTCTTCTCAAAATTAGGTTCTACACCCAGGAGCACCCAAGCTGCCGTTTTATCCCCTGCCTCCTTGAGTGGTCGTAGGCGCGGTTGTTAGACGCATGGTTGTGGGGGTGACAAGAAGAAATCCATGCAGAAATGGGGAGAACATGTAAACTGCACACAGACTGGGGGAAAAGAATGCAGGGACCAAACCCACATCCTCTTGAACCCTCCAGTCACTTTGAGACAGTGATGCTACTTGCTGTTCGTCTGTGCCGTGGCAGACGTTTAATTTCATATCATCCCAATATTTTGATTACTATTTCTTTAGACTGTTTTAAAGTGTTTGGAGAGTGTTTATGGAAATATTTTGATATGTCTGTAAATTCCTGGAATGTATAATTTTTTCCCTATTTAAAATCAAGGAAAGGATTTCCTGGTTTACAGACTGTTGTGGGAATTAATTAGATCCGTATAATGAGGATATCTATATTTCTCTTCTTCAGTGGATCCATGTTCATGATGTACCTAGTGAACATCTAGTGACTTTTTGCAACCACTTGGCTGTACTCGGTGCATAAGATGTTGACTAGGTATTGTTAATGCAATTCAGAAGATGCACACAAACATAAACAGACTCCTTCCACTGACATGATGGATGGAGGAGACCATAAGGAGCTGTTTCCTTGCCTCACTTTCTAAAGCAAGCAGCACAACTGCCTATTTGAGCAGTTGTGCTGCTTGCTTTAGAAAGTGAGGCAAGGAAACAGCTTCTTATGGTTTCCTTTTCCAACAAATCATGAAGAGTAGAGTTATAAAGGCACTCATGTGGAGATAGGCCATCTCCCTTGTTGAGCAGTCACCTAAATAAGAGCTTTGTGACTGACATCAGCCTCTGAGTAAACATATGTGTCACTAACTCCTGTACTAGATGCCCAGTAGAAAGTATGTGCCCCTCAAAGGGGAGTTAAGAAACCTTCACTTTCAACCTCCAATTGTTTTGCTCAACCTTTTGATGTGGACGATGAAAGCCCACTACATACCGCCATGTCTGGAGGTCAGTAACCCAGCACTGAATGTTAATTCAACAGTGTGATACTTTGCTGTCTGCAACCCTGGATGCCCCACTCTTTTTGTTGCCCCCACTATCCCCTACTGAAAGAAGCATAGTAAATATGGCACTGTACTGTATGTTGCATTACACCGCTGTCGTGAATATATTTCTATCATGGTGCTGAGTGCCAGGTTTCTCAGATCACTGATGAACATTCTGCTTTGAGTGCATGGGAGCGTTCTCTCCGGGTGCCAAAACAGCGTCACTGTCATGCTGCACCTTTTCCACACCATCAGGCTGAAGGAAGCCTGGTGCGAACATGAAAGGACACCTGTCTGCTCTTTCTCTCTGAATCTGCAGCTGCTCCATGCAGCCATTCCTGCAGACTTGCTCCCCACCCCCATACTAGGCCCCATCCCCCAGGGGTGTTACAGCAGGAGTTGCCATTCAGGTAACAGGCGCAGGTTTAACAATTAATCCTGCCTCCTCTGCTTGGCTTCTGCAGAATTCTTAACAGAGGAAGTATGGATCTCTGTTCTGTATTTATATTCTGGTAACACAAGAAAATGAGAAATAACCCAAAAGTGAGGTGCAGATGATCTGAACCTACCTACTTCCAAGAAAAGGGGCATTTGCACATTTATGCACAGTTATCTGTCCTATTCTATTTTTAGTGCTTTAAAAGCTGTAAATAGTTTCCCACCCCAGAGTAAACCCTGCTACTACATATGTCTGCATCCATTGAGGTGATCAAAACATCTGAGGGCTACATGCTGCAGGTTTTAGTATGTATTTCAATTGAGGGCATGGTTACAACTCTAAAGCCACAGGAGGAGGTGTTTTATTTGGAGCCTGGCTTTGTTGGGACAATGGAACTCAAGGGGGTATTAAATGAGCACACCCTATGGCCTTCAGGCAGAGGACATGCCCACTCCAAAGCTGGAGTACCTCAAGGCTGGCGCAGTCTGAGAAAAGACAGCCATTGGCATCAGGTCCAAAGAGGGCAGGGGTTGATGCAGAGATGATTGTTGGTCCAATGAAAGTCCTTGGTGAAGGAGTGGCTGGCAGAGGCACGGGGACCAGGCTGGGATCAGAGCCATACTCAAAGGCTTGAATGGCATTTCCTACATTGAGAAGAAAAACAGATACAACTGTGGATTTTGTTGTGACAGCAAACCTGACAATGAGGTGATGGGAACTACAAAGTTTTGTTTTCTTGTAAGGGTTAGTGTCGTTTGTCTATATTGGTGTAGGTAAATACAAGCTTCTCACTGACAAAGGCATAATATTAAAACACTTTTCTCTACAGTTCAGCAGTAATATCTATGGTTCACCAAAGTTCAGCTGATTAAATTCCTTGTAAAAAATATATATTTTATGCAAATATATATTTCATTTAATACATTCTTTACAAAGCGATATAAACCTGAGTAAGAATGTCACAGCAATAAAGGAGTCTAGAGAGAAACAAAAATTGAGAGATAAATGTTGAGATTGTGGGAAAACACTGAAAGAGATTCCTTGAGTGGCCGTCTGGAGGCCATACCCATTTCCAAGCTCATAGCCCCACCCACAGCCACACCAAGTGACAGCACTGCCATTCCCTAGGCAGTGCACACTTACTTAAGCAGGTGTTTTCCCGGAAGTCTCTAAGAAAGGCCATGCATTCCTCTTCCTGATTGCCACTGCCCCGACACGTGCACCACGGTGAGATGGTGAAGTTGGTGTGACTCGCATCCACATAGTTAGGTGTCATGTCAGTCCCTGCAGGATACCAGTACACAGAGAATGGAAGAGCAGTTAGTGAGTGCATCAAGGCTCTGTTTCAGAGAACCATACATTTCTACCAGATATGTCAAACAGAAGGCACTACAGCAGTCTCACTGTGTGGGTCTGCTTACCAATGACGCCGACATACGAAGCCAAACATGCCTGGTGGTTATCATTGGGGCAGCTGGTGATAGAATGGACAGTCATTTCACAGTTCATGTGGAAATCTGCCAGCCTTGACCTGTTTAGGGAGAAAACATATGACTGTGCAGTGACTGCAGTTTGAAAGACATGGTCTTGGCAAGTCAAAAGTATAGAGTTCACTGCCACATGGCTTATCATTATACCATTACTGACCACCATAGACCTGATTATTTTCTTCAAGGCTGCTGAAAATACAAGGTTTACTGCAATACTTATAATGATTTATCCATTTATGCAGCGGGGTAATTTTCATTGTACCACTTCAGGGTAATCACCTTAATGAAGGGTACTAGTGGGGTAAAGCCCACATCCTTCTACAAAGTGATGCAGCAAATGACTAAATTACCTTCTGTCAAACAAAACCATAAAAAGCATGTTACCCTTCATAGTGGGTTATATATGATTTCATGCCTTCATTAACATTTTAATAAAACCTTTTCAGTCATAAAAATATTTAGCAGAACTTTAGTCAGTCAATATGTGTGAATTTTACATGGTCTGTGGTTAAAAATTACAACAGACCATTCAACTGGAACATCACAGAAACCATTACATTTAGCAGATGCTTTTTTTCAAAGCAACTTCCAATGAACTCTATTTAGTGTTACTAGCCCACATACCTTATTCACCAAAGTGACTTACACTACATACAATGGATCACTCATCCATATAGCAGTGGAACACAATATTTCTGTCATTCACACACTATGGGTGGACCTAAACAGCGTGTCTTTGGACTGCAGGAGGAAACCCACACACACACGTGGAGAATATGCAAACTCTGTCACACAGAGTGAGCAAGGACCAAACCCATGTCTTCTCACACCACCCAGGGTACTGTGAGACAGCAGTACTATTCACTGTGCCACCTGTGCTGTTTTAAATATTTAGTTTAATTTAAAAGAAATTAAATATTTAACCATTTTCTCAAAGAGCTTTTCAGAAGAACTTCCAATAAAGGAAATGGGTGTAAAATAGAGAGGTTTGTAGTATGAAAGGAAGATATTGTTTATAGACTTGTGACTCAGTCAAAGCAGACGCTCAACTGAGTCACCATTCCCCTGTCTGTCCACTCGTCTTATCGAGCTGCAAGTATGCCTTCGGTTAATTAAATGGTGAAGCACAGTGTACTTAATTAACCAAATTAATCATGTTACGTGTTGTGAAGTGAGGAGCAAGAGAGCGCAAAAATGCAACCTGGAGTGGAAGTAAATAAGGGCTGAAAATGTTCTGTGAGCCTATTCACGTGAGACAGTTAATTTGCTGTGTTAAACGGAGCTAGATGAAGGGGCAAGTCGACCCACTCGGAGGCACCTCCCAGAGCAATAGGAATGCAAATACACACTGTTTCCTATCATACACTCTTACCCATTACACACAGTGTCAAAAACTGAATCCCATTTCACACAGTCTTTTCTATTATGCAGACTCTTACCTGTTATACACACCATTTCCTGTTACAGACTGTTTCTCTTTATATATCTTCAGCTGCCAGGTGCCTTACTCTTCCAGCTCTGCTGAACTTTATCACTGTTTTTGTAACTGTCCTGCTCATATCTCTTGTTCAGCACTCTGCACTGCTCTACTGAGAAGAGTGCTCTGTAAAAATAAACTCAATTGAACTGAAATGAATATGCACCATTTCCCGTTAAACAGACTGTTTCCTGTTATACAGAGTGTTCCCCATGATAAAGACTTTTTCTCACAGAGCTCACAGATTTCTGCTATATGCACTATTTGCCATAACAAATCAAGTTCTGCTTTGTTAAAAACAGTCTGGGCAGTTCCACAGTGTGCTCTCATCTGTCTTCAGGGTTTATTCATTCATCATGGGTCCTGGGGCAAGAGACTAAGTTTCATCATTCATTGGGATTATTCAGCTTGGTTTATCCATCAGAATTCATTTGTTTTCCTTCCTGAGAGAAGAGATTAAGTTGTTCTGTTCATCTGAAGTCATTTAAGTTCTTCAAGCAGGTGGCTAACTCATTTCATTGATTCATCTGGGATCATTCATGAGGACCATCTTTCTTGATACATTTATTAAGACCAACATTCTTATTTTGTTCATTAAGACCATCTTTTTTGGTTCATTCATTTAGGTTCATTCATTAAGACCAGCCTTCTGGGTTCTTTGCATTCTTTTATTGGGACCATTTTGCTGGGTTATTTTTTCTTGGTTCCTCAAGCTAGAGACTAATTCCCTTTGTTCATCTGCAGTCATTCATCTGGGTCGATTTCTCAGACAATTGACTTACTTTTTTTTCCATGTTTTATACAATACTGTTTATGAAATGGCATCTGAGATTCCCATGTTAATGCCTATTAGAGTATGATAAAAATTTGTGGCAGTGTGTAGAGACGCTACACAGAAATCATAGCATTTTTGTTAAAGTATGGGTGGCCAGGTTCAGACTACTCTGGAAATCAGAATGAATGTCAGAAATGGTCCACTTTGCAGTCCCTGCAGTTTGATTATGACCCATTATTGCTATGTTTCCTTTGTTGCGAACTGCTGAGTTTGACCTGGATGGCAAAGTGCATGTCACTCATAACGGCTCTTAGCAGTCCCACTTCAGAGTGCTGGTCTCGAGGAGAGGCTGAGTTTATAGACATTTACATTTATTTAGCAGATGCTTTTCTCCAAGTGACTTTCAATGAACTCTGTGTAGCGTTATCAGCCCACACACCTTATTCACCAAGGTGACTTACACTGCTAGACACACTACTTACAATGGGTCACTCATCTATAGATCAGTGGAACACACTCTCTCTCTCACTCACACACTGTGGTGGAACCTGAACAGCATGTCTTTGGACTGCAAGAGAAAAATGGAGCAGCTGGAGAAACCCCAGATAGACACAGGGAGAACATACAAACTTCGCACAGACTAAGCAGGGATCAAACCCATGTCCTCTTGCACCACCCAGGTGTTGTGAGACAGCACCGCTATTCACCATGCCACCCTAGACATAGAATTCAATGCCTGTGAATGCCTTATGCTCCATTTTCAATGTGACTGTTTCTGAGTGTATCTATATTTAATGCCTTTTGTTAAATAGTGACCTGTGAAGCCTGATTAAATAGGTAATTCAGCACACAGATGTACACCAAAGGGTAAATCAGGGGCAGTAGGTGGCATAGTGGTTCAAGTCTTTGAACTCAAAGGACCTGGTTTTGAATCCCACCTCTTGTTGCAGTATCCTTGATCAACGTTCTTACCCTGAAGCGATACAGTAGGAATTACCCTGCTGTATAAATGGGAAATTATTGTGACTTAGAGAGAAGCATGATAGGTGAATAAATGTAAATTATGAGCTTTGCCCAATGAGCAGCATGTGCTATATTGGTTATAGCATTATAATAGGAAAATTCTGGGTTTCAATCCATATTCCTGCTATAGTATCCTTATTCAAAGTATTTTTCCAGAACTGATACTTCAGGAATACTCTGCTCTATAAATGGTAAATCCCTACAAATTTAATCATCTAACACTGTTATGCATGTAGCCCCCACGCAGTTTGTTCCCATGTGTGGTTGGATGTTTGGGGTGGAAAATGGTTATATAAATATGCAGGGGGTTATGGTTTTGTAACGTGATATTTTTTGTTGTTCCTGTATTGTGCGTTTTCTTTGGTGTTTGTTGGTGGGAGAGGTGTCATTTAGGGACTGCCCAATCAGTGCTGATGGGGAAAGTGCTTGCGACCTTGTGGGGCAGGATGTTCCGGGAGAGAAGGGGAAGAAGACGGAGTAGGAAGAGAGTTGGAACACCGCGTGGGGAGAAAGGGGAGTTTTTTGAGACCGGGCGAGGAGAACGAGCCGGTTTGGGTTCGTTCTCGCTCGGGTGTTTGGGGAGAAAAAAACGGCGTGAGCAAGACAACCAGCCGGCGTGCAGTCAGTTAGGTTTGAGGAGTTTAATGGAAAGAGGGGGAACGGCGCACGTGTGGGAGACACCGCGTTGCACCAAGTTTTTTTTTTTCGGAGTTGTGGGGCAGTGGAAGTGTTAGGGTTTGGCCAGCACGACTGGACCCGGAGAGAGTGTCGCCAGGACTCGCCATCATTGCTCCACCCTCGCTGAAGAGAGGGTGGATGTGAGGACAGGTCGCTGTCGGTTTCCTGCACCGCATGAAAACCGTGAGTAACGGTGGGAATTTCCCTCGGTGGTGGACAAGGAGCTCCAGACTAAAGCGCACCAACGAGATGACGGTACCAGAGACTGAGTCACAAAAAAAAAAAAAAGAGAAAAAAACCCGGGCACAAAAAAAGTGTTTGTTTTCTTTGTTGGTGTGAATAATGCTTACTCGTGTGGGGGTGCGGTGGCGCAGTGAGTTGGACCACAGTCCTGCTCTCTGGTGGGTCTGGGGTTCGAGTCCCGCTTGGGGTGCCTTGCGACGGACTGGCGTCCCGTCCTGGGTGTGTCCCCTCCCCCTCCGGCCTTGCGCCCTGTGTTACCGGGTAGGACGCTAACTGGGCCTCTCCTCACCCTAGCGAGAGTCATACCCCGCAACTGGGGAAGCAACAGTACATGCATCCCAAGGTTGTGTTGTAGACACCACCGATTCACCTCCCATGCTAGTAATATTAAAAAACCATCAGAATTGAGTGGGTGGGCTACATGCATTTTGGACAAGGGTTTAAAATAAATAAAGATTAACCATAACAAAGGAACTCAGGACACAGTGATTGTGAGGATGAGAGTTATCATTCTGGAGGCTGGCAATACACTATTTTTCTATATTGCACTTATAGAGTGGTTAAGGTAACGGTCATGTCTGTAGGCTACTCTTTGTTTGAGTGCGGGTGACCTGCACTCCATTCCCTTTGATGAAGAAGCTGGCCAGTTCCATTTACATTTATTCATTTAGCGGACGCTTTTCTCAAAAGTGACGTACATCTCATAGAAAATACAATTTGTGCATTACCTTAGGAGAAACAGACATAGCTGCAGATTTCTGACTCTTAAGTGCAGTTAGTTTTTTTGGCCATATGCACCGATGTTCATCAAACAAGTAGCTGCATAAAACTTTACCAGAATTTTGCCAATTCCTAATCACCTTCTTAGTATTTTTTTTTGAGATACATACAAACATTTACATCACATTTACAGAAGTATCTGCCCTGGTGCATTCACTTTCAACAGAATCAACATGGCAGGGAAGTGGAAGTCTGTAGTCAGATCTGTTCCATATTTATTGGCTGCGCTAACGCTGCCCACGGGTCTTGCAGAAAGGGTCCTGGGGTTGGTTCATCACTAGAATGGTTATGTGGTGACAACTCAAGGGGAGGAACAGGAAGAAGTGTCTGGTGAAGCAGCTGATGTGGTAGGAGAAGTGGGTAAGAAGAGATGTGACACATGAATATGAAAATGAGCCAAATCTTGTTTGAAAGGGAGTAGATGCCTCTAACCGCTAATATGACGACAGCCATGAGAGAAAGCGAGGCACTGTGGGGGATGCTCATCGGCGGCTGTGTAATGGTGCTGGTCCTTGGTTCAGTGAGTAGATTTTACCAAGTCTGACACGGCTGCTTCACTCTTGGCTTGGCCACTGTCCTGGCTGGGCTGGGATCCCACATGGATACACTTTAGCAACCCAGTGAAGATTGTCTTGTTGGTCTTGGTGTGGTTCCAAAAAAACAAAAAACACTTCCTTGACACTTTTTCTCCAAAATGCCTTATAGCAATGTACCTATTTATATACCCAGGCAATGTTTACTGTGCAAATTTAAGGTAAGTACAGCAGGTGGGACCTAAACCTATGACTTCTGGATCTAAAGACAGCAGCACTCACTACAAAGCCAGTTGCTGCTCCCCCATAATGCATCTGTTCTCCCTGTTCCTTCCTCTCCTGCAACCTATGCACATGTCTTGCAGAATTCTCTGTATTAATTAAATGATTTGTAAATCACCCTTACTGCACCCCCACCTCTTCCCACCCCAAACCGAACCCCCAGGGAGCTCTTATTTAGCATACAGTTATCTAATTAAAAACTCACCTGAAAAGTAAAACACTGCACCAAAACTCTGCACATTTTTTACTAATCAAGTCATGGTAACTTGTCCTTTGGATGTAAGGTATCAGCATGAAATGTCAGACCACAAGATCTTATCATTTTTCCACTACAACAAGATGGGCAACAGGATGGTTATGGAATTACAACATTACAGTAAAGGTGAGGTGTTTCAATCTCTTTTTGTTGTACCTTTGAGGACACTTTCTGCTAGATGTTACATCAGCACAGATCCAGTTTTTGAAATTTGTAAAAAATATTGTGAAGGCTGAAACCACTAAAAAAAAAAAAAAAAAAAAGATTTCCTGGGTAAGGCCAGATGGATATAAGCCAGAGGGGTTTCACTGTGGTTGACACGGCACCTGTCTGGAAGTGTCTGTTTATCGCATGGGCTTGGACCCTGATGCACCAAAATGTAAACGGGTTCACGAAGTGTAACATCTGCTACTAACTCGGATGGGTTCCATTAAGGTTTCACCATCTGTGCAGAGGAGCTGCCAGTAATGTAATAATCACAGCATCATGGTCATATTAACACTGTCTGATATTCACCTTTACGGTCATTGCCATCCAAAGGAACTTACTCTCAAACCTGTCTATAGCTGGATATTTACTGTAGCATACAGCTGCACACAACATGTGGTGTAGGGGTTAGGCCCACTGGCTTTTAATTGAAGAACCTAGGTTTGAATCTCCTACTGCAGTACTCTTGATCAATGTGGGTAAATCAGGGAAAGCATCTTAGGGCACAAACCTGTCCTTGTCAGCTAAAATAATAATATTTCTTTGGAGCAGCTCAGACTTGAGTCCTTTTCTCAAGCTAGTCAGATCTGAGCCACTGGCTGATGGTTCCAAATTCAAATCCATACCAACATTATTCTGTTGAATTCCTGTCATAAATTTCAAGTTGAGCTGAGATAGATGCTTTGGATAGACAAGTCTTCAAGTAAATAAGACAAGTGCAGAAGCATCTACTGGAGAATTGAAGGACCGCAGCGCATGAGAGCAGTTTATACTCTGACAGGACAGCTTTCCGGAAGGTATCTGGTTCTGTTTGAACCCTTCAGCTACAAAGGCAAGTCCCCTGCCTATCCAGCTAAGTTTAGTTCTTTCAGAAATTCCTCTACCACCTGCTTACCTCCAGCAGGAAAAAACAAACTACTGGTTCACAGATAAGATCAGACAGCCAAGTCAAATTACTTTATGTCTTTATTAATATAACATTCAAGCACTTGACACAGCAAACATCACTGCCACCCCACAGCGACTGAGCTATTTGGGTGTAGGTTTGAAACCTGCTCTGTCTTTGTGGCGTTTACATATTGTTAGTGTGTTTGCTCTAGTTTCCTCCCACAGTCTAAAATCATGTAGCTTGGATAGATTGGTGATGCTAAATCACCGGTAAGAAGGTGGGGGGTGCAGCGGGGTTGGCTGGGTCCTGCTCTCTGGTGGGTCTGGGGTTCAAGTCCCGCTTGGAGTGCCTTGTGATGGACTGGCATCCTGCCCTGGGTGTGTCCCCAACCCCCCCAAGCCTTGCACCCTGTGTTGCCGGGTTAGGCTCCAGCTTGCCGCAACCCCGCTTGGGACAAGTGATTTCAGTTAATGTGTGTGTGTATGTGTGAGTGAGTGAGTGAGTGAGTGAGTTTATGCACATGTGGCTACCCTGAAACGGATTGGTGTTCCATCCAAGGTATACTTCCCTCAACCTTGCACCAAGTATAAGGCCAGGACAAGCAGTTAACAAAAATAGATGGATGGATGCATTACTGAAGCAGCTCTGGTACCCTGACATTTACACATTAATTTTACAAATGCTTTTTTTCCAAAGAGACTTACCATAATAATTAACTAATATTTAATGGACACCTTTATTCAGTGTGACTTACAATGTTAGTTACACTACAGTAAACACTCATTTACCTACCTACACAGCAGAGCAATGTAACACACAGACACAGAAACACATACACAATAAGGGCAAATTAGAATCCACCGGAGACACATGTCTTTAGACTGGGAGTGGAAACTTTACTACATTACTGTATTTAGCAGACATTTTCTGCAAAGTGACTTCCAATGAACTCTATGTAGTGTTATCATCCCACACACCTTATTCACCAAGGTGACTTACTCTGCTAGATACACTACTTACAATGGGTCACTCATCCATACATCAGTGGAACACACTCTCTCTGTCACTTGCACACTATGGGTGAACCCAAATGAATACATGTGAAACCCAGATGAATACTAGGAGAACATAAAAAGTCCACACTGAGACTAAATGGGGATGAAACCCACATCCAACCACACACCACAGGTGTTGTGAGAAACCAATACTATTTACTATACCACTATGCTGCCCTTAAAGCTCAATGCTGTAAAAAAAAAAGTCTGTTCCTAAGGCATGAACCTACAACCTGCAACTCCTTGATGCTTTCTGTCTGCCAAGCTGGGCTGTTTTCAAAAGGGAAGAAATGACAAGAGAGTCCTGAATAGGAATTTTGAAAACAAGAGCTGTGGTGGTTGAGCGACATCATGCTCTCCCTCCTGACAGATGCTCCAGTCTTTCAAGAACACACACAGGTCTTAAATCGTCCCGGCTGGTGTGGCGCTTCATCTTCAGAACGAGACAGCCACCGGACTGACAGTGTGTTTATGCTCAATGAAACAGCAGCTGGTGACTTTGATAGAAAAAGCAATGCTAAAGACGAAACGAGATGAGCTGAGCCGGTGGCGGATTAGATTTCAAAGAAGATGCTGTGTTAAGCGAAATGCAACGTTTGTGGAAGCGGCCTGCGGGCCAACGTTTCTGCTTCTGAATCTTCTTATATCCATATCCTTATAACATCCCAATCCTTATAACCATTGATTTCATCATGGGGGGACATGTTGGCTAATTATCGCAAGAGGGATTTTCCATGCTGTTTATAGGAGTAACCCCTGTAGTGTTTGTCTTTGCTCTTACACATAAAAAGACATGAAATCACATCTTGAGTGAACTGCCAGCTCCTCACAGAACAAACCTGTTGCACAGCATGCATAACTGAAGAACACAGGTGCTCCGAGGCCTCACTTAACCTGGAGCTAAGACATCCCACGGTGTCGGCTTGGTTGCTGCATACTTTACCCATAGATGTGGGAGTCTAGCCTTGTTTAGAGTTAAAAAAATGATGCAGCCTCAGCACAATGCCTCTCTGATGTGGTGGGCTGGAAAGGGCCTTGAAAGGGGGGTGCATCTAGGCAACAGCCCTTACAAAGATGTATCTTCTCGTACTGCTGCACTGAAATGAAGCACTGAACCTCTCGTTTGCCACAGCACAGAGACAAGGCCAAGAGAAATCTCGGAACTTGCAGGAATACAGCATCGTAATTTAGCATTTTACACTCCGGTTCTGCCAAATGTATTAGCTTCTCCCATGTCCCATGAGCTTCCTGGCTCTGATCCTAATGGAGATGCCTATAGGTTCATAAGCCGTAACTGCCCCTACTGTGTGGGGTGGAGGTGGAGCTCAAGAAAGCCAAGCCTTCACTAATGTCACAACCTGTCATTGATAACCCATAGCTAACCCAAGATAACCCAGAATTAATTAATGAACCCACGGTGCTTCACACATCCACAGTTATGGCTGGACAGTATTAAAACATTCACACAATTAGCATAGTGCAGCTTAATGTATTTACACATCAAATCTAAGTTCAATGGGGCAACAAACACATCTTGCAAGAATTCAGTGATTCACACACCTTTACTACCTCCAGTTAAATTTCTTTGAGATTTACCAGGTCTTAATGCAGTCTTAGCACCCCAAACCCTAAACTAATTTGGTTTTGTTTATTTACGCTTAATGAACTCCTGCAATTGGAACATCATTGTCACGCCCTTATCTGCCAGTCCCTCAGTGACACCTGCGGTTGATCAAAGGGAGCCAGCATACAAAAAGGGCAACTTGGAAGCTCATCAGTGTGGAACCTCACAAAGAGACACCACAGCACTTTGTTCTTGTTTGCTTCCATGTTCCTCTTATTATTGCATCCCTGGTTATCGACTCTTCGCATTGTCTTGTTCATGATGATTCTTGTTATACTCCTCTGGACAACGTTCACTCCTCAACTGATCTTCACCTGTTCTTTGACCACTCTTTTGACTGACCTGCATTAAAAGCCTTACAAGCACTGCACTTGAGTCTGTTGCTCAAATGCCACCGGTCACTGTGACAGAAGGTTTTGCCTTCATCGTGGGCTCAGCGGAGCTTGGCTGCTTGTGCAATGCAGTAGCAGCGCAAGGCACGCTACTGGGAGACTACAAGCAGTCCCTTACACAGATTGAAGGGACGCTCAGTGAACTGGTTTTGGCATTCCAGTCCTTTGGGCTCCTCTGGTCTACAAAGGAGAACCCCCTGAGGACAACGTGCTCTCTGGCACTCCGAGTGTCCCACTACCGGACACAAGCATCACCATCCCCAAGAGGTGCGACAGATTGCCAGATCATTGCCAGGGGTTCCTTATGCAGCGTGAACTGGTGTTTTCCTGCTCTCCCCAAATGTATCGGACAGACGAAGCCAAAATTGTGCACCCGGTTGCCCTTCTCACCGGACCGGCGCATCGCTGGATGACAGCGGGCTGGTGCAGCCGCGTTAAGTCCACTTACGGTGACTTCAATAAGAAATTCGAAGCTGTCTTTAATCACCCCCTGTTGGTGCGTGCTGCCAGCAACTGCCTGTTGTGTATTCAGCAGGGTAATCATACCGTGGCCAAGTATGCATTGGAGTTTTGGACACTGGTTGAACAAAAGGGATGGAATGCCACACCTCTCCTGGCCTGCTTCTGCAACAGGCTCCAGCCCCAGCTCCAGAACAACCTGGTGTATCGTGGTGAGGAGTGGACTGTTGACCACTTTGTGGACATGGTAATAGCCGTGGACAACCTCCCCCATGAGCGTTCCTCGAGGCACTGGACAGCTTCCCCAGCCTCCCAGGAGGAGCTGGAGCTGATGCAGATTGGACAGGGCTGGTTGGGCCCTGAGGAGAGATGACGCCACCTGCAAGACCACTTCTGCCTTCACTGCAGCGCCCCGGGTCACTTCTGCTCTGCCTGCCCAGTGCATCCCGGCCGAGAAAGTCCCTCAAGATCCCAGGTTAGTCCCTTGTGCTGTCCAGGGCAGCTAACAGTACCACTGCTCATAGCCTGGAGGGGGAACCGAGTGCAAACCCCTGGTATGGTAGACTCGGGGGTAGCTGGGTGTTTTATGGACACCGCGTTCGCCCAGGTGAATGGTATTCCTGAGTAGCATTGTGACATAACGTTATGGGTAAGCACAGTGAACGAGCAGCCCTTGGGCTCAGGTGTCGTAGACTCGTGTACTGAAGCCATCCATTTAACGGTCGGAGCATGCCACCATGAGGATATGGTATTTTTTCTCATTCGAGCCCAGGAAACTCCAGTAGTTCTAGGTTGATCCTGGTTGGTACACTGTGACCCAGTGTTACGTAGGAGGGAGTTGGTGTCATGGGGAAACCAGTGTGTGCGTTCATGCTTACACCTTCTGTGCCGGGCCACCTCGGTAAAGGGGGTGATTGGAGAGGTTTTCAGCAAGACCTGAGCAGCAGAGCTTCCTTGTCATCGGCTATGGGATTGTCAATCGACCTCTTACCTGGGACCCCTCCTCCCAGAGGGTGCGTGTACCCTTTGCCCTGCTGGAACAGAAAGTGATGTGGGATTACATCACGAAGACTCTGCAGGTAGGGATTATCAGGCCATCCACATCACCAGCCTCTGCGGGTTTCTTTTTCACAGGTAAGAAGGACAAGGGCTTGCATCTGTGCATCAATTATTGGGGGTTGAACGTTATCACCGCCCGGCACCCACACCCGTTGCCATTGATCACTGCATCCTTAGAAAGAATCCATGGGGCAACGGTATTCATCAAACTGGATTTGACCAACTACTCTGATCTACAACCTCATTTGCATCCGCCAGGGGGACGAATGAAAGACCGCCCCCACCTCAGTCCATCCTAGGGTCTGGTGGACTCTCTCCCTCTTGCAGTGGCGCTTCTGGTGGTTCTCCATGCTGCATAATGTTAGAGATTATATTGAAGATTGTGTCACAAGCTTCTAGGCAAGGATCCTGATGTTGAAGCCCTCGGAACTGCTGGAACCACTGCCTATACCCTCCCGTCCTTGATCCCATGTGGCAGTGGATTTCCTGGTCAACCTCCCCATGTTAGACAGTAAGACCATAATACTCACCTTGGTGGACCGCTTCTCCAAGGCTCGCTGCCTGATTCCACTCCCCAAGCTGCCAACCACCTTGAAGATGGCCAAGGTCCTTTTCCACCAGGTGTTCCAGCTGTACGGCTTACCCGAGGACATCGTCTCGGACCGGGGCCCTCAGTTCACATCGAGGCTGTGGAGGGCCTTCTGGGCCAGGGTAGGGGTCAAGGTAAGCCTCACATCAGGCTACCACCCTCACGCTAATGGCCAAGCCGAGTTCCTGAAGTAGGACATCTCCCAGTACCTGTGCTCCTACTGCGCCCAGAA
Source organism: Scleropages formosus (assembly GCF_900964775.1). Taxonomy (NCBI): domain Eukaryota; kingdom Metazoa; phylum Chordata; class Actinopteri; order Osteoglossiformes; family Osteoglossidae; genus Scleropages; species Scleropages formosus. The sequence continues at coordinate 5,130,211 of NC_041811.1, forward strand.
GCAGCATCAGTGGGCCCGGTACCTGCCTTGGGCTGAATATATGCTCTGTCCCATACTGCCACCTTGTTTCTGTGGCAGACCTCTCCTAGCTCGGTTCCGGCGGTGAACAACTGGCACCAGGAGAGCGATGAGATGTGGCAGTTGGTCTGCGACCACCTTAGAGTGACCATAGCCCAGTACAAACAGCAGGCGGACCAACATTGGTGGACCCTAGCGTTTGTGCTCGGGCAACATGTCTGGCTCTCCACCTGGGACCTTCGGTTACACCTGCCCTCAAAGAAACTCACCCCCCGGTACATTGGCCCATACAAGGTACACTGCCGAGTGACCCTGTCACCAACAAGTTCCAGCTGCCTCCGGGAATGCAGGTGCACCCCACCTTCCATGTGTCCCTCCTCAAACCGTGCAGGACCACTCCCCTTCAGCCATCCACCAAGAGTGCTCCCCCGCCCTCCGGTGCAGGCCGATGAGGAGCCAGCCTACATAGTGCAGGCCTTGCTGAACTCTTGATGCCGGAGAAGGGCGCTGCAGTACCTGGTCGACTGGGAGGGCTACGGCCTGGAAGAACAGTCCTGGGTGAGCGCTCGTAACATTCTAGACCCTGATCTGATTGCCGCCTTTCATAGGGACAGGCCGGAACCTCACCCCTGGGGACACCCTCCTTCCTGGTGTAGCGTGGCTGGAGCCGCTTGTGAGAGGGGGGGTCCTGTCACACCCTCATCTGCCAGTCTCTCAGAGACAGCTGCTGCTGATCAAGGAAATCCAGCATAAAAGGGCATGCCGAAAGCTTGTCAGTGTGGAACCTCACAAAGAGACACCGCAGCGCATAGTTCCTGTTTGCTTCCTTGGTCCCCTTGTTATTGCTTCTCTGGTTATCAACTCTTTGCCTTGCCTTGTTGGTGACAGTTCTTGTTATACTCCTCTGGACAATGTTAGCACCTCGACTGACCTTCGCCTGTTCTTTGACCACTCTGTTGCCTGACCCACATTAAAAGCCTTAAGAGCACTGAGTCTGTTGCTCAAATTCTGCTGGTCACCATGACAAACATGAATTCATACTTATTCATGCTCAATTTTGATTAGTTGTTTAATTCCTGGAAATCATGCACACATACCATACATGACAGACCACAAAGGTGAAATCCAAAAATCAGGAGTCATTCTGAAGTGCTAGAGCTTTGTGGAAAAAAAAATTAAAAATTATAAAATTGGCAGTGCAGGTAACGTGAAAGTGTTTACAATTAAGACAGGAAGTTTGATATACCTGGATGTCAATTTAATGGTTTATTTAACTTTTTCCTTGAATTAAAACGGAAAGATTCCCTGAAGGTTTTAAATATGTTTGTTTGTGTTTGCGTTATAACAATTATAAAATTTCCTCCTCAGTTCATTAACTCATTACATTTATTTTTTTTTTTTTGGCTGATTTGGCTGAATGTGCACAGAAATCGCTTACCTGCAGAGGGGATCAGATCGACAGGTCCTGCGTAGTTCCAGGCAGTTGGGCTTCCCACGCTCCTCGTACGAGCATGCGGGCACGATGGTCTGCCGTCTGCGCTCAGCGCACGCTTGATCACGGCACGGGCAGAAGAGCAGGCGGTAGCTGTGCTCCGATGGCACGCGGTCAAGGAACTGGCGCAGTGCCTTGTGGCAGCGCTTGCGGTTGCAGGGCTCAGCACCTATTGGCAGACGTCCAGTCCCACTCCCTGTCCCGCCACCAAACACGCCTTTCGAGCACACAGAGATGTAGAGTGAACGCATCTTCTTGCAGGTGTCGTTCAGGTTGCAGGCCTTGGCTGCATCCAGACAGGGGTTGCATGGCTTCGATGAGTCTGCACACGGGTTGCTTTTCACAGCAGCTGAATCCATTCCTACCATGAGGGGGCAATAGAGATCACACAGTGTTCAAGAACTATTTACATATATATTTATGCAGGATACATAATTTCATGTACAGTTAACCTTTGACTAAAGCCCCCCATTTATTGGGGTCATGCAACTTACCACTCATTCTAATGTATTGTATTTTTGATTTTTTTAAAAATCATTTTGATATGATAGGAAGCTTAGTAAGGAAAACAGGCACAGAGAGAAAAATTACCGCTAATCTTAATGAGAGGGCTGAGGCTGGTGCAAAGAATATTATAAATTCTTCCAATTCCGTGTTTCCAAAATTATTATTTTTTTTTAAAGTTAGAATGTCATAAATTAGAGCATAAATGGTGTTCAACTAAGCTGCACGTTTATAAAGTAGCCTGGTCCGATTGTCTGAAAAATACAGAAAAGCACTTTTTAATGCCAGATCCAAATACTATGCAAAGTTAATTCAAAATCCTTTAAAATATTTAAATTTGCTAATTATTTGGCCAGTTAATCACCACCTTTTTCTTTCTTTCTTTCTTTCTTTCTTTCTCCCTCACCTATGGTCATGAACTCTGGATCATGACCGAAAGAATGAGATCGCGGATACAAGCGGCAGAAATGAGTTTCCTCCGCAGAGTGGCTGGGCGCACCCTTAGGGATAGGGTGAGGAGCTCAGTCACCCGGGAGGAGCTCGGAGTAGAGCCGCTGCTCCTCCGCATCGAGAGGAGCCAGTTGAGGTGGCTCGGGCATCTGTTCCGGATGCCTCCTGGACGCCTCCCTGGGGAGGTGTTCCGGGCATGTCCCACTGGGAGGAGGCCTCGGGGCAGACCCAGGACACATTGGAGAGACTATGTCTCCCGGCTGGCCTGGGAACGCCTTGGGGTTCCCCCAGAGGAACTGGAGGAGGTGTGCGGGGAGAGGGAAGTCTGGAGGACTCTGCTCGGACTGCTGCCCCCGCGACCCGGCCCCGGATAAAGCGGAGGAAGATGGATGGATGGATGTCTCCTTAGACTCCTATTCAGTACTGACTGATCACAAATTCATCCCATGTGTAACATTTATCAACTTATTACTGACCAAAAAATACACCAGGCACGAGCTGTAAACACTGTGAAAGTGAGATCAACTAAGGCAGTTTCAGACTCCAATTCTGTTTAGATGCACTTGACTGGTAGGCACCGGTCACATTTCAGAGAAATTTTAGAAAATAATATTATTTAGAATATATAGTGTAACTTATTATTAGTATTATTAATATAATTATTAGTATTAGTAATACATAGTATTAACTTATTAGTGTAACATATTATTTAGAAAATATAGTGTGTGAGTGACACAAAGAGAGTGTGTTCCACTGATGTATGGATGACTGACCCAGTCTAAGTAGTGTATCTAGCACTGTAAGTCACCTTGGTAAATAAGGTGTGTGGGCTAGTAACAGTACATAGTATCCATTGTAAGTGGCTTTGGAGAAAAGCATCTGCTAAGTGAATAAATGTAAATGTAAAACAAATAAATCAAGAAAATCACTGAAAATGAAAGAAAACCGAAATGCTTGCTTTTCCGAAAATTTTTGACTTTAGTGTTTATAAAAAAAGGAGCCACTGTAGGATCTTCAGTATCTCCTGCAATAATACACACGAGCGCAAGTGCTTAGGCTTAATATGTAACTTTCTATGTAATTAATTTACGTGCTAAATGTGTTTAAAAGCTTATAAAACTGACTGAAATCAAGTGTGATAGGGCACAGACAGAGAGAAAGATGGGGTCTTTAAAAACAGGAACAAGGCTGGGTGGCTAGTATGTCGGCTTAATGTTTTGGAAACATCAACACTGGGTGTTTCAAATGTGCATTAAACCATTAACACCAACAGGAGGTTTACACACTGGTGGGAAATTCCATGCATTACAGAACGCTGAGACTCCTGTCAAAAAAAAATGTTTGCATGTTTATAAGTTTTCTTGTATGCAAACTTGAAGGTGTTTTTTTGTTGGATCACTGCATCCTTCCCTGTACCTGTATGACTCACAAACTGGATTGTGCAGAAGTAAATCCAAACAGCACTATTTCAGGAGCAAAGTGCCTTGGGATGCAGCTGGATGGACACAGCGCAGGAAGGTGCCATAACACTGTTGTTACTGTGGCACCTGTGTTCTTCACATAGGCTTATCTTAGCTGACCTTGGCCCGTACTGCTGCATTCCTAGCCTGGGAATTCTAGGGAAGCTCCAAGAGTTAATTTAAACTGCAGGCAGCTCAAGACAGATGGTGTGAAGTGATATGGGGAGTGCTCCTGAACCAAGGAAGAATTAGATTTTAGGCTAGGAGGTGGTGTAATTACAGATGCCGGAGCTGGTGCGCCACTGAATGACTGATGTATAGTTGTGCATACCTGCTGTGCGTTGAGTTTCAACTATCTGCCTTTAAACTGAACCAATTTAAGCAATTCGTTGGAACTCAACTCTCAGGCTAAACATAATTTTGCACTTATTTCCACAATGTAGGAGAAAGAAATACCGGGGTAAAGTTAGCTGCACTTCAAGACACTTCTTCCACCAGCTACCTATGGTCTTTCAGTCTGGTGATTCTGCAGTCAGTTTTTTGACTGTGGTGTCAGCTGAGTTACTTTGAACAGAGTCTGATGACTTTGATGTCAGTCTGATCAGTCTGGGGACAGACTGGTTGCTTAGGATACAGTAGAGTCACTCTGAGGTAAATCTTGTCACTCTGGGAACAATAGGTCAGCTACTAGCACAGTGGTTAGATTCCACTTCCATCTGCAATACCCTTGAGCAAGGTACTTCCCCTAAATTCCTCCAGTAAAACTATCCAGCTGTAGAATTGTATAAGTAGCTGTAAGAAGCTTAACATTGTAAGCCACTTTAGAGAAATGCGGCAGCTAAATAAATAAATGCAAATATGGTGACTACAGTGTCAGTCTTGTGGAGTAGAATATAAATGCATGGATAGTACAGATAACAGTCTGCTATCTAGGAACTTAGTGAAGTCACTCTGTCAATCTGTTAGTCCTTGTATCAGTCCGATGACTCCAATATCTGTCTAGTGACTCTGGGGACAGTCTGGTCACTATATGATGAATTTTGTCAGGTTTCTCTGAAATTTGTTTTGCTTCATAGCAGCTATATCCTTCAGGACATTGACATATTACACACACACATTTTTGGAACCGCTTGTCCCATACGGGGTCATGGGGAACCAGAGCCTACCCGGCAACACAGGGCGTAAGGCCGGAGGGGGAGGGGACACACCCAGGATGGGACGCCAGTCCGCCGCAAGGCACCCTAAGCAGGGCTCGAACCCCAGACCCACTGGAGAGTAGGACCTGGTCCAACCCACTGCGCCACCACACCCCCCGACATATTACAGAACAGGGTAACACAAAAGGATGTTAGAAAAACAAAAAAGAATAAATAAGAAGAAGACATGAGACAATTAAAAAAAATGATGAGTAAAAGAATAAATAAGTAGCCAAATAAACTTAAAATCATAAGAACACTAAGGACAGCACGTTGTCACTCGGATGTCAATCTGGTCACTCTGGGGACAGTCTAATTACTGTCTTAGACTGGTGACTGATGTCAGTGTGGTGACTCTGAGTACAGTCTAGTAGTTCTGGGTACAGCCTGGTGACTCTGATGTCACTCTGAACAGTATGGTGACTCTAGTGTCTGGCTGGAGACTCCAGTGTTAGTCAGTTGTTTCTGGGAGAATCTGGCAACTGTACTGTTAGCATGGTGACTCTGGGACCAGTACCTTGACTCTGGGGACAGTAGGGTCCTGGAGAGGCACAGTATTGACAGGTTTTCTTTGACTCCTTAAGCTCCTCTACTTCAGTACCCAAAAAGCACATCGGGGTAGTGGAGTAGTCACAGATTTTGGTTCATGATGAGTTGGTTTTTACTTTTTTTTGTTTCGATTCAGTGTTTTTTCTACCTCTTCTAGTTAATCCTTTCAGTTCCTCTCCCTTCTGCTGCATCCAATATAACCAATGCAAACTTATTTTACTGTATAACAGTAACAACCTTGAAATATGTCCCCGCCCTAACAGAAACAATCTCATTTTTCCTTTTTTCTGGAGAAAAAGAAATTTTTGTAGACATGCTGCCATGATGCATTTAACTTAATATGGATAAGTAAGGCAATTTGTGCTGAATTATGTGGACGTGCTAATGTATAAGCCATACAGCCTCGTTTGACATGCTCAGTAGGCCAGACAGAGTCGTAAATTTCATTGCAGAGCAGAAATGTTCTTGCAGGATTGAGGAGGCCTCAGAAATGATGCACTGTAGCCAGTGAAAATATGAGCACCATTTACTTATTTAAAAAAAAAAAAATCTTTTCTAGTAAATGTGGAAATTCTTTCAGCCCTTCAGTATGGTTAAATTAAATGTGCACTTATAACTAATTTAAACAAGGATCTGCCTTTGCCTTCACTTTAAAATACCATAAGACAATGTAAGGAATAAATGTGCCGAATAGAGGAGGACCACAGGTTGCCAGCTGTTTTCAGTACTACAATGAAGCACTGCGATCAGGGCTGATTTACTGCAGTATGTATGTTGGGATTCAATTCTGCAATAAGCCCATAGATTTACTGCCGCTGTTCAGTTTTACAGCAGCACTGAAAGTCGAGTTCAAATGGGTCTGTGTGACAGCCTTCATGTATTAGGAGATACCTCAATGTGTGAATTTTGCTTCCGTGGGATTCAAATGTAAAATATATTGGTTACTAATTTGTGGCATTAACTAATACACTAATACCTTTGTCTGAGGTAACCTATAATGTTAAGTTTGGACACTAACCTAATTAAATTTTTACCCATTTAAATAGTACAGTAATTTTACTGTATCAATTCAAGGTAAATGCCTTAATGCAGCAGCAAGGATTTGAGACCCGATCCATATAAGGCGACAGCATTAACCAGTACAGAACTTGATAGATATATACAACACCTGAAAAAGACATACTTTGAGCATGCAGACAATGCTGAATATGTATACTTGTTTTAGCCAAAATAACCCCGCCTGTATTTCCCACAACATTAAGGGTTCAAGCCAGGAGATATCATCAGAGAATGGAGAATGAGGAGAATGTCTCCTGTAATGAGAATGAACGAGTCAAACTTTTGATCTAATCTAGCTGGCATATGCTAATGATGATGTCTTCAGTTCCATGCCCAATGGTACAGAGTCAGGTGCTTCTTTTGTATCGAAACAACTCATTACCACACACTGTTACACCACAGAGAAAAGCTGCAAGAGAAGAAGGCAGCCCTCCCAGGTGGAAAGAGGGATTCTGTCAGTAGGTGCATGCAGTAGCCAATTACCTCCACAGCCCTGCTCCTGTATGAGACACAGGAGTTCTCTTAGCAAACTCAATCCTTTCCCTCAGCTCCACCACAGACTCGGCACATCTGATGGGTGTCCCTCTGGGGTTCATCGGACTGACTGAAGTCAAGAGCATGGAGTGTGCTTTCGTGATGCTGAAAGGCTACCCACTTTTTCACATGGTAGCCACAACTTGCCTCACTTGGCCCTCGCTGCACTGCATTTGAAAAGATTGCACAGACATCAACGATTCCCCTGCAATGGCACATTTCAAATTACACAGACATCCTGTGAAATAGGAGGGTTGCAGGAGACACACAATAGAGTGCACTCCTGTCTTGTTTTTAGGTGGGGAATTGTGGTCAAAGCTATGCGGCAGTGATGGTTGCACTGCAGTCACAAAGTGGGACTAATTGCAGCTCATTGGTCACCCTGCCAACATGTGGCCTGCAGGTGTTCAAACATCTCCATTCCACCTTCACAGGAAAGGAAAATGGCAGCCTACACCCACTGACTTAGCTCGGCTTCATCAAAAAGCAGAAGTTGAAAACTAAAAATGGCAAATAAAATACATTCATTGCATTGTGTTTTATACAGTAGATAGTTTCCAATGAGGGGGGGCACGGTGGCGCAGTGGGTTGGACCGGGTCCTGCTCTCCAGTGGGTCTGGGGTTCGAGTCCCACTTGGGGTGCCTTGCGGCGGACTGGCGTCCCATCCTGGGTGTGTCCCCTCCTCCTCCAGCCTTACGCCCTGTGTTGCTGGGTAGGCTCCGGTTCCCTGCAACCCCATATGGGACAAACGGTTCTGACGGTGTGTGTGTGTGTGTGTGTGTGTGTGTGTGTGTGTGTGTGTGTGTGTGGTTTCCAATGAGTGTTGCCGGGTAGGCTCTGGTTCCCCACAACCCCGTATGGGACAAACGGTTCTGACGGTGTGTGTGTGTGTGTGTGTGTGTGGTTTCCAATGAGTGTTGTCGGGTAGGCTCCGGTTCCCCGTGACCCCGTATGGGACAAGCAGTTCTGAAAATGTGTGTGTGTGTGTGTGTGTGTGTGTGTGGTTTCCAATGAGTGTTGCCGGGTAGGCTCTGGTTCCCCACAACCCCGTATGGGACAAACGGTTCTGACGGTGTGTGTGTGTGTGTGTGTGTGGTTTCCAATGAGTGTTGTCGGGTAGGCTCCGGTTCCCCGTGACCCCGTATGGGACAAGCAGTTCTGAAAATGTGTGTGTGTGTGTGTGTGTGTGTGTGTGGTTTCCAATGACAAAATTATCTGGATTTTAGATATAGACACAAAAAAGATAGATGATAAAGAATGGGGAATAAAATTTTAATTTATAGGTAAAATCAATTATTTTAATATTAAATTTATACATTTAGCTGATGCTTTTTTCCAAAGTGACTTACAAATAATTACTCATTCAGACACCTGGGTCATTTTACTGGAGCAATTTAGGGTAAGTACTTCAGTCCTCCTTGAACCGCCACCTTAACATGGTGGAGGGGTTTGAGTGCCTGAATGATTTCAGGAGCTAGGTTGCCTTTCTGAACTGCTTGTCCAATACAGGGTCATGGGGAACCGGAGCCTAACCCAGCAACTCAGGGCGTAAGGCTGGAGGGGGAGGGGACACACCCAGGACAGGACGCCAGTCTGTCGCAAGGCACCCCAAGCAGGACTCGAACCCCAGACCCACCGGAGAGCAGGACCCGGTCCAACCCACTGCACTACTGCACCCCCCTAGTATAAAACACTTAAGAAATAATAGCATAATAATACAAATAAATAAATAAATAAATAAATCATAAAGTCACCGCAAAACACCCCTATGAAAAATGGAAACAAAAAAACATTTACCCTGCCCGGAATAGGGTCACCAGGACCTACCCCTGGAGCCAGGCCTGAGGGTAGTGTTCCTAGGCGAGCGCCTGGTGGTCGGGCAGCCCACGTAACCCGGCCGGGCTCAGCCCAAAAAGGCATTGTGAGGGGGCCATGTGTGCCCACCACCTGAAAAGTCCATCATGGGGGTCGGGTGCAATGTGTACTAGGCAGCGGGAAGGGGCGGGGTGGTGCATGGCGTCGCAGCCCCTCGCGACAGAAAATGGCTCTTGGTATGTGGAATGTTACCTCACTGGGGGGGAAGGAGCCGGAACTGGTGCGGGAGGTTGAGAAATACCAAGTAGATATAGTTGGGCTCACCTCCACTCACAGTGTTGGCTCTGGAACCAAACTTCTAGATAGGCGGTGGTCCCTCTCCTACTCAGGAGTTGCATAGGGTGAGAGGCGCCGGGCGGGTGTGGGGATACTCACAAGCCCCCGGCTGGCTGCCATACAGTTGGAGTTTGCCCCTGTGGACAAGAGGGTCGCTTCAATGCGACTTAGGGTCGCAGAGAGGAAAACTTTTACTGTTGTGTGTGCTTATGCATCAAACAGCAGTTCAGAGTATTCAGCCTTCTTGGAGAGGGTGGGTGGGGTTCTGGACAGGGCTCCACCTACAGACTCCATAGTCCTGCTGGGGGACTTCAACGCTCATGTCAGCAATGACTGGGAAATCTGGCAGGGGGGTGATAGGAAACAACGGCCTGCCCAATCTAAACCAGAATGGTGAAATGTTATTGGACTTCTGTGCTAGCCACGGTTTGTCCATAACAAACACCATGTTCAAACACAAGGATGCTCATAAGTGTACTTGGTACCAGAGCTCCTTGGGCCACAGGTCAAGTTGTTTCATCTGACTTGAGGCCACATGTTCTGGGCACTCGGGTGAAGAGGGGTGCTGAGCTGTTAACCGATCACCATCTGGTGGTAAGTTGGATCAAATGGCGGGGAAAACTGATGGACAGACCCAGTAGGCCCAGACGTTTAACGAGGGTGTGCTGGGAACAACTGTCGGAGGACCTTGTCCAGAATGATTTTAACTTTCACCTCCGGGAGAGCTTCTCCCATGTCCCGGAGGAGGTAGGGGTCATGGAGTCTGAATGGACCCTGTTCAAAACCTCCATTGTGAAGGCAGAGAGGCACAGCTGTGGCTAAAAGCTTGTTGGTGCCAGCCAGGGCGGCAACCAGAGAACCCGCTGGTGGACACCGGTGGTGAGGGAAGCCATTAAGCTGAAGAAGGAGGCCTTTAGGGCCTGGTTGGCTCTGGGGACTCCTGACTCAGCAAACAGGTACCGGCAGGTGAAAAAGGCAGCAGCGGCTGCGGTTGCAGAAGCAAAATCCAGGGCATGGGAGGAGTCTGGAGACGCTATGGAAAACAACTATCGGTCGGCTTCAAAGAGGTTTTGGAGAACCATCCGGCAGCTCAGAAGGTATCGGAGGAGCTTTGCTCAGACTGTATTCAGCAGGAGTGGAGAAACTCTGATGAGGACATTGTCGGGAGGTGGAAGGAGCACTTTGAAGAACTCTCAAACCCATATGATATGCCTCCCTTACAGGATTCAGGGCCTGAGGCTTTCGGGCTGTCAGAGTCCATTTCCCTGGTGGAAGTCAGTGAGGTAGTTGGTAAGCTCCACAGTGGCAAAACACCAGGTGTGGATGTGATCTGCCCGGAACTGCTTAAGGCCCTGGATGTTGCAAGGCTGTCATGGTTGACACGCCTCTGCCATGTTGCATGGACCTCGAGGACAGTGCCTTTGGATTGCCAAACTGGGGTGGTGGTCCCTATTTTCAAGAAAGGGGACCAGAGAGTGTGTACCAGCTATTGGGGGATCACACTTCTCAGCCTCCCTGGGAAAGTCTATGCCGTGGTGCTGGAGAAGAGGCTCCAGCCAATAGTTGAACCTCAGATTGAAGAGGAACTATGCGGATTCCACCCTGGCCATGGAACAGTGGACCAGCTTTTTACCCTCTCACAGATAATTGAAGGGGCATGGGAGTTTGCTAATCCAGCCTACATGTGTTTTGTGGACTTGGAGAAGGCCTATGAGCATGTTCCCTGGGAAATTCTGTGGGAGGTGCTTAGGGAGTATGGGGTACCGGGGCCACTACTGCGGGCCATTCGGTCTCTGTACATACAGAGTGAAAGCTGTGTCTGCATACTCGGCATTAAGTCAAGCCTGTTCAATGTGGGTGTTGGACTCTGCCAAGGTTGTGCCTTGTCTCAACTCCTGTTTGTGGTTTTCATAGACAGGATATCAAAGCACAGTTGAGGCCAGGAGAGCATTCTGTGTGGGAGCTGGAAGGTGACGTCTCTGCTCTTTGCAGATGATGTTGTCCTTTTGGCACCGTCACAGGGTTGCCTCCAACACGCACTGAAATAGTTTGCAGTCGAGTGTGAAGCGGCTGGGATGAGGATCAGCACCTCAAAGTCTGAGTCCATGGTTCTCTCACGGAAAAGGATGGCATGCCCCCTCCAGGTAAGGGGAGAGAATTTGCCCCAGGTAGAGGAGTTCAAGTATCTTGGGGTCTTGTTCATGAGTGAGGGGAGAAGGGAGAGTGAGATCGGCCGCAGACTGGGAGCAGCGGCAGCAGTAATGCGGTCGCTGTACTGGACTGTAGTGGTGAAGGGGGAGCTGAGCCATAAGGCGAAGCTCTCCATTTACTGGTCGATCTACATCCCTACCCTCACCTATGGTCATGAACTTTGGATAATGACCGAAAGAATAAGATCTCGGATACAAGCGGCCGAAATCAGTTTTCTCTGCAGCGTGTTGGGACTCACTCTCCGTGACAGGGTGAGGAGTTCGGACATCCGGGAGGAACTCAGAGTAGAGCCACTACTCCTCCACATTGAGAGGAGCCATTTGAGGTGGTTCGGGCATCTGATAAGGATGCCTCCTGGGCACCTCCCTTTGGAGGTATACCGGGCACAGGTAACTGGGACGAGGCCCCAAGGTCGGCCCAGGACCCACCGGAGGGATTATATCTCACAGTTGGCCTGGGAATGGCTGGGGATCCCCCAGGTTGAGCTGGAGGACATTGTAGGGGACAGGGGCGGCTGGGCCTCTCTGCTCTCCCTGCTGCCACCGTGACCCTATTAGGACAAGCGGGATGGAAGATGGATAAAGTCACTGTGACCTTACTTAGGTGGTTATTCAGATTAGATCTATGGATAATGATAAAATAAAAAAAAGTAGAATACAGTACACACACACACACACATTTTCAGAACCACTTGTCCCATACAGGGTCACGGGGAACTGGAGCCTACCCGGTAACACAGGGCGCAAGGCCGGAGGGGGAGGGGACACACCCAGGACGGGACACCAGTCCGTCGCAAGGCACCCCAAGCAGGACTCGAACCCCAGACCCACCGGAGAGCAGGACTGTGGTTCAACCCACTGCGCCACCGCACCCCCTAGAATACAGTATACAATATTTATTTAAGTTGCCCAGAAATATTTTAACTACCTGTCTGAACCATGCTATAAGTAGGATTGGGCCGGAGAGGAATAAACGGTATTAATTTTCTAGACATGTTATAGAGAAACTGCTGATACCAGGACAGCTGACTAAGGTATGGGTAAGCCTGTATATGAAAAGAGCACCCTGCTGTTTAAATGACTGTAAGTATTTATACTGTAAGGTAATAGTGTAAGTCACACACACACATTTTCTGAACCGCTTGTCCCATACGGGGTCGCGGAGCCTACCCAGCAACACAGGACGTAATGCCGGAGGGGACACACCCAGGACGGGACGTCAGTCCGCCGCAAGGCACCCCAAGCGGGACTCGAACCCCAGACCCACCAGAGAGCAGGACCCGGTCCAACCCGCTGTGCCATCGCGCCCCCTCTTAGTGTAAGTCACTTTGGAGAAAAGTATCAGGTAAATGAAAACGGTGAATGTAAAATGAATGTAAACAACTTTATACTTCAATGATTAAAAACAGACTGAAAACGAAACTTATTTTGAATTCTGAAGTTCGTTACGGAAACAAATATTTTATTTCCTGTGTAGACTGACAGTTTGATGATGTTACCTACAAAGCTGCAAGGTTTCAAAGACGTGCAGTGATGCGCCACACGATGTTTACATATATGAGGTGGCACATCTTTAATTTTCTAATAAAACTTTTTCTAAGTTTACAGTTTTTCTTCCAATTTTAGTAAATTTAAAAAAAATAATCTTGTATCCCTATTTCAGTATCCCTGGCTCTCTTTTCACTGAGTAAATGGTAGGCTTTAATATACCTGATGATATAGCATGGCTGTGTCATTCCATACTCAGGAGATGGACACAGCAGACTTAGATGCAGGTACTTTATTTAAGAGGAAATCCAAAAGAATCATCGGGGTTCACTCGATTCACAATTATTGTCCAAAGGGGCATTCAAGAATCACAGTTGAAGAACAGGAGGGAAGAGTAAGGGAAAGACGCAGGTGAGTATAGCATAGGGTGCGAGGCACTGGTTGTGGTTGCTCATAGGAGGTTCCGCGATCTGCTCCAGTCTGGTTATTTCCTTTATATTCATGTGCCTTTATTTCCCACAGGCGCTCTCATTGGAAGCACAAATGATTAGTATGAGATGGACCTACTTTGGACCCACCATGAGAAAATTTGGAGGAAAAAGAAGAAGAGCATGAGCAGTGATTAGATGGATGGTCTTAAACACAGTAGTAATCTGTACACCACATTCAACACTATGGGCATAAGTTGAGTGAAGAACCTCAATCCTTTCCCGCAGGACCTCTATATTCTCTTTACTCTGTATGTATTTTAATGTTATCATTAACTAGTCTTTATGTTTTGTAAAATACTGAAATGTCAATTTTTACTCAACAAAGTATTGTAAGTCATATTGTTTAATCCTGTGTCAAAGAGCAAATAATTAGGAATACATTTCTTTTACCATGATAAAACTATACAACATATCTGTTTCGGTACATAGAGCCCATAATTGCATTGTTAGCAGCTCCTACCATAACAGTCCCCACTTGACTACAGACATAAATGCCGACGCTTAAAGGCCATCATCCAACCACAGTCGTAAAAAAGAACCCATAAAGGCCATATTTCAACTGCAGACATAAACACTGACCCTTAAAAGCCAGAATTTAATCACAGACATAATCACAGACCCTTATATAGTTTGATACAGACATAATCACGGACCCTTAAAGGCCATCATCCAACCACAGATGTAAAAAAACAACCCTTAAAGGCCATAATTCAACCTTAGACATAAATACTGACCGTTAAAAGACATAATTCAACCATAAACATTAACCCCAACCTTAAAAGCTATAATTCAGTCACAGACATAATCAGACCCTTAAAGACAATAATTCAACAATAGACGTAAAAACTGTCACTTAAAGGCCATAATTCAACCATAAGCAGTGGCTAGGTGACGATGGTTGTTATAAGTTGTGTAGTGGTGTTGTAATCTAGAGACACATTTTGTCTGGTTGTAAGGTTAGTTTGGTGTAGGTGCACTATACTGGCCAACAAAACCAAGTGCTTAGCTTGTTCAGCGTGGGTTTTTGTTGTGGTGAACTCATTGCCCATTGGTGGTATAAGGGAGAAAGTAACATGAAAGTTGGTGGCTTATGTGGGCAAAGAGTTCCAGATGCTACAAGCTACTGTGGTTACTATGTTGCGAGTGGATCATATACTTTATAGGGTTAACAGTGTTCAAGTATGTGGATTTGGTGGAGGAGGCAAGGGACCGATCACATGAGACCAGTAGAGGTAGGTATTAGGGGGTTTGTAGCTAAATCAGCTATATCAGTTATGGTGGAATTCGGTGTTACGATGCTCGCTATAGTTAGCACTAAAAGAGCTGTCTGAGGCTGCTAAGAAGGCTAATTAGTGGTTATGGTTGAGAAGCAAGCAGGGTAGTTGGGGATGCAAGTCGGAGGGTAGTTAGTAATGTTTTGGTAAGGAAGGTAGGAGGTGGCTTGCAGTGGTGGGCAGCTTTGTGGTAGTACATATATATTTTTCTATATTGTGATGGTTTGAGTTATGGTAATGGTTTGTGCAACTAGTGCATCTGCTATGGGTGGAGGGCATCTGATGAGTGGGATGAAGGTGGGTCTGGGATGATAGATTTCACCGTTGAACCTGAGGTTTTGTGGGCCTAACTCTATGAAACACCAACAAAAAGAGGTGTCCACTTGTTAACCTCAAAAAAATACCCATATTGGCACCCTATGAGTCCATGTGGTCACTGGGGAGAAGATTAAGCTACTTAGTCCTGAGTCGTAGAGATGTATGACGACATTGTCTGATGTTTTCTCTAGGGCTAGTGATGAGATTGGGGGAACTGAGGGTAGTATAAGCCATTGATAAAAGCACACTGAATGTATATTATTCTGTATATGCTGTGGTGACACCGCACCACATCCACACCGCACCGAAATCAACAGCACCTGAAGACGATCAAGCGCCTGATTACGATTAGAACACTCAGCTTTAAAAGACCCTCCTCAGCTCCTTTACACTGGCAGAATCTCAATGAGACAACTGTCATTCTTAGCGTTCATGTCGCGATCTCCTTTGGTCCTAGTTCCTGTTCTTCGTTCACCAGTTACTGACCATTCGCCTCGTCTCCTGACTACATCCACCGATCTTCGCTCCCACTCTGACCACAAATCAATCAACTCTTTGCCCGGCTCCGACACCGAGAACTCGCCTGACCTCAAGGTTTCTGACAAACAATCCTGTATTTGGGTCCAGCCGTTCCCACGTCCTAGGTTCCATGTGACATGCTGAATGTCCATTGGCCTAAACACAAACCCTTAAAGGTTATAATTGCACCACAGACTTAATCACTGACTCTTAAAGGGCATCATGCAGCCACAGATGTAAACACCAACCTGCCTTAAAGGCCATAAGTCATCCATGGAAACAGAAATCTGATTGTATTTGCTAAGCCATCAACCTCAGCACATGGATGTATGGCTGGGGTAGCACATACCCCTGGAGGGTGGGGGAAGTCATTTGTTTCTCAAGTAAAGGGAATGTAGATACCACTCTCTAAAGCAGCTCTAATTGAGTTTTCCCAGAGGGCACTCAGGACAATGTCTAAACTAATTGGAACCAATTAAACTCGGAGATAAACTCTTTCTTTCCCCTAATAGCTGAATAGCACAGTGACGACCACATTGCATTCATCAAAACTTTGAATCATACAATGTACAGTTCCTGAAGTAAAACTTATGTTCAACAAAGCCTATAGTGCTCCTCATTTATACAGCTGAATATCTTACCTGGAATAGCTCAGATTGAGCTGTGTGTGAGAGCTGGGCCCTTTCCAGGACTTAAATTGAAAACCATTAGGAACCACAGCTCTTTCTTTCTACTGCAGATTTCATATGTTAAAATTATTTGCATCAGCATGGATTGACAGACCAACAACACACACTGTCTGAAATCACTTGTCCCAAGTGGAGTCCCAGCAAACTGAAGCCTAAGCCAGCAACACAGGGCCGGGGGGGGGGGCACACACCCTGGACAGGACACCAGTCTGCCACAAGGCACCCTAAGCAGGACTTGAGCCCCACACCTATCAAAGAGCAGGACCTGACCAAACCCTCTGCACCACTGTACAATCCCCCCCCCCCCACTGATAAACCACCCAGTTGACATAATTTAAAAGAAATAATTTATCTGATGATGCTATCCAGAAATTAAGGCATTTTTCAACACTGGATCAACACAGGAGGCAAATGTTTGAACTGACATAAAACCACACTGAAAAGTCTTTGTTGGGAGGTGAGACGCAAGTTTTCATCTCAGTCAAATCTTCATCAGAGCTGAAGCTATTGTTTCAAACTGAAGTAATGTTTAAAGAACCCCATTGCGCACCTTGCATTCAGCAACCCAGCTATCACATTAAGGTCACAGCGAAATAATAAGATTGCTAATTACCTCATAGCTGGAATTAATGAGTCTCCCTGAACAAGACATTTAGATCATAGGATTTGCTGATTTCTTCACAGCAAGCTGTTTCTGCTTCATGGGTCTATACTAAGCATGGGTGAGGGCATGGTGATGCCCTACATGTGAAAAGAATGGGCAGGGCTGATGGAACGTGGAGATCGTTGAAGGCAGTGAACCACTGGCCCACACGTGCGAACAAAGCAGTGCACATTTCAATCCAGACTTAGGCCAGCTATGTTATGATAATTATAAAATATATTTTGTAAGACTCAGTCTGAATTGGTTTTAATACTAAATAATAATCGGCTCCACGTTATATATAATGCATTCAAACATTCTGTGACATATAAGACCTAATAAGATTTTTCATCTAAAGAGAATCGAGGGACCTGCAACCTTAATATCTTCAGCGAAGTATTTATCAGGTCTGTTTTGTGAAATCACCCCATTCACCATCTTGTTTAGGGAAAAGAAAAATATTATTACATATGATTATAGAAACATAAGGTACTGTATCTCTAGGAAAATCAGTGAGCACATATGTAGCATTGGCATAGGCTTTGAACCACCACACTCCTGCACTGGACAAGCAATTACTGAAAAGGGATGGATGGATGGATGGATGGATGGATGGATGGATGGATGGATGGATGGATGGATGGATGGATGGATGGATGGAGCGTTACATAATGGTGTATAACGCCAACCTAGACTTAGGTTGAAGTGAAAGGAAGCTGATCTTACTGCATTCAGAACGGGTGCATTTAAACAGGTCCTGAATAAGGTACAGATTCAAAGGCAAATGAAGAGGGGACACATTAGGCTTGCTTCATTACATGGATAGACACTCCTTTCCTTTTGTTTTACTTGTGTTTTTTATAAGGTCTTGGTGTCAAAAATCTGAGCAGGTCTGATTCCAGGATAGTGATATGACTGTAGATCTCTAATAACAAAAGTCTGATTTTTGGCCAGATACAAATGACCTCAGGGAACCAGAACGATCAGTTGGCCCGGAAATAGCTCATCTGACACAGGGGTTGCAGACCCGGAGCCCGGGAGGGTGATTGCTGCTGCTCTGTAGAGAGCCACTTCAACGTGTCATGCTGGAATTGCAAAACCTTCCATGGATCAGTGCATCTTTTAATGAAATGTAATGACGTGCTGAGCTCAATGATTGATAAAGTCTTGAGGTGCAGGATTATCAAAAAAAAGTTCTGGAAGAACTCACAGAAAACACATCTGAGTTCTGCAACTGAGGTCACAAACACATATTGGCACCAATCTATCATTATATTAGAGTTTGTCTTAGAATTTTAACGTTATATACTAAGCTACTAAGATACTAAGTATCCTGGTGAAAGGTACTGCAGGGTGGGATTCAGCTCTGGGTCTTATGATCACAAGGCAATGATTATAATTCAATTAATTTTTATAGAGCGCTCTTCTCATACAGTGACACAACCCGCATAACCGTTACACCACCTGTTGTGCCCAGGCACATGTCCTTTTACTGCAACTTCCCTTCAGCACAATGATGCATGTCAGCTTCCAGACATGAACAGAGCCAGTAACTCTGCGAGGACATGGTCTGGTTGACACCTTATCTGGGCAAAATAATTCATACTTTACCTTTCCTTTGGGGTTTGACAGTATACATGTATGCGGTGTCTCATTAGAAGGCCATTCAGTGAGCACTGTTCTGTTCCATATTGTATCGTATTTGACCAGTGTATGATGTGATGAAGAAGGTATACATATTGAAGACTTCAATGCACACTGAAATTCATGCATCATGTATTGAAACCCATGAGCATTTCATTGTCGACAGTTATCAATGTGACTGATAAAATGTAAACGATGTCTTTGTATAAAACTGCTTCTCTCACAAAAAGATTCAAATATTTAACAGTCTAGACTGCAATAGTCCATTACATGTAGTGGTGTGGAAGGAGGATCTGTAATTCATGGACATGAATGATGAGATTTATGTTAACCAGAGGAAGAGGCTGCAGAACAGACTGCAAAGTCCTTTCATTGTAGCACTGTTTGTTAAATTGGGCCACAAAATCATCCCTTGGTTGACACTCATAAAGAGAAACGCAAACTGGTACATGGAGGTAAGGAAAATAGCTTCTTGCAAGAAAACGCTGGATAGCTCTTGTTCCACCAAATCAGTGTGGAGGAACTGATACTCCATCACCTGAACATGTGTTCCTCGAACAGTCATGTCGATCAACATTTCTGAAATTTTATTTATTCCCCCATTTTTTTTTTTACATTAAGAGGCAAGAGGAAAAAAAGAAATCAAACATCTTAAATATGTCAGCAAAACATTCCTTTGAGTTGTCCATCTCCACTGTGGTCTGCAGCTTTTCAGCAGTTCTCTCCAGCATTTGTCAGCACAACATGAATCTGACAGAATTTGCATGTTTACTGTACTTATTAATTTTTAATCTGCAGCGAGGCTGCCAGGTTGGTCTCTGAACTCACCAAAAAAAATGTCATGCAAAACAAGCCTTCAGCTAATTCCCATAGTCCACTGCTGTTCAGTAATTACTTCCCCCTAAGATCTCCTTGTTGGCCCTGGGTCAAAAGTGTGATGACTGAAATCCTCTGTAGGAGTTTTCTGTGCCCTGGCTGTGCCTGCATTCTCCACTCCGCAGCTCCTGGTGGGCAGTTGCATGTAGCTGCTAAGAATGATCACCAGTTTTTCATCACGTATCAGTCTTACCACCTGCACTGTGCTTTACCAAATAGCATGTTAAAGTCTTTTTGTCTGTAGGAAATTGGTGGCACTTCTCTGGGCAGCAAATATATATTGCCTGTGTCTAAGGCCATTTAGATTGGGAAATGGCGAGAAAAAACTTGACTCAAATCATGGAAAGTATGTAGGAATGGACAGGTCCTTATGTTTATACTGTGACTGTCCACCTAGTATGACACAAACACATAAAACCGACAGCAACACCCCTGAAGTGCAAAAAAGCCCAGCTTTGCTCCCTGTGAATGCTGCTTGACACTTTAATTTAATGCTATCCATAAAAACAGGGGTGTATTTCTTAGCACTGATTGCAAGCCAAGCTGTATAAAAACAACAGAAAACCTGAGAAACCTGTGAAACCTGAGAAAAGAAATATGCACTGTTATTGTTGTACAGGAAAACCTCACTACCTAAATGTTTTATAAATGAATGTGTGGATAATAATAATAAAAACCAATGTGTAAAATAGTCATGATTTCACTTTTTTTCCCAGTGAATCAGTATTCTTGTACACATTCACTGCAGCGTGATGCATTTATAGCTACTGTGAAAAAACAGTTGTTCACAACCCTTTTTCATTCATTTATTCTTTAGCTGATGCTTCTCACCATAGCAACTTAATTTCATAATTTTATTTTAACTTAATTTCATATAGCTAGATAATTTTTACTGGAGCAATTTAAGGAAGGTACCTTGTTCGCTGGTACTATAGCAGAAGGTAGGAATGGAACCTGGGTCCTTCAGGTCCAAGGGCTGCAGTGCTCCGCAACACCTGCTGCTGCCATTCTTTGCATTCATATAGCTACAATTTTTGAGTGAGTTGAACTCTTCTCTTTAGGATTATGGGTAAACAGGATAGTTTTTGCATTGGCTATAGCTGCTGCAGCCCTGGGACACAAAACTGAAATGCAAAGTGTTTCTCCTAGATGAAACAAAGATGGCCCATTGGCTCCAAGCAGCTTCTGGTGGAGTACCATCACAGTGCGTCAACTTGTCCCCCAGCTACAAACTCCACGCAAAATATAAGTGACTGAAATTTTGAGTGACTACGGAACATCAACTGGCATGCAACAACTGCCACAAGGAAGCTGCCAGCAGCAGTACACTTCATCATTTAATGTGCCATGCCCTCAAACCCCCCTACTGAGGAAACCTCCACCCCCAGGGTCACCTCATAAATTCATTTATAAAACATTTGTAGAGCAAGGAACATAGCGAAAGGAGGACTCCTCCAACGGTGGGAGCTAATTTGAGAAGACACTTTTTGACTTTGAGGAGAAGTGGTATCCTGTGATGTGGATAGTTGTGCAGTTTGATCTGCTGCCATACACAGAGCTGCTTGCTCATCGCTGCAGGAATGTGTCAATGATTATGCCAGTGCCATACACAATAAAGATCAGCATTTCTATGTCACAACAAGAACACCTACAATTCAGAGAACACTACTGCCCTCATATATTGCAATGTGCTTGAAAGACTGTATGACTTCTGACTGTGTAAAAGCATGATTTGTGTTCTGAAGTCTACAGTTGAGTTCATGTTTTGTAACAGCTCTGCAGTCCGAAGAGATTCAAATATACTTTCCACTTGAAGTGTCTGTAACGATTGGCTGTTAAAGTGAGCACTCTGCCAAAGGGCTGAATTAATAGTCTGAAATCAGCATTGATGCTGCATTGCTCTAGTGCTGTTTATGAAACTACCAGATCCTCAACAACTAGAAGTACCCCTCTAGCAAGGAGTTAAAATTTAATTTTCAAATGCAACAAAACAGGATAGAAAACAAAGGTACAGAGTTTCAGGATGTGCCTGTGTCTGCTTGTTTGTGCGTGAATATGTATATGAGTATGCATCTGTATGTATTTGTGTGCATAGCTATGTGGGTGTATGTCTATGTGGGTTTCTATCTGTGTTTAATAGAGGATAATTCTAAAACTGATACTGATTCCCATGCTGCACTGAGACAGTTTTAATGTGAGTATAAGAATGTGTGGATAACCTAATCATTTTGTAATAAATACTTTTTAACTTTTTTGTACGGTGTATTTCATTGAACAGGATGATAATATTTTCACTTCTATATCTAGTTTCAGGGGCGCAGTGGTGCAGTGGGTTGGACCAGGTCCTGCTATGCGGTGGGTCTAGGGTTCGAGTCCTCCTTGGGGTGCCTTGTGATGGACTGGTGTCCCCTCCAGCCTTTTGCCCTGTGTTGCTGGGTTAGGCTCCAGCTCCCAGCAACCCCGTATGGGACAAGCGGTTTTAGATGGTGTGTGTGTATGTGTATATCTGTATAGTTTTTGTATACTGTTTAGAACTATTGAATGGAGAAATTATCAAGCAGTAACTTGGGGTAGGAGGGGGGGCGCAGTGGCGCAGTGGGTTGGACCGCAGTCCTGCTCTCCGGTGGGGCTGCGGTTCGAGTCCCGCTTGGGGTGCCTTGCGGTGGACTGGCGTCCCGTCCTGGGTGTGTCCCCTCCCCCTCCAGCCTTACGCCCTGAGTTGCCGGGTTGGGCTCCGGTTCCCCGTGACCCCGTATGGGACAAGCGGTTCTGAAAATGTGTGTGTGTGTGTGTGTGTGTGTAACTTGGGGTATCAGTAGTATGAGCTTCTTTCATGGGCTGTGAACTGGTGAAAAGGGGTTTTTAATTGTAGAAGGAAATACAAAGTCAAACTGCTCCTCTTACCTGAGATGATAGAAGCCAGTCGGAAGTCATCCGAAACACGAAACGTCATGGGTTCATAGGGAGATGTTTCGTAAAACTGCTCGCCTGCAGATGCATGAAAAACAAGCAATATCAAATGTGAGGAAAAACAGAAACTGACCTCATCCACAACAGCTGGCTGAGGCTGGAAAGCAAAAAAACATGTAGATAAGGAGAAAATCACAAGATCACAAAGAGGCCAGCAGACTAGAGGGGAAAGGATGTTTTAACAAGGAATAGTTATGAACATGGCAAAATAATTATGTAAAAAAGTGAAAAAAAAGCAACACCCAGACCCAAACTGACATAACTGATACTACAATTTCATAAAACCTCAAATGTATGCAGTGTAATCATAGCATAAACAACAACTCTTTATTCCACATACTGAGGCTTCAGATTTTGCCAAACGCTGAAAAAATTCTGAATCACCCAACACTGGTTTTCAGAAAAATCCCATTGTTTTGCATTGTCATACAGTGACCAGTTTGTGACATCTGGATATTGACGATCTGCTGTTTTAACCCAAAGGAACCTGTAAACAAAGCTAGTGCAGGAAACATCTGTTTCTAATAGCTGTGATTTATGTATTTATTTACTCAGCTGATGCTCTTGCTTGAAGCAAGTTGCACAACTTCTATCAATTTATGCAACCCTGTTGTTTACTGAAGAAGTTTTGGTGCATCATACAAAGCCAAATTGCATAACAGGTAATGACAGGGGACATGGAAACAAATGGAAGGGCAATGTCTCCACATGTAGAGCCCCCACAGCTGAGAATCCAGCTGTATACAACATCTGTCAGTTTTGCTTAAATGTAGTAAATGTCCTCTTGCAGTAATAGCAAGACATCATGAAGTGTTCAGCCCCTTAGGAGAAGAATAAACCACTTCCACCTTCAGTTGATTGCACACTTGCAGTGATGAAATGCTCCCTTGAGGGATGATGGTAAGCTGGGCTGCAAGAAGAAATTTTCAGCACTAGTCTGCTTGGGAAGGTGATATTTACTTTTGATTGCAACCAGACAGAAGATCAACCGGAGCCTTAGCAACGATAAACTAGAAGTAGCTGAGGGTTGTGACAGTGAGGAGGTCCAAACCATCACATCAGGTCAGGAGAACAAGTTGAAAGGTTGATGTATGGAAAAAGTAAAGTTCTGCCCAGTTCTGACAAACAGAGTCTGGACATAGAGAACTTCATCCCTATGACAGGGTGCGGACACATCTCAGCTTTAGATCAGATGCTTTATGGAACGGAATTGCTCAGTGTCACTGGTCTCTACTTGTTCAAAAATACCAAGGGTTGGTCAGATCTGTCCTAACATGTCACAGTGTCTCAGATCTTCACAGCAGGGCTTGACGATCACTGAATGTTGAGTGTTGAAGAACATGTCAGTCATACATGACATTTGTAATCAGTCCGCTGATATCAATCGTTAAAGTTTGTCATTGGAGCGGATCTGAGCCCTCGCTCTGGTCTTAAAAAAAGGAAAAGAAAAATCTTAATAGACCTCAATGTATTGGAGCACAAGATGGTCATTTTATTTGACAGTGTGGAAGGGTCACAAAATGGCCTTGTGGTTAAAAAGGGCTAAATAAATGCTGCTTAACAACAAAAATTTGCCTTAAGAGATTTAGTAAACACAACTAAACTGAGTGATTATCAAAGTCAAGTAAGCAGTTAAAGTTGTTGTCAAAGAAGTACTTGATGTATGAGCAATGGAACTCCAAAGAACAATGTGAACACTGCAACTATTCATCAGCTTCCAGCTGCTGAAGCAGAAGTGTTCATTTCAAGCGGGAGATCGGATGCATTCAGCAGTTTTAATGCATGTTTCTGAGCTGTCGGTTTGAGTAAGCAATTGAGTCGAGGTCGCTGCCAGGCATGAATGCAGGTGCGCAGCTCTGAGGAGAAGGTGTGGGAGCTAAGTGATTAAAGTCACTGGTTAGCTTGTCTGAGGGTGCAAAGACCTTTTCAGCTGTACTTCACTACGACTGATAGAGTCACCTCAACATGTTTCAAGACTTACTCTGTGACAGAGAAGAGAGGGCATATCTGCAGTTTGGCAGAACTGTACAAAAAACTGAGTCCCAATATAGAAGAAGAAGACAAACACCAGACAGGAGGACAAAATAAAACCTCCACACGGACTGAGCAGGGTCTGAACTTATGCCAGTTAATTTGCCTTTCAGATTCACAACATGGGAAATGTATATTAGACAACAGTAAGTAGAGGGATGCAGTTTACTTTTTACTAAGCCTTTGACAACAAAAACAACGTCTTTTCCATTTTTGTGATTTTTGTTTTAAATATAACCCCTTGAATCTGGGGGGGGCGGGAGTGCAGCAGGTTTGCCCGGGTCCTGCTCTCTGGTGTGTCTGG
This sequence comes from Scleropages formosus, assembly GCF_900964775.1. NCBI lineage: Eukaryota > Metazoa > Chordata > Actinopteri > Osteoglossiformes > Osteoglossidae > Scleropages > Scleropages formosus. The sequence continues at coordinate 5,155,082 of NC_041811.1, forward strand.
GGCTCGAGTCCTGTTTGGGGTGCCTTGCAACGGACTGGTGTCCCATCCTGGGTGTATCCCTCCCCCTCCAGCCTCCTGGGACAAGCGGCATCAGCTAGTGTGTGTGTGTGTTTGTGTGTGTGTGTGTGTGTGTGTGTGTGTGTGAATCTAATCCTGTAATTTGTGCACTATATCAGTTCATTTGGACAATGAAAAAATCATGAATATCGTCCTGGTCTGCAATAACAAGGTTGAAACTACATATATTATCCTTGAGTGCTGAAGAGTAAAGGATAATGATGAAAAAACTGGCAATCATAAGCGATCACACAAGTTTCTCTTATCTGGGCCAAACATACAGTATTTTCCAGCTTTTTATGTTTTCTTTTCACCTTCTTTCTGTACCAGGGATCTTCTGGTTTCCCATCTCATTCTTTGCCCGTGTGCCTGTACAGTGATGCTTTCTGACAAGCGGGCACTGTCTGTCAGCCAACCATACCCATGAATAAGTCATTACTGTCCTCTGTGTGCCTAGACCAAAGGGTCTGCCCCAGGACTTGGCATCTTATTGTCCCAAACTCTGTGCCAGGTCATCTGAAAAGCTGACACCAACTCACATTGGTTCATTGTACAGAAATTAAACAGCTTGTCCCACCCTTTCTAAATCTGCTTAATTACCTCAGTAATAATGTTTTAGTCTGCTCTCTTAATTAATCTCAAGGACTGCTGTGTCTCAAAGGGGCATTGCATTAGTAGTTTTGTCAGATGCTTGTCCAGGTTTTGCACCCATACATACTGTTCGTTGTGATCAGAAGAAACATCTTTCCTTACTTTTCTTTATCGTCTCACCATCACTGCTTTCCACCGTCATTTGCAAAATTGCCTGTCATAAAATCATGAAGCATTTGTATGGGCTTTAGGACAGCTTCTGCTGGAGAACCACTGGGGAAGTCATAGCCACAATCTCCAAAGCTTTGAATTTATATGTTTAATTTCCATTAGCGACCCATCACTCAGCGGTGTCTCCTTTTTAATTAAGATGCTGCAAGGCTGGGGGATTAGATTTTAAAAATGCACAGTTTTTTCCCCTTCTATCAATTAAGGACAGTGTAATGTGCCAGCTTGGGTGTGGTGTACCATGGGAAATATGGATATTTGACAAACACGTGAGTGGTGGGCATAGATGTGCTTTGCTGCACTGACTGGCTGGATTGTTCAGACTGTCATTGGACCTACCAGTGTGGACTCCCAGGGTGATACCAGTGATCATAACCTCATTTTCAGCTAATAACCCACTAGTGGTACCCCTATGGACCTTGCGTAGGCCTCTGAATCTCGCCTCTCTGCCCCCCTCCCATGACTGTGGGCTGGCTAAGTGCCACCGCAGGGTTTGTTTTATATCAACACCGTCTATTTGGTGTGTCGCTGATTGAGAGCCCTGAACAGTGCTGTACTGAAATGCGGGCATACAAGGCAATGCATCAATAATGCATCAAATCAGTGGTGTGAGGCAGTGAGCCGGTTGAGCACGCCAGATTAGAGAGGGATAAATCAGGCAATGATCCCTGTTAACCCAGAAGAAGAGACAAGCTGTCTCGACTTGTAGGACCTCCTGATGCCAGGACTGGCGTAGAGAACACATAGAGGAAACAAAGATTGCTGAACATTGTCAGTCACTCACTTTAATAAAAACTGAAACTCAAAAATGTGTCTTGCTAACTGTAAGCAATAAGAAGTACCTTATAATATTTATTAAGCATTCAAATCTGTTACCTAACAGAAGCTGCTTCTTTTCATTGTTTCATTATACACTAAGCAATATATGACATGGCATAAAATCTTCTCTGCACAAATAATGCTGATTGACTCCGAGATGCACTATGACTTATGTAACTGAAATATGTTTTTTTTTTTTTTAAATTTGGTGAGGTTGAGGTTGGAGCTGTCACCATACAATGAGAAAGCCCCCACTCATGTTACAGTCCCCTCTATTAAGATATCTCCCCTCAGGTAAGATACGTACCATGAATTGATTCAGTAAAAAAAAAAAAAAAAAAATTATCTTTGCTGTATTAACTGGTAATTAATGATATGTAGCATAGGCTGGCACAGTGGGGCAGGGGTAGCATCTGAGCTCCTGCACTGTAGAGTTCAAAGGTGGCTCAGCCTATGTTGTTTGCATGTACCGTTTGTGTGAATTTCCACAGTTCAATAACGTGTCCAGAAGAAAACAGCAAACCATTTCCCTACCCTCCCTTATTGTGAATACTACACTTGAGTGACCACCCTGAGTCAAATTTGGCTCAACAGTACATACCCTTGCTTAGAATACAAACCTCATAGCATAAGCTGCTTTGAATAAACAGATAATGATGATAAATAATTATGTACAGCTGGGTACTATACCTCTACTCCAAGCTAAACTCTTCCTACCCTGTTAATTAGCATGCCCATTCCTTAATAAATGAAACCATTTTAATGCTGATCATTTTGAAAAGACTAAGTTTGACGGCACGGTGGTTTCTGTGTCTTGTCACATCAGCAGCTGGGTCCTTCCCGTCCATCCAGGGCCCATTGACACGTCTATATATTTTAAGCATGACATCTGCATTTCCTCGCTACCTTGCTCTGTCCTGTGTTTCACTGCTGTATAAATCAAATTGAAATCTCTGCCCCTCATCGTATCCCTTTTCCAACCTAATTGGGATGCTGGAGGAATCGAGAGGAAGGAATGTGCTACATAATTAATCACCGTCTTCTCTCGGCGCTTGCTAATTTCTCCTTGGATGTTGCACACCCTCCACCAAAGGAAGGAGGCAGGGTTTCTATCTGGACCACTTGCAAGTGCAACATAATGAGCCACTGTGGGTAGTGGGTCTTTAGGGATTCAAATTAAGATCAGAAGGCTGTGGGTTTAAATCCTTTGAGGTGCAGTGTACAAATGCATGGTATAAATATCCAGCCTTATAAATTTCTAAGCAACGCCTGCTGTCATGAACACATGGATTTTCTTCCTCGAAAATGGATAAATTATTGAATAATCCAGAGGTGTAAAACTCTGGAAGATTCTTTAAGGCCATAGGACATGCTGGTTTTCATTCTAATGAATCACTTAATTGCTTAAACGAATTCAGACACGGCAGGTGAAATGTGAATTATGTATTGTCAAGAACATGTAGAAAAGAAGACATGGGTGACGGAAATTGGTGAGAAGTCTGCAGGCTTGGCATTACGCTTACATTTATTCATTTAGCAAACACACACACACACACATTTTCAGAACCGCTTGTCCCATACGGGGTCACGGAGCCTACCCGGCAACACAGGGCGTAAGGCCAGAGGGGGAGGGGACACACCCAGGACGGGACGCCAGTCCGTCGCAAGGCACCCCAAGCGGGACTCGAACCCCAGACCCACCGGAGAGCAGGACTGTGGTCCAACCCACTGCGCCACCGCACCCCCTCATTTAGCAAACACTTTTCTCCAAAGTGATGTACATCTAATAGAAAATGCAGCTTGTGCATTACATTAGGGGAAAGAGAGCCATAGTTGCAAATGTATAGTATAGTCACTTTGTTTCTTTCCACCATATGCACCAATGTTCACCACATGAGTAGCTGCATAAAACTATCAGAATATTGACAATTCCTGATCACCTTCCTAGTATTTATTTTTTTAAGATACATAGAAAGATTTACATTACATTACAAGAGTAGCTGTGTAAAAATTTATTCAGGGATGATCTTAAAATTATAACACAAACATTTATATCTTACATGAATTTAAAAGATAATGGGGGAAGTGAGTCTGGAAGAGGTGAGTTTTGAGACCCTTTTAAATGTGGACAGAGATTTAGCAGTTCTGAGTGAGAGGGGGAGGTTGTTCCACCACAATGGAGCCAGAAGCAAGAGTCTCTGTGCGTAGAACCACCAAGGAGGCAGAAGAACATGAGCAAAGTGGTCTAGTTGCAGTGCAGCGGTTGATCAAGTCTTGTAAATAGCTAGGAGCAGTTCTATTGATGCATTTGTAGACCATAACAAGGGTCTTATATTTGATTCAGGCAGCTATAGGAAGCCAATCCAGAAAAACGAGTAGAGAAGATACAAGGGAACACTTCAGCAAGTTAAACACAACACAAGCAACAGCGTACTGTATCAGTTGCAGAGGTTTGATGGCAGTAGCAGGAAGGCCAGAGGAGAGTAACACCAGTACTGAAATCGTTGCATTGGCTCCCGGTCACATTTACAATTTATTATAAAATCCTACTTTTGACCTATAAGGCAGTACATAGCATTGCCCCAGCTTACCTTTGTGGGATCTCTGATTCTTATATCCCAGGACGATATCTTTGTTCATTGGATGCAGGTTACCTTAAAGCACCTGTGATCAATAAGACCTCAGTAGGAGATCGTGCCTTTAGTTATAAAGCACCTAAACTGTGGAATACTGTACCAGTTACTGTCAGAATGCCCCATCTGTCTCTGTCCCTGTCTTCAAATCCAGACTGAAGACTTACATGTTTACTCAGGCGTTCCACCTCAAAATGTAATTCTACTTGGCTGTGTTTGTTTTTCCCCACCTCTATACCAATACAAACTAAATTTACTTGTTTAAGTTACAAATTACTAACTATTTCCAACCCTGACAAGGCTGGTTGGCAGTCACAGATGCACCCCCATGCCAACTGAAGATGATGACCAACTGCTATGATGGACGAGACGTACCATGCTGAGCTGGGAATTCAAGATGCCATACATCAGCAATATCATTATTACTTGTAAACTGGCTTAGAATTGTCACTTAATCTAGAATGCCCAGGAGCAGTGGGCAGTCACAGGCCCTTGGACCCTCTCCCTTGATTTTCAGTTGGGAGCTTTTGTTCTTTTCCTCCATGGCCAGTAGGCATACTTATAGCTCTATAAAAGCATTATATTATGATAGTTGGTAGTCAACTGTCTATGTTTCTTTATCTGATGTGTTTGGTTTTTCTAGCGTTAAGCCTGTGTTAAAGCACTCTGTGTCACTGCATGAGAAGAGCACTCTATAAAAATAAATTGAATTGAATTGAGAGAGTTGCAATGGGGGGTGTAACATGCCGAGGCGGCCGGGGAAGGGGGTCGGAGACAGGGACAAGGGAGCCACAGCTGGGACTAATTACTACCACTATTTCTTCCCCTGGACTCAACAATGAAGGAGAGCACGAGCAAGGAAACCCCGATCCCAACCTCGAGCCCGTGCACAACGCCGACGAGACCAAGTCGAATCCCCTTTCCCCTCCTGCCTCCTCACTGACAATGGTGTAAATAAAATACGCCAACAGGTAAGCACTGCACCTACTGTCTAGCTTTGTCTGTTGCAGGGTGCACAGTGGTGCAGTGGATTTGACTGGGTCCTGCTCTCTGGTGGGTCTGGGGTTCAAGTCCCGCTTGGGGTGCCTTGTAATGAACTGGTGTCCCATCCTGGGTATGTCCCCTCTCCCTTCAGCCTTATCCCCTGTGTTGCTGGGTTAGGCTCTGGCTCCCTGTGACCCCTGCATGGGACAAGCAATTCCAGACAATTTATGTGAGTTGCAATAGTCCAGATGGGATGTCACCATGGCCTAGACAAGTAGTTGCACAGAGTCTGCTGCGAGGTAAGGATGGGTCATATGGATGTTTTGCAGGATGTGCCTGTAGATCCAGGTTGTGGCTTTGATGTGCTGAGAGAAAGAGAGACTTGAGTCAATCATCACTCCCAGACTCTTAGCTGAGGAGGTAGGCAAAATGAGTGAGTTGTCCAGTTTGATCAAGAGATCATGATAGGAAGACAGGCTAGCTGGGAGGTGTAGAATCTCTGTTTTGGACAGATGTAGGTCATGATCAGACATTCATGCAGAGATGTCCAACAGGCAGGCAGTGATGCACACGGAAATGTCTAATGCTCCAGGTGGAAAGGAAAGGAAGAGCTGGGTATCATCATCGTAGCAGTGGTATTTGAATCCATAGGAGGTGATGATAGGGCTGAGGGAGGAGATGTAGACTGAGAAAAGCAGAGGACCCAGTACCAAGCCCTGTGGGGCACCAATTGAGAAAGGCAAAGGAGAAGAACGGGAGCCCTGCCAGACCACTTGATAGGATCTGTCAGATAGGTAGAACTCAAACCATCTTAGTGGCGTTCCTTTGATCCCAAGCTGACTAAGAGAGGAGAGTAGAATCTGGTGGTTGACAGTGTTGAATGCTGCGGACAGGTCAAGGAGGATGAGGACCGAGGAGAGGGAGGCTGCTCTAGCTCGAGCATCAGACACGGCCAGGAGCGCTGTCTCCGTGGAGTGACCAACTTTGAATCCCGACGGGTATCCATCGTGGAGATGGTTCTGGGTGAGGAATTCAGGTAGTTAATCACGGGCTGCCCGTTCTAGAGTTTTAGACAGATAGGAGAGGAGTGAAACTGGCCTGTAGTTCTGGACTGAGTTAGGATCCAGAGAGTGTTTCTTTCCCAGAGGTGAAATGAGAGCAGTTTGAAGACAGATGGGGAGGAGCCAGAGGAAAGCGAAGAGTTGATGATCTTCGAAATGAAGGTGGAGAGTTGCAGGGAGATGGTCTGTAGGAGTGATGATGGGATTGGATCTAGCGAGCAGGTGGTGGTTCTGTGTGATATCAGGAGGTCGGAGATTTCAGATTCTAAGAGTGGCTTGAATTTGGAGAGCGTGACTTTGCAGGGAAGTCCAACACGAACAGAGCAGTGTGATGCTGAGAACTTGTCCATGATTGAATTGACTTTGTCTCAGCAAAGCAAAGTCATCAGCAGTGAGAGAAGGAGAAGGAGGAGGTGGCGGTAGACACAGTAGGGATGAGAAGGTGGCAAAGAGTCTGTGCGGTTCTTTTAGTTGCAGGCTATTTTTTGTTGTGGAAGAAGGTTTTTTCAGCTGAGGAGACAGCAGAGTGAAAAGTAGACAAGAGTTGTTTGTAGATGTCTAGGTCTGTGCGAGTCTGATTTTCGCTATCATCATTCTGCAGCCCAGAGTTTAGTTCTGTTGGTTTCTAATGTATCAGTAAGCCATGGGATGGAACTGGGGCGTGCTGGTCTGGAAGTTAGAGGACAGAGAGGGTCAAGAGAGGAAGATAGGGCAGACAGGAAAATGTTACCATTGTCTGCTGATAAGAATTGTGCAGCAGATGGGAGAGCAGGCGAGAGAGATTTTAAATTACGGCGGAAGGTGAGAATGGGTGTAGAAAAAGGAGAGGGATTAGTGGTGAGGCATGGGTGGAAGGAGATGCAGAAATGATTGGAGACATGCAGCGGAGTAACAGAGAGGACAGAACAGCCACAGTTATGGGAGAAGAGAAGGCCACCTTTGTGATTAGCAGAGGACTGGGACAGGGAGAAGTCAAAGGACTCCTTTGACCTCTCCTTGTCCCAGTCCTCTGCTAAATGTCACCTGCATTAATGTCCTTGACATGCAAGTTTATGTCACCCAGGAGAACCAACGGAGCGTTGACCCCTGGGAGATAATGAGAAGATGTCGAGGTCATCCAGGCAGCAGCCGAGAGGGCCAGGGGAGTGGTACAGAACAACCACAACAACAGTGATTGGGGCAGTGATAGAAACAACATGCAATTCAAAGGAAGACAGGTCATGCAGGTGGAAAGGGAGAACAGAAAATTCCCACTGGGAAAAGATGAGCAGGTCAGTGCCTCTACCTCTGCCCGAGGAACGAGGGGTGTGGGAGAAAGAGTAGTTAATGGAGTGGGCTGTGGGTGTGGCTGTGTTGTCTGGGGTGATCCAGGTTTCACTTAGGGCCAGGAGGTCCAGTGAGAGGTGAGAGGCACAGGCTGGTATGAAGTCAGCCTTTCTCACAGCAGACTAGTAGTTCCAGAGTCCCATGGAGAGGCTAAAGAAGGATAGAGGGTTTGACAGACGAGGATAAACTAAGTAATTCTAGCAGCGGAAGCGTCTGAGTCTCTAATAGTGGTGGTTGTGTTGCACAGTTCGGTTGCCATAGACACCTTTGATGTTCAACATGTTTGACGCATGATCCCTCGCAGAATACAATGGCAGAATTCAAGGAGTGGCAGAGGCCTCCCTCAGTGGACTGCTGTAGGTAGACTCCCTTGTCTTTGCACCCCAAGTCGTCACACCAAGAGGCTGGTGCTATGGGTCACCAGTTGCTATTTAAATCAGGCTAATTCAACTCAGCTGAGAGTCCTAATTGAAACTACTCCAACAATGGTAACCAAAACAAACAGATGTAATTAACTGATTCAACTTTGTCTCACCCACTCTACAATATGGGATACACTATTTTTAGTTTTGTGTGCACCCTAACAAACTGCAAATTCAGTTAAATAGATCAATAAATAGATAAATAGCATGTTTAGATATTGTTAAAGTCATTTTCATGCTCCGTATACATTTTTATCCAGTGTAGCTCATACATGAAGTTGTGCTCAACAATTTTAAAAGTTTTTGTAGAGCACTTTGGAGAATTTCTACAAAAAGATGAAAAAAGCCAACACCAGAGAAATCTGAAAATTATTCCCTTAACCTCCAGCCAGAAGCAGTGGACCGTAACTCCCAGAATATAATTGCATTTACATCCTGACGCACAAGCAAATCTTCATACTGGGGCAATTCTGAATGTAACGAGGGAGAGTATATTGAAATGTAAGATAAATTCAATCTGGGCTGAGTCAGAAAGATGCTATCACAGTTGTGTAATTCCTGTGCTCATATCGAAAGTGGAGTCCACAGATCTTAATGCCAAACAGGAATGGGATGGAGGAGATTACATTATTCTTTTCGGATGACTTAACATCCTACTCAGGTTAAATAGCTTGTACAGGAGCTTCTGAAGGAGCTGATGAGACCTGAACTTACAAACAAGTGGTGATGTACTGCTACCCTCACCAGGGCTGACAAGCTGTAGCAGCATCATTACTAGTAACAGATTTTTATCTGATATCAAAGCAATTTCTTTGTTTTGTATACTTACTTACTCACTCACACTGATCTACCCTTTATACAGCCAGGTAATTTTCACTGTATCACTTCAGCAAAGTACATTGGTCAAGGATACTAGAACAGGAAATGGGATTCAAACCCAGGTCCTTTGACTGCAAAGCAACAAGTCTAACCAGTAAACCACCTGTTGTGCTTACACGTAAAGTGCTTTAACTCGTGGTCCCGGCAAACCTTACTGCAAAGTGACAACCTCTGCCTGCATGTCACTTGATGATGCTGAAGACTTTTATTGGCCTGTCAAAGAACTGACCTGAGGCCTTAGCCCACATTTCTCCATGGCTCGTCTAAAGCTATGGGAAGCCCACGTCAGCTAGATTTACAGCGAGTCGGCAGAAAATGTCAGGCCATGTGATACAGGCTTCGCGCCACAATTAAATCTGTAATGGTTTCTCTCTAAAACCCAGAGTGAGAATAGCTGTAATCACACCTTGGGCTGTAATTGTCTCCTTCTAACTGAGCAACCTGCCTGCCTGGCAGAGAATAAATGTGCTCTCTCTCTGCATACTGTATTTACTCCGGTATAGGTCATCTCCGCACCCAAGTGCCTCATCCAGCAAAACTTCAAACAGCTACCTCATGGAAACTGCACTGTACTGGCTTTAAAGTTTAAAGCAGGTTGTATAATTATCATATACAAAAGAGTTACAATAATAATAAAACTTTTTTGGTCAAGTGCTGACCTGTCCAGAGGGAACAGGTGGAGACTACGAGGAGACGACTGAAAAAAGAAACCTTACCACGAGCATCCATTCTTCCTTTCAGAGCCTCAGTGCATATATAGCTGAACATAGCAACTTTTAATGGCACAGGGTTGGTCCACAGTGAATTACAATCGTTGTTCCACAAAAGATAAAACATGACACAAGTAAACAGTACAATGGGCAAAGAATGAGAGAAAGGGCCAGAATAAGAGTATCTTTCTTACATTGGCATGCTAAAGGGAAAATCCTTTAGATGACAAGGTATTGTTTGTTCTTACATTATTATAGCTGTGCTATTTTCAGCTATTAGCATTAATTTAATGCATAATAATTTGATCTCTCTCTTCTAACAGCATTGGGAGAGTGCTTGTGCATTGGCCTAGGGGTGAAAGGTCACTAAGCTGAATCTGACTCCGTTTTTGTCACAGAGCACCAAGCTGGAGACAGTTGCCAACATGCTATGGTTTGCCAGAGGAGGTAGAGGGCCACAATTCAGGGTAAGTGCCTGCAGCTAGCCAGTGCAAGCCCCCCAGACGTGACCTAAACACATGAGCGCCATGTATCCAGCACACTTGGATCGTCGCCTGGATAAGAGTTAAGCTTACCGACTTTTGCACTGGAGGTATAATAGTTTGATTTTTTATTGACACTGCAATTTGGAGGGAAATGCAGAAAGAAGAAAGGCATTCAGCATTTTGAATTTGAAGGGGGAGAGAGAAACTTCTTGTATGCATCAAAAATTCATTGCACATATTGGTGGGTTTCTTGTTGTTCCTCATCTCTTACTCTTATGCAGGGGGTAAAATTTTTTCAGATTTGAGGGTCATTTCATGTTATGCTAACAAGCAGCCAGTCGTGTCTATGTGGGACATTTGGTCATTCAAAGTATTTAAGAAGTCTGAATTTGACTGAAAACTGACACATGCTTTTCCAAGTCTTGGTTCTAGAATCTCTTCTAGAAGCAATCAAAAATGACAGCAAAAGTGCAAGCGGCACAATTTAGATTCTGACATTTGGAAAAAGAAGTAAATAAAGTAAATAAATTTATGGAAAACTGATCTTGCTGAGGGGGTGTGGTGGCACAGTGGGTTTGACCAGGTCCTGCTCTCTGGTGGGTTAGGGGTTTGAGTCCCACTTGGGGTGCCTTGCAACGGACTGGTGTCTTGTCCTGGGTGTGTCCCCCTCCAGCCTTGCACCCTGTGTTGCCAGGTTAGGCTCCGGTTCGCTGTGACCCTGTTCAGGACGAATAGTTTCAGGCAGTGCGTGTGTGATCTTACTAACACCTCCTGTGTAAAATCAGATGACATTATTTGTACCACACAGCTCCTGGTCCAGACCATGCTGATATCCTGTATGGATTACTACAACTCCCTCTTTTCTGGTCTTCTAGCCTCTGCTATCCAACTTCTCCAGTTGATCCATAAAACTGCTGTATGAGTTTTATTTGACTTGCCAAAGCATTCCCATGTATCACCCCTCCTCGTCTCTTTTCACTGATTTCCTGGACCTGTGCAATGGATCTGCTTCCTGATACCTGCAGGACATGATAACTCTTAATATCACGGCAACACATCTGACTGATTGGTCCAAAATTAAAACGTTGCAGTTTCTCAGCATTGACCTTGATGTGGTAGAAGAAGTTTCTTTTGCTCCAGCATTCAAGAAAGGTCACAAAATCTCTCTCTTTCAGAGCCACTTCTCTACTGGTCTCCTGAAAGCTACATAAATTAATCCAACACCATCTGCTATGATTATCTATGTATTTGCTATTTGAATGTCAGTTCTAAAGGCAGCTACAGGAGGAACATAAACCAGCAACAGGGTGGTATCGGACAAGCTGTGTATTAATAATACTGAGCCTGTGTGTAAAACTTTTAACCTGTTGTTAAGACACTTGTGTTTTCTTTTAATTGTACACCACTTTGCAGAAAAGCATCTGCTAAACTAATAAGTGTAAGCACACAACAAAATGTATGTATATTTTGAAGTTAACACAATACTGACACCATAGTGTAACCTCATTTCCCTTTTCTGTGAGCAAGTTAACTGAAAAGTTCATTTTCCTTTGAAGGAATGGTTAACCAATCACTTTTCTCAGGGCTCACTTGGCCAGAATTCATCACAATTTACATGTAAAATGGACTTGACATGTTGCAAAGTGAAAGTTTAACCTCCATTAAGCCTCTATTAAATTTAAATGTATGCTCTAGCACAATTTTGCGGTTAATAGACCCATGGGGACTCGCTGAGGTGGCCTCAATACCGTAAAAATACAGGTCCTACCTCAGCTTTTATGCAGCTTTCAAAAAGCACTAATCTGCTACTCAGGGGATATTAGGAGCTATGTAGAAGCATATGGTTTAGGAGGACACTAGGTAAGCACAATGTTTATCTGTTGATGATGTCTTCAGCTCTGTCCACCTTGGGGACTTCTGATGGTTTTGACCTTCTGAGCAACCTTGTTCCTTCTGTTGGAGTCTATAGTCTTAATAATTGCAACTGCGTACTGTCAAACCCAGGACATGCTAATATTTTTTGAAAATGGTTGGGTTTATAGGTGATTATTATGAACTATGAGTTACTCCTTCTAAGGACTTTGTGGAAGTAGATTTTTAGTTTATTCTATTCATTGCGTCGCTTGGTTGCAGGAAAACAATTGTTTGACAGGTGGAGAAGCGACAGTCACTTCAGGGCCAGGTTGTCAAGTGGGTCAGAAGACCAGCTCGACCCAGTCTGGCCTCGATGGGTTTGCTGGGTACACTGGTGTTCACCTGGTGCTGGGACTCAGCTGTGAGTCACAGCCCTTGGGCAGACATATACACACACACACACCACACACACACACACACACACACACACACACACACACACACACACACAAGCAGACAGCTACTCTTGCTCTGACAGCAGACCCTAGCCCGAGGCACTCCTGTGCAGCACTATACAACATTCCCCTGATGGCACCCCTTGCAGACAGCCCGCTGGGCATATGTTGGTGCCTCTGGCCACATGCTGTCTCACTGGCTGTGAACAGCCATCTGACTTTGTGGTGACAAAGCCTGGGCTGGGAATGTGGGAGAAAGCGATCAATACCCTTTGCATCCCTCAAGCATTGGCAATATCTCCAGCTGCCAGTCCTTCTGCGCTCTTTGCACTTTCCTTATTTGTGCCTGGAGCACAAAGTGGTGCCATTCAAGGTTCAATCACAGGGCTCATGTCACATAATGGGAAAGCTGAGCTTTAAGTACTGTCCAGGCACTGAGGGAAAATGCAGGCTGCCTGCTGTTGATGTTGCCTGAGGCATGGAGCAGAGCTCCTTCTTGAGGTTCCCCCCCCCGGCACCTAGGTCTGAATACGGACACCTGAATATCTGAATGTCATCACCAAGAGGAAAAGATCAACCCCAAATGACAACATGAAACTGTACCACCCACACAGACAACAGATGGTGATATTGCGCTGCACTACATTGACATCAAAACCGCTGCCTGTGGTGTTCATGATTTAATAATGAGCTTTATGTGTCCACGAGATTACTAGGATGCAACATGGACTATAAAACAATAAAACAAATAAACGGACCTCCCATCGTCAGTTTGCTGAGCACTTTCCGTTGGGCACGCGCACCCGTCCCTTCGCTACCGTGATCTTTGTAAGGCGCTATTAATGGCTGCTCACTCTGCCTTTGTTGCTCGTCACAGATAACTTGCTTTTCCAGCACTCGGCTTAGCGGGTGGGGGGGGTTTCTTTTGCTACAGCAAAGAGCCTTAGCAGAGAATTGGGAACAAAGAGATGGCGGGAAAATGCTTTAATGAGGCCGCCGCTACAGTCCAAAAAAGTGGAGCAGGGGAAGCGTGACTGATCAGGGCAGGGGGGAACCAGAGCTGGGGCCTGCGGGAAGGTGAGGCATCACAGGGAGCCGGAAAGATCCCCAGTCTTCAGCTCTTTGGAGAGTTTCTGGGACGTGCACCTGCATATGTGACAGGTTATAAAAAAGAGCAATGACCAGCAGGTTGTGTCCAGGTTGGTGGAGGGAAGCACTTTGGGGTCAACAGATGTTATAACGGCTGACTGCAGGTTCCGGTCAAAGGTCACACTTGACCAGTAGGGGGAGCTGCTAACAAACTTTTGTTATGCAGAAGCTGGACTGCTTTGGTAACCACAACAGTGGCAATTTTTAATTTACTTTACACTCCCCGCTCCCTTAAGCTCACTCCCATGCAGACAGTCACTGAGTCTCTCAGTCACACACACATACACACACATACACACACTACCTTCAGTTAGCCCCATGTGGATGCTCCAGTAACTCTGTAGACACTGCAGCTCCCTCTTCATACCACGCTTGCAGCGGCAGTCATACAGCGGGCTGTCCTGCAGCACCTCCAGCGCTGCCTGGCACTCACGGTTTGCCAGCATGGTGCTGCGGTCACGACCCACCAGGCACTGCCGCATGATGCGGAAGCGCGAGCTGCACTGGGGGCTCTGGTTGCACATGTCGCTGGCCTTCACGCAGTCCACTGGGGTCCGCCAGCCCGGAGTGCCAGTCCCCGACAGGGCGGAGGCCACAGCCAGGGAGCGAGCCACTTCCTCTAGGAGGGGGAAAGGTGGGGGGGGGGACATATTAGCTTCAGCACTTTTCCTTTTGGCACAAAATGCTTTCTCATCTCTTTTAAGGGAGTGTGCTGCTTCCACGGTGCTTCTGCTTTTGTGACACATGTGATTAATGATCCAGGGTGTTTGGCGAACTGTACCGATAGGTTGCAGGTTCAACCATCAGATGTTTATCCTCAACACACAGCATTCGGTATAAATAGGCTCAGTAAACATCAACCAGAGTAACAGGAGAGGAGAAAAAAATTTAGCTGTTCCTCTGCAAGCATCTCCTGATCAAACAGACAATGTAGTATTATCTACTGGTATTTTACATCTCACTTGCCCGTCCCCAGCTCTCAGCCACGGTGGCATGCGGCACACTAGCCACTTTGCCAAAACACAGAACATTAAGTACAAACCACACGGCACATTGGCAAAACAACCTTGACAGAGCTGGCAGTAATTACACAGTGCTTTAGTTAATTTGTCAATGGCCATAGGTGTTCAAGTACGGCTTAGCCCTCCTTTTCTTAGATAAATAATATGATTTATTTGTTTTTTTTTGGGGGACGGGGGGTGTGGTGGCGCAGTGGGTTGGACCACAGTCCTGCTCTCCGGTGGGTCTGGGGTTCGAGTCCCACTTGGGGTGCCTTGTGACAGACTGGCGTCCTGTCGTGGGTGTGTCCCCTCCCCCTCATGCCCTGTGTTACCGGGTAGGCTCTGGTTCCCCGCGACCCCGTATGGGACAAGCGGTTCTGAAAGTGTGTTTGTGTGTGTTTTTGGGGGAGGCATGGTGGTGCAGTGGGTTTGGCCTGTGCCTGCTCTCTGGGGTTCAAGTCATGCTTGGAGCTCCCTGCAACGAACTGGCATCCCATCCTGACTCGCCGTGACCCCGCTCAGGACAAGCGGTTTCAGTCAGTGCATGTGTGCATGTTTTTGTTTTGGGTGGGGGCTTATAGAGCAATCTCAAGGGTAGGAGTACAGTCATGAGGAAATGGAAATGAATGGAAAATTTGGGATTGACTCAAGTTTAGGTGCTGAGGACAGGGGAAGGTGGATGAAGAAAATGAGTTGATTTTAACAGGGTTATTTGTCCACCAGCCCCGTCTGAAAGATGCTGGGCAAATTGATCAATGAATGGGAGTCACTCGTTTCCTGTAGTTATCAAAGCTTTGAAACATGATTTTGTTGAAATGCCAAAGTCAGACTAAGGACACTGAGAGAATGCAGACGGACTTAAAGGTTACGACAGTTGCCTTGCAAAGGACCTGAACTCAACTCCCTTCACCTGCTTGCTCAATGTCCTTAGCCATAATTGATACAGTATAAGCTATCCTGCTGTGTAAATGGACAATCCATTATAGGCAACTTATTTATATTATACAAAACTAGATTTATAAGTAGCCTTGGGCAAAGATTCTTTATGAAGCAACTTGACATTTATGCTTTCAAGAACAACTCCAACCTCTGCATTTTCAAACATGCAAACTTTTTGTTCACAAATCCAGCTCTTTAGCAGGATCAACTTGCTGCCTTTGATACATTAATCTAATCTAAACTTTGGCCATGTTGCTCTTGTCGAGAGCATCAGATAGATAAATAAAACAAACTTGCAAAATTAATATTGCTGCTAGGTTGAATAGCAGCACCTCTTCTGGGACTTGAACCTAACAGCTTGTGGTATGCCCCAAGTCTCATTAGTGAGAGACAGGCCTGTAGGGAGCAGACAGCGGGAATGCTGCCCAACAGAGAGGGGGGGCAGGTTGTCTGGCGATCAGGCCCAGCTAACATGGAAACGATGCTTCAATGCCTGCATAAATGCTGTGGTGATACACATTACAGCAGATGGATTCTGGCCCCAAGAGGCTCAACACCACAACTTTGCCAGAAGTGATAAGCGTCATATATGCTCATGGATGTGATAGCTCATTTGCACAGGAAAAACCAGGCGTAGATCTGCCCAGATGATCTCTACAGCGTTTCTCAAAACAAAGCCTTTGCAATGGTTGTTATAGCTTCAACCACTTGGTGGGCAGATGCTTTGATCTCAACCTGTTCAGGAGGAGCACAATTATTACACTCTATGCAGCATCCATACAGCTGAACGCACACACACACACCATCTGAACCGCTTGTCCCATATGGGGTCACGGTTAGCCGGAGCCTAACTCAGCAACACAGGGCAAAAGGCTGGAGGGGGAGGGGACACACCCAGGACGGGACACAAGTCTGTCGCAAGACACCCCAAGCAAGACTCAAACCCCAGACGCACCAGAGAGCAGGACCCGCTCCAACCCACTGTGCCACCGTGCCTACCCAGCTGACTGCATATTTTAGTAATTTAGACATAATGCAATGATGAATGGGTGTATGGGAACTGAAATCACTAACTTTCATTTTTGAGTAAAACCCCTAAACTACTTAAACTACCTGCAGCCACAGAGGTTAAAGAGACAAAATCCACAGTCCAACAAGTGCTTAAAGGAACAGAGGGGGGCTCTTGAAGAACACCAAACCTATGACCTCTTTTGGTAAGAAGATTATTTTTTGCCATAATGCATCTTTATTGAAAACTTATCATATTATGATTAAGCTAATATAAAGAGATGGCCAGAAGTACTAGAGATGCTTCAGCTACAACATGTCAACCATAAGCATGTTTTCAGTAAATTATTTACCCAAAACAAGGTGGGAATGATCTTGAAAATGTCCTTGAGTCCAGTGAAGGGATCAATCCTAGAAGAAGATGAAATCAGACTGTAGCAGTATTCCTGCTGATACTGAAACCATTGCTAATGTTCCTTCCAGCCCCCCTTTCCCTGCAATACACCATACTTAGTCCTCATCTCTGCTCCACTGACCCCCATTGGCAAAGCCACTGCCGACATTTCCCTTGATGCCTTTTGCCACAACCTCTGAGGTGGAACCTACCACCCTCAATGCTGCCGCGCTTGAGGATGATGCTTTTGCTGTGGCGGTCCCTTTCCTAGGACTCTTAAACTCCTCCTCTAGGTCCAGGAGGATCTTCTTCTTCTTGAGGAAGGGAGGTTTTCTGAAAGAAGGCAAATATTGTATCTAGGAGAAGCCCTGCTGACCACATTCCATTGTGGGAGGAGTGTAGCAAGCAAGAGCCTATGCCACACCTGCTCTCCTAGACTGACAGCCAGATCTCTGAGAAAACTTGTTATGGAAACAAGTACTAGGTGCGGTCAGTAAAGTTCAATTAAAAATCTTTTAAAGAATCTGAGAAAAAATTAGAAAAGCAGCAAGAAGAAAGAGAAGTTTTTGAATTATGATTTTTGAGGTGGTGCTGGCACAGAGGTGGGATTGGCCCAGATTTCAACTAGGAACTCCATTTTTATTTAATCATTTGTCTGACACCTTTGTGGAAGAAAATGTTCTGTTTGTGCAAAGAAGGTTTCTGTTGTGAGATGCTCTTAATGATTTACCTATTAACACATCTGGGTAATATTTACTACATCAGTTCAGGATAAGCACCTTGATCAAGGGTACTACAGCAGAAGCTGGGATTTGAAGCTACATCTTTAACTCCAAGGCAACAGATGTAACCACTCTGGCATTTGCTGCTTGTACCCTTTATTTATAGGCCATGGTGCTGCTCTTTGCGTTATCATTAAAACCATGTCAGTAAATCTTAAAACCACTAAGAGTATAATTCTTTCAGCTACTTCACTGTGTAAGATTAAGGCAGTGTATAAAATGATTTTTGAAAAAAGTGAAAATACATAATTTAGTAAACAGAAACACCATAAAACTGGAGCTATCCTGTGACTCCTCATATAGGGCTTTAAGGTAGGCCAGTTCTCAGCAGGACCAAACCCAGGCCCCTTCTCGACATGGCCCACCTTATGAGATGGTGTAGAGCATGGACTTCTCACTTGAAGGTTGTTGATTACAGTCCCTGAATGGGCTCCACCAAAAAACCCTGGAATACATCTAGATCTACATCTTCACTCCCCCTGAGATGCTCATTCACATCCTATTGTTACATCAGCTAATTGGCATCACACCTCCCAGAGCCCATTCGCATGTCATTTATTGCAATCATGTCTTTATTTCACACAAAACTCATTTTGAAGGGGAAATTCAATTGTGGAGGGCACTTAACAACATAGGATTGGATTAAATACAAATAAAATTCCAGCACCTATAACATTATTGTGTGTGCAGCCCTGTATGGTCTGCTTGGAATGAAAGAAATTGATTCTGGAGCCAGACCAAACACAATTAATTATCTCCCCGCTTCCCCTCAATCGACCAATCAGTCATGGAATTACAATTATGTGGAGAGTCAAGGTGAAACACAGCTTGTCCATGCAGGAATACAGAAATCAATTGTAAAAATGACTGCTCATGCTACTACAGTATAGGTGTATCCCAAAATCTACGTAGCTATATATACGTTGAAAAAAACATATATAAAACATCTCAATTGCATTTAATAAGTTGTCAAAAAAACATATTTATCATTTACATAAGGTACCAATTGCTGAGACCTGTGTAAATGTAATTAATGGGTTTAATTACAGCAGCAGTGTATTGTGTACACCTATAAACTGCGACAGATTTGCATGTATTAAACATATTCACTTATGGTCTGTTTGAATATATTTAATATGTTTGCTTATACACTAATGTACGAATATGTTTGCATATATTAAATATTTGCATGTACACTAATACACTGATATGTTTGCATATACACTGACGTACGAATATATTTGCAAATATTAAATAGGTTTGCATAATATTAATATAGGCATTCGATGATCGTTTCCTTCCAAACCATTGACTGGACGTCAGCGCCACCAACAGGCCTCTCTGATATAGCTGATCTTAACGTTGCTTAACGAAGGGTTTTTTTTTTTTTGGGGAGGAACATGTTGGAACTTTTTACAAGTGGAGACATGAGCCTGGGGTCTCTGAGGAAGTGACGTCTAGGGTTCCACTGACTGGTGAAGAACTGGAGCTAAAGAGCTTTATTATTTAAACAAAGAGTGTGGTATTAATGTTATTTTATTTCGCCATTATGCATAATATTACATTTTACACATTTTTAAGTGTGTGGATATACAGGGTTGTCTGCATTGCTGACCACCATGGACTCAGGAGGACAGGGTTCAGAATATCTTTCTTTGCACTCACACTTTCCATACATAGCGTGCGTATGTGTATGTTTATGTGTAATTGCATCAGCCTGAACACAACATTATTAATATTATTTCATATTCGAAGTCCATGTACAGCTTGCACTTATACATTTATAATTGCGCGTGCCGCGTCCGGGGGGTCTGAATGCCCACACAGGTCATACAGCAGGGGCTCCAGGCTGTGCCGAAGCAGTGGGTATCACAGGCACTGTAAGAACTCAATTTACCCCCCCGGAAACTGAGTTGAGGGTCCGATTTCTGCGCAATTTGTAGACCGAGTTCAATCCTGACCATTCCGCGCTCTCGACACATGATCATCACCCGCTACAACACAGATCCCCACAGATTTGTGGAGCAAAAAGACACATTTATTTCATACATTGCAAGTTGTGCAGAGTGGAAATGTGGTGATCGGTGTTTTTTTTTTTTTTTTTTTTTTTTTTTTTTTTTTTTTACGCAGGGGAACAAATGGACAAAAAGGGAAAGGATGTGAGGCATCACGATATTTAAAATACAGAAACTGTCCCTAGGACACTGGAATCCTCGCTGAGCAAATAAGATCTAAAGAACAAAAGTTATGAAATACCAGAACGCGACAAATACCTGAATTATATAATAATTTAATGCAAAATTTCTGTTTTAGGGCAGCCTTCAGACAAAATTTTTTTTTTAACAAATTCATTCAAAACACTCACCTAATAAAAGCAGGACGCCGAACACGTTCGTAAAAAGCATGATAAATCCAGTGGTGTAAAAATCCAGATATCCCAGCATCACACTCAGCCCAGGTGTCAGTGTCCTCTGTCCGGGTCTCCCCCTGTAATAATCCTCTCGGACAACTTCTTCGATCCTCCAGGTGCACGGGTTCCGATCGGGGATCCGAAAGGACGGTCTGGGTTCGCAGCGCAGCGCGCGTGCACCTACACGCACGTCCCCGCACGCATAGTCTCAGCAAACACCATCTCCGCGCACCGTCTGCACCATTCCCGTTCACGCTCGGGACAGTCTGCCGGCTTCTGCGGGACCTCTCCTCTCCTCCTGCTCCTGCTGCCCCTCGGCATCCACCAGCGCCAGTCCGTTTCCTTGACAATCCAGGTGCGAAAATCCGACTGGAGCGAAGTTCGCGCGCCCGAGCTACGCAGAAAAACGGGTCTTTTAAATCAGTTTCATTAGGGTGACTGGAAAAAAACACCACCGAAGCGAAGAACTCCGTTAAATGACGGAATGTGTAAAAACCAGATCCAACTCACACAAACGCGCGGTGTTCAGGAAACAACAGTCCCAATGTTTGTGTGTGTTATGGGATGAAAGCTTGGTCAATGTCCGCGCACTCGTATCGTTCCACCCTTCGATGGCCCTCAGTCTGCTCTGGAGGGGCACGTTGGTCTGTTTAAGTTACCGAGCCCACTGATCATGCTCCGGGGTAGAGAGAGAGAGAAAATGTGTGTGTGTGTGTGTGTGTCCGTCCCTTTTGCATGGCATGCGCGCGCGTGTTCGTATTTCCACGCCGCGTGCTCTTCTCTAGAGTCTCTAGTAAGTAGTGTTATTTTTCGCCCTCACAAAAAGAGTGAACAGATGCTCTGAGGAGGCAACAGTGTGGGATGAAGCTCTTCAACTGCATTTCATATTTATATTATTACACTTCGTATCTAATTATTACTATATCTTAGAGTTTCCTATTCTTATTTTGAGTTGTTTTGCTGATCTAATAATAAGTAATTGAATTTGGGTACATTTGTTCAGGATGTTTCGCACACATCACAGTGAATTACATGCAGTAGTACCAGGATTCAATATCCATCCATCCATCCAATTTCAATAGCCACTTTTCCTGACTAGGGTAGCAGTGAACTGGAGCCGATCCTGGAAGCATCAGGCACAAGGCTGAGTCGGGGTATACCCTGAATGGGACACCAGTCTAATGCAAGGTAGCCACAAATATTCACAGTCACCCATTCACATAATATGGGCAATTCAGTGTCACCAATTCACCTAAACTGTATGTCTTTGGAGGGGGTGCGGTGGCGCAGTGGGTTGGACCGCAGTCCTGCTGGCTGGTGGGTCTGGGGTTCGAGTCCCGCTTGGGGTACCTTGCGACGGACTGGCGTCCCGTCCTGGGTGTGTCCCCTTCCCCCTCTGGCCTTACGCCCTGTGTTGCCGGGTAGGCTCCGGTTCCCCGTGACCCCGTAAGGGACAAGCGGTTCTGAAAATGTGTGTGTGTGTGTGTGTGTGTGTATGTCTTTGGACTGTGGGAGGAGACCAGAGTGCCCAGAAGAAACCCAGGCAGACATGGAAAGAACATTCAAACTCCACCCAGACTGAGTGGGGCTTGAACCCACATTCTGTTGCACCACCCATCTGCTGGGAGGTGGTAGCACTACTTGCTGCACCATCATGCAGGAGGTAACATTAAAGAAAGAGCAAAATACAGTATTACATGTACCTGTATCCCCCCCCGCCCCCAAACTTCTTAGTTCTGGAAAGTGAATTTTCTCTGTTCAAAAAGGTTCTTGTTGTTGTCCATCATTTCATTACATGTATTGCAGGTGTACTGTCACTTTAAGTGACTTCTGCTGTCTCACTTTAGTGGAAAGGGATAATTTCTGCTACTTTGAATTTCATATATACAATATATTAACATCTTTTATAATCATAAAAAGCATTTTTTACATAAAAATATAAAAAACACATTTTTGTATTTTATAAGGTTAAGTTACAGTTAAAATGCATCCCCGTGCCATATCTAGGAGAAAAAATTCCTTATAATGAGATAAATAAGGAGCAATTTATCAGCAAAACAATGCACACCAGAGACCATCTGTACCTTCAGCTCATTTGGAAAAAAATTTTGCACTTGAAACTTTATCATGTGGACAGTAGGACCTGGCAAGTTAATTACCTTTCATAGTAAATGTGTTCCCCTCCGTGAACCCCCACCTTACTGTGGTGGAGGGGTTTGAGTGCCTGAATGAGTCCAGGAGCTATGTTGTCTGGGGCTATATGCCCCTGGTAGGGTCTCCCATGGCAGACAGATCCTGGATGATAGACGAGACAAAGCGCGGTTCAAAAACCCCTTAAAAAAAAAATCAAGGCTTTCGTTTACCCCGCCCGGTATGGGGTCACTGGGGCCCCACCCTGGAGCCAGGCCTGGGGGGGGGGCTCGCATGCGAGCGCCTGGTGGCCAGGTCTATGCCCACGGGGCCTAGCCAGGCTCAGCCCGAAGCCATGACGTGGAGCCGCTCTTTGGTGGGCTCACCACCTGCCGGAGAAACCGTAAGGGGCCGGTGCATTGTGATTTTGGCGGTGGTCGGGGCCGAGTGCCCGGCCGACCCAAACCTCGGGTGCTAACTCTGGTTTTTGGGACTTGGAATGTCACCTCACTGGCGGGGAAGGAGCCTGAGCTGGTGCGGGAAGTTGAGAGATACCGTCTAGATATAGTCGGGCTCACTTCCACCCACAGCTTGGGTTCTGGAACCACTCTACTCGATCGAGGGTGGACTCTCCACTATTCTGGCGTTGGCCAAGGTGAGAGGCGGCGGGCGGGTGTGGGCTTATTAATAGCCCCCCAGTTCAGCCGCCATGTGTTGGAGTCTACCCCGGTGAATGAGAGGGTCGTCTCCCTAGGCCTTCGGGTCAGGGGATGGTCTCTTACTGTCATTTGTGCTTATGCGCCTAGCGGCAGTGTAGAGTACCCGGCCTTTTTAGAGTCCCTGGGGGGCGTGATGGAAAGCGCTCCCACTGGGGACTCTGTCGTTCTACTGGGGGACTTTAACGCCCACGTGGGCAGCGACAGTGATACCTGGGGGGGCGTGATTGGGAGGAACGGCCTCCCTGATCTGAACCCGAGCGGTGAGTTGTTATTGGATTTCTGTGCTAGTCGCGGTTTATCCATAACGAACACCATGTTCATGCATAAGGGTGTCCATCAGTGCACTTGGCACCAGGACACCCTAGGTCGGAGGTCGATGATCGACTTTGTAGTCGTTTCTTCTGACCTTCGGCCATATGTCTTGGACACTCGGGTGAAGAGAGGGGCTGAGCTGTCAACTGATCACCACCTGGTGGTGAGTTGGATTCGATGGTGGGGGAAAAAGCTGGACAGACCTGGCAGGCCCAAACGCATAGTGAGGGTCTGTTGGGAACGTTTGGCGGAGGCCCCTGTCAGAGAGGTCTTCAACTCCCACCTCCGACAGAGTTTCAACCAGGTCCCGAGGGAGGTGGGGGACATTGAGTCTGAATGGATTATATTCCACGCCTCCATTGTCGGGGCGGCGGTTCGGAGCTGCGGCCATAAGGTCTCCGGCGCCTGTCGCAGCGGCAATCCCCGAACACGGTGGTGGACACCGGAAGTAAGGGATGCCGTCAAGCTGAAGAAGGAGTTCTATCGGGCCTGGCTGGCTCATGGGACTCCTGAAGCAGCTGACGGGTACTGGCGGGCCAGACGGAACGCGGCTCTGGCAGTCGCCGCGGCAAAAACTCGGGCTTGGGAGGAGTTCGGTGAGGCCATGGAGGAAGACTTTTGGTCGGCCTCAAAGAGATTCTGGCAAACCGTCCGGCGACTCAGAGGGGGTAAGCGGTGTTCCACGAACACTGTTTACAGTGAAAGTGGTGCGCTGCTGACCTCAGCTGAGGATGTCCTCGGGCGGTGGAAGGAGTACTTTGAGGATCTCCTCAATCCCTCCGACACGCCTTCCGTAGAGGAAGCTGAGGCTCGGGACTTGGAGGGGGACTCGTCCATTACCCTGGCTGAAGTTGCTGAGGTAGTCAAAAAACTCTTCGGTGGCAAGGCTTCGGGGGTGGATGAGATCCGCCCCGAGTTTCTCAAGTCTCTGGATGTTGTGGGGCTGTCTTGGCTGACACGCCTCTGCAGCATCGCGTGGAGTTCGGGAACGGTGCCTCTAGACTGGCAGACTGGGGTGGTGGTCCCTCTTTTTAAGAAGGGGGACCGGAAATTGTGTTCCAACTACAGGGGAATCACACTCCTTAGCCTCCCTGGGAAAGTCTATGCCAGGGTACTGGAAAGGAGAATCCGACCAATAGTCGAACCTCAGATTCAGGAGGAGCAATGCGGTTTTCGCCCTGGCCGTGGAACACTGGACCAGCTCTATACCTTCACTCGGGTGCTGGAGGGTTCGTGGGAGTTTGCCCAACCAGTCCATATGTGTTTTGTGGACCTGGAGAAGGCATTCGACCGTGTCCCTCGTGGCATCCTATGGGGGGTACTTCGGGATTATGGGGTTCGGGGCTCGTTGCTATGGGCTGTTCGTTCCCTGTATGACCGGAGCAGGAGCTTGGTTCGCATTGCCGGCAGTAAGTCAGACCTGTTCCCGGTGCATGTTGGACTCCGCCAGGGCTGCCCTTTGTCACCGATTCTGTTCATTATCTTCATGGACACAATTTCTAGGCGCAGCCAGGGAACGGAGGGTGTCTGTTTTGGTGGCCGTGAGATCTCGTCTCTGCTTTTTGCGGACGATGTGGTCCTGTTGGCTTCATCGAATCAAGACTTACAGTGTGCACTGGAGAGGTTTGCAGCTGAGTGCGAAGCGGCGGGGATGAGAATCAGCACCTCCAAATCCGAGGCCATCGTTCTCAGTCGGAAAAAGGTGGATTGCCCCCTCCGGGTTAGGGGGGAGTTGCTCCCTCAAGTGGAGGAGTTTAAGTATCTCGGGGTCTTGTTCACGAGTGAGGGAAAAATGGAGCGGCAGGTTGACAGACGGATCGGTGCGGCGTCCGCAGTAATGCGGTCATTGTACCGGTCTGTTGTGGTGAAGAGGGAGCTGAGTCGTAAGGCGAAGCTCTCAATTTACCAGTCGATCTACGTTCCTACCCTCACCTATGGTCATGAACTCTGGATCATGACCGAAAGAGTGAGATCGTGGATACAAGTGGCAGAAATGAGTTTCCTCCGCAGAGTGGCTGGGCGCACCCTTTGGGATAGGGTGAGGAGCTCAGTCACCCGGGAGGAGCTCGGAGTAGAACCGCTGCTCCTCCGCATCGAGAGGAGCCAGTTGAGGTGGCTCGGGCATCTGTTCCGGATGCCTCCTGGAAGCCTCCCTGGGGAGGTGTTCCGGGCTTGTCCCACTGGGAGGAGGCCTCGGGGCAGACCCAGGACATGTTGGAGAGACTATGTCTCCCGGCTGGCCTGGGAACGCCTTGGGGTTCCCCCAGAGGAACTGGAGGAGGTGTGCGGGGAGAGGGAAGTCTGGAGGACTCTGCTCGGACTGCTGCCCCCGCGAACCGGCCCCGGATAAGCGGAGGAAGTAAATGTGTTGTGATGAGTGCAGGGAGGGCATCCATTTCAGGGTCAAAGATATGAACATGAGCATGACCTCACAACCTGCCTCACACCACACAGCCTTAGTGTCATGCCCTACCCACAAGGACAATGGCAACACCTGGTACCAATCAATCCGGCCAGGTATAAAGGCAGTGCCGTCCTGGTACCGGGTGCAGAATCTTGCAAATGCCTCCCTGTGTGGCTTTATGACATTCAGCAATCTTCTCCCTGTACTGAGTTTCGTGTTTCTGACTCTCCTGGTTTCTGGCCCCTGCTTGCTCTCTGGGTTACTGAGTTTTGTTTCTCCCTGGAAATGACATCTGTGCCTCGAAAACCCACGCCTGTCCACGACCTCTGTTTTTGCCTGTCCCTACGAACAAACCTGCCCTTGGATCCAGTCCCTTACCTCAGGTCTCCTGGCCTCAGTACTGACAGAAGATTCCGCCTGCTCATGGACCCAGAAGAGTGGGAGCATCTGCAAAAGGCGGTCTTGGAACAGGGGGGCCTGTTAGGGTTCCATGACCAAACCCAGGGGCAGATCTTGGAAATCCTGCAGGGGCTGGTGCAGGTGCAGCGGAACCCAGGACTCACCAAGGGGACCGAAATGATGGCTACCATGTCTGCAGGGGAAGCCCCTGTCGCCGCCTCCGCAGCATCACTTGCGTCATCAGCTGCCTCCCCAAGCATACCAGCAACAGGATGCCATAAAGGTACGACGGCTCACCTGAAAAATGCTGGGGAGTTCTTCTCCAATGTGAGCTCATGCTTACTAGCCAATCAAATGTATATCAGACCAAATAACGTATGTTATTTCATTGTTAACCAGCCCTGCACTGGAATAGGCGACGGTGATCTGACACAAGGAGGAGCACACCACGTATGCACGCTTCCAGGAGCGCTTCCAGACAGCGTTTGACCACCCCCTCTCTCAGCACATGCTGCCAGCGACTGCCTGATGACGATTCAGCAGGGCAGTCTAACTGTGGCAGCCTATTTGTTTGAAACTGGACACTGGTTGAGCAGAGTGGCTGGAACCAAGCCGCCCTGCTGTTCTCATTCCGTCGTGTGTTGCACCCCTGGATCCAAGCCGAGCTGGAGTATAGGGGGGAGGACTGGACCTCTTTGTCAAAATGGCCGTTGTCATTGACAATCTTGAGCTGGACCGACTGCTGCCCCCCGAGCCAAACACCAGGGTCCCCACAGCGGCCCAGGAAGTCCTGGAACTTGTACACTTGGGCCAAGGATGCCTGACCCCTGGAAGAGAGGCAGTGAAGGATCTGAGGCTGTCTGTGCTTACACTGCGGTGGCACGGGTCACGTTTGGGTAGACTGCCCCAACAGACGACCCCTCAGGAACCCTCGCGCGGGAGTGGAGGTGAGTGTGCTGCGTTGTGCCGACATCCAATTGACAGTACCGATCGAGGTGACCTGGGGGCCCACCCGGGTACAGATGCATACGTTGGTAGACATAGGGGCCACCAGCTGTTTATTGGACAATTCCTTTGCACAGCGGTGGGGCATCCCGGCACAGGAGTGCGCAATCACATTACAAATTAATGCTCTTGACGGGTAGCCGTTAGGCTCGGGTGTGGTCAAGAGCCAGACCGAGTCCTTTGGAGTAACAGTCAGGGTGTGCCACACAGAAAACCTCATGTTTTTTTTTAATCAGGGCCCCCAGCATGCCTATCATTCTGGGGTACACCTGGTTAGCCAAACACGACCTGGTTTTCTCTTGGAGTACGGGGGAATTGGTGGCATGGGGGCGCCAATGCCAGAACACCTGTTTAGCCCTTCCCTGCTGGGCCACCTCAGTGGAGAGCCCAGAAATCACCACGGGTTTCATGATCCCTATCGAATATTAGGATTTGGCCGAGGTCTTCAGTAAAAGCAAAGCGACCACGCTGCCCCCGCACGGGCCTTGGGATTGTGTAATTGACTTGTTGCCGGGTACTTCTCCCCCTAGGGGACGCATTTATCCGTTGTCATTGCCAGAGCAACAGGCATTGCAGAAGTACGTGACCAAGGCGTTGGCCTCAGAGATCATTCGGCCATCCACCTCCCCGGCAGCTGCGGGGTTCTTCTTTATTGCAAAAAAAGACAGGGGGCTGTGCCCCTGCATTGATTATCGAGGCCTAAACACGATCACAGTGAAGTACCCGCACCCCCTGCCACTGATCACAGCAGCGCTGGACCAAGTCCACGGGGCTCGGGTGTTTACTAAGCTGGACCTGCACAGCACCTATAACCTGATCTGGATAAGGGAGGGGAATGAATGGAAAACCGCTTTTCGCACCTCCCTTGGACACTACGAGTACAAGGTCATGCCTTTCAGTCTGTGCAGTGCCCCATCCAAGCGTTTGCGAACCACGTCCTGGGGGATCTGGTGAATAATGGGATGCTGGTGTACCTCGAGGACATCCTGATTTACTTCCACATCAAAGCCCAACACATTTAACAGGTGTGCCAGGCACTGCAGCGGTTGCTAGAAAACCGGCTCTATGTCAGGGGTGAGAAGTGTTTATTCTACCAGGAACAGGTAACCTTCCTGGGGTTCATCCTGAAGGCAGATGGTGTGGAGATGGACCCAAAAAAGGTCCAAGTGGTATTGGAATGGCCCCAACCCACATCTGTTAAATCCTTGCAGCGGTTTTTGGGTTTCATGAACTTTTATCGCAGGTTTATCAGGGGTTTCAACTCAGTGGCTGCCCCCCAACGGGTCTGCTGTGGAGAAAAGGAACGATGCTGAGCTAGATGGAGGAAGTGGTACGAGCCTTCCAGACACTCGGTTCACGATGGCGCCGATCCTACGACACCCAGACCCTGCACTCCTGTTCGACGTGGAGGTGGATGCATCAGAGGTAGGGGTTGGAGCAGTCCTTTTTCAACAACAGGGCAGCCCTCCAAAGCGCGCCTTTTTTTGCGTTAACTAATGCCAGAGGAGCGGAGCTATGACATAGGCAACCAGGAACTGTTGGCCATAAAGGTGGCACTAGAAGAATGGTGGCACTGGTTGGAGGGGGCCAATCATCCCTTTCTTGTCCTCGCTGATCACCAGAACTTCGAATACCTGCAACAGGCAAGGTGTGTAAATCCTTGCCAAGCACGCTGGGCGTTGTTTTTTACTTGGTTTTAGTTCACAGTGTCATACAGGCCAGGTTCTAAGAACACCAAGGCAGATACCCTGTCCCAAGTGTATGACAAAGACCCAGGCTCGAAGCTGCCCGAACCGATCTTACCAGAATGAATGGGGGGTGCCCCAATCAGATGGAAATTGCAAAAAGAGCTCTGGGCAGCCCAAGAAGGGGACCCCGGGCCAGCGGAAAAGCTGGAAGGTAAAGACTATGTTTCAGTCAGTCTCCGACCATTTCTCTTACAGTGGGCACGCGACTCCCCAGCGAGAGGGCACCTGGGCCACCGACAGACCTTCAGCCTGATCCAAGGGTGATACTGGTGGCCATCCATCCGGGAGGATGTGCAGGAGTATGTTGAAGCCTGTGAAACGTGTGCACAGGCCTGGACCCGAAACCAGAAGCCCGCTGGACTGCTAGAACCCCTACCTGTCCCGGCACGGCCCTGGTCTCACATCTCTGTCAACTTCATGGTGGGGCTCCCTGTGTCCCAAGGTAACACCGTCATTCTCACCATCCTGGATCGATTCTTAAAATCAGTTGGTTCCCCTACCATGACTCCCATTGACCTTGGAGACGGTGGAAGCCCTGTTTCAACATGTCTTCTGTATCTACGGCCTCCCGGAGGACAAAGTGTCTGATAGAGGCCCACGGTTAACATCCCGTTTGTGGAAAGCTTTCTGGCACAAACTGGGAGTGTTGGTAAGTCTGACATCAGGTTACCACCCACAGGCCAACGGACAGGTGGAACAACTACACCAGGAACTGGGTAGGTCCCTGTGTAGCTACTGTGGCCAGAGACAACAGCAATGGGCTTGTATTTTACCCTGGGCGAAATACGTATTATATGAATACATATTATACACCTGTATCAGGTGTATAACACACTCACAATTCCCTTCCCTCCCTCATACCTCCACCGGACTCACCCCATTCCAGTGTGTCCTAGGATACCAGCCTCCCCTGTTCCCCTGGCACCCAGAGAGCACCGACGTCCCAGCCGTCGAGGCCTGGTACCAAACCGGTGCAGACACGTGGCGAGCAGTGTCCGCCCGTCTGCACAGCAATGTGCTGTGGTACAAACGGCAGGCTGACTGGCACCGTCGCTCCGTCACTTTCCAACCGGGTCAGTGGGTTTGGTTGTCCACCAGGGACTTGAAATTGCGACTCCCGTCCCAGAAATTTCGTCCCAGATACATCGGCCCCTACAGGATTGTCTGTTGGATCAACCCGGTCACTTACCGGTTGTGCCTGCCACCGACTCTCAGGGTATGTCCTTCATGCCATGTCTCCCTTCTCAAGTCGTATGAAGTGTTGCCTCCAGACCCCTCGGAGCTTGGAGCCTCCCCCACTGGTGCAAGTGGAGGTGGCCCCAACGTATGCGGGTAGAGAGCTCCTGGACTTCCATTGCCGGAGGGGCCACATGCAGTACCTGGTGGACTGGGAGGGGTATGGCCTGGAGGAGCGCTCTTGGGTATCAGCAGCGGACATCTTGGACCTGCTCTGATATCGGCCTTCTACCGGGACCATCCGGACCGCCTGGCGCCCCGGCCCAGGGTGCAGAATCTTGCAAACGTCTCCCTATGTGGCTTTGGGACATTCAGCGTTCTTCTCCCTGTACCGAGTTCCTTGTTTCATGATTCTGACTCTCCTAGTTTATGACCCTTGCTTGCTCTCCCAGTTACTGAGTTTTGCGTTGCCCTGGAAATGATGTCCACCTCTCGAAGACCCATGCCTGTCCACAACCTCTGCTTTTGCCTTTCCCTACAAACGCACCTGCACTTGGGTCCAGTCCCTTACCTCCGGTCTCCTGGCCTCGGCGCTGACACGTATAGCCTATCGACCCTTCACTGCATTTCCACCCCTTTCGCCCCCATTCCACTGAAGGACACTAATACAGTATTTTAACTGCCACTCAGTCTTCCCTACTTGCTTACACCTTTATCTACAGAAGGCCAAATTGTGTCAAGATGTCCGCAGACGGTTAATTAATATGCATCACACCAGGAGCCCTTGACATTGCCGAGGTGTGTTGTTTTTGAGGGAACAACTATTTGGTTCCACTCAGCAAATCCCCCCACCCGACCCCCAGTTCTGTGTGCTGCTGCACAGCAGCAATCGATGGGGTATTGAAAGCTCACATCTGCTAATGAACTCGGAGAGGACATGAGGTCACATGCATGGCAAGCATATTACACATGGTGTTTATGTTACTGCATATTTATGACATAGAAATTTCAATTATGTTCAGTTAGTTTTTGCACAGGCCTCCAGTGATGAGAAAAATACCATCATTAGAAATTTTCACAGTGTATCCACATGAAGTAATCTCAATATCTAAAAATAAAAAAAATGTTAATAGACTGGAAATAATAAATGTTTGTTTTTAATTTTCTGTGCTATTCTGTGTGTACACTTGAGATACAGCACAATAACAGAAACAAATGGAGAACAAGCAGAAAATAGTGAAAATTTGTATTTATTTATTTACACAAATTTTTTTGCAGATAAAATGTTCTACTCGGTACATTTTCTCAAATTTGCCAGCTTTGGTAAATAATGTGTGTGATAATTGTGTGAATAATTAGCAGATGTGCTTATTCATAATTAGGCTCTGTTGATGTTGGAAACAAGGACGTCCAAGGGTTGAACTGTGCTGGATTAGTACTCTCAGATGAGAGACAATTTACCTATGAAAAATGAGCATGCAGGCCTTTGTCTGTCAATTTGAAATCAAACTTTTTACTGGAAAATTTTCATAGATCGGTTATGAATCTGCAACCTTTCCTTGGACCTAATGTTGAAAAAGAGCCCCCAGTGAAATTTATTAATGAATTTATATCACTTTTTTCCAAGGTGACTTACAAAGTGACATTTACAGTATACACTAAGCCACTTATACTGACCTACCAATTAATACAGCAGAGTAAATTTTACTGTATCTTCTCAGGATAAGTACCTTGACCAAGGGTCAACAGCAGTGATGAGAATTTTAACCCTGGTCCTTTAGCTGCAAGGTGATGACTCTAACCACTATGCCTGTGTTGGAAACTATTAACATGTTCCAAAAAGTCCCTCCCAGTGAGCACTGGGATTCAAAGCCACACCTTCAAAGAGTCTGGAGTTTAAACTCAGCACCCTCGTCTGCTTGACTACCCTACTCCATACAGAACATAAGAATGGAGTAAAACTGAGCAAAAAAAGTGATGATGAAATGCTCCACAAAACTTATTTACAGATGCTAATATGGATGTTTTAATCAAGCTGCTACTTGATGGTATTCTGCTTTTGCCTAAAGACACGCTTAACTCTGCTGATTTTTTTATTGAAATTATTATTCTTTGATTTGTGGTAATATACACTTTTAAAATCCTCTTTCTTTAAAATTTAAAAATCAGGCATCTGTTAACAGGTTTATGGCTTATTTGGAGAGTTACATGAGCTACTATTTATAATCTTTATTATGACACATTTGTCCAAGGAATTTATACGAGATACTATGCTGCACATTTTTTACTGTATCAGTTCAGGTTAATTACCTTAATGTAGGGGCCTTCATCACGAAGAGGATTTAAATCAACAATCTTCAAACACTAATACTTGATTCTTCTTGGCTCCAGTAAGTACACAAATTGTGCCCAAATAGAAATTTGAAAGCTTTTTTACTGACTGTAATGTTAGGAAAAAAAATACCTTATCTAATCTCTTATCTGGCTGATGCCCATTTATAGCAGTTCCATAAAATACTGTAACACTGTAAAATCAAAAATCTTTGTTCTCTTTGTCTGTTAGTATCTCTGGTTGCACTAGTTGCAATAAACATGTATACATTCACATGCAGGGGGAGCAGTGGCACAGTTGGTTGGACCGGATCCTGCTCTCCGGTGGGTCTAGGGTTTGAGTTCCGCTTGGGGTGCCTTGCGACGGACTGGCGTCCCGTCCTGGGTGTGTTCCCTCCCCCTCCAGCCTTACACCCTGTGTTGCCAGGTTAGGCTCTGGCTCCCTGCGACCCCGAATGGGTCAAGTGGTTCAGATATTCACATGCTGCTCAATGGAAGTGTGTTTCCTTACATACATCCTGGCATGACCGAGTGTCCAACAGCTCCACAAAACTTTCACCTGCTATACCTTTGAGGTCTGCTCATCACAAATGGATCAGGATGGTAAAAGTCAGACCAAAAGTGTGGGACACTTTCAAATTTATATGTCTTGAATGCTGTATATTAATGTTGTCTACATTTTATTCATTGATGATGATGCTCATCTCCAAAATGACCTATAGTGGTTACATAGCTGGGAAGTCTTACATGCAACAATTAAAGTAATGAAGTACCCTACTCAAGGTCGTTCTAACAGGAGGTAGAATTTGAACATGTGACCTGCAAGTCCAGAAAGTCCAACCTGCCTGTGTTTTAAGTGGAAATTTTCACCTGAAGGAATTCAGGTTAAACAGAATTGCTGCTGGTTTACAAGTCCAGGACCTAAAAGTAGACCTTAGTGGGCTGGACCACATGCTGTCTTCTTCTCACTCTGAGTTGGTTAAAAATTCAATGCAGTTTACATATTTTATTGTCAAAGGTATTTGACCTATTTGTGCCTGAAATTTGGGTGCAAAAAAACATTTCAGATTAATTTCCCACAGACTCATCAGACTGCATAGCTCTTTAACTGCCAAACCACCTGTTTCTGCGGTGATGCCAAAGTCCCCATGTGTCACAGTGTGGAACCGTGACAAGTGCAAATATTGGGGTTCCTGCGTGTGCCAAGTACACATGCGTCTCAGTTTTGCAAGAGACAGACTTTGCTGAACAATTATGGGCATTTAGTGACTTGTGTGTAGCCTAGCAGAAGGTACCATATGTATCTTTGGAGAGGTCACCTCCTTGAGCCTTGGACATGGTGGGCCTTCCCACCATCTCCTTTCCCATCTGTTGATGTCAGCTGCATATCATATTAAGTGCAATAACCTCAACACTGCCAATGACAGGAGCTCCACTTCCATTATGGTAGCACGCACTTTGTTTCAGCGAATTTAAAAGGAACAGTTTTTGTTCCAGAAGCACCGCTGATCGCAGTTCTTGGTGAGAACTGATTCCGGTTCTCTGACATCACAGCATTTTTCTAACCAGCCAAGCTCAACACAGCTTCTCGTGTCCAAGTGGCTCTGTGGTTCATGAAGTCTGTTGTGCGATTAACTGTTTGTCCAGTTTTAGTCACTGCATCACTTAGGGGTCACAGAGGGTGCGAGGCAGGGACCTCACACACTTTCATGAGGGCACACAGATTCTTTCACTCAGT
Source organism: Scleropages formosus (assembly GCF_900964775.1). Lineage (NCBI taxonomy): Eukaryota > Metazoa > Chordata > Actinopteri > Osteoglossiformes > Osteoglossidae > Scleropages > Scleropages formosus. Next base: position 5,189,231 of record NC_041811.1, read on the forward strand.
AACCAATTGGTTGAGAGCCAACAGACCATCTGAATGACTTGTCTCTGGAATGTGGGGTGAAACTGGAGAACCCAGAGGAACCAATGTGAACCTGAGACCACGTACACACAGCATTTCTGCTCAGCATCCTTCAATAAATTTGTGTGCAAGTTTCCAGAAATGCAAGTCACGTAAATTAAACACTTTTCTAGAAAAGGAGCATGCGTTACAGTCAAGGTGCACATTTTCATAGCTGTAAACTTTTTCCAGTTTATTTTTGTATTATGTTTTCATCATTAATGCATTTTCTAAAATTTCTTTATGTAGCAGAGCAAATCTTACTGTTGTTTACCCTCCAAACTGATTAGCAGCATTAAAGGGCAGTCAAACAGAACAGGAGTGTAGGACTGTCTTAATTCACCTTAATTCCACAATGTTTACAGTTTGTGTCTGGGGTTGCTGAGTGTCAGCAATCAAAAATGAGATGAGGAATGTTGCACAAATCTGTCATCAGTGGGAATCAAGTAAGAATTTGCAGAGCCTATATATTTTATTTTCATTCATTCTGTTGATATAATTTTTAAATTGATTCATTTCAGTCCCTTCTGGTGGTGACACATACACAGACATGTGTTGCTCTACGTCCAGCTGTAGACAAAAATGGTGATGTTCTCAAAGCAGAGTGAATATATACAATCCAGTTGATACAGTCTGTAAAATGCAAATAAAAACAAAAAGCAGTGAATTGTAAATCCTCTTTTACTCATATTTAATTAAAAACAGTGCAAAGTCAAGATATTTAATGTATTACCTCATAAACTTAAAGTAAATTTGCAAATATAACCTTATTCTGATTTTAGGACTCTGGGGTAAACCAACCCCCGTAGGGAGGCTCAAGGACTGTCATGGACTTTCTCATTCCTGGCATCTGATGAATGTGCTCACTTCCTGCTTCCAGACAGGTTATTTTCACTCTTTGAGCATCCATGACCACAAGCAAAAACTTCTCCACATGATGCTCACTGGCTGTGTGACTTGGTAGAGGTGCCTTTCCAAACTTATTGTCACAAGGGCTCTGCATGTGGCGCTTAAATCATCTCACGAAATATTCAATGCACTGCTCCCCAGAACGGTGGAAAAAGCAAACTTTGACAGGCATATAATGAAAACAGCATGGCCTCTTTCTCTTCCTTCATAATGGGCCTCTCAAATTATCCACAGCACTGTTAAGAAGCATTTAGAATTGGTTATCTTCTATAATGGTATCTACAAGACGATTTTGTTACGCATCTCCTTTATTTGTTTCTCACCAGGGTGGCTTTCAGAAGGTGTGCTGCATGGCAATTATATCATGTACAGCTCAATTACTCTTTCTATTTTTGTTTACTGCTCTGCCACATACACTGCCTGTTGGTTTTTTTAGTAATTTAAAACGGATTATTATATGTGTGAGGTAGGCTTAATCACAATTTTTGGCTCTCCTCTGAGACAGCAACCCAAACGCTTTATTAGCCTGCTACGACATACTTTGCTGTGGGCCCGCTCAATGTGCAGCTCACACAGTGTTTTCCAAGCTATTCCTTCTACAAATTTAAGTTTATAAAGCATCATTTCAACTTTCCAGATTTAAAAATAATACCAGTGAAAAACAGTGGATAACTAACAACAAAACCGTCCACCACCTTACACCCCCTAGTATTCAAGGTAATGGTTGCACATTGCAGTTTTCTCTTTTTTTCAATTCCTCCATTTAGACATTAGTTTTGCCAGGTTGACCGCAAAAAACTTCTGGTGTCATTAAAATACTTCAGCTGAAGAAAGCATATAGCAAGGTTGAGTTTAATCAAAGCTATTCCAAGATTCCCATCCATAGACAGATGTGTAGCAGTTGTTTTATATACATTTCATGAGAAGATGTCCTCATTCTGAGAAACTTTCTTTCAGCTTTTCAAACTGTTAAGAACCTGAGCATTTACTGAAGTAATTTAAGTGTAAATGCCTTGTTTAGTTATGCGAGCAGGGTGCGTCTTGGGATTCAGGCCTTCCCCGGCCCCTGGCTGCCCCGCTCCTGCCCTGACATGTCCTTCTGCTCTCTTGGTCTGCCCACCTCTGTCATGGAAGGCTCCCCCCTTTGTCCCTTTAGCCCCTTCTTTATCTTTTTCCTTTCCGGGAGTGCAGGGACCACAGCGCTGTCAGTGTGGGGAACAGGGCCACCTCCAACGGGAGTGTCCCGTCATGGATGTCGGCTGAGGCTGCCAATGATGCTGCCGGCATGGTCACTCCCGGTCCAGCTCCTCGATACTGAGTCCAGGTATGGTTCCGAGGGGGTATCTGCTGGGCTTTGTTGGACTCCGGGTGCCAACAAACGATAGTCTATCAAAGCCTAGTACTGCCAGGGGCATGGCTTACACACTGCACGGTGAAGGTTCGATGTGTTCAAGGGATGTGCACCATTATCCCAGCACAAAATTACGTTCCGGGTGGGGTGCTGAACACATAGTGTGGGGGCTGCAGTCACACCGTGACCTTCCTTTCCGCTATACTGGGGACCGATTGGTAAGGCTTCAACAGGGCTCTCGTGCAAGCGGAAGCAAAGGGAAATGGCACAGGCGCGGCGGTCCAGTGCTTCCCAGCCACAGTGGGAGCTGGCAATCCGGAGGTTGGGGAGGGATGAGCACAAACAGTGAGCGTTACTGGAGTTGTAGAGTCGCTTCACAACGGCACGGATATTATGACACCCAGACCCCACACTGCTGTTCGTGGTGGAGGTGGACACCTCAGAGGTTGGAGTCGGGGTCGTGCTGTTCCAAAGACAAGGCGACCCAACAAAACTGTACCCCTGTGCATATTTCTCACAAAAGCTGTCTCCAGCCGAGCAGAACTATGACATTGGAAATCGAGAGCTCTTTGCCATTTAATTAACTACGGAGGAATGGAAGCACTGGTTAGAATGGGCCTCACACCCCTTCCTGGTACTAACTGACCACTGTAACCTAGAGTATCTTCAGAAAGCACATCGGCTGAACCCACGCCAGACCTGATGGGCCTTTTTCTTTACCAGATTCTATTTCACTGTGTCATATCGGCCGGGCTGTAAGAACACGAAGGCCAGCACCCTGTCATGGCTGTTTGCCAGTGATGCCCCAACCAAAAGCCCCGAACCGATCCTACCCAAGAACTGTGTTGTAGTCCCGGTACACTGGAACTTCTTTCAGAAGCTCCAGGACGCACAAGCAGCTGAGCCCAGTCCACCTGTGGTAACATAAGGTAAGAGTATGTGCCTGTGAAAATGCAACTATCACTCCTGCAGTGGGCCCATGACTCTCCCACAGCCAGTCACCCTAGCATGAGCCAAACACTGTCCCTCCTCCAAGAGAGGTTCTGGTGGCCCTCTATGCAGAAGGACGTCCAGGAGTACGTGGAGGCCTGCACAATCTGCTCCGAAGCTATAACTCCAACACAGAGACCCGCTGGCTTGCTGGAACCACTGTCAGTGCACTCATGGCCTTAATATCATGTAGCAGTGGACTTCCTGATAGACCTCGTCTCTTTGGATGGTAAGACTGTGATCCTAACCTTGATTGACTGATTTTCCGAAACCTGCCACCTGATCCCTTTACCATGGTTGCACACGACCCTGGAGATGGCGGAAGCACTGTTCCAACAGTTCTTCCGCCTATATGGTCTGTCTGAGGACATGTGTCTGACTGTGGGCCCCAGTTTACCTGGCAACTGTGGAAGGCGTTCTGGACAAAGCTGAGGGTCTCGGTGAGCCTCACTTCTGGCTACCACCCCCAGTCCAACAGCCAGATGGAGCGACTACAGCTTCACCCATCAACAGCACCAATGGACCCAGTACCTGCCCTGGGCCGAGTATGCCAACAACGCCTTGACTCACTCCTTCACAGGTATGTCACCGTTGTGATGTGTTTTAGGATACCAACCTGCGCTGTTCCCTTGGTGCCCTGGCCCAAGCAACGTACCCACAGTCAACGCCTGGCACCAGGCCAGTGGGAAGACATGGCATGCTATCAAGGTTCATCTCCAGTGTAGCGCCCTCCGCTACAAGCAGCAGGCAGACGCCACCGCCTCACCTTCCAGCCAGAGCAGAGAATGGCACCTGGGACCTGAGATTATGCCTCCTGTCCAGGAAGCTCAGTCCCTTCACCAGGTCATGCTCGTCTCCTATAGGCTCCGGTTGCCCCTAAACTTGCGGGTCCACCCCACCTTCTACGTTTCCTTGCTCAAACCCTACAGGTCCTCTGTTCTCCAGACCCCCGGTGATGTCAGGAAGAGCCCGTCAGCTGAGTTTGCAGTGGTTCATGGGGACCCGCTCTGTGCTGCTCGAGTCCTGCTTGGGGTGCCTTGCGACAGACTGGCGTCTCATCCTGGGTGTGCCCCTCCCCCTCCAGTCTTGTGCCCTGAGTTTCCGGGTTAGGCTCTGGTTTGCCGTGACCCTGCTTAGGACAAGCGGTTTCAGACTCTGTGTGTGTGTGTGTGTGTGTGTGTGTGTGTGTGTGTGTGTGTGTGTGTGTGTGTGTGTGTGTGTAAAAATATTTAAAACTATTGTGGGGGGTGTGGTGGCGCAGTGGGTTGGACCGGGTCCTGCTCTCTGGTGGGTCTGGGGTTCAACTCCTGTTTGGGGTGCCTTGCAACGGACTGGCATCCCATCCTGGGTGTGTCCCCTCCCTCTCCAGCCTTTCACCCTCTGTTGCTGGGTTAGGCTCCGGCTCCCTGCGACCCCGTATGGGACCAGTGGTTTCAGATGATGGTGTGTGTGTGTGTGTGTGTGTGTGTGTGTATAAAACTATTAGTACAGTGTCCCCTTGCTTACAACCAGAAAGGGGATGTTAGTCTGTAACTTTTTTTGTTTGTAAATCCAAAGTCACTTTTACCACAAGGTCACTATCAATAAAAGCTAAATAATACCTATGCACCTTCATTTCCTCACTGGTTAGGTTCTGTAAAAGTCTTAGATGTAGTAATAGTAATTATTTTTGAAGACTTTAGAGTTTAATTTTTTAAAATTATTTTAAAGTGTATTAGAGTTAAATCTAAGTTAAAATGATTGAAAATAAAAATGTAGTCTTCACAGATTCCTGTACAGTTCCCCTGACCATTCAGTAAAAATGTGCAACATTCATATTTTTGCTAACCACTGACACTAAAAACAACAGACACAGACTGTAAACACTGGAAAAAAATTGTATTGAGGTAGGTCCACTCCCCAACTCTGGTTAGGTGCTCTTTTATCGATCTAGGTGCTCTCCACCCCTTTGAAAACAAAAATTTCATGAAATATAAATTTGAAGGCAATAAAAATTGAAATTGAAACACATTAAATGCCCTTGAAAATACATAATTTGTTTGATGACGAGGCTGTTGAACACTAATGATAAAGAATTGCAGAATGTGTGAACTGATATTCAGTATTGCTAGATATTACTTTTTACAAAAAATTGTTAAAAAGTTCCTTCTAAAATAAGAATAGTAATGAATGTGATATTGTTTTAAATTGTTTCATAAGGAATAAACAAAGATCGTTGATCCAGTATGTTTTTAAAGTGGATTTTTTTTTTAAGTGTGTGTGTTCTGCACACATTGTGACAGCACTGACAGAGCACACTGCACCATTTTGCTCTACTGCTTTAAACATAAACTGTATTTTATTAGTCTTCATAAAAGAATTTGTCTTTTATTACTGAGTGTACAGTGACAGAGCTGTCAACCAAGTACACGCTGTGCGCAGAGTTTCACCCCCTGCTGCAGGAGGATGACAGCCAGTCAGTCAATGGAACGGATGAGCCTGACACCTTTCTGAGGCTATATTAGCACCATTAGGACAAATGACAATAAATTCAGTGATAACCAAGTGGGCTCTGCGAGTGTGAATTAGCAGAAGTCACTCAAAGTTCCATGTAATTGACCTGTGAAAATAAGTCAACGTAAAGAGCAGCAATTTGCAGATGTTTGCACGTGAATGTTTTAATTTGTGCTGGAGAGTGTGCTTGTGTCTGTTTTGGTGCACATATACAGTATGCGTGTGTGCTTGACAATACAGAATCCCCAGAATGTAGAGGCTTTTGTCAGACAACTGATTCCAGCTGAAGCAAATCTTATCAGGGCACCCGGGGGCAGGTATGACAAACTCCCCACCACCTGAGGAGCATAGCTGCTTGTCACACTCAAAGACAAAAACAACCCAAACTAGCTCTGTTTAGGGCATCACTGTTCCTCTGCTATTCGTCATGATTGCCTAAACAACAGCATTTATTGCTTGAGTACCCACAATGCTCTGCAGTGACACAAGGAAACCAGGATGGAGGAATGGGAAGAGTAGTGACGTAAAGCAGGGGTGGCTGGAGTGACCTGCTGCACGTTTTGTGTGGTTATGCCTCTTGACGGGGGTAAATAAACTGCAAGAATCATTAGGGTGTCTATAAATATTGCATCTCCTTGAGTTGCTGACCAATGCCTCCAGTGGTCAAGCCTGTGCAGTGCTAGGCTGTGTAACCACAAGCAGAAAATTATCAGAGGGGTTAGAGTTAAAGTTTTAGGGCTGGGGCTAGTGTTAAGGTTAGGGTTAATTTTTTATTTGGAAACTTTTCTCTTTATTAAATAAGAAATAGAAAATACTTAGTCACATAAAAATGGATGCAAAATTGACATTCAGATCAGAGCATTGCATTTAAGCAGCAAATTCAAAATGTATGGAAACACAACATGTTGCCATATTTTCTTTGTAAATTCTCAATCTGAAAGAACATTGTGTCAGTTGACAGTCATATCCGTAGTTCTTGTGAGCAGTTGCTTGTGCTGTAATAAATTAAAGTAACCCTACTGGATGGAAGCATGAAGTCTCCTACTGGTAGAGGAAAACATCAAACGCCAAAAGGTCTAAGGGATTCCCTGTTGATCAACCTCACAATAAAGTATCCCTGGTTTATTATATATGTTATTGTTCACATGCACATGATTCTGGTGTTAGTAACACAAGAGCAGTCCTGCTGCACATGAATGGATGGATGGATGGATGGATGGATGACAACATTATTTTCATGAAGCTACAGCAACACACATAAAAAACACAGTGACTGATCAACAACATAGGCATAACACCAAACAAAATATGTGCACCATACTTGAATGATCTAGCTGGTGGAAGCTATTCTGATCTTCAGAGACCTCAGATTTGTGTCCCACTTTGTCACAAGGCTGCCTAGGGCAAAATAGCATACTCCTGGGCACAGAGGTATTTGGGTTCCTAATGGCCAGAGGTTCAACATCAAGAAGGAATATGTCTGCTAGGAACAAAACGTGACCAGACCATGTGATTCTGCAAGTCAAGTATCACGTAAAAAGTCAAACTAATACAGTGTGAACACTGAATTCCCAGACCTGGTTTTTGCAAAAGCACAGAAGGAGGAGAGAGCTCTATTGTCCTTAGGGAATTTCTGTTCCACACAACCATAAGGGCATTTACAGGTGGTTTTGGAAATTACTTTTAAAAGGTTTTATACAACCAGCTCGTTCCCGCTAGTAAAATGGGTGTCATGCTGTGCTGACTGTGATGATCTCACTCCTCTCGTCAGAAGCACTCTCTGATGCTGTGGAAAAATGTTTGCTTGGGTAAACAAAGGTTTTATTAATTCTCCATCTCAGGTACTTGTGTACCAAAACTAAGTTGCCTGGGATTAATTTTCAGTTGCATGTGTCCTTTTATGTTCATTTACCTATTTCATCCAGACTTGATAATCCTAAATTTGAGTATGATGCACATGTGATGAAACCCTGTGAAATCCAGAAAGTCAAAATGTGGGATCCCATCACCATGGAGGCCTTACTGCCCAACACTTTCTGGCAAGGTATGAACAACTATTGCACTCCTGCTAGGACTTTGCTGAAACACCATTAGTGATAGCCTTCATATGGCTCTCTTAACTTTATTACTTATAATTAGCCATTATCCAGCTAACTCTTTCTAGAGGGCAAAAAAGATATGTATATGTAGTGAACTTACAGTATTTTACCAATTCATACAGCAGGGTAATTTTTAATATATCAATTCAGGGTAAGTAGTATGCTTAAGGGTACTGGAGCAGGAGCAGAGATACAATCACGGCTCCTTAGAGTACAAGGAGGCAGCTTTACCCACCACGCCACCTGCTGCTTGAATTTTTGAATCTGCTTCCTTTGCATCTGCAGTTTCCTTTGACGAATTAATGAAAAAGAAGTTACCTGAAGGCATCTAGACCAAAATAGGAAATGCGATTGAAATACAAGCAGCGCGCTCTGAAAGAAATGAGGCTCAAGAAGATTCCATGTTTATGATTCTTAGTCAAAACACCAAAAAATACTGCAAGGTGAGAGTGTAACAGCAAGAAAATATTGAAAACATCTAAGTTTTTTGCTTTTCTCAGAGCTATCAAAAGTAAATATCATGAACCCGAGGTTCAATATTACCACCCTAATTGTCTGTTTCTGGAATGCTCCATAATGAGACCGCTGCTAAGAAACACTACACGATGAAAGAGCTGATTGGCGGACTGTTGGCATACAGCAGCAATAATAATAACAAGTGGATCGCGTCTTGCTTCGAAAAATCGGCTGCACGGGGGAAGCTGCTTGACGTTTGCCGTAGTAGACTGTAAATGAATACGCTTGATCATGCAGTCCTGAGCTGTGTGGAGACAAAAAAGCCCCGAAAAAGACTATCCACACCCCCCTTCCCCCAATTAAAATCATTTTCACTCTGCACCATCTCAAGAGTCAGCAAAGGGATTTATACCTTCGGTGCTGCTCGTTTTGCGAGACGTGAGGTGAAAATATGCAGCTGTGAAAGGCACAGGAAGACCATGGAGGAGGGCTGCTCACCACTGCAGTGCTGGTGAAGAAGACTGTTGCAGTTGATGTTTGCTCATGTGAAGGATATGGGTATCAAACCTTGGTCCCGTGTCATGGCTGCTACTCAGATCAAATGCTTAATTTTAAAGAGGGGTCTACTTGCATGACTGGGTTCAGCCGGGGTAATGATTTTTGGCCATGTTCATGCCCATCCGGTTCCAAAGATTTCCTCAGACACTCCTCAGAACTTTATGACACAGGCTATGTCTGGGGTGGGGCTCAGTACTGGAGGATGGGGTTGTAATTCCTAAGCACTTGTCAAACATGCTAAGCAGCACATTGATCCCTGTTTCCTTCTGTTTGTTCTCAGCTTTCTGCTTTCTGTAAAACAACATGGAAGGTGATACCTACCGCGCAGCTCTGTTGGAACCTGAGGATTGAATTTTGGATGAAAAGCCTAGCCCCGATTTTGTGTGGATTTTGCAGAAGGAGCTCAGTGTGCTCAGTGAGTGCGTGTGTGTGTGTTTGTGTGTGTGTGTGTGTGTGTGTGTGTCTGTGTGTGTGTGCATTTCTTTCCTTCCAGTGTGGGATTTGATTGATTGCAGCCTCACATGGTATTGGATTTCTGGAAGCAATTTTTGTTTCTCCAGAAGTTTCATAATGCACCTCTCCTCCAGGAGATGTGTTGTTTTCTGCTCACCAGATTTGGAGATATCCAGCGGACGCAGCGGAAAGTTGGCCTCCTACTTGAAAATATGGTCAGTTATAAATGGCGTGCTCCCAGGAGTCAGTTTCTCATGGAGGATTTTGAAGATCTGGGTCTATTTCATGTTAGGTTTTCTTAGATAGAATTTAACTAATAATAATAATAATAATAATCTAGTAATTTTTCATTTTAAACAGTGTGATGTTTTAAGCAACAGGGCAGTAGGTGACATAGTTGTTAGAGCCATTGCTTTGCAGGGAGAAAGTCCCAGGTTTGACACTGTGCTGCTAAGGGCTTTGCCTGAATTAACACAGTAAAAATTACTCTGCTGTACACATGAGTAAAAAACTAAAGTGTCAATTGATTAGTGATTGTAAGGGTGCAACAGTAGTAATGTCTTTTCTCTTCCTTGATGTATCTCAGTGTGGGTCCTCTGAAGGCATGTTCAACCACTTTTTACATGTGCATGGGCAGAGCAGGCAGAGAAAGAAAAGGTGGTGGTGTTATGGAGGCAGAGCGTCCAGGGTGAGGTAGAGCGTTCAGGGCGAGGTAGAGCATCCAGAGCAAGGCAGAGCATGGAGTCAAACACCGGTAGCTGAGACAGCGTCTTTGGAAAGAATGGAGTCCCTGTTCGACATAAGTTCTATCCTGAATTTATCGTCTGATGGCACACCAGTGTGTTCTGTATCATGTAACATAGCATAACAATACTGCTTAGTTGCACCTGCTGACATTGTAGAACATTTCATTTGCTCGAAATGTGTGACAAATAATGACTTGGTGCGGAAGGTCCTCGATTTAGAAGAACGCATTAAGAATTTGATTTCTATACGAGAAACGAGGAGTTGGCTGGACTCAGTGTGTCCCGATGCCTCCGTAGTGTTGAACTCGGCATCGACACTCTCAGGACCCAGTACAGCTTATGAGAATCCGGGTACCCTGGAGTGCTCTCACGGCGACTGGGTTACTGTTCGGAGTAAGAAGTCGAATGAAGCGAAGCCTAAGCCATAGGTTCCTGCTTCGGGTTCTCCCGTCCAAACCCAAAATAGATTTTCGGCTGTAAGCATTTCACCTAATAATAATAATAATAATAATAATAATAATGTGCTCATTTTGGGGGATTCGGCTATCCGAAATGTTAAGGTTTGGGGGCCTGGGAATCAAAGTGCAGAGGTAAAGTGTTTCCCACATGCACGTGTGTCCGACATGGCTTGTGTCAGTTCTCTGGCCGATAATGCCATGTCGACTACTAGGTGGTGCATGTTGGTGGTAATGATATTCGTTTTCAACAGTGTGAGGTATTAAAGAGCCGCTTTATTTATATGTGTAATAAGGCCAGAAGGAAATGTCGTAATTTAATAGTGTCTGGTCCTTTACCTAGACTCTTAATGGGGCATAGTGTACAGTAGACCTTTAACACGTGGTTAGAGACGTGGTGCCGCTCTAATCTATATCATTTGTTAAAAACTGGGATGGTTTCTGGGAAAGGCCCAGGTTTCTCACTCGTGATGGTGTACACCTCAACTGGAGGGGTTTGTATGTTCTGTCCCAGAACTTGGCCTACAAGTTGCAGTACTGACTCAGCCATGGGTCATCTCCTTTAGCAGCTGTGAGTATTGATGGGTCTGTTACTCGTTCTGATATCAGTGGTCATTTATCATGTGATGGGGTTTCATGGGATATAATTATTTCCATAAATCTCGTTCTGTACGTTGTGAAGGTGGAGTCGGCTTTCTTTTCAGTAATAGATTAGAAATAACACCGAGAAATCATGATAATATCAGCTTATTTGAAGTTCTTCAACTAGATTTCAAGTCAAAACCCAAGATAATTATATTTCTTATCTACTGTCCACCTGGATCGTACTCCTGTTTTCTCAAAGAATTTAGCAACTTCATAACCGATTTAGTCATTAATCATAACAAAATTATCCTGATGGGTAATTTCAATATTCATGTAGACGTGTCGTCGGATAATCTCGCTAATAGTTTTACGTCTCTCTTAAACTCCATCAGTTTTATTCAAGTTGTTACCGGTCCTTCTCACTCCTGTAACCATACGCTTAATCTCGTCATAACCTACGGCGTAGATGTCCATCATGTTAATATTATCCCTTTAAACGAGGCCATTTCTGATCATCATTTGTTATCCTTTGATCTATGCCTGCCGGTGCTATCTGACAATAGTAAGACCAAAATCGTGCGGCATATTGATGAAAATGCTATTGCTAAAATTGTTGATCATATTAGTAGCTCGGATTTTGGAACGAGTGTAGATATTGATCACATGTCTTTAGATTATAATTCGGTGGCAAAATTCGCCCTAGACTCTGCGGCTCCACCAAAAACTAAACTTATTTGAACTGTAAAAAACTTGCTGTGGTTCAACGAATCAACTCGTGCAATAAAGTTAGAACGTCGTAAATTAGAGCTTACATGGCATTCAACAAAACTAAACATTTTTTATGTAGCCTGGTCTGATTGTCTAAAAAAAACTATAAAAATACTTTTTCATGCCAGATCTGACTACTACATAAAGTTAATTGATGAAAATCACAAGAACCCTCGCTTCCTGTTTAATACCATCGCTTACTTAACTGGTAAACACAAAGATAAACAATGTATTTCTGCTACCATTACTAATGATGAATTTATGTCGTTTTTCAATAATAAATTAAAGACTATCCGCAAATCCATAGTGCCCTCTAGTTCGGTTTTAACTAGCATAACATTCTGTCTGTCATTCTGTCTGTGCTGTGGAAGTTTCATTCACCAAGACAAATTCCTTGTACGTGTAAACATACTTGGCAATAAAGCTCATTCATTCATTCATTCATTCATTCATTCATAAGCGCTTCTGACGATAAGATTAGTTATCTGCACCTTCTCAGTAGCTCCAGCATAATAACTGTAGAGGAAATTACCATGCTAATTCGCTCTATGAAAGGTACAACCTGTCCTTTAGACCCAATCCCCACTAAATTACTGAAAACCGCAGTTTCCGTGCTTGTGGAACCTATTGTTAATATTGTTAACACGTCGTTACTAAATGGCTGTGTTCCAAAAGCTGTTAAAATCGCCATCATTAGGCCCCTACTAAAGAAATCGGATCTGGATTGCAGTAACCCATGTAATTATAGACCTATTTCCAATCTGCCGTTTTTATCCAAAATTCTAGAAAAAATCGTAGCTTCCCAAATAGTAAAATATCTTAATCATCATAATATATTTGAACAATTTCAGTCTGGTTTCCACACTGGTCACAGCACTGAAACGGCGCTCACATGTGTTCTTAATGATATTCTCATCTCTTCTGATGCTGGTCAGATCTCTGTTCTTATGTTACAGGACTTGAGTGTTGCATTTGATACTGTAGACCATAGTATCCTACTGAGTAGACTTGGAAACCTGGTTGGACTAAGAGGTACCGTTCTGAAGTGGTTTGAATCGTATTTTGCTAACCATGAACAATTTGCATTGAAATCTGATGACTGCACCCTGTCCATTTCAACTATGATTCAGTATGGTGTGCCACAGGGCTCTGTGTTGGGACCATTACTGTTCTCACTTTATATGTTACCACTGGGTGACATTATTCGCAAACACAATGTGAATTTCCATTCGTATGCCAATGACATACAGCCTTATGTATCGTTAAAGCCTGATGATCCATCACATGTGGTGTCGTTAGCTAATTGTTTTACCAGTATAAAATTATGGATGAGTAAAAATTTTTTATCTCTAAATGCCAGTAAAACAGAGATACTTGTGGTGGGCGGTGATGCCAAAACTCTCAACAATTACGCCAGTCTTTACAACAAATGGTATTAGCTTCAAGCATACGGATTGTGTCAAGGATTTGGGTGTCCTGCTGGATGGAAAGCTATCATTTGTATCGCATGTAAATACTTTGACTAAGTCATGCTTCCTTTGGTTAAGAAACATAGCTAAATTGTGGCGATTCCTATGTAGACGGGATTCTGAGAAACTGGTTCATGCTTCTGTTTCCAGCAGGCTGGATTACTGTAATGCTTTATTGTCGGGTTGTCCATACCAGACTGTATCCAGGCTACAGTTGGTACAAAATGCTGCTGCGAGAATTGTCACTAGAATTAGGAAGTTTGACCATATAACACCTGTACTTAAATCGTTGCATTGGCTACCAGTCGCTTATAGAGTTGTTTATAAAATCCTGCTTTTGACCTGCTGTAAGGCAGTACATGACATTGCTCCGGCTTACCTTTGTGAGATCATTGATTCTTATATCCCAGGACGATATCTCTGTTCATTAGATGCAGGTTACCTTAAAGTACCTGTGATCAATAAGACCTCAGTAGGAGGTCGCGCCTTTAGTTATAGAGCACCTAAACTGTGGAATAGTCTACCAGTTACTATCAGAAATGCCCCGTCTGTATCAGTCTTCACATCCCGACTAAAGACTTTTATGTTCACTAAGGCATTCCATCTCGAAATGTAATTCCACCTGCCTTGGTTGTTTTTTATCACCTTCATAAAAATGCATATTAAATTTACTTAAGTAACAAATTACTCACTCTGTTCTATCTTCTTGTTGAGCACTACCTCACTACATAAGACCTGAGGAGGCCAGCCAGTGATGACAGACAAATCCCATGCTAACACAGGATGATGTCCATCTCCCATGATGAACGAGACATTTCATGCTGAGCTGGGGGTCCAAGATGCCATTTAGCAACATAATCATTATTACTTGTTACACACTGGCTTACAACTGTTACTTTCTAGAATGCCCAGGAGGAGTGGGCAACCACTGGCCCATGGACCCCCCGAGATTTTTTTCTTCCTCAAACTTCAGTTGGGAGTTTTTGTTCCTTTCTCTGGTGGCCAGTAGGCATACTTGTAACTCTATAAAAGTACTTCATTATGGTAGCCATTAGTTGACTGTCTTCCTTGTTTGTATATGTTTTTCTTGCCTTATGCCTGTGTTAAAGCGCTCTGTGTCACTGCGTAAGAAGAGCGATCTATAAAAAAAATTGAATTGAACTGAACCACTGTGAAAAGGAACACACTCTCTGGCTGGTGTGAGCAGGTTCAGGAGGAAGTTAAATAAGCATGGTGCGCTGTAAAAAAATGCAGTAATTACGGTGCATTGTTACACTCCAGTGAAATAAAGGCTGATGATGTATAGAACATTTAGGATCAACAATAAGAAACCTAAACGTTGGTATTTTTTCATCGCCAATAGTTTAGTGAACATTCTGTATTGCTAGCAGGTTCAGTACATTTTTCATTACCCCTTGCTTGAGCCAATTCTGTGATGTTATCTTATTTAGATTAGATGTAAAGTCTGGGGTTTTATTGGTTTGGCTGTGAAGCAGCTGATGAAAAACAGGCAGGGTCTGATTTACTGATCAGGCCTTTCAGCCATCTTTCTGCTATTCTTTGGCTTGCAGGCCTTGCAGTGCTGTGTCCATGCCAGTGTTTTCCCTCTTGTCTCTTGATATGGGACTTATCAGGGCAAGATCTGTAAGATCTGCATGCAAACCGGTATGGTAGTTAAGCTTATGTAAAGCCTTGGAATGGAAAAGTTAGGCTTAATTGCATTACATCAGGGGGTTCAAGTCCCGCTTGGGGTGCCTTGTGATGGACTGGCATCCCATCCTGGGTGTGTCCCCTCCCCCTCCAGCCTTACGCCCTGTGTTACTGGGTAGGCTCCGGTTCTCCGCGACCCCGTATGGGACAAGCGGTTCAGAAAAAAATATGAGGGGGTGCGGTGGCGCAGTGGGTTGGACTGCAGTCCTGCTCTCCGGTGGGTCTGGGGTTCAAGTCCCACTTGGGGTGCCTTGCGGCGGACTGGCGTCCCGTCCTGGGTGTGTCCCCTTCCCCCTCTGGCCTTACGCCCTGTGTTGCCGGGTAGGCTCCGGTTCCCCGTGACCCCGTAAGGGACAAGCGGTTCTGAAAATGTGTGTGTGTGTACATTACATCATTTACATTTAGATTTGCAAGCTTAGAAGACTGCTGTATAGAAAAAGACTTGCAAAGTTTTCTGTATGTTCATACAGCTGATGCTCAGCTTCATTTATGCCTCTGCTCTTTTATATAGCTGAAGCTTCATTTGCTTTACCCCTTAGTGTATTTACACAGCTGGTTCTCAGCTTTCTTTAGCTCTCTATGCATTTATTCATACCCAGCTTACTTGACTTCACTGTGCATTTTTATCACTATAGTACTGCTTTCATAATATGTCTGAACCTAACTTGTACAGTAATAATAATAAGTGAGTAAATAATTTTGGAGAAAAGTATCATATAAATATTATCTCTTTGCCTGGTGACATGTTTATGCTGAGTTGTACATTACTTTGTACGAAAGCATTTGCTAAATGAATAAATGCAAATGTATTATTATTATTGTTATTAAAAAGTTACAGGACAACAATCATGTCATATATGCAATTGCAGTGGGGTTTGTTTAATATCTAGCACATCATTTTGGGAGAAATCACACACACACACACACATTTTCAGAACCGCTTGTCCCATACGGGGTCACGGGGAACCGGAGCCTACCCGGGAACACAGGGGCGTAAGGCCGGAGGGGGAGGGGACACACCCAGGACGGGACGCCAGTCCGTCGCAAGGCACCCCAAGCGGGACTTGAACCCCAGACCCACCGGACAGCAGGACTGTGGTCCAACCCACTGCGCCACCGCGCCACCGCACCCCCTTGGGAGAAATCAGAACCTACCATATACTGGTGACAGAAGGATTTTCCTACCGAGTCTGCGTCACAGGTGACGTTCATTGTTTTTCATTTCCCGGCAGAAAGGCATCTGTTTTTGAGACTCTAACTCTCACATGAGCAATTCAAGCAAGCAAACACTCCTCTGACATTTATACATATGCCTGTCTCTTGTAGCCTAGATGTCAACATGGAATGAAGTGAGTTTTGCAGAAAAATATGAAAGAAACAAGCAAACATCAAAAACATAGGAAGAAAAGAAAATAAACAATGTTTTATGAGTTGTTTTTCAAAAGGTCTGTTTTTGTGGCAAATTATGTATACTGACACTTTAACTCCTACTGCTGTTGTTGTCATGGGTCTGGCCTTGCATAATACAACCCCCAACAAAAAACTGCCATGCCTTCTTGAGGCACGTGGAATTTTTCTCTGTGCTCGGTAAAGGCCTTGATGATTACCATACCTCTGATGTTCCACTAACATGTGATCAAAGTCCTTCTCTGGGGACAAGACATACAAACACAATCAATGCCCTTTGAGTTACTTCAGCCTGTAACTCAATATCATGTAAATATTCATCTTCTTAAGCCGTGTTTCTGTTTCTCTACATGCATTCTCTGTTGTATGGTTTAATAACTGATCATAAAAAGTATTTGAAAAGAGCTACCCAGCCCATTTTAATAATTACACTAAGAGGTATACACACTGGCTCCACAACTTGTCAAAAAGAGTAGACTGGAGATTTGCGTGTGGACCCAATTGTGGGATTGTTTATTGCAAAGATGGAAGGAGCAAAGCGGAACTTGTAGTCAGGGACAAGGGTGGTTCACAATTTGAGGTGCAGACATGATTCAAGAGGAGAATCCAAAGACGTGGTCGATGCTGTAGGAGACAGGAACAGGGACAATGAGACAGACAAGGGAACAAGAGGAAGGTACACAGAGAAGGCAGGTAAGGCACTGTAAAAATGTTGTGAATGCAGGAGGGACAGTTGTCTCAAAGAGATTCTGCAACCAGGGACCAGTAGACTGGTGCTCCTTATACCCAGCTGCGCTGATTATGACCAGGTGCTTGTGGTTGCGCTGTGGGCGTGGGCGTATCAGTAGTGCCCTGGGACCCCCGGAAGGGGGCGCGCAAGGGGACAAGGAGCCGTCTGGTTCAGAGAGTCCCTGTGAAAGTCATCAGTCAGGGAAGGGTCGAGGTTGTCATGAGCAGGGACCCAGCACCTTTCCTCAGACTTGTACCCTTCCCAGTCTACCAGGTACTGTAGACCACCGCATCGGCATTTGGAAGCCAGGAGTGCATGCATTGTATACACCAGGGACCCATCGACCTGCAACAGGGGCAGCCACGCAGCCCCCTGCGAAGCATGCATAAGGGAGGTACAGTAGGGCTTGAGATGAGGCACATGAAAACTGGGGGAATTGCCCATGTGTCGGAGCAGCTGCAACATGTAGGTTCCAGAGTGATAAGGTGGCAGGACGGGACTGTGGAGGTTGAAGGGACCTATGAACCAGGGGCTGAGTTTCTTGGAAGGAAGCCGGGGCTTGACATGTCCAGGCTGGAACAGGAGGGTGCAATGGTGTTGGTCCGCTTGTTGTTTGTACCACTGGGTACTCTGGCGGAGATGGTCCTGCACGTTCCGCCACACTTCTTTGCTGTTTTGGGACCATTTGTCGATGGCGAGCACGTCACTGGGACCAGGGTGCCACAGGAACAGGGGAGGTTAGTAGTCCATGCTGCAATGAAAGGAGGACAGTCCTGTAGGTGTGTGGGACAGAGAGCTGTGTGCATATTCTGCCCAAGGCAGGAAACGTGACCACTGATGCTGATGTTGGCTGCAGTAGCTCCTGAGGAACCGACCCAAGTTCTGGTTTAAACTCTCCACCTGGCCCTTGGTCTGGGAATGATATCCTAAGGTAAGGCTGACTGAACCTCCCAGGTTACTCCAAAAGGTCTTCCACATTCGGGATGAGAACTGAAATCCCCGGTCTGACACTATGTCCTCCGGCAGGCTGTATAGGCAAAAGACCCAGTGGAACAATGGCTCTGCCATCTCCAGAGCCGTAGGGAGTCGTGGCAAGGGTACCAGGCAGCACGCTTTGGAAAAGCGATCAATCAGAACCAGGACAATGGTATTACCTTCAGCAGGGGGGCAGGTCGCTCAGGAAATCAACTGTCACGTAAGACCACAGCCTGGAGGGCACTGGGAGTGACTCCAGTAACCTGATGGGCTTCTGGGTCAGAGCTTTGGCCTGGGCACTGACTCCACAGGCCTCCACATATTCCTGAATTTCCTCTCAGATGGAGGGCTACCAGAACTTGCCTTGCAACAGGGAAAGAGTCCTTCGGCTGCCTAGGTGCCCTGCAGAGGGTGAGTCATGCACCCATTGGAGCAAAGGGGCCCTCAACCGTACTGGGAAATATTCCTTCCCAGATAGCCTGTCGGCTGGACCTCGCTCCCCCTGCTGGGCCGCCTTGAGGTCCTGCAGGAGCTGCCACTGGACAGGAGCGATGAAGCAGGTGGCAGGCAAAACCAGGTCAGGGGGGGGCTGTGTTCAGGTCCTTATTGTGGATCCGGGATAAGATGTCTGCCTTGGTGTTCTTCGTTCCAGGCCAGTACGACACTGAACGGCAAGTGGGTGAAAACATTGCCCAGTGTGCTTGGCGTGGGTTAAGTTGGCAAGCTGTGTGCAAGTATTATAAGTTCCTATGATTGGTGAGAGGGTGAGTGGCCCCATTCAGCTAATGCCGCCACTCCTCTAAGGCTAGTTTAATGGGCAGTAGCTCTCAATTACCTATATCATTGTTACGCTCGGCAGGTGACAGCTTACATGAAAAGTAAGCACAGAAGAGTTTCAGAGGGGTCCCTTGTCTTTGGGAGAGCACTGCTCCGACTCCGACTAATGAGGTGTCCACTTCCACCACGAATGGTAACATGGTGTTGGGATGTCGAACGATACGCACTTCAGAGGCCCAGTTTGGTAAATATTCTCACACCATGGACCTGCTCCAGTGCCACCATGATGAGGGGCAAGGGATGTGGATATTTGACAGTGATATCGTTGAGACCATAACAATTAATGCAAGGATGCAATCCTCCATCATTTTTTCCAATAAAAAAGAACCTGGCTGAGGTTGAGGGTTAGATAATGCTACAGGCCAGGGCCTCTGCTACATAGTCTCCCATAGCCCTCTGCTCAGGAAGAGATTAAGGATAGCCCTTGCCCCTGGGTGGAGAGGTTCCTGGTAGATCTATCGCACAATCCCATAGCCAGTGTGGGGGAAGGGCAGACGGTCTGCTTTTAATGAAAACCTCCATGAGGTCATGATACTCCCCTGGCCACTTCTGGGCTCTCTATGGAAGTGGCTCTACACGGAAGGGATACACAGATCTTGGGGCATTGCAGTCCCCAAGCTAGAAGCTCCCCAGTGGTCCATGAAAACACTGAGTCGTGTCGAGCCAGCCAGATGTATCCCAAAATGAGGGAGGTGGTCAGAGGAGTCAATGAAGAAAAAAGCGATGGCCTCCTGGTGAAAAACCCCTACTTGCAGCCAAAGCGGCTCTGTCTGTGATTTCACCACCCCTGACCCAAATGGTTGCCTGTCAAGTGCACTGACCCGAGGCAACCATTTGGGTGTTCCTCCAGATGGGAATGCTCTGAGCTTCAGCAAAGGTGAAATCCATAAAGCTACTAGCAACCCTGGAATTCATGAAAGCCTGTGCTGACAATCGGTTCGCTCCCCCAAGTCAAAGTTACTGGTACCAACTGCTCCGTGGCAGGCCGTGGGGAGGTCACTCACCTGTTATCCATGGTGCAGGTCTTTTGGAAGCGGTCGAATGGGGCAGGTAGCTAGGAGGTGTTCGGGGCTGCTGCAGTACATGCACAGCCCTCCTTGATGCTGGCACTGCCTCTTCTCAGGGGTTAACTGTCCGTACCAAACCTGCATGGGTTCCATGGGGTTGACAAGACACCAATAGAGCTTGCCTGGTCCGTTGCATTCGCTCACGAGCCAGATTGTTGATCAGGATCGTGTTCTCCACAAATTGATCTAAGGACCAATTCTTTCCCTGGCAGGCGAGCTCGACTTGGATCCAGGGATTCAAACCACTGCAGAAGCTTGCCAGGAGGGCCCCTTGGTTCCACTTATTCTCAGCTGCCAATGTACAAAACTCCTGGGAATATGGCACCACCGACTGCTTGCTCTGCTGGATCTTCATCAGGTGATCACTGACGATCTGTCTGGAGGGTGAGTGGTCAAAGACAGCCACAAACTGTCTGTTCAAGTGTTTGTAGGTGGTGGGGGTGTGCTTTTTCCAGATGGCTGTAGCCCATTTGAGCTCAGGTCTGGTCAGCAGGGACACCAGGTAGGTCACCTTGCTTTCCTCTGTGTTGTACACATAGGGCAAGCTGGCAAGATTAACTCACATTGCATGAGAAAGCCCTGGCATTTTTCAGGAGCACCATTGTATCGTAAGGGTGTGACCAGTCTGGGGTCTGTTGCAGGGATGACTGGGGCAACTGTGGATGACATAAGCTGTAGTGTGGAAGTGGCCACTTTTGCGGTCGTTCTTTGCTGGAAAACCGGCAGAAGTCTGTTCATTTTAGCCAAAACAGTCATCTGAAGCCTCTTGATCACTGCTAGGTCCATTTGTAGAGGTGGAATCTTCTGTTGCAATGAGCAGACTGGAGACCCGGGTGTGGACCCAATTGTCAGGGACAAGCATGGTTCAATCCGAGATGCAAACGTGGTTTGAGAGGTGAATCCGAAGACATGATTGATGAAGCGAAGCGAAAGTTGATGCTGTAAAAGACAGGAACAGGGACAAGAAGACTCACAAGGGAACAAGGAGGGAAATACACAGAGAAGGCTAAGTAAGGCACTG
The DNA here is from genome assembly GCF_900964775.1 of Scleropages formosus. Classification (NCBI taxonomy): domain Eukaryota; kingdom Metazoa; phylum Chordata; class Actinopteri; order Osteoglossiformes; family Osteoglossidae; genus Scleropages; species Scleropages formosus. The sequence goes on from NC_041811.1 coordinate 5,210,367, forward strand.
TGTACGCAGTGACCGCAGGAGGGACAGTTGTCTCAAATAGATTCCGCACCTGGGGAGCGGTGGACTGGTGCTCTCTATACCCAGTTGTGCTGATTGTGACCAGGTGCTTGTGGTTGTGCTGCGGGCATGGGAGTGACACAACTGAATACTGGGAAGTCTATTTGTAACTTTATTTGTTTGCAAATTCGAAGTAACTTTTACCACTAAGTCACAATCTGGAAAAACTTTTTGGGTTGAATGTTATAAAAATCATGAAGGCATCTATAAAATAAAAATACTTTGCTGGAGTTTTTTATTTCATTAATTTTAGTAACTTCCTTTTCAGGGCCGACAGTTGATTGATTTAGAATGCATATGCAACCTTCCTCATCTTGTTACTCATCACCAGCACCCAGGAAAACTAGCAATGAGCTGTAAACAATGTGTAAGTGCGTTGAAATAAGGCAGCTGTGCACTCTTATTCTGTTTGGTTGCTTATTACATCCTAATGGCATGCCATCACGATGTAATAAGCAACCAAACAGACTCAGCACCATGCATAACCTAACCACTGGCCAGTGTAATTTCTATGAGTGTGATTTTACTCAAAATGATAATTTGAACCCCACAAATTGGTCATGCTTTCCCTCTGTATGATGTACTTGTAGAACCCCAACATTTCGTCTTACTGGTGTGTGATATACGGAAGTCAAACAGTGAAAATAAGACAAGGTACAAATGTCAGGGCCTTCTCATCTGACAACAGTTCAACAAAGTTCAACGAAGCCCTTTACAATGTGTGCCCTACTTTTTATTTCATATATATTGGCTTGACAGTGACCAATAACAGCAGTATTTAATGGTGGGTTGGGGTTCAGGTTGGGGAGTGTTGATCAGAGACTGAAGGGGACAGAGCTATGGGTTGCCAGCTCCTGCAGAAGAAAATAAGGGACACTTTTGGGTTCTTTATAGGAAAATAAAGGACAGTATAAGGGACACTCGGAATTTCTTTGTAGCTAATGTATATGTGTAAAGAAGAAGTTTCTGCTTGACTGAATTAAATGCTAAAATGAATCTGAGACACATTTAATTTGCTTTTAGCTCACTGATAAACATGTCAGTTGTAAAAAAATAATTCAATTTTAATGTCATGCTAAAAGGGTCACACCATTATACACATATCATTATAGCATCTGCCTAGACGATTTATAACATTTGTTACACAACTGATGAGGAACAGACTCACAGTCCTTTTGAGTGATTTATTTTTTTTTTTACTATAATGAACAGACACAAATTCAACAAAAACTGAAATTTGCAGGGGGGACGTGGTCCTGCTCTCCCGTAGGTCTGGGGTTCAAGTCCCACTTGGGGTGCCTTGCGACGGACTGGCGTCCTGTCCTGGGTGTGTCCCCTCCCCCTCCAGCCTTACGCCCTGAGTTGCCGGGTTAGGCTCCAGTTCCCCGCGACCCCATATGGGATAAGCGGTTTAGAAAGTGTGTGTGTGTGTGTGTGTGTGTGTGTGTGTAGGTGTGTGAAATTCGCATCAGCGAAAAGCACATTCTTTGATAAGCTTAAGTTATCTTTAAGCACAGCATTTCACAAATTTTTATGAACAGATAGAGGTTGCAGGTGAAAAAGCTAGTTATCCTCAGTCAAGTCAAACCATTTCTTCACATAAATGATGGCAGTGCCAGGGAGGGGTCTGAACAGTGTTTGCATCAGATGTAGGAAGATGCTGGAGCTTCTGTATATTATGTTTAATACTTGCGACGGACTGGCGTCTCGTCCTGGGTGTGTCCCCTCCCCCTTCAGCCTTACGCCCTGAGTTGCCGGGTTAGGCTCTGGCTCTCCGCGACCCCGTATGGGACAAGCGGTTCAGACAACGTGTGTTCAGACAATATTTATTTATAGCGTACACCTATAAAATCTAAAATAAATGTCAAGCGTAGTTTTATACTGGAAATGTATTTTAGCCAATGGATCATACATTTTGTAATATATTTTGAAAAGTAAAAGTTTAAAGAAAATGTGTCTGTGTAATACAATATAAAAAGCAATTGCCTACCATATCAGCATTGGTGGTGGGTGCCACAAAAAAACTGGAAATTGCTTCTTGGGTCTTCTGCATTCGGTCATTCCGTTGATGATTTTCTGTGGATGCATGTTGTTTTACGTCGTATACTCCACCGTGGTTGAGAGAAAAATCTCTCTTACAAAGTTTACAGTTTATCATAAATCTCCCTGACTTTGCTAAGCCATCGGTTCGCTGTCTGCCATTCTTTTTTTATACTTCTGTAATTGTTTTTGTTTATGGAGTGGACTATTACTAGCCATGATGACATCTAGTAATCTAATTAGTAGCTACGTGACCCTCTCATGGGGGGGTTCCTCTTGACCCCCCCCACTGTCAAATGTAGCATCCAGGGAACGTAGCAACGCCCAATGACATTCAGACTCACACAGGCAACCCAGCTCTGTTGCACATCCATTTTTGTGATTTGTTCTCCTAATTTTTTATCACTTTTATGTGAACTGTGAACTTTATGTATGCAATAAATACAAGTAATACATACTTTTAAATGTATCTGGGTGCGAAAGGTTAAAATACGAGACAAACCGCATTCCGTATGCTTTTAATACAGAACCCAACTCTTATTCCTTAAATACAGAAAAAATTCCATATTATACGGGACACTTGGTAACCCTAGACAGAGCCCATAGACACTACTGGCCCTGGCACACATGTATGCATCAAGGAAAGATCAATAATACCCAATGACTGTGTGTATAATGATCTCCAGTGTAACAGCTGCTGGGTCAGAGATCACACTGGCGGGTTTAGGGTAAGAGAAAGGGCTGCTTTGTGGTTGTTAGAGGGCAAATAGCTTTTAACAGCCTTTTCATGGGCTTCAGACTTTTGGAAATAAATGAGCAAAACTTCTACGTGTGTGGAGCCATAGTGTTACTGAAGCTCTGAGTTGGGAAAACCATTCGTTTTTCTTTTTCACACATTATTATTATTATTATTATTATTATTATTATTATTATTATTATTATTATTATTTTATCTTTTATTTTTTATAGAGCGCTCTTCTCACGCAGTGACACAGAGCGCTTTAACACAGGCATACAGCAAGAAAAATTGATACAAACAAAGAAGACAGTCGACTAATGGCTACCATAATGAAGAACTTATTATAGAGCTATAAATATACCTAATACATTAATGACAGTATTGATGATCTACCCATTTTCTCCAACATGTCACACCATGTTCTAGGCTGTGGTTTGCTGCGAATGATGTTTCCAAGTGAACAGACAGTCCCTCTTTGGCTGAACACCCCACGGTAATTTCTCCTGATTGCCAAACATTAGCAACAGTCACTAAACGTGCAATCTGATTGAGATTTGTTGCTTTTATAAAGCTGTAAATCACTGTGCGCTTCTCTCTTCTGATGTACAGGGTGGGCCATAACTCATGTTTATTTCTCCTTTTTATTAATGTTCTGGTATTGTTGCTCTTTCCTGCAGCTTGGAGTGGTAATTAAGCTAAACCTGCTATTATTTTCATCAGTCAGCTGTCAGTCATATAAAGCAAACGGTCTTGATCAGAGTAGCTGTAGCACACATCAAAGGTGCTTATAAAGTTGCTGAAAACAATTACCACGCGTATGTGTATTAAATGGGGTTTCATGTGTTCCCCTTGTGGAGATCTGTTGTGACCATCTGAGCACATGAGTAGATTTTAATCAGGGAGAGAAGATTACGTAAGTGATTTGTAAATGAGATATGAAAACTAATTTTTAGAATTCTGTAGTGCTTACCTATGATCCACAAAACAATCTATGGAACATATACTGTATTATTAAGTAGATGACAGTGATCACAGTGACCCTTCTCAGGACATGCAGTTACTGATATTGGATGGATGGATGGATGGATGGCAGTGATCCTAATTTACTTGTCGAATGTAATCAGGCAAAATTAACTGAATAATTTTTAAGTAATTACAGCATCTGTTGAAAATAGCATCATATTTACTGTATGTGACAGAACATCAATTTCGAACACACTTTAAAATAATCATGAAATGGAACATCTCCGATTTGTCACCAGGAGTGTGAAACCAGCGATGGAGCCAGCATTCAAGCTGACAGCACTGTCCCCATCCCTTACTTCTTCAATCTTGGACTTTGAAAATATTGCAAGAACTTTGAAAATATTACCAGAGAAAAGTGAAATATCATCAGATTTGGGTCAGCAGACAGCACCGTGATAATCTTAGAGTCTGAAGGTTGTAGTTTTGAACCTTGCTGTAGTACCCTTCATCCAGGCACTTACTCCAAACCTATACAATCAAAATTAATGTGTTAATAGACCCCCTTCTGTGTCTCATGTAGTTGTCACCCCAATCTGGTATGACCCATTAATTTCCAACATGACAGTTTTAGATCAGTTGGGCAACTTCAACATGAGGAAAAACCAAGGAAGAGATGTCCATATTTTGCCTCTCACTCCTTGCTTATACTATATAAAACACATTTACTTGTCCACATCCTAGATGGTAATACATAACAAGCACTTCAGAAAAAAAAAAAAAAAAAAACACAAAAAATTAAAAAGCAGAGTCTGGAGCTAAAGGCATAGATTTATAAGTCTAGATCACAATTGGCAAGTTTGTTTTTTTTGCTATTTGATTTGATTTATTTTCCAGGACAGATTGAAGGTTCTTCCTATTCAGCAGTGAAGCTTGACTGAAAAGATTTACGTGGTCTGAGCTGCCAGTCCTCTATCTCAGTCCAGAAAGCATTCCAAAAACAATCAAATGAACAAACAGATAGATAGATAGACAGATAGATAGATTTCACAGCTGGAACTTATGGAATGACATAACCTAAACAGTCTGTGATCAGACTTGCTAAAAAAAAAAAAAAAATGCCATAACACATACAATTATATTGTTTGAGGAATTTTTTTTTTTTTTTAAAACTTTGGTGACTCACAGTGCAGCCAGTACTGACAGCCAACAATTTTGTAAACCAAAATGTTTATCTCAGTTGATTATGTGGTAAAATATTTTGGCATTCTGGATTCATGCCACACCATGTTGTATCTGTTTTTCAGAAAATATCATGAAATTAGCAGACAGAGATGACTTTCCTGTGATGTCTATATTATGACTATATTGCTACCTGTTTGCATCATCAGGTTCATGAACTTTAGTAGCTGTAATTTGTTATTTATCCTGTTCCCCTTTCTAGATGTGATCTTTACACGTAAGTCTTGTAGTGAGCTTCCTGAGCTATTTTAGAAATTCTCAAGTTATTTCTCGTTTGATGCCAAAAAATGCATCCACCTAACCTATCTTTGGGTTCTGCTTTTTCCAGCTCTATGAGAGCAGCACAGTTGTTGCAATGGTCTCACACATGTAGTTTCAGTCATGGAGTTTGTGAACCTACACCACCATAACGGACAACACTGGACAAGGGAGGGATCAGGTCTACAGGAAATCTTCCTGCAAAGATTAGACTACTGTGAGATTTGTCCCAGAAGAGATGGTGGTGAGAAGAGTACAGCGGTGCTGTCTCAACAGAAGAAGTGACAGAGAAAAAGAAAAGAGAAAGAAGATGTGGGAACAGAGCCAGAGGAGATGGATAGAACAGTGAGATGACAAGGACAGGTGAGCCAGAGAGAAAAGAAGTCAGAGGAGAAGCAGAGAACAACAAGAAGAGAGGAGAGAAATAAGGAATGAGACACAGGAGAAAGTGGGATGAGCCTGAAGAGAAAGCGAGCAACAAGAAGAGTCAGGGGAGAAGGACAGAAGAGTGAGAAGAGAAGGAGAGATGTGCCACAAGAGAAAAGGAGCTTCAGGAGAAGAAGAGAGGATCTGGAGGAAAAAGAGGGAAGAGCAACAGGAGAATGGTATAAGAACCAGGAAAGAAGGAGAGAAAAGCCAGAGCAAACACATGCCTACACTGATTTCAGTCTTTCCATCTCCATTTTGGGGAAAATGTTACTGGACCCAACCTGCTGTTTCAAAAACACAGTAAAACATTCATTTATTGTAGCTCAAAGCAGTGCTCATATACAGATGATGACTGCTCACACTGGGCAATGAACGGATGTCCAGCCCTTTGCTAGGAAGCAGAAATTGAGTGTGACATGATTTGGATCCTTGGGTGTTTGTCATACAACAGAAGAAAACCCAACCATCCATGCATTAATTTTGATTTGATTTAACTCAAGGTGAGCAATAGTGGCAGGTTTAAAATGACTGATTCCATGCAATCATTGTCTTACCCCCAACAGGTAATACCTTCTGGGAAGAAATTATTCAGCCAGAATTAATTGACCAAAATCTTTAAAATTTTCATACTAATGCACCATAGTTGCTTGTTATACAATGAATTTCCGAATTTATGTACTAGTGTCTCATTTGGAAGGATGCCTTCGTTGTGTTCAGCCTCCCAAAGTCTTCCTCCTCCTTGTCTCTCACTGGCTTTCCATACTTTTACATTTATTCTTTTAGCTGATGTTTTCTCCAAAGCAACTTACAATATTAAACTGATTGCAATTATTTTGGATTTATATAAGTAGGTACTTTTTACTGGAGAAATTCAGTGTAAATATCTTTCTCAAGGGTACTGCAATAATAGATGAGATTCAAACCAGAAACCTTCAAATCCAAATTCAGCAGCAAAAACCACTATGCTAGTAGCTCCCCCAGTAGCTGCCTGTATCAAGTTTACAATTGACTAAGGCATACATGACTTCTACACCTCTTCAGGACCACTATGCTCTTCCATCTTGGTGGTTGTATTCATGACTGATCCAAAATCAAAGGTTCTTGACCAAAATGTGGTGGAATCAGTTCCTTCTGTCCCTCAGAGGTGCTGAATTCTTCATGGCATTCAAGAAGTGTCTCAGATCCATTTCTTTCAGAGCCAGTTCTTTCTTTATCTCCTGACAGCACCATAAATTAGTCTAACACAATCTGCTATGATTATCTATGTGCTTGCTACTTGAATGTCACTTCTATAGACAGCTACTTGAGAGATGTGAACCAGCAACATGGTGGCATCAGACAGACGAGCTGTGTGTCAAGAATACAGAAACTTTGTAACAAAATAGTAAGAAGAAGAAAAGGTTCAGTCTAATAACATAAGGTAGAATGTTATTTGCAGAGACACTATTCCATTATCTGCTGTCATTCTGCTTATATTTCTTTTGCTTGCTTCTAACTGCTTGATGTGGGGCTGTCCTGACTGTGCTTTGTGATCTGTCAAGAAAAATGTTTGCTGTTTTTTTCCCCAGGTCACATCGAGAGTCTAGTGGTGTTTGCTGCTGTTAGAGTGGGGGCTGTTATTACAGCCAAAAGCCACAGAAACCCAATTGGAGGGATCTGAGGTTTTACTTCTGCGTAAAAACATGCCTTTTGGTGTCTCAAATCTTTGAGACGTAAACAATTTCTCATTCCAGGACAGCCGCAGCCACTCTGGCTTAGAGTTTATTTTTGCTGATCTGGTTTTTCCTGGAAGGCTGCAATTATGTTTGTATTTGTGGTTTTCATGTCCTCCCCATGTGCAGTTGCTTTCAGATGCATTTTTTCTTCTTATTGGGTAAAACTATTTGAAACAACTAGATGCATATGCTTCTGTGTGAAAGTGTGGTATTATACCTGTACCGGGAGTCAGGAAAGGGGGGAAGGTTAGTAGGATGATCTGTCAAGTGACACCAAGACAATCTGAGCTGCTCCCTGCAAGAACCCACACATTGACTTCTTTATTGCCTCCTACATTTACATTTATTCACTTAGAAGATGCTTTTCTCCAAAGCGACTTGAAATGGCCTTATAACCCTTCCCAGATTGATGGGCATCAACAATTGCTTCTCTAAGATCATTGCTGATGTCTTTCCTCCTTGGTATTGTGTTAGCACACACCTGAATGCTCCAGACCAGCAAACTGCCAAAACTTCTCCTTTTGTAGAAGTGGTCACACTTGCTGATGATCGATTAATCAAGGTCATTTGATTAGCAGCACCTGGCTGTTACTTCTCCTCTTAATTCTTATGGAAGCAGTAACGGTGTACTTAGTTTTTCACACATGGCTTCTCCATTTTGGCTTGATTTTGATTAAATAAATCATGACACGGTGTAATATGTCATGTGTTGTTGTTCATCTGAAGTTGTATTTACCTAATTTTAAGACCTGCTAAGGACCAGATGATTTTTTTATTATGTCCTGATATGTAAAACCATAGAATTCAAAGAGGGTGTACTTTGTTTTTCACATGACTGGAATATAATGCAGAGGTAGGCTGTGTGTTCTCTTTGAAACGGGCTCCCATGTAATGTGCAGAAAAAGAAGTAAAAGTTCTGTACTTCTGTAACAGCTCCATAATCAACAGGCCATTAGCTGCAATCTGTTTGCTAGTAAAAGCTGGGATGGTTTGTCTTCAGGAGAAAACAGACCGCAACTCCTTGTGTAAGTAGACATTTTTTTAGAACATTAAACTGTTGCTATCCTCAATGGGAAAATAGCACAAGCAGCATTGAACATGACTCACATCTCCAACACGCAACCCTTCCTCGTAAAGAAAACTTGGAAAAAAAAGGTCAATGATGATGTAATGGCCTTAAATGTATGAGGGTTATTTTTTCCTTAAGCATGAATCAAATTCAAAAACCTTTTAGACCTAAAGTTTCCTTTTGTGTGAAAATATAATTGGCACATTACTGCACGATTCCCTTCCGTCTTCTCTGAATGAAAGCAGACTTGGCCACACTGAACCAATTGAAAGATCTTTGTTCTGGATTGAGCTAGATGGGGAGCCAAAATAAGGGACTGATACCTTTCAGGAACCTTCTGTAACTCTCCACTAACTTGCTCAAAGAGCAGCAGGTTGGTGATCAGCGTCGTCTCCTTTCCCTTCAACTTCTCCATGTATTATTATCTCTTCAAGACAAATTTGGATCATTATGTTATTTATTTGCACAGTTAGACCTTAAATTAAGCAATTGCGAATGGGCAGCTTTCTGGACAGTGAAATCCTTTCTTGGGATTGGAACCTGTGACATCCACTACTAATGTTTCCAGGTCCATTTGGTCACATGACAATCACAGTCCTAGTCCTGCTGAGGTTAAACAAGCATCTGATGATGAAACATCATTGGTAAGTGGCATGGGCTACTACTCGGTGTCATCATGTAGTGTTTGATGACCACATTAATAATAGTTCTAACAGAGTGGAACATTCCTGAAGGTCAAGAGATAGTTCTTTGGGCACCTGAGTCACAAGAATGCAGTGACAAATGGAAGTGAGACTGTGTGACCAAGCAAGAGAGGCAGGACCTGCTGTTCTCACCCTTATCTTTGTATTTGTGGAGGTGTCACTTTTAGACCTCCTTCCCAGATCTTTTCCTCCACTCTGATACCACACACACACTGTCTGAGCCACTTGTCCCATATGGGGGTCGCGGGAAGCCGGAACCTAACCCGGCAACACAGGGCGTAAGGCTGGAAGGGGAGGGGACACACTCAGGACAGGATGCCAGTCCGTCACAAGGCACCCCAAGCAAAACTTGAACCCCATTTTGTTTTAAAACATTATTAAATGCCATTTTCCTGCAGAGTATTGTGAAAATACAAAATGTTTCTCCTCAAATCAGCTCACAAGAAAAGACAATAAGTATGGGCCCAGTTCTTCTTCCTGTAGCTCTGAACTACCAGTCTTCTGGATGAGCTGTGTTCAGGTTCTCATTCCAGTCTCTGTTCCATGACCCAGATCCCAATCTCAAATACAGTCTACATCTTAGTCTTCATCTTAGATCCCAGTCTACTTCAGTGCTCATCCCACACCCCAGTTTACATCACAGATCCCAGCCTCTATCCCAGATCCCAGTCTTCATCTGAGATCTCAGTCTAAAACCAAAATCCCAGTCTACTTACCATTCCTAATCCGAAATCCTAGTCTTCATTTTAGTTTCCATCCCAGTCAGCATTCTAGTCATCATCTGATGCCCCAGTCTGAAATCAGATTCCAGCCTACAATGCAGTTTCCGTTGCAGCCTGTGTTCTAGTTATCATCCCAGATCCTGGTCTGTTTCCTAGTCATCCTCTCAAGAGGACTCCTCCCAGTCTGCATGCCAATCTACACCCAAGATTTGAGTCTACATCCCAGCACAGCTCTCTATATTTAGGTCCATTCTAGTTCCAGGTCCTGGTGTATGTTGGGCTCCAAAGGTTTTCCCTACCTAGATGAGTGTGTGACTGTTTTATATTGGTCGCCAATAGGATGTGGGTGACTGCTCATCCCACATTGTCACATAACCAAGAACAGCAACGCTATAGAAGTGCAGAGCCCATTAACACGAAATGAACCATACGTGTACAAGATGATTCACCAGCTACATTTCCCAGTGAAATTTGATTAATTTGAACATGTTTTAAATGGAAAAATGTCCACTTATTCTAGTCTGAGTTTAATTAAAAGATTTTTGAGAGCTAAATTTGGTAAACTTGGAGGCATTTTCTATGAAAGTGTAACTAAATGAAGTATTAATGTAGATTAATGGGCTACAATAGCCTGAGAGACCAATTTGAATAATCAAAGCAAGATACAAGATAAAACGTAATTATATTTTAACATTTAGCATCAGCACAGAGGTCTTAAAATTGGCTGTGGCAGATAACCATCAGCAAGGTCTAGCAATTTTGCCTTTGATCAGGTTTTCATAGAGGGCAGCAGCCAACATAGTGGATGGTACCATAAGACTGTAATTGGTAGATTTTAGATTTGAACCCCTGCTCCTGGTGTGGTACCTATGCTGAATAGGTGCAGCACAAAATCCCCACTAAATAATTTTATGTATCTTAGTGTACAAGTATTGGAAGTTAGTAATGAGAAATACATCAGTTATTATTATGTTAACACAAAATAATATTTGAAATAACCTTTACCCTTCACTTTCAAGGATGGATTTGGTAACACACATCAAGTAAAATCCTTTTGTTGATCCTCTTTTGCTAAACATAACTATTTAATAGGTGAATTTACATTGCGAGTAACACAACTGTTGTTTTACCCTTGTGTTAGGGCACTAATGATGTACTGTTTAGTAAAATACAGATCTGCATAAATGGGCAAGATTGCACAAAATTGGAAGCTGTGAAAATTGCCTTCACAGAAAAGCATCTGTCAAGCAAATAAATAACTGAACAATAATGTAATACATTTTCAAGGTTATTCACACAGCATGTGTGTTTATGAATAAGTTAATATATAAATAAATCATTCAGTAGTCCAAAGCTCACAATATGATAACAGCAAAATGGTGCTATTTTGATGCAGGGGTTGTTATTTCCCCAGTTTACATGTGATTCAGAACCAAAGTTTTTCCTGTGCAATTATTCTTCCTCGATTGTAGAACAGACAAGAATTATGTGACCTTTCCATTATTTATTTGAATAGTGCCATGTTCCTGTTCATATCTGGTCTAAGAATGTTTCCCAGTACATTCTAACAGTGAGATGTGCAGGTTGGGGGACATTTCCACCTTCCCCTGGCCAATGGGGATGATTGAAGGCTTCCTGGAGGCCTGGTGCCACAGGCTGAGGTCCACTACTGGTGAATGAGTCATACAGAAGAGCTGGAGGTCACACAGTGTTGAGAAAAGAAAAACATCTTACGATGTCTATAATACAGTCTGTTGATCCAAAAACAGGTTTTAATGGCAAATACAAAAATCTGGATCATCAGGTTGACTGGGAGATCCCCATTTGTCTCTTGATGTCCTTTAAAACCTCCCTAATGTCCTATAATGCCTTCATAATGTCACATAATACCCTCGTAGTATCCAACAATGGCGTTTGCATTTTTTCATCATATTTTTTGCTTGTAATTGAATGTTTAAACCTTCCAGATTCTACAGCTTAAAGGGAATTCTTTGTTGCAGAGCAGCATGAGGGATGGAGGTCTGGGCGTGTACTCTGGTGTGACTGCAATTTCCCAGCACTGAGGAGTTCTTCACCAGGGCCTTCACCCCAGTGCAGTACGAGCAATCAAACCGTCCTGTACCCTGGTGATGACCGCAACTTGACACCATCCGAACAGGGGTAAGAAACTGCAACACTTGAGATGCATAGGATATAATCATTCGCTCTTTGTCTTCTCTTAACTGCATTTACATTTATTTGCATTTATTTAACTGCATTTGCATTTATTGATTTAGTGACGTTTACATTTGCATTTACTTTTCTCAATAGTGATTTACAATATAGAGTAAGAAAAAGTGAATCAACAACAGATGCAGAGACACAAACACAGGATTGTCAAAGATCAGCTTATTTGTCGGATATCACAATGTTGCTGGTACACATCCCTCAAGTAACTGCCTATAGAAGCATAGCAAATACATAAATAATCATAGCAGATGGTGTTGGACTCATTTATGTAGCTGCTAGGAGATTGCAGCCAAACTGTAACCATTTTTAAACCATAACGGGAGTCTTAAAACTTGATTCATAAAATTACAATGTTGAACTTGACATGGGAAAGTATCGAAAGCCTATGAAGAGAGACGAGGAGGGGAGACTTATGGGAACACTTTGGGAGGTCGAATATAGCTCATAGAATGAATGCTCACACACACACATTTTCTGAACCGCTTGTCCCATACGGGGTCGCAGGGAACCGGAGCCTACCCGGCAACACAGGGCGTAAGGCCAGAGGGGGAGGGAACACACCAAGGACGGGACGCCAGTCCGTCGCAAGGCACCCCAAGCAGGACTTAAACCCCAGACCCACTGGAGAGCAGGACCTGATCCAACCCACTGCGCCACCACACCCCCTAGAATGAATGCTCAATGAAACTTAATTACTTGGACAAGAACTAATCTCATTTGGTGATCAGTCCCTGATCAGCCCTAAAGAACATGGGTTCACAACTTGTAGATTAATTGATCTCAGAATTTCAGAATCACTACCATCCCTGGGTCAGAATTCTGGAATCAGTTGGTATCCAAGTGTGTTGTAGGTTACAACATAACCGTGGAATGGAGATGCATATACATAAGTGAAAAAGTATCAGTTTCCTAAATTACCTCCATGCAAAGTGTATCGCCATCAAATCAGAGACTTGAAGCTTTTTCTTGCAGGCTTTTTTTTCTGTGTTGTCATGACTACCGTTCGCCAGCAAAGAAAAAGTAGTAAATAGCTTTTTTTATGAGGAGGCTAAGCTAAATTTTAAAACAGACGTTGCTCCAGTGGTTGTTGCACTGCTAGTGCTATAATTGCAGATTTGGCTATCGGTCCTCAAAACACTGGATATCAGTGTCTCTCCGGAATCGTCATGGGTGGGCCAGTGAATACTGTGTAGAAGGAGGGGATTGAAAATGCCCTATAATGCATCACTGTGCACATTGGTCATAAACGTCTGCTGTTATTGCGTTGTGATTCATCATTTTCATTAGTGAATTCCTTTTCTCAATGTATTATGCTACTGAACATGAACTAGCTGTGAACCTGTTTCAGTGATATTGCACATGGCTCCCAGCGGAGTGTGAACGATCAGAGAAACAGGCGCAAGAACAAGAGCGCTCCAGCATTGTGTCTCAGCGGGAAAAGCCGAATTAGACCAATGGCATCATTAGATAATGACATGATGATTTGGTCTAATTGCCTGTTTGTGCAAACATTGTCTTTGGGTTAATTTCAGGGATGTAGCATTTTGATTGCCAGCCTACAGGAACTCGTCCTTCCTCACTCTGATTGGCAGCACATCCCAGCAGCATGCTTAATGAATATGTAAAGTAAATTGCTGAAATTGCCTTTAGTAATCTCGTGTTTTAGAACACTTTGGACATTTTTAAATACAGGCAACATTTTGTAAATTTATTTTTTAATTCTCTGTCTGTATGTATTTCCCCATCATCCTCTGCATTTTCTTTCTTGCTTACTTTCATTTATTGCTAGGTTAATTAAGCTCATTAATACCCAGTGTATCTCGCTCCATTGCACTTCATTCACCATGTCATGTTGGGACCCTGTGACTTTTGGTGAAAATGACAGAACGGAGGTATCAGAGCTAAGGAGGAGCAGCAGTGTAAAAAACCTTTCTAGTAATATTTTCAATTCAATTCAATTTTTTCCTATAGATCGCTCTTCTCACGCAGTGACACAGAGCACTTTAACACAGGCATAAGGCAAGAAAAACAGATACAAACAACGAAGACAGTCGACTAATGGCTACCATAATAAAGTACTTTTATAGAGCTATAAGTATGCCTACTGGCCACCAGAGAAAGGAACAAAAACTCCCAACTGATGGTTGAAGGAGAAAAAAACCTCTAAGGGTCCATGGGCCAGTGGTTGCCCACCCCTCCTGGGCATTCTAGATAAGTACAATTGTAAGCCAGTTTAACAAGTAATAATGATATTGTTGGTAAATGGTATCTTGCATCCCCAGCTCAGCACAGAACATTTCGTTCATCATGGGAGATGGACATCATCCTGTGTTAGCATGGGATTTGTCTGTCATCACTGGCCAGCCTCCTCAGGTCTTATGTAGTGAGGTAGTGCTCAACAAGAAGAAAGAACAGAGTTAGTAATGTGTTACTTAAGTTAATTTATTATGCATTTTATAAAGGTGGTAAAAAACAACCAAGGCAAGTGGAATCACTATTTCTTGCTGAACTTCAGTGGATTTAGTCTTGGTGGTGTGCAGCTCAGAGGAATTAAAACAATAAAGTGGATTCTGCTATGCAGCCTGCATGTTATGTTGCTTTTATCAGATTGAAGCACAGGTGAAAAAGGTGATTCTCCAATGTGTGGCTAAAGTAGCAGGGTGAAACGGGTGCTGTGCAATTCCAGAACATCTCATGTGCGACCCTGAATCTCTGAAACAACACCTTTCCCCCTTGTGTGTGTGTGTGTGTGTGTATACGGTAAGTAAAGCATTGAAAGTGCTCTGGGTCCACACAGAGTGCAGAAAACAAACTGATTCTCAGTCTATATACACAAACTCCTTCCCTGAAACTCATCTCTCACACGGTAGGGCACCAAGCACACAGTGTAATGAAACCTTGAGTCTCTAAATCTGAACTGCTTATACCCTTCTTCTCACTGGAGGGTCCCAGCTCTGACGCAAAATGCTTTTCCTTTAAAAAAAAAAGCACTGTGGACGAGTAGCCAACAGAGCACCTGCATTCATTTTTTGATCACCTTCCCTTCTGATGGCATCTTCTTGGGCCTGGCACAGAACGTATGGTGGCAAGCTTGTCAGCCTGGAAACCGCACAACAGATGCCTTTGCTGATCCTCAAAAATCATCACTTTATTTGGTTTGCTAGCTGTTGCTTTTATGCAGCAATGAGTTTCAGTACACAGTCATCATGCTGCCCCTGGATATCTTCCTGCACTTTAAAAAAGTAGAGCTGCACTTCAAGGGCCAAATTCAACAGGTGGAATAGTAACTAAAGCTGCTGCCTTGCACCTGAAGAAGCCAGGTTCAGATCCACATTGCTTGACTGAGGTATTTTCCCTGAACTGATACAGTAAAAATTATCCAGCTATACAAATGGATAGCTTAACATTGAAAGTCACTTTGGACAAAAATGTCAGCTGAATAATTCAATTTAAAGTCCAGCTTTTCAGCCACTCTGCATTTTCAACCTTTGTGTGTCTTTGTTTTTGCAAATATCCTTTGCTAGTATCCTTTTGTTAACATGGCCTTTACTAATACACTGTAGATCTGATATGAAGCATTATATTATATTTTCCCATTTATAATGATGTACAGTGATAGCAGACAACACCAACCTAACAGTCAGAAATGACATTGTGGTAACCATTACCTGTGCAAAAAAGGGTAAAAATAGAATACAAAGAGTCAAAAATGTTTTGTTTTTAAAATGTTTATTGATTCATCTGAATATAATAATGAAAGTGAAAAGAATGGCTCTAGCCGTTGACCACAGTATAAAAGATCCTGAGTTGTCCATCTGCCATGATGATAGAGACGTTCCATGCAGAGCTGGGGATCCAAGATGCCATTTACCAACATTATCATTATTACTTGTTACACAGTGGCTTACAAATTGTTACTTTTTAGAATGCCCAGGAGGGGTGGGCAACCACTGGCCCGTGGACCCCCAGAGGTTTTTTTTTTCTCCCTCAACCTTCAGTTGGGAGTTTTTGTTCCTTTCCCCGGTGGCCAGTAGGTGTACTTATAGCTTTATAATAAGTTCTTCATTATGGTAGCCATTAGCTGACTGTCTTCTTTGTTTGTATCTGTTTTTCTTGCTTTATGCCTGTGTTAAAGTGCTCTGTGTCACTGCATGTCACTATAAAAATAAAAGAAAAAAAATAAAGAAATTATATTGGGTGTACAGTGTAATATATATTAGAAATTGATATACTTTTAAATCTCCTTCCCTTTCATCTCTGCATGAAATGTCCTTCATTGAGTTATGAACACATTGACCCAAACCACCTGTTTAGTTATAATCAGCAGGATGCAGCACGTAGTCTTGTCAAGCGCATCTATGTGCATATCTGCATTTTTTGAACCTTTCTGATTGCAGCAGCGACCTGTAGTAAATGTCATATTCCCATCAGATAAAGACCCCATTTGCTCTTGCATTTTTCTCCTATGCAATTGGTCCCCATCACCCCAGCAGCCCTCCAACTTGCCATTTGGAGCTATACATCAATATCAAGGGTTGTTTCTAGGGATGAGCAATAACCGGAGTGCTTTCCCTCTGATTATTTTGCCATTTTTAGACCTTTTTATCAGTTGTAATGACTTTAATATTGTTTGATGGCAGAAAAGACAGGAAGTCATTTAGAACGTTAACTGGAAAAACTGTATGGCTGACTTGCTGATGCCATATTTAAACATTGGGCAGCCACACGTTTGCCCTTGGCTTCCTATGAGTCCTCAAAGGAACTAGCAGCTGCTTAGTGCAAAGGAGGGTTCTGAATTGAACTGAGCAATAAGAGACCTTATTATAACTAGAAGTCCTTTACATTGTGATTCTGATGACATTCATGTCAACAAAATACAAAATCATTTCATAATGAGTCCTCATGAATTAGCTTCAATTGAGCTGAACCTTTTTCATTGTAATATTATCCCCTTGGAGCGTGACTGGAGACCTCATCAAGCTAATAGCTCAGTGGGAGCGGTCAATCAGTCAATCAAAGTTGATTTAGAGCGGCCCCCTAGAATTGAAATTGCCCAGAGTGCTTTAAAAGAAGGGGCGGAGTTATCAGACAGCAAACGCGGGAACACAGTTGTATTGTACAGGCCTGCTAGCATCAATATCCCTGATCCTCCGGAGGCTGGTTTTAATTAAAACATTACGCTCACCGTATGCCCTACTTACATGAGTCATTGAGCAGTGATAGAGGCTCTCTGCCGAATTACATTTTAAAAGACCTTCCCAGTTGTTTTGCAAGAATCACAGTGTATGGGAGCATCATAGCAGTGTGTGAGTGTTACTCAGACATGTTGATGAATCTTGGCTGTTCTGGTATTTGAAATGGCCCTGGGTATCATAGTAATAGTTGCTGTTGTTTCTGCTGTGAGACTGTTCAACCCCCTGGCTAATTACAGAGCCTCAACCCCTTCAATGATAATGGCTCCCCTCCAGCACGTGTTGAACAAATGTGCTCCCTTAGACACCAGGTCTATGATTACAATGCAGTTAACAGTTCTGTTTCATAAGGGCAAAACCAACAGTGTCATATATGATATGCTTATATATACTTCAGGTGAGCATGAAACAAGGTACCACAGAAAGAATGAGGTGTTTAGAAATCTCTGGTGTAAAACAGGAGTATTTTACTTGATGTCATTGCCATCATGCATTCTCTGTATCACACCAGTTGGTTTTATCAAACTCCTGTTCGGTATTTGTAGCTTTGGGTAGTGTAGTGCTCAGAATCATTGCCTTGAAATTAAATTCTCCTGTTGTAGTACCCTTGATCAAGGTACTTACCCCTGAATTGGAAGAGTGAAAATTGCCTAGCTGTACAAATCGGTAAATCATCGCACATGGCCTTGCAATCACACAAGAAGCAGATGGTTAAGGTACTATACCAGGATAATAAAATGTCTTGTGTTACTCTGAGAATCCATAAAGAGACCAGCAATCTGGATCACTTTGTCTTTGAACATGTAAGCGACGGCGTTTTCCTGCTCATATCCTCTCACTAACAAGTCATTAATATGCAGACTTGGACTTTTTTGGGAGGAACTGCACCACACAGCATAAACAAGGTCATTTAACAGTTACTGAAATAAACAACTCCAGCATTTTTTTCTCTCAGCTTTGGAGGGAAATGATCTGGAAATAAATTTGTCATGTTAACATGTTCCGATCATTGTTGCTTTTGATGTCCATCATGTTTAGTCATTCCCTCTGCACCAGGGAGAGGAGAAACTTGCTTTGAAATATGTGGGTAGTATTAACATGATTTCTTTAGCTTTCAAAATATTGATGTTAATATGTGTACATGCATATTTTTTTCTTTAAAATTTCACTAAATGTATTATGCTAAATATTGATGTTAATATGTGTACATGCATATTTTTTTCTTTAAAATTTCACTAAATGTATTATGCTGTCCATATAGAACACACACACACACACACACACACATTTTCAGAACCGCTCGTCCCATAGAGGGTCGCGGGGAACCGGAGCCTAACCCGGCAACACAGGGCGTAAGGCTGGAGGGGGAGGGGACGCACCCAGGACGGGACGCCAGTCCGTCGCAAGGCACCCCAAATGGGACTCGAACCCCAGACCCACTGGAGAGCAGGACCCGGTCCAACCTACTGCGCCACTGCACCCCCCTCTCCATATAGAACTTTACCTGTAATTATGTTTGCAGTTGTTTGTATAGTTTTATATTATATCAGTTTAGTGTAAGTGATTTGCATCAGCAGGGTCTCTCCTGAGATTTCACCTGTCATTCTTTTGCAGCCCAGGTTTATTAACCACTGTGCGCCTGTAAGTCTGTCATTACCTCACCATTGAGCATTGTGTCATCAACTGTGTCACAAAGAAAGATTCTGCAACTATCCCATTTCTGTGGGGGACTTGGTATATTACACCTGGACTGACTCAGCCTGCCCTATTATAACCTACCTCCTCTATAATTACCAGGTGTAAAGAAAGACCATGGCAATGATCCAGGAGAATCAGGAAACAGGTCTTAGAGGGAAAGAGAGGCCTCTGACTTAAATCCTTGTAAGACAAGTACTAAAGGATAAAGGTCAAATACAGTAAATCTTAATAATATTCTGAAATAAACTGAGCAAAAGATTGTCTGTGACTATATCCAGAACAATTCACCTAACTTTCTACTGTAGAATTAACTTACAGTATGTAATTTAGCTGAAACATCTTACAACAGGAAAAAGGAAAAATGATCAAGTTGGAAGGAAACCCTCTAATCCCCTGGTCCTGAGTGGATGAGGGGAGTCTCACAACAACTGAACCAGGATCAGTTTACCCAGCAGCACTCCCTAGTCCCCGGTTCCAGCGTGCTTCAAATCCTCTAATCCCAGTCACAAAGTGTGCAAACATCACTTCACCAGAGCCAGCTGCATGTCCATGTGGCACAGTGGTCCCGTTTGCAAGACCAAGTAAGCAAGAGGTTGATTTTCCTGTTATCCTGATGCTCAACAGTGTCAAGAAAGAGAAACACCATATTAAGATGTGTTTTGGTGGATTTGAGTCCCACCTCTGGCTGTAGTATCCTTAAGCAAGGTACTTATCCTAAATTGCTCCAGTAAAAATTACCCAGCTGTATACATGAGATAATTGTAACCTTAGCATTCTAAGTCACTTTGGAGAAAAGCATCAGCAAAATGAAAAAAATGTAAATGTATTGTATTATCCATGGTGACAGAACCCTCTGTTTCCTCTAGTAGTTGCAAGGCAATTTACAAATTGAAGTTTGTGAAATAAGCTGCTTTGCAATGATTTACACATCAACACACCTTTTTAAATTGTTCCTGTATCTGTCCAGTATAAGTTCTTTGACCAAGGGGTGGGATGTTCTGGGTGACTGGACTGCAAGGGGATGGCCCTGAAAACCATGCCCAGAGTCAATAAAAATCACCACACCCTGCTTCAAATGAGAACCATGGAATTTCCCATCTACATTAAATTATATATGTTCTCTGTTACTGTCTTACTGTTAATGCTTATACACACGTTTTGCTTAGACAAAACTGGGCATTAATAGTTAAAGAATGCAGGTGCTCTGTGGGGGCATGGTGGTGTGTTGGGTTTGGCCAGTGCCTGCTGTGCTGGGGTGCCTTGCAACAGACTTGCGTCCTCTCCTGACTGTGACCCCACCCCCTTTGGTTCTGTGCCCTGTGTTGTCGGGTAGGCTCTGGCTTGCTGCAGTCCTGCTTGGGACAAGTGGTTGTTGATGCTGGTTGGTTGTAGCTTCTCTGAAATAAAATATTCATAACTTTGATTTGATACCAGGGCTGTGTTCCAGCAATAAGAAAGGTGTGAGGCTCTTGCTCTTGTCACATTCTCATGAAATGCCTGTGATTGAAAAACAAATTAGGGAGAAGTTGTTACCCCTTCATCCATTTGTTTTACTCCAGTGTGTGTGTGTGTTTATTCTAGCTATGAAATTATTCATCCAGAGCACAGTGATAATAAATGAATAAAAATTAAAGCTAATTGCAATTGCCAAACTTTTGTAGACCCTGATGTGGAAATACTTCTAGTTTTTATGTGGTTTGATTTTGTCCTTTTTTTCGGCCCTTACTAATTTGGCCCTCCACTGCATGGAATGCATCTCATCTTTCTCTGTGTTCTACACAGCTTGCTGAGACTGGAAGTTCTGCTTCACCAACTGAAGGAGACGAAACCAAATCCAGTGGAGTCTCACCCTTCCAGACAAGTCAGGACTAGAAAGACTCCAGAGTGGCTATAAGACTATGTCCATTGAGTATCTTAAAATGAGTATTATAAAGAATTGCTATTGTTAATTTTGTGGTTGCTTGTTCTGAGTAGACTTTTATCCAGATGTGTTGAAGTTCGCATTTGATATATCAGTGTTAGATCATGACTGCTATTGGAAAGCTTGTTTCTTCTAGTGTGACATAGTCTCTTCTTACAGAGAGAGGAATGTGTTCTTTATCCCTATAGAAAAGTGCTGTTGATACTCTGCCTCCTGCACATTGTGTGGCATAGGAGGAGACAAGAAGAGTAGAATAGGGGAGGTAGAAAAATGAGGGTTGGAGTGCAGTGTGAAAGATTATTTGGTAAATGTAATAAAGTTCTCATGTTTAAGGAACCACTATGTGAGTAAAGACATTACAGACTTATGTATTCATAGCAACGTTGATTTTGAATTCCGAGAAGGATTTGCAGTTAGTTCAGTTGAACCACATAGGCCCTTATTTTAACTTTGACTAAATAATTTAACTCATCTCCATTTTTATTTTGCACAGCTTTTGGAGTTTGGTGCCTGCTCAAGTGGAAGGAAAGATGTTTTCATTTGATATGCAACATTTGGACTGCATTAAAGATGAAGACAAACTCTACAAATGTTTGACCATAGTATGGAGGTGTATTCACTCTTAGAGGACAGTTGTCCATAGGCCTTTAAAGCTTTTACAACTGTTTACGAACACTTGTGAACTTTCGTGGGGCATATTGGCACAGTCACTGTTGCTTTGTGACTGTGTTTTCTGTCAGGCCAGAGAGAGGGAGGGAAAATTCCCAGTGATGTAGAGCAGCATTCTCCCCTTTAAGACATAAGTCTTATAGCTGCTCCTGTGGCAGCTGGGCTAAAAAAGGCAAGATGGAGATTCACATCTTATATATTTTGACAGGAACCAGCAGTAATTGCTCTCTCTCTGTGCTGGAGAAAGAAGCAAGGGAGATCAGTCACCTGGGAGGGTTTGCTGGAAGCTCAGACCCAGGGTTATAAAAAAGCTGCCCTTACACTGACTAATAAAGCCCTGATCTGGAGTAGGCATTAATTGCCTTTCAAAACATGTTCCTTCCCTCTTTCCACTTTCTCAGCTTGTGTTTCTTTATTGAAAACTTTGTCAGGGTTGGGGCTTACTGCAATTCGCTGGCTGTGTTTCGCTAAACAGGAAGCAACCATTTACTCCGAGGGCCTTCATTACCTGCTCAGTCAACTTCAGTAGAGCAGGAGGTCAGATTGTCTTCTCCAAAGAGCAGTGTTCTTGTTTTACCTGTACACCACTATCCTATATCTCTGTCTTGACACTCATTGGATACTTTATTAGATACACCTGCTCATTAGCTGAAATAGAAAATCCTGTTGCCTCAACTCCGTACACCTATATAGTTTTAATTTCATTCTGGAAATTGGCCAAATATCTGAAGAAAAACAATGAAATTACTTATTCTGTGTTTTTTTTTTTTTTTTTTTTTTTTTTGGTGGAGGGGGAGGGAGGGGGGGATTCCAATTTAGGATAATAGGAAACTGAATAATGGGGGATAAGTATATACAGAAAGTATGCAGACAGTTAACAGGTTCACTTACTATGTATTAGATCAGAAGTCCATTTCAGGTTTGTCCTGTGAGAGCTCAAAAGCAAAATATGAGGTTCCCGTGGGCATGTCTAAAGGCAAAAGAGGGTACCCGGTGCTACATAGGTGTTTTTAATAAACTGGCTGGTGAATGTCCAGATGCACATGACTTAAAAATAACACATTTCTTGACAGAGCTATGAATTAAATGCAGTTATCAAACAGTACTCAAGTGTGTACCCATTATTTGTACACTGTGTATACACTATTACTTAGCTGTAACCGGTTCAGAGTCATGGGCCTGGTTGAACAGAACTATTATGTACTATAGTCCAGTTTTATATATAGTGTACCAGCAGTACAGGATATCTACAGTACACGCTGCTCAGAAAGACAAAGCGAATCATGGAAGATCACAGCCACCCTGCACAGGCACTTTTCTCTTTTCTGCCCTAGGGAAAGCAGGTTAGGTCTTTTCGAATCCGCAATGCTAGGTTCAGGAACAGTTTTTACCCCAGTACTGTAAGAGTGTTCAACACTGACGGAAGTGCCACTTTTTGAAACTAGAATTTTCACGGATCCCTCCAAGCACATCACTTGCATTGTCACTTTTAAGTATTCTGACTATTTATTGTTATTGGCATTATTTATTGCTTTTTTTTTGTGTGTAGTACTGTCTATTGTGTTGTCTATAGTCTGTGCAGAAGCATTCAAGCAAGAATTTCATAGTACTTTGTATATGGTACTTGTACTTATGACAATAAACCTTGAACTACTGTGTATATATATATATATATATATATATATACAGTTGTTCAAGTTCAAGGTTTGTTGTCATAAATTATATACTAGGTGGCACAGCAAATAACACTGCTGTGTGAGAGAACGTGGGTTCGATCTCCGCTCAGTCTGTGTGGAGTTTGCATGTCCTCCCTGTGTCTGCGTGGGTTTCCTTCGAGTGCTCTGGTTTCCTCTCATAGTCCAAAGATGTGCTGTTCAGGTTCCCCCATAGTGTGAGTGACAGAGAGAGTGTGTTTCACTGATGTATGGGTGAGTGACCCACTGTAAGTAGTTTACCTAGCAGTGTAAGTCACCTTGCTGAACAAGGTGTGTGGGCTGATAACACTACATAGTATCCATTGTAAGTTGCTCTAGAGAAAAGTGTCTGCTAAGTGAATAAATGTAAAAATATACTGTATATATATATATATATATATATATATATATATATATATGAGGGATATGGCAGCATGGTAGGTTTGGCCTGTGTCCACTCTCTGGCAGGTCTAGGGTTTGAGTTCGGCTAGGGGTGCCTTGCAACGGACTGGCGTCCCATCCAGGGTGTGTCCCCTCCCCCTCCAGCCTTGTTCCCTGTGTTGCCAGGTTAGACTCTGGTTTGCCGCAACTCCACTTGGGACAAGTAGTTTCAGATAGTGTGTTTATATTTATATGTATGTATAAAACTGAACTACAGTTCATTTATATATAGCCTTGTACAATATTTTGTTACAGGTGTTCCAAATGAATCCCATGGTTCTCTTTCAAGTATGAAGAGAAATTACCAAGGTGCTGAAGGGTACTTGGCAGACAGTTTCATAGGCTCTTTGTCCTGCCAATTGCTCCTGGCTATTAGCACCCGCAAAAAGTGTTCACTTACTTTCAACACATAAACGCTCATAGTCCTGTCATGTTTGAAGTCCAGTCGATGGACTGAAATGCAATAGCTTGTTTCTTCAGTGGGGTAGGCAAGAAAATTATCATGGGCAGGCACAGGTCAGGCGATCAGCAAACGTCGTACAGAGGGGTAGGCAAAAGTCAGAACAGGGACAACAAGAGCAAAGAGTTGGGGAACCGAACAGGAGGAAACGCACCGAGCCATCTTTTTAACCCATGCCTCCTTGATGAGCTGCAGATGCAGGAGCGGGGCATATGATTGTGGGTGTGACAAATCCTTTGATATGGAATTTGATGCATTTATGCTCTGCTTTGTTTCCTTTTCCTGCTGTTTGGATAGACAGCATAATCAGAAATCAATTTTCTCCTCAGACTTTATTCACTCTTCCTATATAAGGCTTTTCCCACCTTTGCCTTAATCCTCTCAATAAACTAAAAGAAAAAAAAAAGTGTGGTAAAATATGACATCATTTCTCCATGTGACATATTCAATTCAATTTATTTTTATAGAGCACCCTTCTCATCCAGTGACACAGAATGCTTGAACAGAGGCATAAGGCAAAGAAACAAATACAACAAAGACAGCTGACTACAAACTAGCGTAATACATTCTCAATGGATTTATCAAAGTCATAAGTATGCCTACTGGCCACAGAGGAAAGGAACAAAAAAACACTCCTAACTGAAAGTTAAGGAAGAAAAAACCTCATGGGGTCCAAGTACCAGTGGCTGCTCACCCCTCCTGGGCATTCCAGATTAAACAAGTCTTCTAAGTCAGTACAACTAATAATAACATTGTTGCTGTATGAGCATTTAGAGATTAAAAAAAATTTTTTACTCATCCATAGTTTTATACTGGTAAAGCAATTAGCTAAAGACACCACATGTGATGGGTCATCAGGCTTAAACAAAACATATGGCTGTGTGTCATTAGCATATCAGATTTTAGGGTCATTATAAGTATGGTGCATGTGTAAACAACCAGAATGGCTTTCTCTTTCAAAAATATGCCCTGCTACAAATGCCTGTGGTGTCATGAAGTACACAGATTGCTCTTTAGCCTTGACGTTGACTGGTGTCCATATCTCTGGCACTCCAGAGATCCACTGAAGCAGAAATGAGAAGAAAATGTTTTGCTACTAAGTTCTTAGTAAAGACTAAGGTTGCACCAGAGTAGGCCCATATTTATGAATTAGTGAAGAAGATTAGTTAAAAGATACCAGATTTATGCTCCAAAATGGGTCTTGCTGTTCTTTTATGCGTGAGCAAAGTACTCACCCTGTATTCAGACATACAGAAAGATAAAGGTCTCTGTGAGCCATGTACTATAAGTCCGTTTGGATTAAAGTGGCTGCTGAGAAAAAGAACAACATGTTGACTGAGTAAAGATGGAAGAAACCTGAAACAGATGTGTTTAGAATTCTCCTCCCTTTTCCAGATACTCACATGCTTCCATCCACTCAACAGCCAGGTCCTCACAGGCCCAGCCACATCCACTGCTTCACTGTGGGCAGAGCTAGTTAGGGAAGTCTATTACATCCTTTCAGTTGGCTCCGTGTCTAAACAAAGGAGGCAGGCATGTGTGGGTGGCCTGCTTCTGTGTCGATAAATGCTCCATAGCACTATCAATGTAGAGCATTGCGTTGGACGTATAATTAGCGCTCTGCCTTCCCTCCTCAGCACAGGAAAAAAGGAAACCACCAGCGTACAAGCAGATTTTTTTATTATTATTTAGGTCTGCTTTTCATAATTCAAATGCACAGGAAAGAGCAGAGCTTGTTCAGCATATTACAAGTTGGAATTTGGTCCCCTGGAAAGCACATCAAGGAGAGGTGAACAATTTTGTCTCTGTGTTTCACTTGTTAAAATTTTCCCACACAAAAACACAACTTTACTCAGAGTAAGAAAACACTGGATGGACGTTACAGACACAACAGGACTGGAAAAGTAAAATAAATCAACATTAATAAGGTGTTATTAATTAGGCTTCACCCATCTAAGACAAGTTAATCCTGAATTCTTTGGTGTTCTTTCATTTGAGTGCTTTGAAATGTTCTGGCATTTTCAGTAATGAGAAAAAATCTTTTACTAAGATAGTTTGATATGTTGGATACCAGAAAAAAGGCCATGAAAAATTTTGAGTGTGGGTGAGAGAGGAGAATTTGAATAGAAAGATTAATTTCTCCATGTTCTGTTAACATTGTTAGGGTTTCAGAGCATTAAGTGTAGGTATTCTTCCTCTTCTTCTTAATAATAATAATAATAAGTGGTTGAGCATGAAGTCTCACACAAGTAGACCGCTTTTTCCTCTCTGTTTTTCTATCTATACAATGAAAATACTGTGGCGTGCAGTACCGTGAGTTTGGATGGGGTGAAGAAGAACGCAGAGGCAGCGTTCATTCCGAACGTTTTATTAGAACACCCGCACACAGGGAAATAATGCTCTCAGTCCGAGGACCCTGTTTCCTCCAGAACCTGCTCGTTTAGCCAGCCTTACCAGCCTGCTTAGCGCCCCCAGGCTCTTTCCTCTTTCTCTCTTGGCAGACACAAATACCCCCTTGTATTCCCCGTACGTCACGAAACGCTAACCAATTGCAATAAAACACATTTCCTGCTCAGAACAGTAACGCTGGTCGTCACATAGCCCCCTTCAAAAAGAATAGCAGCGTCCCCACTGCTGCCTGCCCCACAAATGTCCCAATGTCCGACGCTGTCCTTCATGTGCCTCCGGTCGGAAGTGCAGGTCCCGGACGCTCAGCGCTGGTGGTTGGGGCGCGCTCGGGGGCTGAGGCGGTCATCCTTGTCCCTTGTCCATCTGGCCTCTGTCCCAGCACCGCTCTTTTCCTCTCATCTGGCATGTATCCGGCTTGGCGACACCCACGTAGCTTTTGCTGACCGCCTCTCGCAGGACTGTTGTGTCCACTCTCTACAGTCGCTCTGTGCCGCTTCAGCTCCGTCGTCGGGGGCGAACACCCCTCTTGCGCCCCTGGTCGTCTTGTTGCAGCTCTTGCTGCTCAGCCATCTTTGGACCTGAGCAAGCCACCCCGCTCGCTGCTTACGCCTCTGCTGCTCCACCGCACGCCGCACTCACCGTGACGCTCATAAAACTGGCTGCTTCTTGCTGCGCAGCCCTCCTGCTTTTGTGGCGTTTGGTCCACTGCGCTGCTCTTTCAGAAATGGTCATCGGGTCTTCAGGCAGACTGGGCACTTTCTCCACGAAAGTGGCGAAATCTTGCTCTGCGGGTGAATTCGCATTGGAGAGTTTGCTCACCTCCATCACAGAGCCCTGCCTGTCCACAGATGAGGCACGCTGCTCCGTGTCGTCTAGCACGTCGTCTGACCTCCTCAGGAAAGCGTCGCTCTCCGCGGGGCGACTTTCCTCAGCACCCGCCAAAGTTTTGCTGCTTTCTTCTGCCGTGCTTTCCATGGCCACAGGGAGACCCCACTTGACTAGCTCGCCTGTCTCCAGCGGCACCTCGCAGCCTTTCTCTGCCGTCTTCACCACAGCATGCGCTTCCCCAGGGTCCCCCTGGTCCCCCTGGACACCCATGTTCTCCACTCGCTTCTCCACCTCCACTGTCGCAAGCTCTTCATTCGCCGGACGCTGTTCTTCTGTCCCACTGGCTTTCATTTTCCTGTCAATTTCCCCTTCCTCATCTTCGGTGTTCAGTTGCTCCCGAATCCAGCCTCTCATGGTCCTGCCCCATCCCACTCCTGACACCAATGTGGAATGTAGCGCTGTGGGTTTGAATGGGGCGAAGAAGGACGCAGAGGCAGCGTTTGTTCCAAATGTTTTATTAGAACACCGGCATACAGGGAAATAATGCTCTCAGTCCAAGGACCCCATTTCCTCCAGGACCTGCGCGTTTCGCCAACCTTCCCAGCCTGCTTAGCACCCCCAGGCTCTCTCCTCTTTCTCTCTCGGCAGACGCAAACACCCCCCTTTATATTCCCCGTACTTCACCGAACCTTAACCAATTTCAATAACACTTTTCCCGCTCAGAACAGTAGCACGGGTCGTTACAACACTTTCTTTATTTAAAACACATTTTAATAAACAGTTCCAAACCTTCAAAGGTTTTAACTGAATAACAAGATGAATACTGATAATATTATAAAAGGAAATTGACTGAAAGAATAACTATTGTTAGAACAGAAAAAGTAAAGTAAAAAATCATGTTTTAATGTTGTCACTGTATTTGTCTTAACGTTTTAAAATCCCCATTTCAAACTGCAGTCAAACTAAAACTTATTTGTCTGCCACAGTTCCAGATTTGCTAAGAAGCTGACTCCTCCTGATGCTGTCACTGCTGATTAACATTTCCCAGTTCAGATGTTCAAAGTTTTGAAAATTATTTCTTACAAAGAATGCACTGTGGTTTTTTCTGTCTGCTGGGTGTGCTCCCTGAGCCTATATTTGGTCCATCTCCATTTTGTTTGCTTCAAAAATCATCAAGCAAAACACAGATTCTCACAGGATTTTAATGAGTCAAATAAGGATGTTGAAAACTAGTCTTAATGAGGTGCCATTAACATGTACAGTATAATTTTCCACAGAAAGTAGGCCTGTAAACCTTCCAGGAGAAGTTTGTACTACTTTTTGTGTAGTCTTGATCATGGTGGGGAAGCACCTTTGGTACACAGCCTGAGTTGAATCACCTTCCAAAGGCCTGGACCTCTTCTAACTAGTGTGTCTATTTTGAAAAGTTTCTCTTGATTGCACTTAGTCCTCTATAACTCTTTTCATCATAAGTTTTGTTAAACTTTTCTGTCAAACAAATGTAAATATAATTTCAGACAATTCAAGCATGACATTAGGGTGAATTTGTTTCCTCTCTTTATCTTTCCATCTATTATATATAAACTGAAACTTCAGCTGCCGAGAACAAAATACTCAGCTTTTACCAAAGAACGTCATCTTGTATTAATAAGCTGAATAAGAAAAACTGACAAATGCAACCGATCATGGGTAGTAAATGAACAGAAACAGGAGCTGAATTATAGTTTGTCTCTATGAATGTCCCTCTCTCTCATCCTGCCTGCAATAAAACAAGGCAATTTAAAGAGTCATTCTGGTATGGAAGCTATCGATCATCTTTGGTCTCTTGTTTTACTGCCTTTATCGCTCTCTTTGTTTACTGCGGGATCATGGGCATTACACAGCAGCTGGAAATGTCAAGGCTGTGCTGCACCTTGCTAAACAATTCTGATAAATCAAAATGGTAAAGTTATGTAGAAATGTACTGTTCCAAACGGACATGCAAATCCAGCCAATATGACACAACATGCTATTCCCTTAAAATTTTCAAAGCACAGAATGAGAAATGTGAAATTTGCCAAGTTCAGCTGGTTCTGTCCAATATGTTTGGCCAGTTAATAGGGCACTGGTGAACAAAGGGATTTGAAAGGCTGGAGGACAGCTGCAACTTTGCTCTTAGAAAAGAACCCAATAAATATGAAGCTTTATGAATAAGCCGAAATGTGAGCCTTAGAAGTTGCTTCAGATAAAAGAATTTGCTTGAAGTGTATTCCTCACATGTTTACCTCTTTGCTTGCCTGTCCTCCTGGTTGGAGGAAAGGGCCTGCAGTCTCCAGATTGCTGGAACTAGAGTCCTAACTTGTGGGTTGTGCTGGAACCAATAACTCCTTTCCTGCATTGCCGGCAGGTTCTGCTGCTCACTTTGATTTATTGCTTCTGCTGGAATTCCTCTTTGATGAAGCATCTGACAGGCTGAAAGATTTACGTGGAGCCTCCATCCTAAGTGTGAGAAGTGCAGGCACCTGGTGTCAGAGAACATGCCCTGTGACACACCTTGCCACATGGCTCCATCCCCTCAACCTCTGGCTGAAGGTCAAGCCCAGGAATGCTGTATGGTAAGTGGATCTGCTACCTGAAAAAGTGAAAAATAAAGGTGTACAGGAAGTGGCAACAGTGCTTGAGACCGCTCTATGATAGATTAATCCAGTGGAATTCAGAATAAAATGACTGTACAATACAATACAATGACAATATCTGTGATACCTCCAGTGACACTGTCCAGTGACACTGTCACTTGAAATTCCCATCATGCTCTGTGGTAGAACATGTCCATCGTAACATCACTATGTGTAAAAAGTGCAATAACCCCCGCCTACCTGCATAGCATTAGTTCAGTAAATACGGCTGGGTCAAAGCACACATACTGGCTGAAACTACTTGTCCCGTGGCGAACTGGAGCCGAACCCGGCAATACAGGGCACTGGAGGGGGATGGGACACTGGTCAAAGCAAAGTACCAAATTTAATTCACATATCATTGATTTACTTATTTTGCTGCTGTTGTTAATTGTTGTCTAGTCTATTTTAAGTCTTAGCTACCACGCAGATAAAGTGTCCAGAAATTTATGTCGTACACTTCTGTCCTTAATGTTGAAAGGTGTGTGTCCATTCTCACTATGATCCATCTGGCTGCTGCTCATCCTCTTCATCTTTTTACTTCAACTTTCCTCATCATCCCAATCTTCTTATTACAAGTCCAAAGTATGATAACCTCATTGCCATTTGGGCTTCCAATGAAAATTCCAGTTCAATTATTCAACTCACATCTGTTTTTTCCTGCTTGCCCAGTGTTCTGAAAGGTCTCTCCAGCACCACAGTCCAAAGGAGTGCATGTTCTTCCTGTCCTGTCTCTTTACTGTCCAGTTTTCACATTTATATAATGTTATTAAAAGTAATATTTTTTAATTCTGATCTTTCTTTTTGTGGAGACAGTGACACATTTGTGTCACGTCCATGCCCACAACTCAACCAACAGCACCTGACTGGTCCAGCACCTGACTAACTGCTCACCCTTTAAAAGACCCTCCTCAGCTCCCATACCTTTGCGGAATCTTGTCAGAGACAACCGCCCTACCTCATGACGTCCAGTGCACACTCAACACTTGTTCTTCGTTCTCGTCTTCCAGTTTTCGTCCCTTCGATTTGTTTCCCGACCACATCAACGGATCTTCAATCAAACGCAGACCACTGACCGACCGACCTTTCACTTCATCCCCTGACCTTGTCCATGGATCCTCGCTCTTACTCCGACCGCCGATCGACCGACCATTCGCCTGTCCCTGACTCTGAGAACTTGCCTTATCCCCTGAATCCAGACGAACGACTCCACACTTAGGTCCTGCCATCCCGGTTCTCTCGGCCCCACATGACAATTTGAGGATCTTTTCCAGATTTTTAATTCCAGCTCTGACAAGTGTTAGTCTTTGGCATATCTCTTGAATGCTGAACCCCTTGTGGATGATTATTGATCCGAGACAAAAGTTGTCAACCACTTCTTTATCCTTATCAACTCTACACTACCACTGTCGCATTTGTCATAACTCTAAATTTCTTTGTTTTGCAGACATTTTTATTCAGTATCTTAGGTAGCCTGTATGTTTACATGTAAACAACACTTGAATATTTAACTCTGAATCCTTTTCATCCTTTTCATGGGAACAGAATCCCATCCATGTACTTAAAAATCACAGTGACAGCAAACTGGAAAATATTTCAACAGATTGTTCAACAATAGTGAGGTTTAGGTCCAGTGGTGATGTTTACGTGTGTGCTACAGGTGTGTCTCCATGCTTTTCAAAGCTGTTGTATGGGTCATCACTGTGGTGAGTTGTCCCCCGCTGTGGTGTAGAGAGCCAAGGTGTTAAGAGAAACACCCAGGCTGCAGTCATGAGCTTACTTCGCAGACAAACTTAAAAGTCATTCCTGATTAGAAAAAATGACAAATATACTTCTGTTTTTTTCCATTCTTTTGATTCTAAAAATGAATGCCAAACTTGGATTATTAAAAAGATGAAGACACTAAACTTCACCCAACAGTATGACACCATGCAGTAGCTTCATAGTGCAGATTATTTTTTCCCCAATTACAGCAGAAGAGAAATAGCACAAAAGCCATTTTTCGGCAATGGGTGGTTGGGGAGACGATCTCAGATTTTTCATAGAGAGAATAGAACATATGTATTGTCAGAGGATTTCAGGAGACTGGAAAATATTAATGATTGTCTCACACCTTTAATTGGGAGAAGTGGTTAGATCACCAAATGAGCATAAGCTGGATATCAAAGCTGTTTTTTGTGAGGGAACAACTGCAGATCCAATAAGATCATGAATACCGTGTTTTATTCTTTGTGCTCTCTGCCCACCCCTCCCGATTCATGCGTGTGCACAGGCTGGATCCTCATGAAAACACTCTTTGTGTTTACCAACTGTAAAACACACAGAAGGTTGCCTAGGCTATCATTACGCACCAGGGCAGATTTTCCACTTCTCTTCCTCCTCTCCCCCACTGGCTGGCACCCACTGTACATTTAAGCCAGAAAATTCAAAGAGCCGTTATGCTGCCTTCCCTCGATGTTAATTTGTTATTTCCACCATTGTTACATAAAACGCTGTGATTATTACATTTGCATGGCTGTAAAACACCATCAAATGCATCCCACGCACTAGATGTAATACCCACTCACATTCATTCCGTCTGCTTGCCTGAAATGGGACATTCAGCTATGAGTGGGGAGGACCTGTTATTTGAATATCGGTGCAGTTGCTAACTTTTAATTCTTGTGATATTGCACACTGCCAGGTGTGTTGTCATGCAATTTCACAATTTTTTTTTCATTATGTATTTGTTTGTGTGATGCTTTTCTTTAATGAGAGTTGTACTCTCAACCACTTACGCTGGTTTATGCACTTGTACAGTTTGGTAATTTTTGCTGCAGTAATCTAGGGTGGATACCTTTCTCACGGGCACTGTAGCAGGAGCAGGGACTCGAAACCAGGTCCTTCGATTGTGAGGCAGTGGGTCCAACCAGTATGTCACCCAGCAGCCCATATTATTCTGTATAGTGTTGCTCAGTACCAGTCAAAAAACTGATTTGGTGGAGGCCTCGTATAACATCTAGAAATTGTTCTTCCATTCCTTCTTCTCCACCACGTCCTACCCAGGCTCTCTTTGAAGCTAGGCTTCAGCGACAGTTTGAGTGGGTCCAGGAGCAGAGCCATTCAAACTCTGTTCTTTTTCTTTTTAGAATCCTTTCTAATTCCAAGAACTCAGAGGAGGGGGCACACCTATCTGGTTCTCATGAGTATTCCAACAAAGCCACTCCTTGTAAAGTGCATGGGAGGAGGTCACCCTTAACTTATAGGATTCTTTAAAGTGATTAATGGCTTTAAAGATAATGTACATTAAATTTATCTGAAGCCTTTGTCCAAAGTGACTTACAGTATTAGATATTCTATACTAACATTTAGTCACTGATACAGCTGGTTAATTTGTACTGCAAGGGACAAATTCGGTATTTGGTACTGCAAGGATTCATAGTCTTTTGAT
The DNA here is from genome assembly GCF_900964775.1 of Scleropages formosus. Taxonomy (NCBI): domain Eukaryota; kingdom Metazoa; phylum Chordata; class Actinopteri; order Osteoglossiformes; family Osteoglossidae; genus Scleropages; species Scleropages formosus. The sequence goes on from NC_041811.1 coordinate 5,243,930, forward strand.
TGCATGGGCTCTAAACACTATGCTACCTGCTACCCCCAGTGCACTATGGCATGGGGTGTTGATGGGTTTCATTGTACTAATGAAGTAGCCATAACCATGTAAATTAGAAGGCATGCATACTGTGTACAGGTAATCAACATAGCATGCTGACACCTTACAGTTACCCAGTTGTAGGAGGTGACCCTGAATGTGAAAGAGTCGGGGCAATAGAAGACTCCCTCTGTCAGGCTGGTCCTGTTGTACAGAGGAGGACCCGGACAACAGACAATTGAATGCAGACAGGACACTCCTGGACTACTTGATAAAACGGTGATGAAACACTTGTTTATCAGTGTTTTGATCCCATCAGACAGTGACTGACTTGGGAGTGTAATAACAATAAACTTACAATGGGGGGGTAAAAACTGTGTTTTTGTGCTGCTAGCAAATTAAGAGGCCTGGCGTCTGTTAATGGTTTCACCTTTGCCAACGATTTAAATGCAAATGCTGAAGGTTCATTACATGCATGATTACTTCCGTGTTGTTGGGAATAAGTTACAAACAAAATGCCAAGATGATCCGCTGCACTGATAAAGTCAGGCAGTGATAAGATCATATTCGGCAAGTGGAAAGTGCACATCAAGCACAAACAAGCAAGGGGATGTGACTGTTTTCTGAGTGTTATTGTTATGTGGATGCCCGGCAGATGCTTCCACCCAGAGCTACTTGAATTTGCACAATTTCAGTATTCTACCTTTCAATCCTTCTTTCAAATTACTAAGAGGTGCAACAGCAGGTTCTCATCTTAAACCCCAAATGGTAAACTTTTGATCATATGTCATGTGCTCCCATTAATCATGGTAACTAATAATTCTTTATATCATGATGACCCGCCTGGATTGTACTGTCAGCATTGTTGCTTAACATGGACTCAGGTGAAAGAAGTATCAAAACAGAAGCTTTATTAGATCCACAACAAGCACACTCAAATAGCACACTCAGATTTGACTTAAGCTTTAAAACAGATAGAACAACACCAGGATGAGCAATTCCCCAGTAAGTCCTCAAAAGGGTTGAACCCAAACTATATGCAAACATGGCAGCAGCAATGCACCCTCTGCTGATGCTAAAATGTTAACCACTGAAAAATTAATTAGCTCTCAATCTCCAAAATAATGGCCAAAATCAAATTCTCTCACATTAGTTTTCATGACACAACTTGCTGCATAACTAAAAAGTTGGACAAAACTGGGTTCTGTAGATTACAGCAAAACTGCAATGAAAGATTTTATATTAGGGATTTTAAAAAAAAGCACGGCTGGAGTTCCGGGTTGATGAGCACATTTTCCCTCCACAAGGCTCGAATTAGAATGGACATATTAGTGGCTGCGTGTCATCACTACATGCCGCCAAATTTTTACAACTCTGAGTTGCTCGCAGCAGGAGGCGAACACTTTTCAGGAATATATTAAAAGAAGTTTTTGCACTTGACAATTGCAACAGTGATGCAGATGCTCTTGGTGCTGTTTGAGGATGCAGGTGGATCAGTCTGCAGATGAGTTCTGAATCTCCAAGGAGGTAGACTTCCTGTTGTTAGTAATTGTCACGCCAGCCCCATCAGGTGGTGTGTGGCATTGAGGGCCAATGTCAAGATCTGTCAGTCAGAAACAGAGGGTCGAACAAGTGGAAATTACTATGAGCGGGAAGCCTTGCCTGGGATTAGTGAGTGCCAAGAAACGCAGCAGGAAATGCCTTCCATATCTGATTGTCCTTTCCACATGGAAGACTCAGAACAGAATGCTCTGATGAACCAGATCATCCTGATCCGGAACTGGAGAGTGGACTCTGAGGCAAGCCGCGGCACCAACCCCTGTGTACAGCGTGACTCTGGCAATGTAATTGTGTTTTAGAGTGGTGTGTGATGACCTCCAGAAAACAATCCAGCAGGCCTGCAGAGGTAGCTAGCTGTGTATTTCTGAACAAACATGCTGAATGAATGTTTCGCCCCTCTCAATCCCTACATGCACACACACACAACCCGCCCCAGTTAAGAGTCTCCCAACCGTGGTATTAAAACTGGAGATCTGCTGTTGTGTGTTTGTTCAAAGTGCTAAACTTCAACTGCATCAATAAAACAGCCAGATGTATAAAGTAAATGACCGAAGCGTAAAAGCAGAAAGCTACGGATCAGTTTGCCAAGTAAACCACTCATAAGATAATGACTAGGGACTCCAGCTCAGTACTGCCAGCATTTTTCAGATGAAACGGTAAAGTCAAGAAGACTTGTGGCCCCACAGAACAAGCAACCATGCTTCTGGAGGAGTGCTGAATGGCATGGTGAAGACATGATTGAGCAGTTTGAGATTGAGCATACACAAATGTTACACGAATGCGCATATAGTGTAATGACTTAAAACAAGATGTCATTCCATTCTCCTTCACTATATGTGGGGGAGCATTCACGCATGTAAATAGCAGACTGGGACATTTGTTGCAAATGAGCTTTGTTGATTCATACTTCCTTGCATTTCACCTCTGTGCTCAGCCATTCAACTCATAGTCAAATAAAAATCTTGACAATGCCCATTTTAAAAAGGATGCCATCCAGGTTCAGCACCATAACCACTTACATGGTTATCCTCCTACAGTTTGTGAGAGACCGAGCACATTGGAAACAAATCAATTTTTACATAAAACATTAGCAATTAGCTTAGTTCCTCTTAGCTGGCATGTGTACTTTCTGGCTTTAGGGTGAATGTCTGGATAAAGGAATTTGATTTGGAAGTTCATCCATACCATATTATGGTACAACATACATATTGCCCTGCTGCATATGCATGTGTCCAAATACAATCAACTCAAAGTCAACTCACAATTCCAGATCTGAATAGTACAAAACAAACTGCAAAAGCTTGCTCTTCACATTCAGTATGCTATCTTTGCTACAATGAAGCCCAGTTAAATACAATGTAGAAAATAAACTGGCTGCTGTCATCATTAGATGCATTCACAGAGTGAAAGGCATCCAAAACGTTGACACTATTTGGTCAGCGGATGCCGCTTGTTCTAATTTATTCAGTCCTACGATGAGGGAAAACAGCTCAAATTATCCCAAATTGGCTTCGCAATGAATATCAGTTGCAGGGTTTTACATGATTAACCCTAATTATGATTTTGTTGTGACAAAATGGAAATGAATAACCAAACAAGTGTTTCTCTAATTAAAATTTCAACTTGATTAATTTGTTAGATTAGTTATTTGCTTTGTTCACCAGCCGTTCATTATAGTTTTATCTGACAGATAGCCGGGTTCGACGGATAGCTGGGTTTGACAGTAGATTAGACGTGAGGTGTTGTGATTCGAGGGCAGCGGCTGGGATAATCTGACTCACAGGTTGTTCTGCTCAAGCCTGATAAAACACATGTTTTTATTGAGTTTGGTGCTGTTTTGCAGGCAGGCTGTGCTACAGTTGGAGAAATGTGGCAGAGGCAAGATGCCAGTACCCACAAACAGAAACTCACCTCTCAGCAGGCTCTGCTTAGTATTCCTCATTCAGGTGTATCCCAGAGGAAGTGAGATTACACCACTAAACTTCATTATTTTTTGTTACTTTTGATTTACTTGAAACTTTCACAACAATAAAATTATAAATAGGGTTAAAATGCTAGCATAATATCAAAAATGCACTGTCTAATCTCATGGAGTAAATTTTGTTCAGCCTCCTCCAGGTGTTTTCTCTCGTTATGTCTCTTCACTGGTCTTCTATAGCTGTCCATATGAAGTTCAAAACTGATTACAATCTGAAGGCAATCAAAAGATCAACCCCTCAAAACCTACAGCACCTGATCACTCTCTACGCACCAGCAAGAACTCAATACTTCTCCAGCTCTGGCAGCTCAGTGGTCTCTCTCACAAAGGATCAAACATTAAAAGTACTTTGATGCTCAGTTTTGGCCTCAGTGTGGTGGAATGAACTCCCTCATTCAAGAAGGGTTTCAAACTCATCTCTTTCCAGACTGAGCCATTTTTCTCCTGATCTCAGCAACACAAATGAGTCCAACACCATCTCCCTCCAGCCTTGTGCCCTGTGTTGTTGGGTAAGGCTCTGGTTTGTCACAACCCTGCTTGGGACAAGTGGTTGTTGACAATGGACCATCTACTATGATTATCTGTGCATTTGTTATTTGTCTTACAGGCAGCTACTTGAGGGATGTGAACCAGCAGTATTAGACAAACAAACTATAGTCTGATATTTCTGTGTCTAAAGCTCTTTGTCTGTTGTTGATTCACTTTTGAGCTGCATGTTAGAGAAATGCATCACACACACACACATACATTTTCTGAACTGCTTGTCCCATACGGGGTTGCAGGGAGCCAGAGCCAGAGCCTACCCAGCAACACAGGGCGTAAGGTCGGAGGGGGAGGGGGAGGGGACACCAGTCTGCCGCAAGGCACCCCAAGCGGGACTCGAAACCCAGACCCACCAGAGAGGAGGACCCAGTCCAACCCACTGTGCCACTGCGCCACCACGGCCCCTCTGAGAAATGCATCAGTCAAATTAATTAATGTAAATGTTAATAAGTTCTTTTCAATAACTCAGCACATATAAACCATAAAATATAAAATGTTTAACTGAAATCAGATGGCACCCCCTGGTGTTAAGGAGGCTCTTTGCAATCAGTTACATTGAACTGGCCCTGAAGGTATGAAAACTGTTGTGTGGCTCAGTTAATTACCTCTCTTGTGCCACATTCTCTGCTGCTTATGACACTAAACAGTCTTTGGAGAAACCACGAGAATGACAAAAGGGATGAGCAAAACCACTTAAGCACACCTAGACTGTGGCACAAGCTGATTCCATTTTTTTTTTATTGTTCAAAAAAAGCCTTTAAGGTTCAGGCAAGGTTCAGACAGGGGTGCAGCTTCCATTGTTTTGAAACTTTTACTGTGTTACATCAGAAACTTTGAATCTCTTGCTTTCTTTTATTAACCTTTTATTCATTTTGTAATTCAATAGGCCATGCTTAAGAAATGAACACAAGGACTATTTCCCAGGAGTGATGAAATTATCCATGAATTACAATCTGGTTGTAAAAGAATATTTTTGAATGTCTATATGGATGGGGGGGCTGACTCCATCATAAAGAATGTGTCACATTCTTGTCTTTTTAGTCCACATCCTCTGGGAAAGAACATTATTTTTCATGTCAAACATATCATTTGTGTTTGAGGTATGACAAAGTGTGGCATTCACAGTCCCAAAGCTGCGATGCTGACCTTAATTCAAATCCAGGCTGTTTTTCTGTCATTCTTTGTGCAGAACAACGTGGTAACAACTGCATTTGCATTTTAATGAGGAAAGTGTATACTCACCATTAGCGAGGGGCTCTAAGGTCAGACAAGCTCTGATTGACTGGGACGCTATGAGCAGAACATTAATCACAGCCGGCATGAGCTTTTAGTGCGCCCAGTGGACTGAGCCAGCACTCCGTGGCTCTGCTTCATTATCTTATACCTACAAAATTTGCAGATAGAAGGGCAGAAACTGCTGCAAAGCTTCTCTCTGAATCAGGCATTGGGCTCCTCTACAGCACTGTCCTTTACAGCAGTTAAATGATGGAATCAAAATCACACACAGCATGTTTAATAAAACACAAAATAGACAGTTGCTGCTTCCAGGGTGTCAGATGACATTTCTAACTTTAATATAACAGTTTGTTCACCATTTTCATTGTTTGGTGGTGGAGATTAGAGCCAATATGCTCAAATAAATGTTCTTTGCTAGGCCAGTGTGACTCCAACCTTTTCAGGCTCCTTTGTGCCTGCCCATCCAGTAAACCCAGTAAAAAGTTCCAGGATGGGGTATCTGACACAACTCTACAAATGGCAAGCATAAGCCAGTGGTTAGACCTCCTGTGCCATGTCTACACCCAGATTACTTTTAATTACCCTTAATCACCCTTTGTAACACCTGTTCTAATGAACCTTGGTATCGCCCTTTGTGATATTAATTGCAGGACACCAATTAAAGGTGAAATTTCTGATTTATTTTCTAAAATTGCAAGGTTTAGCCAAATAGTAACAAGCTGCTATCAATAAATTAAGGTAACATAATATTGTAGACTTCAGTTTAATAGGAAAAGTCATCATAAAGGACATCCTTTAGGACATACTGCATAATGTAACATTTTAATCATAAAAGTAAAGTCAGAAAGCAATGTAATGCCACATCAGATTTAAAAATCTGGTTACGGTCTACAAGATGCTCAAAGGATCAGCTCCCCAATACCAGTAAGACCTAATCACTCTCTACATCCCAGCAAGACCACCGTGCTCCTCCACCTGTGGTCGCTCTATGGTCCTACTCACAAAGGGGTCCAAAATCAAAAATCTTTGGGTTGTTGATTCTGGCCCCAGTGTGGTGGGACAAACCCCCTCCGGG